>NC_067400.1:30485679-31920679 GCF_016432865.1 Antechinus flavipes | reverse complement strand
GACTGACTCGATTTCTTCTTATTGAATCATTTTTCAGTGATGCGCAACTCTTTGTGAACCCAATTTGGAGTTTTCTTGGCAGAGTCACTGGAATGGTTTCCATTTCTTTTCCCTGCTCATTTCACAGATTAGGGAATTGAGGCAAACTGGTTTAATTGGCTTGCCCAGGGATACAAAAGCTAATAAATTTCTGAGGCCATATTTGAATTGAGTCTTTTTGACTCCAGGCTCAGCACTTTATCCATTGTACCTGGTAACTGCCTACATCATCTATCAAAAGGGAAAAAAAAAATCATAGGATCTGCCTCATAGAGCTATTGAGAGAGTGCAAATGAAATCAGGTACATAAAGCACTTCATGAACACTGAAGATATACAAATAAGTAGATATTATTATTAATGCATATAGAAGATTCTTTTTCCTGGCATTCACATGAAGTACTCATAATACAGTGGGGAAAACACTGTCTCTAGGATGAGAAGTTCAAATTCCATATCTGATTCTTTATAAAAATTAATTTTATTAATGTCTTTGGTACTTATATCACTTAGATTTTTTTTCCTATATACCTCCCTATTCCCATTTCCAGAGAGTTATGCCTTTAACAATCTCTGAAATCACTGAGGTGTTGGATCTTAGTTTTCTTCTCTGTATGATTATGGGGTTGGATTTAAGGATTTTGAATTCTCTTCAAATTCTGAATCTATAATTATCCATTTCAGAAAGTAAAGAATGGCATAGGATGACATAGGAACAGGAAACCTAAAAATAAGAGAATGACTTTTACTCTAAAACTATGCTTATTCATAAACATCCCCCCACACACAAAAAACAAAACAAAACAAAACAAAAAAAAAAAAAAAAACTAGGATCCAATCTATTTAGAAACCGAAGGACTGTTCCAACAATGATTTAATGAAAATTATATGTGAATTAATTACCTTGCATTTTCCTTATTAAATATCTATGAGTAGACAAAAATAAAACGTTCTTGCCGTCTAATTCTATTTCGCATTGTCAAACTAAATCGGGAGATATTGAACCATGCTGAGTAATGCTGGTCTTTAATTTTGATACTGATGAAAACCAAGTTGCAGATTTACAATTGGCTCAAGACTCTATACAGTCAATTGTCAGATATTTAAACTCCTGCCATTCAGAGAAGTCTGCAGCCAAACAAAATGACCATTTCCCTTCTTTCTCTCTTGCCTTCACACACAGAGCTACCATGCATCATCTCCTGTCAGTTACACCTGAGTCATGAATGATGGTGATCACAGCTAATCACTCTCATTTTTCTTTCCTGCCACACATCACCCACCTGTCACAGATACTTGAGGGAACATTGTGCCTAAGTTCTCTGTTTTCAGAGAACTTCTCTTAGGCAGACTCCAAAGACCTACCTGAGTATCTGGTGGTAGCTCATTGGCATTTACTAATGGCCTCAATGATTAAAACAATGCGTTAATACCTGGTGTTAACTCTAAGATGTTTACTCCTGGTTCTACTCTGAGGCTCTTTAATATATTCCTGGGTCAGAATTGGTAGAATGCAAAGAGAGGATCTAAGCTTCTTTTGGTCATTTTTCACTTTCCAGACTTCTAGGGACACATACTTAAAATGTTGAAGAGTGTTTAATAGAGGAGAGACTTGATTCTTTACAAAATAGGATGGTGTAGGCAGTTAGATGGTGCCATAGTGCATGGAGTATTGTGCCTGGAGTCAGGAAGACTTATCTTCCTCAATTCAAATCTGCCCTCAGGACTATTTAGACTGAATATTGATCACAATCCTATTTTCACTTTTTATTGTTGCTGTTTGCTTGTTTTTTATTTCTCACTTTCCCCTTCTTGATATGATTTTTCTTGTGCAATATGACAAATATGAAAACTTGTTTAGAAGAATTGCATATATTTAACCTATATTGGATTATTTGCTATCTAGAGGAGGGAGGAGATGGAGAGGGAGAGAGAAAATTTTGGAACACAAAGTTTTGCAAAGATGAATGTTAAAAACTGTCTTTGCATGTATTTTGAAAAATAAAATTATCATAAAAACCAAATAAAACAACTGTAAACAATAAAAAATCAGATACTTTAGCTGTGTGACTTTGGACAAATCACTTAATTCTATTTACCTCAATTTCCTCATCTGAAAGAAGGAAAAGACAATGGCAACCTACTCCAGTATCTTTGCCAAGAAAACCCCCAATTTGGCCACGGAGAGTCAGATATTACTGAAGCTTGTCCCTGTGCAAAATAGTCAAATAGAGAAGCTAACTTTTAGAGTCCACACTCTCCTCCTTTCCTTCCTTCCCACCCTCCCCCCTTCCTTAAGTAACTGACATACTTTTCCCTCCTCCTTTCCCCACATTCAAATATTTCTCTGAGAATGCTCACATTCCCATAGAAATGACTGATAACTACTTAAAGTGTAGAAGACATCTGCATCCTAAAATATATATTTGAATCCTGAACTAAATGAATATAATGCTATCAAGGATTATGAGGGGAAAATAGACAATGGTCATTGGTGAAAAAGAATTTTGTTCTGTTTTAGACTGGCACTAAAGATTTACTCTTTGGCTACAACTTAGCCTTCTCCTCTTAGATACTCTAGTATTTTTAGAACATATATAAACACACACACACACACACACACACACACACACACACACACACATATTCATTCTCTCTATTACTTTAACTTTCCCACTCCAAAAACCAAAAAAGAATGGGAAGATAAATGAATTGAAGCAAAATGAACTAAGTAGAACCGAACTAATAAATTATGCAAAGACTATGATGATGTAAATGGAAAGGTCAAGAACAGATATAGAAGTGAAAGCTTTTTAATTACAATGGCCAGGCTTGGTCCCAGCATTTTTTTGCAAAGAAAAAGAGCTATGTGTGTGGAAATTGATTATAATGTCAAATTTGCTTCATGCATATGTTAGTTTTACTGAACTACTTTGAAGTAATCTTTCTTAACTGGGGGAAAATTATAGCAAGTATCCCGATAATGGCCTCATTCCTCAAATATATAGAGAGCTGAGTCAAATTTATAAGAATAGGAGTCATTACCCAATTGATAAATGGCGAAAGGCTATGAGAAGGAAGTTTTCAGATGATGAAATCAAAGTTATCTATAGACATTTGAAAATATTCCTTGAATCCCTATTGATTAGAGCAATGCAACTTAAAACAACTCTGAGATACCACTTCACAACTAAAAGATTTGCTCATGTGACAAAAGAAGAAAATGACAAAATTGTGGGGGAAATGTGGGAAAATTAGGACACAAAGGAGCTGTTGGAGTTTGAACAGATCCAGCTATTCTGGAGAATATTATGAAACGAAAGCCAAAAGAAGAGAGGAGAGAGAAGTAAAAGTTCTCTATGTGCAAAAAAATATTTATATTAGCCTTTTAGCTGCAAAGCTCATTAGATGCAAAGAATTGGAAACTGAGAGGATGCCCATTCATTAATTGGAGAATAGCTGGGCAAACTGCTGCATATGATTGTAATGGAATACTATTTTGCTGTAAGTAATAATAAGCAGAATGCTTTTCAGAGAAACCCTAAGAAAAAAAATGTATTAAGTGATACAAAGTTAAATGAGCAGAACCCAGGAGAACATTGTGCACAATAATAGCAAAATTGTATCAATTGTAAGTTACTTTATTTCATGCAATACAAAAATCCAAGACAATTATGAAGAACTTATGATGGAAAATATTATACACCTCCAGAGAAAGAACTGATGGAATCTAAGTGCAGATTGAAACACTTTTTTAAACTTTCTTTATTTTTCTTAGATTTTTTTGTTGTCTATATTTTCTTTAACAACATAACTAATATGGAATTCTGTTTTTCAAGATTACACATATATAGTCATTATCAAATTGCTTGTCTTTCACTGAGTTGAGAGTAAAGGGACTGGGGAGAGAATTTGGAACTCGAGATTATGAATGAAGATCAAAATAGTTTTTATATATAATTGAGGAAATTAAACTGTTAAAATTAAAATTAATCTTTCTTTTTAATATTTTTAATAAAGGATAATAGATCTCTGAATAGAAGAGGAGGGGAAGAGTATATTTGGAAATGAAGGTAGGTATTATAAAAACAATAGCTAGCAATAGAAAAAATACACACCTGGTTGCTTTCAGTCCAATTTTCTCTTGTTTAGACTCTTTAAATTGCTACTAATTCCAGTCAAAAGAGCTTAGATACTTTCTTCCTATTTAAGCAATGAAATCTCTCAAGATATCCAACTCATTCACGGGGCTGATTAGAGATATTTACTCTTGAATGTTAGGATTCAATCCTCTTTAATTATACCTTTGTCAGTTTAAGAACATATATCTATAGAAAATTTGAGATAATAAAATTAAAAGGTTTCTCTTTTTTTCCCCCATTAAACCTCCCCCACCAAAACTAAAAAATAAAAATACCAAAGGAAGGAGAAAATGGCAAAGAACCTCATAATGCTGATGATGTGGGAGGATTGGTCTCTTGTAACCAAAATGCCAGTTTCAATCTCTCTGCAACCATTCTTACCATATGTACAATCTAAGACTGAGTTAAATTTAAGAACTATGTACACTAAGAATCACAGTTATGAAATTTCAGAGTTCATTGGGACATAAGGGTCCCTTGTAGTCCAGCCTGTGTCTGAAAAATAATTCATTTTTCAAAATACCCAAGAAAGCACTATCTATTTGCTTATGGAGCATCTATTGGAGGCAGCTCATTCAATTCCTGGGAATTCCAATTCCTAGCTCCTTTTATTTTCTTCAAGCCTAAATCTGTCTCTGTAGAAGTGGTTATCCACGCTCCTTATTATGTCTTCTGGGATTAAATTGGACAATAAATTAAAATGTCCTTCAAGAGTTCTTTGCATTACTCATTCTTATTAATCTTTTCATGTAGTACTTCATTATGCTAACATACCACATTTTAATAATAATGAGATGATAATATTTGTATAGTGTTTACATATGCTAAGCATTGGGCCAAACGTCATCTCATAATTACTACAATTATCAGAATTAGTTGCTATTAATATTCTAATTTTATAAATGAATAAACTGAGGCAAACAGAATGAATTGAACATTCATAAAACTAGTAAGAGTGTGAGAGGTCAGATTTGAACTCAGGTCTTCAGAAGTCCAGATTCATTTGAGCATGCAGGTTGTTTCCATATTTTTGTTTTTTTGCAATCATAAATATTGATCAAATATACATATATGTGATATATACGTATAAATATACACACGTGTATACAAAATTGCATGAATAGGTTCTTTGATCTCTTTTTAATTATATCATCAGAATATATTCCCAAAATCAAAATTATCAGATGCTTCCATTATATACATATATCTATTGATCTATTGTCTCTATTCTCAGTAAATGACCATTGATCCCATCTTCCATGTGTTCCTTTTAAAAATTAAAATTGTTCTTTGAGTTCCATGTGTGGTCACACTAATCTCAAGGTATCTTCCCTTTATTTCTCACCAGAATCATTTGCTTATGAACTTATAATTCTTTTTTTTTCTAAAGACTCTAGACCTCCTGATTAAAATTTTCCTAAAAACATTTTAGGATTTGGGATCCTATGTATGTATCCCTGTATTTTATAGTGTAAACGTAACTAACAAATCTACGGAAAATATTTCTGCACTAGTTTCAAAATATAAATGCCAGAGTTAATTGTTGTTCTTAAAACAATTCAGGTGAACCTACATTATGGTCAAAATGAACATTTCAAATCCTGATAAATCAGCTAAAAATAAAATATTTAAACTCTACTTTCTCTTGTGTTCTCCAAGTTCAACTGTTAAACGCCTCTAGTTATAGCTTCCTCCTTCATGTAATAGCCTTGGTAAAAATTGTCTTATGATAAGAGAGGATCATGCCTTAGGAAAAGAAATTTGTCATCCATGATGTAAATAGATTAAAGACAATAGAAGATCACATTCTAATTAAAAAAGTGACAGTAAATGATAATCTACTAAGCAAATTGCCAATACGTACATCTATTAGCTGTCACAGCAACGAGCTGCAACAAATTTATAACATGTTACTTATATCTCATTTCCACAATGGAGACAAAAGGTTATTTTTTCCTGTCACATTATGCTTCTAAAACTGAGGGCCCATTGCAATATTTCATAAATAGTAAACTGTGAATCTGATATTTAAACAGGCAATACAATAGTCTATTAGAGGATTGACAAGTTTATTTACATCAACCCAAAGACTTCTCATTTGACTTTCTAATGTCTGCATTTGGGTTTTTGGCAGGATGATTTTTCAACTCAGATTTCTCTCATTATCATCTCTCATTTTTTAGCTAGGAGAGAAAAATTCTACTACATAGGTCTAATCAGGGGTTAATATGATTATCTACTTTATTGAGCGAAAAATGATATTTTACCATCTCTTATCTTAAGGTACACCAAGAGATATGAAGAAATACTGTCAGCCCTTAAGGACTACCTCTGCTTCTATAGCAATATTGAGGGTTGGTATATTGTCTTATGTTTTATTTTTTTTAAATATATATACTTTGTCACACTGGAAACTTCAGTTCACTTCACAGTGAACTATTATCACACTTCACAGATGCAAAAGCTGAGATTAGAGAAGTAAAGAGAATTATTTGTATTCATAGCAAATATGTCAGGAAATAAACTCCTTACTCCTCCTAGCTCACAAAATATCTGACTCTTCAAGTTCAGCTCTTCCTGATACTCCAGTTAAATGCCTTTCTGTATCCCCCAACACCACCACCACACACACACACACAGAGACACCCCTCCTCCAAACTACTTTCCCCAAATTTCTTCTTTGTCTGGGTACATACTATTTCTCACTAACAGAATGAAAACTCATTTACATTTTGTTCTTGTTTTCTTTTAATTTCATTGTTATTCTTCAGTCCTGTCCGACTCTCTGTGCCTGTTTGGTTGTAATGATACTGGTGTGGTTTACCACTATTTTTCTCCAGCTCATTTCACAGATGAGAAAATTGAGGCATATGGGGTTGAGTGAACTGCCCAGCATCACATGGTCAGATTTGAACTTCCAGAAATGAATCTTCTCGTCATCAAGCCTGGGACTACATCCACGGCACCATCTAGCTGTCAAAAACACCTTGAGTATAGAGAGCATTTTCATTTTCACCTTTTAATCTTCAATATTGTTCATACTGAAAAAGCATCAAGCACATAATAGAAGACTTTAATAAGCTTCAACTACATGAATATGTGTTTAAAATAAGTCAGTTATAATTTTGAAAATGTATAAATAAATTTTGGGGGTATTCCTTGTGTATGGTTCAGGGGAATAAGTACTGAAGTATAATTCCAGCCCCAGTTCTGTCTCTGACTACCTATGTGAACCTGAGTAAATGACTCTATCCCTCTGAGCCTTTGTTTTTCTATCTGTAGGATGAGGAAGTTGAGGTAGAAGTGTCCCATCATCTCTTTGATTTTGAAAGACCTATGAGATTTCCTTTAGTTCTTCATCTATTATTCCACAATAATAGAACCAATAGCTTTGGCGATAAAGAACAAGTCATATTTTGATTATATCTCAATTAAAAACAGAGACTATTTTGAATTTAATTAAAGTCAAGTTATCAAGTAACTATTCAGTGTTTGCTATGTGTCAGGCAGTGTGCCGAGGCAAAGGTCTGCTTATAAAAATAAGAGTGTTTATGTCCTTCTTCTTCAGTTTAAATAAACCTATGTCCAGGGGGTTGGGTAATTGAGACTTTGGTCTAGCCACTGAATTCTAGGGGTGCTTATACCTTCCTTGGAGGGATACTTTCTCCCTGCTATAGTCCAGGAATTGCCACCCTCATATTTCTTGCTGTTTGACCTTCATTCTCAAAGAGGATTATAACAACAGGAAGTTTATATCATGGCATGCAAATGGATTGTATTTGAATGAGGGAGAGCTGTGTAAAGTCACCCAACCTCACTGTCAGGATCTAGTGACAAGTTATAGACCAGGATGACTGGAGATCTCCTTTTGGCATTCTTTGGCTTGTACCCCATCAAGTTTGAGACAATCCCCAGGTAGGACAAGGAACTTGGGTTTTAGGCTAAGGGAAAACAAAGGAAGAAGGTGAGACAAACACTTCTTTTCCAAAGATTACTGTACTGGACATGTCCCCACACAGGTAAATGAAAAAGATAGGAAGGTGACAAGGGGGTAGAATAACAAGTTACTTGTATCCCTTCCCCTACAATTGTAAGTCTGGTCAGAGTCACCCATCCTTTCCCCACTGTGACATAGACTTGCTAGGGATTAATTATCACCAACCTCCCATTGTTTTAGACTTGATTTGTCCCAGATTCCCTAGCTATGGTTCTGAGTCTGGAGAAACTGAGAGAAGCAGATATAAAAGGAAGGGAATAAATATGTCTATATAGTCTACTAAATGCTAGCCACTTTACTGGACACTTCACAAATATTATCTCATTTGATAACAACCATGTGAGGCAGTTGCTTTTATTATCCCCATTTTATAGTTGAGGAAACTTAAGCAAACAGGTTAAATGATCTGTCCAAGTTCACATAACTAGTGAATTCCTAAGGTTGGATTTGAACTCAGGTTTTCCTGATTCAGATTCATGAAGTGATCTACAAATATAGGGGTATACAATTTACTGTCGTAGCATGTAGGGCTCTACAAATTAGGTCTAGACACATCTTTGCACAATCATAAAGAAAATAAAATTTTCTGTAAAGAAAATAAAATTCTCTGTTCCATGAAAGATGCAGTTTGTCACTGAGATCTCACCTGCTTCTATCATGGAACAGAGTTACAAGACTTTATCTAGTTTTAAACTTTTAGACTAAGTCCCTGAAGATGACATGTCAGCTCTAGGTGCAAATGCTTGAGATCCTTGAAGGCAGGAGATAAATAAACAAGCAAACAAACAAATAAAAAATATGTGTATGTATATATATGCATATATGTACATATATACACATATGTATATATGTATAATGCACAGATACATAGATAGATAGATAGATAGCAGCTGATTTTGTAAAAGCATTCTAGAACAGCGCCTACAATGTAATAAGGGCTTACTTGTTAAGAGATTGTCTAAAGTAGTTGAATATTATTGCCATTGTTATTATTATTATTAATATCATTTCTTCTATTAAAAAATGATAGTCTTGCCAACTTTTTATGCACATCTTCAAACCATGTAATGATGTTCTTAACACAGTGCTTGACATAAGAAGTTTCTTAGTAAAGATTTCTTGAAAGATTAATTTAAAAATTAAAACCCCAAAGTAAACCAAATAACCTGTTAGCCATAGGTTAGGCACAGGCTAAAATTCAGACTATGAAATACTTGAAGAAAGTGCTATGTCATATTTTCCATATAATATCCTATATAGTCAGTAGTATAGTGACTGATATAATTTAGAACATACTCAATGAATATTTGCTGTTCATTAAATTATTTATAAGCAAGAAATATGCTGATACCATTGATAAGAGAGTTCATGTTTGAGAAGTGTAGGTTTCCTTTCCATTGAATTTCAGCAGGATATATTACTGTATAATTAGAACCCAAGTGGAAGGAATTGATCAAATTGAAAGAGAGTATTTTGGATCTTTTTTTTTTTTTGAAGAAACATTTAATAAATGTTTTAAATCATAATAATTTTTGACTTTTACATTGCATATTATTGATTTATATGTGATCTCATTTGATATAACAATCCATGAAGGACAGGACCTATATGTATTATTATCAATCATCTGTGAAAGAGATATATGTATTACTATTCCCATTTTGCAGAAGATGAAGCAGAAGCCAAGATTGTATAATACATAGTCAATTTACTATGACTATTCAACTAGCAATTGACAGAAATGGATTATCTATCTGTTATCTGGAAATCCTTCATCTTTAAAAATATATCAAACTATATTTCATGGGCATACTTCAAATTTATTATGAATTTATTTGAAAAAATGACCTGGATATTTAATTATAGACAAAACATCTGTTTTAAAATATTTTCACACTTTATAAATGGTATGCTTTTTTAACCTTTCAGATTGTGAAGATATGAGCCTTTAAATGATTTTAGGATAATAATCAGACTTAGAAACAGTTTTCCTCAGAGATGTTGTACAATGAAAAAAAAATTTGAGAGCTACACGTGTGACCTATTCAGTATAATTTACTCATAATGATAAATAAGGGTCGTCATATAAAAATTTCATTTGTGCTTAGTACTTAAAGGTTTAGAACTGGCATTCTAAATGAAATGAAAACGCATGATGTGTGAGCTGGGGATTACTGAGAAAACCAGCCTGGCAGACACCTCTGGATATTAAAGCTGTGTGTTTACTGTGGGATAGCCTATGAAAGCAACCGAGGCCCATTTTAATAAACAGCTATGGTGAATACAAGAGATTCCTCGACCGGAAACCTCTTCCAGTGGCAGTAGGGGGAAAAATAAATCAAATGTTAGCTCTCTACCCCAGCCCTACATCGCCTTGATTACAACCGTTGTAATTTTAAGACAGAAGGTGACTGGTTCTTTTGGACCTTGACAATGGTATCTGAAATTAAACAACCCAGAGCAGGAAATGACAAATCGCTCCCAACCTTCTGTGCAGGCTGGTGTATGGATACAGTGAAAATATATGACTCAGGACCAAGCAGAGGAGTCTGTCAGAGCTCATCTTTCTTCACTTGTGCAGCTTTTAAAATTCAACCCAATGCTGTCATCTGTATTTTGGAACAGAGAAGAAAAGGATAGACATCTTCTAAAAAGTTTAGGGAGCAGGTTACATTAGTAACTAAGGAGGAAAGCAGGGAGATGAAAACATTTGAAAAAAATATATAAAGTTTTTTTTTTTTTTTTCCCTCTAAAGGATATGCTAAGATTGACTCAGAATTTACTAAATGTCTTTTGTCACTGATTTTTAAGGAGACAATGAGAACAAAGTTAGGGAGAAGTAATGGATTCTGGGCTGGAAGACTTGTAATGGTGAAATGAAGAGGTAGAGAATCTTTTGTCACATGATTAGGGTTTGGAAAATATCAGAATATTGAAAAAGGAGATCTTATTTGCAAAGACATGCTTCCTATTGATACTTTCTGTTTTCTAGAGAACAAAAACAATCTCTCTCTGCCTCTGTTTCCATCTCTCTGAATGTCTTGCTACCTTTGTCTTTCCCTCTGTTTCTCCATCTCTCTCTCTTCCTTTCCATCTCTTTCTCTTTGTGTCTTCTGTTTCTCTCATGTTCTGACTCTGTTTATCTTTTCTCTTCTTAGTCTCTATCTGTCCATTTGTTTCTTTCTCTCCTTCTTCCTTGTGATGCCTGAAGGCAGGAAGTAAATAAACAAGCAAACAAGTAAATAAATGTGTATATGTATGTATATATACATATGTGTATATATGTATATGCATAGATAGATAAATGCTTAAAGGTAGGAGATAAATAAACAAGCAAACAACAAGTCTCTTTCTGGCTCTTTGACTGTTTTTGTCTCTTTGTCTCTCTGTCTCTGTGCCTTTCTCTGTTTTTCTGCTTCTTTGTCTATCTCCGTCTAATTTCTTTATGTCTCTCTCATCTTTTTCTGTCTTTCTCTAACTCTGTCTGTGTCCGTCTCTTTCTCTCTGCGTCCCTCTCTTTCTCTCTGCGTGTGTATCTTTCTCTCCATGTGCCTCTCTGTCTCCCCTCTCTCCTCTTTTTAAATGATCATGTCACTTCTGTCTTTGGAAATGTTCAGTGGCTCCCATGGAAACCCAAATAAAGTAAAAACGAAACACTTATGAGCCTAGCATTCAAGACCTAACAAATCTGGCCCAAACTATTTCTCCAGCTTTGTATATTATACATTGTAGATGCGATGGAAAGCTTAGTACCTTCCGGCCCCTGATCACTCTTCCCATTCTCATCTTATCATCTCTTATGGTATGCCTTTTGCCCAAAATCACATAATTTGAAGCTAAAAGAGACAAAAATGGTCTTTTTGTCTAATTTATATCTGAAAAACGTCCCCCACTCCAATGTTATGACACTCCTATGTTTGGAAATGTTCAGTGACTCTCTTCAAATCCAAAGAAAGTAAAAACAAACAAACAAACAAACTCTTGAGCCTAGCATTCAAGACCTGACAGATCTCAGTCAAACTTCTCTCTCCCTTTCTCTCTCCCTCTTGCCCCTCCTCTCTCTCTCTTTTAGTTTGTCCTTTATTTTTTTAATAAAGCTTTTTATTTTCAAAACATATGCACAAATAATTTCGCAACATTGACCCTTGCATAGTCTTGTGTTTCAGATTTTCTTCTCCTACCCTCCACCCTCTCCCCTAGATGGCAAGCAATTCAATATATATTAAACTTGTTAAAATATATGTTAAATCCAATATGTATAAACATATTTATACAATTCTCTTGCTGCACAAGAGAAATCAGATCAAAAAAAGAAAGAAAATGAATAAGAAAACAAAATGCAATTGAACAACAACAAAAAGAATAAGAATGCAATATTCTGATTCACACTCAGTTCCCATAGTCTTCTCTGTGGGTGTAGATTGCTCTCTTCATCACAAGATCATTGGAAATGGCCTGAATCATTTCATTGTTGGAAAGAGTCATGTCAAATTACTTCTCTAGCTTTGTATATTATACGTTGTGGATGAAATAGAAAGCTCAGTACTCTTCTGTTTTTTGATCACTTTCCCCATTCTAATCTTCCCTTCTCTTACTTTTATGCCATTGCTCAAAATGAAATAATTTGAGAACTACAAATGGCCAAAATGGTCATATTGTCTGATTTATATCTGAAAAACAATATCCACTCCAACATACCTTCACCTAGAAAACCTCTAATGAGAAGAAATTCAATAAAGAGCTTGATGGCACACTCCAAGAAAGAAATATTTTTACTCTGTGGACACGTGCTGCTTCAGTGCAACCTTTGATAATTAAGATGGTAAGTAACTATGATTAGATCATCAGGCAGTCACAGATGTAATAGTACTATAAGCATGCATACATATACACACTGAGGCTTTGTAGGAATTTACAATTTGTCTTTTGTCTCTTGATCTAAGAATGTTAATCTTGAAGGGACTCAAGCTATAGTCAGCAGAAACCCTATCATTTTATGGGTGAGAAAACTAAAGCCCAAACTGAAATACCCTTTATGGATTAATTTTTGTTTTCATCTGTAGTTTAAGTAATCTATGAGTGTGTTATAAATAGAAAGGAGACTCTGGAATGGAGAAGGGTAGAGCAGAAAAAGAGAATATTTCTCATCAGTCACCTAAGTGAGGCCACTAGAAAGCATGGTAGATAAAGTGCTAAACTTGAAGTCCAGCAGATGAGTTTGAATCATGTCTCTTATATTTATTAGTTGCATGACTTCCACTAAGTCATTTAACCTAATTGTGCCTCCTTTTTCATAAAATTACAAATGGGCTCATTGGTTTCACAGATCCCTTCCAGCTCTGAAACCATGATTTTGTGAATCAGTAATAGGTATCTTAAAACACCTACTATGTGTTGTGATTACAAGTACAAAGAACAAAACAATTCCTAAATTTAAGAAGTTGAGATTATAATGGAGAGGATAGTTGAAAGTAATTTGATTTTTAGGGCACTAGCAATTGTAAGGGGGGGAATAGGGAAGATTTTATGTAGAAGGCAGAGTTTGGATGAATATTGCAAAAAGAGAAAGATGGGATTTTATAAAGCACAGATAAGGACAGATGCACTATCCCTCTCTTCACAGGCGCTCTTCCAAACCTTCTCATTCATCCTCAAGCATTTGCCTCTGTCCACACTCAGCTGAGAACCTTACTTCATTTATCACAGAAAATGTGTGAGCTCCCTCTTCCCCATCTCATTCCTTGGAGACCTTTTGACGCTATCTCCCCTTTCACCCTCGTCTTACACAATGAGGTGGCCTGCTCCTTATGAAGACTAACCTCTCTGCCTCTTCAATGATCCCATTACATCTCATCTCCTCCAAAACCTTTCCCTCTCTGCCATCCCCTTTCTATAAATTATTTCTAATCTCTCCTTGTTTACTGTATCATTCCCTATTGCCTACACACACATATATGTCTCCCCTATGCTTGATGCTCTTACTTGATCCTTCTATCCCACTAAATATCATCCTATATCTCCTTTACTCTGTCTAAACTGCCTACAGTTTACTGTAAATACTATCTGGAAGAGGTATATCTACTTATTTCTCACTTTCTTCTTAATCCCTTAAGATGTGGCTTCTAGTTTTACATCCTATTACCACTCTTCAGGGCTGAGGCTGTTGTTTTTTTTCTCTCCTTCTTGATACTCTTGGCTGACCAAAGGATTTTAGGACCCCAGCTTCTGGTTCTCCTTTCTGACCACTTCTATCTACTTTGCTGGTTATTCTTACAGATAACACTCTCTTACCATGGATGTCTCATAAGGTTCTGTCATGGGTCTTTTCCTCTTTGTCATCCATTCTATTTCATTTGGTGGTCCTCATCAGCTCTCCTGGACTTAATTACCATCATCTCTATTATGATGATTTTCAAATCTACCTATCCTGTCTCAACTCCTCCCCTGATTTCCAATTTCACAGCACCAAGTGCCTTTCAGAAAATTAGAACCGCACATTTGGTAGATATTTTAAATTAAACATCCAAAACAAACTCATATTTCTTCTTCAACCCTTTGCTTATATCTTCTCTATTACCAGAGAAGCCTTCCAGTCTCTTCATTCTCAGTACCTGGGAGTCATCTTCAACTCCTCACTACTTCTTATTTCCCATATCCAACTTGTCACCATGGTTCATTGTTTCCCTTTTAACATGTCTCAAATATATCCCTTTCTTTCCTCTTCTATTGCTATCTCTTTGGTGCAGGCACTTGACCTCCTATGCTTGAACCATTGAAGTACCTTGCTGCTGGGTTTAACTGCCACTGGTCTCTCCCCACTCTTATCCATCCTCCACTCAGCCAAGAATGCTTAGGTCAGAATATCACTTCACTGTCTCTACTCAATAATCTCCAGTATCTTGTTATCACATCCAAAGAGAAAACAAACAAACAAAAGAAAATCGGTGTTTATCATTCAAGGTTCTTCAAGATGTAACCCATACACCTTTCTGGTCCTATTACACTTTACTCTCTGTCACCAAACTCTTTGAGCTAGTAACACTAGTCTCCTGGCTGTCCATGAACAAAGTAACTCATTTCTTTTTTTTTAAATATGATTAAAATCCCATTTTCTCCAAGAAACCTTTCTGGGATTTTATTTTTAGTACATACACATATTGTGTGTGTGTGTGTGTGTGTGTGTGTGTGTGTGTGTATGCACGCATGCGTGCACAGTTTGTTTTGTTTTCCACTAGACTGGAAACTCTTTAAGTTACATTTCTAGTATTTTTTTTATATTTCTAATACTTAGCACAGTGCCTTAAATATAGCAGGTTCTTAGTTAAAATTGAGTGAGTAGGTGAATGAATAAGTGAATAAGTGCATTCCAGGTATGTGTGTTGGCCAATCCAGGGCTGGGAGCTGAAGGGTTGTAAGGGAGGAGCAGAGAGAAGGCCAATTGGGTGAATTGCTAAGCATCAGAAGTGGAGTAACATCCAGGAAGTCTGGAAAGAAAAATTGGGGGCAGGGTGTGAAGGATTAAAAAAAAAAAAAAAAAAACTAAACTGAAGACAATAGAAGGATAGAAATCTGCTCAGAGATTAAAAGAGAGATGTATCTTTGCAGAAGTAGTCAAGAAATTTCCTATACAAGAATATATTGCCATCCTAATGTCCCAAAGTATGCATATGCCGATCCATTCTCCATCAAAAGATGCGTTTATATTTTCCATATTACTTGTAGAAATCCTGACCAAAAAAAGCATGTTTCAAATTCCCATAAAATGAAAAACTCAGATTTTTTTCAATGAATAAAGGATGAATTTGTTATTTGTTGCTAGAGAAAGTGTTATTTTATGGGATAAATAAGGTCCATAGGGAAAATTCCTGGTTCTTACAAAGAAACTGACAAATTCTTAGAATCACAATTTCAAAAGACCTCAGATCCCAATTAACCAAATACTTAAGAAACATGAGTCACTCCGATAGACTCAATAAATGATAATAGCCCTCTGCTTGAGAACTTCCAGTTATGGTAAAAGTTATTCCTCGAAGACTATTTCACCTTTTTGGATAACTGATGATTAGCAAGATTTCCCTTACATTCAACCTAAACCTGCCCCTTTGTTATACTACATAGTGTTTAATGTTCTGCCTTGTGGGCTCAAATGGAATCAATCTAATCCTTCCAAAAAGGTTCAATGCTACAATACAAAGAGAATTTGATCAAAGGAACTTGAGCCCAAATCTACTGCATTGCTCACTACCTGAGTGATTTTGGGGAAGTTATTTGACTCTCTCCAGTCCTTGGTGGGGTCAGCTAAAATATTTGCACCATCTGAACCCTAAGGTCCCATTGAAATTTGTTTTCAAACTATGAACTGAGTTACTGAAATACTTGGAGAAAAACAAAACAAAACAAGACCTTATGTCAGTTTCTCCAAGTTTCTCAGGCCAAAGATCACTCTTCAGTCAATCCTTTTATAATCTGAACTTGGATGATCCCGGTTGCCCTCTTCTAGACATCCTCCAGTTTGAGAGGGTCCTTCCTATGATGCAATACCCAGAACTAAGCAGATACTCCTGATATTTATGATGGATTTCTGCTTTTCTGACACTTAGTGAAGCAGCCACAGGTGAGATAAAATAGAACTCCTACTACCATAAGCCAGTTTATTATAAAGCCATAAATTAAAGCAGATTTGTACCTGGCTTTACAACTTAGAGTCTTTGTTGTTGTTCAACCATTTTTTAGTCTTGTATAACTTTTCGTGATCCCATTTGTCATTTTCTTGGCAAGATACTAGAGTGGTTTGTAATTTTCTTCTCTAGCTCATTGTATGGATTAGGAAACTTAGGTAGGCAGGGTTAAGTAACTTGCATAGAATCACACGGGCTAGTAAATGTCTGAGGCCAGATTTCAACTCAGAAAAATAAGAGAGAAAGAGACACACACACATACACACATGGAATGGGGAGAAAGGGAGGAGAGGAGAGGGAAGGAGAGAGAGAGAGACAATATGAAATGCTATAATATGTGAAAATTCCCTAAATTCATTTCAGAAACATAATTTCAAATTTCTGTGCTTCCTGGAAAGCCCAGTTCCTTAGTGTTCTCTAACAGTACTTTCTTATATATGTTCTAGATAACATTTTCTGCAAACATGTAGACATACCTAATTGTTGTTCTATCAACACTTCAAACTAATGGCTAAAACAAACATTATCTTTTCTTCATCAATGGTGCCCTTTGTCAAACTTTTTTTTTTTTATGAATGAATGATGATTAAAATTTTAGTCACCGACTCAGCCTTTTCCTTCTTTTCACATTATAAGAAATTTTCATATCATGTCAATTCCATTTTTTCTGGGAGTGTCCATGTTTATTGTGGAGTTAGAGATTAGATTCTATGACTTCTCAGGTCCCTTCTAACATTAGAAGTATATTATTCTTTCCTGCTTGGAAGCTCTCACTCTAGTTTTCTCTTTCCTATTCATCTCACATGTTACTTTCATCATGTTAATCTTTGGCTAAGAATTATAATGTCTAATTTATCTAAATTCCATACTTTTTTTCATGGCCCTCCACAATTCCCTGTTCCTATTTATCCAGCAGCTTTCTAGCTTGACCACCTTTTCCCTGAAGAAATGGGAATTTGACTCATGAACTCAATGTTGCCTAACGGTATCTGCATTTAATAACTAGTTCCTTTCCTCTGTACTGAAAGGTGCTGCAGCAGAAAAGACTTAAGTCATCGAGTAAAGATCTTTACTTTTAGCTTTCTGCCAAGCTCCAATGGTCCCTGATTGCTAATGTCTTTCCTTGTCCTACTGCCCTAGTAAACTGTATTACTGTGCCAGCCTCCTCTGGGATAATGAAATAGGTAAAAGAATCATGAACTAAGCTCTTTGGAACTACAGATGTGCTCTCCTTTATAATATGTTCATTGGGGTCTTAGTAGATCTCTGTTATTGTTAATGTGGACATTCCCTCCAATGGGAATTGTGCATTCCCTAGCCTGTTGTACTTAGAGGATAAATCTAACATGTTGAAGGCTTTCTACCATGTATTTTAAAATTCTGTGGGTTCCTGGATAGCAGTTGGATTGTCCCTTTGCTTAATGTAACCATCCCACTGATTCTTCTAAACAAATATTTCCAAGATAATAAAATTGTAATATTCTATGGTCTACTAACACTTGACATGCTTCCCTATTACTCAAGAATATTGATTTTTTGGAGATTTTGTTTTTTAGGGATTGAGAAAATGAAATAAACATTAAAATGATTACTAATAAAACAATAATGACAGCATTTATGAACTCTTTAAATTTTGCAAAGTGCTTTGCATATATTACCTCATTTGAATTACAAAAGATCTTTGCTTCCCAAAGACCCCCCATTTCAATAACTAATCTTTTATTTCTTTGATATTATACATTCATCTTATAAAAATATACATTGCATTTTTCTAGATGTAGATAGCTAAAAACAATTCTGAATACTTCCCCCCCGCCCCGACACTGATATTAAAATGAGGGATACATGTATTCCCTGTAATACATAAATATTATCAAGTGCATCTGGATTCCAAGGTTAATGTATTTTTATATCCAATATGGTAAACAGTAATACCACATTCATCATCTATTCACACTTAAACTCTTCCATGAGTTCCACCAAAAATACTGCTGACTATTGAGTTCCTGTCATGTGGTATCACATGCTCATATTTTGTTCCTCAAGAATTATGCTGATGTTTCAAACTGCAAAGTTTTCTAAGGGACAAGTAACATCTGCAGGAAATATGAAGCTGGTTCACAGTCTGTCTTTTCCAAAGCAATGCAAAATTGTCCTGATGGTACGAATTGAAAAATATAAATTTAGCCCAAAGTTAGAGGTTTATTGAAAATGGATTTGGAGACATATACACATTAGATAATTAGACAATATATCTTCTATGCCTCAATCTGTTTTTGGAATCCTGTCATTGAACAATATATATTCACAGAAAACATTTATCTTATGAATGGTATTGCCTTTATCATGAAGCTGTAGCATGCCTAAAATATCACAAAAAACATAACATGTAGAGAAAATAGCCTTGAATTCAGAAGCAAAGGATGTGTTTTGACAATTCCGAGTCATTTGGCTAATTTCAAATTTAATTTCTAACTTCTTCACTAAACATTTTAATTTCTTTATATTTAAAAAGTGTGCTTTTCTGTCATGATTGATAAAGATGCTCGATGACCGTAACTTCAGAAATGATTCCTATAGGGAGATGAGGGACTAGATTTAAATATATTTAGAGTTCTAGAAATGAGCTTTTCTGACTAACCGTGGTGCTGAAATGTTATAACAAAAGTGTCATGGAGTAAAATGAATGATCAGAGGTATAAAAGAATATAGACTTAGGATCAATCTAGATGCAAATCCCCTTTCTCAGTGAATATACTGAAACCCAGACTACTTACCTATGGTTATATTTATATAGAGATAGAATCTGAAATTGTCTTCTTTTTCCTATGCTTCATACGATACTTAAGATCATTAGAGAGAAAAAAAGAAAATTGAACAGATTTTATTGGTGAATAATAAATATCTATTGAATTGATTTTAATAGCACTAATATTTTCTATGGAGCAGTCAGGTGGCACATAGTAGAGAGCCAGGTCTGGAGTCAGGGCAACTCGGCTTCATGGGTTCAAATTTGGCCTCAGACACTTATTAGCTCTATGATGCTGGGCAAGTCATTTAATGCTGTTTGCTTCAATTATTCATCTTTAAAATGATCTGAAGAAGGAAACTGCAAACCATTCCAGTATCTCTGCCAAGAAAACCCCAAATGAGGTTACAATTAGACATGACTAAAACTGACTGATCAACAAGTATTTTTCATAGTAATATGAACAAGTGACTTCAAAGGTATTAAGCCCTGAATCTGAGTCCTACCTCTGACACACATAATTCTGCATAAACCATTTAGACTTTCTGAGACCATTACAAAAGTTATCCATACATTCTAGTTCAATTTCCTCACTGCTATTTTCTTCCAATATTAAAATAATAAATCTAGATCAGAGTAAAACAAAAAGATAAATATATGACATTTCCTTTATTTAAAAGTAAATTTATGATCATGAAATACTTAAAAGTACTTTTAATTTGCATCCTAAAATATTGTTTTAAACCAAAAGTCAAAGAAGCCAAAAAAAGTCACTAGAGAACTATATTATTCAAAGTCATTGATCATCAGTAATAAGTAGAAATAGTGTTATTTAAAGTTATGTCCCAGTACCATATATGATACCAGACAAAATGCATGAATACACAGTTTCTATATGATGAAGATAATGATCAAAGTACAATGAAATATTTGAATGATTCAGTTTTGTCACATCAAATGCAGACATGTAAATTTATTGCAGGAGTAAAAAGTACATCAAAATAAGGCAAAACGGTATGTAGTTTCACCTGTCTTGATACTTTCCCTTGAAGTGAAAATGAGAAAAACACGATAGATGTTCAAAGTGGAACAGGGTCTGAACAAGGACTTATAAATGCTTAAAAGTGGGAGGAAACTCAGCAGCACCTAATCTAAGCCCTAGCTAACAAGAAACCTCTTGAATATTGTCAAGCAAGTGGCCATCCACCCTTTGTTTGAAGACTTCAGGTTTTAATATGGATACCTTAATTCTTATGCCTAGACTAATTCTAGTCTAAAATCCATATCTTGCTCCTATTCTGCCCTCTAGGATCAAAGAGAGCAAGCACAAGTTTTCTATAGGATAGCCCTTAAAATATTTTAACATAAATCAATATATTTCTAGCAACCTCCCACACTTTCTCTTCTCTTGGACTAATGTGTCCAGCGCCCTCAACCAGTTTTCACTGATATGTAATCCAGGTTCAACATCCTGATTGCCTTTCTCTTGCCAATTTATCACTGTATTTTTAAAAATGTGACATCTAGAATTGAACACAATACACCAGACGGTATTATCAGGACAGAATAGGATGGAAATATCAATTCCCCTTTCTTACACACCATACTCTACATTCATTCCATTTTATCTTTGACATTTCCTTCCTTAAATAAATGGGTTCTTAACTTCTTTTGCATCATGGGCCACTGGGAAGTCTGATGAAACTGAGGCTGAATAATATCTATAAATATGCAAAATAAAAATAAATATAATTTTGAAGAAACTATAATGAAAATACTTTATTAATTAAACAGCTTGTAGCTCCCTATTAAAAACTCCTGCCTTAATAAAATGTCTTCATCGTCCCACTTTTTCATGAGTCAATGAAACCTCCCTACTTGCTTATATTTGATACTCTCACATTATATCCTGGGATAAAGCCCTGATAATAATGTCCATATTTATTTACAATGCAGATAGTAAATAGTCATGATTCAAAGTATTCATTGAAAGAAATGTGGACTCCATCACCCACATTTCTTTCTTTTCTTGTTCTGGAATTAAAGAGAGACACTACTATTCTTAATGTGTGAAGAAAATTCACTGAAAGGTCTTTGTAATGTATAAACGTTCCTTTGGACAAGAAAAGGCAAAACAAAGCTATTCATCAGCTGTCATCTCTGAAAGCAATCCCCTGATGTCTTTAAAATAACCTTCTTCTCTTTGTAATTTTTTTTTTTAAATCCAGCATATACTTAACTCTTTTCTGGCAACTCAGTCATTTCAAACAGTTGTTTGTTCTATTGAGATTATTAGGAGAAACCCCTTCATTTTTTTTAATACATTCATTTTGGAGGATTATTAGCAATAATTGGCAATTTAATATTTTCCCCTCCTGGCATATTAGATAACACATTCAGTACAGAGAGAGGTGTTAATCTGAGAAAGCTCTAAATTTGTTTTGCTGATGAAATTTAAAAGGGTTATTCATTTATTTTTTTGCCTCCCTTAAACTTAAAAATTAATATCCCTTACAATTTTAGGATATATGGTCAGGAATACATTTTTTGGAGTTACCAAAGGCTCATGGTAAAGTGATCAAAAATGAAGAATAATGTATTTTATCTTACAAGAAATATCATAAGGCCTTCTTATCCACTACCTTGGTCCTATTTCCTCCTGGCAAATGAAACAATTTCATCTTCCCACAAAAAGTTTCATCCTCAGGAAAATAAAACAACATCTAGCTCTTTCTAAGGCATGCCTGATACATAAAGTTTGGTAGTTCAAGATACTTTTAAGTAAAGGATATAATCCTTTATATCCCTAACTTTCGAGTATGATGGTAGATCACAGGAAAGGGAAGACAGTACATAAAATGTGTTCAAGTTGGAGTAGATCAGTATTCTAGCATGGCATAGAAATAGCACAGGCAGTGGAACTGGTACTTAAAGAAGTAGACAGTTTAAAATGGTTATTGAATGAAAGAATGAGTGAAACTTCAGGTTTAAAATATGAAGATTGGAATTCCTTCAGCAATAAAATAATTCACTATGAATTCTCACTAAAGTAATGGGATAGCGCAATCTGGGAAAAATTGAATTTTTAAACCTACTATCCAAAGAACTAATGCAGTATTGGAAATAGTGTACAAGCAGAATACATATTGGGATAAACCTAGTTATTTTAAAGAAGTTTTCAATAATAGTAACAACCACTGCAATTTTCTATTACATATATTTGTGCATTCTCAGTGGAAACCAATAAAAACATAAGCAACTACAAGTTCAGAAACATAACCAATGATTAGCAAAAGCTAATTGCAAGTGAGAGTATATTTAGCAGAAAAAGAGGGTTTAAATGATTAGTCACTGAGGCATCATTTGTACGTGACCTGAAAGTAAAGTCAGAGATGTTGGGGGAGTCTGCTAGTTGTATTAGGGAGATGGCCACTGAAAATAGCCCAAATCCTAGGTACACAGTTAAGAAATTATTCACTTTTCCATAGAAGGTATCCATATAGAATAACACAGGATAGTCTCTAGTCTGTTGATTTAAATTTTCTATTCAATAATCATCTACATTTTAGGGGTTATGATTGAGTTATCTATATCAGAGATGACAAACTTGAAGGCAAAACTCCCAAGGATGCAACTGATTAAATGTAAACAGGAAATAATTATCCAAATAAATAAAATGCAATCCAATATAAATAATGTCATTTTGTAGTTTTCTAAATAAATATGCTTTCAGGAGGGATTTGTTCTATTTCAGTTTGACACCATGTCAAACTGTCATGTAGTACCACCATGGTACTACAACTAGCATTTTACCTAGTTTTCAGCAATTCTGCCATGAGATACCTAAGGAGTGTCCAGAAAAATTATAGTTATTATGTCTCAGAATGGTATTATTTAAAATCACTTAGAATACATGCATATTAGCCTTATGAAAATAAGGTGACATTTCTCTTTTAATGAGAAGTAAAGTATACTTGAAATCCACAGGGAAAAAATGGCAGGCAGAACTAAGATTCTCATTGGTTATGGTATAGATTTCATGAATTATCAAAAAGCCATTAGATCTCTTTATACCTAATTCCAACCATAGATGAAAATACTTGCTTTTTATTTCTTCCTTTTCCTCTTCCTTAATTTCAAATTAGATGTCATAAAGGTCACAAAACCTCAGGGTTGTACTCAAACAAGTATCCCTTCCCAGCATCCCTGGCAAGTAATCACATAACATTTGCTAAACATTCTTTTTTGAGGAGAAATCCATCACCTCCCATAGCAATCTGCTATACTTAGGGATAGTTTTCATTGTAATTAAGTTGGTGTCATTGTTTTTTTCAAAATTTAATCTGGTTATATGAAGTATCCACATACTATTCATAGTTATACCTTCTGGAGAAAATCAGACACTTAAAAAAAACAATCTTATCTCCATTTTTTCTTCTTTTCCAAGGCTAACATCTTCTTTTTCTTTAATTGTTACTTATATGTCATGAACACAAGTACTCCAACTGCATTGGGTGCTTTTCTTGGAACATTCTACAGATCATTCAATGTCTCTCTATTCAGCAACCAGAACCAAGCAAATAATAGTTACAAAATGGTCTGAATGGAGAAGAGTAGTATAGAGTCATCAAGTTTTTGGTTGTAGACACCATTCTTCTTTTATAATTACAAGATTTATTTCATAGACATAATAGGTAGACATTAATATAGACTAACTTATAGAAATGCATTCTAATTGGAATATCCAGCATAAATTTATCTAAAAAGGCAACAAAACAAGCCAACATACATACAACCATATAATAACTATATGGCCTATAACATATAGGCCGTACAATAAATAGATGGCCTATAATAGGTGACAGTCCTTTCTTTACTTAAAATATAAGACAATGATGAATTTTGTTAAAGAAAAAAATTATTCAGAGTCAGGTGATCTGGTCTGACAAGGACCCTATCCCCTGAGGCAAGAAGGAAGACCTTCAGAAAGAAAGAACAGGAGTGACTGACAGCTCCTTAGGTATGACCACTCAGTATAAAAATAATTTTTTACCAACAATTGATGTAGCTTTATCTAGCTTACATATGATGAATTTATTCAGTGGTGATTAGGGTCTGTTTAGCTTTGACTGATGGAGCTAAGGACCCCCTTATTCTTACCAAAGAAAAAATAATGCTGATATCAATGTTTAATAACCCCTTAAGTCCATGACAATTCTGATAAAAATGACCAGCTCCTGGTGTGATTTCGTGTGGATCGAGAATGCCCCAAAGAAGATGATTGTACCATGATCTACCACATGTCTTCTCTCTTGTCTTTGTTCTTGTTTCATTATTTATTAACAAAGTAAGGTTCAATGGTATTCAAGAAACATTTTTACCAAATACTCACTATCCAAGCTGAACTGTCTCCTGGTCATATGAAGACAAACATGAACTCCTTGCCTCCAAGGATTGTGTATTCCACAATATGTACACACACACACACACACACACACAAAATATGGTAATTAGAAAGCAATTTCATAAGGAAGAAGAAATTACCAGATTGGGGGAGGGACTGAAGAATTAGTCCCATCAAAGGATGTAGTACTTGAACTATGCTGTGAAGGAAGGAAAATATTTATGAGATGGAAGTGAGAGAAAAAAACTTAAAAAAACTGGAACCAGTGTATGCAAAGGTCCACAGGTGGAGAATGGAACATTGTATTTAGATAGTTGAATCCCTGTAAGTAAGTGCTCTTCGCCTCTCCCTTCAATTACAATGCTGCCTGTAACAGAGTCTTCTAATCACACATTGATAAACATTTTCATAATTCAATGTTTCTCACAAATAAAAACTTGCAAAATTTACTTTCATGAAGCAGGTTTTCTTTTACATTATTATAACCACAGGAAATTCAGTATAGAGTAGATATATATTCAATACAACAGAAATTTGTTTAATATCTCAAAAGAATAAAAAAGCCAATTAGAAATACGAATGGGTGAATTAAATATGATAGTGTCCCCTTTAATTTCCTTTTATCATTTTTATGTTTAACATTTTGGTGAAAAGGAAACCTATTTACATAATATAAATTATATAAATAACACATATTATTGCATAAATATGTAAAGGGGATTTTAAAGTTCCAAAGAAGATATTAATTTTTATTATGTAAATATTTTTTGTGATTTCCATAAGATATATTATATGATTTTTTCAAAACTAAATATTATTCTACTCAATAGATCAATAAGAGGTTATTAGTGCAGTTTAGCAGTAATTAAATATCCACAATCCCCATTCCCATTGTGAATGGCAATATTGAGTTGACAGCTTTTTAGAGTATTCAGAAGCCTCCCCCCCACCAACAATTCAGAGATGATCACTTTCTCACTGATATTAAATAAAGTTCTGCAACTCTGTCTGCCTTCCAGAACTGCAACTTGATTTCTACCCCGAGCTATACACACACACACACACACACACACACACACACACACACATGAATGTCCTTTATGGCATTCATAAATGTGAATTTGCAAATGTGTTATGGAAATCTAATACTTCTAAATGGTGCTTTTAACCCTCTCCAGTTAGCCAATCTTTCCTACTTTCTAACAATTCTTATTATTTGTAAAAAAGTCCTTATAACTGGATGAAATTTAGCATCTTGTACCCTAAATTCATGCTTCTTTATTTTTCCTGCTGAGGAAAAGGAGAAAAAACTCAAATCTTATATCCCTATGACTGCCCTTTAAATTATTTGAAGACAATTATTATGTTCCTCCTAAAAATATCTATTCTCCAGACTTTTGTCATAACCAATTCCTTCAGTCTATCATCATATTACATGAAATTAACGCATCTAGTTATATTTAAGCTACCCAGAATGTTATCCAAAGACAAGTCATTGAACTATATTCTAATTGCATTTCTACATTGTTTTGTATTACTTAATAGCAATTTGGAATACTAAATGCAATTCTTCAGCATGTCTGAAAAGACTTTTAGTTCAATGGCATTTTTTTTTTACATGGACCAACAACATATTACAAAGAAGAATTCTTAACATATAGATTGATTCCAGGAGGTCTGTGAATTTGGAAAAGAAACACACACACACACACATACATACACAACATATACATACATATACATATATGCAAAAGATTTATATATGTATATATCTTGGATTTATCCACATTTATTCAATATATATATATATATATTTATATATTTATACACACATGTATGTATAGTGAAAGTACCCTGGTTTTTAAGCTAATTAAATACAAAATAGTTTGTCATCTTTTACATGAGCAGTTGGGGAATCAGAAAGAGTTTCATGTAGAAGACAGAGTTTGAGGTACATAGAATGAGAAGGAAACAGTCTAAACCTGAGATAAAGCTTGTGCAAAGCAATGCAAGCAGAAAACCTCCTCACAAGAAACACATTTAAACCCTAAACTATATCATTAAATTAAAATTAAAATCAAAATCCACAAAAAGATGTTTCAAGAAGTGGCTTTTTGTTCTTTGTCAAAGTGAAAATTCATTTTTTTTTTTTATGTTAGTAGTAAGGAGGACTTCCTTCTTTTTAGCTTTTTGTTCTTGTTGCTGTTCAGTTACTTCACTCAGATCTGGCTCTTCATGGACCTATTTGGTACTTTCTTTGCAAAGATATTAAAGCCATCTGTTATTTTTTTCTTCAGCTTATTTTACAAATGAGGAAACTGAGGCAAACAGGATTAAGTCACTTGTTCAGGATCATATAGCTAATAAAAATAAAATAAAGCTGGATTTGAACTAGGCTTCTTTCAGGGGCTCACTGTTATTCACAATATTGACCTCTTAAAAAATAGAATAAAATGGCATCTAAAAGTGGGAAAAAAAATAATCCTACCTTTACAAATATCTTATTCCAAGCAAAAATGGACATCTCTCAATTGTATGTTATATTAAAATTAAATCACAAAAAATTTACTAACAGAAAACAATAGAGTAAATTTGAATGTTTCATATTGGTATTTCTAACCAAGAGTTATCATGGAACAATAGAAAAAGTCTAAGATTTGGAGTCAGCATACCTATATTCAGATTCAGTTTCTGCCAGCTAATCTCTACATGTCCTTTAACAAAACACTTCATGTCCATAAACTTCCATTTTCTCAAAAATGGATGTTTAGCCTCTTAATTAATTATTAATGATTAGCTTCTTCAATATCTTTGGACTTTAAATTTGGGATTCTATATGTCCACTGTAAAAGACTTTGTATTATAACAATAAATCACTTCCTTTGATGACTATATTGGATTTTGTCTGGTCAAGTAGAAGTTCAAAGAAAACAACTACTTAAATAATTTAACCCTCATCTGAAGTTCCTTTTTCATAAGGGAAAGGATGGTCGTAGTCAAGTTCAGTCACCTATATTCTGAGTCACAAGATTTTATTTTCTATTGAAACCCCAGAGAGGTTTAATTTGTTCCATTCTCTTTTTCTCACTAGCAGTTCCATTCTCTTTTTCCCTCAGGTTCTCCTAATTTTTACTTGTCTGGCTCACAAATATTTTCTGTTTTTCTTTTATAGTATTAATATTATTGCAAAGCATACATGCACATTTTGGAAGTTTTGAAGAAATATACCTATGAAAATATAAAATGAAATATGAGCTATATAAATTTAAACAAATTTCTATTTCAAATGTTAATATGAACTATTTATATCTGATCTATGGGAGATCAAAATCAAACTCATGTTGGTCTGATCAGCCAGTCAAACATGATGTATTTGACCCTGACAAAATGATGTCATTTTGGTCCTTTTCAAGAATGAAGGACAACAACCAAGAAGTTTTCTTCATTCTCTGTTTAAGCAATGTCATCTGAAGGAAGCCTCTCATCCCTCACCCTGCCCAAATTGAAAAGCAAAAGAAAACAAAAAAACCACCAAAAAAAAAAAAAACCTCTAAATCTAAAAGTTTAAGAAAATATGTATGAATAGAACATACAGCTTTAAAAAATGCCAGTTGTCATCTTTTACCATCCCCCAAATTGTATGTAAACAATTTAAACATATGGTTACAAGTATCTTAAAATTTTTAGACTTTTTTTTTTCTGATAAGTATTGTCCTGGTGCCATTTTTTTTTTTTGTGATGAGAAAAAAGGAAGAATTGGCAAGTATGAAGGGAGAACATGAAGTAAAGGATCCAATTCTGAGTGGCTGACAGAGAATTGAGAAGAGACAGCTACGTGAAGTGGGCAAAGAAAGATGAATTAAATTATATTGGCAGACCGAGAGAACAGAGATGCTTTGTAATGTGAATAGAAAGTTGGAAATTTACTTGGAAAGTAAGTAAAAAGTTGATAGATTTCACAGGGGAAAAGTCATTTTCCTTCAGGAAAGCAACTCAAATGAACTTATTCAAGGATGAGCAGTGATCGCTTGGCACATATGGATGGAAGGCATAAAGGGACTTGCGAGGAAGAAGGGGTGAATTATAAACTCTGAAGCAATGACCATTGGATTGAAAGATTGCAAGTAAATTCAACAGGAATGCATTTTAGGGAATGGTTCCCCCCAATAGAACTGAGGTTCTCAAGGGCAAGAATTGCTTTATTTTTACCAGGATAGTACATATTAAACACTTAAATATTTGGTTAAATCAGTTTAATTAAAATCACATTATTACAAACAAAGTACCAAGGGCTTTAAGGCTAATATAGATGTTATTAAAATAATTTTGCTATAATGGGATTGCTCTGTGTATGATAATGGGGAACTTAAGTGTGAATATTTAAATCAATCACATGCATAGGTTTCTTAGAGCCTCAAAACACAAGCCTGATGAAATGCTTATTTTATATATAGATTTATCTATATACATTTATAGATATGTATATATATAAACATCTATATGTATGCATTATCATTGTAATTTTTCCCCCTGAGGTAATTGGAGTTAAATGGCTTGCCCAGGGTCACATAGCTGGGAAGTATTAAATGTCTAAGGCCAGATTTGAAGTCAGATCCTCTTGACTTCAGGGCTGGTGCCCTATCCACTGCGCCATCTAGATGACCCAATTGTAATCTTTTAAAAAGAGATTCTTATAGAAATAGTAAAGGGACAGATCATCATCCTATTCCTATCTTTTATAGTTAATATTTAATAGTATAGATGTATAAAATGCCTATTTCTTACAGCTGAAGAGCAACACTTTAGTGGTGATATCTATTATTGTGATTCAAAAACTTTTGATCAACTATGTCCAGGTGGATGTTGGTGACAATCTATGTTTCTGGTTTTACTTGTGATAATATTCTGGTTCTACTGCAGTTTATCTGTTAAATCAGGAGAAAGAAAGAGGCAGGGAGTAAAAAAGGGAGAGAAGGGAGAAGTTAGAGGAAAAGAAAGGAGGGAATAACAAAAAAGGGAATTAGAGGATTGCCTAGAGAACTAAGAGGCTAAGTTGATTACCAAAGGTCATATAGCCAGTAGGTATCAAAGCAAAAACTTGAACCCAAATTTCCTTGACTTCGAAGCCATTTATATATCTCCCACCCTGTCTCTCCTACCAATAGTTACTTTGTCAAAGTACCAAGATTATGTTGAGTTATGTATTTGTGTCAAAGGGTTTTTCCATAAATTGACGGCTACCAAGGTATTACTATATAATTTTGTTTGGTTGTTTATTTCTTTATTATCATTAGTCTTATGAGGACATCTCTAACATTAACCAACTGCAAGAAACATTTGTCATGCATCCATTATGTACAAAGTGATGGACATACAGACATAGACATAAAACTGTTACTAGAACATAGATTTCATATATGTTATTGACTGGCAAAACTGTTAAATGGGATTAGACCAGTCAACAGGAATTTTAAGTGGCTATTATGTTATTACTCGGCTTGATACTGCCTGACAGTGCTACTAGCTTGATACAGGGAAGATAGGAATGTTAATGCTGCAGGCAAAATGGATTTCCTTCCTTCTAATCCACTGATAAAAAGAAGAAGAAGAAGAAAGCCTTTGGGAACTTTATTTATTAAACTCTTCTAGCTGATGCTCCCTATCTCCACAAAAGGGCCTCATCTAAAGGCTCAAGATAAGCTCATACAATCCATGTTGTTCTTGAATTATGTTAATCATACCAAACTCTCCATGGACCTCATTCAGAGTTTTCTTACCAAAGATGTCACTTCCTTTTCCAACTCATTTTGCAGATGAGGAAACTGAGGTAAACAAGGTTAAGTGATTTGTCCAGAGTCACACAAATATTAAGTGCCAAGGGATGGATTTGAACTTAAATCTTTTTGATTCCAAGCCCAATGCTCTATCCATCCAATTCACATTGATCAATAAATCTGTTATACCAATTTTCCTACAAGTGATCATCTGATCTTTTGTTAAAGACCTTAATTAAAGGGAATGCCATTATCACCCGAGGCAAATCATTTAGCTGTCATTGCCAAAGTTTTTTCCTGATATCAAGTCCAAGTTACCCTCTCCAATTTTCACTCTCTGGTCCAACTCTGCCCTATGGCTTCTTCATATACTTGAAGGAAGATATTTTAGCCTGTCTTTGCTTCTACAAACAAAAATTTCCAAGCATTTCAACTGATTTCAACTCATCTATAGAATGAGTTGGAGAAAGAAATGACAAGTCACTCCAGTGTCTTTGCCAAGAAATGCAGTCATGGAAATTATAACATGTCCAGTAGGACTCAAGAACAAAAAGAAAACTTCAATAGGATAAAGTTCTCCTACATCCCTCTAATTTTCTTGTATAAATATCTGTGAATTAGGAAATACATTGTCATTTGGGTAATTCCAAATTGAGATTTGTTTCTAAGTTCCTTCTCTAATTACAAACATGGATAATATACAGCAAATCTACCTTTCCATGTGTTCCGGCCTGTTCAAGGTGGAAGGGACAAAAGAATATTCATATCTGACAGTCAAGTCCTCCATGATTGGAACTTATTTGCCACAAACATAAAATAGTTATTATGGACTATTCTGAAGTCTCAAACAATATATATATATATATATAATATAATGAAAAAAACTTTTTTTTCAAAAACAGCTATAGAAAAATGTACTCTAACAGTTGTCTTTTTTCATTTGTTATAAAGTTATTATTCCTGAATCACTTCCTAATATGTGTCATAATTTACAAAAAAAAAGTAATAACATACTTGAAAAAGATAGATAATACTAATCTCTTTGGCTGGAAAAAGATAGAGAAGCGAAACTTATATAATAAGTATTCTGTATTTCAAGTGGCCCATTTCATAAATAACTAGTCTATTGTGTTCCTGAATTGATTCTATAGCAGATCCATCCAGTAACCTATTGTTTATTATTAGCCCACTTTTCATTTTGATGGAACAGATTCAAGTATGGCAATCTTCTTTTTCCATTCTGTTCACTGCTTACATGAATTACTTTGGGGAAAAAAAGCATTCCAGAAAAAAAAGTAGCTTAAATGTCATAAATTATGTGAGGCCAGGAAATATGAGTAAAGACTCACCATTGAAATCAGGACACTATGAATGGGGATGAGTGAAAGTTGGGTATGATAAGAAGCAATTTATGTTTTTTAAGCGGTGCCTTTAAAATGTTTTAAAAAGTAAAAGTATGACCAAAATACATAGGGACATATCAAAAGTGGAAAATCTGGAGGAATTGATCATTTTATTTCCCCCTCCAAAGAATTCCTGTGCATCATAGAACTAGTCTAAACATTTCTTATAGATGATATCTAATAACCTGCTGCTAAACGATGAGACATCATGAGTTCAATTGATTATTAACTCTAGATAATAAGTGAATGCCTTCAGTTTATAAAAAAAAGTCCTGCTAGATAATTGAGTATATTTAAGGATGAGTAAGATTGGCTGTAAAAGAATAAGAAAAGGTAGGAAATCAGAACAGGGAAAAAGAGCAGCAGAAAATGAAGGAGGAATAGAGAGATAACGAGTAGAAAAACAAAGAAAGAAAAATTTAGAGTTGGGCCAGATAAGCATCACATAGTGGGAAAAAACTTAAGTTTAGAATCAGAACCTTTGATGATTTCTACCTCTGTTGATTTTCTATCATATGTGATCTTGAATGAGTCATATCCTCTTTATAAGCATCGATTTCTTGGATTTGGAGTCAGAGGATCTAGAGTCAGAATCCTACTCCATCAACAATTTCCTTGGAGAACTTGAGTAAAGTAGTTCCCTTTATTGTAGTTCATTTTCCTAACCTCTAAATGATGGAACTGAAATAGATGTACTCTATGGTATATTTTGCTCTAGAACTCTACTCTGCCTTTCAGTTTCCTTTTATGTGTTCTCATCCTCCATTAGATTGTAAACTTCTTAAGAGAGACACTGACTTTCTGCTTATATTTGTTTATTTAAGTAGTTTTCTTCCCAATACATGAAAAGAGTTTCCAACAGTCACATTTGCAAAACTGTGTCTTTTTTTCCCTTCCTCTCTCTTTCACCTCTTACCTAGACAGCCAGCAATCCAATATAAGTTGAATATTTGCAATTTTTCTAAACATATTTCTAAACCAATTTCCATATCTGTCATGCTTCACAAGAAAAATCAGATCAAAAGGACAAAATGTAAGAAAGAAAAAAAAAAAGCAAATGAACAACAAGAAAAAGGTGAAAATGATATGCTTTGATCCATAGCCAGTCTCCACAGTTCTCTCTCTGGATGTGGATAGCACTTTGCATCACAAGTCTATTAGAATTGCCTTGAATTACCTTATTGTGCTGAAAAGAGTAAAACTCATCACAGTTGGTCAATCTTGCTGCTGTGTACAATGTTTTCTTGGTTCTGTTCACTTCACTTAGCAGCTTATATTTGTATCCTCACCTCTTAGCCCATTATCTAGCACATGATAAATACTTAGCAAATCCTTGTTGATTTGTGTATTAAGTCTATGATCCAATTACTAAATGAATTCCTTGTTCTCTTTTATTTCTTAGACCTTGAAAGAGATTGGGCAAAGCCCCAAGAAAAATCTAATGGTGGACAATTCCTGAAGACACACTCACAAAAGAAACACGTACAAGGATTTAGAAGTCAGGTCATATTGTAGATGAATTTCATAGAAGCCTAATCCTGAGAGCCTAACTTTGCATTCTGGTTGCATCTCCATCCCCTTTGTTAAGGGCTATTGTTGGAGTGCCCTTGAACCACTTTTGTCCATGAATTAATTTTCAGTGAGAGTATCAATATCACAGGAATTAACAAATACGACTAGTCAGGAACTGATGTCTAACATTATTAGCTGTCCAGACTGAAGATAAGGAGAACATATTTTCAATGTTTTTAATTTAAAAGCATTTCTTGTATATGTATGTCTATGTGTTTCTGGAGAAATAGTTGTTAAACATTTACTAGCATATCCCTTTCTCTATTTCATTAGACTATGACCTCCTGGAGAGCAAGATTATTGTTTTTTTTTTTTTTTTTGTTGTTGTTGTTGTTGTTGTTGTTGTTGTTGTTGTTGTTTGTTTCTTATTTCATCAGCACAGTACCTGAAACCTAATAGAAGCTAATAAATGCTTATTTATAGTACTTGATTCCTTCCCTTTCCCCATCCTCATCTTTTCTACAAAGAAGATGATTTAACATCAAAGAATGACAAAGGTGCCAAACAAAATATCTGACATTGGTCATCAATTTATGTATGTATGTGTGTGTCTGTGTATCTATATATAAATATAAATAAATATATATGTATATAATAAACTGTATTTAGCAAAGTATTTTATATATTTATCAAAGATATATCATATCTTTGAAGAAGATAGTTGAAGTGATTTTTAAATTTGTTGCTGAGTAATTTCTATACCGATGGTCATATCACCAATAAGTAGTTACGCTATTTGAAACCATTCTTTATAAATTCTAGTCCACCAATCCTTTGTCTAGTTGACAGGATGTTCAACTTTAACCTTTGTTTTGTTTTGTTTTGTTTTTTAAGGAAGATTGAACAGCTTTCGAGAGTATATTACCTTTTCTTATGAAGAAATTATTTAAAGAGTGAATCAATCCTAACCAATACAGCTGCCTAATAGTGGAAGGTCCCACACAGCTTCCATATACTTATAATAGGAAAAAAAAAAACACTTGATAATCACATCAGAGCAAATAATGGCCAAGAAATTTAATGAGAAACTAATGGTGAGTGATTGTTTTTCCAAGAATTGCACACAAAATCAACCTGAATTCCATGGACAATACAAAAGGCAAGGAAAATGGGCAAGACTAATAAAACTGCAGTTCTTAGATAAAATTATTCAAGAGAAACACAAAAATGAAATAAAGGCTCTAGAAGAAATTAAAGAAGAATGAATATGTTAAAAAAGAAAGTGGAAAATTTTACCAAATATTGGTAGGACTTTTAGGACTTGAATGGACCAAAAAGAAATCAGTGTCTTCATGAGATGGGAAAATATCAGAACAAAAATAAACCCTCCCTTCCCCCAAAAAATAGGAAAACAGAAAAATTAATTTAAGATTTATGATATTATTGTTGCATTAGGGGGATTATGATTTTTAAAAGACTGGACATTATTTTAAGAAATCAGGAATGAAAACTGTCCAGAACCAGAGGGTAAAGTGAAGAAAGAAATAATCCTCTTATCATCTTTAGAAAGAAACCCTATCAAAGAAAAAAAAAAGTGCTACAAATATACTAAAACAAGTTCCACATATGACAACTCAGGGTTGAGTTGGTTTCTGAAGAAGAAAAAGAAAAGAGATGATGATAGGAATATCCAATATTATAAATAGGAAGAAGACAACAGTGGCATATCCTGTTTTGTATTACTTGGGTATATGGAAAGTGTATAGACATGGGAGAATGGAGGTAGGCCGCAGCAAGCATTATGTGAACCTAATGTCATTGATGGTTGACAAAAGGGGAAAAAAATAAATTAGAAATAGTGATACAAAAATATATTTTTTTAATTCACAGATAACAGGAAGAAATTCAGAAGGAGAGAAGCAGCATTGTTTTAAAAAATAGACATGATTCATTAAATACTTTTGAAAGCAAAAATTAAAAAAAAAACAAAAAAAGTGATTCCATTTCCTAGAGAATACTCTTTTGTAATTCACCACTACATGTGTGCATGAATAATCATTTTTAATGTTTAAATTGAGAATACATATAAAATTAAAATTTTTAAATAGATTAAAAAAAAACAAAACTAAAAAACAAGTAATTTGAGTGCTAGCCCAGATATTTGGAAGATCTGAATTCAAATATGCTCTCTGATAGGAAACAGCCATGGGACTATGAGTCAGTCACTTAACTTTGTTCTCTAGATTCCTCATCTGTCAAATTGACACCTGAAGAAGGTATCCCTTCCATATTGTTGTGAGGTAAGGGCAAAGAAAATATACCAACTGGTAACTTCCTATTATATTTAATATTATTCTTCCATATTAGATAAGTTTTTTGGCCTCTAATTGTCCAGGAAACTCAAAAGAAAAAAAAAAGCAAAAGATCTGGGCTGTAGAATAAAGTAGTTATTCCTTTGGATTGCAAAGGCTATCAGCACTCACTAAATGTCTCTCATCTGACAGAAAGATCCAGTTTCCCTGGGCTAGTTCCAGTTGGTACTTAAATTTTATGTCCTTCACAATGAATTCTGAAGATTCATTCTTTTGTGGATATTGATAACACTAGTTCACATTTAAATCATACTTTAAAATGTACAGACAATTTGTCACACCAACCCATTGTGTATAGTACAAATATTCTTATCCAAATTCTGATGGAAATTCAATGTCATGAGGTATAGGAAGAGGACTTTCTCTAGTATTCATATCCCTGATTGGATGAGGCAAGGGATGGAGGGATAGAGTTGGGAAGTGGTGTACTAGTTTAGATGGAATAGCCCAGGCAAGGGCTATCGTCAGCAGGATGATTTCAGAATGGTCCAGAAAGACTTAAACATTAACTGATGCTAAGTGAAGTGAATAGAACCAAGAGAACATAGTACATAGCAAGAACAAGATTATGTGATGATCAACTCTGATAGACATGGCTCTTTTCAACAATGAGATAATTTAGCATGATTCCAATAGACTTGTGATGGAGAGAGCCATTTGCCTCCAGAGAGAGAGACCATGAGGACTCAATGTGGATTACAACATAATATTTTCACCATTCTGTTGTTGTTTGCTTGTTTTTTTCTCTCTCATTTTTTTCCTTTTTTAATCAGATTTTTTCTTGTAAGCATGATAATTGTGGCAATGTGTATAGAAAAAATAATAAAAATAGATTTACAATAAAAATTACTATTCTTGTCTGGTTATCAGGGAAGGCACTCACTCCTAGGACAAATAATTAGAGGTTCTCAATAGAGGATATGATTCATATTGAAGTACCCAAAAAGAGACTAAGGAAGTAAAAACCTCATAAGGTTTTTTTTAATCACACAAATCCCTAGTTTCTGTTTTTCTGCCACTATCTGAGGGCATCTCAATGATGCAGAGGAATGATCTATGAAACTTAGAGTCAGGAAGACATGAGTTTGAATCTTGCCTTAGATATATACTAGCTACATGAATATGGATAAATCAGTTAATCTTTCTGTACCTTAGTTTACCTATTTGTAAAATGGGATAGTTATAGCACATTCCTTTCAGGGTAGTTGTGAGAATCAAATGATTAAACCTGTGTAAAACATTTGGGAACTAAAATGTCATAATGTTATATTGTTTCTTGTAGTTGTTATTGCTGTTCTAAGAGTTTAAAACATGGAAACCACCAAGGGGAGCACTCAAGCAATCCAAAGTGTACTATGGATGACAGCAAAGATGATTCTGGATGTCACATATTTCTAACCAGGCAAAGGATGGAAAGAAAGTTTAAAATTAGAAAAATAAAACACAAGCAATTATGGACACTTGCCCACAAACAACTAACTATTTAGAAATTACAAAGCTGAAAAAGAATTAAAATGCCAGTGAAATTAATTTGTGGTTTGCCTTTTTGAGGCATTAATCAGAAGGACAAAAACAGCATTATCATGCATGGGTTGAGTTTTCCTTTAAAGGCAAACAAATGATAACAAAGATTTATCTATCTATGAATCTATCTATCTATCTATCATCAAATAGCAAATTATCACCTATCAATTTATCTACCATCTATCAATCCACAGATATAATACTATGGATATGACCCCTTACAAGTTACAATAACTTTTTAATCTTTTATAGGTTTTAAAGTTTTTTTAGTGCTCATTTAATGAAGCACCATAGATTTACATATTGAACAATAATCACTAAATAACTAGAAGAAATGAATAAAGGTCAAAGTTAATCATAAATAAACTTTTCTATCCTATCTAGTAACACTTTAATTTTTGTAAATGCAGCTTAGGAATACTGTTCTGGATAAATTTAGGATGTATAAAAGTCTAGGGAACTATTTTTTTAAAGACTGACAGTTTTTATGGAAAATAAGTTTTTTTTTTTTTTTTTCTGTAGACAACTGAGGGAGGGAATCTCTAGTTCTCCCTAAGGACAACAGTGGTATTTGGTGATATAAAAGCCAAGATATCCCTGCATACAAAGTAGATGCTTTCCAAAAAACTCAATTTTTCTAAGTGCTATTTAATGTTAAACATGAAATCAGTTAATATAACTGTCAAAAGCTGTTCATTTTTAACTTTTTTTTTAGTTTTTAAAACATTATATAGGTATATATGCATATATAATATCTATATTTACATTTACAGGGATTAGAATTGTGATTTCACTGATATATTGAATTCCTGGATGAGGAAACTCCCTTAATCAAGGAAGGTTAATACCTTTTTTTCTAATTTAAGGTATTAGTGAGAGGCCATGACACATAAATGGTTAAATAACTTTTCCAAGTTCTCACAGGCAGCATGTGTCATGGATTTAAATTTAACTCTTTCTATGTCTGAACAAAGCCATGTTCTGTATAGATTTATGCAGTTATATTTGTGAGAGATCATGTAATATAAAGGATAAGATCCCAAAAGAACTGAAATTACATTCAAGTCTTGTCTCTTAAACCAACTAGTTGTGTGACTGTCTTAATTATTCTCCCACTGACCTCAGAAAACTGAGGAGAGAAAGTTTCTATTCTGCATTGCTTAAACATTGTGGGGAGCCCTTAAATAAATAAAATCATGTATTTAGATGAATGATAATTATAATATGCAGATTATATATCTATAGTTACATATATGTGCATTCATATCTAGTTAATTACAGTAACTTGGAAAGAATATATTTCTATTAAAAATACTGTGTTGTATCCCCAATCTATTATATGTATGATCATAGACAATCCACTTGACATTATGGCATTCAATGTTTTCATATGTTAAAAAAAAGAAGTTGGATAACCTCTATTCTTTTAAAAAAAATAATAGCTTTTTATTTTTTCAAAATACATGCAGATAGTTTTCAACATTTATCCTTGCAAAACCTTGTATTCCAAATTTTTCCCTCCCTTTAGTATTTTCTTTCCTTTGCCCCTCCCCCCCTAGATAGTAAGTAATCTAATATATAGGTTAAACATGGGCAATTCTTCTAAATCACATTTCCACATTTGTCATGCTGGGCAAGAAAAATCCGATCAAAAGGGGGAAAATGAGAAAGAAAAAAAAAAAACAACAACAACAACAAACAAATAACAACAACAAAGATGTAAATACTATGCTGTGCTCCCCATTCAGTGTCCATAATCCTCTCTCTGGATGCAGATGGCTCTTTTCATCACAAGTCTATTGGAATTGCCTTGAATCATCTCATTGACGATTTCTGTTCTAAGGTCTTTTCTGGTTCTAAATCTCTGATCCTATTATAACATAAATGACTTAGAATAAAAGAAATGAATATTGATTTGGTATTTCATATTCACAAGAGAATATTAATATCAAATCTGGTATCCAAACTATCATCTTGGTTTAGAAGGAAAAAAGGCTGCTGTCCATTAGCCAAGACATGGCATAGCTTCAATTACAAAGAATCAACTTTTATTGTGTGCTATTCCTTACTCTCAGAAAAAAAATGATTTCACCCTGATTTAGACACTTCCTCCATGAGTACAAATTACCAACTGATCAGTAGACTTTATTCTGATAGTGGTGTGGAACAGGAAAGGATTAAGGAGTTTAGCCAGAGTTACAAATAGAAACTTTCTATATGAAACTTGAACCCAAGCCTTTCTGAGGCCCAAGTTGGCATTCAATTTACTATGCTATAGTATCCTGTCTCCTATAAAATATGTGTGATTATAAATCATTTTCATAGTTTAATGCATTTTTTAAATTCAAAAGATAGTATTTGATTTTGCCTATTCTGTATCAATGATGTAAAATTATTATCATTGTATAGACACATTCAATTGTCTATTAACATACATTCCTTTGAGTTCTTTTTTTTTTTTTAATCTAACATACTTATACAACTAGCACTATAGAGGGATGCCAATATTTAAATTTCATTTCCGGGAAGAAATAGAGTTTCAACTAATATATAAAGACAAGAGAATTAAAAAAAAAAACTAAAGGGAGAAGAAAATAGAAGATAATAATAAAAATGCTTTTCAGAAAACAATACAAATTTTGTTTTTTCAGATCAGATCTTTAATTTTATTTCTTTTTAAATTTTAAATAAAGTCTACAAAAACATATCTTTATTTGGGTATAGAAGGTCAATATAAGGTATAAGAAGAATTCCCTGGATAACGTTTGACATCTGTTTCAGTTTAGAACTCTAAATGGGAGAAAGAGAAAAATAATCTGGTCATCCCTCTCTCAAAAATACAGAGTTGGCATTTTCTTGCAGGACACAGAAACAGAAGTTTATCCCTTGAAAGACATTGGAATTGTGTTGTCTAATAATTCTTAATTCAGAGTCTAAAAACTTTTTAAAACACTGTTCTAACAAGGGCTTTAGCAGACTAGCAAAATGGTCTATGAAACACAAATAGAAGACAAGAACCCCTCATGTAGTATAATAATCAATTTTATAGTAATATCCACTACCATTTAGACATAAATGTATACACACAAACTGGTAATCATCACTTAACAAGTATTTAAAAATAATATTTCTTATAAGGAAAGCATTGGGATAAGTGTAAAACATCCAAAGAAAAGGGGGAAGAAGTATCATTGCCATCTAAAAGCTTACATTCTAATGCTGAAAATAATACATACATAAATTGGTACATAAAAAGGCATGCATACACACACATGCATGTACACAAACACACAATTGTCTAGCTAGAAAACAGCAAACATATTTCTATTCTATACATTATAACTATCATCCTTTTGGGTCAGCAAAATGCAAGATTACTTTGATGAAGGGACCTTAGGCTCATTAAAGACCTAAGCTGGGTGGTAAAACTCTTATGAGAAACAGACAAAGGTAGGCTAAGGAAGAAATACACACACACACACACACACACACACACACACACACAAAATTTATGATGAATAGCTTGTAACCCACAGAATGCATATATACATACATATTTATGATGAATAGTTTGTAACCCACAGAATGCATTGGACTACATTTTTTTTTCTGAGAAATTAGTCAACAGAAAGAAACTTTTGACAAATGATTAGACTTAGAATAAACCAGGATAATCTGTGTGGACAACTGAGTTTGTTCCTGAAGTCTTGAAGCTTTATAGAAGGATATGAAGACTGGCCTGTCAGAGATTAGGTGACAGTAATAAACATAAGTTCCAAGTCACTTCTAGCATAATTATTTCATAAATACTTTCAACATTTTTCACTAAGGTATATATAATAATCACATATATATATATTAAATAGATATATATATTTTTTCTAAATACTTGAACCAAATTTGTATTTTGCTAATATGGATTAATAGGAGTTTATTTGATGGGACTTCCCACTATAATTAAAATAACTACTACAGGACCAAAAAGAAAGAAGAAAATTATGATTGAGGATGTTTACTGAACTTTGCCAAGTTAATATTTTCTCATAGCATGTTTATACTCTAATAGACATTAGAATTTTAAGCATGATAATGTAGAAAGAATATGGGACTTGGAGACAGAGAATCTGGTTAGATTTCCTGACTCTACTCTTTGCTCTATGTCTGAGCCTTAAGCAAATCACCTCAATTTTCTTTTAGTTTACTTATTGGTAAAATGGGCAGATTGGATCAGAGAAAGATGAAACTCTCTTGTGATCCCATGATATATCTAAAGCATTTTGAAGTTTACATATTCCATACCATATCTGTACAATACAACAGCCCTATGAGGACGGTGCTATGATTATCTGTTTTACAACCTAACTTGTCAGAAAGTAGGGTGACTTGTCCAAACTCACACAGCTAGCAAGTTATGTTCCAGTTCTAGATTATAAGTTCAGTCTTGTAGCCACTACTCCATGTTCTATCACCATTCAATAATATCACTGTATTAATGTCTTGATAACATTACAGAAAGGACCATATACCCAAGGAATGAATGAATACAGGGAAAAGCTAGCTAACCTTCTTTGCTTTAGCCATTTTTAGAGAATATCATGAATCACTTTCAACTTAGAAGAGATAAAAACAGTGATATCCTTGTGTCAAGTATCATTTAATGAAACCCATGTCTTGCTTATATGTTAACAAGGAACTGTACACACTTTTTAAGACTGATTATCATACTCAGTGTGTAAGAATTGAAATAACTCTCATATAATTAAAGAATTTAAGAATCACTACATCTCCTTTCTCAGCAGGGAAAATTGCTTCTAATTACGGTAATATGCTCACAGGAATCCCTTTTATTGACATATTTCTGTTGGCGTATGTTATGTACATTCTAAAAGGCAATGGTGCAATAAAGATGCTTCTTTCTTTTCTTTTTCATAGAGAGTTAACACATGTGATAGGAAAAAGACTTTGCTTCCTTCCTAGACTGGACTCATCAAAGGATCCATCTCAAATCTCAAAGAATTATATGAGATGTTTATTAATGACAAGTAAAATATGTGCAGAATGGAAAAAAAGTTCTCTCCCTGTTTATTTGGAAAAGATTTTCATGAATCATAACCAGAATTTAAAGACAATTTTTGTAATAAACTATAAGTATAAACTATTGAGTTTTTTTCTCTGACTCACTGAAATATTTAGCAATGAAAGTTTCACAACTTCTAACCTAGGATATTGGGACTAATTTTGATTAAATAATAACAAGTAATTGATAAGTTAATTAACTCTGATGGCCTTGAAATACAGTAATCTAATACAATATTATAGACTACTTAGTGAAAAGAACTCCCAAACTGAGTAAAAGTACAGGTTTCTAATATACTGACATGAACCTCTCACAATGAATAGAGGAAAGTACATTATATCACACATTCCTCAATCACACTCATCATCTTCCTTATTCAAAGGGATTCTAACTTTCCTGTTACTGTCAATCACATCTACAGCAAGTTATCTTTACTCCCTTTCTTTGCCCTTCTGCATTGATGTCATTTACAGAAAGTACATTTTTTCTTTATAGTATTGTCGAACTCCTCTAACTGAAATAGGAAAGGAAGCATAGATGGATTACTATACTTAGTTTTTGGTTAATTTCCTAACCATGCTAGTTTTTTTATGTATTTTATTCTTCCTGAAAGGGCAGGCAAATGGTATAGTACATAAAGTGCTGGTTAGAGTCAGAAAGACAAGTCTTCTTGAGTTCAAATCTACCCTCAAAAGCTTATTGAGTGACACTGGGCAAGCTACTTAATCCTATTTGTTTCAGTTTCCCTCTCTGTAAAATAAGCTGGAGAAAGAAATGTCAAACTATTCCAGTATTCTTGCTAAATAAATAAATAAATAAATAAATAAATAAATAAATAAATAAATGGGGCTCATGAAGAATCAGACATGACCGAAAAATACTGAACAACAAATCCTTCCTTATATGTCTTTTTAAGCACCATGGTAAGTACATAATGGCTCATCATTGGCATACTACCTAATAGGTGATTATTTATTTCAATATGACCATGCAAAAGACAATATTCCTATGTAAAAATGCTTACAAATTCTGCTATTTCCCCATTTTTCTGACATTATTTCTACAAAAGCATTACCTCTCAAGTGCTTTTATATTTGCACATCAGTTCATTTACTCTTATATCTCCCTACTCATTGATTTCCCTCTTCTTTAAGCTCCAACAACATTCTTTGGAACTCCTTAGCACACAAACAATCTTTGTGTACTAAAAGATTTTAAGTTTTCTGGGATTAAAAAAAAAAGCTGTATCTTCACAAACTCCTAGTAAAGAGTCCTGCTGATGTTGGAGTCAAATAGTTATTCAGTTGATGAACTAATCTGGCAAGAAATTGGAAATTGAGTGGATACCCATCAATTGGGAAATGGATGCATAAGTTGTAGTACTTGAAGGTAATGAAATACGATCGTTCTGTAAGAAATTATGAGCAGGCACATTTCAGAAAAACTCGAAAAGACTTATATGAGGTGATGGCGAGTGAAGTGAGCAAATATAGGAGAACACTGTACACACAGTAATGAAAAGATTATGTGATGATCAACTATGACAGACTTTGCTCTTCTCAACAATACAATTCTGATAGATGGGATAGAAATTGCTATTCACATCCAGAGGGAGAACTATGAAGACTGAATATGGATTGAAGTATACTATTTTTACCTCTTTTTTTTCCTTTCTTGTGGTTTTTCCCTTTTGTTTTGATTCTTCTTTCACAACATGACTAATATGGGAATATATTTTAAATGATTGTACACATACAGCTTGTTGGAATCTTTACAAACTACTAACTCATTAGAGTCGATGTTTTGGGCCAGAACCTGAAACAAGGTACTAAGTAGAATTAATTGATACAATGCTTGTGTTTACACCTTTACTCATTAGAATTCACAAGTATGGGAGATGTCACAAAGTAAACTTTGTAACTTTGTGAATTCACACCTCCCTTGAAGCTCTTAGGGCCAGAGAACACTCTGGGAGAAAACCCATAATCCCGCTCTCTGATATATAAGAAGAAAGCAGAGGCCCAATTAGAGATTCATTCCATTTTCCACTTAGCTGGCTGGTGACAGAAGAGAGTTCAGCTGAATTACATTGGAGAGGAGCACTCTGGGCTAGATACAGAGCACTCTGGGAGAGCCAGAAGCCCTCTCTCGGAGGCAAGAAAGATTCATTACAACTTTTACCTTGGTGCTGGCTGGAGGCAGAGGCAGAAGCAAAGGACAAAGCTGCAAGAGCTCTTCGGAGGCAAGACAGATTCAACTTGGTGCTGGCTGGAGGCTGAAGGAAGCAGAGGCAGAAGCAAAGGACAAAGCAACAGGAGCTCTCAGAACCAAGTAGAAAGATAGGCCTCTAAGAATCTAGCTATCTGGGCCCAAGGAAAGAGACAAGACTTGGAAGGAGAAATAAACATTTGCATTTTTACCAGCTGGCTGCATTTGGCGTAATTATTGATCTGAACTGATACTAAGGCTACCTCCAGAAAACCTCCCCGAGAAACCTGCCCTTTCTCCCAGAGAGAACCATCATTTATATTATATATTTTAAAGAAGAAAAAGAACACCATACAGCCTATATTAGATTGCTTGCAGCTTTGGGGAGGGTGGAGGGAAGGAAAAAAAAATGGAACTCAAAATCTTACAAAGGTGAATGTTGAAAATTATCTTTATATGTAATTAAAAAATAAAATGCTATTAAATAAAAAAAAATAACCAACTAGTAAAAAAAAAAAGTATTTGTTAGCTAACTATTTTATGCCAGGTCCTATATCATATTCTAGGAATACAAGGGCAATAAATGTAAATATCTCCATTCATGACAAGCTGATAAATTGTGAGCTTCTTAATAATAGAGACTTCATTTATCTTTTTTCCTTCTATCTCAACACCAAGGACAGAGTCTGGAACACATCACTGTTCAGTAAGTGTTTATTAATTGATTGGTTATTGTTTCAATTGTGTTTACTTGTCTTTCCAAGTAAACCATGTTATATGTGTCAGCAACATTAGCCATTAGAAGGCTAGCCAGAACAAGGTACTTAGACTTTGCAATACTGTGATTATTATTACTAATCCTCATTATTATATTATTAATAAAAAGAAGAAATTTTTGTTCTAAGAAAGCAAGATCATTTTTAAAATGGAAGCTTATAGATAGAATCAAACGTATCCATGACCCTTTTTGCCCCTTTTCTGGTAGAGTAAATGCACATTTATTGTAATCTTTTCAGTTTTTCCATTAAAAATGTCATATTGCAAATTTTTGTTTTAATGCATCTAGTCTTTGGAAAATAAAATAAATGAGAAATCTTAGTCCTCAAACTTGAGAACTCAATATTATTTCCTACTATGATATCATTGCCTAATTGAAAATAATAGCATGAACATTTTGAGAAGAAACATTTAATAGTGTTGTTTTTCAAATGTGCCAATGAATCAAAAAGATGTGATTTTTCTCAAAAATCTATGTAAGAACATTTGAACAAAATAAACAGACATTAGCTGTTCATTAGCACACATAACAACAAACATGTTATCTAATTGCCAACAAATTTGATTTTTTAAAATTAATCTTTGTTTGAAGGATGATATTAATGTAACACTTCTTTCAAAGAAAACTTTCTTTTTTATCTTGGATCTACCCACAAAAGAGTAACAATTAACTATCTTTACTTCCCGAATGTTTAGAGGTTGTTTTTCCTTTTTTCCATATTATAAATATATCAATAATACTTCTAATATTTTCAAAATATTTTATTAGTAAAAGAGGTAAAATAGGGCCTGGGAATGTAGTTCCTAAGGAGACTAGGTGATACAGTATCCATATCACTTGGCCTGCAGCTAGGAGGACGCTAGTTTAATTATGGTCTCAGATACTTAGTGGCTGTGTGTGGCCCTGAGTAGGTTACTTAACTGTATTTGCCTCAGTTTCCTCATTTATAAAATGAGCTAGAGAAGAAAATGGCAAATGACTTTAGTGTGTGAAGTCATTCACAAGAAATCCCCAAATGAGGTAAAGGAGAATCAGACAGGATTCAAAGAACTGAATGGTAAATATACTCCCTTGTGATGGAATTTCCTCTACTAATTCAGGACTTTGCTACTAACATATTTAGCAATTTGATGAGTGACACACAGCCAATATAAGATAAAAGCATGATCTGAGCCTAGATTTCCCTGGTTATGAAACCAGCTTTTCACCCAGGACACCGAAGTTTATGGCTTGTTGGTTTGTTTGTTAACAATAGAAAATAGAGATAAGCATGAAAAGAAATATATACAAAGATCAAAAATAAAGATTATTGGGTATCTTGAAGGAAACCCATATCTATGAAAGTGATTGGTAAACATATGAGGGCAAGAGTTTCCTGCCTGATACACACACACACACACACACACACACACACACACACACACACACACCATGAGCATACTCATTTACCCACACATATATGTATAAATGTATGTGTGGCATACTTTGATGTATGTTAATTTATATCATTGAAGACCAGTAAAACATTTCAACACAAAGTTCTTGATGAATATCTTGATTAGCTTAATAATTATTTTAATCTAAACTTTATCATTGAAAATAAATATTTACTTTTAATAAATGTATGAGGAAGAGGCCTATTTTTTTCCCCTTTTAAGAAGCAGCCTTAAAATACAATATTAATGTTGAAGACTTGATTTTATTTGCTCAAAATTTCTCTTAAAATCTGCCAACTGTACCACCACTTTGAACTATTTTTTATCATTTTGGATTCTATATTACAATAATAGATTCATTCCCATTTCTCCATTCTTCTCCAGATGTGCCTCTATTATAGTTTGCAAGCCTTAATTTAATTTGTCTCCCATCCCAATATTATTATTCATATAACCTTATCTACTCTTACAACCTTATGGCAGTGGTACATCCTTGATCTAATCTATGTCCATATGTCCTGAGGAAATTATATTTTCTCAATGGGATTCTAGTCAAGTATATTATTTCCCAATGTTTGTAGCCTTAAGCCAAAATATTTTTTCTATTTATTTTCATCTGTGCATGGAATATCCAACCTGTTAAGAAATATGCAGCACATTTAGAAATCCTTAAAAATGGAACATATTGATTGGGAAACAACTTATATAACAACCAAGTGGAAATCTACCAAATGTATTATAGCTTTAAAACTATTTTTTTCTGAAATAACTGAGAAAAGGTTGTTCAAATTACCTTTAAAAAGGGACTAGCACATACATTTTATAAAGGATTTCCAGATTTTATATCAGAGTACACTTTGCCTGTAGTCAGTGACAAAGTTACATACTCATGTAAAAACCGGTATAATACACAGAGACATTTGCTTCTGATGCTATCATAGTCTAGATAAATAAGTATATTTATGATCAAAATTATGAAAAAAAACTGTCTTCATAGGGAAAAATAGCTTTTGAGAAGAAGGTAAGTGGAATCTTTGTCCTTGGACACTAAATTTCTAATGAATATATCCTAAGAAATATTTCATCAAAAGAGTTTCAAATTATGGTATTCTGTCATGCTGCCAAGGGCTATGTTTTTATAATAAAATTGAAAGACTAAAATCAAAGACACAATACTCTAATGAACACAGAAAATAGAAATGGGATAAAATGAGTGAAAAAAAATCAACAAAAACATATTGCTCAAATATATCATTTGGCATTCTATAGATCAAGTAACTGTTCCATTATGGATGTGCTCCTTGCACTCAGCTGCAACAATTCAAAATAGTGTTTTTTTAAGATATAAAAAAGCAGTACCCACCCAGGCCTGCTTTAGACCTCAGTAGAAATAAGCAAATCAAGAATAAGAAAGGTGGGAACTACATTTTAAAATATAGTAAATTAGAAATGCTTACCTTAGGAAAATATGGTGACTGGACAAAAGTAAATAATTAAGGAAATAATAGTTACACACACACACACACACACACACCACAATACACAAATTAATGACCAGCCTTTTCCCATTCACATTAATATATCTGATTTGAGATATATAAATAATTCCAAGAACTACACCGCAACCAAGATATATACTAAAGGAGAAACACAATCATCTTTTACAAATTAATATACTCAAGACAATTAATATCCTCATTCATAAGCCAACAACTAAAAATTAAAGGCAACTCTAGATAGACATGTCTACATTATTTTAAAAACATATACTTTCATATCATAAAAGATTATTTTTTTTGCTTGCTTGTTTTTTGTGGGAGGTTGTAGACAGCATTAGTAGTGAAGTGTGTCCAAAGTAGACCCAATTGAACTGAAATTTTGAAAATTAAAAGACAGAAAATGCATGATCTGATAGTACTGATGTGCAAATAATCATTTTTAAAAACATTTCAGACACATGCTATGCTTGAGATTGAAAGTACATCTGACATGTGGTATAGCATAAATGATGTCACAATTTAACTATGCACAGAGTTAATGTTTCCTTCTTCCCCAAAATGGCAGGTATGAACTTTATTTTCCTCTTTGTCATTTATCTTAAAAAACAGCATAATCACTGGATCATGATTAAACAGAAGAGCTAGTTAGTACGGTAAGAGCTAACAATATCAAACAAAGTCAAAAGGTATTACAAACAAAGCATAAAGTATGATAACTAGGGATGAGTCTCAGGGGGAAAAACTTAGTAACTTTCCATCAAATGCATTACCATAGAGGAGTGGGATAGTTTGATACACAAATTAAGTCCTTCTATAACAAAAATTTATATTCCCAATTTTTCTCCCAAAATTGATATTATACAGTTAAAAATAAGATACTATTTTAAGCATTGTGAAGTATGAATGACCAATGAAAATACTCATATGAAAAATAAAAAAAATTCAGAGATAAGCTCTATTTATAGGTAGATTATTAACATGAAGGCATTTCAAAACATCACAATTTATTCGATAAAACTATCAGAATATATCAATAAGTCCACAGAATTAGGTAAAATAAGTTTATCTTTCAAATAAATTTAATAGCATCTCTGACCACACTCATCTACAAATATATCAAAACTTTTTATGCAGGTAAAAATCATCAAAATCAGGACCTATTCCTTTTGCCTTTTTAATATTTGATGAGTTTGAGACACATCACCAATAAATGAATTAAACTGATTTTCTTTTTGCAATGAAGCCAATGTATATTTCCTTAACTCAAGTTTATATTAAAATAAAAATTCAACACCATAATTCATATTTCTTACTGAGAAAAATAAAACTGGAAACAAGCATCAAACACCACCTTTTTCCCCCCAATAGGCAATAGCTAGCATCCAAATTCCTTAAGACAATTCAAATTCATTGCAAACCTCAGACTATTCTATCCATTTATAAGAAAACAAAAATCTCAGAGACTGGATAATTATTCTTTAATGTACTCTGCCATTTGACTTCACACCACAGGAACAACATTCCCAACAATCTGATTAATTCACTTGCTTCCATCTTTATTTCTGAAACAATTCCATTTGGTCTTTGGCAAATCATCAGACATTTCTATAGTAACAGGAATAGAGGTCTCCTCCCTTCCCACCTTTGCCCAAAGGAGAAAACCAACCTTTATGTTAAAAAAACAAAACAAAACAAAACATATAACCATCAGAATAAAAAGGTATTATCATCAAACATTTCTTGGATGAATGGGATTAAAAACACTTCTTACCAAGTACCCCCAGCCGATAGTTGACTGTGATGACTATCACATTCCCATAACTTGCCAGGACACTGCCGTCATATAAATTCCCTGTGCCTTCCATGTAGGAGCCACCATGAATGTACACCATCACAGGTTTGGGGCCCCCACTGTCCCGAATATCTGAAAAAAATAATTTACAGATGTTCTTATCCCCCAAATGGATAGCAAAGCACATAACACATTTTCCACGGTTGAAGGTCTGATATTAAAAGATTTCTGGTTTGCTGCTTTTGTTAGTGTTTCTCAAACAAGACTTTTTTTTTTTTTTTTTTAACATGCTATTCATAACCACAGTGCTGTACCACTATGGACACTGCTTTTAACACAGCAGAAAATCAAACTCCATGGCTATGTAAAAATATGTAATCTTGTGTTCAGTTAGTCATTTTAAAATAGGTGACTTCTGAGATTGCATCAGTAAATGGCAAAGGAAAATATGCTTACAGTTCTCCTTAGAATTGTTATTTTGGGGGGACATAAGCATTTCTATGTATATAATAAAATGTGTATGTATGCAAACGTCCATGTGGTTGTACTGATGCATATACACATATGTTTCAGTATCAACAGAGCATGACAGTGTAATCACAGTTAATGAAAGGAAGGGAATTTAAATTCCCGTAAATTAAAAAAAAAAAAAACAAAAACAAAAAAAACCTTCCTCCATTTCCTTATGTGTCATGAAATTGTATTCATGACATCAATGGGATTCTGTCAAATTGTCTTTGTCTCAAAATTTACTGGTGAACACGGATAATTATGAAAGTCCCTGGTAAGTTGCAACAGGTTAATTTCACTCTTTAAGATAACTACTAAGTGTCAAATGAGTGAATTACATTTAAGTGCTCAAGGCAGCAAAGTCATGAGCTCACAGGACTTGAGTATGTGTGATCATTTAATGATGAGTGATTTAAATTATACTTTTAGTGAACTTGGTTGTCGAACTGCCCCCTCCCTGCTCCATCAGAGAAGAAACCTAACTCAATTACATTTTATTCCTGTCAGATGTGAATGATACTTATTCTATTACATTCTTTGTATAGATGCCGAACCCGGGGCCAGGCAGGGCATGGTCTAAGAAAACATTACTGAAAATTAGATTGATATTAAAGTGTCCTACTCTTACATCTCATAAACAAATCGAAATGGCAATGCTCTCACTTTTGTGCCAGCCTTCAAATGTGTTATTGAAAATATATTGAGAAATTATTTCCATGGAAAACATGAAGAGATGAGGTAACAAAAAATGCCTAGATTTCAAGACTTCAAGAATTCATAGATGTAAACTGGGCAGGAATTTGAAAGAGCATTGAGTCCAAAGTGCTTTTAATCTTCAGGTAAGAAAATCAAAGTTCTAAGAGCTGAATTGGATTTTCCAAAGTTCATAGAATCATACTTTGAATGGGCCTGATAGATCATTTAAGTCAACTTCCTCTGTTTACAAATGAGGAAATTCAGGCCTAAAATAACTTGCCCCAAATCAAAATGATGATATAGGGTAGGTCTGGAATGTGAACAGGTTCTCTGACACTAATCTGAACACCATTTTAAGGGAAATTGGTATAATCAAGAGAAATGATAACTAGATGGCTATGAAAATGAAATATATTATTTCCTTATATGGACTTTATTCTAACTGGGACTCATATTTTGAAATAATGGATTTGTATTGTATACAAATCATATACAACATGAGAAGTTCTATGTACGCATATACAACATGAGAAGCCATATAATGTCTAGCTCTATATGCAGAAGGCATGGTCTTCCAGTTATTTCAACTTCCACCTTCAATGACTGTTTATGTCCTGTTTTACCTTTCTATCATTCTTATATGGCTGGCACCAAGGAAGCAATCATAAATTATTAAACTGAAATCATTAACTGACTGTTCACAGCAGAAATTGTACTCTGCTAATTGTGTGCTTGGAGGTAGCACAGAGGGAGACTGTTCCAGATTTCTTCTTTAATTAAAATTACATAGAATTACAAAGCACCAACTGTGAACAGTAATGAAATTTTGATCTCACCATTCTGTTCATGTAAGAAAAAAAAAAATATATATATATACATATATGTGTGTACATATATATGTGTGTGTGTGTTATATGTACATCTATCCATATATTTATATCTTATATTTATATGTGTGTATGTATATTGAACACCTTGAGAGTACCTACCTATCCTGTTTTGTGGATAGTAAAGAAAATTCAGTGAATGCTCAAAATAGAATATTGGAAGGATGAAGAATGGGTTTTCTCTATCAGCAGCTTAGGAGCATTTTAATCCTCTTGGACTGTCTTGTCTGTATGTAATCAGTAATCAACAATGAGCTCCTTGAAGGCCAGGACACTTTAATTTTGATCTTTATTTATATAGTTAAAGAGCTAGTTTTGAAGTCAATTAAATTCAGGCTCAGGTCCCTTCTCTGATATTCTGCCTGCTGTGACACTAGATATTAGACACTAGACAGATCCTATAATGTCTCTGAGACCCATGGATAGTTCTTTAAAATCATAAGTTGTAGGAAATATAAAAACAATGTAGAGGGCATTTCCTCATTTGGGTATTTCCAATAGGCTAATGAAGTCCCAGATCCAAATTCATTTCAAGAATTTTTAAAGAAAGAACAACAACAAAACAAAACAAATTTTCTGAGGACTAGATATCATAATGATGTTTTGAAGTTGTTTCATTAGAAATAATAGAAGAAATGATGAAAATAAACATTTTTTAAGTGGCAACTTTCAGGAGAATTAAATCCTACTGTCTCTACAAATGTGAGCATTTTTACAAGTCAAATAAAGGCATAGATCTGATACTGTTTTATATAGGAAGCAATCTAATAGTCTTTTTTAGTTAATTTATTTATAAGTCCTCAGCATTAATACAATGTTTTTGTTTGTTTGTTTGTTTGTTTGTAAATTGTATTTATTTTCTTATCCAGGAAATCTGTATATAAGTTTATCTCCCCAGCATTTCTTGCATTGTGACTGTGAACCAGAAAAATTGGCATTTAATGATATTATTCATCCATTCTAATATACTGGAAAGTTTTTTTTTTTAAATCTTTTGGAGCTTCACCTTTACTTCAACCCTCCTCACTTTGGTATCATCATATTAATGATTTATGTGGCAGCCCTGAAAACTTAGCTAGATAATTTTGTCTTTGCCAATGAGAAGGTTGTGTCTAAGTCTTATGAAAGATAACTAGGAATCTCTTGGCTTACTCATACATATAACATGAATAGATTGATATATTTTGATACTAGTGTCAAGGCAAAACTGGGGGGGTGGGGATCTTGGTGTCCATTTCTCACATTTGGAAAGCAAAGACACTTTAAATTGTTTCTAAATGTACAAAATGATTGAGAAATTTTACATTGTCTCAATTAATATTTAAGATTGACAGCAAACAGTTTTATGGAAGGGCTATTCTTTATCTAAGGCAAATGCTGCAAAGTATTATAACCATGAAAGTTCACCTGCTGTACAGGACACCAGAAAGTTTTCTAAATTACTGAAAAGGAAAGAAGTACTCTTGCAATAAGGACAGAATTCTCTCACATGGAGTGAATTAGAAGATACATTCTTCGGTGTCCTGTTTACCTAAACTTTTTCTCATGGAAGCAAGATTCTGTCCATTTTGCTGTAGTGATATCTGAGTGTAAATTTGAGATAATCAAAACTGCATTAACTTTACAGCCACAAGAACTTCCTAACTCTATGGCTACTCATATAATCTTGGACAAATAATTACATTGTGGGCCTGATTTTTGTTGTTGTTGTTGTTTGCTTGTTTGTTTGTTTGTTTTTCAGGAAATGTGTAAAATGAGAATGCTGATTTGATTTATTTCTGTGATTGATCTTTTTTTCAAAGATAAAGTTCCCAAAATTTTTTATTCATGATTTTAAGATTTAAAAGGCCTGATAAGAAATAAATGCTTTGATATGCATCTTGATATATTGGGAAAAAAATAGTTTTTTGTTTCTTTTTTAGTGCCTGGCACTCAGGGTTAGAAATTAAGAGGATTATCCCATCTGACCATTTAATTATTGCTTCTGTTGTGCTTACATTCAGCACTTTAACACAAATTATTTTTTTTTTAAAAATTCATTAAAATCATTACTTTCAAATTTTAATGAAGTATTAGAATGGTATGGAATATTGACTTTAATAAAATCACTTTGGAATAAATGTAGTATTTCAATGTTTTAGGAAAAAAAAAAAACAAAAAGGCTTGATAAAGATTCAATTTCCTCTAGCAGTTCAGAATGTATTGTTATTTGAATTCTATGTTTGTGTCATATGAACACGTGCCTAGCAAGAATATTTCCCAGGATTTTTAGACTTCTTTCTAGAGACTACCACTATCTAGAAACACTGAATGTTCATATTTACTTATGTACCAATGGTGTTCCAATAGTGTAATTTCATCTTCAGATTAAATTTCACCTATCATTGATATCTATTAGAATATGACCTTCATGAATATTGTTCCCAAAATAATAATCTAATAGTTAAACTCCTGATGATTCTTTTTAAAATTAGCTGTTCTTTGGACAGCAAACATTTATATTAACTCTAGTCTTGAAGCACAAGCTTTTCCATTTGGGTTGAACCCAACCAAAGCTTGAGGTCCCTCAACTTGGTATTTCAGAAAAGCAAGGATCCTCCACAGTAGAGCACCAATATAGGGTTTGAATTGAGAGATAACTAATTATAAATGTACTCAACTTGTTTATGGAGAATAATGGGTGAATAGTTAATTCTCCAAATATTCTAGTAAAGATATATGTCAGAGAGAGTTAATCACTTTTTGCATAAAATATGCACAAACAATACTAAATAGAACTTTTCTTTCAATTGGTGAAACAATATTTATTCCTCAATCTTCTTGTAATATCACTTATTTTGAATTTTTCTGTAAATATTTAGATATGATCATTGCTTGTCTCCCTTAATAGAATGTGACTTTTTTGAGAGTAACGGTGATGCCATTTTTTAATTTGTTCATAAATTCAGAGTTTACTGAAGGACCTGACAATGGAAAGGTCCTGGTGAATATTTGAATATTATAATATGCTACCATTTTGAAGTCTTGCAAAATGAACCAATTTGTTATGGGGCTTGTGGTCAGATTTTTAATCCCCATCATGTAAATTGGATTTATTAAAAAAAAAAAAAAACTTTAGTTAATTTATTTAATCAAACAATAAATAAGATAAATTAGATACATCTTTACATTGGGTAGATTTAGAACACCAATAAGAGTCAGCATAGAGCAGTGATTTGAAAGTCAGAGTCAGGAATTCTAATTTCAGGTTTTACATTTGACAAGTACTACAATTTTATCCTGGATAAGTCATTTCATTCCTCAGGAGCCTAAGTAACCCTGATTCTATAAATTGCAGAGTGTTAATTTATATTGATAAAAGGCATTCCTTCATCAGGAGTTTTTATATCAAGGAAATCATTCAAGGTCATTGTTAGTGGTCTGTAACTAAGGTAAAAGTTTTACTGTTTTCTGCCCAGCTCAAACCACATAGAAAGTACTGGGTTCACACTTAGTGAGAATATTGTGGGAAGTACACTGATAAACTAAAGAGGACAATCAGCATAATGTAATATCCAAAAACATCAACTTAAGGATTTTTTATCTAGGGGAGATAAAGCCCTGAAGGAGAACATAAAAGCTATTGTCAATTATGTGAAAAAGGGAAATTGGATTTGTTCCTCTTGGCCCAGAAGAAAGAAGTGAGGGGTAGGAAGCTTAAGGAGGAAGATTTAGGTTTGTTTCACCTATTAGTACTATTCTAGTGTGGAATGGATTGCATCCTGAAGTAATGGGCTCTCTTATTTCAAGTACAAGTTCAATGGGAATTATTAGGCATAATTCCCATTGAATTCCTGCACAGGACCTATTTGGAATAGATGACCACTAATATGACTTCCAATTTTGACTTTCTGTAACTAATGAAACACACTTTCTTTGCATGAAAAACCTATTAGTTTTGTAGGAGTTCCAAAATGTAATAACCTAAAATTATGGTTTTACCCACATGAAAAAAAAAAGTTTCTCATTGGTCTTGTTTTCTCTCACATGAAGGTTATTATTAGATTCTAAAATACACTTCTCCCTATGGAATTTTAAAGGAAAAAAATAAAAAAAAAATGATTCACTCTTGATTGGTGTGGAGGTGGAAGTGTAGGTGGGTAAGCTCTGTCTGATTACTGCCACTTGTTTGGAGCAATACTCAGAATGACACAAATAGCAGTTGTAAAGCAAGCAAAGTACTTGATAATGAAACTATAGCTCATTAAAGAGAGCAACTAACAGACAGCTCTCAATTTTGAAAGCAGCCTCTGGCCCAAGTTCTAATAGAGGTAAAGAGTTGGCCCTTGAAATGGATAAGGAGTTTTAAAGAAGATGATTGGGTTATGGGTGAAATATAATTGGGAAATATATATATATAACTATCTAAATAGTTTTTTGTAATCCCCAAATGAAGACAGTTCAACAGGGGGGTTGTTTGAAAAGAAATGTGAAAGTATGATGGAAATAAATTGTGAGGAAATGAATCATGAATCATGATTTGATTTGAATTTTGATTGAATTTGAATGGGGATTTGAATTCTTTGTCTATCTTTTCAAGTGTGAGAAATTCTCTAAGCTAGACTCCAATCCTTCATTTGTAAAATGGGAACAATAATTCCCATTGAACTTTTTTGCAGGGTTAATATGAGGCTCAAATGAGAGAATGTATTCCATAAATGTGTATGTATATATAATATATGTATATAATATGTATACATAAATACATATGTATATAATACATACATAAAAGTGTGTGTATGTGTCTTTGTGTAGTATAATCATTGTTGCTTCTTTGGCTGTGGGATATTGACTGAGTTTTGGCTTGAGTTAAATGTGAACATTTAGCTTTGATTCTAAAAATATTTCTCTACACTGAATGAAAAAAGAAATATTATGAGAACTAATTGAGTTTAAAATAGTGTTGTTATTTTTCCAAAGATATTTGGTTTATATATTCATAAATTTAGAACTGGAAGAAACTTTGGAGTTATAGATGAGAAAATTGAAATAAAGGTCCATTAAGGTGAAATAAGTTCTCTAAGATAATACAGATGGTAAATGGCATTGAGAAGAATGAAGTCCATATTGGGTTTGCTGATTAAAACTCCAGGATTTTCTCCATTAAACTATGATGCCTTTGAATTATTAGAAAAAAAAATAATGGGCTTATTTGGAATATTTTTTTTTTATGTTCTACTTTTCATAGTATTTTTCAAAAAATGTTTATAATTTCTATGATTTCTTCACAACCTATACCAAATAAATTATCCTCTGATAGTTTTTTAAAAGTATGTAAAATTTACTTAATGACTATTTTAAAACATGAAATTTATCCCAAACAAGCCTATGAAATGTTATATACCTTTTTCTGGTGGATAGACAGCAATATATTAAATATTTACAAAATAAATATCTCCTGTGATCTTATTTAATAAAATAAAATACATCAAAATATATTTAATAAAATAGTTATTATATTTATTATATTAAATATTTTTAAAAGTTATTATAATTGTTTTTCTTGTTATTGCTAATAGAACTTACATAATGATTTAAAACACTAGCTCATTCAATCCTCATGACAACTTTGGGAGATGGGTGTTATAATTATCCCTATTATACAGATGAGGGAAAAAAGGCAGATGGGAGTTATGTGTACTGTCCAAGGGACACAGCACTTGTGTGTGAGGCTAAATTCCAGTAAGTCTTTCTGATTCCACATCACTTGCTCTATTTGTCATTCCACCTAAATAAATGGAAACCATGTCTATGGCTTCACTTGAGGGGAATATTCATAAAATGTTGAGTTTCAAAACCAGATCTCCTAAACACTGACAATGATTAGACACTATCAAAACTTCTATCTTCTGAAGAATATGATGCAATATGTTGCTGTTGGAAGAGACTAGATTTGGAATTGAGTGCCCTTAGTTCAAACCCAACTCTGCCAATGTTGACTTTGGGCAACAAACTAGGTCTCATCTTCTTATTCTCCTCTAACTCTGTGATATTCTTGTACTGCAAATGACAGATGCTCTCCCAAAAGGACTTATTTCCTTTATACTTCTCTGACTATTCTGTAATGTTTCTGGCAGATTAAAAACAACAGCAGTAAAATTCCTATGCCTGTGTGATACAAATATTCTCGTCATCCTTCAAAAAATCCAGAAAATTTTGCAAATTGTATTATTTACTCAATGCTGTGTAAAAATATTTCTTATGGCATATTCAAATGATAAATATTAGGCAGATTTTATGTTTCTATTTAAAATTTCATGGACTATTTGTTGTTTAATCTTTATTAATAAATTACCAAAATTCCATGAAAATCACACACTGAATATGCCATTTACCTTCAAATTGTTATTTCCCATTTAATAGAGGTCTTTTAAAGTATCCAAACTATGATCACTACCCTCAACAAATTGAGTTAGCTAATTAAAACAGCTGAAAAGCATATATTATAAAGTTTCCACGATCATAAATTCTGAGTTACAAAGGACTTAAGAGGACTTCACGCCAACCTCTATTCATTTTCAGATGTTTGGTTGAATTTTTTTTTTTAGTTCAGATTTTAGAACTAAGACAAGAAAACTGATATGTCAGAGACATGTAAATATTAAGTGATAAAGGAGGAATTTCAACTAGCACCTCTGGTTCCATAGCATTATACTTCTTACTTTAAATCACATCCTTATCTGCCCCAGATTTTTCATTAATCTTCATTCCTAAACAACTTATTAAAATAACTGGTAATAATATGTGCACTGGACTAATTGATAAATAGTTAATGTTATTAAGGCAGAGGCCATATGGCAGAATAAATAGTGGGGCAATACTTGGAATATTGAAAAAAACTAGACAAGTCCTATGTCAGATACATAGTAACTGTGAAGGCAAAGGTGACTCAGCTTATTAATAGCATGGTCAGATTCTGAGATTTTAGGCATAAGTAGTAAAATGGAGCTTTGATACTAGGATTTCCTCATTGCTAAAATCAGAGTAAATGAATTTTATTTTCCTATGGCCATAAATCTATTGAATTAATTTAATTTATCTGAGCTTCAGATAATCTCCCAGGAATAATTTGTATATTTTAGCTGCATCATAACCAGGGAAACAGTGAATAAGGAAGCATTCATTTAATATGTCATTCTACCATTTTTATTCATATTCTTCTCTTTGTGATCCCAGAAATACTGGAGTGGTTCCTTTTCTAGTTCTTTTTACAAATGAGGAAATTGAGGGAAACACAGTTAAATGCTGTCCAAGATAACGTGGTTCGTAAGTGCCAGAGGCTAGATTTGAATTGGGAAGATGACTCTTTGTGACTCCATGCCTGATACTGTATCCTGTATGCCTGGTACCCTAATGACTTGAATATATCAATGTAAATTCCCTAGAGTTTAATGGTTTGCTTAGACACTGTAGTGAAGAAGGGCCTTAGAAATCATCTAATCTGAGTTACTAACAAATGAGCCTGATTATCAGTTGAAATGTTTACAAAGGGTGTATTAAGGTCAGGCTATGTACAGGAATCAGAATTATGAGAGAGTAGACAATTTATCAAGTTTTTATCTTACTTGTATATGGAATGCATAATGATCTTTTTTTTCTTCTCCAATGATTTATTTGTAATGCATTTCATCTAAGAGAAAGCAAATCAACATCATTTTGCCTTGTTATAAAACTTTTCTAAAAGAGGCTGTGAGCTATATTGTCCACAATATGTGTTTTATAGCCATGAAATCATAAATTCATTACATTATTGATCTAAAGTTGGAAGAGATTTCAGACTTGGACATCTAGTCCCAAACCCTTCAGTTTATAGATGAGGAATTGGAGGACCATAATTATTATTTTGTTAAGAGCAGAACAATCATTGAAAAAGAAGTCATGATTTCTTAAATCCTATGCACTTTAACTTTTGGAGGTAATGTACTGGAATGATCAAAAAACATTTATTTCTTTTCAATTAATTGAAATCTTGTTTAAGAAACACTTTATTGCAGCTATCAGTTAATTTTATTTCTTCATATAATATGGGTATAAGATTTTTAAAAATTAAAGGAATTACAGCTATAAACTCATTTCTGAATTTGGTAAAATACATAGGTTAGCAAACATGCAAAAGGGGGGACAGAGAGACCTTTAAAAAGAGCAGGGGGTTAGTTAAAATTCTATGGACAAAATTGTGTCAAAAGGGAGGATGAGACATGTCAAAATTTATTTTCAAGAAAACAAACCCAAAAAAAAAAATCCCCTCCTCTTTAAACATTTTAATGGTTGGTACCAAAATGCAGAACTAAATAACAGTTGGTTTATTTTTTGAAAAATAAGAAAATGTATGTTTATATATATCACAACAGGCAAGAAGACAAAACACATCAAAAACGGGGATGAAAAAGAACTCTTCAAAAAGGACAAGAAGTCAAAAAAAGAGGAAGAGGGTGGAAAAATAGACTGGGGGGCCTCATCATGCAAATCAGATTTGGCGGCAAAAAAAAATACCTTCATCTTCAGCTCCGTCATTATCCCCTAAATCATCTGTCTGTTTCTTTGTAAGGGGACCTAGGATTGAGAATGGAGAAAAATGGAGGAAAAAAGATAATTCAAGAATATACAAGACTGAATGGGAGGGGCAATATTATTTTAAATACTAAAACTACCAAAGGTGATTCCAAAAAACAAAAACAAAAACAAAGACAAAACCCCAATAACAGCAACCAAAAAACTCAGGGAAGTAATTAACTTAGAATATCAATTTCTGTTTAAAGAAAAAATACCCATAATTCCCATCTAATCTAAAGTATCATCAGCAATGTTTGTTTAGTGTTTTTTTCCCCCAATACAAAAAAAAATATATATCAGGGAATGGAAGTCAAATTGCAAGCAAAAGAATAGGTTGTCTAAAAGAATACCCACCACATATAAAAATAGAAAACAGTTTTATTAGCTAACAATTTATTTTACTCAGTACTTTCTCTGAATTTCAATTGGTGAAAATAATAAACAAAATAGGTCAATATAGTATTTAAGACAAAAAAATTTCAAAATTACAGCAGCAAGTTCTGAAATCATTAGACTTTTTACTAATAACATTAACATTTGGAGTTCTAACAGTTTCTTTTTCCAAAACCTTTTTTTTTTCTTTCAATTAACAAAAAAACAACCTTCCCACATGTTCTCCTTTAAATGAAATTGTGGATTCAGGATTTTTGCAACCTCTGGCTACCCTTGACAGGTTTATTAGCAAAGAAAGGCTTATATTTAAGCAAAGCAAAAGGTAGAGTAGATGGAAGTCTGGGTTTCTTTCTCAATGGGCCTGCTGAGGTAGGGCTAATGTCTACTAATCAATTTAGTGACATAATGGAATTAAGCCGTAATACGATTTCATGGCCAGAATAGTTAGTTATAATGGGATCATGTTTTAGGAGAATAATTCCCTTAATAATAAGTGGGAATATGTCCTATATTTTTATTATTTTGAATAATAATAACAATAGCAATAATAATTTTTCTGGACTCAAGTGGAATAGGAAAAAGGAAATCAAAGGCCATGAGAAAAGCAACTCTATTTTTCATTTTTTTTTCATCCTCAGCACACAAGGATGCCATTGGAATCCCATCTTCTCTTTCTGTTTTCATAGACATTGCGTTTAAATGACAGTCAGTAATACACATGCAAAAAGGAACCATTACAAGCACAAGACACTCCATTTTCAAAGGCAGCCAACCACAAAGCCATAAGCAAGAATTTTGCCATGCATAAAATAACAATCATAAGAAAAATAAGAGAGGAAAAGAAACAAGGAAAGACGTATCAGTATATGCAGTGCACATAGGCAAGAAGCAGGCATTAACACAGCACACTCAATAGAGAAGATCAGTTCAACATTTTGACTTGAAGTTCTAGTCATTCCTGCTGATATTGTATATGTGTGTAACTCAGGACTAAAACTGGAAAGTCGATTCTTAAAGAAAACCTACATTGCTGGAAACTGAAGGGGGAAAAACAATGAGCACATAATATACTTGCTATTAAATGGATATGACAGAAAAGTTTCAAAAGCTCAGAAATCTATTCAAAGATATTAGCTGGAAGCAAAGAAACATCACTTAAGTGTAAACACATTAAAGTTATTTCTATAAGGTCATCTGTCAGGGAGAGTTTCAAAGTCCTTCCACTTCCTTTCCACTGGAATTGTTAACTACTCATCATGCAGTCAATGAGAATTTCTTTTTTTTTCACCTGAAAGGGGTCATTCCCATTCATAGGAATTGTCCAGAAAAATGGCCCTTAATTAATTGAAACTCAATGGAATTTTCTTTTCTTGTTTGACTGTTATCATTTCATATCAATTCCAAACACTTCAAATATGTTAGAACAGAGTTAAAATGACACATATGGTTCAAGGATTCTTGATTTTTCCACATCAGAAATTTCCACTTTTTACAACAATGTAGTTTACTTCTCTATATTGCAATCTTACCCAAGTGCAAAGACCATGATTGTTCAAAAACATTTCTAGAGCACAGACATATATGTCATCATTAGGAAGACCAGTTTATTTTCTACATGCTAAAGAAATCTGTGCTCAATCACTGCTTTAGAGAAATATATGGAATATAATTCTAGTTTTAAAGGACATTCTCAAATACGAGAACTATTGAAATGTTTCTTTTCAGTGTTTGCAATTCTCTCTAGAAATGCTTGCATATATCCTTTGATCATTTATCAACTGAGGAATGATTTTTATGTTCTGCATATTTGTGTGGGTTCCCTATATATCCTGGCAATCAAATCTTTTGAGATATTTGGTACAAAAACTTTGTCCCCAATTAAGCATATCACCTTTTTATTCTTTTTGTTACCCACAAAAGCTTTTTACTTTCACATAATTACAAAATATTTAACTTATGTTTTGTGATTCCCTCTATCTGTTGTTTATTTAAGAATTCTCATTTCACCCTTGGCTGTGAAATTAACCATTATAGTAAAAAGAACTTGATCTAAATTTTTTCTTTTATTTTCTATGCCATGATCTATAATAGTCATATCATAAATCCATCATCGGAGTCTTATATGGTTTATGATGTGGCCATAAGCTCAATATCTGCCAAACCACTTTCCAACATAAACATTTTCTTTTCAAAAGTTTCATTCATAAGTGCTCCTTGGAGCACAGAAAATAGAAAGCCTAATATGATGATTTGTTGCCCAATTTCTACATCCCTATTAACGTGGATAATATAGGTCTAATGATTTTACTCATTACCTATTAATGTAGTGCATGCCGCAGATCATTACTGGATAGAAGTTATGTTTGATATTTCAAGTAAATTCTTAGGAAAAAAAAAAACAAAAAATCATGCAGACTAACTATATAAAGAAACAATAACATTTTCCACCTCAAGGTAGTGCTGCAGGATTATCACTTCATTTCTATTTGCTGTCACATACAAAAAGGGCCAGGTGTTGAGTTCAAGTCCTCCCTTCCATGTTGGGCATGGCTCTTGACCTAATGGGCATTGGGGAAAGAAGAGTCTTGTTTAATTTTCATCTTACAATATCCAAGGTGGACGATCATTTGACTGACTTCCTTGGAGAATGGCAAAGTGGCCACCAAGATTCAATGATTGTGGTTTGAGAATAAGCCTTCTTTAGGAATGTTACATATTAATAGAAACATTAGTTTTTTGAAGTTGTGAGATACTGGAGCAATGAAATCTCCATTGAAATATGTTCCTCTGGAAAAAAAAAAAAAGGAATATGTTTCTCTGCCCATACTCCAAACTTGTTTTAGGGCTTCTCTGGCTCCATTTATATACTCTATTTCCTCATGAAGACATGTTTCCTGAAGTAATCGACCTAAGTTCAACAATTGATCTAAGCTACTGCAGGCAGTAGCCTTCAAATTCTATCTCAAACATTAACTGATTGTGTAACTCTGTAGAAGTTAGTTAATTATTCTAGGACTTGGCTTCTTCATCAGAAAAATGAGAGAGATAGTTCAATTGCCCTAAAAGTCTGATTTCTGAATCTATTATTCTATTAATTTTCTCTAAATAAGTGTATTTCAATGTGCTTTCTTTATTTCATATAGACTTCTAAAGGCAGGTAGTGATAGTAATGGATGTAGGCATGTGAAGGGAAATGAGGGTGTTGGGATTCCATTCCCACAAAGGGATTTTCTGAGAGTACAGCATCAACAAATTTTCTTCATAAAAATTTATAGTGATGAATACTAGTTTTTTGATGAAACTGATGATATATATTTTTAAAAGATGCTCCTTGCATTTTAAAGTCTTTCATGCTCAAGAATGTGGAGTTGATAGAAACCAGTGTCTGAAAGGACATTGGGGAGGGGATTTCACTATTTTGTGGTGACATATGAACAAAACAAGGGGACACAGAGTCTAAGAGAGTCCTAGTCTTCTATACTACAAAAATACTGACTCAGCCTACACAAGTAGTGTTGTAAAGATGAGAATGTATATCAAGGTAGATATAAAAAGCTTATTATTAGCCAGTGGAAACTGGTTTGACAGGTATATGTCTTCCCTGCAAGGATTCAAGGAGGTCAATGATAATTAACTCAAAGACTAAGTATTTACCCTTTTCCTTCCATTTGCTGGAATCGTACTATTATGATTAAATTTCTCATTTCTTTTTTGCTTCATGCCTTACTTCTTTTTAGATGATTTAGAAAATATTCTCACTTTTCTGGTATCATTGATAACAGCACAGTATCCCATTAGTGTAATGTGGGTCAAATCTTGACAAGTTTCAAACTGAGAATTCTAGGCTTTCAATCAGAATATGGATATCTCTCTCACCCTACTATGTGCAATCTACTGTGATTACAGAGGCCTCACACTGATAATTCCCCTCTCAGCAACAGCCCCAACAATATCTATGCTTTTTCTACCCTCGTGAATAGCAATAAATAGCAATTAAGTTGGTCTAAGTGGGTTGTCACTTTTCTTCTTAACTCATTTTTGCTATGCTTGTTCCAGTGGATAATCTTTTAAGGAAAGTAAAACAATATCTCTGTGTGTATGTTGGTATAAGTGTGTATTGCTCTTTTCTGTGAATGAATCGTTCAGACCTTTGATGACATCCAATGAGGAAATGTTTTGGTTTTAGGTATTAACGATAAGTTTCCTACATATCTTGGAAATTGGATTCTTCTTTAAAATATTTGATGTACAGATTTTCTCCCAATTCCCTTTTTTATTCTAATTGTATTTATTTTCATGTAAAATATGTATAAGCATATATGTATTGCATGCATATAGATACATAAATATATAGAGTAAAGATGCCATATGCTCTTATTCTCAAAATTAAACTTTGAAAGTAGGAAAAGAAATTAAATTTAAGTAAGCTCTCCTTATATTTAACTTCTATTAAGCATTTCAAAAAGCATTCATTTGGCTCCTACTTTGTGGCAGATACTGTTCTAGATGTCAGATATACAATGATAGAAATGGAACCTCTTTTGCTCTTAAAAAAACTTAAATTCAATTTGAAGAACAGTAAGACTCTACACTTTGGGAGTGCTCTGATTTCCTCATTCCACATAAGATACATGTAGATCATAACTATGAAAAATGTTACAAAGGCAAACTCAAATATTCTATTATTTTGATTTTTTTAAAAAAAAATTACTCCAGTGGATTTGATACTAAGACTTCAAAACTGGTTCAATATTAGGGAAATTATTAGCATAACTGATCATATCAATAACAAAAATCATGATTATCTTAATAAATTCAGGAAAAGCTTTTGGCAAAACAATAATTATTCCTATTAAAACACTAGAAATAATAGGAGTGAATGAAAATTTCTTTAAAATTATGAAGGGTATCCATCTAAAACAATTAGCAAACATTATTTGTAATGGGGAGTAGCCTTCCCAATAAGATTAAGAGTGAAGCAAAGATGATCGCTATTATGACTATTTATTCAATATAGAAATGCTAGCTATTGCAATAAAAAAGAAAAGAAATAGAAAAAAGTAGAATAGTTAATGAGGAAACAAAATGATCCCTTTTTATAGATGATTCAATGGTATACTTGAAGAATCAACTAAAAAAATTAGTTAAATAATTAATAATTTTAGTAAAGTTGTAGAATTTAAAATAGACCCACATGAATCATTGACATTTTTATATATCACAAAGTCTAATCACAAGAGTATTTAAAATTATTATAGGATATATAAAATGTATAGGGTTCTCGCTGATAATACAGACTCAGGAACTATATGAACACAGTTATGAATCACTTTTCACACAAACAAAATCAAATTTAAGCAATCAGAAAAATATTAATTGCTTATGGGTAAGCTGAGCCAATGTAACAGACATGATAATTCTACCGAAATTAATATATTTAATGCCATATCAAACTACCAAAAATACTTTATGGATCTAGAAAAAAATAACAAAATTTATCCAGAAGAACTAAAGTTCAAGAATAAAAAAAAAAAAAAAAAAAAAAAAAAAAACTCAATAAAAATTACAAAAAAGATACCTTAACCATAACAGAGCTCAAACTTTACTGTAAAGCAGAGATCATCAAAATTATCTAATATTGGCTAAGAAATAGTGTTAGATCAGTACTTGAAAAGATTATTAAGTATACTATATAAAGTATTTAATGATCATAGTAATCCAGTGTTTGATAAATCTAAGGATCCAAGTTTTTGAAATATCTCACTATTTGACAGAAACTTGTGGGAAAACTAGAAAGAAGTTAGGCAGAAACTATAGACAAACACTTTACATTTTATACTAAAACAAGTTCAAAATGGATATAAGATTTAGATACAAAGAGTGATAATATAATCAAATTAGGAAATGTGGAATAGTTTACGTGATCTAAGGATAAAGGGAGAATTTATGATCCAACAAGAGATAGAGAGCAATATGAAATGTAAAATGGATACTTTTATTTACATTATTTTTTTTAAGTGCTTCACAAACTAATGAAGCCAAAATTAGGAAGAAAGCAGAAAACCAGGAGGGGAAAGGGATTTACAAAAAGTTTTCCCGATAAAGACCTCATGTCTCAAAAATATAGAGAACTGAGTTATTTTAGAAGAATACAAATCATTTACCAATTTATAAATGGTCAAAGGATATAAATAGACATTTTTCAGAAGAAAAAAACAAAATATCTATATTCATCTGAAGAAAAGCCCTGAATTCTTATTGATTAGAGAAATACAAATTAAATAACTCTGAGATAGCATCTCACACCTAACAGATTGACTAATATGACAGAAAAAGAAAATGACAAATGTTGGAAGAGATGTAGGAAAATTGAAACACTAACAAATTGTTGGCAGAGTTGTGAATTGATCCAACCATCTAAAAAACAAATTGAAACTATAACCAGAAGACCATATTTGAATTCCAAAGAGATTAAAAAATGGAAAACAACTTATATGTACAAAAAGTTTTACAGTTGTTCTTTTAGTGGTGGCAAAGAATTAGAAATTGAGGGGATGTCCATTAAATGGGGAATGGCTACCTAAGTTGTGATATATGACTGTGATGGAAAGCTGTTGTGCTATAAGAAAATGACAAGCAGGATTCTTGCAGATAAATAAGTCTTATATGAACTGATGTCAATTAAGGAAGCAAAACCAGAAGAACGTTGTACACTAACAATATTGTATAGTGATCATCTGCCAATGACTTAGCTACTTTGAACATTACAACAATCCAAGATAATTCCAAAGGATTCATGATAACAAATATTAACCACCTCCCCACCCCCCTCAAAAAAAAAAAAAAAAAAAAACTGGTCTAGTCTGAATGCAAATCAAAGCATATTTTACCTTAATATTTTTAAATCTATATTTTGTTTTGCAATGACTAATATGGAAATACAGTTTACATGATTTCATATGTATGGCCTATATCAAATTGCTTGACTTTTCAATGAGGTGGGAGGAAGGGAGGGAAAGAGAGAATATTTGGAATTCACAATTTAAAAAAAAAGTAAATATGTTATATATAGTTGAGAAAAAATAAAACACTTAATTTTAAAAAACGTCTCTACTTCTCCTTTTTACCTTCTCATTTAGCAATATTTCCAATCCTTCTTGCTTCTCTCTGCTAACAGAGATATTCAGTCCTTCAATGTTTTCCTATGTTAGCAGAAGAGTATTATATACCAAAAATTGCATACTCTTTCTTGAATCATGAAAATTAATTGCTCTGAAACTATTTGTCTGGAAGGGAGTGGCAAAAGAAGAGGCAGAGAGTCAGGAGCAATGGAAAAGTCAGATGACTGGAACAAACAAAAAAAGATATTGAAGAAGAGACCATGAAACTCTAAAATCCTTGAAGGAGAAAATCCCTTCAATTCTGACTTTATTGAAGGACCCTGCCCAAGGGAAATAAGATAAACAGTTACGTTCTGTTATCTAGGTGGGGTTAGTTCAGTTTTGAGCAAAAGAATTCCAACTCTATTGAATTAAAGAAACTCATTCAATTCTATTCAAATTCCAGCTCAAGCTGAAACCCAGCAGTACATGAACCAATTTGGAACTCCACCCATGAGCCCCCTTAAGCTTGTAGCCAAAGCTCCTATTATAAAACAGCCGATCTAAAACCTTCTATTTGCAGAGGTTCTAAACATACCATGCTATGCCAAGGAGGCCTCTGCCCACTGGAATAATATTCTTTTCCAATGCTACTCTCTCTTTACTCTCACCAATTTCCCTAACAAGACTTTATGCTTCTCTGTCAAGATTTCTAACCTTACTTCCCAATCCCTGTAATAAATCTCTTTTAACAATCTAGGTTTTTGAGATTGTAAATTCCTTTACATAGAATTCCTGTATCTCCAGAAGGGGGTTCTCCAAAACTCCCTACCCTTGTGCTGAATCCCAAGGTGGTGCAGGGGAGCCAAACCTCTCCATTTAGTTCCCTAAACCCCAAATCTGCCACTAGACCTTATCATTTAACTTTCTGACCACCAGAAACCCTAATCTCATTTTGGTTCCCTAATTCTAGACCTTATCATTTGGTTCCCTACTAAAGGGAACCCCAAAACCTAAACTTTATCATGTTTTTGGTTCCCATACTGGGAGCCCCATAAACTAGACTTCACCTCATCAAGAACATATGGGGAATCCAGAGTTTCCCAATGATCTTTTCCATTAATAAAATTAATATAAGTACTATCAGTCTGGGGAGAAGGGGTATTGATGCTGGATGGAAAAGAAAATATTGAGGCATTCCACTGTCCTGTAAAACCAATTGAACTGCATTTTTTCTCCAGTAACTTTTTCCTAGATAGACTACCAACTGATTGCAAATATGATGGTGTCTGTAAAGAGCCAGTGCTTAATAAAAACTTATTGGTTAATGGATTATTTGTATAAATAAGGTTCATCATCAGATGAATAAATGAATAAAAAGGACATATGTACAATAAAACATTTTCCTTCTCTCTCTTCTTCCTCATCTCTACATATCTTTTTAGTGGTTTATCAGTATGGGGGTGGGGAAAGAATGTCAATAGATTCTCACATATTTGAGGAATGTCATTTCACCAAAAGGTTTAAAAATTATTTTTTTACATAGAAGTAATAAGTTACTGTAACCAACATCATTGCATGTGACCTGCACACTCATCTTAAATTTCTGATGTCACATTTTTAACACTGGCACTTTAAGAGACTAGCTGAAATTTCTCAAATCTAAAGCTGATGGGACTTCCAAAAGCCAAAGGAAAAAGTGATTTGTTCTCTCTGTAGACTGTCTGAGAGCCTAGGCTACCATAAGGACACACTCACAATTACCATTAGCGGTAATAGAAAAAAAAATCCATGTGTCAATTACATTACTTGTCTTCTAGACAGCCAAGAGTTGCCCTACTGGAACAACAAGAGGTATGTTCCTGTAAAGAGAAGTCTCCTACCCATGAACCCTATCATCAGTCAAATACAAAATACTTCCTTCTCTATTAGCATAATCACAACTCACACCCCTATGGTATTTCAAAGGAGACTGCCTTTTTCCCCTCAGAACACAAAAGGAAGTCTGGTCATAAAAGTTAAAATATATGCATGTGTGCTTATAAATGTTTATACTTATATATTTTGAATATAAAGATATATTTTATTTAAAAGTAAAAATATAGCATCCCTCTGTCCTTAGCTGGAGAATAATTATGTGCTCTGAAATAATTACTCTCTACCCATATTAACGTGGCTTTTTATCATTGCTTTTGATGAAGGGCTAATATACTTTTGCTCTCAAATACATTAGAACTGATTATAAATTCCTTCATTATAGACTCAATTCAGCCCAAATTATCCGTACTCTGTGTCACACATATCTGCAGAAGGCAAGGAGGTTGGGAGTATTATTAGTGCCTGACTAGGGAAGCTGGTCATGAGAAATGTATCCTTCTCCCTGGAATGAGTCTTTGAAATGTTCAGGATTATTGAGGGCTTCAGGCTCCAATGAGTTATAATGTTGTGGATGGAAAGCCTCAGTTAATGATCTTTCAATCCCCTTTCCCTCCACCCTTTACTTACCCCTGCGGCCACTGAGGTACATGTCTCTGGACTTTATGGAATCCCTAAGCCAATTTTCACAGAATTGGCAAATTTAAAAGGTATTACTGTAGCTAGTTGGGAGCAATTGGACAAGGGCTAAATATTTTTCTCGGGGATTTGTCATGTTACTGGAATCGAATTAAGATTGTCAAACCAGGAGCAGGATTGTAGAAGATTTGATTCTGGGTTTTGAACAACACATGGCATGATGGCAAGGGTATGATGAGTCTTAAATAACAATAATACAGAATTATATTTTAGCTCCTTCTCCCTTCCGCAACCCCCATCCCTCCAGTTGGAGTGACATTAAAATACAATGACTTCATGGAATCAGCCTCTACAGATGTAGAGCCTAAAGGTTCCCTGGCTCATTATCAAACCACTGAATTTTACTTATTTGAAATCTGTTGATAGCTCTATTTCCTGTCATCAAAACATGAATCCCTTGAGGATACGAATATGATTGAAAGCAAAAAAGTCTGTTATAATCCATATTCATTCTATATTATTGAATTTATCTTACTTGAAACCATCCCAACAATGAAAATCACTGGTTATACAAATGGAAATTAAAAAAAAAATAGTGTTAAAAAAGTCATCAACTTTCCATTTTCTACTAGAGTCATAATTCTATATTAACTTTTTTTTTTTACAAATGGTAGATTTTAATTAATGTTCATATTGTTCAAATCAAAATAAAATTCAGGCCTTCAAAATGGGACTTAAGAAGTAAACCTTGAGATATAGTTGGATATAGTTAAGACCAATCCCATAAAATTTGGTGACCAATGGCAAAACAGATAAAGAACATGTAAAATATGCCTTTAACTAGGCATGAATCAGGCTATGGAACTTCTGTATATGTGTTGGATAAGAGAGTGAAAACAGATCCAAGTGTCCATGTTCCATGGATAATTTACCCTTTTGTTTGCAGAAAATATTAATGATGGGGCAGCTAGATAAGGCAGTGGAAAGAGCACCAACTCTGGAGGCAGAAGGACCTGAGTCCAAATACAGTCTGAGACACTTAACACTTAATAGTTGTGGGACCCCAAGCAAGTCACATAACACTAATCACTTCACCCCAAAAATAAATGAATAAATAACCTGTTAATTGCTTATTATAGGATAGAGAATTGGGTATATGAAAAAAAAAAAAAAAAGCAAAAACAGTCCCTATCCAGAGAGAGCTTATATTACAAAAAGCCTGGTATACTAAGGAGTGGTGGTAAGGGAGGAGAGATCTCAGGAGAAGAGCAAACAGAAGACTTGGGGAAGGGAGATGGGGTATATTGTTTAAAGGGCCAGTATGGCTGCATCAGTGTGTGGAGAAGAGAATTTGTAAGAAGGCTGGAAAAGTGGAAAGGAATGAAAATTGAGAAGTTATTTAAATGGTCAATGAATGACTATATCATTGTTCCTCAAAGTAACAGGGAATAGTTATATCTGACTGAAAAGGAGAGTGCCACTCTGACCTGAGATTTAGGAAAATCACAATATACTCTTTATTGGCACAATAGATCTCAAGTTGGCACAAGGCTATTCTATGTTCTCTACTTATTTTGAATGTACTTATATTTATGCAAGTGGTCACTTTGAACAGAATTTAAGTGCTTTGAAGACAGGTATTGTATTTGTTTTATTATATCCAGGACCTAGCAAAGGATCTAGAAAAAAGTAGGTGCTTAATAGATGCTGATTTTTGATTGATTCAGATAGGTATAAGACTGACAACAAAGCAATAATAATTAGTATGTGAGTTGGAAGGAAACTTTGAAAAAAAAAGATGAAGTATTTTTTTTTCTGACAGGAAGACCATTTTGCATTGAAATAAAATGTTTATCCTCTTATAATGTTACAATATTACTCTCAATACTACATATGAAAACAAAAATTCTCTATGGAAGGAGATAGGTCATATGTAACTCGGTCCACTGCATACTCTGACCTAATCTTTTATTGGTTGATAATTGACTTCTGCAAATTTATGAAAAAAAAATAATGAAGAGTTTTAATTTATGAAAAGAAATTAAGTAGAGAGAATATCAAATAGCTAATTGCAAAGGAATAATGGAAAGGGGCTTGGTAACAGAGTTAGAGAGGAGAGGTAACAGAGGATGGAGAGAACAAAGAATATCTTTAGGGAAGTGGGATAAGAAACTTAGATCTAGAAAGACTTTCAAGGAGAAAACCACCATCAGAAGGGAAATCATTTACAAAACCTAAATATCAGACTGGGATTTTGAACTCAAGTTTAACAGACTTCAAGTTCAGCTTTTTAGCAACTCAACTGTTATGGCTCTTATTTTATTCAACAATAAGTTATTCAGTTCATGTTTTCCAGGTGAAATCTAAGGCTCTAACCTTATCTGTCAGATTCTTATCTAGGAAGAGAAGATAAAACTAGGGAATGGAAGATAAAGCTAAGGAACAGAGGATGTACTCAGTATTTGGCAATACATTAGGTATTCCTTCTACAACTTTGTAGTCTCTGTCACTTTCTTCAGTCTCTGCAGCTTGCACTTATGAATTCTCTGACCAAAGAGTTTCATGTCATTCTTTTACCATCTCCATAGTCCTGTAGACAACTGGCCAATGAATTTTCTTTAGATAGTCTTCTAGCATCTTCCCAGAGAGATATTCCCTGGGAATGCAAAAACTCGAATTACTCATTGCCTTCTTTAGCTTTCTAAATGTGAACAGTGGGTTTTATCTCAGTACATCTGATCTACCTCCTGGGATCGGTGTTATGGGCCAGAACTCAAAACAAGGTGCTAAGTCACTGGAATTGATAAAGACAATGTTTATGTACTTAGTCCTTAGTAGAGTTCACACCTTTAAGAGAGCATAAATAAGGAGGAGCTCCCACAAGCCCACAGAAGCCCACACTCTTGGAGGCAGAGTCAGATTCATTTCAACTTCCACCTTTGTGCTGGCTGGAGAGAGTCAGAGGAGAGGCAGAAGCTGGAAGAGATAAAGGACTACAGCAAGAGCTCTCAGAACCAAGGAAAGAGATAAGCCTCTAACCAGGTAATTTTGAAGAAGACAACACAGCATTGAATAGCTGGCTGCATTTGAGGTGATTATTACTCTGAACTGAAACTAAGGCTGCTTCCAGAAGCCCTCCAAGAAATCTGCTCCCAGAGAATATTATCATTTAGAGAAAAATATTACATCAGGGCTTCTCTTTCATTTTCATTTGTTATTCAGTTATTTTCAGTCATGTCCAACTCTTTGTGACCCCTTTTGGATCACTTGATTTGGGACTTTCTTTGTGATCCTTAATGCCTTAATCTTTGAAACATTATCCTGACCCTAAATTCTTAGATACCAATATAAAAATAATATTTAGACAGGAGCTCTAAGATCAAATTTATTTATTTTATTATTTATAATCAGTTGACAAACATTTGCTGACCATGACTATGTGAAAGCATCTATCCTGTTTTAGATGCTGGAGGAGACTTCCTTTACAATTGCGTCATTCGGAAATAAATTGAGTTACCATATATGCTAGTAGTTTGCTTTTCATTTGAAGTCTTCAAACACAAGTTGGGTGAAAAATTAACATTGGAGAGGGGATTCCAGTTAACTTAGGTTTCCTCAATGGTCTCCAAAGTCATTTGCATCTCTGAAATTCTGGCAGCAATCATGTGATTCCATATATAAATTAATTTTCCTATTTAAAAACAAAAGAAGGCAGTGTGATGGGAATACTTCTACAAGACCCAGCAAATGACTTAGCACAGTATAAATACTTAATAAATGCTTTTATGTATTCCAGACTTGAATAGTATCAAACTCACTAGGATATTGTATGGAAAACAGTTGGTAAAATTTATGAAAAACATCAGAGAAAATATAATAGAAAAAATGATATTTAATTACAATAAAAAAGATAGTCATAAACAAGTAGTTCTGCTATAATGTGACATGTGCATTGCCCTAAAGCACCAAGCTAAGTAAAATCATGCATTTATAAAACCACAGAGTTTATAAGGAAGATGACTGAGGGGCACCAAGCTCCAAACTTCTTGAGTGACACATTAAAAATAAGAATCCAATAAAAATAGCACCGTTTTATGCATGTTAAATGGTTAAGAAATACCTAAAATATGCTACAATAAATCATGGTGGCATCCATGGCCTTGAGCTGCTGATTAACCTGGGGAAAAGGGGAAGAAGTGGGGCAGACCAGCCTTTCTACTCAACTTGAGGCTCAACTTGCTCCAGATAATATGCACAAATATGCCATGTTTCAAAGCCCTAAAATATAAGTGTACACGGGCCATCAGATTGGAATATGAGACTTATTGTGAATTGGGGCAGTTACTCATTCTCATTGTTTCTTGAAATTTCCCTTGTGCTCAAAATGTTCCTTAATATATCAACCTTGTTGAAACAACTTTGCATTTTCAAAATGTGTATACATAGCTGAACTGACTATGAAAATTTTAAACTTCCATTTTCATGGTTAAAAATCATTAGTAGATATAATACAAAATCCCTTAAAGTAAATATACTCAAGCATATTATTTGGGACAATTAGGGAAGCTTTAGGTATCTTCTCTGAAAGTCTGGCTAATTAAAATGATTTCTGGTCAAAAGAAATATCAGGGGAAGAGAGAATATAACCTCAGTCATTTCCTGTCTATGATTATAATGTCATCTTAAATTATATTTTTTGAAATTTTTTATTTAATAGCTTATCGTGAATTCTGATTATGTGACTTTCTGAAACAGAAGAGAGTGGAATATGTATGGGGACTAAAACAAAATGGTATATAGGCTCATGCAGCCCAGTCTTTTGGGTTTACAAAGGAAAATCCTGAGGACTCTAAGGAGTTATAGTGACCAATCTAAGGTCACACAGCAAGTTAGTGTATACTTCATGCATTCTGGTTCCCCCTCTAGTACATTTTCACTATTTGGTGTTACAAAATGATAGCATATTATTTTAGCTCAATACTTCTATTCAGTCTGCCCATTCTTTAGTCCACATCCACATTTTATTATATTTTGATTCTATTTTTTCCCCAATTAATTGTCTAATGATCCATGGAATATTTTGAAATGTGACAGTGAAAAAATATAAAATAAATTATATGTGTGTGTGTGTGTGTGTTTGTGTGTGTGTATGTATTTGTATATTTATATAAAGGCTACTGTGACTATATATGCATAGGATAAACACACACATGCATATGCACACATATGTCATATACACACACTGGTATAAGTCTATATTCACATATACAGGGAAAACCATAAGTCTTAATGCAGTTGAATAATTATATAGAGTGATGGGAAAAGATATAGAAGATATAAATATAGATAGATTTCCATAATTTTTATCTAAATATAATTGTAATTTGTATTATAATATATACATATGCCAATACAAACAAATAAAACTATATTGCATGTAACAATTATGATTCTACAGCATGTTTCTGTGAAAAGTAAATATCTAGGTTATAAATACTGGGTCTGCTTACAGTATAATATTGAGAAAATCATTTAATATCTCTGAGCTTCAGTTTTCCCACTTATAAAACACAGTGATTATACTAGATTATCTCTAAGATCAAGAAACACTTCTAAGTCTGTATGGTTCTCTACTAATACTTCATCCTCATACTCTTCAGTGGGTTATTGTCCCCAAATTTTTGAAAGCCGTACTAATTAATAAGGAAATCAACAATGAGGAATAGATAATGAGTTATGATGTTAAGGAGTATGTTAAGTTTGAGATACCTACAAGACAACTAATTAGAAGTGTCTAACAGATAAGTACTCATGAGGGGCTAGATCTCAGGAGAAAATTTAGGGTTTGATATGTAGAGCTGCAAATCACTAGCACAAAAGTGATAATTATAGGAAGGAGGAGAAGGAAGAAGAAGAGGAGGAAGAAGAAGAAGAGGAAGAACAGGAAGAAGAGGAAGAAAAAGAAGAGCAATGGAAGGAGAGGAAGAGAGAGAGAAGAGAAAAGGAGAAGGGAGAGGGAGAAGGAGAGAATAAGAAGAGGAGAAGGCAAAGAGGAAACACAGTAAGAAAAAGAAGTGTGGAAAGGATTCAAGACAAAGCTTATTGTTAAGATGCAAGCCACATAATATGGTTCAATGAAGGATATTGAAAAGGAGTAGCCAAGTTAAGTCAACAAGAATTATAAGTACCAAACAAGGTGGTGAGAGCTGTGTAAGCACAGAGGCAGAAGGAAATGCAGAATGGAAGCCTTTGCAGTATGCATATCATTGGCCACAACAACTCATGAAACCATTTACTCTAGTGCAGACAGGATGCAGTCTGAAATCACAGATTTCACACAGTATTGATGCATGTTTATTTGCAATATACTTAAAAATCCATGATCTAAATTCTTCCAGAATTAAAAAGATTACTCAGGGCAACATTCTGGAAAAAGTTAAGGAGGCTTTTTTAAAAAGAAAAATAAGGTAAACTCCCTGAAGTCAGGGGCCATTTAGTTTTGGTCTGTTTTGCCAGAGCTTAGACTACTGTCTGAAACAGAGGTAGTGCCCATTGGATTGAAATCTTGTCGGAACAGAAGCATTTGCTGAGTTGAGCAGTACACTTTGCCTAGATAGTGATGCAAAAGATTTGCAATAAATAAGCTGATGAAATCCATTGGTTTCTCTCTTCTAGTAAAGCAGACAGAAGAGAAATTGTAGATGAAAACAGGTGTAACTTCACATAGAGTCATTATGTAGAAGTACAAAATTCAAAATGGTCTCATTTTTAAAGGATTCCATTTCCTACTTTCTCCTTGACTAATACAGAAGGGAAGCTGTTTATCAACAAAAAGACAATACAAATAAAAACTGCAGGCAGATTGTCAAGTTTGGGTATACTGAATATTTTTTAATGTAGATTTTTTAAAAACAAGATGTCATCAGAGTTTTTTATTTCTATTCTAATCGTCCTCATTAGGGTGAGAGTTGACAGGTTTGGGACAAGTTGGCATTTCTAATACTTTAGCTGGTGACAATACCAAGACTTTCTGGGAAAGGGTAAAAATGATATACTCCAAAGAAAGTCATATTTTAAAATATATATATATTCATATACAAAACACATTTTCTGGATCTTCATTCTCCAAGAGAGAGTCTTCAGTTATCTGTACATCATTTGTGAGACTGATGAATAAGACGACATCCTTTTCTGGAATGTACTCACAAGAAGTTGTTGCTAACACAAGCTTTCCTGAATATTGGGAGCTTAAGAATGATTTTGAGGGGAGAAAGGGAAACTCAAAGTGGCGGAAGTCGATTTAGAATTATTGCATTTGGGAAACCCATGAGCAAAATTAAAGCATTTGATTTTTAAAATATAAACAAGCCATCTTAAAAGAAGCTTATCTGTCAAGTGGTTAATGGTTGCTGGATTACAAGAATCAATATAGGATAAGAAGCCTGAAAATTATCGATTCTTCTCCCTTCACTCACTCTTCTTGTTCCTCCAGGCAAATAGCATGCCCCAAATCAAGCTGCTTTTTGTCAGAGTTCAAATTCATCAAAGACGACATAAGTAACTCACATATTTAACTATTGCCATTTTAGCTGTGCCTTTTGGGGGGGAATTAAAAAAAAAACCTTAAACAGAAACTATTTATTTATTGTAGCTGGATTTGGAGTTAAGACTGTCTGAATTCAGACCTTTCCTGTGACATTTAGTAGCTGCATGACCATAGGCAAGTCATTTAAAATCCAAGTCTCACTGTCCTCATCTAAAAATGAGGATAGAAATATCCTTGTATTTACTTCCTAGGGTTGTATGAGGATCTATTGGAATGAAGTACATAAGACATGTTTTTGCAAACTGAATAATACCGCCTTACATTTTAGTGTTTTGTTATAGGGATTTTTTTTTAATTAAGAGACGGATGGATTCATGTCTAATTAGAATAATTCACTTTTTTTGGACTATTGTATGGGATATTGTACTTGGCAGTCCAGACTTTGTCTTGAAACACACTGTCTATTTCTTAGGAATTATTTTTTATCCACCTCCATTTGCTCCTACTGCTCTGTACTTTCATTCCCCTTTTCTAGAATCCTCCATGATTAGATAGTTTGTACACTGAATTACCAACCACATTCTATTCTCATTTTGTCTTTCTATCAGAGTGACATCCAGGTTAATGTTTGTCTCCTTAATATCCAGGGCCCCAAAGTACCCTTTACCTTTTGCCCTCTTCCCTTTTTTATATGTATTCAAATGTTCTGGAGAGCCTTGAGTTAAGTCTCAAGGCTTCCTTTGCTTGAGTTAAAATGTGTCTGTAATGATGCTTGGGCATCCCTGAACAATCCACAACTCAGTGTCTAGAAAGCAGCTACAATGACTGTGTTAGAGCCTATATTTAAGTAGTATACAAGAAAGGTAGGATGTGTTCATACAATTTACAAATTATATTAATTTTGGAACAATTATGAGGTAATTGCTCCTCACACACAATTATTTCTCCAAAGGTGAATGCTTTTTTCACTTTGACTTGGTTTCATTTTTAAATAATCACTTTATAATAATTAGTCATTAATAAAAGGTGATAATAATAGTAGATATTGTTGTTGAAACACTTTAAACTTTGCTAATTGTTTTTCTCTCACAACAACTCTATGAACTAGACAGTAAAATAGTGTTGTTCCATTTTGGCGACATAAACTATCACAATAGCACACATTGATCCTTTTCCTGTGACCCTGTGGTAACAGCAACGACAAAAAGAACATGTACCCATGTTTCAGGATCTGCATTTTTACACTCTCAAATTATTTGTCAAGAGAGGAGTCCAAAAGAATAGGTAGAGCAGGGAGAAGAGCTCTGAAGAAAAAGGAACATCAAAAAAGCAATTGTTTCTTCACAGGGATTGAGACAGGAAAGAAAATAAAGCACTGAGTCTCTGGGGAACTTGGGGATAAGTTTCTTGTAGAGAGTTTCATGCGTTTCCCAGAATCTCTGTGTACTGTGACTTAAGGATAATCTCTCCACTGAAAGCATTATATACAAGCTCTGTAGTCTTTTTCTTGACCCCTGGAGGATTCTAACTAGATTTAAAGCTGAACATGACCAATAAGGCAGGTTTTACAGTATTTATCTTCTCTGTGGGCACCAAAATGTACTATCTCAGTTGCATCCTCTCCTGCTACCTCAAATTTAAGATGTGTAAAAATAAACTATTGATGACTCTTGCTGTCCTCCACATTTCCATCTCAAAGCTCTTCTGTGCCTTGTGTTCTTCCTGTTAATGTTATCCCCATCCTCCCCCCAGTCATCCACGTTTCTGCCATATCTGATTCCTCTCTGTACTTTCTGCACCTGAATAGTAAAGTATTTCTTTGTAATATCTCTCTATTATCTCTTTTTCTTCCCTATTGCCATGGCAGGTATTTATAATCAAATAATTTGTCATGTGAAAGAGCATTGGAGTCAGAGCCGGAGGGTTTGTATTTTAATCTTAGCTCTGTTTTTTTTGTTTTTGTTTTTTTTTTCCTGGTAGCTCAGTGAACAGAGTACTAAACTGAAAGTCAGGATCATCAGAGATCAAATTCTACCTCAGAGCCTTACTCATCCTATAGTCACAGGACTAATGTGAATAAATCACTCAACACCCCAAACTGTTTCCTCATATGTGAAAATGGGAATAATAATGAAAATCTTCCTCCGAATTCTTTTGAAAATAAATTATATAATATATGTAAACATTTTATAAACCTTAAAGCACTATGTAAATACTAGGCATTAGTATTAATTAATTACTATTAATTGGTATCTGCTTTTGTGATCATTGATCTGGCTAATCAAAATTTTTTCTGGGATGTGGTTTCTTCATCTATCAAAAATGTTGAAGTAGGTAATATTCCTGCTCTAAAAGATATGCTACATGAAGCGTCTCCTTGTTGTGAATATAGTAAATTAAAAACAACTCTATCAAAATCATTTTGTCTTAGCATTTAACTAATAAGAACACAAAATCTGCATATTATTTTAGTGTTTATGGAATACTTTCTTCTCAATTACCTTATAGGGTAGATTTTTAGCGTTAACTCATTATAAACATATTTAGGGGCATGTTTTCTACTACTTTCTCCCAATCACACTACATTTGGGCCAAAGTGCCCACCTACCCATTTTCCATACATTATGTATTATCTCTTCCTCTCTGTAACTTGCTATCCCCTCTGCCTAGAATATTCTCCCTTTTCATGGGCACCAGTTGGAATCCCTAGTACCTGAAGGCTTTAGTTCAACTGCTACATTTTATATGGGCCCCTTCCCAATTGGACAAGGTATTAGTCACAGCCATGATTATTTTGTTTATACTGTATTTAGAAACAACTATGGCATAGTGGATAATAAGTTGGTTTTGGAAGATCTTGTATTGACTATATGACTATTCTCTAAGAATGAAGTTAAAGATAGTAGCACCAACATCATCAATGAGTTTTCGCATATCAATGAAATCACAGGGTCATTCTCTGAGAATATGTCTCGTTGCATTCTCTCATGGAAACATATAAACTTCTTAGGGGCAGCTAGATGGTGCAATAGATACAGCACTGGTCCTGGAGTCGGGAAGACCTGAGATCAAATATGACCTCAGCCACTTAACTATCTGTGAGGTTCTGGGCAAGTCACTTAACTCCAATTGTCCCCTGTATGACCACATTAGTACCCTGAATATCTTAGAATCAGTTGAAGTCAGGATAAGCAAAAGTCTTTGGTCTTTATTCTTGGTCTTTAGAGGTAGGATTGAATTGGATGGAAGCAGAATCTCCACGATCTCCTTCTTTCTCATCTACTGCTAAAGTGACCCTGGCTAGTCTTACTCCACCCCCTAGTCCCTCCTACAATTCTCTGTATACACCAATTATCGAGCCAGCATAGGATAGTGGGAAGGGCCATTTTCCAAGCATATGCTTATAGAATATTGTCCAATTGGTAATTAGCCTTAAGTGCCCAAACCAATCTCAGTGGATTGACTCAAGAGTTTCAGACCTTTACAATCCCCCACTCAGAAAAAAAAATTTTTTTCTACAAACTTTTTGAGGGGAGAAACTATTTTGATTGTATTTTTGATGGTACTTTAGTCCAGATATGAGAATTTTTTAATGTATTTATATACCAAGGAACTTATCGTTGATTTTATTGGAATGATACATTCCAATAACTCATTCACAACTTGAACTTTTAAAAGTTACTTGGGGATCTGAGATGTTAAACTGCTTTCCCTCAGTCACAAAACTAGTATATTTCAATGGCTAGATTTGGAATCTTTTTCTTTTTGGGATATCTCTCTGTGTTTCTTTATATCTTGCTATCTCTTTGTCTCTGCCTTTTTGTATCTCTCTGGCTCTCATGAAGAAATCATCATCTTATAAGAAGAGAAATATCACCTCACCAAAACAGAGCATTGCTCTCAAATAAACATGGCCTAAATTACAAATGTTAAAAAATATAGGGGTTCTCAAAAATGGAAAAATGCATTATACATACATACATATATACAGAGCAACAATTAGGTTTTTTAAGCATAAAATTATAGGATAGTTACCCTTACTTCTAGAACCTGGAGCAAAAAAAACCAGTCATTCATCCAAAAAGCTCTTTTAAAGGACTGTGCTAAGTGTTAGTGTTACAAAGGCAAAAAAGGAAAAGAGCCCCTGCCACCAATGAGCTTATTACATTTGTTTAACTATTAAAATAATTAGAAAAATGGTACTCATGCTAAAATTTATAAATGGATAAAATGGCCAAGAATTGGATATATGGCATAGGATGTTGACATTATCTTTATCCTTGTTTACTTTAAGGAAAACTGAATCAAAGTCAATCTCATCAACAATCACGAAGCCAATAATTAACATAATTGACAAAACATTGGAGCATCTTCAGTCCTACGTTTACCAATGAAATCCATACAATGTTCTTGTCAACCTCTGGGCCCAAGTTTGTTAAGCTTTCCTCCTCACAAATACTGCACATGCACCTTGGGGTTTCACTCTTGGTATTAAAGTCATAGGATCTTATTATTCCAAAGTTACGAGAGCTTTGAAATCACCAGGGTCAATGGCATCTTTTGAACAATGAGGAAACAAGTTAATTAACTCTCTATAGTTTCTGGGACCACTTTGCTTTCTTTTTGCTTGAGAGAGAACAAAAGCATGTTTGAAAAATGCAAATGTGTCAACTTTTAACAGTACTTGTACATCCATGCAAAATAACCCAACTGAAAGGCTTTTGACCATTAGGCTACTAAAAAAAAAACAAAAAAAAAAAAAACAAAAACAAATAGAGCTTGAGGGAGGTTAAGATTTGGATCCAACATGAAAACCAAACACACAGTACTGAAGCTAGTGCCATTTGTATAGTCACAGCTGTGAAATCTATCACAGCCTAGGCAAGAACTGAAATTGACAGTCAGAGCTATTGCTGCTATGTTTGGGCCCTGAGGTTTGGAGGTTAAAGCATCTCCAACCCAGAGATTCTTCAGTCTCCCCTCAAAACTAGAGCAGCCATCTCACTGTCAGAGTTGAGCATCTGTATCAATCTTTCTGATGTAGTGTTCTGATCAGTGCTGGAAATTCATCCCCTTCTTTTAGCTATCAACAACTTTTTCATCTCTTTCTTTTATGCTATCCTCCTTTATGCCTTCTACAATCTGTTAATCCAGTCTATTTATTACTATCTAACCTCATTCTCCTATTCTACCCTCTCTCATCTCTAAGGCTTAGGTCTTGCCCATCTCGCATACCATGAAATGGGCTCCTCAACCATTTCACAGCCATCTATGCTGTTCCTTCAAGAAGAGGGACTGTGTTGGAACCCAACTCAGACAGATTCAAAGCTCATCTCAGAAACTTATGATCTGTCTGATGAATCATTAACTTGTTTTTATGATGATACTATAATAACTGTAACATTTAAATTCCACCATTATCAAGAGCATTGAATGCAAACCTTGAATTGCTGTATGAGGAAAGTTTTTTTTTTTTTTTTTTTTTAAATTTGTTTTGGACCCTTCTTTTTTAAATCTGATGAAGTTTATGGATTCCTTTTCAGAATCATTTTCTTTTTAATGTTTGAGAAAAAAGATCGCAAAGGAGATCAATTTGGATGAAGTAGTTCTAAAACAATTAAAAAGAAAACAAGTTCATATACCCCAGATTAAGCTTCTCAGACCTGCTTCTCTGTGTGTCTCACCATTTCTAGCTTTCTCTTTCCCTCTTATTCCCTCCCTTCCTCTCTATGTATGTGTGTATAGATGCATATCAGCAAACTTTATACCCTCCAGGGAAGAAAAATCATTCAGTTGCTAGAGATCAATGTTCAGGAGGATTTCATTGGTTATAATGATTTCTACCAATATCCAGCATCATCTAAGTATTGAATTTCTCCAGCCTGTGAACACAAATGAGGGGTATATTTGGGGATAGGCGAGGCTAGAATTATATAGCATCTTTGAAATGGTCATGAGAAAAGGATCCTCACTGGATGGGGTTCAGGCCTGAAACACTATTGTCTTGATTACCAGGATATATAAAGCTGAAGGTACCAGTAAGTCATTCTAACATATATGCCAAATAAAATTTCCACTGAATCTTTAAAGTTTTCCAGCTAGTTGCACCTGTCATATCCCTTGCATCATATTGACTCTGCTTAGAAATTAAAGTTCTTACAAATGGATTTCATTCAATTTGCAACCTCAAGAAATAGACATATATACTTCTCTATGTGTATGCTTGCACCGTGTATGTACACAAAGGCATCCGATACAATAAGCTATTATATTAAGCACCTACTATGTGTAAGACATTAAGAAACTAAAAGGAAAAACAGAACAAAACCAAACCATGTGCATAGTGTATCAGTCACATTAAAGATATGAACCAGCTGACAGAGTAACTGAATTCTAGGTTAATGTAATCTTTAACACATTATTATGTAGAGAGGCAAGAAGCAGTACAGCATGAATTAAGGACAAAGTGTCAATGTTAACTTAAATGTGGGCTTTTCATAAAACAAATTATACATTCCATGGACAGCTGCTGAGAAAAAGTATTTCTCTTATGCAATTTGGAAATTGTCTTCATGGATTTTAATTCACTGACTCACAGATCTACTAGGTCACTGCATGTATCTTGTCTCTTCTTATTTTTCAGTTTTCTTTTTCCTTCTTCTGGTTTCCTTATTCTTCTTTGTCCTCTTCTTCCTCTCTCTCTTCATCTTCTTTCTCTTTCTCCTTCCAATCTTTGCACTTTTTATTTTTCTTTCTTATTCTTCTTTAAAAACTGACATAATTGACATTGCATACATAATAGAAAAATGCTATTTTCTTTTTATTAGAATTTTGGACAAATAGAGAAAGAAACAGAAATAAAATAATAGAGAGACTAAGAGGATAGAGAAAGAGGAAAGAAATAAGGAAAGAGAGAGAAGGAGGGAGGGAAGGAAAGAGAGAAGAGGGAGGGAAAGAGGAGAGGGAAAAGGGAGAAGAGGGAGGGAAAGAGAAGGAGAGGGAAAGGCAAAAGGAGAAGGAGAGGGAAAAGGAAAGGGAAGAGGAAAATAAAGAGTTTTTATAGTACTAAACTGTAGTTTTTAATAAGCTAGGAGATTTCAAAACTCTTGAGTAATTCCTCTTTGCAGGCTTGATGGGAAGAGAATGATAAGATAAGGTATTTATGGGGTGCATTATATGTCAGTGGAAGAAAGGAGTGCTCAGATGGAATCACAGATCCATAGAAGTGAAACTAATTTTAATACAACTTGAGTAAAGATACAATTCACTTTTGTATCTTGCATGTAACTGACAATACATATTTCAATTAGATCCAGAGCTAAATATGCTATAGAAAAATCTCAAAAAAAAAAAAAAAAAAAAAAAAAGACCCCACCAGAATATAAATAAAACGCAATGGCCAAAACATTCATCACCAAGTAATCTTTCCATTCTATGTGTGCCTTTAGAGATTTAATTTTGTCCTTGGAAAGCAGACTTGATCTGTTGGAATAACCATTCTCAAAATCTTTCCATAATAGTAAAACTTACTAGAGCTTATACTTTATTAGCTTTTAAGAACCTTGTTTCACCTTTCCACTACAATGAAACATTAAGGCAGGATATAATTAACCAGATCCTTCACTTAACTAGACTTTTCTATGCATCTTTTCCCTCCAAGGATGAATTTGCAGCTATCAGAGGCAATCTTGTGTCATGACAAAGGTATGATCATGACTCACCCCTCTATATTCCCAAACTGGACTTCTTGCTACTCCCAGTATATGATATTGCATTTGCCACTACACCTTTCTATAGGCTATTTTCTCATTCATGGAATACACTCCGTCATCTTCATGCCCTGTTACTCCTAGATTTTTTCAAAGCTTAAATAAAATATCATCCCCTTTAAGCAAGTCCCTGTGCTCAACTTTGCATATCAATTATATATTCTTATTTGTACACAGACTACTTCCTCTTAGTAGAATGCTAGCTACTTGAAGGCAAGAAATGAAATTACGCTTATCTTTATAGTGAGAATGCCAAACAAAGGTATTTAACAATGCATTTTAACTCTACATTGTGTCAGCTATAACAAAAAAACAAGAAATACTTTCCATAAAAAATGGAACTATAGCGCAACAGAGTCTTTTTTAGGTGTACAGTTCTGTGATACTATGACATACAAAAAGAAATAGTCAAAAACAAGGATGAAAAATGTATTATGGTCATCCTTCCAAAGCTTGGAATGTCAGATTCAGGAAAATGGAATTATTTTGAATAAGATAAAGGCATTAGGTCAAAACTTTAAAAAGAAACTAGAGTTGTTTAGCCTGGAAAAGACAAGCTTAGAGAACTGGCAAAGACCAAATCTTGGGGGAAGACTTGTAGTTCACTTTCCATATACATGTTAATGTGCTTTATTATTCTAAATTGTTTTAATATATATCATTGTTCTGAAGGATTTTGAAAAAAATGTTTCCTTAAAAATATCAATAGAAGCTGTAGGGATTTAAGAAAATTCAATAAATCTGTGTATTGAATTAATTTATTTGACATAAGTAAGTTTTAGTATCAAGAATTAACCTTAATTTTCAGGAAGATTCATGATCTGATCAAAGCTCCATAAATTCACTTGTATATTGCAAGAGTCAAAGCAAGTATATAGACAGTATTTTGTAGCTCAATTTCAGATTGACTTGTTCCTCCATCTCTAGAGTCCAACTTGATCACCTGCATCATTCTCTGCAATGAATGTGTGAGTACTAGACGGGGTGAGCTGCAGGTGAATCATCAGGGCCAGAAAGAGGAGTCATTTACTTGAAGAACAACTATTCATTGCACCTAAATAATAGATATTTATAAAATACAACAATCATATATAGTAATAAATTAAAATATTATCTCTCTTCTACAGGTAAAGGAGATGAAATGGTTGCTTATCATGTTCTAGCATCTAAGTCAGATTAAGAGATTTAGATTCCACATTGCCTCTAAGTCCATAAAATAGCCTTTCAAAATTCAGATTCTCTGATTTAAGTCATTCCTGAATAAAAATCCCATTTATAATGCACTTGAGAAGTGGTCACCCAGACTTTACTTGAAAGCCCAAGGATAACAAATTTGTTTCCATTCTCTTTTTATATCCCTAGCAACCAGAACCATTCCTTTACAATAGTTAATACTTAATAAATGCTAAATTTGATTGGACTGAAGTGTAATATATTGCCAACTGAGGCAGATCATTTCTATTTCAAATATTTCTATTAGAAAGTTTTCCTTTCAGCAAGCAAAAACTCTGTCTCTAATTTCTACCGCTTACTCTCATTTCTCATAGCCAAGTAGAACTCCTTAGTCTGTCCTTCAAATACTTGAAGATACCTAGATTGCCCTTCTTTAATCTACTTTAGGCTAATCAGCCACATTAATTCAAATTATTCTTAGAAAATATTTTATATGCAATACCTTTATTTATATTTCAAAGCTCACCTCATTCTAATGCCTTCTTTCAGAGTTTCAATCTTGCTCATCAATGGCTTTTCTAAAATATAGCTTTGAGTGTCCTTTCCATCACAGATATGATAAGCATTACCAGTATTCTTATCAACTTTCCTAAGTGCTTACCCATACATTACTGATACTATTTTTCTATTGATATTAATCTTATTGAAAGGAAAGAAAACAGTTATAGACTGAACCAATCGGTTGACTATAGTTCATCTTCTTTATAATGAAATATTATTCTCAAGTTGGTCTCCTTTGTCTATCAAGGAAGGGCAGATAAATTAAAGCAGCAAACTGGGAAAGATTCATCACTATTCTTCTAGGTACACTATCACTTGCATATTCTTTGAGAAAATATGACACCTTTATTGATTCCCTCTCTCCTTTATCTATAGCCAACCTAAGCCATTTGTAACAATAAAAAATGAAAACATTGGCAGAAAAAAATATTTTTCGCATTTACTTCCTAAGATCATTTAACAGGATATTTTGTTTCTCAGTAGTATGTTCTGTCCAACTCATTTCTCACAACTAACACAAGATAATCAATATGTTCAAATAAATGTCCAGGAATATCTCATTTCATAATTCCATTTTTCAGATAGATTTTTAAACTAGAACTGTGACCAGTGGCCACTGCAACAAGATATGAGTATTCTTTTTTTTTTTTAATGTACTTTCAGAAATTGATTCCCATGTGAAAAACAAAATAAAATAATACACAAATTCAGCAACAACTGCACACATCTTATAGCATATTTAAGTTAAAATTTAATAATCTGACCTCTTCATTAGGAATTACTAAGTGCTATAATATGCTTTATGCCTTGAATTAAAAAGTTAATTCCATAAATAGAACAATAGATTTCTATTTAAGAATAACCATCCTGTAGCAGCAGGGGATACATTTAAACATTTGAGCACAAATATTTATTGCCCTGATTATTCTGACAGTCACAACAAGTAGGAATCTCACAGTATAGATAAAACACCAATGGAAATTACTTTCAAAGCAACATGGATTTGAGGGGAAATAGTGGGAGAAGAGGGGGGATAATTCAAAAGATGAATTTCACTCTAACAATTGTAAAAGAGAGAATGCTGCTCTTGAAGTCAGGGAGACCTAAAGATATTCATCATTTATTGGACAAACAATTTTTAAGTATCTACTATATTCAGAACAGATATTGAAATAGGTTTTATGTCATTCATCATTACTGGTTGCTGTTCATCATTTCATGACTTATTATTTGGGACCCCATCTGGAGTTTCTTGGCAAAGACACTGGTTTGCTATTTCCTTTTCCAGCTCATTTTGCAAATGAGGAAATTGAGGCAAACTGGATTAAATAACTTACTCAGGCCAGGTCTTCTGAACTCAAATTTGGAACTCTATCTATGGTGTCATTTAGCTGCCCCCCTTCACTTCTATTCCTGATGATGAGGAATGCCTTCATTTCAACAAGTTGAATCCTTCTATATATACAATTAATGTCTCTCTCTCCCCTCTTCTTCATCTGATTTGTCTTATTATCAACACCTGTCTCTAATCTTTTAATTACCTATTTATTGATTCATTCCCTGCTGCCTACACATACATATAAAACTTCTGTATCTTTAAGAAAACCCACAAGCAGATTGTTACAATCCCTGATACACTTTTTTTTCCGGTGATATTTTGTGTCCCTTTCTTAGACAATGTCCTTGACAATACTGTCAGAAACTCAGAATCTTTACTTCTTCTCCTTTCATTCATCTCTTTCCTCCCTCTTCTCCCAATCTCATTTCCAATTTAATCAATCAACTGAAACTACAGTCTAAAGTTATCAGTGATCTCTTAATTGTAAAATCTAATGGTTACCAGCTGCTAGTGCCCTAAAATTAGCTTTCATTTATATACATATATATATGTGTATATATATAATGTTTGCATTCCTTATATGTGTATATGTTTCTGCAAGTTACATGTATATATTGATAGAAGATAAGATCACTTAAGTTCAGGAACTATTTTACATTTGTCTTTTTATCTCCGGTGCCTAGAATAATTCTTGGCACATAGTAGGTGCTTCATAAATGCTTGTTTATGTCATTATAATGGAATTAGCATAATCTCAAAAATCAGGAGATCTTTGTTTAAATGCTACCTCTGATGCTCACTACCTGTAGAACCTAAAGCAAGTCACTCTCCCTGAGCCTATTTACTTATCTTAAAAAATGAGGGTAGTGGGGATTAGATCATAATTAACTCCTCAGAGGTCATTTTCCACTGTATGTCTAGGATCCAGGGACTGATTGACTATAATTAGGAACTAACTTGGATAATTGGAGATGTCTGTTTAAAGGCTCAATTTATTTTATTAGAATAATATTTTAAACAGGCTGTCCAATAAGTTCCCCAAGTTTCTGGAGTATCCCATGACAAAAAAAAAAAATTACTTTGTATTGTCTATTTTTCTTTAAGCCTTTTCACTTCCAGGCCTGATATATATATATATAAGGTCTTTCAGGACAAGGGCTATTTGTCCTGGTAAATAGGGGTACTTAATAAATGTGTGTGAATGAATGAATGCTGTTAAGTTCAACAAAATTGATTTCTATACAACCATCTCAGAACAATCACTACAGAAATCAACAAATAGATGATGAAACTTAACAATAGTTAAATTTCTTAAGACTGAGTCTTAACAACAGTGTCTTCTGGCTATATTTACTCCCAATTGGCAACTTAACTTTCTTCAGGTAAGTAATATTATGTTTTAATGAAAAATAGAAACAGACTGCAGTTATAATTAAAGACTAGCCTTATTTGCTATCATATTTTGAAGCTCTTCATACCAAATGTGACTAATTAAATCCCACTTTTCTTTCTCAATGTGCATGTTTAGCTGAAGGGCTCCCTGCAGCCAGCAGATATGGTTTAAAAATTTAAAAGGGTAGAAAAATACAGGGCAGTAATAATCCTTTAAGCAAATATTATCCCATTCCTAGAATATTTACTGTATTGGTACCCCTTCATAGAACTCTAGGGAGCTAGGCGCTATTTTTCATAGAGACCTTAAAAGCAAACATTAGGACTTTTTTGGATAGAGAATAATCTTGATTGGATCAAATGGGTTCATTACCTGGGAGTAAACCCTAATGCTTCCGGAGAAATGGATTTTGCTTTAAGCCTCCAGTGCCCTGTGCAGGATGAGGATCAGAAAGGACTTTCACAGACATATAAAATAGTTAGGCCATGGGAGGAAGGTGATGGAAACTGATTGTCAAACATGGCATGCTAATGAGACCTAGGAAGCTTTGTATCATTTTTGCCCCCTAAATATTCATGGGGTGATGGTCATTATAATGACATGTCTATTTCTGTCAAACACATAATCATCAGTATTGTATTAATTATACTCTTCACTTGTCCTTATTCCAACCCATAGCAATCACCAAATTTTGTCTTTTCTTCCTCCATGGCACTTCCCAAATCCTTCTTCTTTTCTATCCTCCCATGGCTACTATGTTTGTTAAAGTTATCATTAGCTGTCTCCTGTATTATTGTTATGGAATCCTAGTCTCTCTTTCTCAATTTTCTCACCAAGCTAGTCCATCCAAAACACTGTTGATAAAGTAATTTGCCTTAAATATGGGTAAAATAATTTCCAACTACTATTCATTCTGCTCTAAGGTTTTCCTGCTATATCTTGGATAAAATATATTTTTTAAAAATGCTATAAGAGACAGCTAGTTGGTATAGTGGAAAAAGCAGCAGTCCTGAAGTCAAGAGTTCAAATCTGGCCTCAGACACTTAACACTTTCTGGCTGTGTGACCCTGCACAAGTCACTTAGTCCCAATTGCCTCAGCAAAAAAAAAAAAAAATTGCTATACAAGCTCTGTTTATTTTTTAAAGTCCTACACGATCTGCCCCAACCTATCTTTCCAGCCTCATTGTATATCATTCCCTCTCTAGCATTTTGTAATCCAGTCAAACTGACCTTTTCTTTGTTTCTAAATCATAATACTCATTTTCCAATTGCCATCTGCTATCTCCATGCCTTTGTAATCAGTGGTTATCCCCTGTGCTTAGAGCATCACCTTACCTTACCTAAACTATTCCTTACCTCTGAGACCTCAGAGACCCAGGCTTCATTTAAAACTCAGCTGTACCACCATATTCTACAGAAAATCTTTCTCAATTACCCCAAATGTTAGTGTGTCCCCAAGACTACACACAATCACCTTGTATTATATTTGGATTTATTTATTGTGTAAGCATTGTTATATGTTCTTTTGCTAATCTTTAATTACACTTATTTTCCTGACTTTCCCTGTAAAATATTTAACATATTTCTTGGCACATAATAAGTTTTTAATAATGCTGGGTTTTTTCCTGCCCTTCCCTTTCCTTCATATTTACAAATTTGACTGAGTCTCTTGAGGTTGAAGGAAGTAGACATGTTTAGTCTGAGGAGAGAATACACAGGGATTGAGAAGGGTGGAAAGGCATATAGGGGAAATGGAAATGAGAGCTATCATTAAGTATTTGAAGACATTTCATAGGAAAAAGAGATTATATAGCATCAGCTGGAACTCAGGAGAGGGAAAAGGGCAAAAGGTAAAAGATATAAAGAGGTCATTTTAGTCTTTATATGGAGGAAAATCTTCCTAACTATTCAATCTGTCCAAAATTACAATGGGTTGTGTGAAAACATTGTGAGCTCAAATTCCTTGGAGAACTTTTGGATGACCAATTTGATTGGTATATTATAGGGGATATTTCTTTCATGTATATCTCAAACTAGATGACCAGCAAGATTTTTTCCATTTCTAATTCTGCAATTCAACATTTTCATTGCACATATAAAAATGTGGCTTTCTTATATGAATATATATTCATATTTACCATTGTCAGATTATGAGTTGTTCAAGCAGGATACCCTCTTGAAGTAGTCCAGAGGATAATAGCCCAGATTACGAAGGATGCTAAGTCTAGATCATAAAAGGTTCGGTTGAAAGAACAAGAGATAAGAAAGAATGATCTCCTCCTCTAGTCTACCAGAGGGATGACCACAACTTTGATCATGCATCACTTATTCAGAAGTAAAATCATTTTGTCTTGTTACAAAGCAATAATATTTAGTCAATAAATATTAATTTCCTTCTGTGTGCACGGCTAGTTTAGACATTCTGTTACTTCTTTATGCTTCCTACAATGCCCTTTCCTCTATCCTCTATCTCAATTGAGGACCACATTTTATACTTTTGTGAGAAATGGGCATCATTATTTACGAGTTGCTCTGCTTCTCTTCTGTATATCAACTCCATTTTCTCCATTACTATGTTTGATAATAATATCTACTTCTTGCTAAACCAATCATACAAGATTGTTACATATTTATATATCCTATTCTCTTTTCCATGAGAATGAGATCATGATCACACATCTTAAACTCAATCTATGCCTCTGTATTTGTTTCTTTTTCTGCTGCCTACAAATATGCGCCTCCCCCACGCTCAAAAAAACCTTAACTAACCAGACCTAACCATCACCTCCAACTGGCTTTACTACATTTCTATTTCTTTTGTCACAAAGAAACAAGTTGAAACCATTTACTACACTCATTGATCTGTTTTCTATCCTCTGACTTACTTAAGTTATTTATAATAGGATGTCATCACTCAACCCAAATGCATCTCTACCTGAAATGGGTCACTTAAAAGAGCCTTCATTTTCTATGGATACTTATGCTATTTTCAGAAACCTAAAGAAAAGCTGTAGGTAATTTGGACCGACCTCATATGGAGGATTTATAAGAATCAAGGGAGAAAATATAGATAGATTTTAAGATCACAGATCCATTGAAGTTTTGAAATATCATTTGTCTTCTAATACTTCTAACAATTCCCATTCACACTCATGTCCCAGATCCTCAAAGGGCAGCTAGCAAATTTTTCTGTCAGGTTTCTTGAGATAAGCTTAATAGTCTGTGGTCACTGTGCTATCGCTCATGAGCCCATATCCAGTGTATTCCCTATTGATTATCACTAAGAATTTGTAAGGATTTAGAAAGGGTATTAACTAACCAGGTATAGCAAGGAGAGTTGTCAAAGAAATATCCTCCCAGTCTTAGGGCATACTCCCTCTTTATACACTGAAGATAGCATGCTCAAAATTATAGAACATATATGGCCAAAAGGCAAACTCATGTCTCTTAATTACTGAAAGCCTATTTTTACTTTTGTGAAGTTCTCACAAAGTTCCCATTAGGTTGGCATGATACCAAGAGTCAGTACCTTTGGACTGATCCTACCTTTTCTTATGTGTTTATTCCAATCTCTATGTGTCTCTTAGTTTTTGATATCAATGCTGCCATTGACTACTGTTACACTAGGAACTCTGGTATTAGTTCTGGTCAATGTTACTACTGACCTTTCTAATACTAGTGGGATCTCTGATGGCATGCAGAAATCTGCCTAACTTAAGTGTATATTTAGAGTGAAATAGAATATGGAGGAAGAGAGAACTCTTTCCTCTTCACAAGAGAATATTTGGGGTTTCTTATGAGGATTAAATGAGATCACACTTGTAGAGTATTTAAGCCAGGGTCCGACATGGGATATGTGTTTAACACATGCTTGTTTTCTTCCTTTCTCCTTCCTTCCTTCCCTCCCTTCTGGCCTTCTTCCCTCTCTTCCTTCTCTCTCTCTATCCCCTCCTTCTTTTCTTTATACCTCTCTTTTCTCTCTCTCTCCTTTGTCCCTCCCTTTCTTCTGTTCACCACACAACACAAACTGTTCAAGGAGACTAACATTATCTATACTTACTGTGCTTATTGTTGTTTTATTTTGATGCCATTTTCAGTTTGTAATCTTGAGCAGGAAACTATAATATAAATGTCCAGTATTAAAAAGAGAAGGAACAGATTTTAGTCTATTAAACCATGTGGTTAATGATCAAAGTGTGGGAGGTAAGGAACAAAAACCTTTCTACCAGATTGATTAGCTTTAGACACATCCTTTGGATAATGATGCAATTCCACAGAATCTGCCACTTTAATTTATCTTAAAAATCTTTCTTTAACCTATTTGGGAGGGGATGATCCCAAATAGATCAGATATTAAGCATGAGATAAATATAAAAATGAGGATCCTAATTGAATTTTCCATCTTTTTGCTATGAAAAAATAGTATAAGAAAGACTTTAGAACTTCTATCTTTAAGAACACGAAAGACCTAAATAAATTTTACTTTATATCCTATTTATTGCAAAAAAGTAACCCACTAATACTAATAAAATATTTTTCACTTAATGTGAGTAAAGATAAAATAAATTTGTCAACTCTTTTCTTAGCATCTATAGACTGGAAAATAGAACTAAGTCAATAACTTGTGAAATCTCTTCTCTTTTCATTTAATGACTAAAAACAAACTGAGTGGCATAGTAAAAGTGTACTATAGATTTTGTTTTCTTGCTGCTCAATAATAATGATTGATATCTTCACCAAAAAGAAGCACAGAGTTTTTTTTGTTGTTGTTTGTTTTTGTTTTTGTTTTTTTTTTTTTTTAATATGTAAGATTACACTTGTCTGTTTTGTGGTCAAATGAATAAGACAAACATTAAGATACTTTAAAATCACCTGTATTAAAATTTTGAGGTGAACCAAAAATATTAGTTCTTTTTTCAGCTTTATTAGTTTAAAAAAAAAACTCAATTGAGACTTTGGTGATATCCTATTTGTTTTATATATATATTAAACTTAGAGTCTAGTAAAGATAAAGGCCAATGAGTTTCATCTTCCCTTCCTCCCTCTTTCCTTTTCTCCCTTCTCTCTGTTTCAGTGTGTGGGTCTCTCTCTCATACACTTATTAATTCATCCCATCATTTATCCAATTTATTCACTCATCCAATTCATCAAACCATTCACCCATTAATTCATTCCTTCATTTATCTTTTCATTCACTTAATAACTATTTCTTGATAACACTAAACAGTAGTTTAGCATTGACCAAATAAGCTAAGTTCTTATTTCGTAAAGTAAATCACTTCCCCTGCAGTTTTCTAGAATTATAATGTCCCACAATGTGCTCATATACCCTAATCTTCACATCTGCATTTCTGTTTATAGATTTTACAAAGATGGCATGTTTGTGAAAATCAGATGAGTCACCATAATAAGGAAATGAAAAGCATTATTTTCTGCTTTATAATCAGGTGAAAGCAGATTTCAGTTATAATCCCTGGGTTTTGGTGTTTTTGAAATGCACACGGGTATAGTGTTAATAAAAATAATGAGAATTAATAAAAAGTGATAAAAAGCAACTCATATGTATAGTACTTTAAAGTTTCAAAAGTTATTTTCTCATATCAACCCTCAAAGTTAGGTGGTGTAAATACAATTATTCTTATTTTACAGATTAGGAAACTGAAGCTTTGAGAGAGGTATGCTATCGAAGTGGTACTTTGCAAATATATAAACAATTCATCATAAAAAGCATATAACCACAAGATACTTTACAAATGTTATTCAGTCACATGTGACTTCATACATTTTTTCTTGCAATTTTTTTGCACAAAGATACAAGAATGGTTTGCCATTTTCTTCTCTGGTATATCTTCAATTTATAGATTAATCTATAAATTAGGAAACTGAGGCAAATAGCATTACATGACTTGGCTGGCATCAAGAAGTTAGTGTCCGAGGTCAAATTTGAACTCACATCTTCTTGATTGTAAATCAGATATTCTAGCCACTGAACTACCTAACCATATCAAAGATATGTCTTTGTTTTTATTACTCTCTATTTGAAATTTAACATTTGTATGTTTAAAAATGTATTCTGAGAAGGGATTTATTAGTATCACCAAACCCTTTAGGGTGAAACTCCATGACACAAGAAAAAAATAAGAAATCCTGTTCTATCCAATGTTATTTGCAAATCTATTAATCCCACTTAGGCTTAGGGATTTCAGTTCAGGAAGAGCAGCTCTACAGAGTTGCAATTTCATCCATGTAGAAAACTCCCAATGTGGAAATAACTGCTGTGAATGCAAATGGGCAGCTCTTCTCTAATTTATAGTCTTACAAATAACCTGTGGCTTTCACAAATTGATAGATTTGTTCCCTAAGGTCACATGGCGAGTAACTAGGGCCTCCAAGACTAGAAAGCCAGGCCATTTTCCACTCTATTTCAGTTTCTGGAACAAAAAAATTTAAAAAAAAAAAAAAAAGAAGGCACTAGTTCCTGATGATGTCTCCCCCATGGATGGGGTTACATTTCTAAAAGTGTTCCAGGAGCAAGAAGACTGACTTTGTGGTGATGAAATTATTTATAGAGAGTGGGATTTTGAGTCAAGGAGCTCCAATGGGCAAACTCTATATCAGTTATGGTTAAGGCCAAGTTAAGCAATGGACTTGAAGTCACAAGATCAGGTCTGTTGCTTATTTATTTTCTGACAATGGACAGTTATCAGCTTCTCTGAGCCTCAGTTTCAAGTGTATAATATTTAGACTATTGCTTGGTTGATTGGGATAACCTTCTATCAAATTGCTTTCCATCTATATCTCTTTCTTACATGCATCTAGATATCAATATGTTGCAACCCACAATTAAAATATAAGTTCTCAAGAACATAGATACTGCTTTTTCACCTTTCTTTGTATCCCATGTTTTCAGCAGCTCTGGGAATATAGCCAGCATTTTAGAAATTCTTGTTGAATAACTGATAATAATAGTATTTTTATTTCGTTCACCTTGGAGAAAAGAAGACTCAAATTTTAAAATGTATAAATTAGTCTGTATCATCTCCTGCATTGATGAAGTTTTTTTTTCTAAACTCAGTATGTTTTTAGTATGACTTGGTTGACCCCCCAAGGCTGATATTTAATAGAAAATCATTTAATTCTTTATGCAATTGAAAACAAAAAGAAATCAAAACCCCTTATCTTATTTTTCCTTAGTATTAATTTTATTGCCATTCTTTATTTGATTCAAAAGTCCAACTGCTTCTTAGCTTTGATTTTTTTTTTTTGCTGTTGTTGTTTATCAATTGTCTACCTCTCCCCCAGGTTAGCTTTGATGTGGCAGCAAGAATAATTGATTTGGAGTCAGAGGACTTGGTGAAATCCCAGCTCTTCCACTCACTCCCTAACCCTTGGTGATCTTAGACAAGTTTTGTAATATCCTTAGGTCTCAGTTCATTCATGTACAAAATGAAAGGGTTGTTTGTTATTTTTTCAAATATGACATTTATAGCTAAAGAGTAATCAGACATGATCCGATGAGGGAAGAATATAAGATATCTATCTCCCTTTTCCCCATTCTGAACACATTGCCTCTCTTCAAATCTCCTATGATGCTTTTTGGTTGATACATATTATTGTTTGCTGACCCATTTTAGGCTTGAAATCCACGAAAACCCACAAATCTCCATATGTACTATCTTAGCCATTCCTCTTCCATCTTTTCCATGTGAAGTTTTTTTTTTTCACCCAAGAATAGAACTTTACATCTAATCCCAATTAAAATTCAGCTTCTAAGATCTGGCCCATCTTTCATTTCTGTCAAGATCTTTCTGGATCCAAGCTCTGTCATCCAACATGTTAGCTCTCCCTTCTAGCTTTATGCCATTTGCAAATTGGACAAGCCTGCCATCTATAGCCTTTGAAAAGCATGTATAAGGGCAGCTAGGTGGGGAAGTAGAGCACCAGCCCTGAAGTCAAGTGGACCTGATTCAAATCTAACCTCAGACACTTAATACTTAACACTTCTAGCTCTATGACCCTGGGCAAATCACTTAACCCAATTTGTCTCAGGAAAAAAAAAAAGTATAAAAACACAGGTCCAAGAAGGGATCTTTGCATGAATTCATGTTATTCACCAAAAAGTAAAATATTATGCTAATTCAGCAACCAAATTCAATAAGCAATAAGCCCCTACCATATGCTATGTGCGATGTTAGATGCTAGGGATGCAAAGATAGAAATGATACAGTTCCTGCCTCCAAGGATTTTGAAATATCTTAGGGATGATAACAGGTACACAGAGAAGTACACACAACATATTCAAAGCATGTACACAATAATATTTCATTGGACCTAACAAACTTGGGCTATCAGCATAGATGCCTTAGAAGAGATTGTACTTCAGCTCCAGTCTAGAGCAGTGGAGAATTCCATAAGGAGAAATCAGGAGCAGTATATTTCAAGACTTCATCTCATCCAAACCTCTAGACAGAAGATAGAATGCAGGACAACAAATATGCATGGAAGGAAAAACAAAGGGGCGTGTTTATCTGAAATGAAGAGTGTGTGAAGAAGTCATCTTCCAAAGCTTGTCAAGATTGGTTTGAGCTAAATTCTGAAAGGCCTTAATAGCCAAAAAGAGAAGTTTATAGTTTTTGAGATAAGAAAGGGAAGTTATAGGGAGGAGTTTCTTGATTAGGAGAATGACCCAGTCATGTCTGTGCTTTAAGAACATCAATTTGGGGGCTATGTGGGAGAGGGATTGGACAGGAGATGGAAAGTTTAAGTAGGAGGTCTTTGGAATAGACCATGTGTAAAGTGATAAAAGCCGCTTCACTTCGGAGGATGGAAACATCTTGAATGAAGAGAATAGAAAGTGTGTGAGGTATGCAGGAGGATAGAATCAATAACATCTGTCAAATAATTAAACACATGGAGTAATGAGAATGAACAGTAGAATGGACTGGATGACCATCTCCAGTTGACTGGAAGGATGCTATGCCCTTGACAGAAGAAGGAAGTTCCTAAGTTGGTCAGATTTTGGGGGACTTGCGGGAAAGAGAAGTAATAAGTTCTGTTTTAGACTCATTGAGTTTTGAGATGCCTATAAGATATGCACTTGGAAATGTTCAGTGCGGAACTGTTAATGCAGGGATGGAACTCAGGAGCTAACATGATTCAATTGATGTAGATTGAGCAACAGATTGATCATTTGATAGATGGATCTTTATAACAATTCAAGTTATGTATTTCTTAAACACAAAGAGAAGACATTTATGAGATCTTGTGAAAGGCATAAGAAGTTGTGCAGACAAAACCAAAGACCTTGACCTTCAGTAACTAGCTTTCCACTAAATTTGTCATCTTCATCTTCATCTTCTTTATTGTTCCTCTATTCAAATTATGTTCTAACTGAAAGGAAAATTAGTTAGCAAGGGGCAGAAAATGTATTCAGATCAATTCTTCCTCATATACCACAGCAAGTATCAAATAAGTGAACAATTCAATATTTCTATTAAGTTATGCTATAAACAAGTAGTGGAGAATGGGATATTATCTCTCTCCTAATCATCAGGGTTTGCAGTGTATGTGTGTGTGTGTGTGTGTGTGAGAGAGAGAAAGAGAGAGAGAGAGAGAGAGAGAGGGAGGGAGGGAGGGAATAAGAGAGGAAGAGGGAAAGAATATGTGTGTTTGAGTGAGGAGAGCGTTTTACCTAGCTATAATTTAGAGGAAGCTATAAAAAACAAAGGTTGGTGAAATTAATTATATATATAAAAATTAAAAGCAGATTGTTTGGGCACTCAACTTTTTTTCTATTAGAAGCCTGATTTATAATCCTATAACATCCTATCTTTTGACAAGTTATATGCTCATATTTCCCATCATCTTTGCATCGTACCAAAGCTTAATCTCACACACACACACACACACACACACACACACACACACACACACACACACAGAGTTGCTTGCAATGCAGAGCAGAGGGTAATGATCTAGGATGCTAGCTCTGCTTGTTCCCTGAGGCTAGCTAGTGAGGTGGGAGATAAAAGTACTTAATTTGGAGTGTGCCAAATTGAGAAGCCTTCAATACACTGCTTTATTCCAGTATTGGGATCTGGGATGATCATTTTGAGTAGAAGGAAAAGAATGAGGAGAGGCTTCTGGAGTTCTGCTTCTTACTACAAGATGTAGTAGTTACTAGTATATTTGTTGTCTTATCAGGATTTTCAGATAGGTTTTTGTGACCCTGTGATTTTAATCTCTTTTCTACATATACTAATCTTAAATGTAGACAAATTAAAAACCTGACACATTCTACATGCAGTTTGTCTAGGAGAGCTAATAGGAGGAGAAGAAAAAGCTATAGTAAGAAAAACTTTTTTCAGACCATCTGTAATTTAATCTCTAAAACTCAAAAAAAAAAAAATTGCTGACTTAGGACCCAGGCTTATTGGTGGAATGTTGTATCTCTCTACCCTACAGTTCCACAGAATGTTGACTAGACTAGAAGATCTCATATCCATCACTTCATAACCTTTCTAGGACACTAGGACTTTTCTAAAGCCTTGAGTTGCTGGGAACCCCCTCCCCAAATTTAGTACATTGTAAATATTGTGTATTTCTGTTTATACCCATGGTTTGATATAAGCACCAGGAGAGCAGAAACGTTTGCATATTTGCTTTTTATTCCATGATGCCTGAGACATAATGGGCACTTTATAAATATCTGAGGATTGACTGATTAGAAGGAAATACCAACCTCTAACAGCTTCAGGTTCTTCCTCCTTAAAATAAGAAGACTGAGCAAGATGACAGCCATTCTAGTTGGAAATCCTTGATCCTATGCATTCAGGGTAAGGGGAAAGAATGGGAAATCTTGAAGTGGACTTGAAGGGTACTATTAAAGGGTATTATTAAACACTATTTAAGGGGACTATTAAAGACTATAGTCCTGTGGGCAGTTCTGGAGGATGCCCTGTATGGTTCCAATGAATATGTTACAGGAGAAAAGGCAGAATGGGTTAGGATGGAAAAGCATGTAAGGAAAGAAGATACATAGCTAGACTAATCAAAAAGTAGAAAGAGGTTCTTCTTGCCTTTTTTGTATTCATAGAGAAATTTTCTCCTTCTCTATTTCATACCCAGTAACATTCTCATCACTTCCATTAAGACTGCACAGGCCATAGGCAGAAGCATCTTATGACTCCATGGTAAATTACCTTTTATCATGGAGCCATTGGACCTTTTACTCTCCATTACTTAAGGTTTGGAGAACAGGTTGATCAGCATATTTTCCTTTTTAAATGAAACCATTTCCTGATGCTAGTGTTTTCTTTCTCATTTTTAGCAGATTGTAGGCAACAGCCTGAATAACCTTCCAGATACAGGTAGCATGTACAGACACAGATTTTTTTTTTTTTCAGATGTACTGATTCTCCTTTAAATCATTACAACTTGATAATTAAGAAAGCACTTTTCTCCAGTGAATTAGGATATCCTCAAAATTGCCAGGCAATTGGATGCCATAGTGGATCAAATTAAGGTCTTGTAGTTAGGTACTTCTGAAATTAAATCCTTCCTGATGAACTTAATAGTGGTGTGATTATAGTGAGTCTTTAAACCTCTTAGAACCTCAGTCTCCTTTTCTAGAAAATGGGGATGATAAAAGATCTACTTTTTCCCAGTTGCCTTGAGGATTAAATGAGATGATAGATGTACTGTACTTTGCAAACCATAAAGCACTATATAAATTCAGCTATTATTAATAATATGTTTTATTAATTATTGAAATTTGGCAAAGAAGTTGTAAACTCATCAATGTGGATAGCTCCTGCAGTAATGATAAGTTCTTTTTCCCCAAATTTTATAGTCATTTGTTGTTGTTTTATCATTTTATCATTCTCCCCCTTCCACTGTCATTCCTGAAAAATACATTGTTAATTGCTAGTGGAGGAAGTGGGGGAGCATTATTTCTAGCAATACTTTATTCACAAAATAGAAATAAAAGATTAATGCATTAGGAATGCAACTAAAATACTAGAAAACCATCAATTAAAAATTAAATGCCAAAATATATATTCTGAAAATCAAAGAAACGATCAACAAAATTAAAACAAGAAAAATATGTCAATGAATGAAGCATTTAAAAATTATATTTTTAAATCGATAAACCGATAAACCACTAAATAATTTGACTAAAAATGAGAGGAAAATCAAATTGCAAGTATGTAAAAAAGGAAAATAAAGGGAATTGAAAACAATGAATAACAAATTAAAATATTAAAAACCATTTTCCCAACAAGTTAAATGAAAGCTATGAATATTCACAAAAATAGTAAATGCTTAAATTAACAGAACAAAAAATAGAGAATATAGGAAGCTAGGTGGCACAGTGGATAGAGCACCAGCCCTAAAGTCAGAAGGACCTGAGGTTCAAATCTGGATCAGATACTTAACACTTCCTAGCTGTGTGACCCTGAGCAAGTTAGTTATCCGCAGTTGCCTTAGCGCGCGCGCTCTCGCTCGCGCTGTCTCTCTCTCTCTCTCTCTCTCTCTCTATATATATATATATGTATGTGTGTGTGTGTGTGTGTGTGTGTATGAAGAGAGAAAGAGAGAGAGAATGTTAATATAATATAATGCTAGCTATAGCAATAAGTTAAGACAAAGACATTAAATAACTATAAAGAAGAAACAAAATGATAAGTTTTTGTAGATGATGACAGTATACTTAAGAGCCCTAGAGTCAACTAAAATTAATTAAAGCAATTAATAACTTCAGCAAACTAAGAGAAACCATCAGTACTTCTTTTGTAACTAATAAAATCCAATAGGAATTTATAGAAAGATAAATTTCACTTAAAATTATTATGAAATATATAAAGATATTTGCTATTCAACTTCAAAGGTTCACAGAAGAATTATATAAAGACAACTAATCATGATTAACAGGAATAAAGAAAGAGGTAAATGCAAAAATATGAAACAGTCATGGAAAGGATAAATCAACATGATAAAAAGAACAATGCAATTTAAATTAATTTACTCATTTTATGCAAACAAAACTACCAAATAATTAATTTCTAGAAGCAGAAATAACAGCACTAAAATTCATAGAAAAACAAAAAGGTAGATAAAAAGAAGTTTGCATAAAGTGAATATAACAATACCAGATCTCAAACTGTGCAACAAAGCTACCCTAAATGCTTTAAACTCTTCTGTGTTGCTTTAAGAATAGAGATATCACTCAATAGATCAGATTAGCTACATACAATACATAGAAAATGTAGAAGATACCCTAGTATTAGATAAAAATAAAGATCATAGCTACTTGGATAAAGACTCACTGTTTGGCAAACATTAAGGGGAAAAAAATGTAGAAAAAAAATAGTCTCACACCTTATACAAAAAGACAATTTCCAAATGGGCGCATGACTTAAATATAGATGGATAGGAGAAAAGTACTTCACCAAAAACAGGCAGAAATAAACAAAATGATCACATTTGATTCCATAAAATTTTTAAAGTTTTTGTACAAGCAAATCCTATAGTGGTAAGAATAAAAGGAAAAAAGTGGTATTTTCCCACCACATTATTGGCACAAAATGATCAAAATATAAACTGATAAATGCTGGTGGGACAATAGAAGCATAGGCACATTGGTACATTGTCATTGAACTCGCAACCATTCTGGAAAACACTTAGGAATCATTCATAAAAAAGTACAAAATATTGGCCTTTGGCCCAACTATAGCTTTCTAATCACACACTAAAAGACATCAAAGAAATAGCAAAATATTCTATATGAATAAAAGTGTAAGAACCCATTCTATGGTAGCAAAAAAATGGAAACTAAAGGATGTAATCAAATGAGGAATGGCTGAATAAGTTGAAGGATGTGACTGTGAAATGTATGACTGTCATAAAAAAAAGGAAACAATTGGTTTTAAATAAATATGGAGAATTGCAAAGGAACTAATAAAGAGCAAAGTGAATGCAACTAGAATAATTTACACTATATTATCAATGTTAGAAAAAAACAAATCTTAATTGATTAAGACCTTAATGAACTAATAAAGAAGGAAATGATTAGAGCAAAGACAAAGATATATAACAATACTATAAAGATAAATAACTTTGAAATCTATAAAAATATGGATCATAAAGAACTTTTGTAATTCCAAAGGACTAGTCATGAAGATATACAATCTGCTTCTTAAAGAGATATATATTTAGAGTGCAGAATGAGAGATATATAGCTTGGTTTAGAGACAATAGGGAAGCTTGTTTTGATTGACTGTGCATAGTTGTCATAAGAAATTTGTTTTTCTTTTGTTTGTTTGTTTTTTTTTTTTTCAGTGAAATGAAGGGGAAGGAGAAGGAGAAAGAAAGATTACTATTCATTAAATAAACAAACAGAGAAGTGGGAATGGATATTCTACTGATGTAGTATTTTGCAAGCAGTCTCAGATGCGATCACTCTAATAGAAGTTTTACTTAATTATTTTGCTTTATCACAAAAGCCCTCAAATTAAGTTGGGGATAAATATTTAGTGTAAAGATTAAGAATAACAATAGTAATAAAAAACCTTAAAAAAAAAAAACTGGTAAATACAATAAGTACTCCTAGAACTTTCCTTACTAAAACAGTACACTCCTTTGGGTATTGTATTCACCTTAAATATAAGCTTCTTAAAGTCATGGACTTTTTTTTTTTTTGAATTGTCTCCTTTGCATTTAGCATAGTGATCCTCATATATTACACACTTAATTCATACTTATCATTCATTCATCCATTTATTCACTATGTTATTCATTCATCCATTTATTCACTATCCATCCATCCCTTCAATTTCCCCCTGACAACTTCTTGAGGACAGAAACTTTAAAAACTCAATTTTGTATTCTCAGGACATAGCACATTGTCTTGCATATAGCAAATTCAGAAAAAAAAAATACACCTCTGATTTCATTAATATAAGGAATTCTCAGGTGTAGAAGCTCCTTCTATGAATTCAGGCCAGAACTTTCTCTTCAATTTATATTCTCAATTAATTGTCTAGAACAAAGAGAATTTAAAGGCCTCTTCAGAATTAAATAGGCAGTATGTGCGAAGGTTCTTAATAGATTGATATCCTAATAAATAGCCATTTCATTCAAAAGTGGCCATGAGAGTTCTTCTGGGGTTCTCTACTGAAACTATTATGTTGAAGGCTTGTAGGAGACTTTGCAAAGGGTGTCTCTGTTAGTACATCTTGAAAACCTTTGAGCTCCCTACCAACTCTGAAAATCTGTGATTCTGTCTGAATGTCCTTGGGTATTACATTTAAGAAACTTTTACATAACCACCAGGATGGATCAGAAGAAGTGCTTCAGAGCAGTGGAGCCAAGATGACAGAGAGTAGACAGGTCATTGTCTGAGCTCTTCCTGGCTTCCCTAAAATTAACACTAGTTCAAGTCTCTGAACTAATTTTGGAATGACAGAACCCACAAATATTCAGAGTTTAATAAATTTTCAACAGAAGATATTTCAAAAAATCTTCAGAAAAGATGTTTCAGTTGGACAAGGGGGTGGAGGAGTGGTCAAGTGCAGCTGCAGCTCAGGGACCCAGGGTAAAGTGGCCTTTATACCAGGGGAAATTACCAGGATGCTCTTAGCCAAAATACAGCACCATTGGCTACTCTGTCCTGGTTTAGAAGCCAGTGAATCAGCAGACAAACTGCAAGACATCTTATACAACTACAAAAGGCAAATAGTAAGCCTCTGAAACTCAGAATATCACAGGACTTAGCCACACCTACCCAGCATGGGAAGGAAGCCAGGAGAACCAGCCCCAGACCATCATGAAGCTGTTGACTATAGAGGAAACTTGGGGCAATCTCCCTTTTTACTCTAAAAATGGAACTCAACTTTTTAAAATGAGCAAAAAAGCAAAAAGAACTATATCTATGGTCATAGTGATCATATGGTCATGACCCTTTATGGAAACAGGGAAGAACGGACTTTAAATCCTGATGCCACTAAAGGCAAATTGTCTCCACATTAAGCCTCAAATGGTGATAAGAGTTGGTTTCTATTTCACAAGGCTAATTTAGGAGAATTAAAAAAAGGATATTAAAAGACTATTAATAGAAAAATGGGGAAAGAAAATGAGACATTTGCAGGAGAGTTTGGAAAAGTAAACACAGAAACTATCTGAAGAAAACTCCTGAAAACAGATTTAGTGAAATGGGAAAAGCACATCATTCTTTATAAAAAAAGATTTGATATAATGGAAAAAAGAGAACAATTCCTTGAAAAACAGAATTAGTGAAATAGAAAAAAATCCAATGAAGAAAAGAACTCATTTAAAAGTTCAAGTGGCCTAATACAAAAGGAGACAGCAAAGCTAACTGAAGAAAATAATTCACTAAAAATTAATATTGAACAAGTGGAAGTGAATGGATCAATGAGACATCAAGAATCAGTCAAACAATACCAAGAAAATGAAAAAAAGAAGAAAATGTCAAATATCGTATTGGAAAAACAACAGGAGAATCAATGTAAGAATTATCAGATTACCTGAAAACCATGATGGAAAAAAGAACTTAGACAACATCTTTCCAGAAATTATGAAGGAGAAATGCCCTAATTTCCTAGAACTGAGAGCAAAAGAATCTAGTGTTCAACTCCTGATGGAACCACAAAATGAAAACTCCAAGGAATATTGAAGCTAAATTTCAGATTTATCATATCAAGGAGAAAATACTGCAAGGAGCTAGAAAGAAAGAATTCAAATTGTGAGGAACCACAATCAGGATTACCCAGAACCTAACAACTTCCACTTTAAGGGATAAAAGGATCTAGACTATGATTTTCTGGAGAACAAAGGAGCTTGGATTGCAGGCAAAAAGCAACTGTCCATCAAGATTAAGTATTATCTTTCAAAGGAAAAAAAAATGACCATTCAATGAAATAGGGGATCTTCATTTATTGATGAAAAGATTGGCACTGGAGAGAAAATTAGATCTTAAAATACAGAACTTAAGAAAAATATAAAGGTAAAAATGAAAGAAAATGTTTTTTAAAAGTTAAAATGTTTACATCCCTATATGAGAAGATGACATGTTTAACTCTTGAGAATTTATCTTTGTTAGAAGTATACTTAGAGGGTATAGCTATAATTTTATTTTACTGTGATGATATAAAAGGAAGCGATAGGTAAAAAAGGGATTGTATTGGAAGAAGAAAGAAACGATAAAATGGGGTAAATTGTATCACATGAAGAGGCAAAAAAAAAAAAAAACTATTACAGTTACGGAAACAAGGAAGGAGGTGAGCACTGTGTGAACTTAATCTCATTGAATATGGCTGAAAGAAAAAAAAAACTATCAGACATATTTAGTTTAATATAGAAACTTGTCTCATTCTACAGGGAAATAGAAGAAAGAGGAAGAGAAATGGGGAGTTTATTTAAGGGAGAGCAGAAGTAGAAGGAGAAAGGAATAAGAATTGGGGAGGGCTATAAAAGGGGAGAACTTTTTGAGGAAGTGAAGTAGTGGTCAGAAGCAAAACACAGGGGAGCAAAAGATGGTGGAAAATACATTTAGTAATTTTAACTGTGAATGTGAATGGGATGAATTCCCCTACATAAAATGGAAGCAGATAGCAGACTGGATTAAAAGCCAGAATTCTACAATATCTTATTTGCGTTTTAAACAGAGTGATATATACAAAGTAAAGGTAAAAGGCTGGAGCAGAAACTATTATTCTTCAGCTAAAGTTTAAAAAAAAAAAAAAAACAAACAAACAAAAAAAAAAAAAACACAAGGGTAGTGATTCTGATCTCAGAACAAACAAAAGCATGAATAGATCTAATTAAATGAGATAAGGAAAGAAATTGCATTTTGTTTAGAGGTATCATAGATAATGGATATCAATACTAAACAAAAACGTACCAAGGGGTATAGCATCCAAATTTCTAGAGAAGTTAAGAAGAATTAAATAGTAAAACTATACTAGTGGGGGATCTCAGCCATGCTCTCTCAGAACTAGATAAATTGAACAAAAATGAATAAGAAAGAAGTTAAGGAGATAAACACAATTTTATATATAACAGACCTTTGAAGAAAATTGAATGAAGAAAGGAAGGAATATATTATTTTCTCAGTTGTACATGGAACCTACACAAAATTGACCATATATTAAAACATAAAAATCTCAAAATCAAATGCAGAAAGGGAGAAATAGTAAATGCATCTTTTTCAGATCATGATGCAATAAAATTACATGTTATAAAGGCCATAGAAAATAAACCAAAATTAATTGGAAATTAATCGGCTCCTAAAGAATGAGTGGGTGAGACAACATATCATAGACACAATCGACAACTTCATCCTAGAGAATGACAATAATGAGACAACATTCCAAAATTTATGGGATGCAGCCAAAAGAGTTCTTAGGGGAAGTTTTATATTTCTAGATGCTTATTTGCCTAAAATAGAGAAAGAGAAGATCAATGAATTAGGCATGCAACTAAAAAAAAGCTAGAAAAAGAATAAATTAAACCTCCCCAATTAAATGCTAAATTTGAAATTCTGAAAATAAAAGAGGATATTAATAAAATTGAAAGTAAAAAAAAAACTATTATAATAATAAAACTAAGAGGTGGTTTATGAAAAAAACAAAATATATAAACTTTTAGTTGATTTGATTAGAAAGAGGAAAGAAGAAAATCAAATTGTTAATGTCAAAAATGAAAAAGGAAAACTTTCCACCAATAAAGAGGAAATTAGAGCAATAATTAGGAGCTATTTTACCCAACTGTATGCAAATAAATCTGATAATATAAGTGAAATGGATTAATACTTACAAAAACATAGATTGCCAAGATTAACAGAGGAGGAAATAAATTACTTAAATCCCATTTTAGAAAAAAAAATTGAATAAGGTATTAATCAAATTTCTAAGAAAAAATATCCAAGGCCAGATGGATTTGCATGTGAATTCTACCAAATATTTAAAGAACAATTAATTACAATACTATGCAAACTATTTGGAAAAATAGGCAAACAAGGAATCCTAGCAAATTCCTTTTATGACAAAGATATTGTGCTGATACCTAAAACAGATAAAATGAAAACAGAAAAAGGAAATTAGAGACCAATTTCCTTAATGAATATAGATACAAAAATCTTAAATACAATAATAGCAAAGAGATGAAAACAAGTTATCACCAGGATAATACACCATGGACCAAGTAGGATTTATACCAGGAATGCAGGGCTGGTTCAATATTAGGAAAACTATTAGCATAATTGACTGCATCAATAACCAAACAAAAAAGAAATTTTTTTTATTTTCTTAATAGATACAGAAAAAGCATTTGACAAAATCCAACATCCATTCCTATTAAAAACACTAGGGAATAAAGCAGTGGAGTTTTCCTTAAAATGACCAGCAATATCTATTTAAAACCATCAGCAAACATCATTTGTAATGGGGATAAACTAGAACTATTCCCAATAAGATCAGGGGTGTATTACGTTTGTCCCCTATCACCACTTTTATTTGATATTGTATTAGGTATGTTAGCATTAGGAATAAGAAAAATAAATTAGAGGAATTAAAGCAGGTAACAAGGAAACCAAATTATCACTCTTTGCAGATGATATTATGGTATGTTTAGAGAAACCTAGAGAATCAATTAAAAATCTACTAGAAACAATTTATGACTAGAAAATTTGCAGGATACAAAATAAATCCACATAAATTATCAGCATTTCTATGTGTTACCAACAAAATCCAGCAGCAAGTGATACAAAGAGAAATTCTATTAAAAAAAAAAACTGTAGACAATATAAAATATTTGGGAGTCTTCCATGACAAAGTCAGAAACTATATGAACACAGTTACAAAACATGTTCCACACAAATAAAGTCAGATCTAATCAAGTGGAAGAATATCAGGTGCTTATGCATAGGCTGAGCTAATATAATAAGAATGACAATTCTACTTAAAAATAATCTACTTATTCAGTGCCATATTAATCAAACTCCCAAAAATTATTTTACAGACCTAGGAAAAAATAACAAAGTCCATTTAGAATGACAAAAAGTCAAGGATTTCAAGGGAATTAATGAAAAAAAAATGTAAATGAAGGTGGCCTAGCTGTACCAGACCTAAAAATCTATTATAAAGCAGCAATCACCAAAACCATTTGGTACAGCTAAGAAACAGAGTAGTGGATCAGTAGAATAGTATATGTTCACAGGACAAAATGGTCAATGACTATAGTAATCTAATGCTTCATAAACCCAAAGATATTAGCTTCTGGAATAAGGACTTACTACTTGACAAAAAATTCTGAAAAAAAATTGGAAATTATGGCAGAAACTAGGTATTGACCCATACCTAACACCCTATACAAGACAAGATCAAAATGGGTTTGTGATACAGACATAAATAGTAATAATATGAGCAAATTAGAAGAACACCTCAGAGATCTGTGAAGAAGGAAGAAATTTGTGACCAAAGAACTAGAGTATATTATGGAACGCAAAATGGATAATTTGATTATATTAAGTGAAAGAGTTTTTACTTTTTTTTTTTTTTATTTTAACAAAACCAATGCAGAGAGGATTAGAAAGGAAGCAGTAAGCTGGGAAAAATTTTATATTCAAGGATATTGACAAAGATTTCATTTCTAAAACATATAGAGAATTGACTCAAATTTATAAGAATTCCAGCCATTCTTCAATTGTAAATCATCAGTGGATAAGACCAGAACATTTTAAGATAAAGAAATTAAAATGATTTTTAATCATGGAAAGATGCTCTAAATCACTATTGACCAGAGAACTGCAAATCAAGACAATTCTTAAATACCACTATGTACCTCTCAGATCGACTAAGATAACAGGAAAAGATAATGATGGATGTTGGAGAGGATGTGGGAAAACTAGGACACTAATACATTGTTGGTGAAGTTATGAACTGATCCAACCATTCTGGAGAGCGATCTGGAACTATGTCCCAAGAACTATGAAACTGTGCATACCTTTTGATCCAGCAGTGTCTGTACTGGGTCTGTAACACAGAGAGATCATAAAAAGAGAAAAGGACTCATGTGCAAAAATTTTTGTAGCAGCCCTTTTTGCAGTGGCAAGAGACTTCAAACTGAGTGGATGCCCATCAGTTGGAGAATGGCTGAATAAATTATGGCATATGAATGCTATGAAATAGTATTGTTTTATAAGAAATGATCAGCAGGATGATTTCAGAGAGGCCTGGAGAGACTTATGTGAACTAATGCTAAGTCAAGTGAATAAAACCAAGAGAACACTGTACATGGCAACAACGAGATTATACAATGATCAATGCTAATGGATATATCTTTTTTCAACAGTGAGGTGATTCAGGCCAATTCCAATCATCTTGTGATGGAGAAAGCCATCTGTACCCAGAGAGAAGACTGTGGGAACTAAGTGTCGATCACAATATAGTAATTTCACTTTTTTGTTATTTGATTGCATTTTGTTTTATTTCTCATTTTTCCCCTTTTTGATCTGATTTTTCTTGTGCAGCATGATAAATGTGGAAATATGTATAGAAGAATTCCACAGGTTTACTATAGATTGGGTTACTTGGCATCTAAGGGAGGGAATGGGGGGGGTGGCAAGTGATAAAGAAAAAGATGGAAATACAAGTTGTGCAATAGTAAATGTTGAAAATTATGCATGTGTTTTGAAAATAAAAAAATTAAAAACACAAAATATGAATGATAAAGAGGCAATGGAGTTAAGATTCATATTAACAACAACAACAAAAACAAACAAACAAACAAACAAACAAACAAACCAAAAAAACTTTCCATACTCTCTCAAATTCTTGAGGGATGCAGGGACTCATTTTTATTTATATACCCTTATTTCCTTTCTCTTTTATCATTCAAAATTCCACACCAAAAAAGTACAACTTTTAACTGCACAAAAGCCAAAAGTTCGAATAATTAAAGTTTATAACCACACAAGACTTTGGAACATCCTTCCTTACCTCCTATTTTCTTTAAAGTACTCAGCTCCAACACAGCTCATTTAATGTGTAGAATTCAGGGCCTAGAGTAAGGAAGCTTCAAATTAAAGTCTTGCCTCAGATATTGACTAGCTGTGTAATTAGCTGCTGTCTACCTCAGTTTTCTCATCAATAAAATCAGAAGATTTGGATTATAATGAGGATTATCATAGTATGTATAAAACACTATCTCAAACCTTAAAACATCATATAATTGCCTGATATTTTTGTTGTTACTATATGATGATGATGATGACGACAATGATCATGGTGTTGCTGCTGCTTAGATGAATGGGAGATCATTGGACTAAGACAGTCCAAAATCTTATCCCTTGGCATTAAACCATTCAGTTTCCTTTTTTTTTTTTTTGCCCCTAATTCAAGGTCTGATGGGATGCTTCTTGCTTGAAAGTCTAATGACTATTATTGAAATCCAAGATCGTTTGCCAGTCTAGGAAAAAGTCTAATTATATACAAAAATGATCTACAAATATTATCCAAAAAAAAAAAAACAGGAATTGTGTCAAAGCCAAAATTACATGATACTTGACACAAGAGTGCTATTGCAAACTCAAAGCAATTTACTAATGAGACATTCATGGAGAGGAGGGAATACTAATTTTAAACACCTGGGAGGGGGCAAACAAAGAGGGCACTTACAATTAAATCTCCCAATACACCTTCCTTACTGAATCCCCAGATCCAGGTATTTATCTCTTACCAACATATCATGCTGGAAAAAAGCATGAATAGAGTTATAATTTTATTACTAGCTCTATTATAATAGCTAATATTGGGCAAATCACATAACTTCCATTTCTTTTTAAAAATCTTGAATATGGGAAAATCATTTTCTCATCACCTCCCTACAATGCTTTGTGAGCACTATAAAAATGTGAGCCCCTAATTAATCTCTCATTCAGTTATTAGTATATTTAACACTATCACCACCATAAGTGAGATAGCCTCTTTGAACTCCTACTTGCCCTGCTATCTCTGCCTGCTTGCTGCTGACTAAACTGGGCCCAAAGAAGTACTGTTTTATGTAGCCCAAGGCTTAGGTTCTGATTTAATTAGCATCCTAAACGGCTTAGTGCAGTTTTGTATGTGATTACATCTATTAAAGTTTAAAACTGCACAAAGACTTTTGGGACACTGTAAATACCTTCTAACTCAGGCGTTCTTAGTCTTTTCCTGTATCTTAGATCCTTTGGAAGAGGAGGGGAAAAAAAACAAACAAACAAATAAATAAATCCCAAACAACAAAAGAGGAAAAAAAAATATTATCAGCTCTAGGTGACATCTGGATACAGAAGAAAAATGAATGCCTCTGCTTCCCTTTAATGCATTCTCCAATAACTCTGGAGAGTTTTTCCAGCTTTAGATTTGTGATCTGATCTGTGTGACCTGGGACAAGTCACTCATCATGTCTAGACCTCAATTTTCTCATCTGTGAAATGGAGTTGTCAAACCTGCTGATCACTCCTTGGACTAGAACTTTCTTCCTATGATACTAGCTGTAACAAATTCTGACAAAAAAAAAAATTACAAGTGTGTGCTAGTCTCTGACAAATGTTAACATCCAGTGTGACAATTCCATGCATGTGTATATGTATACACACATACATTCTCTTTGTGTCTCTGTATGTCTCTGTGTCTCTTTCTTATTCTCTGTCTCTTGCTCGCTGTCTCTCTCTCTCTCTCTGTGTGTGTGTGTGTGTGTGTGTGTGTGTGTGTGTGTGTGTGTGAAAGGAAAGGACAATTCATATTATGGCCTATAAGCATAGGCTACACTGAACAGATAAGTCCTTTATCCCACACTGAATCACAGAATACCTTTTATTGCTGTTATTCAATCATTTCACTCATGCCCAATCCTTTTGAGACCACTTTTGGAGTTTTCCTGACAAAGATAATAGTGTTGTTTGCCAATTCCTTCTCCAGTTCATTTTACAGAGGAGGACAACAAGGCAAAGAAGGAAAAAAAAGTGTTTTGTTCAGGTTCACAAAACTAAGTAAGTACCTAATGCTAGATTTGAACTCATAAAGATGGGCTCAATGTTCTATGTCCTACAGCACCCTCTAGATGCCCAATATCCTAAGTTTTAAAAATCAGATTTAAAGGGGCTGCTCTCCAAACTAATCCCTTAATAAATATATGCAAAGGCAATGAAACTCTGAAAAGGTAAATATGGAGTTGAGATTACCTGTCACATGTATTCATATATTATATATATATGAATGTATATGTTCTTATATAAATAAAATCTTATATAATTCTATATATCATTCAAAATAAAATCTAAATATTCTAAACTGTATTTAGATACAGTTGGCTAATTATGTGGTTTCAGAGATGCTAGAACAGCCTCTTTGCATTCCCAGCCCCCTCAAAATCCATAACTGCTTATCAATAACTAATATTGGACCAAATAAGTTTTGTTACTATTTAGCCCCAAGATTTATATTTCTATTAAGACACTATGTCCCAAAAGTCTTAGGGCATTTCTAACCTATGAGGTGCCACCTATCTCTATCCCAGGAGTGCTTAACTTCTTCATATATCAGGTTCCTTCAGCAGTCTGGTGAAGACAATAAAGTCCTTTATTAAAAAATAAATAAATAAACGAAATACTAAATTTTAGTTAGTGAAAATAAAATATAATTCCTCAGCTCAATTCAAATTCAAAGACTCTCTAAATCCATTCATGAGCTATCCACCCCCATCCCAGGCCTAAAATCAAGTCTCAGTCCCCATGCTTCACTAAAAGAGAGAAAGATCCATCTAGTTTAATTTTTCATTTCCATTGTAGTTTGTGACTCATTCTGAGGAACAGATTTCATTAGGGCTAAAGCATGAGGCAAGTGTTTGAGAAGGGGTTGTCACCAGCAAAGGGGGTAAAAATAGAGTAGCTCAGGGCAAGATAAACAAGCTTCACTAACTTGATCCCTGGGCCCAGATGGTATCCTACACTGGACTATTGGAATCTGGACCCTCATCATCTCTCGTTAAAAGTGAAAGATCTATGTGTTCACTCAATCAGTCCACAAACATTTATCAGTGTCAATGGGGATGAGATGTATTTGCAAATCAATTTTGAAATATGGGAAGATTTATATGTACTGAGGGCTGTAAGGACAGACCTGTGATTTCATTAGTATTTCTTAACTCTCCAATGGTGGAAAGCTTATATCTTCTCAGAAACTTGTATTGCTACAGGTTTGACTGGGAGAACTGTGAAACTTGCCACCATGGGCCATGTATAGCCTATAACACTCCATGATGTATTTGGAATCAGATTCAAATGTATTTGGGGAATATTTAATAACCTAAATAAAATAAAAGTTGATTGCATCTCTGTTTTTCAACAACTACATTTGGACCAAAGAAATCATACACCTGTTCAGCCCAAGATTTGGATTCCCATTTAAAATAGTGTTCCAAAACATAAGTAATGTGAATTGGTGATTTTCTAAATCAATATGCAACCTTCAAGGATCTTTATATATAATTTACTGGACCCTCATTTCTATGTGAGGTTGTTATCATGGTCTTTGAGCAAAGAAAGGTTAAGCTATTTAAATGTGGACACACAGACAGAACGTGTTGGGGCGAGACTTAAATCCAGGATTTCTTGGTTCAGAGGTGGTACAGTAGATAGAGTACCGGATATGGAGTTCCAATCTGACCTTTAAAACTTACTAGCTGAATGATCCTGGGCAAATAAGTTAACCTCTGTCCATCTCAGTTTCTTCATCTATAAAATGTGGATAATAATAGCATTGGTTAACTCTCAGGATTGCTGGGAACATCAAATGAGATAATTCAGTAAAGTTTAACACAGTGCCTGGAACAAAGTAAGTCCTATTTAAATAGTATTGCCTCAGTGGTTGGCTAACTTCATGACCAACTGCTATGAGGCAGATTCATCATGATAAGCCATACTGCCTATCTTGAACTGATATAAGGTGAAAATACAAAAACAAAGTAATAGCATATATAATAAATGCATCTATCTAAATGAAAAAATACTTAAATTAAAGCTAAGGGAGATCAATTGAAAAATCAAATAATGATACTGAAATACAAAAATAACCACTATTCTCTTGTCAAAGTCATGGGAGACTACCAGGGCAGAATTTCCCACAGATTCTCACTGAATTGAAGAGTTTGCTCTTCACGAGTCAAGTATAATTTGGGGATGAAGTGTGGTTAAGAATGAATATAACAGAAATGAATGTGATTTTTTTTTTAAGTCATCAATGCAACTTACATGAGAAATAAGAATATTTTTTTAAAAAGGAAAAGATTTTTAAAAATCAATTTTGTTTTAAGAATTGCATTACTCCCTGGACATGGGGCGTCTCATATCAGTTCTAGGAATTGCTTGTCTAATGACTTTCACAATGCCCCAATCTTTCATTGGTTCACGGGAGAGCTAGGATGAATAATTATTCTTTTTCTCCCTCATACCCAAGTTACTCTCAAGTAGTAGGCTAAGCATTTAAGGAGACACATTAACTTTCAGGTCACTTGGGTACAATTCAGAGTAATGGTTTATAATAGTTAATAATGTATAGCATAACTAGGGAAATGCTGTAGGCTGGCTTATTGTGTAGGAAACACAAGGAAATCATTTCTTTTTAGTATCATTTGGGAGGCACACACCCCCTCTTCAGAGATAATAAACAAATTGTTTGGGAGACTCATCTCCCATTTTAAGGCCTCAGTTGTCTAAGGAAGACATTAGCTTGGATACTCTCTTAGGTCCCTTATACCATTAAATCTTTTCATCTATGAGTTTTCTATATTTGCATGATACTTCACCTCCCTAAGCATACAATAGCTAAAACATTTTTTTTCATTTTTTCATTTATTTTCCCTTTGTCACAAGGGAGAAAAATCAACTTTCTTATCATAATCATAACATTTATTTGTGGAGTTAACAAATTACTGAGGCAGTAAGAAAATCCCTCTCCTGTTCGAGTGCTATGAAAATGGTAGGTACTTAATAAATATTTACCAGATTGAATGATGGATGAATAAACTTTTTTGCTTTATAAGGACATTGTCTTACTGGATAGTGCAAGAAAGAAAAGGAAGCCTGATCAACAAGGAGTAATGTTTTGTTGCTATCTATTCCTCTCTCCCTGTGCTTTCCAGAAAATTACCACCCAAGCCATCAGAGGGAATATAGAGATCAATCATTATCCATCCTAGATCTTCCAGACAGAAGAAAGTATAGGGCTCTATCACATGCAGTAGAACAGTCCTTCCTAAGGCTGCTTTGTGATCATAATCCCAGTTGCCAAGCCCCAGGTTACCCCATTTTTACTTTTATTTCCTGTTCTGTACAACAGCATTAGCCCCTGACTGAGCCAGTACCTTCCCTACATCAGATTCCCTCCACATGCTCTACTAGCCAGTGTCTCAGTTTCCTCATTGATCATTGGGAAAAGTGATTGAACTGCCTATTTTTCAAGATCCTTTTAACTCTAATTCTCTATGGCTTTACTATTAATATCTATTGTTGTACCTCACCGCACTCTTGCTTTCTACATATCTCTTAACCCTTTTCTTGCCCCAGTGGATTCTTGACACACTATTTGCACCTATCTGTGTCCCATATTAATCTTCGGCTTTCCTAAATCCAAGAATATGCTTCTCTGTAGCCAACAATCACAGTCTGACAGGAGGCTCATTATTCTTAATTAGGAATTGTATAGTCTCCATTTTCTTGACAAAGAATCTGCATTCTCTGTTTAAGATAAGAATTCTGAGCCACAAAGAAGGGTGGGTTAGGAACCAAAGAGAGAGCCCAAAGCTTGGAAATTGGCTCGCTGTATTCAGTCACATGACTCCATGCCTCTTCCTGGCTGGCCCCCAGATCTAGAATATTCTCTCCTTATTGCTACTTTCTGACTTGCTTTACTTTTCTCAATATTCTTCTTAAATCCCATTTTCATGAGGGCCCTGACTCCTTCAATATCTTCCCTCTTGGGTGAACTCCCATTTCCACAGTGTGGTTGGTAGTGGGTGATGATTTGCTTTCCTCCATTAGAATGGGAGTGCCCTGAGGACAGAAAAAAATATCTTTGCCTCTTTGTATCCTCAGAACTGTGCACAAAGCCTGGCACATATAAGGCCTGAAAAATGATTTTTTTTTTGTCTGTTTCACAGATAGGGTATTTCACAGTAAGTTCCTTCTCATAGGAAACATTTAACCAGCACCTCTTTTGCAATGCTTATAGAGCTACAGTGACTTCAATCAATAGAACTCAATTCAACCCAATTAGAATAATTGGACACTTATTAAATGCCCATGATCAGTCAGGTACTGTGCTTGACACTGAAGATATAGGACAAAAGTCCTTCCCCTTGGAGGAGAACAATACTCAAGTCAAATGTAAAATAAATAAATAAAAAGTTTGTTACATATATGTATGTATGTTTATATGTGCATATCTAAATATATATACATACACAAGTTTGAATGTGTTTATATGTGTGTAAAATATGCAAAGGAACAGCTCCAGCAACTGAGAAAGGATAGGAAAGGAAAATGACCATTGTAATGCCACTTGATGTGCACTAGTGGTGAACAGATTTATTTTCAATCCATCGATTATCATGTTCTTTTTAGAAATAGTAGTAATAAATTGCTATTTGCGAAGCTAGAGGTAGAAAATAGGAGGCAAAGGATAGCTGGATGCATGTTTAAAGAGCATGTGAGGATATAGGATACTCTCCAAATTCTAGCTTACACAAGGTCTACAATGACGTAGACAATGCAGGAAAAAGGCAGGACAGGCTGCTTTCCATTGTTATACAATGAATAACCTTTACCAAAAATGGTCTGAATCAAGCCCATTCTCCAGTTTTATTGTTACTTCATGCAGATCTCCCACAGCTACTGGATGGTCCTTTAAGCTCTTGCTCAAGCTCTGTGGAATAGGAGTGCAGAAAACACCTCTTTGGTATGAGCCCTTCACAAACACCTGCTCTCGCCTGGATTTTGCTGCCCGGAAGAGGGTTTTCACCATTTAGATAGATTCAAATACATGTATAATAGAGTCAGGACAGTCATTCCTGTTAGTATGTTCCAGCCAGTACTGGGACTCCAAAGACAAGATTACAGAGGGGAAAAAATGAAAGAAAGGCTTTAGTACCTGATTTAGCTTAAAGTCATTCAGAGAAGTGGCAAAGCAGTCAAGTCCCCTGATGCCATTCATTGTCTAGAGAAGTCTCTTGAAGGGAACTAAATTAAACCACCCTGTGGTCTGTTAAATTCTCAGACAATAGCAGAAGCATTTGCAGGGATGTCTAAATTTATTTGCCAGGAAAGAAAACACTAAAGACATAAATTAAAAATAAGATATAGATTTTACATGGGGTTCCAAAAAGTACCTTGGAGGTAATGCTGATTTCTCATCCTAGTTTGCTTTGGGACAAATCCCCACCCAGCCTGCACAAATCAGACACTAGAAGGAGATGTATCTGCTCATCTGATCACTTAAGGAAACTTAGCATGAAGAAGGAGACAGGGAGGGAAAGACAAGAAGAGAGTGAATGGGGAGAAGAGAAAGATGAAGAGACAGATCAGAGACAGAGAGAGACAGAGACGGGGGGAGGGGGAAAAAGGGGGGCAGACACAGAGGCAGGACACAGAGACAAGAGACAGAGAGAGACAGAGACATGGATTTTTTTTTTTTTTTTTGAATATGACTAATTTCCTTTGTATCTAACACACACACATATGTATATATGTATATGTATATGTAAAAACCATGATTCTGGGGAAGAAATTTCAGTTTCATTAGACTGACAAGAAGAATCCATGAAACCAAAAAGTACAGAACATCTGCCAAAACTGTTTGTCCTCTACCTCCTATAAATTACTTTGTATTTATTGTGCTTATAGTTTTTATTTACTTATTTATAAATATGGTGATCCTTGAGTTAACATAAGCTCTTTGAAGAGAGGCCAGCGAAGCTTAGGCAGGGCTGTTCATTCCCAGAACAATGGAAAGTTCTTAATGCATAACAACATGACAACATAATCTGTTGTTAAGTTGCATCACTCATATTGAACTTTTGTGACCTTATTTGGGCCCTCTTGGTCAAGATACTGGAATGGTTTGTCATTTCCTTGTCCATCTGATTTTATAGATGATGAACCTGAAGTAAATAAGGTTAAGTGATTTGCCCACAATCACATATCTAGGAAGCATCTGAGGCTGAATTTGAACTGAGAAAGAGGAGCCCTCTAAACTCTAGACCTGGGAGCTCTATCTATTACATCACCTATCTGCCCTTTCTTCACACATATAGACGCTAAATGAATGCATATTGAATTGAGTAACGTAGATTTCTAAAAAATGATTTTGCTTCTTGTGTTTCCATTTACCAAGTGGTAAATGGAACCCTCCATTTATCCAAACAACTTCATGAATATTTTAAAACTTCAAGGACAGTAAATTTCATTGGTATACATATTCTCTCCTTCAATGAAAACCTTACCCTCACCCCTCATTTATCACCCTACTTCTCCAATGTCATTTCTACCCCAATTTGGTAGAGAGCCTTTATTAGTCACTATGACCAAGAAATCTTTCATCATATAGACATTCTGATTATAAGCCTTTTTCAAAATTTAGCTCCTTAGATTAGACATACATGACATGTCTCATTGGGCTTCCTATTCAAAGCCTTTATTATTGGGTAGCAGCAGTAGAGCTTTTCCCTGCTGGCATAGCTTTTAGGAATATAGGTCATCTCCAAGCCAGAAGGAGACATCAGAGGAGAACATAACGGACAAAGGTTTAATCTTGGCCATCGCCCTACAATTTGATGTAATCGATATTGTTTGGCCCCTGTAGAAATAGTAATGGGAAACAAAAAGTATCCATGTAGCATCTTGATAATATGGAGTTTAGATTCTTCTAGGGGAAAAGATACACTTAAATTCAATGTTAAAGAGTAATTTTAGGCCACAGATGTTTTCCATGGTTTTACAATATAGTATTCCTTAAAACTATGATACAATGTGAACCACAACTAAGTGAACAGCACAGAAGGAAAAAAAAAAAAAGATTATAATCAGGGTCTCTGATCTGGTCATTATTTATAACGTAGGACCAACACCACATAATAGAAACAGATATAATTAGAAATTATTCTAAACTTTGGAAATAGTTAAATATTGATTCCCATATCCAGAAAATGGGCAAAATGTTCTAATCTCTGTATGAGTCTGTCTGTCTGTCTGTCTCCATCTCTTGCTTCGGTCTCTGTCTCTCTCTGTCACTCTCACTGTCTCTCACAATCTATCTGTACATGATTATAACATAGTATGAAAAAATTTCAGATTCATTCTACTGATTTTACATTTTTTGTCCATATTTGAGACATGATCACATGAATCAATAAAAACACACACACACACACACACACAAAACTGGAAATAGAAGTGGACTTCTATTCCTATTCAAGATCTTTAGAATCTAATCCATCAGTTTTTCATTTACCTTATAGTGTTGTTACTTTATATTTTTTCTAGTTTAAAAATACCTCCATCCCAAACTGTCAAAAGTCTTACTGAAATCCAAATGTACTTTGTTTCTAGTATTTCCCTGATCTACTAGCCTAATAATCTTGCCTCCTCTACCACAATAAAGATGTTCTTAAGAAACTCATTCTGACTTTGTTGATCACTGTCTTCCTTTTTTGTTCTTACAATCAAGCAATTCTAAATTTTTACTAAGGAATAATAGAAAACCCCCAAGACTCACTGGGAGCCTTTCTCTTCTTCCTGAGAAATCAGGAAAACATTTGTCTGTCTCAAGACATCTTCATTACTGTCCCAATTTTTTAAAGACCAAAGAGGTAGTTGTGTGCAAGACTGAACAGTGAGACAAAAGATCAGCTAAGAGAATGAATTAGCAGACTATTGTAATAATCCAAATGTAACATTAATGAAGATGCAAGCCAGAGTATTAACAGAAAGGCTCATTCAATAAAATGCAAAAAGAAGAGAAATATGTCAAGGATGAGTCAGAAAATTATAGGGCCATTTACAGAAATCTAAGTTGAAAGGGAGAACTGATTTGAAAGAGAGATAATGAGGTGGGTCTCAGGTACAACAAGTTTGGGATAAAGAAGTTAAATCAATGGATCACTCAAACCAGCATCTATTAAGACATTACAATGAAACAGACATGTACTATGCTTGGTACTGAGAATACAAAGAAAAATAAAATGAAATAGCCCTTAAGGAACTTATATTCTACTAAACAAAACATACACATGTATCTAAATATTTGCTAGTGTCTAGTAAATTTTTTTTAGCATAGTAGTGAAAAACTAATTAGGAAATAAGGTTGAGTTGACTCAGTTTTTCATTGGTGCTCCCTATTTTTCATCAAATATCTGATAAATGCCTGAAATTGAATTATGCAACTTTCTTTTATTCTCTAGTTGGAGGCTTAAAATAGAGATAATAATTTAGATATTCATTCAAATGTTGGTTGAAATTCATTCACATTAAAATGTAGTCAATGGATAATCAACTGTATTTTAGAATTAACCAGACTGGTAGGTTTTTCTTCACTTACCCAATCAAGATGTTTTGATCAGTTTTGGTCAGTTTAATTATAGCCACAGCATAGTCTTGATTAATTATATAGACTTAATAGTTAATGTCATAGGTTGATAAAAGAGAATGAAATTGTTTTGTAATGAAACTTCAACAAAACACATTTTTGGGCACCCAGAAAGCTGAAACTTTAATTTATGTGCTTTTAACATAGGGAAATAACTATTAATGATGCTGAAAATCTAATAATCCAAAATACCCAATAGTGAAACATGCCAGATGACCAAGTAATTCTAGATTCAATTTGTTCCCCTTTTCCCCGGTGCCTTTCAAATCACTCTAGCTACCATATTTTTCTTCCTTTTTACAGAACAAAGTCTCTAATTCTAAGGAAAATGGCCTCAAGCTGATAATTGGTTTAATGAAAGATAGCTCTTCACATATTTGCCAAAGTATGAAGCACATGGAAAAAGATTTATGTGGGGAAACATTAAAATTGTTCCCTAATCTCTTTTTTTTTTTTTTTTTGTTATTTGCTGTAATTATGAAATGAAAATGAAATGCAGATTTGATGAAAAGGGTCAACTAAGTTTATACACACACACACACACACACACACACACACTCTACATATAAACACATGAGATTAACAAAAAGGGAGTAGAGATACAAGATAATTTCCTTGGCTCTTGATTAGCAAAAATTAGAAATAAGTTACTGATACAATAGTTAGTAATTTATGATAATCTCCCATCTCTACAAAATAGGTCTTTTAAATTATAAGGACAATATTATTTTTTTTTTCATAATTCTGAGACAACTGACTTTGTGGGAGCAGTTACATATTCATTTTCCTGAGGCAGACAAAGATGAGGACTCTGTGGGTAGTAAGAAAATAGAGCACACATGTCTTCTAGAATACCCTTCTTGTATGAGGGAGAATGCCCATATGCCTTGCATATTACTTAATTAGTCCTATCCTTAAATTACCTGATTGTGAGTTTTTTGTCTTTGTTCCTTAAAATTTTGAATCTTAATAGCATAAGGAGTTAGATCAGGCAAAAATATGGGAGATGAAACATGAGGTAGAGAGTAGCAGATCTGGATGGGAATAAAGGGGACATTGAACAAATGGATTAAAAAAAAAAATAGATTTAAAATTGGACATCCATAGCTCAGCTTCTTCAATTGTGGGTTATGACTGTATATAGGGTCTCAGAAATGAATGTGGGGGACATAAAATTAAGATTTGTTATTGGATTGTTTGATAAACATTTGATTTTGATTTGTATAACTATTTTATAAACCTATCTGGAGTCACATAAAATTTTATTGGGCAAAAAAAAAAGAGTCACAAGTAGAAAAAAATTAAGAAGCTCTGATCTAAACAATAGAAACTAAAGATGTAAGACATGGAGAAAGAGGATGGAATGATGGGAAAGACACAAAGTTTATTTAAAGTTCTTAGACTGATTCTAAATTCAGAAAAAAAGGGAAGAAATTTTGTTCTTCCTTCTTTTCTCCCTTCTCTACCATATGACTCCCTTAATATCCTAGGATTCTAGATATCAGAAACTATGACTAGAAATAGTGATACTAGATGTCACCTATATCATGAATAAAATCAACCTTTTATTGAATGTCAGGATTATATGACCTATTGCAAACACTAAATGTTTGGGGAATATGTTCTGAGTTAAAATTTTTCTTTTGCAAATTATTATTAACAACAACAACAACAACAACAACAACAACAATAATAAATAGCTTTTCCTCAAAGAAAGGGCTGCTGGGATTGTACATCACTGTACTATGGAGGCACAAATCTCTTGGAAGATCAGATAAAGTGAGGCATTCTTATCATCCCTTAATAGCCAAAAATGTTTGCTTTATGTTTCCCTTATATTTTTGACATGTAGTATAGTATTCATATACAGGAGATTATTTATTAAATGTTTGTTATATTGAAAGGGATTTATTATTTCACATATCAGTAACAATGGCTATAAGAATAAAGCTAGTAGCTGTAGCCACTATGTATTAAAAAAGAATAATCAGTTGTTGACTTTGCTAGATTCTTCAAGGGAAGTTAATTCTGGATGGATAGTATCATTCTATGACCTACAACCTGATGAGCATAAGCACTCAAAAGATCAGATTCCAATTGTCAAGTTAACCACAGATGGATGAAATCTTCACTTTGTGCTTTGTGCTGCAAAGTCCTAAAGGGCCAGATGAGTACAAGGGCAGGGGATCAAATAATCTTGATTTTGGATGATGTAAATTTTACCCAATGGAATTCACTCTGTCCCAAAACACAGTGTTTACAACCAGAAGGCTATCTACATTCCATGTATCATATCCTGAAAATAGATGAGAAAAGGAAAAACACAATAGTTAGAAAACACCCCAATTAGAAGTGACCTCACTTCTTGAAGATTTCAAGGTACCATTTGTATATTCTCTGTGTTTATTACTTTCTGTTCTGTTTCATTATTTGTAGTCCTATATTATTGTCCATACTAAATTGCCATCTCATTGAAAGCATCCATTAAACCTTTCTAAATTTATAGCCCCAGTGTCTGCTGCACATCAAATTTGAAAAGTAAATGTTAATTAATAAATGCCTTGCTAATAAATGAGAAGTAATTAACTTTAAAAATCAAACATCTAAAAGTTTTATATAAAAGATGGTCTAAGATGTCCCTTCCATGTCATGATTCTTGTTCATGCTTTCCTTCCCCAGGAAATTCATCAGTAGGAAATTCCTTTAAACAAAAAGATTGAATATGCATGGTACTCACTTTTCAGTAACCTTTGGCCCTCTTATTGGACCATTTGACTGGAAGGTGGGGCCATTGGCCCTAAGGCCTCCATTTAAAAAGGAAGCTCATCATGGTTTTTCTCCCCATTTACCACCAGCAACTTGGTTTAGGCACTTCTTTGGAATGATGAATCATCCTTTTCCCCACAATGGGTTCCTTCTCTCTCCTCTTCTGGGAGGCAAAAACTGCCCTTGCATTCATTCTTTTATCCACAATGCTAAGCTTAATGCCTGCCACATAGTAGCCACATAGTAATTCATTGTCATACAGTTTAGTGTATGACATCCTAGATCATATTCTTATTCTGACAACTCCATCATTGCTTAAAATATAGTTAGAATTCCTTTGAAAATCCTTCAGAGATAATATTTCAGAATATGTCACTATGTTTTTTTTTTCCTTGAACTTTCTTCTTTTTTTTTTTATTTTCAAAACATATGCAAAGGTAATTTTTTCAACATTGGTCTTTAAAAAACCTTGTGTTCCAATTTCTTCCCCTTCCCCCATCCCTTCTTCTAGATGGCATGTAATCTAATATATGTTAAACATGATAAAATATTTGTTAAATAAAAAATAGGCATATATATTTATAAAATCATCTTGCTGCACAAGAAAAATAAGATCAAAACAAATGAAAAAGAAAATAAAATTCAAGCAAACCTTAACAAAAAGAGTGAAATTCTATGCTATAATCCAGCTTCAGTTCCCACAATCCTCTCTCTGGGTGTAGATGGCTCTCATCATCACAAGATCATTGGAATAGGCCTGAATCATCTCATTCATTATATCATGGGCATACTCTTCCAATAAAGAGGCTGATATTCCTTTTTCCCCTTCCTAAGTCATGAAAAAATATCTACGTGTTATTCCTGTGGGATAATGGGTTTAATATGCTTTGGTTATTTAGACCAATTTAATCTCCACTTAAACGATTTAACAACTGGGCAGATAAAGATTGTTACTATTACCCGGATAACTGTGTTACTGTTTTTCAGGCTCTAGAGCCTCTAATTCACTGCAAATCCCATTTTCTTTCCTTTGTGCCATTGGCATTAATGGTTTCACTTAAACTGCCCATATTTATCTTGACTAAATACTTTGTAACTCTTCTTTATGCCATAGTGAGTCATAATATTGATGTGTGTCTCACATCTCTTAGTTTAATTTCCCACAATATCTTCTCTTTCATATTGTGAACATTCACTTTTTTTCCCCTAGTGAGTACTCTACAGACATGCTTAAGTATGAAGTTCATTACAACTTGAGTGGCACTGATGTGTCATTATTTGAATAAAAACATCTTGAGAAATAATATGGGGAAATGGTTTCAAATTAAATTTTGGAACCTGAAAACATTTATAAGCCAAGAATAAAAAAATAATACTTGAGTAGCACAATGGATATATTATTTGTATTAATAGGAAATAATCAGAAGGACAACCACATCTTTGGGTTCACAACATTCAGAAATAAATAGAAAAGCATAACTACTAAATCAATAAAATTGTATTCAAATGTTGAAATGTTTTTTATTATTTTTCAGAGGGAAAAAAATAATCATGGCACAAGGAGAACAAATGCAACAACTAGACCAGTTTCATTCTTCTTCTATCCCTCTTGGTTAATTGTTTCCTCTTCTGATGATCAGTGGCTATGATCTTGAACAGCTTCAGTGTCACAGCTGCTGATAATTCCAAGCCAAGTTACTCTAGCTATTCTCAAGGGTCTCATCAATTTGACCATTCTGTTTCTAAGTCTTAATGATTTGTAGTCAAAGAAGCTTATAGAATTCCTTTAGGATGTGCTTTCGAAAAGACAGAGAGGAAAACCAAGAAAACTCAGAATGTTCAGAAAACCCTCTGAAATAATTTCATGATTTTCCTGTCATTATTTAAGCATTGTTATATTTTTTTTCAGCAATAAAAGAATCCATAAGTTTCTACATTGAACCAAAGTTCTAGATAAAAAGTGAACATTGCAGTTTCCCAGATCTTTCTATAGAACTTCTCCACAAAAATCTCTATTCAATGACTCATCATGATAAGGGACTGAGCTTGGGTTCTTGAAGACTATCCTAGTGAACTTATGGATTTGATTACAGATTGGATCAACAAGTAAAGAACAAGCCTAGCAAAGTACATATAAACTCATTAGTGTTAAGTGGATAACTCAGGGATGATATTTTTTCAGTTTGGAAACAAATATCCAAAATGTCTTAAATCTTGCCATTCTAGTGCTATTATCAGAGTGGGAAGAAGAAGGAAAGAGAATAAGCATTAATATAGTATCTATTATATGCCAAATACTGTGCTAATTGCCTTATAAATATGTCACTTGATACTCATAAAATCCTGGGAAATGACAAAATTATTCTCATTTTACATCTTATAAAACTGAAACAATCAAAAGTTAAGTGACCTGGCAAGGGTTACATAGTAATTGAGGTTAGATTTGAACACAGGTTTTCAAGCTTCTTAGCTCAGCTCGCAAACCCCTGTACTACCTGTCTCCAGTGAAGGAAGCAGGGCATCTTTAGAATCATATGGCTTTTAGACACGTGCGAATATTAATTTGATTATTAGCATATGTAAAGATAATTTTCTAACAATAGACATAGAACTAAAGGAACTGAACAAAAATCAACTTTGTTATTTCTATTGTAAATGTAGAGAGAAGACATAAGGAATCTGATATTAAATGGAAAAATGGATCAAAAACTATTCTAGGAAAGACAAATGGAGGGGTTCATTCCCTTACATATGCAAACAAAGTATGAAGGAAACACTTGAGCATTCCATCTTATAGTGATCATTTAAGAAGAAGAATAAAAAACTCAACAAATACCATTACACTATTAGCAAGGATGAAGGCTAATCTAAAACATCTAAAACCCAATGCATACTTCAGACCTTCAGTAATTTTAGTACAAATATGGGCATAGGAATGGAAAATCAAAATGTGACGAAAAAATAACAAGAAAATAATGTAAGAGAAGGAGGGGAAAATGAAGGAAATAGGGAGGGTGAAAAAAAAAGAAGACAGAAGAGAGAGAAATAACAAAAGAAAGATAACATAAAGCAGAGGGAAGGAGAGGGACAGAGATAAAGAGATAGAAACAAACACAGAGACAGGAACAGAGAGGCAGGGATGCTAAAATATTATGCTTATGCAAGCAAAATTTTCTGAAAAAGATAGTCTAGTAATGACCAGCTATGATTCCAGAAGAGTAATGAAACATATTATCCATTTCAGGACATAGCTGATAATAAATTCAAGAATTTTATATATATATATACATATATATGTATAATTGTATTATAAATCAATATATAAAATGTAAAACATAAATATATTTATGTATAAATTATATTATATTATACATAATATATATTATATGTAATATTTTACATATATAGACATATATATCACAACCAATGTATGCTATTGCTTGGGTTTTTTGGCTTCGTTATGTATATATTTTACCAAATCTTTGTTTTCTTTTTCTCCCAATGTGTGTACATATGGGAATAGAATAGTAATGAAAGGTAATTGAAGGTAATGAAGCATGTTTTAAAAGTGATAAAAAGTCATTGAAAGATCATAAAAAATCAAAGGTAAGCAGAACTGCTTTCAAAATTATAATTGAACTTACTTTGTTAAGGTAAACAATATAGGGTTATAATTGTGTAGATCTATGTCCTATTCTGCAAATGGATGGGCCCATTTATTTAGTATTTATTAAGTTCAGAATAAAATATTAAGAAAATAATCTGCTGAATATAATGAAAACTGAAAAATATTAAAACAAATAAAATTGGGTGGAAAGGAAATCCCTGTTTACCATTTTTTTTTCAATTTTAATTGACTATAGGCTTTGAGCAAAGATAAACCTCAGTAGGAAATAGCTATACTACAGAGTTAAAATAGTTTTAAACCAACTTATTCAAATAAGCTATTGAACCCTCAAAGTTAGATATGACTAATGAAAAAGATATAGACAAAAACAATTCAGATTTCTAATACAAGTTTAACAGAAAACCACTAAAAGGACATTAAAAATTTCATAAATGACTTTCAACAATAAATGTGTTGTCTCTTTGACAAGCAGAGAGACAATATTTTAATCCAACATGAACCTAAATATAAATTTATTTACAAAACATGACAGAGAAATAAGATGAAAGTTATGAGCATGTTAATGTATAACATAATAATGAATGAATGCAGATTAAGAACTGTTGACATGAGAGCCAAATTAGGTCTCCTTAAATTTTTTTTTAAATTAATCTAGGAAAACACACAATTGAAAAATAAAAGGGCTTTGTAAATATTTATAGAGATTATGTGATAGTGAGTAAAACTTTTTTTATTGAGGAAAGATGAACCTTTTGAGTCTAATATATTTTAATCCTTGATGGATCGATCACATAAGAAAGTAGAAATGGAACGAAAAATAACAATATCATACATACAGCCAGACAGACCAAAGATATAAAAATTGGGGGAGCAACAAAATTTGGGGGGAATCCAAGAATCAGTTGTCAAAAGACAAAGAAAGTGAATAAATTTTAAAAAAATCAATATCACACCATTACTTAAAAGCAAAATTAAAATTAGCTCAATATTTATTGTCTCTATAAAATCTTCATAATCAACCAATAAATAAATATCTGCTGTGTGCTGGGCAGAATGGAGAAGGATGTATTGAATAATCTCTAAGCTTTCTCCCAACTATAAATTATATTTTATCAATATTTCCAGAATGCTAGAACTTATGAAAATTCTAAATCTAAATTATCAATATTAAGACCAAATGAAGCCAGGGAATGTAGTTCTCATCAAGTTCTGTCACTAACTCACTAACCTTGTATTTAATAATAACCTTGTATTTAATTATCTCTTTTCATCCTACATTTTCCTTAAATCAAATGTAAGATAATTGAAAACAGAGATGGTTCATTTAATTTTTATTTTTGTATCATTACAATTTAGTAAACTGTGTCTCAACATGGATAAGTGCTTAAAGTTTTGTTTTCTTTTAAATAGCTGAATTTAAAATGAATTACCAAGGTTCTTTCTAGCACTAATATTCTATGACTTTTAGTGAAGGAGCTCCCAGTCACTTCTTGAGAGTATTTAAGAAAATACTAAGTAAGTATTTTCATCTTTATTATTGGAGAGAGTTCATCACTTAGAGTCTGACTTACTATATTGACTGCAAATATATTGAAATCAACAACAGTGAAGAAAACAGAATAGGAACCTACTTGAACTCTCCAAGTTTCCCTTGAAAATCACATGAAACCAAACTCGTGAACAGAGTCTGATGGAATGAAACCATCCTCTAGCTCAAGATAGACTGCAAAAACTTCAAAAAAGTCAGTCTCACTAGAGTAAAAAGAGTGTTCAGCCCATCTCAGACAGACTCTTGGAAAGCCAGTTAGAGGCTTTCAGCAAATCAATAACTAAGATCCTCAGTCCTGGCTCAATAGAGAAGCAAATCAATGAGAGAGCTTCCAATCCCAGCTCATAAGGCAAATTCTGCAAAACCAGACTGTTTCCTGAAAAAAGCAGGCAAAACTACCCCTACAAACAAAAGGGGCCCCTGTGCTCAAAGTCAAGGCTCAGTGTTCCACAGGAAGCCTGGGACAGAACCCCCTTTAGCCCAGGAGCAGAGCTCAACCATAAAATTAAAAAAGAAAGAAAGAAAGAAAAAAGAGAGAGGAAATACACCAAAAGAGGAAAGAAAATGAGCAAGAAAGAGAAAAAGACCTTGGCCAAAGAAAGCTACTATGGTTACAGGATAGACTAAACTACAAACTCAGATGAGACAGAATGTCCATAGAAGAAATCTCAAAGAGTGATATCAATTGATCTCAAGCCTGAAGAAGCTTCTTGGAAATGCTTCATAAAAGACCTCAAAATAAGAGAGGTAGAAGAAAAAATGAGAAAGGAAATGAGAAGTATGCATGAAAAAGTCAATATCTTGGAAAAGTAAGGAAAAATTGTATAAAGAAAACAATTCCTTAAATAGTAGAATTTACCAAATGGAAAAAGTAATACAAAAGATAACTAAAGAAAATAACACATTAAAAACTAGAACAGGACAATGAAAGCTAATGGCTTTGTGAGACAGCAAGAATCAGTCAAACAAACTAAAAAGAATGAAGAACTGGAAGAAAATGTGAAATTCTTCATTGCCAAAACAGTTGACCTAGAAAAGGTCAGAACTAAACAGAAAATGTAATCTACAAACAGAGGACTCAAGATAACCATAAAAAGACAAACAGGGGAAAATATATATTTAATTTAAAGGTTAAGAGCACCAGCCCTGAAGTTAGGAAGATCTGAGTTCAAATCTGGCCTCAGACACTTAACACTTCCTGGCTGTGTGACCTTAGACAAGTCACTTAACCCCAATGGCCTCAGCAAAAATAAATAAAAGTTAAACTATTTTGCATCCCTACATGGGAAAATAATATCTATAACTCTTGAGGACTGTATCTGTTACTGGAATAGACAGATTGGGGCATCATATAGAGTGAAGGTATGATTGTGAATGGACTTTGATGTGATGATATCAAAGAAAAAGGCATTAAGGGGTAGAAAAAGAGAAAAGGAGAAGTATAATGGAACAATTAGTTCACATGAAGAGGGGCAAAATACCTATTATAATGTAGAGAAAGAAGGGAGGGTGATGAATATTGTGTGAAGCTTGATCTCATCAGTTTTGGATCTAAGAAGAAATAACTTAATCATTCAGTTGGATATGGAAATATATCAAACCTTATAAAGAAGTAGGAGGAGAAAGAAGAAAAAAAATGGAGGTATAGGATAGAAGGAAGGGCAGAAACACTAGGGAAAAAGATAAGAGAAGGGGGAGGAGGTAATAAAAGATAAGGTAGTGGGTAGAGTAAGTTAAAAAACACTACTAAGAGAAGGGAGGGGGTGATAGGAGATAAGGCAGTGAGTGGGTGATTAAAAAATACACAGGATTAAATGAAGAGTAGAAAGAGAGAACAAAACTATAAACAGGAGAGAAATGGGATGGAGAAAAATATAGAACTAGTGATCGTAACTGTGGATATAAATGGGATAAATTCTCCCATAAAACAGAAGAGAGTAGTAGAGTATATTAAAAAAAAAAATCCTACAATATATTGTTTACAAGAAACTCATTTGACACAGAGAGACATATATAGAGTTAAGATAAATGGCTGGAACAGAATTTATTATGATTCAACTGAAGCAAAAAAAAAAAAAAGAAAGAAGAAAAAAAAGTAGAGGTAGCCATTCTGATCTCAGATAAAGCAAAAGTAAAAATAAATATTACTAAAAGAGATAAGGAAAGAAAGTACATATTGATAAAGAGTACAGTAAATAATGAAGTAGTAATAATGCTAAGTGTGTATGCACCAAATTGTAAAGCAAACAAATTCCTAGATATTTTAAGCCAGTCATAGGAAGAAATAGTCTATATTAGTGGGGGAAACTCAATCTTCCCCTCTCAGAATCAGACAAATCTAACCACAAAATAAACAAGAAAGAAAGTAGAAAGGTTAATAAGATCCCAGAAACTCTAGATATGATAGATCTCTGAGGTTCAGTGATACAATGCAATTCCAATAGATTTTGGACAGAAAATGCCATCTATATCCAGAAAAAGAACTATGAAGACTGAATGAAAATCAACATATGCTATGCACTTCTTTTTTCTGTTTTTATTCTCTCATGGTTTTTGCCTTTTGCTGATTTTCTCTCCAAACATATTCAAAAAGCAATGTGTATTAAAATAAATAAATGTACAAAAAAAAAAAAATTCACACACAAAAAGAAATCAACAATAGTCCATGTGATGGTATCCTCTGAATTTCTAAATAATGTGATTTCTAGGAACTTTGTTAACCTTTGTTTGCCTTAAGCTATTAGAGAAGATATTAGAGAAGGAAATAGCAAACCTCTTTAAAGTACCTTTGCTAAAAAAAATTCCTTGGACAGTATGGTCCATGGGATCACAAAGTGTTAGACTGAATGACTGAACCAATTGCTGTGGAGACTACAAAGACATTGTTTGCAACCCCACCTGTGTCAAATTTTTATGTGCATCAAGAAGATACTCTTTGCTCCTATGCCAATGGAGAACAAGGGAGGCATCTTATCATTACATAGGAAACTTATGTGTATGTATGTAGTATGTATGTATGTCCTTATAATTCCTAAACTGTCAGTCTTCCTCTCCAATCTTCTTAGACTTTCATCCTCTTCATGTTTTCTCCCATCCAGTCATACTGCCCTACTTACAGTTCTTCATGCACAATGGTTCATTCCCCACTTAGATTCTTTTAACCTGTATGTTTCCTAAACTAGAATGCCCTGGTATTACCTCCACTGTATTTCCCTGGGTTCTTTAAAAATTTAGTTCAAATGTCACCTTCCAAAGGGTATTACCTGTAATCCTTTTAGTTGCTAATATCTTCTATTATATTCCCTTCATCTACTCTGTATATATCTTGTTAGCTTGTAATGATTTCCACCTTGTTTTCCTCACTGAATGTGTGGGTATATTCTTCAAGATAAAGTCTGTTGTGTTGCTGCTGTTGTTAATTCTTTCTTTCTATTACCCTTGTACTAGCACAGTGTCTGCTACATAGTAAATGCTCTATGTACTTGTAATAAAAAATAATAGTTGATTGATTGAAATAGTGTAACAATTCAACAGTTGTTCATACAATATATCCTGTGTGCCAGATACTGATTAGGTGCTGAGATTAAAATAATGCAAAAACAAAACTACTTTTTTTTTTTTTCAGGAAGCTTATTCTATACCATGGAGTAAGTTAGACTATGAGATATTGTTTTGTTTTTTGATTGTTTTTGTTTTGTGTTTTTTGAGATATTTCTCCCTAGGCAAGTAATTCTTAACTCTTTCTGTGTATAATGCACCTCTCTGGTTATCTGATTAAATTAAATGGACTTCTCAGAATTGTGTTTTACATGCATAGGATTAAATAATTTTAAAAGACCTTTGAGGTATGAACCAGACTGTTCTTTATGCCGAGTCTAACTTGACCTCTGCGAAATCATATTTTTAGAGTCTACAGATTCCAGGTTATGAACTTCTATCTAGGAAGAAAATAATCAAAGAAAACTGCAAGAACAATTAGCTAATATTGCTGGTTCAGAAGTGAGGCTCTATAGTCCTTGATAGGAAACATCTACAAATCACAGGTTTGCTCAAAACTGTACTACTGGCCTGGAGTGAGTTATCATACAATCAACAACCATAGATTTAGACCCAGAAGTATATTGAAAGGCCATCAAAGCCAACTCTTTCATTTTTCAAATGATGAAATGAAGACCCAGAGAGGTTACATACTTAGTTCAGTGTTACCTATCTAATAAGTTTCTAAGGTAAGATTCAAACCTAGCTCTCTCTTAGTTCAAATCAGTCCCCTCTCTATCCATTACACCATGCAGCATTTGTAGTAACACTATGGACAATGACTGATTGAGATAGGCTGCTGCTATGTGACAAGTCAGGTGGCAAAATTTATGGGTGGCTTACCCATATGCTCAGGTCGGAGATAGAGATTTATCAGCACCATCTCAACAGATCTAAGAAGAAGCTAAGGAAAGCAGAGAAGGTTTTATGAGAACATTGCATCAATCAGCATTAAGGAGAATATATATATGACTTTGACCACAGGCTGGGAAATAAGGCTGCAAAGAAGTGGGCTCAATGCAAGAGGGACAGTCTTATTTGACCACTAAAAATATTTTGTAATATATGCAATCAATAAACAAGCATTTTTTCAACCACCTATTATATTCCTAGCACCTTTCTAGTCCTTCTCTATATATGTATGTATAACAGCCTTCTGCCTTTAAGAAGCTTGTTCAACTGGGGGAGATAAGATGTTCATATATAAGAATATAAAAAAAATAACAAAATATACAAGAATGTGTGGGAAAAGGCAAATAAAAGGAATCTAAACATGAAATAAGTGAAAACTTGGTATTGACTACAGAACAAGCAATGGGTTTTGGTCATTTTCAGAAAGATATCAATGTTATAATTTCACAAAGTCACAGAAAATCTGAGCGAGAATGTGCTGGGGAACAAGGGTTGGTGGCACCATAGCAAGAAAAAAAATGTAGTTTTTGTTAGAGATCTTGGATTCAAATCTCAGCTTCTACTTATTTTACTTGTGTGATCTTGAACAAGTTGCCTCAATTTCCTCATCTATAAAAAGGGGTGCTGGGATATTAGTAACCTTTAGGGTATTTTGCATGCCTAAATCTATAATGTTAGCCTAATATGACCTCTTTGTAAATCCCACCCAACTATCCATAGTTCTTCCCTCTTGGGTTAAGGTTTACCCTTCTTCCAAAGGAAAATTCTTCAAAGTGTGTGTGGAATGTAGTGGAGAAAAATAAATAATTTTCTTCTTCACATCTCTTTGGTGGAGGTTGGAGTAAACAGGAAATGTAGAATTAGAAAGTATATAGAATGTGAAAAAACATCATTCTAGAGTGATTATAAGAGTAATGCATGGCTCTTCTCATATGAAAACATAATCCAACCAGTAAATGGAGCACAAAACTAAATCATTCATGGAGAGAACATGATTTAGACTCGACTCTACTGCACAATTCTGGACTGATTGCTATTCTATGCATGGTACCTCTCCTTGTTAGAGACTTGCATGATTTTAAATATTAAAACCGTTATCAAATATCAATGCTAAAAATAAATTAAATTTAGATCTCAGAACACAAGTGTTGCCATCTAATAGTAAACTCAGAGTTTTTTGAGGGTCATTGTACAACTAGAAAAAAATAAGCCTCTTACCAGGCAAGCATTAGATATTCTGTATGAGTGAATTTCAGTAGCTCTGTGACATGTATGCATTGTCAGAAACAACCAGCCTTTGGCTTATTAGTCAGTTTGATGCAGCAGGGCTTCTCTGAGGATAACATGCTAGGCCTATTTTAGCTGTCTCTATGTTGATTCCATTGGGAAAATAAACATAATTTAGAGACAGTCTAAATGAAACATGTAAAAATAAAACAATCATTGCCTCCCCTAGTTAGAAATAGAGAAGGACATTCCATTGCCAAATATTGCTCTTTCATATAAATATCTCTAATGGCTAACATACTACATGCACAAATTCTGCTTTTTACATATCAAAAGAAGCCTCAGAAAACTTGGATGTACTATTCCTAATTGAAACAAAAAATAGTGAAGAAATCAGAATAAAATTCATTTTAACAAATATTAACAAAGGCCTCTGTGAAGAGTGAAACACAAGAAATTGTGGTATACACATGTCAGTTAATAAACAACCCAACTGCCTTCATGTAGTCCAAAAGCAAATATAATGCATGGACAAAACTATAAAATAAAATAGCATGTACTCAATGAACAAGGGAGGTATAAAAGAGTTCTGCAAGTCCAGAGCCTTCATTTTAAGACATAAATCCACACTAACTACGACATCATTTTTCTCTAGTCTTCACTCATGTTTCTCACAGGCTTTCTTCATAATGTCTCAGAACCTATTATAACCAGAAAATATGGCCTATCTTTGAACTTCACACATTGAAAGAACTCTCCAAAAGATGTCCATTATTATCACTATTATTCAAAACTATACTAGAAATGTTGGATTTAACAATAAGAAAAGAAAAAAAAATTAAAGGAATTAGAATAGCCAATGAGGAAATAAAACTATCACTCTGCAGATGATATGATGTGGAAAATCATCCAAAAACTTACTGGAAACAATTCACAGCTTAAGCAAAATTGCAGGATATAAAATAAACTTGCATAAGTCATCAGCATTTCTATATATTAGTGACAAAGCCCAGCAGCAATAGATGGAAAGATAAATTCCATTTAAAATAACCAGAGACCAATTGGTGCAGTGGATAGAACATCAGCCCTGAAGTCAGGAGTAATTGAGTTCAAATCTGGACTCAGACACTTAACACTATCTAGCTGTGTGACTCTGGACAAATCACTTAACCCCAAATGCCTCAGCAAAATAAATAAATGAAGAATAAAATAAAATAACTGTAGACAAAATAAAATATTTGGATGGTCTACCTGCCAAGACAAAATCAGGAACTATAATAACTCAATTACAAAACATTTCTCACACAAATGAAGTCTGAACTAAATAATTGGAAAAATATCAATTATTCATTGCTAGCCTGAGCTAAACTAATAAATGATAATTCTATCTAAACTGATCTACTTGTTCAGTGCCATACCAAACTGTCAACATTTTTATAAAGTTAGGAAAAAATAAGAAAATTCATCTGTAAGAACAAAAGGTCAAGAATATCAAGGGAATTAGTTGGAAGAAAATACAAAGGACGATAGCCTAGCAATATCATACCTAAACCTCTATTATAAAACACCAGTAATCAAAAACATTTGGTACTGGCTAAGAAATAGAATAATAGATGAGTGGAATAGGTTAGATATATATATGACAAAATAATTGATGACGATAGTAATCTACTATTTCATAAACTCCTCAAATCCAGATTCTGGAATAAGAACTCACTATTTCACAATAATTGCTGGGAAAACTGGAAAAAAATTGTCAGAAACCTAGCACAGATTTACATCTTATACCCCACACCAGAATAAGGTCAAAATGGTTACATGACTTGGACATAAAGAGTACAACCATAAGCAAATTAGGAGAGCAAATAATACTTTGCCTATCAGATCTTTGCATAAGGGAGGAATTTATGACCAAAGAAGAACTACAGAACATTGCAAAAAGCAAAATGGACAACTTTGCATTAAATTAAAAAGGTTTTGCACAAACAAAACCAACAGAAACAAGATAGAAAGGAAAGTATAAAGCTGGGAGAATTTTTCATAGTTAGTGTTTCTGATTAAGATCTCATTTCTAAAATATATAAAGAACTGTGTCAATTTTATATGAATGTAAGTCATTCCCCAACTGATAAACAGTATGAAGACAATTTTCAGAATAAAGAAATTAAAGCCATCTATAGCCATATGAAAAACTGCTCTAAATCACTATTAGAAGAATGCTAATGATCCAACCATTCTGGTGAGTATTCTAAATGCTCTATTCTAAACTATGCCCAAAGTGCTATAAAACTGTGCATACTCTTTGACTGAGCAAGGTCACTACTAGGTCTGTATCCCAAGGAAATCATAAAGGAGGGAAAAGGATCCATACATACAAAAATGTGTGTAGCAATAAAAAATATGAACAAACTGATTTTTGAAAACTCTGGAAATATTTACATGAACTGATCCTAAGTGAAACAAGCAGAACCAGGAATACATTGTGTTCAGTAACAGCAAGATTGTGCCATAATCAACTATGAAAGACTTGGTTCTTAGCAATTTAGTAATCCAGGCAATCCCAATAAACTTTGGATAGAAAATACCATCTGCATCCAAAAAGAAAAAAAAAAAAAGATATGGAGATTGAATGTAAATGAACATATGTTATGTTTACTTTTTTTCTGTTTTCATTTTCTCTCCTGGTTTTCCCCTTTTGTTCTATTTTTTTTTTTTTTTTTTTGCTTCCAACATGATTCATAAAGAAATGGATATTTTAAAAGTTAATGTACATGTACAACCAGAAACAAAAAACAATTAAAAGACATTTAAACTGACTCCAGAAATAAAAAGAATCCTCCAAGCCTGAGGCCTCTTCCTCTAAATGGCATAGAGAAGAGCCAGGCCAGTCATGTTTTTGTTTCTCTCCAGGCTGTGATTTGATTTAAATAATGGTATGGGAGAGAGAAGCAAATTACTGGCTGTATGATCAGAAAGCCCCAGAAGATAGGAAGGAGTTCTAGATTTGGAATCTGAAAATCTGATTGTGTATCATAGTTCTGCTGAATGCTACCCTTGTGACTTTGGATAAATACTATTATGTCTCTGAGCTTTGGAGATGGTAATTCCATGTTTAGTTATCCAAGTTCAGAATGCTTTCTTTCAACTTCATCATCATATCCTACTTACGGTTAAATCAGTGTAGATAAATATTCTAGAAGAAGCATTAATTTCAGTTAGTTAAGTCATAATAGAAAGATGATTAAAAGCCATCCACAATCATCAAGTGAAAAAGTTGGTCTACTCCTTCAATTATGTATCAACAGACAACTTCTTCAATTATGTATTAACAGACAATAACTATATTCATTAAGTTCCATTCAAATGTCAAAATAATGATTAGGACACTTGTATTTATTCTTTTATGCCCATAACTATTTAGAGGGGGATATGATATACTAAAAGGCATTGATTGACAACAAAATTAATAATCTATGAAGTTGATCAGAAGCAGCAATATAGTTTCAATCTGTGGGTTTGCTTGGGGATCTTGGCCAGACATATCTTTTTGTAATGATGGTTTTTAATTTTTTTTTTCATGGAGGGAGGGAATTACAAACCCCTTTGGCAGTGTGGAGAATTACATGGATCCCTTCTCAGACTAATGCTTTTAAATGCATAAAATACATAGGATTGCAAAGAAAAGCAATTATGTTGAAAGAAAATATATTTTTCTTATCCAAATTCATAGATTCTAAAATTTAGACATAAATCCAACCTTATGAACAATACCTGTCCCAGAAAAATTGAAAAGCATGGTCATATCTCTAGAGGCCTACTTTTATTTTGTCCAGACACTAAAGATGAGTTCTTTTTGCTATTACATCTTAGTACCAGTTGTTTGGGCCATCTGCATGAAGCTAAAGCCTTATTTTTTGTTGTTGTTGTTGTTGTTGTTTTCTTTTTTTTTCCCCACACGATTGTAACATAACTTATTCTTCCCTTTTCTCCCTCAATTTCAAAAGCTATCAGTATACAAAGTTAAATATACAGGTGCTTCTTCCCCTGCGAACAATAATATCCAGAAAAACAAATATATTTTCATTTTCAACTTTATTCCCTGTCATTGCAGCTTTCTCTTGTCCCTATTCTTAATTTCCTTAACTTCGCCAAGAATATTTCTTACTTCTCTTGCTATTTGACTTTGCTTCCTTTTCATTCATTTATTTACTTAAGATTTATGCCCTGCCTGCCACCAAAAAACTATATGAGCTTGCTTACAAAATTGAAACTCAGTATCAAAAGGGATAACAAAAAAGTAAAATTCAAGCACAAACCAATAAAAGAAACAGAGAAATAGGTGCTGTCCATTACTCAAGATGATTTGATTGCAAAGCTATCTATCTGGTTAGCAATTCATTTCATAGTCAGCGGTTCTGGCAAAAGTTTGTTAGGAGAATCAAATGAGATGATACATGTGGAATAACTAAAAATAGAAAGTTCTACCAAAAGACTGGTACTGTTTTCTCTGAAGCTTTTTTGTGTGTGAGGCAATTGGGGTTAAGTGAACTTGCCCAGGATCACATGGCTAGTAAGCATTATTAAGTAAGTATTGAAGCCAAATTTGAACTTGGGTCCTCATGAATCTAGGGCCAGTTCTCTATACACTGTGTCATCTAGCTGCTCCAGGAGCACCATTTTAATGTTAATTTTTGTTATCAATGACAACATAGCTCATTGTACAAATAACTAGGATGATGCTATGCCTGTAGAAGATGCTGGTGGCTAAGTTGCTTTTTGTTATATTGTTGTGCAAACTCATCTGCAGAAACACTTTTTCCTGGCTCTAAACTTGGAGAGGAATTGATCACATGGGGCCCTGGGCAGCATAATTGACAACATGTTCCACTACAGGGTTGCCAACGGCAAAGGCAAGATTTATATGGGCCCTCAATCAAAGCTCAGGGAATCACACAGATTTTGAAGTCAGAGAAGGAATTTCTGTGATCCATGTCCACTGATTTTTTTGAAGCTCCATCTTTATAATGGGATAAAACTAAAAGAGACTAGAGGAATTGATAATGAACATCATCAGCAGAACTAGAATTGGCATAGGGAAGATAAAGTTTGGCCCCAGGTACTGACATATGGGAGCAGAGAAAGCTTCTTTCCCCAGAGGGAATGCTTCTGAAAATACTTTTTATATTCCTTTTCCATATGGAATATAGCCTGATTCCTTTCCCCTTTTTCTGCTAAACTATCTTCCTATCCTCTTCATTCCTAAGTCATCTTCATCATTATAGCTACCAAACCCCAAAACTAAACAAGCATTTACCCCCATCACAATTCCAGTTACAAATAAACTCTCAAATCACAAGGTCTCAAGTGAGCCGTTAGCAAATCTTGTATTGGACTCAATCCATAGTTGGTCTTTCTAAAAACTGTCTGAAGTGCACATATTCTGAAATTTTTGCTAATGAGATTTATCATACCAGATATATCTTCCTTCCCTCTCTGCTTCTCATTTCTGTTGTTCCCTTTACTATTTACTGATCAAATAAGCAAAAAGTAAGGGCTCTTTCTATGCTAGGCACTGTGCTGTGCTGGATGCTGGGCATACAAAGACAAAGGATCTAACAATTCATTCTCTCAAGAAGTTTACATTGTAAGATCAGTTCTCCTTTCTGATTCCTCTGTTCTTACCACTCTCCTCTCCAATATACATTAATATTTTTTAGACACCAAAGAGCCCCATGAGGCTCACTCCATTCTATGGAAAATGTTGTCCCTTGGCCATTTAGGGGAAAAATGTAGCTTTAGGCAAGCTTTTAAAGTCTGACTTTGTACTAAAGATGAACAGTACTTCTGGTTTTAAATCCACTTAAAAAGATAATCACAACTACTATCTGATATTAGGATGAAAGATACTGCCATTTTCCCAATGCTCATAAATGGATGTATGACTCCAGTATGATATAAAGCCATTAAGCTTCCTACAACTCCTGATTTCATTGACTGACCAGTATTTTCAGTTCTTTAGCTCTTTGCAACAATCATCAGAGGAAAAATACCAAACCCTGTCCTTTCGTTACCTGTCTTCATTTTTTATATGTTTACCGCAGTCAGCTGGTTCCATCTGGAGCAATGGCTGGATTCAGAATTATAAGGCTGTCTTATCAGTCTGGACAAGTGAAGGCCAAACTGGAGTTTGTAAACTGAGCATACTAAATTAGAGAAAACGACTTCAATTATTTCATGGCTACTACACTTTGAGCAGCCTAATAAGAAATACGTTACTAGGGTCATTAATCTGTTAAACTGCCTCCTACCCATTAGTTTGGGGAGAAAACACACACACATATACATATACACACATACGCAAATGGTTTCTGGGATTTCATTATAATATGAGTTGAAACTATGACAAAATGGATTCAAGATCACTGATTTAGAATTAGAATAATCTGAAAGGCCATCTAAACTAATCTTTTTATTTTTATTTTTATTTTTTAATTTCACAACTAGGAAATTGAGGCCAACTGAAGAAGTGACTTGCTTGAAGTCACATGGTTGTTAAGTGGCAGAGCCAGTATTCTAGGGCATTACTTCCAATATCGAAGCCAGCCATTTCTCTTTGGCTTGAATTTAAAGCATTTTTGTTCAGAATTATTTTAAATGACTTTTATATAACTCCTTTAGGTTAATGATGGACTTTCCTCAAAGCAACCCAAGAAAAGGGTGTTATGGGATTATTGTCTTAAATTTGTTGGTAATTGATTATACCGAGACTCTGAAGAAGTGACTTGACCAGAATTATATAGTTAATATATGTCTGAGATGAAATTTGGATATAGGACTTCCTGATTCAAAAAGTGAGCACTCTATCCATTATGTTGCATAAATAGCTTTTAAGAAATCATTAATGTTATTAAAAGTGTTTGTTATATCTTAGGTTCTTAGATCAGTAAAAACATCTATGAGAGTCTTACTAATCAAAAAATCCAATTTCTGATGATCATAGGGCCATAGATTTACAAATAGAAGGGACTTAATTTTACAGATAAGGAAACTGAGGTTTAATGAAATTAAGCATCTCACCTAAATTCATAGGGATCAGGGCTGAGATTTGAACCAAGGTTCTACGAATCAGGTTTGCTTCTAACTTAATAATGGAATAGTTTCACAAGTCTAGAACAGGAGTCTCTAACCATTTTGTCAGCATCAGGGACCCTTTTGACAGTATGATGAAGACTTCAGACCCATTTTCAGAATAATTCTATTTTTTTATTATAATATAAGGAAATATTAACTTTCATTCAATATTAGGAGAAATGAAGACATGATTTGTTTTTAAATAAAGGGAATTTAAGCATTTTTCTTACAACCATGTTAAAATATTTTTTGCCAAATATCCTTATTATTCATTATCCAAGTAGAGACATTTTCTCCTCCCCCTTTCCCCCCAGCTTTGGCCACAGTATGACATTTAAGCATAGAGTCTTCAGATGTCTTTCCCTGTAGTCTTTTACATCAGGAATATCTTTTCTATAGGGACCCTGATAATGCTTTTCATCATGACAGCTGCTCCCAGTGGCTTAGCCTGTCTACTATTAAATCCTGAATTTATATAAGAAACTCCTTTTGGTTGTCAAGATAAATAATTTTCACCCCCACTTTTTTTTTTTTTTTTTTTTTTTTTTTCTCTAGGAGAGTTTCTACTAGGCATGTCCCTGGAGCTTGGACTTCTCAATCATCTCCTCTTTGAATGTTGTACAGGATGAAAACCTTTACAAGCATCCCTTGCCTGACAGACATTCTATGCATGGAAACTGCTGGTCTGTCCCTTCCTGAAAGGGGGTTAGGAGGGGTCAAGTAGGATCCCTCCAAACTTCTTGGGCTAGACAATTATTTCCTAATATCATAATTCCTCTTCTCCCTGGGTACTGGGCAGACAGTCCCAATATGACAAAATTTCATTGCTCTTTTTCCTCAGATCTGATTCTCCACTGATGCTTAAGAAGCACTCTGACTTCTGAATTCTGCAATATCCACATTTGATTCCCTTAATAGTTTCTCTTTTCATTTATATTGTTATAATCATTATATGTGTATGTACATATGTATCTATCTAGGCATGTTTATGTGTATATGTATATATATTTATATGTGTGTATATTTGACTTTATTATCTTTTTCTTTTCTTTCTTTTTTACTATATACTAGATCATATTAATCTTTCTAAGTGTCTTTATACACACACACACACACATATATACACACACACACTATATATGTTATATTTGTTCTTTCTTGAATATCAATAATATTTCATTATATTCATGTACTAAATTTGATTTAACAACCCTTCAGTTCTTGAACATCAACTTTGCCTATAATCCTTTGCTACCACAAAAGTATATAAACATAATATAAATATATTATTTTATATGGGGAATTTCTTTTTATTAGTGACCATTTCTTGGGCTATAAAGCTAGTAGTGAAATCTCTGGGTCAGAGTTTTAATATTTTAGTCACTTTGATTATTTAATTCTATTTGCTTCCCAAAATGGTTGTACTGATTGACAGCTCCATCAACAATGCAGTAGAACGTCAATCTTCCCACATTCCTCTGACGTTTACCATAAATATCTTTTCTCATGTTGTCAATTTGTTCACTGTCAGGTGAAATCTCCATTGTATTGATTTAGATTTTCTCTTACTATTAGTGCATTAGAACATTCATTCAGATGTTTCTTTGTTTTTAATTCGTTTTTCAGTTCTATCTGATTCTTTCTGATCCTATGTGCTCTTTTTTTCTTGGTAAAGATATTGGAATAGTTTAGAATGGTTCACAGCACTCAAAAACACACTAGTGTACCTTTTTTTGCCACATTCCCTCCAGCATTTGTTATTTTTGTGAGATCTCCAGTCAAAGACTTGAGAACTAATTATGGCCTGTATTAAGGGAAGAACACTTATTTAGATGTTGATTAAATTGTTACCTGTGATATTCTTTTATAGTTTTGATAATTGGTGATTCTGAAATGTTATCTATTGTTAAAATCATAAATTTATTGGAGACTGAATCTTTAGGAGAATGTGAGAGCCTTGGCTCATGTCCCAAAGATAATATACATTAATGACATAATATTTTCTCTTGTGATGCTTTCTAAATTGTTCATCTGATTTCTCTTTTTGGGTATAGGTAACCTATAACTATTATAATTCCACGGCTTTTACTGATATCTTCCTTGTTATACAAGAGCCCTTCACCAACCATCATTCACAGGTTCTTAATTTCTTTATATGAATATATTTTATAATATATGCTGCTTCCATTTTCTAGTAATAGAGCACTGAAAAGAAGGAAGATGTGTAAGCTTCCATATATAAACAAAAAAAATGTTACTGCACTATTTCTGAACCATAGAAATGATGGATATAAGTATAGGGACACAGAGAAAAAACAATAGAAACTGATAGAAAGTGAGCCAATATTGATTTAAGAAAACATATAATGGCTGCAACAATGTAAGGAGAAAGAATAGCAACAAAATAACCAAATTGAATACTATTAAAGTGTTAAATAAAACTGGGCTGAAAAAGAAAACATCTAAGAAAGAACCTCACTCTCTTCTTTTTAAAAGAGTAAGGTATGGAATGCTGCATATATTGTCAAACTTGATTGATCTGTTACCTTTGGTCATCTGGTTTTTATTTTATTCCTTTTTCTGTATTATTTGCTGTAAGATCATCTTTCTGTGATGAATAGGAGTATGGAAATATTGGAAAATAAAGATGATATTAAAAGTATCAAAGGTTTAAAAAAATACAAACTACTAGAAGTTTATTTTCTAACTCTTCAAAAGCTATTTCTGCACATTTTATATTCCATTCCGTGCCCCACAAATGATCATAAACTTCTTAAGAATAGGAAAGGTTTCAAATAATTCTTTATTTAAATCCTCAACAGTAAACATGTTTGCTTTGCACATAGTGAGTCTTTGATAAATGCTTGTTGAACAGATTTAAATTATACTGAATCTCTCTCTCTCTCTCTCTCTCTCTCTGTGTGTGTGTGTACATATAGATGTGTATATATATATATATATATATATATATATATATATATATATATATACACACATCTATATATATATATATATAGATGTATATATATATATATGTATATATGTATATGTTTTGGTCTTTGTGTCCTCGGTACCCAGCACAATGACTGACAAAGAGTTGGCACTTGGTAAATTGAAGAACTAGTAACTTTCTATTATATCATTAAAATGAGGCCACCTGAATAATATGGCCGCTTAGATTTGTGCTTGACACTGATTAAATTATGGAGTAAATGTTGTTCTGGAGATTGACCTGGGGAACCTATTTAACTATGAGTAAACAAATAAACTCCAACATTTTTTAACAAGGGAATTTTGAAGATTCCATGTTCAACTTGTAGAGTTTCTGTGTTCACCAAGGAATGCAATAAACAGAAAAGAATCTTCAACAAATTGGTTATCTTTTTATCAAATCAAAATAATCATTCAAAAGTCATAATAATGATATCACAAAAAAAGATGTCTTGGTTATCATTAGTCCTATTTCTTGGTCAGAACCTATATCCAGTATATAGATAGTACTATCGTCAATCTACCATTGTTATCAATGGTCTCTTCCTCCTTCTCTAAAACCTCATAGTTACATGTAAGAAAATCTGAGATAACAGAAAACATGTCCTGACAAGTCCTAAAATTCTGGATTTGGGAATATTAGAAACATCTATAAGCTAACAAACCAGTTCAGTTAAAATCAGAATGACTCATCACCAAGATGGCCCAAAGAGTGATAGATTCTGATCTTTTTTTGCCCATTTCAGTCCTTGAAGTGACATATATCATGTTGTGATCTATGGCAAGCGATGGCATATCCACACTGAAGGAACTATTATTCTATATAGTCTGGACATACTAAAGGCATATCAATGCCCTACATAAATCTCATTCAGTGCCTCATCATGGCTTAGAGATGACCTGGAACTCTTGAAAACTGTGTGTGGAACATTGCTTCTGGAATAGATTCCAGCAGGATCTTTGTTAGGTCCTGCAGAGGCAACTAATTCCCAGAGGAGAAAAAGATGTTGTTGTCCACTCAGCCAGGTGCAGAAGGCTTGGGTCATGTTAAACATTTCAAAATTTGAGCTAGGCCTTAGTTTCATAGTCTTGATAACTCCTAACCAATGGTTGAAGAGTAACTTCCCCTGGGAGGAGATAACCATTGTCTTATTCTATAAATAATCAGCCCAGACAACTTCCTTTGACCAACAAGTTTCCTGATTCTGTCTGGTTTTTTTTTTTTTAAAACAATAATAAATCCTCTTCTCCTAAGAAACCAATCTGGTTTCTTAGTAATTTTTGTCAATTGAACCTAAAGTCCCACTGCAATTCCAGTAGGTCCCACTTAAAAAAGGATTCAAGTATCTCTTATCAAAGGAGACAGGCATGTCTTATTTAAAGCTAGCTGAACTCAACATAGCAAAGTTCATCACCAAACGACTTTTAAGATATATTTTTCAGACACAGAAACCTGAAAAGATTATCTATTGAGGTACAAAGTATTCATAATATGCATTGGTGGCCAGGATAACCATTCATAATACAAGCCCTTCAACTAATAAAGGATGATTTGATATGCATGGAAATATGTATAGATTTACCTATATTGGATCACTTGCCATCTAGGGGAGGGGTTGGGGGGAAGGGAGGGAAAAATCACAGCACAAGGTTTTGTAAGGGTATATGTTAAAAATTATCCATGTATATATTTTGAAAATAAAAACCATTAATTAAAAAAAAAAGTATGACTTGTAGTTTGATGCCTCATTGTGGCTTATTTTTTTTTCCAATAAAGTTATCTCCATGAAGCCCAAACTATTATTAGTTTGGCATTAGAATTAGAATTGAGTATTAGTATTAGGATTGGGCATTAGCATTAGAAGCTTTGGTTCATCTTAATAAGAAACTAAAGAGAGAATTTACTAAATATGAAAAGGGTGAGCACCACCATCAAGTGGATGAATCTTTGGCCAGGGACAATACCACTGATGTAAATTTGAAACAACACTTTACTTGAGTTTCCACGAAGCATGGATGGTCTTCATCAATGGACTGATAATGAAAATATCAATAATTCAATCCAAATAAGGCAGGAATCTATATGATTAAGAATAACAACAGCAGCAGCGATACATACATATATAGATAGATATAGATATATACAGCATTTTAATTTTAGCAGAGCAGTTGACATGTATTAGTTAATAAATATTGACTGGAGAATACTGGATGGCTAACATTGAGCTAAATTTTTCATTAATAATGTCATATTTGAATTTTAGCAAAGTAGCTGGCTACAAAATAAATCCCCATAAATCCTCAGCATTTTTATACATCACCAACAAAACCCAACAGCAAGAGATACAAAGAGAAATCCCATTCAGAATAACTGTTGATACCATAAAATATTTGGGAATCTATCTACCAAAGGAAAGTCAGGAATTATATGAGCAAAATTATAAAAAAGTCTCCACACAAATAAAGTCAGACTTAAATAATTGGAAAAATATTAAGTGCTCTTGGATCGGCCGAGCGAACATAATAAAGATGACAATACTCCCTAAACTAATCTATTTATTTAGTGCTATACCAATCAGACTTCCAAGAAAATATTTTAATGATCTAGAAAAAATAACAACAAAATTCATATGGAACAATAAAAAGTCGAGAATCTCAAGGGAATTAATGAAAAAAAAAATCAAATGAAGGTGGCCTAGCTGTACCTGATCGAAAATTATATTATAAAGCAGCAGTCACCAAAACCATTTGATATTGGCTAAGAAATAGATTAGTGGATCAGTGGAAAAGGCTAGGTTCACAAGACAGAAGAGTCAACTATAGCAATCTAGTGGTTGACAAACCCAAAGCCCCTAACTTCTGGGAAAAGAATTCATTATTTGATAAAAACTGCTGGGATAATTGGAAATTAGTATGGCAGAAATTAGGCATGGACCCACACTTAACACCATATACCAAGATAAGATCAAAATGGGTCCATGACCTAGGCATAAAGAACGAGATTATAAATAAATTAGAGGAACATAGAATAGTTTATCTCTCAGACTTGTGGAGGAGAAAGAAATTTGTGACCAAAGATGAACTAGAGACCATTACTGATCACAAAATAGAAAATTTTGATTAAATCAAATTAAAAAGCCTTTGTACAAATAAAACTAATGCAAACAAGATTAGAAGGGAAGCAACAAACTGGGAAAACATCTTCACAGTTAAAGGTTCTGATAAAGGCCTCATTTCCAAAATATATAGAGAACTGACTCAAATTTATAAGAAATCAAGCCATTCTCCAATTGATAAATGGTCAAAGGATATGAACAGACAATTTTCAGAGGATGAAATTGAAACTATTATCACTCATATGAAAGTGTTCCAAATCATTATTGATCAGAGAAATGCAAATTAAGACAACTCTGAGATACCACTACACACCTGTCAGATTGGCTAAGATGACAGGAAAAAATAATGATGAATGTTGGAGGGGATGCGGGAAAACTGGGACACTAATGCATTGTTGGTGGAGCTGTGAACGAATCTAACCATTCTGGAGAGCAATCTGGAATTATGCCCAAAAAATTATCAAATTGTGCATACCCTTTGATCCAGCAGTTTTTCTATTGGGTTTATATCCCAAAGAAATACTAAAGAAGGGAAAGGGACCTGTATGTGCCAAAATGTTTGTAGCAGCCCTGTTTGTAGTGGCTAGAAACTGGAAAATGAATGGATGCCCATCAATTGGAGAATGGCTGGGTAAATTGTGGTATATGAATGTTATGGAATATTATTGTTCTGTAAGAAATGACCAGCAGGATGAATACAGAGAGGACTGGTGAGACTTACATGAACTGATGCTAAGTGAAGTGAGCAGAACCAGGAGATCATTATACACTTCGACAACGATATTGTATGAGGACATATTTTGATGGAAGTGGATTTCTTTGACAAAGAAACCTGAGTTTCAATTGATAAACAATGGACAAAAGCAGCTACACCCAAAGAAAGAACACTGGGAAACGAATGTGAACTATCTGCATTTTTGTTTTTCTTCCGGGTTATTTATACCTTCTGAATCCAATTCTCCCTATGAAACAAGAGAACTGTTCGGTTCTGCAAACATATATTGTATCTAGGATATACTGCAACATATCCAACATATAAAGGACTGCTTGCCATCTAGGGGAGGGGGTGGAGGAAGGGAGGGGAAAAAAAATCGGAACAGAAACGAGTGTCAATATAAAGTAATTGTTAAATAAAAATTTTAAAAAATAAAAAAAAATTTTAAAAAATGTCATATTTGATCTTCCCAACAACCCAGTGAAGTTAACTTTTGTCACCCTCATTTTACAGATAGGGAAAGTGAAACACAAAAATAAAGTGACTTATCTAGGGTCACAGAACAAGAAAATGTCTTTCAGCGCTGGAATTCAGGTTCTTATTTCAGATTCAGTACTAGTTGTACAATCTTGCTTTCTTAAATCATTAATAATGTTAGTTGCTATACCTCCAGGTTGTCTTAGATAAATCAACCTGACTGAGTCTAGTCTAGTGGCATCTTTGTTCCCACATGCCTCTTTTATCACATCAACTCATTTCACTTTTAAAGAAAAGAACTTCAAAGGAAAAGATGATTGAACCTTGTGGTCAAAAAAATGGACCAGAGGGATAGGTTTGATTTCATTTTCCATCCAGATCAATGTCTGGGTCAGCCTCTTTGTTTCTCTGGATATTTGGGCTGCCATCCTCTGTCCTATATTTACTGACTTTCTACGGATACAACTCTGGATGTTTATTCTAAAACTTCCCCATCCATCCCCCAAAGCACTTCCAGATGCAAGCAGATTTATGCATGGACAGACAGACAGAAACACACACACACACACACACACACACACACACACACCTTTTTCTACCATGCATATAGTGATACAAGAAACTAGAAAAGTTCCCTTTTCACATTAATCTTGCTTATTTTTTTTTTTTAAGTTTTTTTATTTAATAATGACATTATATTGACACTCATTTCTGTTCCGATTTTTTTCCCCTCCCTCCCTCCACCCCCTCCCCTAGATGGCAAGCAGTCCTTTATATGTTGGATATGTTGCAGTATATCCTAGATACAATATATGTTTGCAGAACCGAACAGTTCACTTGTTGCGTAGGGAGAATTGGATTCAGAAGGTATAAATAATCCGGGAAGAAAAACAAAAATGCAGATAGTTCACATTCGTTTCCCAGTGTTCTTTCTTTGGGTGTAGCTGCTTTTGTCCGTCATTTATCAATTGAAACTCAGGTCTCTTTGTCAAAGAAATCCACTTCCATCAAAATATGTCCTCATACAATATCGTTGTCGAAGTGTATAATGATCTCCTGGTTCTGCTCATTTCACTTAGCATCAGTTCATGAAGGTCTCTCCAAGCCTCTCTGTATTCATCCTGCTGGTCATTTCTTACAGAACAATAATATTCCATAACATTCATATACCACAATTTACCCAGCCATTCTCCAATTGATGGGCATCCATTCATTTTCCAGTTTCTAGCCACTACAATCAGGGCTGCTACAAACATTTTGGCACATACAGGTCCCTTTCCCTTCTTTAGTATTTCTTTGGGATATAAGCCCAATAGAAACACTGCTGGATCAAAGGATATGCACATTTTGATAATTTTTTGGGCATAATTCCAGATTGCTCTCCAGAATGGTTGGATTCGTTCACAACTCCACCAACAATGCATTAGTGTCCCAGTTTTCCCGCATCCCCTCCAACATTCATCATTATTTTTTCCTGTCATCTTAGCCAATCTGACAGGTGTGTAGTGGTATCTCAGAGTTGTCTTAATTTGCATTTCTCTGATCAATAATGATTTGGAACACTCTTTCATATGAGTGGTAATAGTTTCAATCTCATCCTCTGAAAATTGTCTGTTCATATCCTTTGACCATTTATCAATTGGAGAATGGCTGGGTAAATTGTGGTATATGAATATGTTATGGAATATTATTGTTCTGTAAGAAATGACCAGCAGGATGAATACAGAGAGGACTGGTGAGACTTACATGAACTGATGCTAAGTGAAGTGGCAGAACCAGGAGATCATTATACACTTCGACAACGATATTGTATGAGGACATATTTTGATGGAAGTGGATTTCTTTGACAAAGAAACCTGAGTTTCAATTGATAAACAATGGACAAAAGCAGCTACACCCAAAGAAAGAACACTGGGAAACGAATGTGAACTATCTGCATTTTTGTTTTTCTTCCCGGGTTATTTATACCTTCTGAATCCAATTCTCCCTATGAAACAAGAGAACTGTTCGGTTCTGCAAACATATATTGTATCTAGGATATACTGCAACATATCCAACATATAAAGGACTGCTTGCCATCTAGGCGAGGGGTTGGGGGGAAGGGAGGGAAAAATCACAGCACAAGGTTTTGTAAGGGTATATGTTGAAAATTATCCATGTATATATTTTGAAAATAAAAACCATTAATTAAAAAAAAAGTATGACTTGTAGTTTGATGCCTCATTGTGGCCTATTTTTTTTTTTCAATAAAGTTATCTCCATGAAGCCCAAACTATTATTAGTTTGGCATTAGAATTAGAATTGAGTATTAGTATTAGGATTGGGCATTAGCATTAGAAGTTTTGGTTCATTTTAGTAAGAAACTAAAGAGAGAATTTACTAAATATGAAAAGGGTGAGCACCACCATCAAGTGGATGAATCTTTGGCCAGGGACAATACCACTGATGTAAATTTGAAACAACACTTTACTTGGGTTTCTACGAAGCATGGATGGTCTTCATCAATGGACTGATAATGAAACTATCAATAATTCAATCCAAATAAGGCAGGAATCTATATGATTAAGAATAACAACAGCAGCAGCGATACATACGTATATAGATAGATATAGATATATACAGCATTTTAATTTTAGCAGAGCAGTCGACATGTATTAGTTAATAAATATTGACTGGAGAATACTGGATGGCTAGCATTGAGCTAAATTTTTCATTAATAATGTCATATTTGATCTTCCCAACAACCCAGTGAAGTTAACTTTTGTAACCTTCATTTTACAGATAGGAAAAGTGAAACACAAAAATAAAGTGACTTATCTAGGGTCACAGAACAAGAAAATGTCTTTCAGCGCTGGAATTCAGGTTCTTATTTCAGATTCAGTACTAGTTGTACAATCTTGCTTTCTTAAATCATTAATAATGTTAGTTGCTATATCTCCAGGTTGTCTTAGATAAATCAACCTGACTGAGTCTAGTCTAGTGGCATCTTTGTTCCCACATGCCTCTTTTATCACATCAACTCATTTCACTTTTAAAGAAAAGAACTTCAAAGGAAAAGATGATTGAACCTTGTGGTCAAAAAAATGGACCAGAGGGATAGGTTTGATTTCATTTTCCATCCAGATCAATGTCTGGGTCAGCCTCTTTGTTTCTCTGGATATTTGGGCTGCCATCCTCTGTCCTATATTTACTGACTTTCCATGGATACAACTCTGGATGTTTATTCTAAAACTTCCCCATCCATCCCCCAAAGCACTTCCAGATGCAAGCAGATTTATGCATGGACAGACAGACAGAAACACACACACACACACACACACACACACACACACACACACATATACACACACACACACACCTTTTTCTACCATGCATATAGTGATACAAGAAACTAGAAAAGTTCCCTTTTCACATTAATCTTGCTTATTTTTTAACTTAATAATTCTAGATAAAATGAGTGGGTGAAAATTCGTATCTTAGATTTAGACCTGGTAAGATCCTTAAAGATTGTCTAAAACAAATCTCTGACTTTTCAACAGAGTAAATTAAGGCCTAAACACAAGTTGTAAGATAAAAATCAGGACTGTGATTCAAAATCAAAAATAGACTCAGTTATATGATGTTGTCCAATATATCATGGAAGGAACACGATGCAATTCAACTTGTGTATTTTTAAATAAAAGAACAAAAATCACAAATTTCACCACTAGTAATATTAAATTAATCCTCTCCTTATCACTTTATTTTCTATATTTTAAGTGGAATAAAAGATCTAATCCTACCAATTTCCATTATGTAAAGTTTTAATTTCTTTAAAAAATAAAACAAATAAAAAAGAAAAAGAAAAACTCATCATGTGTACAGCAGAATATGACAAGATTCAAAATATGAAACAATAAATTTCCATTCCAAAAAAGCCTATGTAGTAAATAAAACTATTTTTTATTATCACTTTATTTTATTTAGTAACTATTCAGGAAGGCCCTTAGCTCTATCTTCCCCAACTCTTAGCCCAGTCTTTCCACTTATTCTAGTTTCTCTATTTTCCTTGGCCCATACCGCGACCAATTTACCCTTCCACTACATCTCCTGAGTTTTCTTGAGTAATGTCCCTAAGATTTCTGATGAACCCTAGAGCCAGTGAAATTTATCATGGTGATAGATAAGTAGTCAATGACATATTTTTCAGCAAGTATCTGAAGACAGGGATAAATGCCTATGACTTCAGATAGAATTAGCAGTCCTGTCAGGAAAAAGAGAGAGGGGGAAGGAAAAGGAGGGAGGGAAAAGAGGAAGGTAGAACAGAAACAGAGATAGGGAACAAGAGACAGAGAGAAACAGAGACAGAAAGGAAAAGGGAGGGAGAGGGAGATACAGGAGAAAGGAAAAGGGAAAAAAAAAAAAGACAAATTAGCATTTTGCATGAAACTTCCATGGACATCAATGATCCCAGGGGCAATCTGAGTCAACTTCTGTCCTGTGAGTGACAGGCTTAACTGAGTTGTCAACGTTTACTGTTATTTCAAGACACTCAAGTGGGGGGAAAAAAACTATCATAGAGTCTCTTGTGAAACAGCAATAATAAAAATAGCAAGAGTAAATTTCACCCTCCAAAGGGACTATTTTTCTCTCACAACAGATAGAAGCGTATGCAAAGTAGCAGCCAACTGATGTCACCAGGCTTTTGCTGAAATTATATGGTCAGATAAAATAACAAACACCTCCTGAACCTTATTAAAAAATCCAAAGCCTTTCACAAATCACTTTGAGTTAATCCTTGTTAATTCAATACTACTTTTACAGACCTGTTTTAAATATCTACAGCCACAGAATACAAAGAGGAAGGAAGGAGAGAGGGAATAAGAAGAGGGAAAGAAAGAATAAAGAAATGGAAGGAAGGAATGGAGAGATGAAGAAAGGAGGGAAGGATAGAATATAGGAAATAAGGAAAAGAAAGATGAAAAGATGGAAGGAAACAGGGATGGGGAGAAACAAGAAAGGAAGGGAAAGAAGGAAGGAGGGAGGAATAAAGGTAAGGGTAAAGAAGAAAGAAAAAAGAGGAAAAGGGTAAATAAAAAGGAAAGAAAAGATAATTAATAGAACATTTAAAAATACATAGCAGAAAACAGAAAGGTCTGAAGAGAACTAAAAGAATAATGCTATTGCTACCTTAAATGTGACACACTTTGAAAAAAAGTAGGAAATTGATAGTTTCATATACAATCTTTTTGTTACATGGATACCGAAATGCTTCTATTTATTGATATTGTTAAGTTCAGATTGCTTTAAAAAGTTTGAACTCATGTCATCTCTTCTTTCTCTAAATCCATAATCTATTTGAAAACTAAAAGTCCTTCTCCAGTTAAGGTTCTGCATTGCTAAGACAGGGAGCTAAGACAAGTGGAGGTTCAGCCTGTGTGCCTGGAGAAAGTAAAATTAAATAACTCACATGATAAACAACATGATAGTCTCAGTCTTTTTAGAGTCATGTTTTAACTAACCCAGTTGACCACATCTCTCAGACCTCCAAGTTCCTCTCCACAAACAAGCTTCTTCCAGAAGCCACTTAGTGAATCCCATTGGGGAAGTCTGATGTTCTGTTTAATAATTTATAGTTTAACAATGACTGTGTTAGTACTGACAAGGCAGTAATGATGCCGGGAGGTAGGGGAAGGGAGAAGACCTCTGTGGACACTGCATACAATATTACCAAGTTTATTCTGCAAATGGAAGATGGTATAAATTGATACTATGTGCTGTTGTACATTTGACTGAAGAGTTCTCTCTAGAGTAAGGAGATTGTTTGATTATTCTCATTCCACCGGGGAAATAATTCTGTGAGAATATCATGTTTGCTCTACAAGAGATTATGAAATTATTTTGGTTAATTCCTTCCCCTTTGCCCCCCAAAAAATTCTTCTGAGAAAAAAAAGCAGGGAGAAAATTTTAAAAAAAGGCTTGGTTTTTATAGATGTCCTATTTCCATTCAATCAATCATTCCCATCATTTTCTCATTGTCTAATTTATTTTTCTAATTTTCTTTGTTGTTGTAGACTTAGGAACTCCAAAAACCACTAAAATACCTCCTGCTATTTATTATTCCACAATTTAATGCCACAACCCAAGGATAAACTTTTTTTTTTTTTTTTGGCATAAAGCTTGTTTCTTGAAGTAAGTTCATGAGTCTCAACGATTTGGAACCATGGCAAGCATACTGCTATCAGAATATTTGATTTTTCTCTCTTTGGTTTTAAATGCTACCTAATGATTTAGAAATTAAAAATGCAATAGCTAACAGTCATCTATTTCAAAAGTGATATCTTGATATGGTGAAATAAAATGTCATACAATAAAATAAAGTGATTAAGAAATTTTATAATAATAAAGAAATGCAATTAAAATATTTTATCTGATCATCTTTAACAGGTTAGAATAATCTTAGAATAGAACAATTCATTGCTATTATTTATTTATTTATTTTTGATGAAGCAATTGGGGTTAAGTGACTTGCTCAGGGTCACACAGCTAGGAAGTGTTAAGTGTCTGAGATCAGATTTAAACTCAGGTCCTCCTGAATTCAGGTCTGGTGCTCTATCCACTGGGCCATCTAGCTGCCCCAATTACATTAAATTTTAATAGTAAAATCAAGCAGCATTTGTATTGGGATATTCATAAACAGGCATAGGAGAATGCACACTGAGTGCTTGTTCACGCATAAAAACTTACTTTTTCTAAGACAATGCTAATAATAACAACAGTAACAACAACAAAAAGCTAACAGACTTTTCTTTGTTTTGTTTTGTTTTGGGAAGGCTTTCATGCCATTTTATATTCTACTTATGGTTGTAAACGATTGTAAAATAATTAGATTATAGATTGTAATGTAGATTGTAAAAAAAATACGATTATAAAATAATTAGAAATCATTGAATCACTTTCCTTTTGGAAAACCAAAAAAACAAACAAACAAACAAAAAAAAAAACCGTGCTATGCAAGAGTCAAGTTCACTGAATCCTAGCTAAGGCAACACTATCAGAAAGGTGTATTCGTTTTTTAAATTCTAAATCTATGTAATTTGCAAAATATTGGAATATGACATCCTTTTGACAAGGTGAAAACTTTATGCAAGAGGGTACAAGCCAAGTGAGATAGCAAGGTCTTACAGAGATATGGGAGCAGACAAGTGATGAGGTAAGAAAAAAAAAAAATAGTGGAGATATCAAGTCAAAGGTTGGGCTACTTCCTTTTAATGTTGTTGGTGTTGGATACATGATCACCTCCCTCCCTTTATATCTTGTAATGGGAACTAAACATTGCTACTGCTGTTTGTGTAAAGTTCTGATTATGGCCAAGGAAATCCCTCTACTTTCCATCCTGGCAGGAGAGTTTCCCATGATTATTATAAAAGCAAAAAAAAAAAAAAAAAAAAAAAAAAAAGATAAGAATTGGGGAGGGGGGGGAGGAAGATCGTGGGTAGCAATTGTAGCGATCATATTAACATAGCTCAGAGGCACCAGAGAACAGTATTTTCAAATGTGAAATATGACCACCACAAACTGATCTCCCAAATTTTGCAAAAAAAAAAAAAAGTTCCAGTCATTCTCCTAAGTGCACTCATAGCTCTAGCACCACCTGCTGGTACAATTCGGAATCGGAAAAAGCATTCTTGTTATAATTGATTGGATTTGCATAAACTAATCCAGCAGGAATAAGGCTAGTTAGCCCAGAAATCTCTCAGCAGAGATATTGACTTAGACCAGTGTTAAAAGGAAGGATCTATCTAAAATGTCCCTAAAACCCAAACAAACAATTCAGAGATTGCCCCGTCATATATTTAAAATGCCAAATTAGTCAAAGAAATATAAGGGATAATTATCTCACTGTTTATTCTGTGTCCTAATAGTATTTATTTTATTAGCAATATTAATGGAGGTAATTAATTAATCAATGCCTTCCTCAATAAACCTAAAATCGAATAAAGATACTTCTAATAAGATAACATGGGAAAATGAGCAAGCATTGACCCTTGCAAAAAATAATTGAGATAAAAGAGTTCTAGTCTGGGATCACTTCACCTGCACTTTATTTGTTTGAACTGAGGTTCTTTAAGAGAATCGGGATATTTCTGCCTTCTGTTCTTGAACTCCATCCACCCTTCTGGTATTTAAGTGATTTATTTTGTTTTATTTAAAGCATCCAAGAAATAGTATTTTTAAAAAAATTGTTTCAAGCAAATTTCTGAGTTATCTTACTGAACATTAGGGGAAAACATGACTTTTTGTTGCTGTTTTTTTTTTTTAACATACCTTATTTTTTTTCCCCAAATTTTACTTGCCCAGGTGCTTATTTTTATTTTGGCTAATAAAATAATATCGGCATACCAAAATAACAGATCTTTTCAACAGCATCTAAACAAAAACAGAAACAAATCATGTTCTGTGTGTAAATCTTTCATTTTGGACCTTAAAAATAATGCAAAGAAAGGAAGATGTTTCAGAGCAAAGAGACTCACAGAAAGAAGTTCACCAGATTTACCTAGGTACCTTCCTTTCAAAGCAAATACCATGCACTTTGGGAATTTGTCTGGAAATTAGGTCACTGCATCAATTTTGCATCTGTTTTGAAACAATCATATATTCTCTCTCTCTCTCTCTCTCTCTCTCTCTCTCTCTCTCTCTCTCTCTCTCTCTCTCTCATTTTCTTTCTTTTAGAAAATAGTAAAGAAAAATACAGATCTTCCCTTTTGGACTAGAAGAGAGGGGAGGGAGGGAGGGTTATTTTATTAATCAAAATGCATTTTCCCCCCAAACTGCCTCAGTTGAAATTCTCTAATTTATTAAGAGGCAGCTTTACGCTGTACTTACAGGCATGGCCCCCAAGTCTAACGGGGAAGGAACTGCATCTTAGGCCTACATTAACTGGGTATCCTAGGCAACGAAGGAAGGGCTCAAGCACCACAGTGTTTGTTTAAAACGTGATGTGGAAAGCAATCAGAAGAGCTTCAGTACTGAGGAAATTCCTCCTCAATGTCAGCCCTCACACTGGATTCTCCCGGAGCTGTTGGCACCGTACTAATTAAAGCTCTGTCGCCACCTCCATTGTTTTCCCGGGTTTGTAACCAAAGCCCGAAAAATTAGTCGGAGTCATTACAAGACACACTGCCAGTGAGGCAAACAAGTCCTACTGGGCCATTCTGGGGGCCTCACAAAAGGGGATTGAAACAAACAGAGAAGATGATATAATATTTGATTTCTGTTGGTTTAGAGAACAATGGGCAAGTCCTTGATAAATTCTAAGGTTTACGGGAATAAACGGTTGGAATTGTCCTGTTTGTTTCCCCGCCAAATTTCCTTTTCTGACTCCCTGCTCCCCCCCCACCTCCTATCTGTGGCAAGCAAAATATAAATCAGCTCTTTCAATCTGAAATGATCAATTGGATTGATTATAAATTAATTATTCTCATAGGTATTTGGGGATTTTTATTATCAATTTCTTGACAAAGAAGAGTAGGTTTTGTTATTGCTGTCTTTGCAAGAGGTTTTTCCTGGTTCTCCCAGTTGCCGGTGCCTTTCTCTTCATGATGTTTATATGTGTGTGTGTGTGTATGTGTGTGTGTGTGTGTGTGTGTGTGTATGTGTGTATGGATGGATGTAAATATATGTGTATATATATATATGGATGTAAATATATGTGTCTATGTATGGATGTATATATGTATCCATGCATGAATGTATATGTGTGTGCACATGTATAGATGTATATATTATGTGTGTATGAATGAATGTATATACATGTGTATATATGTATGGGTGTAATATGTGTGTATATGTATGGATGTGTGTACATGTATGAATGTATATATGTATGCACACATACACACATACACACATCTTCTCTCTTCAAAGTTATCTCACACACACACACAGTCTCACACACACACACATACAGCTTTCCTGTTCAAGGTTATTATATCTATATCCCTAATTTGGATTTTATATAGATTGCTTAATGTAAGTGTTATCTTCCTCATCCAATCTAATCTTCTTAAAAAGAGGGACTTTTCTTAATCACCAGTGTTGCCACAGGGAAGGTTTTCAATCAATCAATAGATATTTCATTTATGAAACACCCATTATATGAAGGTATTGCAGGAAGATCTGGAGATACAGAGGAAACAACAACAACAAAAAAAGTCCTGCCTTCAAGGAGTCTATGTTCTAATGGAACAAAACAAACAAGAAATCTATATAGTTATCCCTTCCATAGCACAAGGCGCTGCAGTATGGCACAGCCGTCCTACTATCTGGAAAATCCATGTAAGAACTTTTGGCCCTCCCTTTGCACAAGAGAAGTCTGGATTTTTTCCTTTTTTTTTTTTCCTTTTAGAACTATTTTATCTTTTAAGATACTATAAAATGTTGATATTATAGATATAATTCATACATTTCTGCATTTCTAAACTTTTTTTGTGTTATCTACTGACGCTCACATTTTATCTGTGGTTTTTCTGCTAACCCCCAGTATATCGAAGCTGTAATGGGGAAAGTCACTATGTGAAAGAAATTACTATACAGTGATATATACAAAGTAGATAGGAAGGCATTTTTGGAGAGGAAGTCACCAGTATCTGGGGATTTAAGAAGACACAGAAAGGCCTAGGTGGATCAAGGCATAAACGGATGGGCCTGGAGTCATCATTGACTTCTGATACTTACTTATAAGCTGTGTAACTCTAGGCAAACTAATTAATCTCTCTTGGCCTCAGTTTACCATATTGTAAAATGGGAATAATAATAGCATTTTCCTTTTCGGGTCATTGTGAGGATCAAATGAGATCATAATTATAAAACAACTTTAGCAGTACCTGACATATAAGAGGTTTTTAATGAATCCTAGCTACTATTGCTTGGTCATGGCCTGTGATTTCATTATTGCAAGGAACTTCTAAAATAGAATTGACTCATCTGAATATAGATCTATAACTGTGTGGTAACAGAGTCTGAGGCAATGTAACCTGAAGATACTAAAATATTAGGCACCTTTCTCAGCATCACATAGTATGTGTTAGAGGCACAATTTGAGCCTGGCAATTCACTAGGCCATGCAACTCCTCAAGAAAAACTGCAGATATTTTATATTTACTTTCCTGACTACATTTAAGTCATTAATCATAATTCAGTAACTAATAAGTGTTAGATCAAGGATTTAGTGCATACATTTCTATCACCACATAAATAATAGAGGCAAGATTTTTGTCCTTGATATATTAAAATACTTTTTTTCTCTCTTAAAAAAAGTGTACTAAAATTGGAAAGAGTTTTTTTTTTTTTTTCCCTCTAGTACGAATAACCAACTACTTCTAGATTGGATAAAAGAATGGCTTCAGATTACAAAATTGTTGCAATGTTTCAGTTTTCTCTAACAATAGATAATGCTGATAATTTTTACATTCGGGTTATTTTCTTTCTAGATTCCAGGACTGACTCTCTAAGCAATCTTTTTCTCTCCATGGGTGCTTTCTTAGTAGCTCAGCTCCTATACTCTTTACATGGATGGTCTCTTCTTTGATCCCTTCTCTCTACCTCATGCTTGAGCATATCTTTACTTCCAAAGATTAAGATCCATTGCTATTATATTGACTACAATCTATACTTTCAATATTGAATTCTCTTCTTATCCCTAGAATGCTACCGACAATCTGGTAGGTGGGCCAAAAAGGTCTCTGATTTCACTGTTTTGATGGTCTCCCCACTAATGCAGATTGGAACTTATCTGTGCCAATCAGACCAACCTAAGTGATTCTTTTGTTCTCAGAAATTTATGATGTAGATCCACTTAAGGGATAATGGTATATATCTATTTTGTATGCTTTGTTCTATTAAAATGTACACTCCTTGAAGATACTTAGTGTTCTGAAAACCTTCTGTTTCCTCCAAACATGGTGAGGATAAGAATAGAGCACCCTGGCTGCCCATTTCTTATCCTTTGCCCTTACCTTGTGACCAGCCCATTTCCAACTCTGATCCAAAAGTCATCTGCTCATAAATGACTTACTAGTAGTTTAATTAAAATGTCTCAAATTGAACTTCTTACCTTAAGTCCTAAACCCACTATACCTTTTTAATTCACTAATTGTATTTACCAAATCAATGTTCCTTTCATCACCATAATAAAAATCTGGGAATATTATTGATTCTTTGTCTTCTTTAATTTCTCTCTAATCACTTATCAACTTCTATTGATTCTACTTCCACATTTCTCTCATCTGCCTTCTTTTTAGTATATTCACTGAGATGTCCATTGATAGGCCTTCATTCCCTCTTAGATTATCTCATTAGCTTCATCATTAGCAGGATTATCTCCATTTTCTTCCCATTCTAATTTATCCTTCAACCTACTGGGAGATATTATAGTAGATAGAGAAGGAAGAAGGAGGAAAAAAGAAAAGGAAAGAGAAGAAAGCAGAAAGCAGAGGGAGAAAGAGATAGCAGGATGAAGGGCTGAGAAAGAAAGAAGGAATGGCATGTTAGTCTTCCTCTCACAAATCTTCAGTAACTCTCTTACACTGCAATGAACATTCAAACTTTTTTGTTGACATTCAAGGTACCTCTATATTACAATACCTCCATCTTTCCAGTCTCATCTTATAGTAACCTCTTCCAATGGTGATATAATTGATGCTCCATATCAACAGAATAGTGCTTCCCGGTCTAGTTTTCTCCTTTCCTACTTCCAACTTCATGCTTGTGATAATCCATTCATCTGGAAAGCCTTCATTTCTTTCTTTCCCTCTTAAATTCCTATGCTTCTACTTGAACATAAACTCCGTAAGAGAAGAAATGATGTCATTTTTCTTTTTGCATCCCCTGCTCTTAGCACCATGCTTATGGGACCCATCCTCCATCTTTGATCAAGACCTGTAGCTTCATAAATATAAGAACTTTCAGGTGAGAAAATTCCTTCTACTAAAGCTTTTTGGCTACTGTAACTTAGCTCAGAAAGTTTCACGGAGGCACTGAGACATTACATTATCCCGTGTTTTAGTAGCATTTAGTAAATATTTGTCCAATGTTTCTGAATGTTTTCTAAAGACCTAATGAAATGACCTCTTCTCCTATAAGGCTTCCCCAATTCCCTCAGTTAGTAAAAACCTTCATCCTCAGAGCTCCCATTATATTGCCACCACTCCAATATATTGCTCATTATACTTGGTATGCCCACTATTCTACAACAAATATTCATTAGGAAGCTGGACATCTGGAAGCCAAGAGGATACGTGTTATTACAGTTATTTTCCTACCAGGGAGAAAACTCTATGAGGTCAAGGGCATGTATGTACCACTCCAAATAAGCAGCCATTACTTCACACAGAGCAGGAATATTAAAAAAAATGTGAAAATGAGAGTCTTTGGAGTGTTCAAGAGATCCAAAGTCAGTCAAAAAATCTAAAAGTGAAACTGGTGTACTTCCTCCCCCAGCCCACTCTCTGGGATCCCAGACTTGAAATAACGGCAAAACCGAAAAGCTAATCTCTTAGTTTAGCATTTTTGTGCCTCTCTCAGACTGCCTCCCTCCTTCCTGCCTGCAACTGTGTTTCTTCATTTCATTTCTATTTAATTAGCAGATGGACAAAACTCATCAGAACATATCCAAGAGTAGAATGAAACTGAATGCTAAGGGGAAAAAAAAAAAGCCTATCTTGCTAGAAAGCTGCCTAGTAATAACACCACCTCAATTATGCATAAAATGGTGCTGTATGCTGCCAGAGACCAAACTGTATTATCTTTGGAGTCTCGGCATATTAGGTATTAGACTGGGAAAATCACAGGTTCTGGGGTAAGATTACTACGATGTAGACGTGAACTGAGAAGAGAGCCATGTGGCTGTGGTTAGGGGAGGGAATGTTTAAGCTGCAAATCTGAACACTGTTTTAATATGTTCTTAGTAGTGAGGTACTTTGGAGAAGGGGGGAAGAAGAACTTGAAACTCCCTCTCTCTCTCTCCCTTTCCCCTTCCTTTTCTTTTTCCCTTCCCTCTCCCCTTCCCTCTCTCCCTCTATGTGTGAGTCTGTCTCTACCTCTCTGCCTGTCTCTGTCTCTTTCTCTTACTTCTTTCTCTCTGTTTCTGCCTCTGTCACCTCTATCATCCATCCATCCATCTATCTACCCATCTATCTATATTTCTATGCACCTGTCTATCTAGTTACCCATCTATCTATCTAGCTACCCATCTATCTAGCTATTCATCTCTCTATCTACTCATCATCTAACTCAGTTTCTGTTTCAAGAAAATGCCCTTTGGTCAACACATTTTAAAAGGAATATACTATCGTTTTTAGTAACATTTCTTTCCTGCTATCTTTTTTTTTTCCCCAGAAAGCTTCCTATCTGCTTTAAGTATATTCCAAATGAGAGTCACTTTAAATAATTTAAGATATTTTGTTTTTTATGGGAGGTTTTGTCATTGTTGTATTCAATCTCAGTGGAGACTAACTCTTCTATTTAAACCTTTAATTCTCTTTCGCCAAATTTTACTTGCTTGTGGAGGCTAGAATTTATAGTCCCATAAGGTCAAAGACATGGAGCTGAAAGGGACATTTAAGATGATCTCATCTACTCCCCCCATCCCATTTTACAGATGAGGAAACTGAGACTCAGAAAAAAATGAAGTAATTTACCCAGAATCCCACAAATATAATTGTCAAAAGCAAAAATCAAATACAAGTCTTTTGATTGCAGAACATTTTAACTATCATTGAGAAAGAAGTTTATGGGGTCAAATTTAGGGGAAAAAAGCAACTAATTGAATACTAAAATCCTGACAGAGCACAGAGAAAGCTCCTACAGACCTGGGAATCTACAGGGCACAAAGAGATCTGGCAGACCTGGCAATCCAAGGGAGAGAATCTTCTTTGTCCCTCAAGGCTGCCCACACTCTTTACTAATTCAGTTTCTGCTACTGGGGGCGGGGAGACAAAGAGGCCTTCCTTGACCCAGGACATTTTGAAAGAATCCGTTATGTGGTGTTGGATTGACATTAACACAGAGTGACTCCCACACACTGCTGTCTAAAGGACTTAGTTTTGGTATTTTCATAGCTTTTGGAACCACACACACACACACACACACACACACACACACACACACACAGCAATTCAGTTCACCTCAGTTTCCTCAACTATAAAATGGTGATAACAATAGCACCTAATTCCTAGGATTGCTGTAAGAATAGTATAAATGGATGGATGGATGTGTGCATGTGTATATGTATGTATAAGTATGTCTAATGTTTGTACATACATAAAACCAAGTACCTGCATGTATATTACATACATATACATACCTACACATATGCATGTATGCACACTCTCTCTCCCCCCCATGCTCCTCCTCAACCCCCTCTCTCTCATTTAGAGTGTGTGTGTGTGTGTGTGTGTGTGTGTGTGTGTGTGTGTTTATGTATGGAGAAGATGTGAAAATACCAAAACTATTTTTTTTAGTTAGCAACCTTTAGACTTCACTCTGGATTAATGTCAACCCGATATTATAGAAGATTACTCTGGGATATCCTGAGACCAAAAAAAGACACCTGATTTTTTTTAAAACACACACACACACACAGAGTCACACACATACACAAACGCCCATATGCAGACATGACATTATTAGTGAAAGCTCAAATTTAATTTCTGCCCATTCATGTGAAGAGGTCATCTAGCTGTTGCTTGAAGACAAATGATGCTGCCTGCATGGACTTGTATGGGCTAGGTGGTAAAAAGAATAGAGTACTGGACCTAGAATCAGGAAGACTCAAGTTCAAACCCAGACACAGATTTACTAGCCATAGGACCCTGAGAAAGTCACTTAACCCAGTTTGCCTCAGTTTGCTCACTTGTAAAATGAAGATAATAACAATACCTATCCTCCCAGGATTGCGATGAAGATGAATTGAGATAATAATTAAGTGCTCAGCACAGTACCTGACACACATTAAATATTACATAAATCTCAGCTATTATTAGCTATTCTTAGGCAGGCCATTTTCCCTATGAAAAGTTGTAATGTTTAGGAATCCTCACCCCTATATCCCCCCCTCACCCCTGTGACCTCCAGCCTAATAACATTTTTGGGGCCCCAACAACCCCTTAATGCTTAATAACCATGACCCATCACTACCACCACCAATGTATATTCTGTCCTTCTGAGACATCCCCCAACTGAAGCACATGTCTACACTGGGTACACACAGCAGTCTGAATATCATGTTTTCTACTAGCTGTGAGCTCCTCAAGGAGAAGACCTGCTTGCCTTTCTTTGTCACATCAGCTCTTCACATAATGGTCAGAACAAGGAAGGGAGTTCAGAAATGTTTGTCAATTGAACAGCGCATGCAGAATCACAGTATTAAAATGGAATCTGTCCATAGTAACTGGACATGGTTGAAGGATTCCAACGAACCCTCTTCCTCCAAAGGCAGCAAATGGATGGCTCTAATTATGAGCAAGTTCATTTTTTGTTCTTATTTTTGTGATATAAAGCCTATATTTGTTTTTACGAGTGACTTCCATTCTTTTCCTCTGTGACCAAATAAGAAAAACAAAATCCTGATCCATCCTTCATGTAACAAACAACCTTTAAGGTTTTTAAAGACTGCTATCATCTCTTCCTCGAGTCTTCTCTTCCTTAGGCTAAACATGTCCACTTCATTCTCATTGAATTCACCAAAATTTTATCAGTCTAAGGCACTGGAGGTAGGGATGAAAAATGACCCTTCTGATCTCCTTTTTAACCTGGTCTGTGACTAAAATGTTCCCATTTATATCTGCCTCACATCCCATCTCAGGCCTTCAGATGAAGTCTGTGATTTCACTCCTTCCACCTCCAATTTTGTAATAAAAATCCCACCTTTGGGAGAGGAAATCTTTGGATTGTAAGTGGATCCTGAAATGGAAACGTTTAGAAAAGCTCAGCCACTTGAGAGATACAAGACAGCTCCTCTGTTTCCTAACGTCAGAGTAATCCCCATCTTCCTTCACACGCTTTGATAGACACTGAGGGAAACAGATATTATAAACTAAAAGAGGCAAAAACTGATTAGAATTGGGAGAAGGGCAGGAAACATAACTTGCAGTAAATGTAAAGGAAAGTAAGACTACATTCAAGCTAATTCTTTAAGTGCATCGGGCACAAGAGGATAAAGAAAGAAAAAAATGTTTCCCCTTCATTAGGTGTAGAGGCACAGTAAATAAGAGAAGCTTTTTATGATTTTTTTTTAAATAAGAAAAATGGTTCACATGTGACTTGAAAGCAAGAACAGGCAATGCATAAGATAAAAAGACAGTAAACCTCTGTGGTCTACACAAAAAAGGGGGAACAACTAAGTAAATAAGCTGGATTTATTCCAAATCAAAACAGGCTTAAGCCACAGCATGAGTAATGTAGATGACTTATAGGCGAGAGAGTTTTGACAGTCATTAAATACAGGGATTGGTTTTTGAGAAAAGCTGTGTGAGTTCTGATTTGAACAGTTCAGGGAGATGTAGACTCCCCAAAAGAGCAAAAATACCCTGATCTGACCTCTTCCCTGAAAGTTCTAGGCAGGAGTCTATGGGATGATACAATATTAAATGATATACTCCATTCACAATGTAAACAATGGTACAGGGAAGAAAATAAAGGGAGAATGTGTTCTGAAGACAAAGATATAGAAATCCATAGAAGGAAGAAGGAAAGAAGTAGAAAGAAGCATTTTCTCAGTACCTACCAGGTGTCAATCAGGGGCAGATTATTGGCACAGTGAATAGAGTGCTTTCCTTGTAATCAGGAAGACTCACTATCATGAGTTCAAACCTGGCCAAAGACAGTTTACTAGCTGGTGACCCTGGGCAAGTCACTTAACCCTTTTTGCCTCAGTTTCCTCATCTGTAAAATAAGCTGGAGAAGGGAACAGCAAGTAACTCCAGTATCTCTGTCAAGAAAACCCCAAACGGGGTCACAAAGTATTAGTCATAATAGAAACAAATGAACAAAAAAAAAAAGTGTCGGTCACTTTGCTGAGCACTTCACATCTTATTTGATAGAAACTAATATAAATACATAAATGTATGAGTACAAACTTTTGATCATAAAAGCTGAAAAAAGATTATTCAAACAATATGAAATCATTAAAAACCTATCCTATGCTAATATTTGATATAAAAATACAAAAATAAAAGGATTCCAACTCTCAAAGCACTTAAATCCATGTGGGGGAGGGATTACCTATACAGATTGAACTTGAAGTAAGAGAACAAGGTTCAAATCTTATACTGCAACTTACTATATATGTGACTCGGAATCAGTCATTTCTTCACCCTGAATCTCAGTTATTTTATCTGTCAAATGGTAAGTCTGGGAGGAGTCAGAGGTAAGTCTGATTCAAAGTCAGGTTCTCTACCAATTCTACCATGATGTTTCTTTTAATAAAGTGAATAAAGAGATAAATAAAAAGTAATAGTGGATTAGAGGTATTAACATCTAAGAAAGTCAGGGAAGGCTTCATGTAGGAAGGGAGTTAAAATTCTAAGTGAAAGAGTTGAGAAAAATCCATTATAGTTCTGGTGGATAGCCATAAGCAATATTTCCAAAAACACAACCACAAAACAACAGCAGAAGAAGCAGCAACAACAACAACAAAAAACAACAGCACAGAGAGAAGAGCTAGCATACATTGCATAATCCTGAGAAATTAATAAAGCCAAAAAAAAAAAAAAAGACAGAAGTTGAGGCTGAGTCTATATATGACATTTGCTTCCTGATAATTAGAATAATACAACTGACACTAAATTGTCCGCTCATTCAGGAGCCTGCTATTTACTATTAGAGAATTTTGAGGGAGAGCCACACCTAGACCCATCAATAAACAAAATGGAAATTTTTTTCCTCAAGAAAAGTCTTCAGAAATAAATGGATTTTGGTTTGGGGGGAGGAGGTTTGTGTGAAAATCTTTTTGACAAGAAAAGCAGAGTAAAATGCATATTTTAGTGCTGAGCAAGATAGAGAATAAATCCACACAATTCAAACATAATTCTACATCACAATTATAAAATCCTGGGGGAAATGAGAAAGAAAGGAAAGCTCCATTCAAAATAACTACCAAAAAAAAATCACACAATGGATGGGAGTCAATTCATCAAGGTACACTGAAAACCTGTATAGATATAATTATAAAATGATCCTTAAAGAAATAAAGGATAACTGGAGGGATATTCATTCTCCATTCCTGAGCCATAACAACATAATAATCATAAAAAAGATAATACTACCTAAATTAATTTACAGATTTAGTGCTATACAAATCAAACTGCCAAGGGGACACTTGATAAAGCTAGCCAGCATACTAATAAAATTCATTTTCAAGTTCTAGAATCTCAAGGGGAATATGGAAAAATATAGGACTAAATGGGAAATAATCATCAAAATTATTTAGTACTCCTTAGAAAAAGAAATACAGATCAATGCAATAGAGTAAATAAGGAAAAATAGAGGGAAAATAACCAAACTGAACAATTCCTTGTTTAATATCCCTAAAAAATATATTAGGAAGAAATCCTTATTTAACAGGATCTGTTAGGAAAACTGAAAAGTACCTTGGCAGAAAGCTTGTTTAGATACCAAACATAAGGTGCCACAATATGCCTAAGACCATACCACCCTGAAAAATGCCAATTTTGTCTTGGAAGGTAATCAGGGTCATGGTTGGTTAGTATTTGGATAAGATACCACTTGGGAATAGTATAGTATTGTAGCCTCTTTATTTTTACTTTTAGAAGAAACCGTGTATTAAAATGGACAGACTAGAGGTTAAAGTTCTACGTCTGATACATGATGCTTGTGTATCCTTGAACAATTTATTTTAACTTCTCAATCTCCTAATTAGCTCTCAAAGACTTAATTACCAACACTGGTACCAACCTACATTAGTTCAGAGAACTTTTCATTCAGGAATCCCAAGGAATTCACAGGTCCAAGCCTTATACCTTTATTTATACCACAATGAGTTCAAAATGGAAAGGTAAGATATATACACTTATTAAATGTTTACTTTGTTCCAGGAATTGTGTTAACTAATTAAAAAAAATAAAAGCAGAATTAAAGACAGACTCTTCCATCAACAAACTTAGATTCTACTGGAAGGAGGAGAAAAAATACAAAAAGAGGGAGTTGAAAGGGTGGCAGAGAGAGAAGGGAAGAAACAATGTTTTGAAGTCCAAAGGAAATCATGGAGAATTAAAATGAGCTAGTCTGACCTCATCCACAAAATGGAGGGGCCAGAAGGAACCCATTAATGAGAGATTGGATTGAGTGAGGGGGACCAGAATTTGTATCAAAATCTCTGATCATTTCCTGGCATTATAAATGTGGAAAATAAACTACCATTAATATATAAGAATAAAAATCATTCCCTAATGAATAAATGACAAAGAACTTCAGAGGTTTTTCAAAAGAACTACAAACTATGAATAATCACCTGAAATACTGCTATAAACAATACAAATTAAACAAAATCAAAACAGTTCTGATTATTTACTATATATCCAGAAATGTTGAGTTTTCTAATAGTATTTTATAGTTTTCAACATTTACCTTAGCAAAACTTTGTGTTCCACATTTTTCTCACTCCTTCCCTCCCCCCCAAGACATCAAGCAATCTGATAAGTGAAAAATATGCAAATTTTCTAAACATATTTCCATATCCATCATGCTGAGCAAGAAAAAACCAGATCCGAAATGGGAAAAAAACAAGAAAGAAAAATAGTCAAAATACTATACTTTGGTCTACCTTCAGTATCGATAGCTCTCTCTCTTTCTTTGTATGTAGATGGCACTTTCCATCCCAAGTCTATTGGAATTCTTTTGAATCACCTCATGATTGAAAGAATCAAGTCCATTACAGTTGGTCATCAGCATCAGTTCATGTAAGGTATGTCAGGTTTTCTATGATCAGTCTGTTCATCATTTTTTGTTTGTTTGTTTGTTTTTACAGAACAATAATGTTCTATTACTTTCATATGCTTATTCAGCCCTTCCTGAGCTTTTGGGCATTTGCTCAATTTCTAGTTTCTTGTCATTACAAAAAGAACTGCTACAAACATTTTTGTACATATGAGTTTTTTTTTTCCATCTTATATGATCCCTTTGAGATGTAAACCGAGTAAAGACACTCCTGGATCAGAGGGTATACATAGTTTTATGGGCCTTTGGGCATAGTGCCAAATTGCTCACCATAATGGTTGGATCAGTTCACAACTCTGCCAACAATACACTAGTATCCCAGTTTTCCTACGTTCCCTCCAACATTTACCATTATCTTTTCCTTTCATCTTAGGCAATCTGAGAGGTGTGAGGTGGTACCTCAAAGTTGTTTTAATTTGTATTTCTCTAATTAATACAATCCTTGTATTCTTACAAATTTTAGTCAACTTTGAGGAATTTTTTTAATTAGGAAAAGATACAATCAGTGTTAAAGGAATTGTGGAAAGTTTGAAGGGGTTGTGAAAAGGCAGGCATATTAGTATAAAATTATGAAGAGATTAATTAGTCCAACTATTCTGGAAAGTCATTTAGAATTATGGTAAGAAACAAGATTAAAGAGGAAGCACAAAGCTGTAAAAAAATTGTAGTCAGTGTTTCTGATAAAGGTCTCATTTCCAAAATATATAAATTACATAGGATTTATAAAAAATACATGTCATTTTCCAACTGATAAATAGTAAAAAAAAATACAAATGATTTTCAGATAAAGAAATATGCCTTCTATAGTCATAAAAATTCTCTGAATTACTGTTGATTAGATAAATGCAAAATAAAACAGCTCTGAGGTACCACCTCACACCTTTCAGATTGCCTGAGATGGCAGGAAAAGATAATGAAAACTGTTGGAGGGGATGTAGGAAAACTGAGATGCTAATAAATTGCTGGTGGAGTTATAAAATGAACCAACCATTCTGGAGAGCAATTTGGAACTATGCCCAGATGGCTATAAAACTGTGTCTACCCTTTTATCTAGTAGTCCCATTACTGGGTCAGTATCTCAAGGAAATAATGTGCAAAAATGTTTGCAACAACTCTTTTTGTGGCGGCAAAGAATTAGAAAATGAGTAGATGTCCATCAGTTGGGGAATGGCTGAATAAGTTGTGGTATATAAACTTAATGGAGTATTATTGTTGTATAAAAAAGTTATGAACAAGCTAATTTTAGAAAGACCTGGAACTGAGCTGAGCATGAACTGAAGCTGAGCAAAACAAGCAGAACCAAGAAGACACTATAAATAGTATTAGCAGTATTGTGGGATGATCAACCATGGAGGACTTGGTTCTTTCTCAGTGACTCAGTCATCCAAGGAAATCCCAATAAATCCAGAGAGAGAACTATGGAGACAATGTAAATCAATAAATTTAAGCTCATTTTTTCCTTCTGTTTTTTTTTTTCCTCTTGTGACTTTTCTTTTTTGTTCTGATTTTTCTCTCTCAAAATGATTCATAAGGAAATGTGTTTTTTAAAGAATGTACATAACCAGAAAAAAATAAATAAAAAGAATTATGGTAAAATAGCAATTAAAATACCCCTTTGATCCATAGTACCCATTGCTAGACATATACATTAAGAGGTCAACGTTAAGCCCCCACATATTTATAGAAGTATGTTAGGGAAAAGTTAGAAACAAAATATAGGTTCATTGGTTGAAGATTATATAAAAACTATATAATAAAGGGTAATGCTATCAATAAATATAACATAAAATGAATTTTTAAAATATGAAAAATTGACAAACTTGAAAGGTCTTATAAAAATTACTACAAAGCATAATCAAGCAAATATACAAGGTAATTTCACCCAAGCAGAAAGAGTATCAACAAAATAATAATAATAATAAAATGACTGCCATCAAATTGTAATGTCCAAGCTTAGCTCCAAATATCTTTTATTTGGAAGTACCCCCTTCCCTTCTTTTCACTGGGGAAGTGAGGACCACTAGCTTAGAATACTGTATCTAATGTTAGACTTGGTTTGTGTATTGATTAGTTTTTCATAACTCCCCTCACCAAAGAAGGGGTTAGGTTTAGAGATAAAGAGGAAGTTAAATAAAATGTTGGAAAACAGAATTCTCAGAGGAGAAAAGTTCTTTAAGCAATGGAAATTGGGACTTTTTTTGCAGTCTATAGTCTTATGGAAATACCAAGAAATTACCAAGTATTTCAAAGTCAATATGTGTCATAAGCAGCATTAGAACTCAGATCTTTCTATATTCAAGGCCAATTCTCTTTCCATTAACAAAATAAATAAGACATCTATAATTTTTACCATGTAAAAAGGATGAACGAGACTCCTGGGTCAAACAAAAAATGAATACAAAGGGTATGTTTTATTTATTTTCTGTGGCTGGACAAAAGAAAACAATTGTTCTTGCTAACTGCATTGAAAAACTGTGTATATGACAGCCTTTGACAGTAGAGATACATTTGTTATCATACCTCCCAAAATGTAGGAGATACTTTTGGTTACTACAGCAACAATCCACAGAAGGTACAAATGCAGAGTTTATAGCATGCATCTTTCCACTATTCGTTTCTCAATGCATATATTATCCCTTGGAAGAATCATTAAATCCAGGACTAGAAGGAGAATTAGCACCTACCCACTTCAATTGTTTTATTGTAGAATTGCAAAAGAAACCAAATCTCAGAGGTTAAATGGCTTATTCAAAGTCACACAGAAGGTAACTGGCAGAGTAGGGATTCAAACTCCAGTAACTGGAGGGTTAATGTGCCAATTTTCTACCCTTACATGTTCCCTATCTCCTGACTTAGAATTTTGAGACCTGGGTTCAAGTTCCTAACACGTTTACTTTTTGAGAGTGATAACTTCTTAGAGCTGAAGTTTCTTGATTTTTTTTTAAAGTAGGCATAATATCTGCATTATTTATTTCTCAGGGTTTTGTTGTAATCATGAAAATTTTATGAAAGCACTTAGTGGCTATAAATCATTCTATAAATAAATAAATATTATTCATATTATCCTTGATCTTTTTTAGTTGCTGATGGGATAGACAGTTTATAAACAGTAAGGCCATTTCTTTTTTTGGCCCAAACTAATGATAAAGACAATTATCCAGTTTCACATTGGAAATCTAAGAAATTCTCCCCCAAAGAGAAGCAAATGAGGTGGAGTCAGTGGGCTAGTTGGAGAGGAAGCATCAAATGTCAGTTCCAGAAAAGGTGCCCAGAGCATAGGCAGGAGGTGAATGGATGGTGAGGAATGTTTGTGGGAGAATTCCATTACAAGATCAAAGATCCATTTTGGCCAAGCTGAGAGACAGGGAATAAATCATCCATTTGGAAATGACCTACAGAAGGTAAAATGCATTCTTTAGCTGGGGAAATATTGATAAAAAGAGATTAAATAAGAAGCCAAAAGGGCATAAAGTTCCACCTTCAATGTCTCTGGAACAAGTAGAAATGCAACATCTGAGCTATCTCCTGTAAATGCTGAGATGTTTCTTATTCTCAGTCTCATTTTGCTCATCTGCCAAATGGCGATAACATATTATTTTTTAGGGTTGTTAGGATAAGGTGAGAAAATGTGCACCAAGACCTACATGATTTTGAACATTTAAGTTTCCATAGTATTAATGACACATAATATTATTAGACAATAGCTGACATATTAATAACATTGGATAGCTCCCATGCTTTGATTTTGTAGCTGCAACAAGTATTGTTATCAATCCCCCCATTTTTAGTGATGAGAAAACAGACTTAGGCAGATTAGTGACATGCTACAGGTAGTGTGTTTTAGAGACAGGATATGAATCCAAGCCCAGTGGGATGAGGGAGAATAAGGAATTGAGAATAATATAGAAGTTGTAACTGACTAGAAGAATAGTAATACTCTCAAAAGAAATATGGAAACTCATTGAGAAGTGAGTTAGGAAATGGGGCAATAGACACCTATGAGATGTTGGGTTTGAAATGTCTAATGACAGTTAGTGATAGAAGACTAAAATTCTAGAGACAGAGCAGGACAGGATGATGGAGGGATGTCCTGCATAAATATGATCACTGAACCCTTAAAAGCTAATGAAATCACCCAGAGATTATAAAGAAAAAGATCTAGGTCAGAGAAGTGGTGGTCACCCTATTAATGAAAAGCCAACAAAGAAGACTAGTAATTAAACAGAAGAACCACAGTATATCACAAAAATCCAGAAAAAGGGAGATTAACAAAGAGCATATCTACAATTAAAAAGCTTCAGAGATGTTGAGAAAGATGAGAACTGAAAAAGGACCTTCACATTTGACAATGTCAGTCATAACTTGTCAGCCAAAATAGCTTTAGATGTAGACCCTCTGAAACTAAAACCATCACTATTCTGAAGCTTACCTTTCCATTGAGCCTCCTAGGTGGCCTAGGCCTCCAGACAATAGATATATAATCTGTCACCAAGACAACGCTATAAACTGTTGCTACTTGGTAGGACATTTAAGAGATCATTACCATATTTATCACAAAACCTATTCATTTGTTTATCTTTTTTTCTGCTGTGAATACATTCATCCTTCCAATTACCCAGATTTAAAACTTCAGGGTCATCCTTGATTTTTCTTCTCTCACTACACACTTCATATACAACAAACTGTCAAGTTTAGTTCATTATAACATCTCAACATCTCTCATATTTCCCCCCTTCCCCTTCACACAATCATCTTCATAGTTCAAGCCCTGATTCTCACCTGCCTAAACAATGAGAATAGCCTCCTGCTTGACTTTTCTTCTTCAGTCTCTACTCTTTCCTGATCTATTCTACATAGCTGCCAAATATATATATATTTATTACCATGTCACTCCCTTCTTCAGAAATCTTTATGAGATTCTCCACATATTAGATAAAAAAACAATCTCCTTGGCCTGGCACTTAAAACCCCCCATGATCTACCTCCAATTTAACTTTATATTGTATTTCCTATTGCTCTTCCTCTTTATTCACCCTTCATTTAACCTGATTGGTCATTAGCTATTTCCCAAACTTGATGTGCTATCACTAATTTCTATAACTTTGAAAAGCCTGTGCCATGTATTTGAAATGTTCTGTCTCCTTGTTTTGACTTCATGAAATATCTGATTCCCTTCAAGAATCAACTTAGTTGCTATTTCTTATATGGGGCCTCTCCAGAGACACCCAATTTTTAGTGATAAACTGCCTGTAATTTCTTTGCTTTTTATTTATATTCTGGATTGCTCTAGTAGAATGGAAGCTCTTGAAGGATATACACCATGTTTATTTTGGTCCACATAACGCCAATGACTAGCACAGTATTTAAAATATGACAGGTACTTAATCATAGAAACTATTAATGATGGTTGAATAATCATTGCATATTAAATTTAGGGCTAGAAGGGATGTCAGACATCATCTCCTCCAACCCCTTAGTTTTACAGATGACAAAAGTGAGATATAATCAATGTTATGCTGTATCAGACATGAGATTCAAACTCAAGTCAGGTAATGAGCTGATTTCAGAAATGAGAGGTACTTTCACACTATTAGGAGATATCTGAGAAGGTCTTTTATGAAAGGAAGTATTTGTAAGTGAATTTTAAATGAAAGGAAGAATTTTTAAGTGAATTTTAAGTGAAAGAAGTATTTTAGAGTGAATACTTTTTTTTCTTTTATATTACAGTTTTTTTATGAAAAAGTTTTGCCAAAAATAAATAAACCATAGGCATTCCATTCTTCTCCCTTTCTGTCAGTGATAAACACAATCAATAAGTGTCTTTTGTCTTTTCTGAGTGAAAGGCAAGGAGATGTGCATCTCCCATGGCAATGACAGAACTTTTTATTATCTTGCTTCTCTGTTCCTGGTTGTTATTAATTTTAAACTTTTGTTGCATTTTGCAGATAATAAAAACAGCAATAAAACCAGCCTTTATTACAAACTAAGTCTTGTGCCTTGCTTTTTTCAATCCAAACACACATCAAAAAAGAAGCGGAAGCTTCTCTAACAATTCAGGATGAAGAAGATTAGTTTGAAAGGCAAAAGGTGAACACATGTAACCCCTACAGGATGTGTACCATATTTCATTCATTCATCTCTTGGCTTTGCTGTAATTCTTATGGAAAGGATGAGGGATGAGGTGAGTGTCTGTCTAGTTCTGCACACAATTGCTTTAGTAAGCAAGCAGGACCATGGACAGTACCTCCTAGCAGCCAAAGCCACTCTTTCACCTGTGATTAGGGCTGGGGATGTGGAGATGCAATTTATGGGCTTTGTTTCAGCTAGAAAAGATTAAAGTCATGTCTTCAATAAGAATGTTTCTTTCATCCATTCTACAATCATGATCAGGCTATCAAAGTAATAAACTATTTTGAGTTTTTATTTGTTTGTTGTTTTTAATTGTTTCTTTTTGATTGTTTTTTTTTTTTTTTCTCCAAGGTCAACAGATTAGCCTAAAGGATTCTGAAATGTATATTCACCCATTTATCTCAGTTATGAATCATTCATTATAAGAAGCAAAAGCTGTTGCCTACAGAATAGAGCCTAGTATTTGGAGTCAGGAATCCTATTTTAGATGCTACCCAACTTTGTGACCTCAGAAAAGTCCCTTACAACTCAGTTTAGTTAACTGGAAAATGAAGAGATTAGATAAGTACATTTTTATAATGTATACCTTCCAGCTCTTGCATGACACAACGCTATTAAAAACCTATGGGATACTGCATTTCACATGGGTTAAAACTAAGCAGTTAAATTCAATGTATAGTTTGATGAACTACTATAAAACCACTTTGATTACATAGATATAGTCATTCATAATACAAAACAATGCCCTTGTGATTTTTATAAGTACATATAAAGTGCCTACGCTGAAGAATGTATTAGGAACACTTAAAATGTTGTCCTATACCTCTTCCCCTATCTGCCAGACAATATAGTATTTTCAAAAAAAAAAAAAAAGCCATATCCATTCCTTGCAGAGTCAACTGCAAGCAAAAATCACTAAGTGGGCATGATGCACACTTGTGATTTCTTTCACATGTTGCCTCTGAAATCTAATATTTTTACACATTCTATCTAGCTAATATTCTATTTTTAAGGCTTTGATCTAGCATAATTGTCAACTACTCACATTAAAATATTAGCTAATGATGTTTGGTTTTACCTCTCCCAAGCAGAACCTGCATTTTGATAGTGAACTTTTGAAATGATGGGATCACATATTTAGATCTTGAAATTAACTTAGGTTTTCTAATCCATTTTGCAGATCAGGAAGCCTAGCTCAAAATACTTGTCCTAAGTCACACACACATGAAATGGCAGAGCTACTCAGATGCTGACACAATCCTCTTTCCACTATGACACAAAGATCAACAATATTTAATATTAGAATACCAAACACCATGATAAAGTAATAGGGATCTTATTTTGGACATGACTTCATAGTATCCCTAAAAATCTCAGGGTGTAGGCAGCCACCTATTCTGCCTACATTTCAAACTCCTTTGTTAACTTCTTGGCAGCAGATTCTTTTTCCTTCTTTCCTTCCAGTCTCCTACTACCCCCAGGCCATCTGCAATAACCTTTGTGAATAATTACCTCATATTTGCACAGTCTGTTTGGCCCGACAAGAACCTTGCAGACTTAAGATGACATACACACAGCTAAATTTTCACATCTCACCCTACAGGCTGCTGGTATGAAACAGAGTGATTCAGAAAAGCCAGCAGAGAAGAAATGCATATGTAATTAAAACTACCGAGAATTTACAAAGGCAATACCTATGCTGGGCTAGAGCCAAGATGCTGGAGAGACATATCGACTGATCCAACAGTCCTGCTGGACCTCTGTCAGTTGGGAAAGAAGGTTGTGCCAATGTGAAGTTCTTTTTGTGTTTGGACACAAGTGGACACTGGGGAAAATGACCGGGAACACTAAGCTCATTTTTCAGTGGTGACCAGAGCCAGGATGCAAAGTGTCCACAGTCTAATAAGGGTTTTATTTTTGCTTGAATAACCTGAAAAGCCATTTGTTATTTTATTGTTTGGGCTTGAAGCTTCACTGAAAGGGAGAAAGCTCCTAAAGGAGTCTTAGATCATCAGTTCTTGCTAAGTATAACAAATTAATAAATATATGCAATATATATTCATTTAAATTATCTTAATTATGAAAGGGAAACTCATTAATCCTCAGTTGCCCCAGAACATGGAGGGATTATGCATCAGGAATGAATAATCCCAATCACCATATTTGTTGTTGGGTGTTGGAGAGGTTAGGGGTGGACTGCGGATTTATAATAATACAACAGGGAAAACACAGCAAAGAAATTTTCTCTGTAAAAATGCAATTGTCACCTGCTGTAAAATATCTTAGAGAGTTTTCTGAGTACCTGAAAACAGGTAAGAGACATTGGCTAAGTACAAATAGCCAGTCTGGAGTCAACAGAAAGGCATGCATCTCAGACTTATTATTTTTTAAGTTAGCTCTCCATCTTCTATCTCATGCTAACGAAAACAATATTTGTATTGTATTGTACTGGAGATTTTCTCCAACAGGTTTATTTTCTTATTTAGACTGTTTTTAGAATTTAGGAGATGGTTTAGAAGATTGGTATTATTATTATAGGTATAACATACTTTGGCATATGTTCTGCATATAGAAACTTAAAATTTGGCTCAAAATATATTTTAGATTTGGATTTCAGGTCATATTATTGTAAATTTTCACTCTTTATTGACCTAAAGATGTAAGGAACCTTAATGTCTGTCTCATTAGGAAACAGAGGCTTGGAGACATTAAATGCCTTGTCCAAGTCATGTAGTAAGTACCTGAAGCAGTATTTGAAATTGTTTTCCTGACCTTAGATACTTACTTACTGTGTGACCTTGGGAAAGGCATTTAGCTCCATTTGCCTCAGTTTTTCATATATAAAATGAACTGGAGAAGGAGAAGGAAACAGCAAACCATGGGATCATTAAGAGTCAGTTTTCTCACCTGTTATTTGCATGCTATGTCCTGAAGAAAAACAATAATCAGCAAGAGAGCAGGAACAGAGGCCGGGAAGGGAAGGGCAGGGAGAGGTAAAACAAAGGCAGTGATGCAAAATATGAGATGTAAAGTGTGGACAATGAAAAGAAGGTCAATTTGGCTGGATCATAGAATATAGGACTAAGAGAAAAGGAATAGGAGCAGTGAAGAAACAGAAAAGATGGAAGGTAATTTCACAATTTCCTAAATCATCTCTTATACCTCTGAGGATACAAAAAGTTTAAAGTTTGGAAAGGACAGACAGTACCAACCTCAAACCAAGTTTAGAGTTTAATTCTTAGAATGCTGAGAGAGCAGGCTAATTTGTCTACAGAAAAAAGTAGCACTGCAACACATCAAAATCAATTTACAAACAAGAGAACTGCAGAACATTTCATTAAAAAAACAAACACGAAAAGAAAAAGAAAAATGAAGAAAAAAGAAAAAGAAATAATGCTTCTGCCAAACTTTCAGTAAAAATGACAAAATCAACAAGTCAAGAATATTTTGTTATCTCCTACATGCCATGATTTGAGTGATGAAGTACCCCAAAGTATTTTTGCCATCCCAACACTGAAGGCTAAATTATTTTGTCTCTAAAAGTATATTATTAAAATTGAAATTCTGGAAGCAAACTGCATGTTAGGCCTTTTTCACTCAACAAATAATCATTCATTTATTTTTTGAATTTTTAGAATAAAAAAAGCATTCCCATAACATGGTATAATAAAAAGTCAATATGTCTTTATTAAGGATTAGGGAATTGATTAACATAGAAAGGTCCTAAGTCATTAGGGTCAGGAGAAGAAGGTTTTGAAGGGAAATAAGAGAGTAATAAGGAAGGAGCAAGTAGGTATATTAGAGAAAATATGTCTTGGGTAGTCAGGAGATGAATCCTGAGATCTCAGGACTGGAATGTGAATTTTGTTACTATCACTGTTCAGTAATTTTTCAATCATGTCTCTTTGTGATCCCATTTGAGTTTTTCTTGGCAAAGATACCAGAGTAGGTTGCCATTTCCTTTTCCACTTCCTTTTACAGATTTCCACATCATTTAAGAGAAACTGAAGCAAACCAGATTAAATGACATGCCCAGAGTCATGTAACTAATAAATGTCTGAGCCTGGATTTGAACTCAGGTCCTTTTGATTCCAGACTGATGAGTTCTATCCTCTTTGTCACCCATATGTCCCTAATGAATAGAACTTCAAGAAATAATGAAAACACGATGATGGGGTCCACTAGAAAATTTTGATGGATAATCTCAACTGGACTCTCATGATAGTAAAGTAATTCTTTTTGCATTGCTCTAATCAATTAACTATATAATTCATCACAATTACTTTTTTCAAACTTTTTCAAAGTTTTCATGGCATTCCCTATAACCCACATGCCAACATTTTACTTTTTTCCTATCCTTTTTATCTTACGTTACCCAAATATCTTCCCATCTTAACTTTTCCTATACCCTTGATTCACATCAACTCATGACCCTTCTCCTTTCCAAGGTACAACCTTCTATATGTATCATATATTTCCAATCCATCCTGTCTTCTCCAATAGATTGCCTATTCTAGTACCAATAGCTCAACTAATTTTAATCTTTTCCTCTAGAATAGCTACTTCTATAATGTTCCCAGACAGAATGTGCCCATTTCCTCTTCTCACTCTCTGGTACCTTGCTTCTAATTTCATTATTTAACTGGAACTTTTTCGCTAAAATTACCAGTAATGTTTTAAATGTTTCAATCTTAACCTTCTTGAGCTCTCTCATTCATGTATGGAGTTTCCTACCAATGTATATTGGTATCGTCTCTGTATCTTCCAATCTTAAAGAATTGTTGCAAACAATAATATAAGCCTTACCCTAAGACACAGAAAACATTTTATCAGAGACAGCGCTTGGATTCAATCTACCTGGTTCCAAGATCATCTGTCTATCTGCTACCACATTGTCCCTTAGAAGACTATAACAGACTATGCTGAAGTCAGCTCAAATCAACTTGAGAAAATGTTAAATTTTAATATATATTTTTACATCTTTAAATCAGGAAATTTTACAGAATTTGATTTATTGTTGAATTGATTGTTTAGACTTAAGAAAGTGACAAAGAAAATATCAAAAATACAAATAAATTAATAAATGTATCAAATACAGATTTTTGTATTTTTTTCTGGAGAGTGTTAAATGCTAATAGAACTAGTAACTAGCACACTATTAGCTAGATGAATTCAGTTTAAGTATGGGCAAGAATAAACTCTCAATCTACCTCTGAGTTCTGATTAATTTTAATCCTACATTTCCAAATAAAGTTGTCCCACATCACATAAGATGCCATCCTTTACATCCTGCCCCCTTCCCCATGTTCCTTTTTTTGTGATGTCTTCCCCTGTTAGATTATAAAGTTTTTGAGAGCAGGGATTCTTTCTTTCCTGTTTGTATTTCTAGAGACTAGAACAATGCCTGGAACATAGTGGACATTGAATAAGTGTGTATTGAATTGAACTGAATTACATTTTCCATGAACATCTACTCATAAAGGAAATAATCCCCTTCAGATGATTTCCCATTACCCTCAAGGTAGCTAAAGTATGCCTCTAGATAACTTTTTATGAATACTGTTTCATCTCAGGGATCCAACATTTCTAATGAATCCATAAGCATTTTGCTTAAGCCATGATCACAAAGATTAAAATGTAATCCATTTAAACCTGGTCACACAAAAATATTGGCTTATTGGATAATTACCCTGTTTAATCCACTTATCTTTTAACTCACAGAAGCCATAGTATAGTTAAGAGAAAGCAGGGAAACCAACTTTTATGAAGAAAAAAGAAAAAAAAATAAATAAACCTGAGCAATTGAGAAGTATCATAATCCCTCGTCATAGAAAAGCCTACAATCTCCATTAAAAACTGTTGAAAAATCTGAGAAAAACAAAAACAAAAAATAATTTGGCTTCCTGACATTTTCAGCTTTATGAGAAGACCTTTGCAAGTCTATCCTGTGATAAAATTAGCATTTTCAACCAGATTACATCAAATTCAATTAGCAAGCTAAGTTCATGAGACCGCTGCCTAACAACAAGAATAACCCTGGTATCTCTGAGCAGAGAGAAATTGTGCTACTGAAATTTCCTTCCATTATTGGAGTCTCCCTAATCACCTTCTCACCAGAATGCAGCTGGAGAATGGGGCTGAGGAGTGGTGAAAGCCATCTGCTCATCAAGAGTCACTTAATAAAAGGAACTTGTAATGGGTGCTGGAGGGGAAATGAAATACTAGAAAGGAATTCAGGTGCTTAGATGGAAGTTGCCATTTCACTGATTCATGCCTGTCAGAGGAAACTACTGGACTCTTGTCCCATCTCTCCTTGCATTTTCTATATTTCAGTTGCTATGATATCTTCCTAAAGACAAATAGTCATTACCCATCTTGGAGCATAAGGAAACACATGAATACTTAAGGAAGGTGAGGCTACAGAGAAGACCTAAGTAAAAGGAGAATATAGAACAATAGAATAAATTAAATTATGCCTCCCCTTAATTACAGTATTCTCTCTTAGACATAAAGCTATAACTTGGCTCAAGGTAACAATGAATTGCAACATGATCACCATTAAAATAACACTTTTTTCCAGGCTAGTGGGGATAGAATGTATTGTCAGAATTACATATTCAACCCTTAGACTGAAAAGGAGCATCCTATAGTCTACTCTAATAATAAAAAATTTGGCTAAGACCAAGCCAACTTGTGTTGGAAGTTTATTTCTGCCCTTTGCTTGCTGGGTGACATTGGATAAATTCCTTACCTCTTTCATTCCTAGAAACATCATCTGTAATTTTGGGGTAAGGGACACAGTCTGGACTGATAATTTCATCAACATCAGGAAATTTCAGCATGGAAATTCCCTTTTGCAATCAATTTTGTCATGTACTCTATAAATACAGTCATAGAAATTGTTTGAGGATGCTGAAATATGGCAATTTGCTCATGTTTACACATCTTATATGTATTTTGGCAAGACTGGAATCTTCATTTTTATGATGCTAAAAGGCCAGCTTTCTACCACACCCCTTCTACATCTGCATAACAATTACAGGACTCTGTTAATGTTTGCAGAATGTTTTTCAAAAACTATTTCACTTGAGTCTCTTAAATCTGTGAGGCTATTAACTGGTCTTGTTGCCACTCACATTTTACAGATGAGGAGACAGACTCAGTATTTATGGTTACCATAATACCAGATGCATAATGGCAAGAATGGTAAAAGTCAGAGGGTTCTGGACATGGGACTGTAGGTTTAACGTCTAAGACTTTTGGCTTTTATAATTTCTCTTCTCTGTAAAAGGAGATGGTTATATTTGATGATCCAGAGTCATAAAGATCACAGAACTAGAGGCAACTAGATGGTGCAGTGCATACAATTTATGTCCTCAGAAAAGCCTGAGTTCAAATTCTGTGTCAGACACTGTGCAGTAGTTGGGTGATCCTAGTCAAGTCACTTAATATCTATAGCCTTGGAGGGGAAAAGAAGATCACAGAGCTAAAGGAGACCTTAGAGGCAATCTAGTATAGTGCATTAATTTTATTTATTTGGAAATAGAAGGCTAAGTAGGTTAAATGACTTATGTCATCACACAGGAATAAGCATCAAAAGTGGGATTTATTTTGACTCCAGAATAAATGTTCTTTCCACCAAACCACACTGTTTTATATTTTCTCTAGCACTAAGCTATATATATGTGTGTGTGTGTGTGTGTGTGTGTGTGTGTATGTATGGAGTTACTTCAAATTATCAGGATATATATATATATATATATATATATATATATATATATATATATATGTGTTACTTCAAATTATCAGGATAGATATATATATCTATCTCCAATAGGTTTCAGGAGAACTCAATCTTTAAGTTTTTCTGTTACCAAATACCCTGCTTTCCTTTACCACTTAGGTAAGAAGATCAATCAATAATCATTTATTAAATACATAGTGTTGGTTACCATGCTAAATAGTGAATGTAATCCACATGTATAAATTAGAGGTTACCATTTGAGACAGCAAAAGGTTTTCTCTAGACATTTAACTTGATTCTGAGTATTAAAAATGCATATTTTGAAGGAGTTGTGAACTGAACCAACCATTCTACAGAGCAATTTGGAACTATGCACAGAGGGCTAACAAACTGTGCATACGCATTGATACGGCAATGTTTCTACTGGATCTGTGTCACAAAGAGATCCTACCCTACCAAAAAGGGAAAGGAGACCCATGTGCAAAAATGTTCGTAGGAGCTCTTTTTGTGTGGCAAGTATCTGGAAACTTAGTAAATGCCCATTAGTTGGGAAATGGCTGAGTAAGTTATATATGTGAATTTAATGGAATATTATTGTTCTGTAAGAAATGATCAGCATGTTGATTTCATGAAGACTTGGAAAGACTTCCACAAATGGATGTTAAGTGAAGTGAGTAGAACCAAAAGAACCTTGGGCACAGCAACACCAAGATCATGTGATGATCAACTAGGATGGACTTGGCTCTTTTCAACAATGAGATGATCCAGGTGATGGAGAGAGATCTACGTCCAGAAAGAGGAATATGAGGACTGAATGTGAATCACTATTTTCACCTTTGTTGTTGTTTGCTTGCTTTTTTCTCTCAATTTTTCCTTTTTTAATTTGATATTCCTTGTGCAGCATGATAAATGTGGAATTATGTTGAGAAGAATTGCCCATGTTTAACCTATACTGATTACTTTTTGTCTAGAAAGGGAGGTAATAGGGGGAAAACAAGGACAACAATTTTGAACACAAGATTTTGCAAATACGAATGTTAAAAACTAATTTTGCATGAATTTTGAAAATTAAAAACTATCAACACAATGATGTGTCTAGTTATTTTACAGTGAAATATTTATAATAAGTATGTTACGAAATACTAGTATATTTAAATTCAATATAGCAATCATTCATTAACTACTTGCTATGTGTCAGAAACAGTGTTAGAGTCTTGGGATAGCAACAGATTGAAATAATGTCTGGCCTCCAGGAGCTTTCCCTTTCATAAGCTTATTATGAACTAAAAATATAATCAAAATTTAACATTCCCATTATCCAAGAAGGCCAAGAAATAGGGATTGTGCAGTAAATCGTGAATGCACTACAGATAGCATGTTCCTTTTAATATGCATTAAATTTAACTTGCTAGAACCAATTTCCCTGGTTCTCTCTATCCCTCTGAACCTCTCTCAAGGGATCTTACATTCTCCTGGATGAACAGAAGTAATAAAATGCACACAAATATCAACAAAGTAAATGCAAATTAATTTTGGTGGGGACTGTCAGAGGGAGGAATACCATTGGAGATGGAAGCACTTTTATACTGACCAGAAAAACATGTAACTTGCTATTTTTTTTTCTTTCAAGAGAAAATTACAATAGTAAATTTGAATTCCTCTCTTCTGGATATGATGAAAGAGTACTGTTCCATATTCACTGTTGTTTATGTTAAAAAAAAAATCACCAGTGCCTAGGACCAAAATATGTCTAGAGTAGAGTAGGAGCTTAAAACTTGATAAAATTGAACTGAATTGACATGAATTGAATTGGCATTGACATTTCCCCTACTAACTAGGAATAAGCTCTTGCTCAGAAGTTGAATTTCTTTTGTAAACCAGAGTTGGACTGGATGAGCTCAGTAATCCCTTATGGTTTTAGTTTTCTATAAATTGTCAATTTCTTACCCTTCTTCCTATGAGTGTACCAAGTTTTGTCTCCTCCTGTTTATTTGTTTGTTTTTAATACTGCAAAAGGCTAACAACTACCCTAGGCAGAAAATCCAGAAAGCAATAGATTATTTCATACTTGCATTATCAAATACCTAAAGTTTATTGTCAATGTTTTATGGGTAGTGTAATTTTTCTTACAACAGCTAGAAGTCAAGAGGACTCATCTTTCTGAGTTAAAATCCAGTCTCAGACACTTTGTAGTAGTATGATGCTGGACAGAGTCACTTAATTCTGTTTGACTCAGTTTCCTCATCTGTAAAATGAGCTGCAGAAGGAAATGCGAAACCACCCCCAGTATCTTTGCCAAGAAAACCCTAAAGGTTTTTATACAGACACAATTTTTAAAATTACCAAGCAAGAATTGTTCTTAGGCATCAGAAATGCTTTTAAGTGATCAAACACATGCTCCCATGACTTTCGCTGTACAGTTGATGAGGTCCTAACATTAGAGGCAAAATAGTATTGGAAAAAGATTGTTGGTGCTACACTCATGACATAGTTGAGATGATTCCCACTGTGGCTTCCATTAACTGTAGAATTATAGAAAAATCTGGGATTTTTTCTCAGACTCACTTTCTGAAAAATGATTATTATAATATGTGCTTTTTAAAAGTAATTACAAGTAGAAAATGAAATCATGGAAAGAATTATTTGTTTTCCAAACATTTAAGTACAGTATAAATATCAATTATTATCATTAATAAAATAAAGTCAGTGTTTAATGTTTGAAAATCATATTCAATAGCTTGTTGTCTTAATGTTATAACAGGAAAAAAATATGAAAGGAGGATGAAAAAGATATGATTTTTATTTTTGGTCCAAACCACAGGATTTGGGGGCATTTGTTTTGTAAATTTCTACCAAGTTGATCCATAAAAAAAATAACCATTCATATTTGTCTTAATAATATTGTGTTATGAAATAGAATAAATATGAAAAGTGCCCAATGAAAGGTAAACTGAAGGCAGGGTGCTAGCATATTAATAAATATATACATTATAACCCCAATGCATATATGGCTTACATGCTCCCTTTAGACTAGTCTAATACCAGCATAATGCAAAACTACTCTCCTCCTACTTTGAGCTCCTTAATAAGTGAGATGAATCACCAGCCATGAAAATTATTCATTCCTTGTGAAAGGAAAAAAAAAGTGGCCTATTTATTTTGATCATTATTCCCTTAGTACTTGAGCCATAGATTTAACAATAAATTCCAAGAGCCAATATTCCATGCTAGCTGTGAATTGGGCTTGAACAACATTGATAGTAATGGTGCTGAATGTGTGTTTTGCAAGTTCATGCTAAATTCACAATTTATCTGAGTTCATCTTTATTTCTAGGAGGTAAAGTACAAGAAGACTCTGAAAAAGAATTGGATTTCCATCCTAAAATGTGTGTGTGTTTGTGTGTGTGTGTATAAAAATCTCACTTTAATCAGTAAGATCACCAAAAACTTAGTAAAAACGTATTATTCATCGAACATTGGCCAAGTTTCTTTGCATAAAAAAGGAAAAATATCATAATTCCTGCTCTCAAGTAGTTCACATCTTTTCAGTGAGAAAATGTATATACCATAATCATATATGGAATAAATGTAAATACTCCTTTAGAAGGCTTCTCTTTGCCCCAATACTTGTAGTTCAAATTCCAGTATGAATTTCATAGAACTTGTGTGATAGTTTTATATGTACAAAGTCAGCATCTGCTGGTTTATCAAATTGTAGCATAGACCAATAAGAACTGGATTTTTTTTTTTTTTACTTCTATTCAAAGCATATTGATATCCAAAATGGAACATGCTTTTTCTAATGATGGAGTTTTGCTTTAAGCAAGTATCTTTAATGATTTATTGCATTCTGTCATATTTTGAGACTAAGTGGTCAAGAGACAGAGCACTGACCACAACTCTAGGACATTTATCATTGGAGGCTTCTGTGTAAATGATCTCCAGCAAATTACTCTCCTTGGATGTGTTTCCTCATTTATAAAATGAGGAAGTTCAGCTAGATGCCCACTGAGATCTCCTCCAGCTCTGAAGCAATGTGATTCTATGTAGCCATTTTCATCCTCTATTTTCTTTTCTACTTTTTTTTTTCTTTGACTCTACTCAAGCCTCATCACTTGCTTCTTCAGTTTCCTCAGATGATCTGACTTCCCTCTTTCTGAGATCGAGGAAAACTGAGAGAAACTGCTCCATTTGCTCTCCTCTCTACGTCAAAATATTTTGACTTACTTTTTCTTCTTTTCTCCTCTTCTTGTGATAGAGGTGACACTCCTAGCCAAATATAACCATTCCACCTATGACTATAACTCTCAGAAAAGTGGAATGGAGTTCTGAAGGGAACCATAATACTTGAGTCTTGCTTCCAATGCCTGTTATCTCTAAGACAGTAGCCAAGAAATTTACCTTCTCTGACCTTCAGTTTTGACTCATATGATACCTGCCTCAGAAGATTTCTGTGGATAATCCTTCAGAAGCTATATATGGTAAATGTGAATTGTCATTATCTCAAACGTGGATATTATTTGTACTACTAACTGTACATGGCTATTGTAAGAAAAAATGGTAAAATGTAGATCAAATGCCTTTAAGGTATCATTCTCTATAAATGCCCACTATTATTGTCATTGTACCACTGATCTCTTTTACAACCTCACTCAGTCACTCACTCCTTCTGTCTGATAAATCTCCAATTTCTCCCTTCCTATCAACACCATTTTCCCTGCTGTGAACACTTCAAGGTTTTCTTGTCCTAGAAAAAAAATAATTTTCCCTTAGGTTAAAGCTAATGTTCCATCTCATCTCCAGTACACTGTCAAACTTCTAGAATGAGTAGTCCATGTTTGCTGTCTCCAGTTCATCACTGCCCACTCATCTCTTGATTTTAGCAGCAAAATTTTCTCTTTCCATGACTGCTAAAACAGGTTTTTTGAAAAATCACTAATGGCCTAGATGCTTAACAATGTGGCAGTATTGGCATCAGAGTTTCTTCTTATTTTTTTTTTTATGTTTTAACTTATTTTTTAAATAAGTTGCTCTGTCTTTCATTGGCTGTTCTTTCTTTTTTCATCTACCCCTCACATTTCAACCCAGACATTTTGCAGATGGATGGAATGAAAGGTTTTGCTTTTCTTTTTCCTTTCTCTTTCTATGTATTTTCTCTTTTTGATAACAATCTCTAAATGGATCAACTATCACTTCTTTGGGAATGAGTCAAAAATTTCCATTCCTTGATGGCCTCTAAGCTCCACTCTAGAATTTACAAAATCCAATTAGATATTTATCTTAAATTGTCTCCTTATCACCAGAAACCTGATATGTATAAATTTGAGCTCTTTATATTTTCCTAAAATTTGATACTCTTGACAGCCCTTTTATGTCCATGGTACCACCATTTACCCAGTTTCTTTAATATTGAAAAACTTGTTATGATACCTTTATCTCTTCCTTCTTTTCTTCATATCCAATTAGTAGGTAATGTCCATTTTATCTTGGTACTATATCTTGTAAAAGCACCCACTGTGTCATTCTCACTTCCCGCGCCTCCCCCCCCCCCGAATGTCATTGTGTTCTCAATTCTCAATAATAATTGTGTTATCCTCCCAAGCAGTTCTTTTACCTCTAGCTTTTACATTCTCCAAATCATGATGTACTTTACTTACAAAGCCCTCAAATTAGGGTCTTTATTTTATAGATAAGGAAACTAAGGTTTGAGAGGCTTAGTGATTTACGCTTAGTGATAAGTGAATAGACAAAGATTCACAGTATCACTCAATTTCAGTTTTGGAGGAGACTTCAAGAACCATTTAATTTAACTCATTACCAAAAAAAAATCTATTTTAAACTACAGCATAAAAAGTGGCTTTCTAGAATCTGCTTGATACTCTTAATGAAGTAGAAATCACTATTCTTAGAGATGCCCAATCAGCACCTGAGGGACTCTATTGTTACCAAAAAAATCTAATTTTTAGAATTCATAAAATGAATCTTAAGTGTTCTTATTTGTAACCTTGACTCATTACTCCTTTTTACTTCCTTCTAGGACAAAACATAAATTTCTTCCTCATGGCAATTCTCTGAATGCTTTAAGAGAACTGATGATTCACCCACTCTGTTTCTTCTCTTCTCAAGACTAAACATACCAAGTTGCCTTAACTGATCCTCATATAAAATAATCAAAAGGATTTTTATCATCCTAGTTTACCTGTTCACCTGCTATTGGATTAGCCAACCACAAATATGGCCCTAAAATTGAAAACAACATTTAATCTATTATCTAGCCAGGAAAGAAGAAACAGAGGATCAAAGTCTTTTTTCTTAACGTTAATTGCAGAATCATTTCTTTTTTCATTTATAGTGTTTCTCCTTTAAATTTATTTTTAAAAATATCTTCAATATTTTTACATTGTAGAATGATTCAGATTCAGGTTAAGCAGTTTGGACTCCATTATTTAATACTATCATTTCCCCTAGTTATTTTTTTTTAACAATTAATCAATCTAATTATAATCTATATGCTTTAGTTGAAACATTACTCATAACACTCAAATGCAAAAAATGCCAATAATATTCTATTTTTCTTCTTCATGTTGTTCCTTAGGCAAACTCCTCTCACTTTTATTATTCTTCAAAGACCAAATTGTCTAACATATTGTTTTCTAAGATGCCTTTATCTGTAAAATATTTTTCTCATCTGATCCTATTATATTTTAAATAAATCTTAGGGACTTTTAATATTCTAAGGTGAATTACATTTAATTAAATATGGAAAATCTTATCAAAACTACAAAATTATAAGATTTTACAGTATGAAAACTATATCTAATTTGTTTTTGTATTTCTCCCAGCACCTCAAAGTCAGTTCCATATTTGAGATATACTGGCTATATGACCCTGGGAGAGTCCTTTATTCAGTATTCTAGACAACTTGCTAAAATGCTTAATTTATAGAGAAAAGTGTTGGATAGCATTGGTAAAGTAAATTTTCTTATATGGAAATTCTCAGTATCAAAGAAATCACTAGCTCAGTATTCACATAAGTGGATTATAATTATTAAGCATGTAACAAACATTTGTGGCATGAATTAGACCTGCATCATTCACAATTATCTAATTGGTAAGTTGGAAATATCTTACAATATATTAAATTATACAGTAATTGCGCATATCAATCATATTATAGTAGATAAATGAATTATATCAACCAAATATCATGTTGAACTATATTAGAATACCAATTAAATAGACAATATCAAATAAGGCATAACAACTGGTAAATGTGGTCTACTGAAGATAGATCCCCAAAAAAGTATACAAAAATCTTTTGGAAAAAACTGCTCCATATCATTAAAGTTATTAATATAAATTACTTTTGACCTAGTCTTGTGATTTCATTAGAGAAATCTTCTTTACTACTGTATACTGATGATTCATAGCAATATAGAATCACAAAAAAGTCACAGATAAAAAGAAAAATTCAATCCATTCCAAAATACTCAAAGTAACAATGGTAGCGATGAAAATGAAATATATGCCTATTGATTAGAGAATAGCTCAGCAAGTTATAGCTCATAAGTATAAAAGAATATTATTATAGTGTATAAAAATAAAGACAAGGAATTCAGAAAAGATGAGTTTAGATATACTAAAGCCATCAGAATCATGAAAACAACTTATTCAATGATTATACCAGTTTAAATGAGTGGGAGGTGTGAGAGAACAAATAAAAATGTCCTGTAATTACAATGACCCTAGATTACAGAGAATAGAAATACATCTCTCTCCCTTTAAAAAAGCAGAGAGGGCCCTTTTTTTTTTTTCTTTTTTGCTGTAATAAGGTATATCCTCCTAGATAAGGGTGGGGGGAAATGCAAATTTTCTAAAAAGAAGGAAGCATAAGAAAATGATATAACTAAAATATTCTTGTTTAAATATGGCACTTTTTTTTCTAGGGAATTTGGATTCATTCAAAGAATTTTGAAAATTTTCAGAGCAATCATTTTTTCTGATTAATTATAGCCAATGTCCTTTTCTTGACATTGCAAATGAAACATGAGTTGTGTATCTGTCTGTATATATACATACACATACAATCTGTTGGTCGCTCCAGTGAATATTTTAGACAATAAACATCCTTTATTTACTTGGCTTTTTCTCTTCAGATTTCTCACCCAATTTATTTTGACTGGTTATGGATCTTTTCCAAAAGTCTCCTTGATGTTATAAGTTTTCATATAACTGGTACAAAATTATCTACAAATGAAATCATCTGATAAACCTTACTAAAGATGAGGAATTCCTATTCAACTTATACTTTAGGTCCTAGATCTGGTGAGTATAAACCTCCAGTCTTCATGTTTTTCATATTGAATAATCACACAAGGTTATCATTGACATTATATCTTTCAACAACTCCAATACAATGTTCAGAAGTGTATAGGAAAGAAATGATGAAAGGATCAGTATCAGAGAATGCTGAGAAGAGTTGAGTAAATTGATACAGAAACAAGTAAGCAGAACCAGAAAGCAAAAACTATTGTTAAGACAAACAACTTTGAAAACCTTAAATGGTCTGAACAACTCAATGACCAAAGAGAATTACAGAAGACTAAATAAAGCATAAAACTCATCCCTGCTAAAGGTGAGATTCCACAAAGGACAGAATGGTCTAGATAGACAGATTGATAGATACATACATACATATATACATACATATACATGTATTGTATAAAATGTGTATACACATATTGCAAAACAATGTGAAAAATGTGTGTTGTACATTAATTTTTAATGAAAACAAATTTTAAAAAAAATTACATACCCTGGGGAAAATTTTGCTGAAGGAAAATATTTAAGAAAGCCTTTTTATTTTGTCAAGGCCATTTTTTATTATACTTTAAAACAAAACAACAAGAATTATGAGCTATTTTATTCTCAAAATATTTCAATCCATCACACTATTGTAAATATGTTGTCTACTGTAGATTATCATTTGTGAAAGCCTATCTATTTTCTACTTGTTCCATCATGTATGGTATTCTCAATTTATGTACATATTATAATTAAAATATAGATTCATAAGTCTACATCTTATTAAAATGAAAATATATTCATATATATGTGATAATATTATTTCTGCTACTTTTTATTTTCTTTGAAATTATAAGGTTTACATTTTTACCACACCTTTGGTATTCTTCTCTTCTACATATACTTATGAATCAGTTGAAAGCATGCAACACTGCTTTAAAAATCTTTCTGATTAAAATAAGCATTATGAAGTTCAGTATTACAAGTTAGGAAATTTAAATCTATATGTGAAAATGTATTTTTCTGGATTCTTTCCCTTTTCAAGTGTACTTGTAGATATCTCAATCTGGCCACATATCTGTGGGTTTGAATGTTTTATTGCTTGTCTCCATTTTTCCTCTAAGATTCTTTCTGTATTCCCTCTGATGTCTTGTCCCAGTGGATTTCTATCTCCACCTTTAAATTTCTCTGTCTGTTTTTTTCTCTCACTTTGCATTTATTTCATCTAGTTTTCCTTCATGATGTTTTTGTTAATTACCTCCTAAATATATGATACATTCATATGAGTGTGGAGAGCCTAGAACCCATGAAAGTTAGAGATATGGCTTTGGCATTCAGCATGTCTTCTGAGATTAAGGAAGTTTAGGCTACAAATAGATTTGCAAAAGTCATTTGTATCTAGAATAGTTGAAGTTATAGCTCTAAAATAAATCCCCAAGGATCTGTGTGGGGGGGAAGGAATTGGGGAAAGGGAGAGAAAGAGATAGACACTCAGAATAATGGAAAAAGATGGACCCTATATAAACACCCCTTTAGAAAATCAGGAAGAGATTGGAATTTTTATTTGTTGAGGTAGAAAGAGAAGCAAGAAATTAAGAGAAATATTTGAGTTTTTATCTCCCTTTTTACAGACATGAAATGAAGTTTGAGGGGGTTAAGAATTTGTTCATAATTAGTAAATTCCAGAAATGATATTCAATGTCATATCTCATTTTATGTTCTTTCCACTACATTTGCAATAACTCTCCTAACATATCTCAAGACTACATAAACTTTTTTAAAGCTGCCATGTCATTGGTAACTTATATTAAGCTGATATGTATTTATCCTTTATGTTATGACTGATATATGTTGTCTTTAACATCCAAACGTAAAATGCTTGAAGGAAAAGACTGTTTTTGTTTTTTAAAAAAAAATCTGCATCTCTTAATAGTGCCTACTTGGTGCATAGTAGGCACTTAATAAATGGTTATTAGTTAATAATGTCATAGTAGGGGTTACATAAATACCTTTGGCTTGAGAGATTTACTCTCCTGTATCTCCCATTTTCTTTCATATAGAATGTTATCTAGCCATATCTCCTCTACTTTATGTTTGGGAGATAAATCTTTTGAATCAGAATGTAAAGACTGTATGTTAATAAGTATTACTTTTTATCATATAGATTTAACTTTTCAAGATCATGCATCCTGATTCCAAGGATTTGGCATGAACATTGTACCTACTATATTTTGTAACACCATTAATTAGATAAATATTACATTTATAGTAAAAGAAAAAAATAAGCAGAAGCTAAGCAGCATTGAGTAAAGAGCAGATCCCTGGCATATTCTTCTAGACTTTTTTTCACTTTGGGTATCTGATGGTTAATAGGCTTTTAGGCCAGTCACTTTAACCACAATGAATTCAGATATCTCTACTATTTTAAATGACTATTTTTTTCCCTTTTCATTGATCCTCAATAGAAAAATAAGTTCTTTAATCCAAACATATATAGATGAGGACTAAGTTGAACTAAATTTATGCTTAGAACAATTCATAGATTGTTGTTACTAATTTTTAGGCATTTTAAACTAAATTTGTCATATTTTACAGTCAGACTATAATATTTACAAATGAAGCAAAATATCACAGAACACAGCTGGGGAGATTGAGGCAGGTGGATTGTTTGAACTCCAGAGTTCTGGGTTGGAGAGCAACAAGACAATAAGGTATTTGTGTTATGTCCAGTTCATTATGGCAAGCATCCAGGAGGGCAAGAGTGACTGGACAGACCAGACTGTTTAAGAAGAGGCATAGTGTCCATGTCACAATAGAACAGGTTAGAACTCTCATGCTCATCAGTAGTGAGATTCAGCTTGGGCTAGCCTCTGAACTTCCAGCCTCAGTGAGATAGCGAGACCCATTTTTACATATATACCTACAACTATGAGTGTTTATATATATGTGTGTGTATATATATATATATATATATATATATATAAAAATATATAAAATGTGTCTATGTATATATGTGTGCATATATACACATATCTACATGGATATACAGATATCTACTTATTTACATATAAACACATATGTGTATATATATAACATATATATAAAACATCTATATAAAAACATATGTATATAACATCAACATATATATATATAAAACATATATATATATTACATGGGGGGGATTGCTTGATTTTTCTCCTTCCTCCTTGAAGATGACAAAAATAACATCACTATATTGGGGTCAAGGTGTGTGTCTGACTATGATTGATTGGACCAATATCAACTTGAAAGACTCTACCATAGGTTGAATATAAATAGTATATATGAAAATTTGAAGTGGATATGTCTCTAGATATGCATATATCATGTTTCTTTTGAGCTACAACAATTCTACTTTGCTTATTGAACATAATTCCTTCTTTGAAATGGTCATGCAATGCTGGGTGGTCCTATGTCACCATCTCCCATGTCTCAAAACCTTTTATGGAGAACATTCTTGTAATACTTATTTTAACCTCCATATGATCAGTTGTCTTGTGGAAATTCTCCATGAAATAGTCTTTTAGGCAAATATTATATGTATAGCATTAGAACAATGTAGTCATCCCACTGGAGTTGTGCTCTCTACACTAGAGTTATTAGGCTGCCTACCAACCTGAAAGTCCACATAGATCGCACTGTTTAAGCCTGTGAAACCTGTACATTCTGCCAGTCCCATGAAAGGAAATGGAATCACTTTCACTTGAATTGTCTTAAGAATATTCTGAAGATAACAGACACTGAGGTTCTTTCATAATCTGTACAAACATTCAAACTACTTCAGGGAGACCATATACATATTGGATGAAGAGAAGGATAGATGGAGAAAGGGAGGGATGGGGCAATGGGAGGGTGATGGGGAAATGGAGATAAATAGATACAATATACATCTCCCTATATGAAAACATAATATATAACCATATTTACATTACTTATATAATAAAAAAGCATGCTAATCTATTAATATTTAACAGATATAAAGAAAAAAATAAATAATACATAAAAGAATCTGTGAAATCACTAATGTACAACTGAAAAAAGACATATTATTCTGGTTCTAGATCCTTGATCTATAAATAAATGTGAATAGTAGTGTTGCTGTTGTTGTTGCTTTATTTCAGAGGTAGAAGAAATCAAGTTTTTAAACATCTCATGTTTCTCCAATACAATAATATCCAGTGGTAACAAAAATACAAATGAAAACAACTCCTAAAGATAGCTAAAGTCAGAATAAGCTCCTTGATTAATCTTGATTCCAGAGAACCAATGATATTTCCCTTCTTTTACCAGAAGGGTGAGGGACTATGAGTAGGATATATCAGTTCATTTAACTTTTTTCCTTTATTGCACAGAAGAATTCAGTGATGAACAAAGTATATAAAATATATTAAAAGAAATGACTATGATTATTAAAAAGCAAAAAGGACATCAATAAAATCTTTCAAAAGTAAAGTAAATTATATTTGCACAGACACTGTCTGTGTTCTTATGTACTGAATCTCTGGGAAATAGAAGAAATAAATGACAAGTAGGAATGTGCTAGGGCAGCCTCACACTAGAGATCACCTTTAAAAAACCCAGAGTTTTGGACACATCATTATAATGTACGCAAGCAGCAGAGAGACTGGCAGCATGCTCCCCAAGAGCAGGTAAGAGAACATGATGAAGGAGCCCTCCGGCAAAGGAAGATGTCCCCTCAGTCCCCATTTTTTTTTCTCTCAATTTCTTTGCTAAGCTGAACTCACAAATATAAAAATAATGAGCTTTGCTGCCACTATGCATTAGCAGGGAGAGTGCAGATGCACATCAAGTGGCAGCTTTCACATATTCTATTTACGGTTTGGGCTGTTCTCATTATTTATTTATTTATTTTGACTCAACCACCCAAACTTACAAGGCCTTTCCTTCGGTGACCCAAGAGGTGAGTTAGTTCACAATTGACATTTCCCTCCCTCCATTCTACCATGCTGCTCCAAGGTCAGAAATAATCTTGGAGTTCCTAACAGGCAAGCCAAAGATTCATAATATTTGATGAAGAGGCCTAGAGATCATATACTTAAATCCCCATTGACTTTCTAGTGAGGAAGGGGAATACCAGTCATTACATTCACAATTATTATTGTGATATATGTATACACACACACACACACACACACATATATACACAAATCTTACCTTTACTATTAGGTGACATATATATGTCACCTAATAGTAAAGGTAAGATTTGAACCTATACTTTTTTATTCTAAACCCCATATCCTTCCTTATTTGACAAGAAAAATCCTCAATCAATTCTTTTCAGTCAGTCAATAAGCAATTATTAGGCATCTAAAAGTTTCCAAAATTAAGATGAGCTCTAGAGATAAAAGGAAAAGACAATCCCTGTCCTTAAAATCACACAATCTAATAGTTTGTAATCTGTTCAATGAAATATACCCAAGGCCCTTGGCATTAATGGAACAAGAATTAGCTAAGCAAAACTTCATATGTCCATGACTTTGTGTTGAATCAATACTCTTTTACTGAGTATTCATTTCTAACATCTGGTATTATTTTCTTCCTGCTCATCCAGTCATGATTCAGGAAGGCACAGTAACTTTATGGATCACATGGCAGAAGATAAATCAGCAGAATGACAAATATTGTCAATGCCTAATATTGTATGAGTTGCTCAGGACACAAATACAGAAATTAGGCAGTCTATGTGCCTCAAGAGGCTTCCATCATTTTTATTGTTATTCAATCATTTCAGAGACTTCATAAATCCATTTGAGTTTTTCTACATAAAGAATTGTCATTTTCTTCTCCAGTTTATTTCGCAGATGAGGAAATTGAAGCAATTAATATTAAGTGACATGCCCAGGGTCACCAGCTAGAAAATGTCTGAGGCCAGATTTGAACCCAATAGATTGAGTCCTCCTGGATCCCAGGCCAGTGTTCCATGCACTGTATTATCTAGCTGCCCAGTTTACATTTTACCAAGGGATACACAAGTTAATTTTGAGAGAGTATTAGATGCTAAGAAGGATCAAGAAAGGATTCCTGTAGAAGGTTATGTGTGCACTCAGACTTGGAGAAACAGGATTTCCATGAGATAGGAAAGTCTGGATGAATTGTGACATGTAAAATAGATGGACTACCAGACTGAAAGAGAAAATAGGGGAAAGAGATGAGAGGAGAGACAGGGGGAGAGATGGAGTTGGGGAGGAGAGACCGGGGGTGGGGGGGGAACAGAATATCTAGGACATTGAAGCTTCTCTTAATAAAGTCAAAAACCAAAAAAATAAAAATGAGTCATAGATGTATAACAAAAAAAAATCAAAATACACATTAACCCTGAGCCATATATATTCATATATATGTATACATATAAACATGTATATAATGTGGAATGCATATACATATATACTTATAATGAATATTGGTTTTAGACTAGAAAAGTTTTAGTGGTGATCTACTTTGCCTTATTCCAAGTTCACATGCTATAAAATTTAGTGATATCTCAACCAGAGTGATCTACTTTTAGACGCTTTGAGAGAAAGAAACTTCAGATTTGCTACTAGGGGGTTAGCTTTATTGATTTTTTAAATGTCAAATATCATTCATAATATAATTGTTTTAAATAACAAAGGTGAATTAAAATAAAAATTTTAAGAACTCACTTTATATTAAATTTAGTGTCTAGTCTACAAAGTTATTACAATTTCTGAAAACCTCCATCGATAGGGAAAAAATCCTACACGGAATATCAAGAGAAACTGAAGAAACACTAGAAAATGCAAGTGTCAGACACACAGGTCAACGCAGCTTTCAACACTCCTGACTGTGGCTTAAAGTAGATTGAAGTGCTGTTCCTATTGGATTTTAATGTCTTGACGTATTAACAAAAAGAGACATATAAATGTGTCTGGTTACTTAAGTTAATATGTGACCCAGAAGGATCCTTATATTACAACATTTTAGCACCCCTATTTCTATTTGAGTCTGAGATTACTGTTCTGGAACATAACTTATACAATAAGAATAAAATCTAAATCATTATTCCTACAAGTTGTAATATTATTAGTAATGGAAATATTACTACCAATTTTTCATCTTTATAAAGAATGTGAAAGTCTGGATAATGTTTCCTGACCATGTTCTCCTTTGGATTCTCAAACAAGTCAGTGAGAGAGGTACCTGTGAGTTTATCTATCTACCTTTTATAGAGGAGGAAACTGAACAACCTCTGAATAAGTAAAGATCTTTCTTGGAGACACACAGACAATGTGAATAGTAGGATAGACATTTGCTTTTTCTGGGGGAAAATGTTCACCAGTTAGGAACCTTGATACAATTTTCCATTTCTGTGTAGTATGAAGCTTTTTATGTTTTTTAATTTTTTTCTTCTCAGAAATGAAACTATCCTTCTTTATAGTCTGGGGTGTTTGAAAATGTTAACTGGGCTATATCTACATGAAATTGAATAGAGAGAGATTTTGTTAAATAATTATACAAGATCAGTTTTATCAAAATTTAGAACAGACTGGTGGTTGGCTTGTAATAATTCAGTTCTTAACAATAACTTGTATTATGCAGACCCAACATTAATGCCAAAACCATGGTCATAGTCTTCAACATGTTGAAAATGGATTCTCCTTCCCTCTTGTGTGATTTTTTTTTATCCCATGTACTATACAATATTTTTTAGAAATCCTTCAAAATAAAATGTTTTAGGGAAACAAAACCACAAGACATTAATAGATGCAATCTTGTTGGCAAACTTTGCTGCAAACAGACCTAATACATATGAATTATGTATTAGTCTAAACATGAAATTTTGGCATGCATCTAAAATACCTCAAATTTAAATCAAGTGATTTATGTAGCATCACTACCAACTGAGAGATGTATGCAATCACTGAATTAATTCATCTCTCTGGATTGTGGTCACGTATATACTTTGGTACACAACCATTCATGTCCGCCAACCACATGTACTGGCAATGGAGAACTCCTTATGAAGATCGAAATATCATTGCTTAGGTAATTTTGAAAATAAATCTACTCTGTCTGTAAGTGGCTTCACCTGTCGCAATTAATTAAATCTGTGCTTTGTCACCTATGATAATCCATTTATTGCAGCAAAAAGTCATTAATTTTTGAACCAATAACAAATTACAAAGCATAATTGCAAAGGCTGTTTTCTTTCCAAGTATAGGCACCCGAAACACCTTCACACACTACCATGGGGAGATCATTTTGGACTGAGAGCTGCCATATCCTGATCTCACAGTCCATTGGGTTTAGTATTGGCAGCAGGCATGCTGTAATTTTTCAGTTTCCTAATTAGATTTACCCATTAATTTAACTATTCTATCATACAAGAAAGAAGGAGACAGAAAAGTGAGGGGGAGTAGAGGCCCCTCTCAGTGTAGATTTTCTTCAGCTAAACACTATCTGATGAATACATCTGGTTCTAATGTTTGCATCTGGAATCTTATCTAACCTTGTTATTTAAGACCTACATTTTGTTGAATTCAATTAAACCAAAATTAATTAAACATTTACTACATGTGAAGCACTATTCAATTGGATTGGTATAAATTGCAAAAATTAAATAGCCCCTACCCTCAAAGAGATTACATTTAACTGGGGAATTCAAAGTGGACATGAATATGCTTTTCACCATATGTGTCGTGCAACTCCACCTCTAATTGGCTTGATCTGGATTAAAATGTCACTGGAAGTATTTAACAAAATAAATAAAAATATAATAAAACATAGATATTGTTACATTTTAAAACTAATTCAATATACAGCCCACAAGGAAGCTTATATACAGATCAATGGTTCCTTTTTCTATTGGGTTTTACACCATTGCCTTATATATATCCTCATTCAGCAGATCTCTACAATACAGTGATACTGTCTTGCTGTTCTTCCCACTAGAAATTCCATCTCCTGACTCTGGACATTTTCATGGACTATTCTTTATACATAGAACTCTTACCTTCCTCAAGTCCATCTCCTAACTTTGGCTTCCTTCCATTCTCAGTTAAAATTTTAACTTTTTTTTTTTTAAAGAAGCCCTTTTCAACCCCCATGATGCTTTCCTTCCCTCTGCTTATCATCCCAAGCTAATCTTGTATAAGATGTTTGTGGGTAATTGTGTTGTCTCTCCAATTAGACTGTAAACTCCTTGAAAGCAGGGACTCTCTTTATCCCCAGAGCTTAGTAGATAATAAACAGTTAGCCAATGCTTATTAACAATTGTCTGACAAGTTTATAAAAGTTTGGTAATTGAAAGAAACAGAAAATATTTATTACTAGAAGAATGGAGGGAAAGTGAGGAGCAGGGCAGGATAATACTTGATTTAAACCTTAAAAAAAAATAGAAGAGAGTAGGAAGTAGATCTGTAATGTTATTGGTATAGGAGACTGCAGTGAACTTTTCTAATTCCTGGGAAGATTCTATGATCATTAATAATTAGATTACCAAGTATTTGGAAAAAGGAGAGTCTTACTTTGTTATACCCCAAAGACCAGGACTTGGAGCAATTAGTAGAAGCTGCAAAGAGAAAATTTGGATTGAATGTCTTAAAAATCTAGAGAGTATTGAGAGCTTTCTGCAATTGTGATGGACAATGCCTCAAGGGAATAATGAGCTTTGTACTTGGAATTCTTCAAACAATCACTGGATGGACACTTGCTGGTTGTGGCATTGAAAGAATTTTCTTTGGAAGTAGGTTGTATCAAATGATCTCTAAAAACTTTACCAATTCAGAAATTCTGTGGTTCTACACTCTTGGGAGCTATTAAAAATGTGACACCATTAAAATAAGAACCCTCTAGTTTCTTCTTTCATGCTTAAATTGAAATTACGGATTTAAAGATTAGGAAATCTTGGATGTAAGTTAATCTGAATGATGATGTGGTTGTGTTTTGGTTTGTTGGCATTATGGTTTGTTTTTGTTTTTGTGCGTTGTTTTGGTGATAAGCAAGGAGCCAAATAATCTTATATTGTTGTTGAGACATCATCAATATTAAGAAAAAAAGTCATGTTAATATGGCCATAGACTTTGCAAGTTGTCTTCTCAATCCTTCCAAAAACATAAATTGCATAACTGATAAGATGGTACCAAATGGAGTGAGATATGGTGAAATCAGTGCTCCAGGGGAAAACTGAAGGTGTAGAATCAATAGAAGATTTTGACATAACTTGGGGGATTTTAGGTAAATCATTGGTCCTCTCTAGGATTCAATTTCTTCTTCTATACATCAATGGGTGGGAAAAATAAACCTCTAGAATCCTTCCTCATTCTAAAATTATAATGTTATAATTAATAGGAATTGCAATGAAGGCTAAAGTTCATAATATTATGTTATCTCAGAAACATTACAAATGTTAAGTTGTCATCTGCCAATATTTATGTTTCCATTTAGATGCTCCCTTCCACGGGGATGGACTGATATCACTAAAAATATGCTGTGAATTGTGTTATGATTTCTTTTCATCAGTCCTGAAATGCAAACTGTAATGAATTTCATCTGCCATATTAACAAGGAAAGCATTTCCATGTTTAAAGAATAAAAAAAAAAGTATCTCATGCATAGGTTGGACCATGTCTCTGAAATCCCAGGACACTGAATAATATCTGTCAAATTAAACTTTTAAAAATTATCAAATTATTATTTTGCTTTCAATAGAACAATCAAATCTGATCAGTAATAAGGCAGTTTCTTAATTAACTAATTTCTCATTGAGATTTTAAACCTTGTCTTTAGAATGCTTGTAAAAAGCTATGTGAATACCAGTGATAAAGAATATTACTGACCTTGTGATAGAAAAGTGGTGGAGAGAGAATAAGACATACATTTGAACATGGCCAATACGGGCATCTGTTTTGCTTGACTATGAACATTGTTACAAGTTTCATTTTACTTTTCCAGAGTATTGGTGGATAGAAAGTACTGGGTAAATGAAAAAAAAAATCTATAAAAAAGGTGGTGCATCATGGACATCAACATGCCAGAGTAGGAAATGCCCAATTGTTTTTAGAAATTGCCATGTTACCATGATGACTGTTAGCAAAATGGTATGTTTCTATCAATCATTCAGGAAATAAATAGTCTTCCATTATGTCCTCTGCAATGAAGAAATGGTCCAACTTGTCTATATATATCCAAATGGGGTCATGAAGAGTATGATATGACTTTAATACTGAACAATGGCAACACCACTACTTTGTGAATCCAAATTCTTCAAACACCCTTTTGAGTTTAACTGAGACTTTTTGGCTAGATGTAAATTTACTAGTTCATCTAACTTCTACCCTTTCATGGATAAAAGCATTTCAAAGAAGAGCACCAGAAAAATGATATTGATTTTTTAAAATATATATTTCCTTATGGCCCTCATCATTTTTGTTTATTGATAATATTTGACAACATGAAGTCATAGAGAAACTAGTGGCAACTGAAAACATAGTAAGTGTCATGTATGAAGAAGAAAAAGGAGAAGGAGGAAGAGAAGACTAAGAAGATTGGAGGGGGAGGAGGAAGAAGAGGCAAAAGGAGGAAGAAGGAAGGAAGGGAGAGAGATGGAGATAAAGAGAGAGAGGGGGAGATAAAGAAAGTGGGGAGATAGAGAGAAAGGGAGATAAAGAGACAGAGAGGGAGGGGAGGGACAGATGAAAGAAGGGAGGGAAGGAAGGAGAGAAGGCCTCCAGCTGATATATCAGTATGTGTATAGATTGATAGATATCAATATAGATACACATATATACATATATGTGTTTGCATATTCTGGGCCTATTTAAATGGTATTCAGAATTTCTAAGTGAAGAAACTCCCAATGTAGAGCAAAATGCTACAACATATAGTCTTAGAAAGATGCCTAGGGCAAAGAGTAGCTAAGAATCTTACCTAAGATTGGATTTTTTTAAATTTTATTTTATTTAATAATAACTTTACATTGACAGAATCCATGCCAGGGTAATTTTTTACAACATTATCCCTTGCACTCGCTAATGTTTCAATTTTTCCCCTCCCTCCCTCCACCCCCTCCCCAAGATGGCAAGCAGTCCTATATATGTTAGATATGTTGCAGTATATCCTAGATACAATATATGTTTGCAGAACCGAACAGTTCTCTTGTTGCATAGGGAGAATTGGATTCAGAAGGTATAAATAATCCGGGAAGAGAAACAAAAATGCAGATAGTTCACATTCGTTTCCCAGTGTTCTTTCTTTGGGTGTAGCTGCTTTTGTCCGTCATTTATCAATTGAAACTCAGGTCTCTTTGTCAAAGAAATCCACTTCCATCAAAATATGTCCTCATACAATATCGTTGTCGAAGTGTATAATGATCTCCTGGTTCTGCTCATTTCACTTAGCATCAGTTCATGTAGGTCTCTCCAAGCCTCTCAAACATAGATATTGTTACATTTTAAAACTAATTCAATATACAGCCCACAAGGAAGCTTATATACAGATCAATGGTTCCTTTTTCTATTGGGTTTTACACCATTGCCTTATATATATCCTCATTCAGCAGATCTCTACAATACAGTGATACTGTCTTGCTGTTCTTTCCACTAGAAATTCCATCTCCTGACTCTGGACATTTTCATGGACTATTCTTTATACATAGAACTCTCACCTTCCTCATCTCCATCTCCTAACTTTGGCTTCCTTCCATTCTCAGTTAAAATTTTAACTTTTTTTTTTTTTAAAGAAGCCCTTTTCAACCCCCATGATGCTTTCCTTCCCTCTGCTTATCATCCCAAGCTAATCTTGTATAAGATGTTTGTGGGTAATTGTGTTGTCTCTCCAATTAGACTGTAAACTCCTTGAAAGCAGGGACTCTCTTTATCCCCAGAGCTTAGTAGATAATAAACAGTTAGCCAATGCTTATTAACAATTGTCTGACAAGTTTATAAAAGTTTGGTAATTGAAAGAAACAGAAAATATTTATTACTAGAAGAATGGAGGGAAAGTGAGGAGCAGGGCAGGATAATACTTGATTTAAACCTTAAAAAAAAATAGAAGAGAGTAGGAAGTAGATCTGTAATGTTATTGGTATAGGAGACTGCAGTGAACTTTTCTAATTCCTGGGAAGATTCTATGATCATTAATAATTAGATTACCAAGTATTTGGAAAAAGGAGAGTCTTACTTTGTTATACCCCAAAGACCAGGACTTGGAGCAATTAGTAGAAGCTGCAAAGAGAAAATTTGGATTGAATGTCTTAAAAATCTAGAGAGTATTGAGAGCTTTCTGCAATTGTGATGGACAATGCCTCAAGGGAATAATGAGCTTTGTACTTGGAATTCTTCAAACAATCACTGGATGGACACTTGCTGGTTGTGGCATTGAAAGAATTTTCTTTGGAAGTAGGTTGTATCAAATGATCTCTAAAAACTTTACCAATTCAGAAATTCTGTGGTTCTACACTCTTGGGAGCTATTAAAAATGTGACACCATTAAAATAAGAACCCTCTAGTTTCTTCTTTCATGCTTAAATTGAAATTACGGATTTAAAGATTAGGAAATCTTGGATGTAAGTTAATCTGAATGATGATGTGGTTGTGTTTTGGTTTGTTGGCATTATGGTTTGTTTTTGTTTTTGTGCGTTGTTTTGGTGATAAGCAAGGAGCCAAATAATCTTATATTGTTGTTGAGACATCATCAATATTAAGAAAAAAAGTCATGTTAATATGGCCATAGACTTTGCAAGTTGTCTTCTCAATCCTTCCAAAAACATAAATTGCATAACTGATAAGATGGTACCAAATGGAGTGAGATATGGTGAAATCAGTGCTCCAGGGGAAAACTGAAGGTGTAGAATCAATAGAAGATTTTGACATAACTTGGGGGATTTTAGGTAAATCATTGGTCCTCTCTAGGATTCAATTTCTTCTTCTATACATCAATGGGTGGGAAAAATAAACCTCTAGAATCCTTCCTCATTCTAAAATTATAATGTTATAATTAATAGGAATTGCAATGAAGGCTAAAGTTCATAATATTATGTTATCTCAGAAACATTACAAATGTTAAGTTGTCATCTGCCAATATTTATGTTTCCATTTAGATGCTCCCTTCCACGGGGATGGACTGATATCACTAAAAATATGCTGTGAATTGTGTTATGATTTCTTTTCATCAGTCCTGAAATGCAAACTGTAATGAATTTCATCTGCCATATTAACAAGGAAAGCATTTCCATGTTTAAAGAATAAAAAAAAAAGTATCTCATGCATAGGTTGGACCATGTCTCTGAAATCCCAGGACACTGAATAATATCTGTCAAATTAAACTTTTAAAAATTATCAAATTATTATTTTGCTTTCAATAGAACAATCAAATCTGATCAGTAATAAGGCAGTTTCTTAATTAACTAATTTCTCATTGAGATTTTAAACCTTGTCTTTAGAATGCTTGTAAAAAGCTATGTGAATACCAGTGATAAAGAATATTACTGACCTTGTGATAGAAAAGTGGTGGAGAGAGAATAAGACATACATTTGAACATGGCCAATACGGGCATCTGTTTTGCTTGACTATGAACATTGTTACAAGTTTCATTTTACTTTTCCAGAGTATTGGTGGATAGAAAGTACTGGGTAAATGAAAAAAAAAATCTATAAAAAAGGTGGTGCATCATGGACATCAACATGCCAGAGTAGGAAATGCCCAATTGTTTTTAGAAATTGCCATGTTACCATGATGACTGTTAGCAAAATGGTATGTTTCTATCAATCATTCAGGAAATAAATAGTCTTCCATTATGTCCTCTGCAATGAAGAAATGGTCCAACTTGTCTATATATATCCAAATGGGGTCATGAAGAGTATGATATGACTTTAATACTGAACAATGGCAACACCACTACTTTGTGAATCCAAATTCTTCAAACACCCTTTTGAGTTTAACTGAGACTTTTTGGCTAGATGTAAATTTACTAGTTCATCTAACTTCTACCCTTTCATGGATAAAAGCATTTCAAAGAAGAGCACCAGAAAAATGATATTGATTTTTTAAAATATATATTTCCTTATGGCCCTCATCATTTTTGTTTATTGATAATATTTGACAACATGAAGTCATAGAGAAACTAGTGGCAACTGAAAACATAGTAAGTGTCATGTATGAAGAAGAAAAAGGAGAAGGAGGAAGAGAAGACTAAGAAGATTGGAGGGGGAGGAGGAAGAAGAGGCAAAAGGAGGAAGAAGGAAGGAAGGAGAGAGATGGAGATAAAGAGAGAGGGGGAGATAAAGAAAGTGGGGGAGATAGAGAGAAAGGGAGATAAAGAGACAGAGAGGGAGGGGAGGGACAGATGAAAGAAGGGAGGGAAGGAAGGAGAGAAGGCCTCCAGCTGATATATCAGTATGTGTATAGATTGATAGATATCAATATAGATACACATATATACATATATGTGTTTGCATATTCTGGGCCTATTTAAATGGTATTCAGAATTTCTAAGTGAAGAAACTCCCAATGTAGAGCAAAATGCTACAACATATAGTCTTAGAAAGATGCCTAGGGCAAAGAGTAGCTAAGAATCTTACCTAAGATTGGATTTTTTTAAATTTTATTTTATTTAATAATAACTTTACATTGACAGAATCCATGCCAGGGTAATTTTTTACAACATTATCCCTTGCACTCGCTAATGTTTCAATTTTTCCCCTCCCTCCCTCCACCCCCTCCCCAAGATGGCAAGCAGTCCTATATATGTTAGATATGTTGCAGTATATCCTAGATACAATATATGTTTGCAGAACCGAACAGTTCTCTTGTTGCACAGGGAGAATTGGATTCAGAAGGTAAAAATAACTCGGGAAGAAAATCAAAAATGCAAATAGTTCATATTCGTTTCCCAGTGTTCTTTCTTTGGGTGTAGCTGTTTCTGTCCACTAAAATTGGATTATATAGTATGTAAGAACTGTTATAATTCATAGAGAACTTAAACATTTTTTGTATATGTTATCTCACTTGATCATCACATCCCCATGATATTAAATACTATCGTTCTCATTTGACAGATGAAAAAAACTTTAGTGATTTATCTATCCACGCTGGTTAAACGAGTGTCAAATTCAGGTCTTCTCAATTCCAGCATTCTCTCTAATTTACCACCTGGCTGAGAGAGGACAGCATTCAAAGACAATTTATAACCAAATGATCCTAATTCTGAGACTAGCTCTCTATGAACTGTACCAAACAAACTCTAATACACACAACACATAAGGTTTACAAGTACTTTACACTCACTATCTTACTCATTTTCACAATAATTTGGGAAGGTGATATTCTTGCTCCCATTTCATATATGAAAAAAGAGGCTAAGAAAAAAAATAACTGGTCTAAGATCACATAGCCAGCAAATTTCTGAGAACAAATTTGAACTCATATCTCTCTGATTGCAAGAAGAGAAATCTATCTCCTTTCATAATTGTGATTTACTTAGCATGAACAACTAATAGAAGGAAGATTCTTAGAGTGGAATTTAATCAATGCAAGTCAAAAATTCTCATGTAACTCCTGATCCTAGAGAGCTTCATAATCAGATGTTATGTGACTTGCCCAAGGTCCCACAGATGCAATTTATCACAGGTAGTTGATGAAATCTCAGCCACCTGTCTTAAATGCTGGCCCTCTCACCATCCCACTACACTGCCTCTTAGCACTGAATCATACTGAAGCATATTTGCAGCTGCCCAGACAATGTTGCCTACATTCTCAAGGGAATAAAAGGTAATCCTCCCAAAACAAAACAAACATCCAGCTATTAACCTCAAGTCAAAAAGAAAAAGGACACATAATTTACAGTAACTTAATTAGAAGGCTAATGAATCACTGAAACCCTTAGCCTACCATTAGCAAAAGGACACTAATGAACTATTTAGTATATGAAAGGTACATTCTTCTTTTTCTTCTTATTGTTAGTCTTAGTAGCCTTGCAGAGTTTACCTTTCTCAGGTGTAACCAAATGCAATGACAACTAATAACTAATGGGATTTCAGGAATTCTCATTCCACAAAAGAATACACACTAGAAAACAATCCCTAGAGATGCGGTGAGATCCTTGATACTCATAGCCAAGACTTCTGGCCAGTCTCGTCAATGGAGCCAAGCCTTAGAGTGCAGCTATCCAACAAACTGGGTACTTTAAATGATTACTGTCTCTATATTTTGAAACATTCAGAAAACATTTCATTTATTCAACTTACTCTTAATAGTTCCCCCAATCATAATTCAAGACATATATGAATGATATTGATTGACCAGTGCCAGGTTATTTTCAATATTCTTTTTTTCTTTTCTTTTTGATTTTTCTTTATTTTTTTAGAATTTTCTATTTTCAAAATATATAATGGATATTTTCAACATTCATGCTTACAAAAAGTTGTGTTCTAAATTTTTCCTTCCCTTCTCCTTATCCCCTCCCCTAGACAACAAGTAATTCAATATTTGTTAAACATGTGCCATTATTTTCCACATGTTTCTACAAACATCTAGCTGCACAAACAATCAAATCAAAAAGGGAAAAAAAACAAGAAAGAAAACAAAATGCAAACAAACAACAAAAAGAGTGAAAATACTATGTTGTGATCCACACTCAGTTCCCACAGTCCTTTCTCTGAGTACAGATGGCTCTCTTCATCACAAGACCATTGGAACTGGCCTGAATCATCTCCCAATGTCCTTTTCTACATTCATCTTTAATGATCTTCAATCTATGCATACTAAAAGTTTCTAATTTTCCTCAACCATTGTTTTGAACAACTAAGAGTCAGTGGAGTTGAATTAAAAATCCAAGACACAGGAGGCAGAGATCCTAGGTTTGAATCCTGCCACTGTGATAGCAAGATGGTCCAGTGGAAAGAGAAATGGATCTGAAAGAAAAAAAAAAAAAAAAACTGGCATTGAAATCCTGCCTCAGACACTCATTTGTGAGGCCTCATGAAGTCATTTAATTTTATCTTCCTCAGTTTCCTTATCTATAAAATGAAATAATAAAAGGAGCTATTTCTAAGGGTTATTGTGAGGATTAAAACGGATAACATTTATAGAGGACTTTGCAGATTTTAAAGCACAATAAAAATACTACTACTATATTATCATCATCATTATTACTATTACTGGTGTGACTTGGCAAACTCCTTGGGCCTCAGTTTTCTAACATGTAAAAAGAAGAAGGTGAACTAGATGATCTCCAGTGTATCTTTTAGTTCTAGATGTGAAAAATTCTAATCTGAGATTATTTGACATCCTCTGAAAGTACAGTGAGTTGTTTTAAATTTTCCTTTTCCATTTTAGGTGATTCTTATACTTCAGAAAACCTTGTAAATTTCCAGACACATTGTCACATATCAAAGTCGTACAATACTTTTCACTTTGGCCGCCATGTCCTGTTTGTTCTGCGGAGGATCACAGTGACTCTGTGTACTCACAAGTGACGGGAGCTCTGCCATCTGCTCCTGGGGGAGGTTGGGATGGGGGGAGGCAGGCAAGATACACAATAAGTGTGTGATTTAAGGAACAGTCCCGCCACTGGCTCTAATTGCACTTGGGATTGGAATTGGCAAAGCCATAAGCCATTCAACAAAAGGCTCTATGCAGGTAGGACTATAAAACCTAATTATTTCTCACAAAGCCGACCATTCGATTTAAAATAAAAGAAAGCTATGAGCAATAAAGACCATGCCATTAACAATTAGTCTTCTGCACACATGATTAGACTCAGAGAGATAAAGCAGCCTCTAAATTTAATGATGAATCCCATATTTCTGGCTGGGTTCAATATTCTCTGCTAATTATGTTGAAAGACCTTGTACTACTTAAAAGTACTTAGACTGCAGAGTATGACACCATCTCCATGGATTCAGTGGGAGCACTTAACATTTAACATTGATATTAAAATACTCTTGAATTAATATTGGAATTCAGCAGGGGGTTGGGGGGCTTATTTATAGAATAGCAATTCTGAGAAATTATTGGGAGCTATTTGCCAATGGGAGCCATGTCTAGAGATCTGCACATATATTCCCATGGGTAACCCCACAGCAGATCATATGCCTGGGCAAACTTTATAAATAACAGGATCAGATTTCAATGAGAAGTTGAACTGGACATATGGGAAAATGGGGAAAAAACTGCCTGAAACCATAATGTCTAATGTACAGTCTTGAGAAAAGGAAAGTCTCTCTATACAAATATATACACAAATATATGCATACATATATGTTTAATACACATGCACATATCTGCTTCAATAAACATATATGCATGTAAACTGCTATTAATTTTTACAAAATTCTTTTGAAAATGAAATGTTATATCATTACTCTATGAAGTAATACAAAGATTAAAGAGCAGAACATTAAATACATAGCTATATCATGATATATATTATCTATGTAATTACATATTTATAAAAACATAACATGTTCATGTATTTTATATCTATATGGTGGGTATATATATGTGTGTGTGTGTGTGTGTGTGTGTGTGCGTGTACACAGTGATTAGGGGTTATAAGTACTGCTATAACATGGATCAGCATAAGAAATTAAATGGGAAATTTGGTGGACTTCTGCAAAATATACAGATGACATGTGAAGGCTAGTAAATGAGACAGAAAGTTTAGAAACTCAGAAATGGATAAAATACATGTATAATATCATATAATATCAATATATCATGTATTTTTTTTTTTGTGTGTGTGTATGTGTGTGTAAGGCAATTGGGGTTAAATGACTTGCCCAGGGTCACACAGCTAGGAAATATTAAGTGTCTGAGATCAAATTTGAACTCAGGTCTTCCCGACTTCAGGGCTGACCCGCTGTCCACTGTGCCATTATTCTAACCCGTATTACATCTTTTAATACTAGAATAAGTATACACCAAATTTACAATAAATTGCTGTGAATATCCCATACAATATATTTTTTTTTTAATTCAGACTACTTCTCCAATAAGAAGGGAGAACCAAAAGGTTTTATGCAGATTTTCCAAATTGCAGGGGCAATATGCACTTAATTCCTATGATGTAGAAGTGATAACATTAGAAACTTTGATGCTTGAAGGGAATGAATGGTATTATATATCCCTGAGACAGCAGCCCTATTTTGTTCAATTGGTTTCCTTCATTATAAGGGAAGATTATATTTGTTGGGAGTTGAGAAAAAAAAGACATCATAGGATCATAAAGATAATAATTGGAAAGAGAGGTCTCTGAAGCCATCTGGTCTAACCCCTCATTTTAGATATTAGTAATCTGAGGCCAGGAAGTTCCAAAGACCCGCAACAAAAGTAGTGAGTGCCAAAGGTGAGATTTTAATACAAATTCTCCAACAAAAAGCCAGTCTTCTTTCCAGTCAACTACAAGACTTTTAATTTTTTTTTAAATCATGTTTAAAAGGAGACTAAAAATCTATTCAAAATTCCTAAAGTTGTCACTAATGTGGCATTGTACTGGTGGCTGTTTTTGAAGGGAATCACCGTGTCGCTCCAAAGTAGAGGGAAGAACTATCAGTTAGTCCCCAGAGCTTTGCAGTAATTTGGTTCTATAAAAGGGTACTATCCAAGCAGCATGCAAATGTGACTCCAGTTAATATAAACTAAAGCTATCTCCACACAACAGCTGTGCCAGAGACCAAAGCTAAAATATTGGTACTGTTTAATGTATAAGCAATAATAAAGAAAATTCTCAAGCAGCATAATGCAAAAAAGAGAAGATATCTTCAGCACCCACAGTGAAAAAAAAAAAACCTCCCCTATCTTTCCATTGAGGAAAGCATAGCCAGGGAAAATCTCATTTTCTCTAGAATTGTATTTAATTGGTAAATGTTGATGGTTTTTTTGAAATAAAAGAGAAGCCCATTGGCATTCAACAGATTTTTTTTTCTACAAAAATTATTCTAATTGTCTTTCTGGATATGCGAAAAGGAAAGACAACAGGAAAAATGACATTAAAAATCAGGAAAGACTTTTTTATTTTTATTTTTTGATAACTGCACAATGGTAGCCATAGAAATTACCATAGAATTTAGTGATATGGCCAACACCAATAACATAATCTACTACCGGTTGTGGTGATTTTCTTCTTCTTTAAAATATAATAGTTCTCTCTGGGAGAAAGCAGGTTTCTCGGGGAGGTTTTCTGGAGGCAGCCTTAGTTTCAGTTGAAAGTAATAATCATCCAAAACACAGACAGGTGTTAAAAGTTCAGAACTTCTATTGCCTCCAATATAGCCCGGTTAGATTAGAAGCCTATCTCTCTGCTTAGTTCCAAGAGCTCCCTCCGAATGTCTCCAAATCCAAAGGTTTGTCTTTCAGCCTCCAGTCAGCCAAGTGGAAAATCTCTCTTGCCTCGGAAAGAGGCTTCTGGTTCTCAATCTCCCAGAGAGCTCTGCATCTGTCCCAGCGTGATCCTCTTCAATCTAATTCAGCTGAACTCTCTTGACTGGGTTTATATATGACTCTTCTGAGAGAATTGGATTATGGGTTTTCTCCCAGAGTGCTCTCTGGCCCTAAGAGCTTCAAGGGAGGTGTGAATTCGGATATCACATACTAAACCCTGAAATCTCCCAAACATGTGAACTCCAATGAGTAAAGATGTGAACACAAGCATTGTATCAATTAGTTCTACTTAGTACCTTGGTTCAGGTTCTGGCCCCAAACATCTCCTTGTAAAATTAGATCAATGATACTGAACGATGCTAAATTAGATAATTATTGTCTCTATCAACTCTAATGATTTAACAATTTGTAAAGATTCCAACAACTGGTTTTGTCAAAACCATAAGCAAAGGAGAATGGGATACATTCTCCCCAGTCTGAAGGATTGGGGTGGGGAAAATCTTTTTATCTCTTTTTTTGCTTTTTTCTCCTCAAAAGCATTTTATTTTTCTAAATTCATATAAAGATAGTTTTCAACATTTTTGCAAATGTGTTCCAAATGTTTTCTCCCTCTCTTCCTTAGCTCCACCCTCCCCAGGACTGAAAGCAATTTGATATAGGTTACATATGTACAATTCTTTTAAATATATTTCCATATTTATCATGTTGTACAAAAAACAGACCAAAAGGGAAAAAAAAAACATGAGAAACAGAAAAGTGAACAAAAAAGGTGAAAATATTGTTCTTTGATCCACATTTAGCCTCCATATTGTTCCTTCTGAATGCAGATGGCATTTTCCATCTTAAGTCTATGTGAATTGTCTTAAATTAAAATATTGCTGAGAAGAACCAAAAAGTAGAACATCACATAATCTTGCTGTTACTGTGTACAATATACTCCTAGTTTGCTCACTTCACTCAGTATCAGTTCATGTAGATCTTTCCAGGCTTTTCTAAAATCTGCCTGTTAACCATTTCTCATAAAACAATAATATTTCATTTCATCCAATCATTACAGCTTATTAAACCATTCCCCAATTGATGGGTATTCAATTAATGCCACTACAAACAGAACTGCGTCAAACAGTTTGTTCATGGAGGTTCTTTCCCCTCTTTTATGATGTTCTTGGGATATACTCCCAGTAGTGATACTCCTGGATCCCTGTTGATGGACTGTTTTATTGCCTTTTGGGTATAGTTCCAAATTGTTCTCCAGAATGACTGGATCACTTCACAACTCCACCAACAAGGCATTAGTATCCCAGTTTTCCCACATTCCCTTTAACATTTATTAATAACTTTTCTTATCATTGTAGTCATTCTCAGAGGAATCTTAATTTGCATTTCTCTATTCAATAATTATTTAGACACTTATAGTCCAGAGAAAAAAATGCTCTAAGTTCTTTAACTGAAAATTGTCCATATCCCTTGACAATTTAACGGTTGGGGGATGGCTTGTATTCTTATAAATTTGACTCATTTTTCTATGTTTTTAAGAAATGAAGCCTTTTGGCCCTTTTCATAAAGACAAGAAACTGGAAACTGAGTGGATGGCCATCATGTGGAGAATGGCTGAATAAGCTATGATATATGATGTTATGGACTATTATTATTCTATTAGAAAGGACCAGAAGGATGATTTCAGAGAGCCCTGGGGAGATTTACATGAACTGATGCTGAGTGAAGTGAGCAGAACCAGGAGATCATTGTACAGCAAAATTGTACAGTGATCAGTTGTGATGCTCTTTTCAACAATGAGATGATTCAGGCCACTTTCAATGGTCTTATGATGAAGACAGCCATCTACACCTAGAAAGAGGACTGTGAAAACTGGACCCATCACAACATAATATTTTTACTTTTTTGTTGTTTTTTGCTTGCATTTTATCTTCTCTCATTTTTTTTCCTTTTTTATCTGATTTTTCTTTTGTAGCATGATAATAGTTGAAATACGTATAGAAGAATTGCACATGGTTAACATATATTAGATTACTTGCCACCTGAAGGAGAGGGTGGGGAGAAGGGAGTGAACACTTTGGAACATAAGGTTTTACAAAGTTGAATGTTGAAAATTATTTATGTGTATGTTTTGAAACTAAGCTGCAATCAAAAAGAAAATAAAAAAAAATAAAAAAAGAAATGAAATCTTTATCATAAATACTGGCTGTAAAAATTGTTTCTCAGCTTTCTGCTTCTCTTCTAATGGGTTTTGTTGGTACAAAAACTTTGTAATTTAATGTGACCAAAATATTATTTTGGATTTCATAACATTGTCCAGTTCTTCTTTTGGCCCTTCTCCAAAATTCTGGCAGGTAGATTATCCCTTGCTCTCATAATCTGCTTATAATATTATTGTTCATGTCTAAATCATGAATTCATTTTGACCATCTTCTTATGGGGAGTGAGTTGTTGATCTATGCCTAGTTTCTGCCATACTATTTTCCAATTTCCCCAAAAAATTTTTTGTCAAACAGTGAGTTCTTATAACAGAAGCTGTGTTTTGGGGTTTGTCTGTGTCTTATGTACCTAACCAATTCCACTAGTCAGCCACTACCAAATTATTTTGATGACTGCCACTATATAATATATTTTAAGTCTGGTACCACTAGACTATCTTTCTTTATTTTTTTTTCATTAAATTCCTTGTTATTTTAGGGATATTTTATTTTTCTAGATGAATTTTAAAATTGTTTTTTTTTCTATTTTTATAAGGTAATTTCTTGGCTGTTTTATTAATATGCCACTGAGCAAGTAAGTTAATCTAGATAGAATTGTCATTTTTATTACATTATCTCAGCCTATGCATGAGCACTTGATATTTTTTCCAATTGCTTAGATCTAATTTTATTTGTGGAAAACTGTTTTGTAATTGTGTTCATAGAATTTCTTACTTTGTCTTCGCAAATAGACTTCCAAATATTTTATATTGTCTACAGTTATTTTAAATGGAATTTCTCTTTTTATCTCTTGCTTCTGGATTTTGTTGGTAATATATAGAAATGCCAATGTTTTATGTGAGTTTATTTAATGTCCTGCAACTTTGCTAAAGATGTCAACTGTTTCAAGCAGTTGCTTAGTTGATTCTCTAGGATTCTCTAAATATGCCAGAGCTATTTGATAGGATTCCTCCTTTGTCTATTTTTTCAAAATAGTTTATATAGTTTTGGAATTAATTATTCTTTAAATCTTGGGTAGAATTGACCTGTAAATCTATCTGACCCTGTAGAGTTTTTTTCTTAGGGATTTTAGTGATTCTTTTTCTACAAATAGATGTTTAAAGTATTTGATTTCCTTTCTGTTAATCTGGGCAATTTATGTTTTGTAAACATTCATCCATTCTGCTTAGATTGCCAGATTTATTGGCATACAATCGGGCAAAATATTTCCTAATTATTGTTTTAATTTTCTATTCACTGGTGATAAGTTCAATCTTTGCATTTTTGATATGACTAATTGAGATTTCTTTAATTTTTCTAAGCAATTTTACCAAAATGTATCTATTTTGTTACATTTTTATAAAGCCAAATCTTAGTTTTTTTTTTTTAATTTCAATAGTTTTCTTACTTTCAATTTTAATAATCTCTACTTTGACTTTCAAAATTTCTACATTGGTATTTAATTGGGGGTTAATTTCTAGCTTTTTTAGTTGCATGATCAATTCATTTATCTCCTCTTTATCTTTTTTATTCATCTAAGCACCTAGAGATATAAAATTTCCCCTACAAACTGCTTTGACTGCATGCCCTAAGTTGCAGTTTTTGTTTCATTACTGTCATTCTCTTGAGTGAAATTATTGGTTGTTTCTATGATTTATTGTTTGATTCACTCACCCTTTTGATTGGGTTATTGAGATTTCTTTGTTTGGTCTATTTTATTATTTGGTCTATGAATTCCACATAATTTTATTGCATCATGATCTGAAAAAAGCATGAATTGGATGAACTCTTTGCATTTTAATGATTATAAGTCCAGATCACAATGTGTTATTAATGAGTCTTTGGACCAAAGCATGGTACAAATTTCTGCACAAATAGATTCTATAGTTATAGGGTAAGAAGACTTAAAAAACACTTTGAATTAGAGAATCAGGATAACAATGCTCCAGTGAGTTCTAAATTAAGCTGTGTGTGAATTTGGAGAAATTGCTCTCTTTGTTTGAGCCTCAGTGGATGAGGCTTCAGTCAAACTTTAACCAGTTGAAGACTTTAGCTTAAAAAGGCTAAGATCTCCCATTTCATCCAGGGTCTCCAGTTGTCCTGAACTTTATCTGTCCATTGGGCCCAGATGACTCTGAGGGGAAGGACCTTGCACAGCCCTCCTTCACTAAAATAGAATTCACTTGCATGCCATGCCATCACCTCCCTGATGCCGTGGTACTTTTTGACAATGAAGGATAAACAACAGTCATAACCACCATATTTAAACAAAGTTTTAACATATGCAAAACTCTAAATGCACTGTCTTTTGATCATCAAAACTGTCCTGTGAGATAAGGTTCATAATGATGTTCATTTAACAGGACAGAAAACTGAGGTTGAGAGGATAAAATGATTTGCCTGGAGACAAGTAGTAATTTTCAGAGGTAGGTTCAAATTTAGGACTTTCTCAATTCAAATCCAGTGTTATTGGTATGACATGCTGCCCCATTAAAAAAAAGCAGAAATGTTAATCCTTTAATCTATTTTTTATTTGTTTCACAATAACTCTTAAGTCATTAAGAGTTCTTATTCTCATTTTACAAATGAAGAAACTGAAGCCAAAGTAAGTTAAACGACTCATCTAAGGTCATAGAGCGGGTGACAAGAATGGGATTTGAATCCCATACTTCTGATACCAAATCCAGTCATTTTCCCATTGCATCCATTGATTCTCAATTTTAGCACATCAGTGGTAAAATTTGCATGTTGCACAGAAATCAGGTGAGGGAAAATGTCTCAGCTGTAAACACAACAGAATTCTTTTACCCAACTTTCAGAACTTCAGAAGGTGCCTGGCATGGTTCTTGGGCTCACTTACAAACTTCTCTAAAGGGAGGATATATCAATACTGCTCAGGCAGGTGGTTGATTTTGAACAGATGCTAGACAAATGCCATGAAAATATGACAGAAGGTCATGTTTGCATGTAACAGAAGAAGTTCAGAGCAGAAATGTATTGTGATGCATTTCAGATTTATTTCTATAATATTAATGGGAACAAGGAAGGGACTTGTTCCAAAGGGCTGCAAAAAAGTGAGCGCCAGGACTGAGAATGTACAGGTATATCTGTTTTCTCCCTGAAAAAGTTATTGGCAATTTTTCACATGGATGATAATGCAGTTTGCATTACGATTTAATTAAAATGGATTAATCTAATAGGTTTCTCTTGACTTAGTTTGAAATGATGATGTTTCTTCAAGAAATAGGCTACATATGATTTTAAAAAAAGGAGGGGGAACCAGAGAGCCACAGTGATTAGCTTCCAAAAGAATATGATGAATGTGTTCCTAAGAAATTCTGGAGATATGCAATTAAAGATAATATTTTCCTATACTTCCTAAGGAACATGTACTGTGTATCATGTGGGGGATATTTTCAGTTTTGCTGTTTGACTCTATTTCCCTATAGATTGAAAATAATAAATATCTCTCATCTCTCTGATGAGGAGCTGAGATGAGTCTTTTCAGGGTAGGCAATTCCTTCATTCAAGGTTCAGTGTCTTCCATCATGACTGTATTCCTCTGATATAAGCACATGCATTGCCCTTCTAAAGGGTGTCTTACCAATAATAAGCTCTATTTGCTTAGTTGTCCGGATCTGTGATTTTATCATAGAAGAAATTTCTTGTGTGAAAATACTCTGCACTGGTACAGAAGGGCGTCTCCTTTCTAACTTCTAGCTCAGAGAATTACTTTAGTGCCCAGAAGTAAAGACTTGTGTCACAGGGTTGAACTTGAACCTAAGTTTTCTTAATTGTAATTTCTATTCCATTTTGGAACAGATCTTCTCTCTCTCTCTCAGAGAATGGTCGATGGGAATGATCCATGTACTTGGATTCATACCATCCAAGTGCAAATACCAGCCCTGCTATTACTACCCGTGTGACCTCAGGAGAGTAACTTTGTGAACTGGACTCAGTTTCTCTGCCTGAAAAATGAAGAAGTTAGTCTAAATGACTTCAAATGCCCTCCTCTTGTCTCTAGATATAGGATATCAAACACTTTTCAATTATCCTAATTAGCATTTCCTCCAAATTACAAAGCTTCACACAACTCACAACACATCAAGACAGATCATCATTAATTCCTTTTAACAGCAAGAAAATATGTCAAGCCATAAAGTACGCAGAAGTCAGAGAGTGTGTTAACTATTGTACTTTGAAGAGAAATCAGAGCCCCCAACCTCTCATGCTGTTGTTTAGTTCGCTGAGATGTGCAGCTTTTCATTGATGTTCTTTGTCAGAGAGGCCTGGTATAAATAGTCCATAAGGAAAAGTGGAACATTTTTCGGAGCTGCCCTGGAAAATCAGGCCATCTGGTTGCCCTCATGACACATTTGAATAAGAATATCAGGTATGGAAAATTAGGTCAAAACAGACCCAGAGACCTGAGAGTGCTGAGGGAAGGCTCACATATTTATCATTGGTTCAGTGTTAGAAAATGATACCGCTGTTAGCTTTAGCATCTTATGATCCTATGTATAAGATCTGGGATGCAAAACCTGAGAGTAAGTTGTGTAGAGGAAATATAAAGGGAAAGAAAAAAAAAAAAGACCTGAGCTCCGTTAACATTTCTTTCTCTCTTTTTAAAGGAAAACAGCAATGTTTGTTCATCTTTAGGGAAATAAGGAGAAGAGCTACAAAACACAACTGATTTTCAAATGAGTAAAAGAGCTCCTGGGAGGAGGGCAGGTAAGGGGATACGTGGACACATGTGAACTTTGGCATGTGCCTGACATTCTTTGACGTTTGCTACTCCGTTCAATTTATTCTTGACATGCTCTCAGAGATGATAGATTTCTCCTTTCATTCCATCTATAATAAAATATTGCATCTACAAGCTAAAGCACACATACGTCTGGTGTATAAATCATGAAATAGGTAAATGTTTATGAATGCAACTATACAGATGAGCACATATATGTCTATAGCTGAAACACATGCACTTGTCTTTTTGCCTCTGCTGCTAGACTCAGGAGCTCAGAAGAAAGAAGTCCTATGGCAGAAACCCTCTGTAATACTAGGCCAGCAATGTACTTGTAATGCATACTTTCAGCAAACAGCATGAGCCGATTTTCAAGTGACAGAACTAACATATTCTAGAGAGGTAACACGTAGATACTCGCATGTACTATTAAAACTTAGCACGTGTATGTATATATATGCAAAACATGTATATGTATCTATACACATGTAAATATAGACAGAGATAGAGATGCAAAAAGATTTAAAGGGTATCCCAAAAGATTTAGTAAACTGTCCCATAAATGTTTATAAGTGTGTATGAATAAATATATGAAACATATTTAAAGCAGGATGCTAAATGTAGGGATATAGATAGAGAAGTGAAAGTCCATTTTACGAGGTAGCTAAGATTAGCATAGAAAAAAATCATAATATAGAGAGCAGACAAAGTTGGAGAACGAGGTGTACATAGAGCAACATAATGTGGAGATGCTTGTGAAATGGAGCATAGTTACCCGGTAACCATGGTAACTAGGTAAACTGACCTAAGGGAATCAAAGAGACCACGTGGAAAGAGACCATAATCTAGTAGACTAGACAGAGATAGATAGACAGATGCATAGACAGAAAAGTAAGGATATAGACAGTTGACAAATGAACAGATATACGGTGACCTTTGGAAAATCACTTAATTGATCTGGGACAAAGATATCTATAGTGCAAACAGTAAATGATGTTGCTGACATGTGTGGTAAAGAAACTTCAGACCAGACATTGTTGCTGCTAAAGTAGTCCATATGAATACATACCTGTATATACATACATGTGTATATTATATAGTATACGAATATATTGAACACATCCATGTGTGGATGCATATGTGTATATATACATGAATACCAAGACCACATCAGGCAATGATTACCTATTCTCAATCAAGCTCAATTATAAGGTATAGAATTTTGCTGCCTATGTTTGAACTTTGAGCATATTTCCTACCTATCATATCTCTTCTATTCTCATGCTGTAAGTTGCATCCAAGACAAAACTTCTACCTGATGATACAGTCATAAAATATGTGTGTTGGGGCAGCTAAGTGGCCCAGTGGATAGAGCACCAGCCCTGAAATCAGTTTAAATCTGATCTCAGACACTTGACATGTCCTAGTTGTGTAACCCTGGGCAAGTCACTTAACCCCAATTGCTTCAGTAAAATAAAATAAAATAAATAGAGTATGTGTGTGTGTGTCTATTTTTTACCTGCTGTTGTGCAGTAACTCTTGCTTATATCAGTTTCCTGAATACCAATTTCCTGAGCCATGAAAGCAAATAAAGCATTATGGAGATACATAGGAGTGAATATGCATATGGTATAAATTATATGTACATGTCATATATGCTATAGGCATATACATACAAATGTGTATTGTATATAATATATGTATATCTATGCAAGTATTTCTATATGACCTATTAATAGGAATTTCTGTTCCGGAACCATATGTAATCTACCTCCCTAAGAGAATTCACAGTGAATCCAATAAAAGCAACTCAAGATTTAACTTCCCTGTATGACTTTTGCAATACTTTGCATTTTGCCTTTTACTTTATATTCCATTTCCTGAAAAACAATAGTCAGAAAAGTCATCCAGAGAAACTTTCAGATCACTGCTCCCTTTCAAATATAACCAACAAAGAATCTTGCCACTTTGGCCAAGAAGCATGGTATCCCTAATATCTGAGGTACCCGATGATCTCTGAAGTCAATTTTACCTCTGAGATTCTTGAATTCTGAACCCTAGCCAGTGGCTACATGTCCCTCAGCCTATATCTCTAAGTCCAGTGTGGTCAAGGGGACAGTCACTTCTAGCAGTCACTTCTTCATCAGATCAACATTTCATAAGAGACTTGTATTTTCAACCAGATTACAACATATACTCTTTACACAGATCAATATTACAGTTGTGTTATTAGGCCAAAGCAAAATGTTAGGAAGGATTTAACTGTAGGATTCTAACCACGGGGATGAAATGAGATAAATGAGTTTCTAACTGTGAAAATGTGATTCTAGCCTAGTAAAAAGAGGCATCCAGGCTGAAGCATCACAGCTGTTAATGAAAATGGCTGACTTATTTTTACATGTGTGACCTAAGGTATGTGATTTAATCTCTCAGACCTCATTTTTCTTAGCTTTAAAAGGAGAGAATTAGATGACCAGAAAACTCCCCCGTAGTTCCAAATTTAAGACCCAATGGGTATGTTCATTATATCACTTGTTCCTCTTCATACCCACGTGAGATTTTTTTGTCCTTAACTTATAAATGAAGAAACAAAGAAAGAGCATTTGAATAATATCCCTCGTGGTCATAGAGCTCACAAATGTCAGAGGTAGGACTTGAAACCAGGAATCCCCTAATTGCCAAGGAAATACGCTTTTTTTTTCAACTTGCCTTCCCATCCAGATTTTTCCTGTCAAATCCTTTATGGCATTTGATGCTTCACACTCCTTCTCATCTTATGCCAGTCAATTGGCACACAGTATCCAAACTGCCTTCATTACTTCTCTTCTATTTGTCTTAATCACATCGATTCAGGATTTTGCCACCTTTAATTAATATTATTGTAGTAACCTTAATTTGTTTCCTCACTTCTAATCTCTGACCTATTCTTTATAAAAGACATTTCCCATGCAGAGTATGTTCTTCATTTATCTTTATTTTCTTTTTCTATAATCCTTATCTTCATTTGACATTCCATCAGAGGCCATCTTCTCTTGGCTACCTCATTCCTAATGATTCCAGTTATTAGTACTTTTTCTCACTTCAATTTGTTTTCTCTTAAATACAACTACGTATTTATTGCATCCATACTAATGCATATAAAATCACTTTGTCACTTGCCACTCACTTGATATCTCATTAAGTCCTCACAATACCCTGGTGATGGAGGAGCTAGTTTTATACCCACTTTACAAGTGAGGAAACTGAGGCTGACAGATACATGGTTTCATATGTCTAGGGAACTCCTAATGTGGAAAATCTCTTCACTGATATAGAACAGCCATTCTTGTGGAATTTATAATCCTAAGGAGTTTTCTGTGAGCACCAAATGACTTGCCTGTGGTCACAAAGCTAGTATATGTTACATGACTTGAAATGAGGGCTCCCTGACTCTAAGGGCAGCTGTTCACCACCTACTATCCATCCCATTAGTCTCTTATGGGATCACATGGTCAGAGATTAGAATGGGAAAAGATCTTAAAAGTCATTTACATGTCCATCTTTTACAAGTGAAGTTGTGAAATCTCTGAAGATTGAATGACTGGCCCAAGGTTCCATGAGTAATGATTGTGAAGAGCTAGGATTTGAATACCCTCTGAGTCCAATACTTCAGGCATCTGTGGTTTGATTGCTGTGGGACTTTCTTCAATACAGATAACCCAGAATTTTAAGCATCAGATCTAGAGGGAATTTTAAAGATGACTTGGTGTCACCCCCTTATTTGGGAACATAAGGTTAATAACTAAAATTCACATTTAAATTGAGGCCTTATGACTTCAAATCATTGACCTGAACTCCTTTATCTCTCATTACACCAACTTCAAGAATTTCTAGATCTAAAAGAAGTTATCATCAAGGAGCTAAGATTCTGCTTCTGGATTCTGAATTTGGCTAATCTTGTCCTGAAATGATGTTCACGGAATCCTTTATGAAATCATAATCAAAGTTTTTCCAACATGAGATCTGTCAGTGCTTGTATTTTATAACCTTCATGGACTTGGTCTCTTCTATGTCACAATTAGGCAGCAGAATAGGACTTGGGTAGAAAATTTGATAGGATGCGACTGTAAAGAATACTGCTTTTATTTTACTGCTTTTAATTTAATGCTCCACTTCTTGGAAAAACAGCACCATTGTCATTAATTAACATTTATTGAGTGCCCATTGGTTGCACAGGCCCAGTCTATATCCCACCAAAACAAATCCTGTACGCAGGAGCAATACTTTTTTTAAACAAAACATGACACAAATAATACATCGAAAAGAGCCTCTCTTTTCCCCCAAAGTTGCCCTGAAAATCAAGCAAGTAGGAAGTGAGTCCCCTCTGGCCCCCTTTGGCAATGTATTAATGTTTTTAGGCCACAAGTTACTATTTAGTGCAATAGAGCATAAATTGACAAAATGGCCTCCAGTAATGTGTAAGAATTAATGTACCACTGAAAGGTAAGCAATTTACTCCCTAATCACTGCCTGGATCCAGTACTAAAAGGAAGGGAGGAATGAAAGATAATATTGTATCAGAAATCTATCTCTCTTAAAATTTCATAAAATAGACAGACTTGTGAAAAGGCCTTTCTTATTTAATGATTTAACTACTCAGTAAGATTATTAATGCACATTTAGGCAATCAAGTACATAAGGGGACATGTCATAGGAATATACATTGAAGGCACCACAAAGGTCATAAAATTTAATTTCACAGATGAGAAAACTGAGGCTCACAGAGATCATTTACTTAGAATTTCAAACTAGTAAAGCTTCCCCTGATTCTAAGTACAGTATCCTGTAGTTTACAACTTGTACTGTCTCTCAGGAGAAGAAACAACGCATAGGATACAGACCAGGAAGGACCTTTGGAATAAAAGATCAAAGGAGATACTTTTGTCCAACCATCTCATGTTATAAAAGAGAAAGTGACTTGTCCAGAGTCAGACCAACAAGAAGCACATATGCTATAATCAGCACCCAAGTTTTCAGAAGAAAAACTAGGTCACTATCTACTATATCACCACTGCATCCTGTAAGTACAATTTACAACACAAAGTAACTGGACAATCTATGGGGGAAAAAGGATTAAATTATCATTGAAAAATTCATTTCACTAGTAGACTTTTCTAAGGATTTTATGACCCTAAAAGATCTTGGAGGACTTTATGAAAAGATAAAAATATTTTAGACTATTTATTAATTGTACAAAATATTAAAGGTTACATTAGCTATTTGTAGACTAAATTCACAATTCACTTATAAGTCAATATTTCTATAGAAAAATCTCTCCCTTGCTTCAAATAACCAACTTACCCATTTATAATTTGGATAATGTTGGTGGATGATAATTTCATTTGTATAATGAAAAAACACAACATTTGGAGCTACTTACTATCTGACTTTGGTACAGATTCATGAAGACTACATATAATCAACTAGGATTTTAATTTCTTCATCAATAAAATGAAAGAAGTATACAAATTATTTCAACAAGGATTTTTAAAGAATGTACTATGTCAGACATGAAACAGTCGAATATATTAGAAGGAGAAAAAGTAGCACTGGAGTCAGAAAGACCTTTCTCCAAAATACAACTTTAACACAAGATTGTAGTGAGAGCCCAGGCAATCAATCATCAGTATTCAATCCCTCAGTGTTTTATGAGCAATTCTCTGTATGATAAATGAAAGAGAGATAAATTTATGTAGATGTACATATTTTGTATACACATACATATTTGTATACATAATACATATATATATATATATATTCATAGATCTCTCTCACTTTATGTGTAAAATAAAAAGGCGAGACTTAATAAGTGAAAGTGAGTGAGGGGTTTGGAAAGGTTCTTTCTTAGGAGATGGCTCTTGAGCTTGAACTTCAAAACTGTTAAGCATTCTAAGAGTAGAGGTGAAGATTGGAATAGATGAAAAGGAAGAAGAGGAGAAAGAGGAGGAGATGACGAATACTGAAAAAAATGGGGGACAGCAAGGATAGTTTATACTAGTAAAACTGAGAGATGAAGATGGACTGCAATGGAGAAGGAACAGGAATATAGATTTTAAGGAAAAGTGATGACAGTCAATGAGTCAAAAAGCATTTATTAACATGTATTTTGTGCAGCTAGGTGGTGCAATGGATAGAAGGCCAAGTCTAGACTCAACAGGACTCAATTTTCTGAGTTCAAATCTAGCCTCAGACACATACTAGCTTTGTGACTCTGGGAAAGATATTTAACCCTGCTTGCCTCAGTTTCCTCATGCATAAGAAAAAAAAAGAAGTAGCAAATTATTACAGTAACTTTGTCAAGAAAACGCCAAATGGGGTCATGAAGAGACAGACATGACTGAAATGATTGAATAACAAAAATAATTAATTAATGAACATGAAAGATAAAAGGGGTTGAATTTACCTTTTAAAAGTGAGAAGCTTGGCACATCAACATGATATAATGGAAAGAGATAAATTTATAGTTGTGGAAATTGATTTCCAAAACAAGCTTGACATTCAATTAGCTTAGGGAAGTCACTTACCTTTGTGGGCCTCACTTTCCAAATCTGTATGCCGAATAAAATTGTATTGGCTTTTTACATTCCTTTTAATTTTTAGGTCTATAAACTGTGATGTATACCAACTTTTTTTAGTTAAGATATCTTGCAAGAAATACATTTTTTAGAAAATCCGTAAGATAAATGACACCCTTAAAACTTTTGTATGCAAAATATCGTCTTTGGTTCTCCGTTTACAAAGACAAGAATTAACAACAGAAATCCTAAATTTCATGGACCCACACTTAACACTGTACCAAGAAAAGATCAAAATGGGTCCATGATTCAGGCATAAAGAACGAGATTATAAATGAATTAGAGGAACATAGGATAGTTTATCTCTCAGACTTGTGGAGGAGGAAGAAATTTGTGACCAAAGATGAACTAGAGACCATTACTGGTCACAAAATAGAAAATCTTGATTACATCAAATTAAAAAGCCTTTGTACAAACAAAACTAATGCAAACAAGATTAGAAGGGAAGCAACAAACTGGGAAAACATTTTCACAGTTAATGGTTCTTATAAAGGCCTCATTTCCAAAATATATAGAGAATTGACTCTAAATTTATAAGAAATCAAGCCATTCTCCAATTGATAAATGGTCAAAGGATATGAACAGACAATTTTCAGATGATGCAACTGAAACTATTTCCATTCATATGAGTGTTCCAAATCACTATAGATCAGAGAAATGCAAATTAAGACAACTCCGAGTTACCACTACACACCTGTCAGATTGGCTAAGATGACAGGGAAAAATAATGATGAATATTGGAGGGGATGTGGGAAAACTGAGACACTGATGCACTGTTGGTGGAGTTGTGAACAAATCCAACCATTCTGGAGAGCAATCTGGAATTATGCCCCAAAACTTATCAAACTGTGCATACCCTTTGATCCAGCAGTGCTACTACTGGGCTTATACCCAAAAAGATCTTAAAGAAAGGAAAGGGACCAGTATGTGCCAAAATATTTGTGGCAGCCCTGTTTGTAGTGGCTAGAAACTAGAAAATGAACGGATGCTGATCAATTGGAGAACGGTTGGTTAAATTGTAGTATATGAATGTTGTGGAATATTATTGTTCTGTAAGAAATGACCAGCAGGGTGAGTACAGAGAGGCTTGGAGAGACTTACACGAACTGATGCTAAGTGAAATGAGCAGAACCAAGAGATCATTATATACTTCAACAACGATACTGTATGAGGATGTATTCTGATGGAAGTGGATTTCTTTGACAAAGAGATCTAACTCAGTTTCAATTGATCAATGATGGACAGAAGCAGCTACACCCAAAGAAAGAACACTGGGAAATTAATGTAAATTGTTTGCATTTTTGTTTTTCTTCCTGAGTCATTTCTACCTTCTGTATCTAAGATATAATATGACATATTTAACATGTATAGGACTGCTTGCCATCTGGTAGAGGGGGTGGACAGAGGGAAGGGAAAAAAAGAAAAAAAAAGAAATTCTAAATTTAACCTAAGAAGGATTGAGATGACTAGAAAAATAATGTATTAACATTGAGATTTTCTTCTGGTCCCAGCAATGTCAATTCAAAAAAAAATTGTAGAGAAACTTATCAAAGAACAATCCATGAGGTATGCAAATAATAGCCATTTTTTTCTATATTTACTATATTCTAAACATTGTGCTAAATGCTTTAAAATTTTCTCCTTTGATGCTTCACAACAACCTGGAGAGGAAGAAGTTATTATTATCCCTGTATGACAAATGAAGAAACTAAGAAACACATTAAATGACTTGTGCAGGGTCACACAGTTAATTTTCTAAGGTGGATTTGAATTCAGCTTTTTCCTATTCTAGGGACAGTGTTCTACTATTGTGCTTCTTACCTGCCCCATGGTAATATCTTATTATCATACTTGCACTTTTCAGAATTTTATTGTTACCCTCCCATAAAAAAAGCTTTCCAAAAAAAATTTAACGAGTATACCTGAGCCTTTCTCTGTGTTATCTTGAGAAAAAATTTAACCAAGACAAATGGGAGAAAACTCAAAGTATAAAATATAATCACTGATTTGGTTGCTGTTGTTTATGTCTGGGATATCATTTCTGTATAGAAATTCTCTCCATTCATGTAGCTCTGCAAGTCATCTGTAATTAATTGCACAAAGATTTAGGAATGAAGTATCTTGTCTTACTGAGGAAATGCTATTAGTAGGTCTAAAAGAGACACTTTTACCCTATTTTTCCCAACTCTGCGGCTGGTTTTCAACTAACGACATTACATCTTGTCACTTAAATAAAATAGTCATTGGAATGGAAAGAGAACAATAGAAAGACAATGGTATTACACAGTAATTGGGTTAAAGGTGTGAATGATTTCATGAAATTTGATTTGTTTCAGATATTTGCAATTGTCAGGAAGGTCAGAAAATAGCAATTCCATACACTTGTTTTTTTCTGATTTTACTGCATCATGTCCTATTATATTGTCTATGCTCTGCTCTTTCCTCATTTATTAATCTTAAGGAGAGTGAAACATAGAGAGATGAAAAGACAGGCTACTAAATGAACTGAATTTAAGACCTCTCAGTGTGTTGAAGTAACAGAAAGCAATTTGGGTACCAGAGGTCAAGAGGGATATTGAGAAACTCAGATGGAATGACCAGAAGTCATCGATGTGTTTGCATGGAGGCATGTAGATGTGAGAATCAATCAGGCTCCTAGAATCAGGGTATGAGAATTGATGCAGCCAGATGTGCTGTGCTTTCACATTGCCTTGAATTTCAATAAGAAGTAATATTGAACAGCATTATTTCCCTCATGGCAGAGCTTGGTTTCATGCACATTTCTATTATTGTGAGCAAGAACAGCTTACCCATTCCATAGTCATTCTTTGATGTCATCCTCAAATGACTTCAGCTTTGATCATAAAGTTTTAGCTAGAAGATAGCTCATAGATTCTTTTACAGGTGAGAAGGATAAGGTCTGAAGAATTTAAATGGCTTGCTCAAGGTCAGATAAGGAACAGAAGCAGGAGCTGAACCCACATCCTCCAGTTAGAATTTTAGCTATCTTCCCAGTATACCATGACCCATAATGCTTGTATTCAACCAATCCCTAATTGGGAAGTGAGATTTGAGATCTTCTCCTAATTTGATACCCAAGTACCAATGGAGTATACAGAAATTAACTATGCTTTCAAATATGGATTGATTCATCTGTCACCTTTCTGAAGCCTTTGTGTCAATCTTATTCTAAGGGTAAAGAAACTAGGTGAGAGTATAAATAAATAATTAATCCAAGACTTCTCAGCCTTTCTGGTTTCATTGTGCATAGCTTGTGATTGGTAGAGATCGTTCCTTCCACATGCTTTTTATTGACCATGACATACAGGCACTCACAAAGAAAATTCAACCTGAATAGAAATCCCCGTGTGAAGGAAAAAGAAAAATTCTGTGTAGGGCAGATTTTGTAGCTGCTAAGAACTTCCAAGTTTGTTACTTTGCAAGATACAGGCCTCAAGTCTATGTAGCTTTGGCTGACATATTTAATATCTCAATATTAATACTAACTTAATTCCCAGGGACTAATAGAGACAGAGAGCCTTAGGAATAAGTGTCTGAAGACCTTTTTTTTTTTATTGTGGTCAAATTAGGTGGTAATAACTACTATTTCCTAAATAAATTAGAGAACAAGCTTGAATTGTGCCCAAAGAGTTAGAAAATTGTGTATACCCTTTGACCTAGCAATTCCATTCAAGGTAATCAAAGAGAAAGGTAAAAAACCTATATGATCTAAAATATTTATAGTAGCTCTCTTTGTGATGGCAAAAAATACTCTGCAAATCGAGGGGATGCTCATCAATTGGGGAATGACTAAAAGAACTGTGGTATAAGATTATGATGTTATATTAGTGTGCTATAAGAAATGAAAAGCTAACTGATTTTAGGAAAAACAAAACTGGAAAAAACATGCACGAAACAATGAAAAGCAAAGTGAGCAGAACCAAGAAAACTTTGTATGGTGTAATAGCAATATCACTTAAAGAAAAATTGTTAACAACCAAGTTATTGTGAGTATTATAAATACTCAAATCCACTATAAAGGTCTCATGAAGGAAGATGCTCTCAACCTCCAGTGAAAGAACTGATAAATGGAAGTTTTCATCATATGGTTTTACATATATTGATAAATCTATATCAAATGATGGCCTTCTCTAGTGTGGGATGGAGAGGAAGGGAAGGAGACAGTTCAGAACTTAAGATGTATTAATAAATAACTACCTATTTGAGAGGGGGGGGCAAAACAACAACAACAACAAAAAAGACTGTAGGGGAAAATATCTAACTTGTTTTGAAAAATACAGTACTTCAAGTCACTTTTAATCATTTCAGAAATATATCTTCCTTACAAATATTTGATAGATTTATAAAATCTCAGTCCCATCAGTGCAAAAAAACAATTCATTTTCTTTTCTAAAGCTAAACACACACACACACACACACACACACACGTAACCCTGATCTTCAGCAGGAATATGTTGTGTTCCATAACTAAAGATTAAATAGAGAAATATGTTGAATTAATTATATACTTCATGCATTTAGAATGGCTTCTCCCCCTCCTCATTTCTTTTCATTTGTAATCATGATGTTGATCTTTAACTATAACTTAGAGGGCTGTTGTAGAATATGTGCAAGTAAAGAACTGAAGGGAATAGAGAAGGGATGGAGGCTGGGGGAGAGGGAAAGGAAGGAAGACAAAGGGGAGGGAAAGAAAAAAAATGAGAGGAAGGAAAAGAAAGGATGGAGGAAAAAGAGAGAATGATACTGAAGATGATGAAAAATCAGAAAATCAGTTAAAGCAATAATAAATAAAGGGCAGCTAGAAGACTCCTTTTCATGAGTTTTAAGTCTGGTGCCAGACAATTACTAGCTAGCTCTGTGACCCTGGGCAAGTCACTTACTACTTAGCTGAATTTTCTCATCTGTAAAATGAGCTGGAAAAGGAAATGGCAGCCCACTGCAAGATCTTTGCCAATAAAACTCCAAATGAATTTACAAATAGTTGGATTTAAGTGAAAATGACTGAATGTAAACATTTTGTGCTAGGAATTATATTAAGTGTTGGGGAAAATAAAAGCAAAACTAGCCTGTATTCTCAAACATTTCATGGTTAAACGGGAGAGACAACATGGAAACAGACATGAACAAATTATCTATGGACAGAATAAATCAGTCTGGTAACCAGATCTCACCATCAAAAGCACTTTCTGTTCTATCTTCAACACATCATTCTGAAACACAGCTTCCTCAGCCATCTTCTCATATATCCAACTCTGTCACTCACTCTCCAATAGTCCTTGGAGAAATGACATGACAAATCTGCCTGTGTCTGAAGTTGGCCCCTTCAGAAACAGGAAACAATCCATTTCAATTGAATAGTCCCATGGGGAGAAGGCTGTGTTCCTTTGAAGAGCCACCTCTTTGGAGGCCAGAGTCAGTGTTTCTGTCCTCTTCACGGAAAAAAAAAAAAATTGACGCACATCTCCTTATTTCTGTCAAGAGTGTTCTTCTGACAAATCTGACCTCCTTTATGGAGAGGCTATAAGGATTACAGAGACAATGGCAGCAAAAATCCCCCGGTAACTCACAAGCAAGGTGTCTTTCAAGCACCAAGCATTATCATTTTTTTTTTTAGGTCCCATTAAATTCAAGCCACTCATCTTTACCTCCGGGGTTTGGCAGTATTCTCTGAACTTCCAAATTTCAGCTATCAAACACGTTTCTAAAATACTCCATGTCAAAGGGAAAGTAGTAGGTTATCATGGTTTTTCACCACCTACTGCTGATGTTTGATAAAACCAGTCTTAATCTAGGTGTGCGATAGCAATGTTTGGTTGGAAAATGCAAGATTTTGTATTTTGATGATATTCTATTTTTCTGACATAATACATCTGAATTTTATTGTTTAGCTCTCACATGACAACAACAAATGCAGATAACTTAATACTCATAATACAAATACAAGAAGGATTGAGATCATCTTTTTGTTTAACTGTTTAACATTGCCCAGAGAAGACAAGGATCACTGACAAACCTTATAGAATCCTCTCCCTCCTCTTTTTATGAATGAAGTGGGGAGGGGGACAAGATATGGTAGAAATATTAAGGGATGTAGGTAAGTTCACAAGGTTAAGAGTAAAGTCATTTCCTTCCTTTATCCAAAAGACATTTAGCAAATCATTTCAATATCAAATAAGATTTTCATTTCTATCTCAGATCAAACCTCATACCTTTCATTCCCTTCAGATTACAAATCACCTTAAGTTCTGTGCTATGCTGTAACATACTAAATTTTAGCTGTTGTTTAATGCTGCTAGGGAAATAAGGCTTTCATTAATTTCTGAGCTCTCTTATTCATGGGGAGCAAAATAATACATGAACCTCAGAACTTTAATGTCAAAATAGAATTGCTATTGCAAAAGAGATTGGGTTTGGTCATGTTCCTTTTTCAAATTGCCAATAACATACTCATCCCTTAGGAACTTTATCATATTATTTCAATTACCATTTGTAACTTACTTATTCCTTAAATTATATTTCTGGCCTGGAATTCTTTTCTTAAGCTCTATCAGTAACTGCCACATTTCTAATTGGAGAACATTTCTATTTAAATGTCCACCAATTTTAAAAAATGCACTTTCCTTTATCTGTGCTCATTATTTTTTACTACAATCTATTGATATTTCCATTTTTAACAATATATGGCATGACGAGGCATGTGTTACCTAATTCTCCCATGTTTATAGAATGTTCATATAAAATTCTTTGATAAATCCAAACCATAGAGACAACTTTAATAATATTTTGATGATGATATCAAGTCATAAACAATAGAGACAACATTGCATAAAGGAAAAAAAAACCCAGTCATTCTTGGAAGGAGAAAAAATTGGACTCATACCCATTATCTGTTACACAATTGCTCTTTGACCTTGAACAAGACATTTAACCTCTTCAGGTCTCAGGGAAGTTTTCCAAGATTATAAATGACAGAGTAGGTGTGGACCACCATCTGGAAGAAGAATTTCCCTCAACTAAGAGATGTCAAATTCAATGAAATCACAAATCTGGTTCCTATCCCTATATCAAGCAAGCCATAAACAAATTCTGCCATGACAATAAGAAAGGAATTAAATCTTTCATTGCCAAGACAACTGCTTTAAATACGTTGCAGACTCATTGCCAAATTGCATTAATGGAGGTGGTTTCCTTACTAAGAGTTCTCTCACAAAGAAAAAAATGAGGAAGAAAGGGAAAAAAAGCAGCAGCAATAGTAATTTTCAATTTATGAAATAAACTTACCTCTTATCTTTCCACTTCTATCTTAACTTACTTTTAATTTAGTACGTATCAGTGAAGGATTCCATCACCAAGTTCTAATCTTTCTTTCTAAGGTAATTTTCCCCATGTTCTACCTCTTCCTCTTTTTTATCCAATCTGGACCAATCCTAAGCAAGAGTGAGCAGCTGCTAACTAGTATCTTCATCTATAGACTTTTCTTCATTATATCCATTTAAAAAGTCCTTATTGATCATCCTTTACATGTTCATCCCTTTGTCCAAAGCCTTAAACAAGCTGAAAACATGATTTATGTCCTGCCCACTCCCCCTGCAAGGAATTTCTATTCTCCATGTGGGGACAACAGACACATGAAAATAATTAGTAAAGAATTAGTCAGGTCTTCGGTATAGACATGTTGAGGGGAAAAGTGTGTGATATGCTAATAATTGGCAAGTACACACAATGAGTCCTTAAAGTACAAAGAAAACAAAGCAAACAATGTAAGGAATCAAGGAGAGATTCCTGTAAAGAATGACTGGGTCAAGTCAAGAGAATCAAAATATCTCAGAACTGCCATCATGTTTATCTCATAGGAGAGGGGCACAAAAATCCAAACAAACATTCTGGGACATATCCAAGGAGTAGACGCTCACCGTGACTATGAGTATTCTTTTATATTTCTTGATTAGTACCAAATCTTAGGGGGAAAATAGTCTCATAAAGACTTTTTATTTTCTAATTCTACTCAATACCCTTAAATCTGCCCTTAGATATTAAGCATAGTACATATGCTCTCTCTTCCACATTACAAACTTTCAAGAAATTGAAAACAGCTACCTTAGGATCATCTATTAAAGGGAATTTAGAAGCTAACAAGCTTACTCCATTCCTATTTTTTTTTCAGTTAAGAAAACTAAGATGCAGAGAAGATAAGTAGCATGTGCACATCTAAGACTATCCCTGCTACCCATGGTCCTTATGTGCCTGATCTTGATCTGCCATAATTTTAAAATTCTTATTGTGATCCTTCTATTGGACTCTTAGATTTCAAGTCTTTAGAAAATTCCAATCATATTCCATTACAAATATATTTTATTTTCCATGGATACTGGTAAGATCAGATGACACAGCTCATGAACCCTGGAAATATATCTCTAGAATGTATTCCAGACCTTTATTCTGGGCCCTATTCTCTTCAGCTTCTATATTACTTCACTTGGTAATTTCATCTGCTTCCACTTATTTAATTACCATTTTTATGCTGATGATTCTGAAATCTACTTCTTCTGCCCAAACCTGTCTACTGACATCTCATCTCTTCTTTCCAACTGCTTTTCATACATCTGGAAATGGATATCAAGTAGACATCTTAAACTCCACAAATCCAGAATGGAATTAGGAGAAAGATTAGAATTAATGATCTTTTTCTTTAAACCTTCTCTCTATTCTAACTTCCCTTTAATTGCAGAGCAAGGCTTCCTATACTTTTTCTGCCCACAACCCCTTTTCACCCAAGAAATTTTTATATGGATTTAGCTATATAGGCCTATAAAACAAGTATACAAATCAAACATTTGATGATAATAAATCATAATTTCATAACCCCCACATTTAGTTACAAGATGTCATGTGGGGTCATGAACAGATGTTAAGCTGGTTTGCAAAGGACAACATCATCCTCTCAGTCTCTCAGGCTTACTACCTAAGTGTTATTCTCAACTCATATATTTTTTGCTCCAGTCCACTACCATAGACAATCTCTTGCCCTGAATAGCTGTTTTCACCTTTGGAACATCTCTTTAATACAACTGCTTCTTTACTCTGATACAGGCACCCTCAGTTACTAATGCACAGATTATTGTTAATGGTCTGTTGGTGGATCAGTCTGACGCAAATCTTTCCCCACTGCAATCTATCCTCCATTGAGTCACTAAAATGATTTTCCTAAAGTACAAATGTGGCCACATCATCCTCTCACTCAATAAACTGGTGGTGTTTTCTATCACTTCCAGGATCAAGTACAAGTGCTGTTTGATAGTGGAAGGCTTTCTTACCCTAGCCCATTCCTCCTGACCCCAAAACCTTTTCAGGCTTCTTACATCTTCCTTCCTACAACATCCTCTTCAGTTCAGTGATACTGACTTCCTTGTTACTCCACAAGATAGAATTCTATTGTTTGACACCAGGCATTTCCTTGACTGCCCCATTAGCTTCCAAAACTTCATTTAATTCCCCATGTTATCTTGTATAGGAAGCCTTTTCTAACCCCTCTTAATTCTAGTGCTTTACCTTGGTTGATTACTTCAAATTTATCCCATATATAGATTAGATTTTGCCTGCTTGTTTTCTCCCCTATTAGATTGTAAACTCCTTGAAGGAAGGGATTATCTTAACCTCTTATTGTAGTTCAAGCACTTATCACATTTCTGGCACATGGTAGGCACTTAATGAATGCTTACTGACTATCAGACCTTAAGAATCATTTCACTTTTATCCTTTTCCACAGGTTTATTCTGACCATCTCATAATTAGAAATATCCAAGGCACCTTCACTTAGGATCCCTCCTTAAACTTACTGTGGCTAACTTCATTTTGAAATTTTCAACATGTAGCAAGACTGCTCCTGTAACAATACATACATATATATGTGTGTATATTTTTTTGATAAATCTTATCTATTAAATAAGTAAGTAACCAATAGAAAATAGATGTCTCCTCCCCCCTCCTCCCCCATCTGTTAGATGATCTCACAAAGCTGAAGAATATGGTGGTAAGTCTCTCTTTCTCACCAAAGGTACTGCCACATAAAAATAAAATGCCAACACAAATTAAGGTCCATTAGTTTGTAAGAAGTACTTGTGTTTGGTATGTAATAATGCAAAACAGCACTTTAAAGACATAATGTCTTTTGAAGTGGGTAGATCTACAGCAATTTTTTTCCACCTCAAAATACTGTTTGCCCTTTTCTTTATCATTTGTTTTATTAACAATAATTACTTCTAAATACTCAGTCACATGGTCAATTTCAGTCTCCAGGAAATGCTCAATTGAAACCGATTGTGAGTACTATCAGAAATGCCTGGAATGCAAAGGGCTCTGGACCTTGTAGACTTAATGGTCATGCAGATGCTCACTGTGGTTCTGAAGATAAATTGTGATGAGGTACCTGCCACATCTAATATTGCCTCTGATTTAGAAGTCAGATATCCAGGAAGATCATACCAGACACTTACAGGAAACGGAGAAACTTTTAGTCCCCTAGACATCACAGAAATATTTTCCTTTGGTGTAGATCATCAAAGGCAAAATGTGGGGATAGCTAATGGTCTGTGAGTCAGTCACAGCAATATATGCTTTTTAGACACAATTAACCCCAGGACATTCTAGATTTCCAAACTTAGACATGGGAAAACTGCATTCACATTTACTTTGTCCCTCAGTTTTTATAAAATACTTTTCTCATTAATAACCCTGTGATATAGGTAGAAAGGTAATGAAAGGCGCATGATAGCATGTTGTAGGGAACAGAACATTATACATGGATATGAGATGTGAGATTGAATTCTGACTCTAAAACTTACCAAGTACTGGATCTTTGGTAAATTGCTGTCTGAGCCTCTGTATACTCATCTCTACATTGGGGAGAATCATAACACTATTATGTATTAGACCTATTAGGATTATCATGAGAATCAATCAAGATAATATGAATTAGGCATTCTATGAAAATTAAAGTGATATGTGAATATCAACTATTTTCATTTTTTTCTTAAAGTAGCTATCATGATCAATTTTGATGGATTTGGCTCTTTTCCATAAGGAGAGCATTCAAGGCAATTCCAAGAGATTTGTGATGAAAAGTACCATCCTCAGTCAGAAAGAGAATTATGAAAATTGAATGTGGATCAAAGCATAGTATTTTCACTTTTCTTTTGTTGATGTTGTTTGCTTGCTGTTTTTTTTTTGTCCTTTCTCATGTTTTTTTCTCCTTTTGATCAGATTTTTTTTTTTTGCTCAGAATGATGACTATGAAAATATGTTTTGAAGAATTGTACTTGTTTAACTATATCAGATTGCTTGTTATCTTGGGAGGGAGTAAGGGGAAGAAGCAAAGAAGGAAAAAAAATTGAACCACAAAGTTTTTTGAAGGTGAATGTGGCAAACTATTTTTTCATGTATTTGGAAAAATAAAATATCATTAAAATTAAAAATAAAAACAATAAATTATATATCATTTTAGGCACTAGAGGAAAATCTGTGCAAAGACACAGAGATGAGACACTGACTGCTGTATGTAAGAAATAGCAAGGCAGCTAGGAGGCCAATTTAGCCAAAACAAAGATCACCTTAACAACATAGTTTCTATTTTAACCAAAGGAAAAATGGAAACTTGAAGAGCAAGTAAGTGAGAAAGAATTCAAATCTGGGTTCTAGCTGTAAGTACAGAGCTTAGGCTGACCCATTACAATACTAGTTTCTTAACACTGAGATTCAAAATCATCTTTGCTTCCTACACTTCCTATTTTTTTCTTTAAAACTCTATCTCTGATTTCATTCATGTAGGAAATTCCCAGTAACAAATACTTTTGACTAATGCTGATCACTATCTGCTTTTCAATTCATTATCCTAAGAGGGTTACCACAGGAACTAAAAATTTAAGTGGATTACCTGTGGTCTCATAAGCAGTATGTGTCAGATATAGAATTCTCCATGCACTCCAACATGGCTAGCTATGATATACTCCCTCACCTTAAAGTCAAAGCCCTTACAATAAAAGCTTGCCTCTTTAGGTCACAGATTATGTGGAAAGGGTGGAAGTAAAATGAATTTCACTTCAGCCTAAAGGTATCGTCTAGAAATGTTTTGTGTAAATCAAGGTTTATGAAAGAGAACAATGTCTCAAGTGTGCTGGGATAGTTTATTATTTAAAGAGGCTTCATGGTGAGTTTTTTAATGAGGGAACTGGTTATTTTGTAGTGATTAATCATCATTTTATTTTAGTTAATTAAATTATGTGTAAATAATTAATAATTAATTAATTAACCACAATTTATCTTGTTGGCAAATTTGATGAGGCAGCTAGGTGGCACAGTAAATAGAGTGTCAGTCCTGGAATCAGATGACTCATCTCCATGAGTTCAAATTCAATTTCAGATATTTATTATTAGAATTTTTTTTTTGTTATTTTATAATTTGTTTCGTTAACATTCAAATTACGGATTTCAATCATTCAGTCAATTTCAGTCTCCAGGAAATACTCCTTAGAAACTGATCACATACACTATCAGAAATGTGTATCAGGCACCAGCCTCAGATGCAAAGGGCTCTGGCTGTTGAAGACTTAATGATCATGCAGAAGCTCATTGTGTGGTCCTGAAAAGAAATTAGGCAACTGCAGGATATTGACTAGGGGAGTAGTATGGTCAGGCCTGCCTTTTAGAAAGACAAATTTGACAACTGAGTAAGAAATGAACTGGAGTGAGAGAACCAACCAACAATTGTATTATGATCATTCAGCTAGAATGTAATGAGAGACTGTACTAGGATGATGGCAGGATCAGAGGAGAGAAGGAGATAAAGACAAGAAATACTGGCAAAGTAGCTGCTTAACAAATATACATGGAAGAGCATCAAATATTGTATGCCCTAGCAGAATACAAGTTCCGTGAGAATGATAACTTCCATTTTAGTCAGTTTCTCTAGAGTTAACACAATGCCTTTTACATAGTAATTGAATAATAATAATAAGCCTCTGTTAAAAATAAAATGGAATTGTTGGTTAAATCCCCCAGTAGAATGTAAACTCCTTGAGGACAAGAATATGACATTTCATTGTTATATCTGAGAGATCCTACACAGCCTGGAACAAAACAAGCATTTAATAAATGCGTATTGACACATTGACATAATCCCTGTAAGGAATAGGAGACAGAGAAGCAACCTGATTTGACAAAGGTGCAACAGGATCTTTTAGAGTCACACTTTGAAATCACATCTCTCCTGAGTTCAAGTCTAAACTCTATGATAAATCTTACCAACAATTACTTCTTTTCTGAGAATATGGAATAAAAATGTGTTTGTTCTATTATGAGAAAAAAAATGGAAGGAAGAGAAAGCTTCTTATCTCATATCTTCCTCAGGTTATTAAAATATTATGGACTTCCCTTCTAGCCTGTAAGTTAAGAATTATGGTCACTGCTTCCATTACCTCTGGGTATTTGTCCAGAATTTAATCTTGCCTCCCAAACCAGTGACAGGCTGATGAAAACTTGGTGGGATCTGGGAGAATTCCTACTGAACTTCCCAGGAAAGTTAATATCATCTATTCCTGCACATGCACACCCACATATGTTTCATGGTTCAATGTAAATGGAAAATGAGGTAGAGTGAGTGGAGGGGAAGAAAAATATGCCAAAATGACATTTGCTTCAAAGAGAAGATAGGAGGATTTAGAGAGGAGAAAAAAAACCCAAAGAAAAATAAGTATACCAAAAATTTTCTATTTAGAAAGAAGTAAAAAATAGCAACTTATACATCATGTATAACCGCATCTCAGCTGCATAATCATACCAAGTAGAAATAAGCAACATTTAGACCTACTTTATAAAACCAATAGCAGAAATGCACGATGTACACAATATGTCATCGGATGGAAAGTATCCATTTTCATCTTTGGCAAGAATGGGAAAAATCTTCAACTTCCAGTCCATAATTGAATAAGAGTCTGAATGCTATTGTAGACAGATCTACTACTAGCACAGGTTAGAAGACACTCTTAAAGACTCAGGGTCCTTCATAACTTCACTTGGCTAGAGAGTTATCAGCATAAAGTACTATTTTTGAACATTTAACATGCATTATATCCAAATATCTACACATGACAATCTTATAAGGGAAGCACTAAAAGTATCATGGGCTCCATGATGTTGATGTTGTTATTATTTAGTCATGAATGACCTTATTTGTTTTGTTTTGTTTTGTTTTTGCCAAAAATATTGGAGTGGTTTGCTATTTTTTCTCTAGTTCATTTGACAGATAAGGAAACTGGGGCAAACAAGGTGAAGTGACTAGCCAAGGATCATACAACTACTTAAGTGTCTGATGCCAGAAGTTCTGGGGTTGGATCCAAAATGGCAGAATGTAATCAGAAAGCTACTCGAGTTCTCCCAGATTCCATTGAAATCCACATTAAATGAAGCCTCTGAACAGAGTCTGATGAAATGAAACCACTCTCCAATTCAAGATAGACTGAAAAAAAAAAAAACTTCAAGAAAGATCAGTCTCACTGAGGTGAAAAGGATGTCCAGCCTAGGGAAAAGTTGATGAGAAGATCTTAATCATAGTAAATCAGCAACTAAGAACCTCAGTCCTGGATCAATATAGGAGCAAATCAGTGGGGCAGCTTCCATTTCAAGCTCAGAAGAAAAACTTGGGGAAATCAGGCTGTTTCCTGGACAGAGCAGGAAAAGCTACTGCCCCTCACCCACAAACACAAGGGGTTCCTGTGCCCAAATCCAAGACTCAGAGCTGCACAGGAAGCCTAGGACAGCGCCAGCTTTACCCCAGGGGCAGAGTTCCACCTTAAAAATAAAAAAAGAGAAAATTCCAAAAGAAAATGAATAAGAAAAAGAAAAAAAAGAAAGTTTGACCATACAAAGGTACTATGAGCTACCTAGTGCAGACAAAACACAAATTTAGTGTTGTGCACAAGAAAAAAAAAAGAGAGATTCAGCAATGAGGAAAAGGAAGGGAAAAAATTGGCTGAAGAAAACAACTCCTTAAACAATAGAATAAACCAAATGGGAAAAGAGATATAAAAGATAACTGAAGAAAATCATACATTAAAAACTAGAACAGGGAAAACAGAAGCTAATAAATTTGTGAGACAGCAAGAATCAGTCAAACAAACTAAAAAGAATGAAAAAAAATGGAAATATGTGAAATACCTTATTGGCAAAACAGACAACCTGGAAAAAAGATCCATAAGAGATCATTTTAAAATTATTGGCTTACTTGAAGCCCATGGCCAAAAAACGAATCTGGATAGCATTTTACAAGAGATCATTAAGGAAAATTGCCCCAATATTTTAGAAATACAGAGGGAAATATTCATTAAAAGAATCCATTGGTCACCTGTAGAAAGAGATCCCACAAGGAAAACACCAAGGAACATTGTTACAGAACTCCTAAACTTCAATCTCAATGAAAAAAATACTGAAAGCTGCCAGACAAAAGCAATTCAAATAACAAGAACTAATGGTCACTATTACACAGGATCTGGCAACTTCTGCAATAAAGAATTGACAGGCCTAGAATACTATATTCTGAAAGGTGAAGGATCTGGGGTGACAACCAAGAACTAACTATCTGGGGAGATTCAGCCTTTCTTTCTGGGGAGAATATGGAGCTTCAATGAAGAAAGAGACATTCAAAAATTTCTATTTAAAAAACAAAACTAAACAGAAAATTTAATCTATAAACATAGGACTCAAGAAAACCATAGAAAGGTAAATGGGAAAAATATGTATTTAAATGTTAAGCTGTTTATATGCTTAGATGGGAAAACAATACCTGTAACTCTTGAAAAAATGGGTCAGATAAAAGGGAACATCATATGAGTTGAGAGTGTGGTTGTGAATGAATTCTGATGTGATGACATCAAAGAAAAAGACATTAAGGAATATAAAAAGGTCTGCTGTCGAAAAAGAGGGAAGGGAAGGCATAATGGGCAATTAGTTCACATGAAGAGGTGCAAAAGATCTATTACAATTCGGGGGGGGGGGAGGAAGAGGGATGAGAATTGTCTGAAGATTGATCTCATCAGTTTTGGCTTTAAGAGGGAATAACAATCATTCGGTTAGGTTTAGAAATTTTTCCAATCTTATAAAGAAGTAGGAGGAGAAAGAGGAAAAAAAAGGAAGGCACAAGATAGAAAGGAGAGCAAAACACTAGGGGAAAAGCTAAGAGAAGCGGGGAGTTAATTAAAAAAAAAAAACACTAGTAAAAGAAAGAGTAAAGGTGATAGGAAATAAGGTACTGAGTGGAATGGGTTAAAAAAAACACAGAATAAGGACAGGGTGGAAAGAAAGAACAAAAGTACATACAGGGGAGAAAATAGGATGGAGAGAAATATAAAGCTGATAATCATAACTCTTTATGTGAATGGAAATAACTCTCCCATAAAACAGAAACAAATAGCAGTTATTAAAAAACAGAAGCCTACAATACGTGATATACAAGAAACACATTTGACAAAGAGACACACATACTGAGAGCAAAAGTAAAAAATTGAAACAGAATTTATTATGCTTCAGCTGAGGTAAAAAAAAAAAACAGGGGTAGAAATTCTGATCTCAAATAAATCAAAAGTAAAAATAGATCTTATTAAAAGACATAAGGAGAGAAAATACATCTTGATAAAGGTTACAGTAAACAATGAAGTAGTAACAATACTAAATGTGTATGTACCAAGTGGCAGAACAGGCAAATTCCTAGAAAAAGATTTTAAGTCATTTACAGGAAGAAATAAATAGCAAAACTATTCTGATGGGAGACCTCAACCTTCTCCTGTCAGAATCAGTCAAATCTAACCACAAAATAAACTAGAAAGAAACTAGGGGGAGTAATAGGATCATAGAAAACCTAAAGAAAACATCTTTTTATCAGCAGTACATGGTACCTACAAAGAATTGACCATGTATTAGGACCAAAAAAACCCACAATCAAATACAAAAAGGCAGAAATAGTAAATGCTTACTTTCCAAACCACAATGCAATAAAAAATTACATTCCATAAAGGGCCAGGGATAGACTAAAGACCAATTGGAATTAAACAATCCAATTCTAAAGAATGAGTGGATCAAACAACAAATCACTGAAATAATCTATAATTTATTTCATCCAAGAAAATTACAACAATGAGATAACATATCAAAACTGAAATTGTCAAAGCAGTTCTTAGGTGAAACTTTCTATTTCTGCATAGCTACATAAATATAATAAAGAAAAAGGAGATCAATGAATTAGGTATGCAACTAAAAAAAAAACTTAGAAAAAGAACAAATTAGAAAAAAAAACAATTAAATACCAAATTAGAAATTTTGAAAGTCAAAGAAGAGATTAATAAAATAGAGTCTAAGAAAACTATTGAACTAATAAACAAAAGTTAGGGTTGGTTTTGTGGGGGAAAAACCCTAACAAAACAGATAAACCTTTGGTTAATTTGATCAGAAAAAGGAAAGGAAAAAAAAAACCCAAACCCCCAGCATCAAAAATGAAAGGGATGAGCTTACCACCAATGAAAAAGAAATTAATAATTAGGAACTATTTTACCCAACTCTATGGCAGCAATTCTTAAAATCTAACCAAAATGGAATAAATATTTATAAAAATATAAGTTTTCCAGGTTAACAGAAGAGGAAATGAAATATTTAAATTGTCCCATTTTAGAAAAAAGAAATTGAACAAATCATTTAACGAATTCCCTAAGAAAAAAATCTCCCAGGCCAGATAGATTCACAAATTAATTCTACCAAACATTTAAAGAACAATTAATTCCAAGAGTATGTAAATTATTTGGAAAAAATAGGCAAAGAAGGAGTGCTGCCAAATCCCTTCTAACAACTCAAATATGGCACTGTTTCCTAAACCAGGAAGGGTCAAAACAGAGGGAAAAATTACAAACCAATCCCCAATGAGTATTGATCCAAAAAAAATTAAATAAAATATTAGCAGAGATTACAACAATTTATCAGCCAGATAATATATTATGATCAAGTAGGATTTATATCAGGAATTCAATGTCAGGAAAACTATTACCATAATCAACCATATCAATAACAAAACCAACAGAAATCATAGACAATCTCAATAGATGAAGAAAATTTTGACAAAACACATCACCCATTCCAATTAAAAATACTAGAAAGTATAGGGACAAAAGGAGCTTCCTTAAAATAATAAGCAGTATCTATCTAAAACCTACAATAAGCAATGATTTTAGATAGATACTGCTTATTATATATATATATATATATGTTATATATATAATAAGCAGTATCTACATTGTAGTAGAAATGGTGGCTTTAGCAATAAGAAAAAGACATTAAAGCAATTAGAAGAGATAGTGGGGAAATAAAACTATCACTCTTTGCAGATGACATGATGATATATTTAAAGAATCCTAAAAAAAAATCATCCAAAAACCTCTGGAAACAATTCACAGCTTTAGCATATTTGAAGGATATAAAATGAATCCACATAAATGATCAGCATCTCTATATATTACTGACAAAGCCCATCAGCAAGAGATAGAGAAATTCCATTTAAAATTACTGTAGAGAAAATAAAATACTTGGGGGGTCTACCTGTTAAGACAAATCCAAGAACTATATGAACACAATTACAAAATTTCTCACAAAAATAAAATCAAATTAAACAACTGGAAAAATATAGTTTTTCATTGCTAAACTAATAAAAATGACAATTCTGTTTAAATTGGTCTACTTATTCAGTACCATATCAATCAAACTGCCAAGACATTATTTTATAAAACTAGGAAAAATTCATCTGGAAGAACAAAAAAGTCAAGAATATCAAGACAAATAAGGGGAAAAAAATACAAATGATGTTGGCTTAGCTGCACCAAACCTAAAATTGTGTTATAAAGAAGCATTAATCAAAACCATTGGCTACTGGCTAGGAAACAGAGTGGTGGATCAGTGGTATGGATTAGATACACATGACATAACAATCAAGGTCTATAGTAATTTGGTATTTGATAAATCCCCAAACTCCAGCTTGTGGAATAAGGACTCACTATTTGATAAAAATTGCTGGGAAAGCTGAAAAATAATGTCAGAAAATCAGCATAGGCCTGAATCTCACATCTCATACTAAAATAAGGTGAAAATGGATACAAGATTTGGGCATAAAGGATGATACCATAAACAAATTAGGAGAACTAGGGATAATTTACCAAGAAAGGAATTTATAACCAAAGAATTAGAAAATATTATGAGCGGTATGATGGACAACTTTGATTATGTTGAATTCAAAAGGTTTTGCACAAACAAAAGAACAAAAACAAGATTAAAAGAGAAGTACAAAGCTGAGAAAAAATTCTTATAGCCAGTGTTTCTAATAAAGGTCACATTTCTAAAATATATGAAGAACTATATCAAATAAACAAGAATACATGTCATTCCCCAATTGATAAATGATCAAAGGATATGAACAATTTTCAGATGATGAAATTAAAGCCATTTATAGTTACATTAAAAAATGCTCTAAATAACTATTGATTAGAGAAATGCAAATTAAAACAACTCTGAGGTACCACCTCATACCTCTCAGATTGGCTAAGGTGATAGGAAATGATAATGATAAATGTTGGAGGGGATGTGGGAAAACTTGGCTACTAATGCATCATTAAGAGGTGTGAATTGATTCAACCATTCTGGAGAACAATCTGGAACTATGCCCCAAGGCTATAAAATTGTGCGTAGGCTTTGACCCTTCAGTGTCATTACCAGATCTGTATTCCAAAGAAATCATAAAGGAGGAAAAAGGACTCACATGTGCAAAAATATTTGGAGCAGCTCTTTTTGTGATGAAAAAGAACTGGAATAGGAGTGGATGCCCATCAATTGGGGAATAGCTGAACAATCTGAGGTACATGAAGGTAATGGAATATTGTTGTTATATAAAAAATGATAAACAAGATGATTATATAAAGGCATGTAAAGTTTTACAAGAACTGATGCTGACCAAAATAAGCATATCCAAGAATACATTGTACACAATAGCAGTAAGAATGTGTGATGATCAACTATGAAAGGCTTACTTCTCAGCATTTCAGTGATCCAAAGCAATTCCAATAGATTTTGGGCAGAAGATGCTGTCTGCATCTAGCAAAAGGTCTAAGGAGACTAAATGTACATTACCACATGCTATGTTCAGTTTTTTTTTTATCTCTTCCATTGTTTATCCCTTTTGCTCTGATTTTTCTCTCCCAATGTGAGTCATAAAGCAACATGTTTTATTATTATGGCTTTTTATTTACAAGATATATGCATGAGTAATTTTTCAGCACTGACAATTGCAATTTTTGTTCCAATTTCCCCCTCCTTCTCCCTACCTCCTCCCCCAGATGGCAGCTTGACCAATACATGTTAAATATGTTAAAGTATATGTTAAATACAATATATGTATACATGTCCATATAGTTAATTAAATAAGCAATGTGTTTTAAAAATAAATGTACTACATACTCCCTCCCAAAAGAATCTCTAGCTGAAAAAAATTGTTAGATATGGTTGTGATACAGTATTATGATAGTATCAAAAAGGGCCAGCATGATGCTTTTTAAAAAAGCAAGAAAGACTTACACAAACTGATGCAAAGAGAAATGTGCATACGCAATACTGTACACAGAAACAGCAACCTGGTATGACAACCTATTATCAATAACTTGGCTATTCTTGGCCAAACAATGATCTAAAAAATTCTAAAGTATTTATGATGAAAAGTGCAGTTCATCTATAGGAAAAGAACTACTGGACATTCAGTGCAGATCAAAGATACTTTTTCTTTATTTTATTTTTTCTTGTCTCTTATTTCACAGAATAACTTACATGGAAGTGTATTTTATATGACTACACATGTACAAAGTAGGTCAAATTATTTGCCTTTTCAATAGGATGTGAGAGAGGAGAGAAAAGAAGGAATAATTTCAAACTCAAAAATTGAAAAAAAATTAAAATTTTTCCTATATATAGTTGGGGTTAAATAAAATACTGAAAAAAGCTAAAGATTTTAAATTTTAAAATATTAAAAAAAAAAAAAACTGAGTACAGATTTGAGCTCAGGAAAATAAATCTGACTCCAGGCTTGGTATTCTATAAACTAAACTTGAGCTTGCTCTTTCTCCATGCTCAATCTGGAATGTGTGTGTGTGTGTGTGTGTGTGTGTGTGTGTGTGTGTGTGTGTCTATAGCTATATTTGTAGCTATATCCTCCCTATGCCTAAGGTTTCTCAACTGCAATATTTGAAAGATTGACTCAACATTTGCTAAGATCCCTTTTCAGGTCTAGGTCTATTGTCTTATGAAAACATCTCTTAACCCTAGGATTTAAAACCAGAAAAGACTTTAGAGATCATAGAGTCTAACCCCTATCCTTTTACAGTTAAGAAACCCGTAATTCCAAGCCATGCTTCAGTGTAATCTCCAGCCAATCCTAGAGTGCCCTAATGACTGCTTTTTCCTTCCACCTCCTACAATATTATATCCAGTTCTAAAACTACAATCAAATCAGTACTACCATCCATGATTGCTATGGGAAGAGTGGATCAATCTAGTCCATTAAAGCTCTACTCCCCATCTTTGTGATGTTCCCAACCTGACTCAGACTTTTTTGTGCTCTGGTTTCTTAATACAAGTTAAACTCCCTGGTGAAATGTTCTCTCTTTGTTTGATTTGTATTCTCATCACTTAGGGACATAACAAGCACTTAAGATACTTTTATATTCATTCATTAGATTCTTCTAAGTATCTTTTTCTTGTACACCAGTTTTTTTCAGAAATCGTTTAGAAAACCCTGGCTAGAATAGCAAGCCAGACAGTCTTTGTGTCCCAGTGGCTAGCCCAGCATTTTGCACACAATAATAAATGTTTCTTCAATTGAGTAGTAAAAACCAGAGAATACTTAAGGAAGAAGATGTAGCTGAATTAATGCCTAACCTATGAGCCATGTGTATTCTGTACATGATGTGCTAATGTCATCCTTTGAAATGGTTGTGAAGTTCTTTACAAATCTTATATCCAGTTTTTCAAGACATAGCATAAGGATAATGGAATAAGGAAGATTTTCTAAATAAGCATTTGGAAGCGGAGGCCTTCTTTGGAACTCAAAACCAAAACCATTCTTTGTGGAATGGAAGCACAAGGGTAGAAATTCTGTGTTCATAAGCCAGAAATGGTCAGCAAGGCCAAGGACAGAGTCATCATCCAAACACCAAAAGCCAGATTGTCACAATCATCCCCGTATAAAAATCACTGATAACATCTCCATTGGCAAAAATATGTGATTTGGAATGACAACCCAGGAGCAGGAGGGTAAATTTAGCTTTCCCTCTGAGGAAGGGGAATCCAGCTAGGAGTCAATTATCATCCATCTGAGCATCAATCTTCTTCTCATCCCTTTCCAAATACCAAACATTGACCAGAAAAAAAACACCCTGGCATCTTGGCCAGAGGCAAAAATGTCTCTTCATTTTCTATTTTTAAAAAAATACCCCACTTTTCCCCTTTTCAAAACCACATATATAACACTGTCTGTCAGGCTTAAAAGCATTCTAGATATTTGGTGAGAATAAGTAAATGGAGAGACACTGAAGAGCACAGTGAATTAAGAAAATCTGGTTTCCTATCCCACCTCTGACCTAGACTGATTATGGAATCCTGGGAAAAATCCTTTAATTTTTTTTTTTTATCTCAGGGTTGTAGATCTGGATCAGTGAAGGAAATTCATATTAAGAATTCCTTACAATGGCAAAATAACAAATTTGAGCCCATATACCCCACCACAAAACCTGAACATACTCAAGAATCAACTCTTGCCAATCTTATAAGTGATCCTATAACGCATGCCCAATTAAAGCGATTGGTGGAACTTTCAATTAAAAAAAATGTTTTAAAATTATTTCTGGAATATCTGACTTTCCTTCAGTAAAACACAACATGGTCCTGAAGATACTTGAACAGGGAATCTTCTATGCAGCTACTATCACCATACAGGATTGCCTGATAGATGCAGCCAGTGGGATAACCTTACTCCTCTGATTATCAAAAGGAGATGAGGCAGAAAATTGGAAGATCCTTTCTCACTACAGGTCACTGCCATTGCCACGAAGGCATGACCTGTGCAAAGGTGTGACAAAGTAGAATTCTGTAGCAATGGTGAACTCCTCCAGATACTCCTGTTTGCAGATTATAGAACAAGGACTGGAAGAGACTTTATAGCTCATCCAATCAAGCACTCTTACTTTATAGATAAGGAACCAGAGTCCCAGAAAAGCAATATATCATATTGCTACTGCATCATGACTGACACTGGGCCACCAAAATTAAACTTCTGAATAAGGTAGAACATTCTTGATGGAACTCTGCAGTCGCTAAAGGATCAGAATTATGGATTATCCAAAGTCACAGTAGGTATCCGAAAACTGTAGCTGATTTCTACAGAGGCTCGACGAAGAGATAAAATGTAGGTTCAGAAAATGTCCGGACACCTCAGAGGCACAGTGAATAGAACAATAGGCTAGGAATCAGAAACACCCAAGTTTAAAGCAACCTTGGACATATTATCTTGCAATGTCCTTAATAAGTCATTTAACCTTTTCCTGCCTCGGTTTCCCTATTTGTAAAATAAGGATAGTAATAATAATTCCTATATTTCAAGGGTATTGAGAGGATCAAACGAGATAGTAATTGTAAAGCATTTAAACCAAGTCTGTCACATAGTAAATGATAAAAAATGTTTATCAACATCAGTATCATCATTACTTTAGTAAGAAAAAGGATAATAACAATAATAATTGAAGGCTAATAAGGATAGAACAAATGCTACCCTATACTAAGCATGCAATTTCAAAAGGCCTAAAGGAAGCTATCCAGAGTGAACCATAGATTCTTTATGAAGAATTTGTTAGAAGATGTGAAAAATAATTTCATAGGAATAAATTGTCATCTCTACCTTTGGTGAGAGTGCCAACAATGAAGATCCCTTGAATCCATTTACTACTAAATTGGTTAATTCATTAAGCATCTATGAGCCAAGCAGCATATGTTGTTGTTCTGTTATTTCAGTTGTGTCTGACTAATAACATTTTCGTTTTTGGGGACACAAAGGCAGAAAGTAGGCAGCCCTTTACCTCTCAGGAGGATTATATTTTGTTGTTCAATTATTTCATATTCTTTATGATCCCATTTCTTGGCAGAGAGAGATGCCTGGTGCTCTATCCACTGTGTCCCAAGCCCTGTATATCCCAGGCAAAAAGATAGAAATTTCTACCCTCCAAAAGGTTACTATCTACTAAATGTGGAAGATATAAGCCAAATACATACATACACTCATATGTGTGTGTATATAATCATTAAAATAATATCCTATAATAGAAAATCAAAGCAATGGCCAAAACACACACACACACACACACACACACACACACAATCCAGATTGTGATGTCTGTATGTCACCAAATAAACTTTGAATTAGGGGAAGGTGGAAGTGAAGTTATTGGATGTTCTGTGAAGAACTTTCCTAGGCTTGCTATTTGAGAAGCTTTCTATCTCCCTTAGCATGTAGCTCAGAGTTCCGTACCCTTTAGACCATTGACAGATGTTTGTTGAGTGAATTAATGGACTTTCTTCAGCTTTATTCACTCTATGTGATCCAAGTCCTTTGAGATTCCACACAAGAGAGATTTCTTGCCTGTCTTTGGAATGATTCCATAGCCTAGTTCCTCTTCTAGGTTCTCCTAAAATTGTTCATTATGGCCTGGAGAGAGCGGGTCCTCAAGAGTCCACAGGCTGGCAAGCAGCAGCTCTGACAAGTCCAATCTAACTGGAAAACTTTGGCCTGTGGGATATTGACCATCCTGGCAAAGCAGCTAGCGGGACTGGTGATTTGAGCACTGGGCTTGGAATGAGTAAGACCCTGAGTTCAAATGTGACCTCAGAAACTTGCTAGCTGTGGCTAGCTGTGTGACTCTGACCTATGCCTGCCTCAGTTTCCTCAACTGGAAAATGGCGATGATGATACTTCCTGATTTACAGGGCTGCTGTGAGGATCAAGTGAGAGACCCAACACATAGTAAGCACTTCATAAATGCCTGTTTCCTTCCTTCCAAGATCAGGAAGGACTGCTTCAAGGACCTTGTTATCATTGGCTTGTTTCATTCCTGCCCTACACTCCACGACCCCTTTTGGGGAGTTTCCTTTGCAAAAATACTTGAGTGGGTTGACATTTTCCCTCCCAGCTCATCTGAGGCAATCAGGGCTAAGTGACTTGCTAGTGAGTGACACAGTTAAGGATATCTCAGCCTGGATTTGAAAGTAGAAAGACCCCAGGTTCAAATCTGAGTCTTTCTGCTTTCTCTCCAGCCAGTTCATGTTCTAGGGTATTTTCTCCTTTTCTGATCTATTTTTGGAAGGAGGGATTTGGGGGACTCCCCAATAACTCAGAGAAATTGAGGGACCTGAGATTTTCCACTAGAAAGATGTGCCCGTCATGCAGATTGTAAAACATTGAGGTACTGAAGACATAATTCCTAGCTACACTCCGGGGCTCCATCAGGAAAAAATACATAATGCATCCCTGGTACGCATCTGCAAGGTGGGGTTGTTAGCTCTCCACAAAATCCTCCTTCTGACACACATAAAGCTAGGACGACCCGGCTCCTCCATCCCTTTCCAACCTCATTTAGGTTCTTTCCCCTTCGTGTAGTCATTGGCCTGGCCAGGCCCAGCTTGTTGCAGTTAAGCACACAGAAGCTGCCAGCTCCAGTCTCCATCTACACGAATCTGTCCCCTGTGCTTGCAGCCAGCTTCTGACTTGCCTCTACCCAGTGGTGTATGGGTTATTCAGGGGATTCCTGAGCATGCAGAATATTCTTAAGATCCGTCTGCATTATCATATTCTCCTTCCTTTTCTTAAATCTTGATAATTAGCAAAATAAGAAATCAAGTCCTAACCTATCCCATTCAAAAGTATTTGAGGTGCAGATGCCCATAATGCAAATTTAACAACCAGATCTTTCTATCTAGTTAGAGTGACTGGTATCTCCTCCTTCTTCCCTCTCTCCTGTCTCTCTCTTCCCTTCTCCCTGTCTCTCTCTCTCTTCCCTCCTCCCTATCTCTCTCTCTCTTCCCCGCTTCCTGTCTCTCTCTCTCTCTCTCTCCCCTCCCTGTCTCTCTCTCTCTTCTCCCCTCCCTGTCTCTCTCTCTCTTCTCCCCTCCCTGTCTCTCTCTCTCTTCTCCCCTCCTGTCTCTCTCTCTCTCTTCTCCCCTCCCTGTCTCTCTCTCTTCTCCCCTCCCTGTCTCTCTCTCTCTTCCCCCCTCCCTGTCTCTCTCTCTCTTCTCCCCTCCCTGTCTCTCTCTCTTCCTTCCTCCCTGTCTCTCTCTCTTCCCCCCTCCCTGTCTCCCACTCTCTCCCCCCACCCCGTCTCTCCCTTCCTTTCTATTGCATTTCTTTTCTAGAGATAGTAGTACCAGAGTCTCTCTTTCTTTCTTTTTTCCTCTGGAGATAATTGAGTTGTGACTTTCCCAGGATCACATAATTAGTATCTGAGGCCATCTGCCTCTTCTTCTTTAGAGACCTTGGTTTCCTTCCTCCTTTCTTTCTCCCTTTTTCTCCCTTCCTCCCTTCGTCCCTCCCTTGCTTTCTCCTTTTCTCCCTCCCTTCCTTTCTCCCTTCCTTTCTTCTTTCCCAACTCTCTCTATAGAAGCATTTGGGGTTGTGACTTTTCCAGGATCACCTAGCTAATAAATATATGAAGCCACCTGCCTCCCCTTCCTAGAAACCTTATTTTCCTTTAGAGAACAGTTCAGCTTCCCTCTCCTGCAGCAAGTCTTCCTCCCTGATGCGCTCCTTTCTACTGCCACATTTTTTGGTCTCTCTCAAAATTACTTTGTGTTATTCAATATATTCTTTGTGTTTGCTTTTCTGAGTACATGTCATATCTTCCTAGTACAAAATCAACTCCTTGAAGACAGGGATTATTTCAGTTTTGTCTCTGTATCCCTAATGCCTAGCACAGAACAGGAAATCAATAAATGTTTTACAGAATCTTTGTTGAATTCAATACAGCAGTGCTATGAACTGATCAATATGGCCACCTCTTCCATTGCGGCTGATCACAATCATCGCTAATTTTCTCATCCAGTGGGATTCCTTTCATGTTGTTCATGGAATCACAGACTTTTCGAGTAGGAAGCACCTCAATGGCTCTCTTTCCATAAAAGAAATCCCTATAATATAATGATGGACATGTGGATGTTCAGTTTTTGCTCAACAGGCTCCAAGGAAGAGCAACTAAATCCTCTCTGCCAAATTCTCTTTCTAGCTTTCTCTCGGTTAAATAGACATACACATGTGCATGCATATATACATACATACTATATACACACAGTACACACATGTGTGTATAAAACATGTTTATATTTGTACAGGTATATACACACGTGTATATATAACATGCACACTATATGCACATGCATATATACAAGTGTGTAAACACATGTGCATACATACACATAAAATCAGGGCTAACATTGGAACACTTGGGCTCTGTCTATTATCCTTCACGCTTGCTACATAACCAGCCCATTTGTTAGTATCAGAAAAAGAAATTATTAAGTCCACAATTGAGATCATGGTATCAGACAAAGCTTTCATCTTATTGTTGAATATTTGAGGGGCTGTGACAGGTGCTTTAGCTATTCAGAAATTCATTCCTTTTCAAGATTCACTCCATTGGAAATGCAACAAACACTGAATTTTTTCAAAAAAGGGAAGATTTCAGAAGTAAGTTTGAGGACTTGTATTAAAAAGAGAAAGGGTTTTCTAGAACTTGACAATGTTGATTCATAAGAATAAAAACCCAGCATTTCCCCAGCTCCTTACCATCCCTGTTGGCCTCTATTTCCCCCCAAAGCAATATCGTCTTTCTATAAAAATGTGGAAGAGTTTCTTTGGCTTATTTCGTCTGTGCATTTTTTTGTTGTTTTCTTTTTTTCTTAATGATCTTTTCAAGAAACTGTTGAGGAGCAAAACACAGGAAACCTGAGGGCTATTTGCACCCCTCACTGGGGCACGATCCCAGTTGCACATGGAAACTATTCCCTCCTTCATTCCCTATTCTTATCCTCAAAGCAACTTACCTATATTTTTATGCATCCCTGTCAATTAGCATCCTACATATACTTCTTAGGGTCTATTGATACAATGGATTAGCAGTCCAGCCTACGTTGTTTCAGTTTGGCAAAGCTTCCAGGTCTGGGAGGGTAAGACTCAGTCTTTCCTAGAATCTGCCTCTTAACCTGATCTTCTGGGACATCCTCCAGGTCAACTACCTTGTCCCAAGCTAAATGACAATCTGACCTGGTAGGTTTCTTTGACCTCTGAAGATCACACTGGTCTTTTCTCACTGTTCCCTCCATCCAATACTGACTTTCCAGTAACCTCATATTCCCCCTTTAGCTCTTCATTTTTCTAATTAATCAATCCTTTTGGAAATATAAGTCACTAAGATTTTTTGGGATACCCCAATTTGGAAACTGCCTCTACTGATGCTACAGGCCCTGTCTCCTCAGCAGCCACAATCCCTAAAGACTCAGAAAAGAAACTTCTTGTTGCCAAAGTAATTGGTGCTATCAGATGGTTCAATGAATATGGTTTTATTGATGGAAATGACATTAAAGGAAATGCATTAGCATCTATTTCACCTCTGTGTCCCAGAACCATTAAGCCTTTTCATCTGACCTGCAGTTTAAATTTCCTATTGTCTTCCCCATTAGAATGTGAAGACAAAGGACTATATGGTAAAATGGGTAGAGCGGCAAGCCTGGGGCATCAAGACATAAGTTCAAATATAGCCTCACAATCTTATTAGCTGCTCAACTCTGGACAAGTCAGTTTTATGAAATTATAAAATGGGGATAACAATAGTACTTCCCTCTCAGGGCTGTTAAGATCAAATGAGATATTTGTAAAGCATACAGCACAGTATTTGACACAATGCTTACTTATAAAACATTTTATTTGTATTTCTAATGCTGAACACAGTGCTTTACATATGCCGTTTAGTAATATCCAACTCTTCATGGGCCCATGGTCCATAGCTCACCAATAGTCTTTGCAAAGATACTGAAGTGGTACGCCATTTCCTTCTCCAGTGGAGTAAGGCAAAAAGAGATTAAGTGACTTGCCTAGGTTCACACAGTCAGTAAGTGTCTGAGTCTAGATTTAAACTCAGATCCTTTTGATTTCATATCTAGTTCTCTAGGCATTGTGACACCTAGCTGTTTCCAAAATGTTTTGCACATAATAGTGATTTAATAAATACTTTTAAATAGACATATCTATTCACTTTGCTCATATAAAAAATATAAAAATATGTCTTACAGGGTTGTTTTGAAGAGGACTAATCTTTAAAGTCCACCAGATATTATTCTTAACCCAGAAGACCTTCCAGCTCTAAATCCAATTGACAAACACCCACCCACACTCGGTATGCTAGTCTTACTCTCCTGTTAACAAATTCTCTCTAAAGCATTTACTTTACAAAGAATCAGAAGCACTGAAACAGGAAAGAACAAAGACCTTTTTTTTTCTTTTTTCCCCCCTTCATTCATATTGAACCTAAAAAGAAAGTGAAATTTCCTACATATGGATGTGCTTTGCTGATTTATTACCAACTTTCCTCCTTGCTCATCCATGCTTTGCCATTTTTCAAGTTCAGTTCTTCAGACTATTTTTTTTCTTCTCAATCCAAAAAAAAAAAAAAAGAAAAAAAAGAAAAAAAAGAAAAGAAAGAAAGAAAGAAACCATTTCAGATGGTAGTTTCTAAGGCACAGCTTTCTCTCACCTATAGCCTCTGTTATCAGAGATCAATGCTATGAAATCTCTGGCTCCCAACTGGTCTAGAGGGATGCCCCAAGATGGATGTAACCCTATGGTTTCTCTGTATCTCTGGTCATCAATGTGGGAACCAATGATATATACTTTGTTCTGCTCTGATTCAAATTTCTATTGTTCTGACAATTCTTACTACCAGTTTGTTTGCGTATAAACCAATATTTTGCTTTTCCTCTCCTGTTTTCTAAACTTCCTCTTCCAACAGTCCCTTCTCTGTAGTTTAGATTCTTATAGAGCCGTTGGGGCAATGGAAGGATAAATGACATATTTGTCTAGGATCACAAAGCCAAGAGGTGTCAAAAGCTGACCTTGAACCCTTCTCTTCCTGACTGTGACAGTTATCTTACACCACACTGACTCCCTGTCACATTATTCTCTGGCAAAATATTGTGTGTTTTCATCCTAGTCTAGCTCCACGAGTCAATAATTCCATGATCCATAATACTAATACATAATATAGCAGCATGGGTCAGTGGAGGAAAAGTCTGACAGCTTGGCAGCATTATGGATATAGGGTTAGACCTGGAATCAGGAAGAAATGAGTACAAATTCTGCCTCAGATGCTCACTAACTGTGTGAGTCCCCATAACCTCATAACTTCTCTCAGTCTCAATTTGCTCAACTGTAAAATAAGTATAATAATAGCACGTAATAGAGTTATTGTGAGGATCAAGAGATAATATATTTAAAGTGTTTTGCAAACCTCATCTGACAGGCAATCTATATGATTTACTCAATTTTTATGGGAGTGGGAGGAAATAAAAGAAATAATTCAAAGAATAGAACATCATGTTTTTACTTTCAATATCCAAACAAGACATAATTCACTATAGTCTCCTTTCTGAAAAAAATAAATATGAAATAATCTTTTAAAAATTAAAAAAAAAAAAAAAAACTAAGGTGGCCTGCTCCCATATTCTGATGGGGACAGCAGTTACCCAAAGGAAAAAAAAAACAATCCCAAATCTAGCTTTAAGGGCTGAGTTGACATCTTAATAGAGTCTCAGGAGAAGAAGGATCAAATCCCAGCTTTGCTATTAACTGTGAACTTGGGATCTCAGATTCTCCATCTGTAAACCTTGATGATTTCTAAGGTCCTTTCTAAACTGAAACTACGAGTCAATTATCCTATATTTCACAAACCAGTTACTTCCTCATTCCCCAAAGACAATTGAAAACACAATTCCCAAAGTGTCTTTACTCTGCCAGCTAGATCTTTTATTGATTTGGCTTAAACCAATCTCCAAACTAAGAGGTCTAGCAGTCTCTAAAAATGGCCCAAATTGTGTCTTTTCTGGTTGACAGAGATAGACCTGGACAAAATCTTAAAGGTCACCCACTCCAACTGCCTTTGCAAATGAGGAAACCGAGTCCCAGAGAAGCTAGCTGACCTTGGCCGTGGTTATACAAGGTGATAAGAGGCAGAGATGGGAGCCAGCTAACATCCTCTGGCCCTAAGTTCCGCATCCCTTGCATTGCCCACTGGAATTGGAAAATTATATGTACAGTGAAGTCAAATTCTAGTTGATGAGAAATTGTGGTAAATGACAAGAGCCAGAAAAAATAGACAAATAATTTTCCAAAAAAGTCAGGAGGTCGGTCCCTGCTATAAACTGTGACTGATATAGATCTTTTAACCATTTCTGGGTCACTTTTTGTCTGTTTGCAAGAATTAGCTGAGTGTGCACTAAAAAGTTCTGAGATTAAGAGGGAAAAGCCCAATTAAACCTTTTAATAATGGCACTCACTCATCTAGAAATCCTCCAAAACCAGAAATGCCAGACTGCCAATGTGGGCACAGACTGATTATTTCTTTCACATGTTAGCTATTATAAATACCAGAGGCTTTTCTCTTGTATTTAAAATATCACTACTAATTTTGACTTATAAAAATATTGCAAATGGCTATAAAGTATATACACTTCAGGAAATAGTAGAAAGGAACCCATATTCAGGTACAATGACAGGTTTCTTTTCTTCCCCATGGGTAAAGATTATCATTAAATTCAATTCAACCAACATTTATTAAGAGCCTATTGTTATCTGGCAATAAATAAATAAATAAAGGTGCTTAATAAATTTATGTCACATAGGTTGATTGATATGTGCTTGACCTTGTTCAGGGTTGGTACAAAAATGAAAACAGGATCTGCTCTCAAAGAATCTACCTCTTGATAGAGGAGAGACTACATTCACTGAGAGGGAAAAACACAACAAATAAAAAGTAATTCAAAGTAATTTCAGAATAAAAGGGTCTATTACAATTTCTCAATCACACGCACAGTGAAAATTCTTTGAGAGAAAAATACACATATTTTGATATAATCAAATATCCGGACAGATGATTTTGTTGATTTAGAGGTTCCAGCCAGATCAGAGAGTTGGATGGGAGTCAACAAGATTTTAATTCAAATTCTGCCCAAGATACTTTCTAGCTATGTGCCCCTGAATGAGACACATAACTTGCCTCTGTCTCAGTTTACTAATTGATAAAATGATATTAATAATATCACTTATCTCACAGGGTTTTTGTGATTAAGGATTAAGTGAGATAACATGTAAAGTGCTTAGAAAACCTGGAAATGCTGTAGATATGCTGGCAGTGATTATGATCATTTATTATTATTCTCACAAAGATGTAGATCACAGCTCATTCATGCAGCCTTTTCTGGGAAATGCTGTCCATATCCTCCCCTTAATTTACCCATGTGATCCACCCATGATGCTTAGAGCTTTCTCTATTTTCTCCTGACATTTTGAGAACACTAGCAATATCTAAAAGTGGTGAGTCATGCTGACTGCTATCTCTTGCTCTCCATGCATTATAAGCCCCTCATCATTTTTTTTGCTCATACATCTTCAAGGGCAACTGGGGGTCCACTGAAAAGGGGACTAGATTTAGAGTAAGGAAACCTCAGTTTCAACCCGACTCTTCTACAATTTATCTGCATGAATTTGAGGAAGCCATTGAGTGTCTGTGGAACTCAAGTTCCTTCTCTATAAAAGAAAGGAGTTAATGATAAGACTTCTCAGGTCCCTTGCAGCTCCAAATCACTGATTCTGTGATGTCATCTTTTATAAGATTTGTATCACCTTTCTCCTTCATAATTCTTTATAATATTCATTTTAACCCATTCATTTCCATTTTCCTCATCTCACTCTCCAAGGGAAAGCATTTTCCATTATTTTCAATACATTTAGAATTTCTATTAAATGTGCAGGAGCATTAAAATAGGCAGAATCACAGTGTTCTGAATAATCATTTGCTAACTCAGAAGATGGGCAAGTAAATTTACTCTACCTGTAAATTTAATCCTTCAGTATTTCAAGGGTCCAATATTGCATCAGTTTGGGTGCATTCTCCACTGATACAATCACAGGCAATCATTTCAAGGGCTTCATATGTTCATTTTCCCATAACTATTCTTAAGCACCTAATGTTCTTGGGATTGAGCCTCTCTGGATTTAGGAATAGGGAGAAAGGAACAGAACAAGACTGTATTGAGAGCTAAATACTGTATAAACATAGTATGATAAATTTAGGAGTGGAAAGGAAAAACTAAGACCCTCAGTCTCAGGCCCCCATTAATAGAAGAATAAACTGAGGCTCAGAGAGAGTATGTAATGATCAAGCACACAGTTAATCTAGACTTCTCTTATTGCACCCATAGACAAAACCATTCTAGCTTGGAAATACCTGCTAGTTTTTGTTTTACTGGCCCAGCCTTTGGGAATTTAGATCTAATTTGAGACTATAAGTCATTGTGACAAAATAAAATAAGTAATAATAACACTTTAAAGAAGAACCAGAGGAATGCATAATCAGATATCATATTTCATATATGTATGTATAGATGTGTTTTGTTTACATTTACATGTGTATAAATAATTTTTGTGTATGATTTCATTAGTCAAGAAAGCTTTCAATGTAAATCAGTCAATAAATAAACATTTAATAATCACCTACTTTGGGGCACTGACTGAGCAAGTCATCTTGGACTTATATTCTTGGAAAGTCCCCCGGAACATTGGGAGGTAGTGTGGGCTTTGCTAGTGTGGTAGTTAGTATTGGTAGAAGTAGACCTGATATATAATCTTCCTCAACTCTAGGCAGAGGTCAATTTTTTTTTCTGATGTTAAGGCCATGAATTATTCAGCTTTCTTTTCCTAGATAGAGGAGAAAATGAGAAATCTGATAGTCTTCTCCAAAGGGGACCCATCACTTTGTGGAAATTTCATGTTACTTAAGAGAAGAAAATGATTTAAGAGTTGTGCTCCCATTGTTTCTTCCTTTACATTGTTAGGATACACAATCCAGAGGACACGACTTCCATTCTTTATTTTCATGAGAAAATCATGTGACATTTTAAATATCAACCAAAATGATTAACATCTTTCTGTTACTACAGGAACTAAACATAGGTAGGCTGACTCATGCAGGAGCAACACTTTTAAACACTTGCAACACTTCACCAGTTACTAATTTTCCAACTAAGTACTTGATGATGACATTCTGATAAATTCGCAAAGCTCTTCCTCAACTATTTATTTGACTACTATATGGAGAGATATACTTATGGTAAGGCCATTCTCATCCAAATGAACTTTAGACCATTTTGTAGTGGATAGAAGAATAGATTTTGGGGTCAGGAAAGTGTGACCTCAAATCCTGCCCCCGACACTACTCGTGTGACCTTATAAAAGATAATTAACTTCTCTGAGCTTCTGTTTTTCTAGCTTTAAAATGAAGGCAATCATTGCACATGTAATAAAATAAAGGTAGTGATTATCCCACAGGATAGTCAGGATGTTCAAATCAATAAATAGCATATTTAAAGCACTTTGTAAACCTTCCATTTCTATATAAATGTTAGTATCTGTTCCCCATAGATAATGCTTCATTTTACAAAGATGGTGATGAGAACAGACCTGTCTGGAATAGGAACTCTTGGGAGATGGAAATCCTTCTGCTAACACAGGTTGGCTCTTTTCCGTCTTAGTTTCTTTGATCATGGACAGACTTTGGTCCTGGGTCAAAGACAGTATCTGATTCCAGGACTTTCAGGTCCTAAGGCTAGATTTTTATCCACTACACTAGCTCAGAGTCCCTTTGTTATGCAGCTAATTTGTCAGAAAAAGAATCAGTCTAATTGTTTATCCCCTGATGAAACTTTAAATGAATCTCATAACTCAAAGACCTCTAACATGCCTTAGAATAAAAAAAAAAAAACAATGGCTGTCTTGACATTCAAACTACTATCATGTTACTTATTGTTATTATTTTAAAGAGAGGGACAATGTTAGGTAAGAATTTCTGCAAAATTTTCCAATACCATGCAATTAGGAATTGTCCTCTTAAATATCTCATTTCAGAGCAAGCAGTGTAATATCATGGAGAACATCATGGGTATAAAGTTAGAGGAGGTGGATTTAGATCTAATAACTTGTTTCTTGTATAAGCGAGAGCCAGTCCCTTCGTTTGTTTCCCCCTTTGTAAAATTAGAAAACCTGATTAGCTGTTCTCCAAAGGTCCTTTTACCTCTAAATTATATGACCTATTACTTAAAATAGGTTAAAATAGGGGGTTTTTGGTTATGTTTTTGATGAATTCAATAAATTTAAGAAGAGGGGGAAAGATATTTTTCTCTCCTTCCAACCTCAGTGTAATACAAAGAATAACAACTGTGACTACAACCACAACTATAATAATAGCTATCATCTGCATCAGAAACCTTGCTAAGCTCTTAATAATAGTACTGACTTCCCAAGGTTGTTCTGATTATAATCATCTTCATTTTACAGTTGAAGAAACTGAGGCAAAAGAGATAAACCGACTTGTGCAAGGTCACATAGCTAATAAGCATCAGAAGTCAGATTTTAACTCAAGTTTTTAGGACTCCAGGTCCAGTGCTCTATCCACTGCACCATCTAGTTATTAGTTCCACTTTACAACTTGAACAACAGGGCAAATGAAGATAAAGGTAATGATCTTGGGGCAAGCCATGGGTCAGCAATGACCTGAATAATGGCACTTAGAAGCTGCAGCTTTGTCCACCATTTGTCACATTTAATATAATCTGAATAGCAGAGCCTGTTCAGCAAGCTCTAAAGTGCCTTCTCTAGTCCTACGATAGTAGTGATGAAGGAAAGACTGAAATTCCCTTTCATTCAATAAATGCCTGTTCTCTGTAGGAAGGCACTGCCTACAAGACTGAAATGAGCAAGCCATGGGGCCTGCCTTTAAGAAGCTGATGATCTAGTACTAAGAAGACGTAGCCACAAATAAGTGTATTATAAAGATCTCCTACGCAATGACTTTCCTGACTGTCAAATTTCTAGAAACACCCCAACCCACCTTGAAATGATTTTGTATGTTATTTATGTAGGATTTTGCATATATTTATCCATGTACATTTTATTTTCTAGAACATTGGTTCCTGGTCGTCAGGAACTGTTTCAAGAGCAATTAGCTCTTGCAAATTAGCAATTAGCACCATTGATAGAATGCTGAATGGGAAGACCTGGATTTTGATACTTCCTAAGTCACTGAGTCTTAGTTTCCTCATCTATAAAATAATAATAATAATAATAATATCTATCTCATAGAGTCATTATGATGATCAAATGAGATAGTGTTTTGTAAATGCTGATGTGCTACATAAATGCTAGATCATAAAAGGAACATGGGATGCTAGATCTAGAAATGGAAAGGAACTTAGAATTCTTCCTTATGTTATAAATAAAGAAACTGAGGCACAGAAAGGCAATTTTTTGTGACTTGCCCAGTCACACAGTCATTAGGTATGCATCTAAGATGGAATCTTCAGCCTAGGTCCTCCTGCCTACCAATCCATATACCACATGGACCATAAAAAGAGTTTAACAAAAGCTTATTGAATGAAAGAATGAATACAAAGTGAGATAAAATAACTCATGTTAATACACTTCAAAAAATTGGTCACAACAGAGTCAGGATTCAAATTCAAACCCTCTGACATTAAACAGAGTTCTTTCCACTACATTATGTTGCCTCTCCTTTGAAAGGGAAAAGATTTCATTTCGGGGAAGGATCTTTGGGGAAGAGAAGAAATGAGGAAGAGATTTTTTTATTGTTGCTGTTTTATCACAGACCTTACCTAATGTTACACACATACACACACACACACACACACACACACACACACACACACACACACACACGCCTACCCACAATAAGATTGTTTTGTTTTGTTTGTTTTTTTCCCTGAGGCAATTGGGGTTAAGTGACTTGCCCAGAGTCACAGAGCCAGGAAGTGTTAAGCATCTGAGACCAGATTTGAACTCGGGTCCACCTGACAATCACTCTTTCATTGGGACAAAGTTATTTCAGAGTGGTTGTTGATAGTATATGCAACATTCTACATGCTTATACTGGTATAGAAAATATGTTAATATATGTCCTTGGGGTTGCCTTCTGATTTCAGAAAAAATATAAATATCCTTTGCCTTTCTCCTATTTGCTCCCAGGACCCTGAATTGTGACAGGACTAGAATTCTTTGGAAACACTCAAGGGACAATCTCTACCCCAAAAGGCTTCTCTTTCCCGCCAGTCTCAAGGTGTAAAGATGCCTCTCTGAGCTCTGAAGTATTGGGGAGAATGTGCACGTCCTCCCGCTGGGCCAATTCATGAGCACAGCATATAGCCTTCTGTGTTTAGGCTGGAACTGGTTCCTATTTGTGACTTCTTTCTTTTAATAGAGCTTTGTGAAGTCTGGCATTTTCCCCACCTTCCTGGGCATCTGGGCATTGGGCTATTGTCTGCTGGAGCAGATGCAGCTGAAACAGTGACAGTGAAAGACTCCCCCACAAAGAGAGAAACCATGAGAAAGAAAAGATTCCACGTGGTATTGATTGGACTGGACTCAGTAACGGTAAAAAATAAAATAGCTAATGAGCAGCCCTATTGCAAACATCCTAACAAAGCTGGAATACCAGCTTCTCGGTGCATTGTAATCATTTCCCATAATTTATTTATTGCTTAATATGCTCTTGTCTATGTGGATATTTGTTACATACATGACTTACACTTGTAGTCTGGGTACCTAATTTGTTTCTCCATCTGAGATAGAGAGGATCCCATGTGGTGGGACAGCTTTTCTTTCCTTTCTTTGTTTTATCATTTCATTTTTTTTTTGTTTTGTTTGCTGAGACAATTGGGGTTAAGTGACTTGCCTAGGGTCACACAGCTAGGATTTGAGACCAAATTTGAAAACAGTTCCTCCTGACTGCTGGTGCTCTATCCACTCACCAACTAGTGCCCCGGGACAGCTTTTCTTGAGAACACTCGTTAGGAGATGGGTTCTAAGATCAAAGAAGACTAGTTCCCATATTGAAGATCATTTGATCAGCATTAGTTCCATCTCCTGCTTTCTACCATATTACAATTCCTTAAGGATTATGGTGAGTTAAGTCTAACAGCTAGCAATGGACTGACTTCCAAGGTTATAGCATCCTCAATGTGTGAGAAGATGAGAGTTCCAGGGCTAGATTCTTGCTAGTGCACTGAGAGAGCCCCAAGTTATATTCCTAAGACAAATCTGAGAGGAGCCTATGGATTTCCCAGTGATGGGAGTACAACATATAAAAGAGTGACCTGTCCTTACCACTGCCCCACTTATTCTAATGCAAATGGAACTCTTTAATTTGTTGCCTTCATATAGATGGTCTGCACCTCTCAGATGACAGGGAACCACACACCCAAGGAGAATGAGCATTATTTTCAAAAGAAGAGAGGGTTGTCAAGTGAATTCTTATTACGGGGTGATCGATCTGTTCATCAGAGTCCAACTGGAGAGCTGGTGATGGGCCGCAGCCAACTATGTGTCTGTGTGATGAGAAGGAAGCTGCTCTGTCCCTCATCTCATAGGCTTCGCTCGCCAAAAGAATCCACAAAGATGGATGAGTGATTTTTGTCAGTCTGATAAGTTCCCTCCACCGAGGCATACGTTATAACCCATCTACAACCCAGTGATCTAGGTCCTAGAGAGATGCCCGGGGCCCTGGGAAATTTAGTAACCTTAGTTAAAGATTCTCAATTGCTAGAATTCGGCAGAAAAGATACTTCTACCCAGGTGTTCCCAAATCCAACCTTGCCCTTTAAGCCTCTAAAGTCAAAAAATAGATTAAATAAGCATATACATGTGTACAGTACATATATACATGTGTATACATTGTTATAAATTGTGTATACATTGTCAATATATTCCTATATAACATACAATGCTACTGTACATAACAGTAAATATGTTATTTAATATAATTCCATATCCATATATTACCTACATAGTAAATATATGTTGCTAATTAGTCATTTCAGTTATATCTGACCCTTCATAACTCCATTTGGGATTTTCATGGAAAGACACTGGAATGGCCTGCTATTTTTTTTCCCTAACAGCAAATATACAGATATAATTATATACCTTTAGGTCAGAGACTTTCATTGCATCCACAGAGAAAAATAATTATAGCTCCTCAAACAAAACTTTAATAAATGTTACAAATAGTTGATTAAAACTATAGCTCTCCTATCAATGATCTGGAGGAAAAAAATGATCCCACAGAAGGATGGGCAAGAATGGCTTCTGATGGACGCAATAGAACTGAACACTGCCAATGAAGCAAAGTGCAGGGGTTTCAGGCCCACAAAACATATATGCATACATGTACATGTATACATGTGTGCACATATATAAAACATATCCGAGTATCTCATCACCCCATCTCAGACTCCAATAACTCCCTATCACATCCAGGACCAAATGCAAAATCTTGTTTGATGTTCAAAGCCCTTTGTAACCCATAGCCTTCCTTCCTTTCCAGTTTTCTGACACCTTCCTCCCCTCTACATTCTCTTTGATCCAGGAACATTCCACAAACAAGATCCTGGACCTCTAACTTCTGGACATCTTCTCTGTTTCTTGGCCATGCCTGAAATATTTTCCTTCTCATCTCTCCCTCCTGGCTTCCTTTTAAATCTCAACTCAGATCTCACCATTAAAAGGAAGTCTTTCCCAATTTCTCTTACATATGGCATCTTACCTTGTTTAACTATCTCCAGTTTTCCCTGTATATAGTTTATTGGGACCTACTAATTTGATTACTCTCTCCTCTATTGGATTGTGAAATCTTTAAGAGCGAGTATTGCTCTTTACCATTCTTCTTATCCCAGAGAGTTTAGTATAATGCCTTGAACATAATAAGTTTTTAATAAATTCTTATTGATTGACTTCTTTGAAACTCAGTTTCCTCATCTGTAAAGTTTATTTAAACCCTAATCTCACAGGATTTTGGGAAAGGAAAGCAATCCATGAAGTGTTACAAAATGTGCTATAATCATAATACCATTGTATCAACAAGAGAAAGCATAGTGATTATGTTAATCATTCCAGTTATGTCTGATGCTTCATGACCCTATTTCGGGGTTTCTTGGAAAGACTGAAGTGCTTTACTATATTTTTCCATAATAGCAAATATTTAGATATAACTATATATCTTTAGTAGAAATGCTTTGGTCGCATCCACAGAGAAAAATATTCATATGTTATCACTTAGATATTTTTCTATCTACTTTTCAGACTAAATACTATTTTAACTCCTATCTGAAATGTTCATTTTTTTTCATAAAATGATAGAACATATAAGATTCAGCACTGTTCTCCATGAGTTCTGTTCTTTAAACCCAAGCCTTGCACTTGGTATTTGGGCTGGTCTTGCCACCGGAACAGATCCTGATCTGTGTTTCTTCTGTATAGAGCTCAATTGCCTCAGGACTCTGGCAGGTGAGTCACCTTCCCACCTACACTTGGCAAATGAGAAAATTGCATTATCTGTGACCAAGTTCATCTCTCCCCCTCCAGGTGTTTCATCACCCATTTGCTCTTCCTTTCCTTTACTCAATGTGCATCCACCGAGTGACGTTTAACTATTTGCTCGTGGCTTTCTGATCATCTCCTAGATTTCAAGTGGATGAACTGCTAAGTAGAAAAGCCTACCATGTCAGGAGGCAGTGAGACAAAAAAGCAAAAGAGCATTTTGTAGATTCAAGTAACATGAATTTATTAAGTAATAAGCATGTTATGAGGTGATAGGGATAGATAAAAGTGAGACAATTCCTGCCTTTAAGCAGCTCATATCCTACCAAGGAAATTATAATGTTTTTTTTATTCATAGATAATCCGGTATATATACTAAGTAGCTATGTAGCATTGGATGGGGGTATTGACAACTGGAAAGGGGGAAAAGGCCTGTTCCCAAGCAGCTAATATCCTACCAAGGAAATTATAATAAATTTTTATTCATAGATAATCTGGGATATAAACTAAATAGGTATGTATTATTGGGTGAGGGCATTGACAGCTGGAAAGGGGGAAAAGGCCTGCCCTCAAGTAGCTAATATCCTCCCAAGGAAATTATAATACTTTTTATTCATAGAGAATCCAATATATATATATACTAAGTAGTATTGGGTGAGGGCATTGGCAACTGCAAAGAGGGGAAGCAGAAGGGATTAAGAAAGGGCTCTGGAAGGAAGAGAACCTGAGCTGAGCCTTGAAGGAAATTAAGGCTTCCAAGAGATGCAGTTGAGGAAAGAGAAGATGCCGGGAAGGAAGATCGTGCAGAGGCAACAAGAAGGAAGATGTTATATTGTGCATGGGAAACCAGCAAGTAGGCATTTTCTTGGCTGGAACACAGAGTGTGTAGGGGAGATGAGTGCATAATGAGCCTAGAAAGGTAGACTGGAGCCAGATTGGGAAGGATTTTAAGTACTAAATAGAAGAAATTCTGAAAAATGGTGAACTATGAAGCATCTTGAACAGGATACTGGTATGGTCAGATTGTTGCTTTGGAAAAAAAAAATCACTTTGGCAGCTATAAAAAGGATGGATCAGGGCGGGGAGACACCGACTGAGGATGCTATGACAGTAGTCCAGGTGAGAAGTGATGAGACTCTGGAATAGGTGGGGAAGGGGTTATGGTATGAGTAGAAGGCATAGGAGAGATATAAGATACTGAGTAAGTAGTATAATTAAGAAACAGCAAGTGATTGGATGTACGGAATAAGTGAAAGCAAAGACTCATGGATGAGTTCTAAGTTACGAACCCAAGTAGTTAGAAGAATGAATGATGGTGTCTGCGACAGGAAAAAAAAAAAGAAAGTTAGAGGGAGGAGGAAAAATCACTAAGTTATCTTTGAAATGTTTTGGGGACATGAAGCAGAAGTATCAAGCAAGCAGTTGGATATAAGAGACAAAATCTGGGAAATCTCACCTGCTCAGTTAGGTGACATACCCAGCACATGGGTAGGTAGACATGTCACTTAGCTTCCCTAAGGTCTCAGTTTTCCCATCTTTGAAATGGGAAGTTAGCCTCAATGATCTCTCAGGTCTCTTCCAGTTCTAGATCTATCATACATGACCCTTTCCCACTCTCTACTTGCCAGTGTTTCCTTCAGAAAATCAAATTATACCTAGGTTTCATATACCCATGCATGGACTTGTTCTCTCACTCAGCTATCAATAAGCTCCTCAAAGATTTTTACTTTTGCCTTTGTCTCATTACTGCCTGACATATAGTAGGTTTTGCTTTAATATTTCTATGTTCAGTACTTGGCTCATAGCAAATGCTTTTTTTTTAAATTCATGAATTCATTATTGAATTGATTCATCATTTCTCCTCACACTTCAGAAAGCAATTAGATTTCACATCTTTATGAATTCATCACCTGTTATTATACATTATACTAATTTATGTGTCCTACTTTTGACTATGATCTCCATGAAGGCAGGGACAGTGTCTCTGTAAATTGTATTATCTTCTCCAAGCCAATGATTCACCAACCCAATAGAAGTTAGGACAACTCGAAATTATTTGCTGTTTTCTATTTTTAAACAAAGCCACTTCTATTCCGATAGGCGCTTTTAGAAGCAACAGCGTTGGTTGAAATAGTCTATGATTTCTATCTGCTGAGAGGTTGGAGATGCTTTAGGCACCCAGAAAATCTTCAAAAATCATCCAGAGCGAATCCAGGATCTGGCTGGGAAAGAAAGTCCCTAACTTGTGTACAGATAAAGCTGGGAAACAGTTTGGATTTGCAGCAGGAACTAGGCTATTATTCCAGAATTGCTACTCTCAGCTAAGACATATGCATAATTCAGTAGGGATTCAGTCCAATTGTTTCATTTTGTGCAAGAGTACCTAGATTTAACAATCGAGCTTGTTTGGGGCACCGAAATAAATTGCAGTGTTGAAGACGCTGAATAAATATAATGATAGCATACCTTATGCTGAATCCTCCTCCTCCTCCTTACCAACAGTTTGCTACAAGGAAAGAGAGCCGGAGACAGACTTTGGCAGTTCTTTCAAAGCCAGGAACTCCTACTCATCAGCCTCTATGCCTCTGGGAAAGACTGTTCAGACTGGGGAAGGGTGTTGGCAAGGGTGACATTTCTCTAAGTGGTGCTTTTTACCAAACATTAGGTATTGGGATTTCATTAATCTATTGCTGACCATCCTTTACTGCCCTTGACCTTTCCCAGGTACATCCAAGTGAACATACTAGTTTAAGAAGTAAAGAAGAAAATTGAAGAGTCTCTTCCCGAGTTATCTAATAATCCCTCTTCCAACCCTTAGCATTACCTCCTTCCCTTCAGAAATTTGCTCAATCCCTAGTTTTGATTTTCTGATGTAGTGGGGGAGATTTGCTAGTTTTCTACTACTTTTCCAGGCAGGTATCTGCTCTTATATAAATTTCAAACCCATCAATTATGTCTTGAGGGGGTTATTCTTTTCTTATTCTTTTCTTTAATAAAACTTAAAATGATTTTCCTTTGTGATAAGCAAAAGACTTTCAGAAATCAGAATCTGATCATAAATTTAGAGCTGTATGAAGTCATCTGATCTAACTGCTTCATCTGATAGACAATGAAACAAGTTCACAAAAAGTAAAATGACTTACTTTGGATTTGAAATTAAACATTTTTTGGCAGATCAGGAACTTGTGGTCCAGAGGAATTCAAGTAATATGGGGGCAGGAAGTCAGTACTTATTAAGCACTCACTCTATGCTAAACACTATGTTTTAAAAATATTATCTTATTTTATCTTCATAACCCTGCTTGGGATTTGAACCCAGGTTCAATAGGCACCAAATGAGTTTCTTTCCACTGTACTATGATGCTTTGCAAGAGTTTTTTTTTTTTTGTTTGTTTGTTTTTTGTTTTTTTTTTTAATCATGATTCAAGGTTTTCAAAATAATTTACATACAGTATCTTGTTTTAGAGGCAGCTAGGTAGCACTGCAAATAGGGTTGGGCCTGGAATAAAGAAAAAAAACAAACAAACTTGAGTTTAAATCTAATCTGAGATATTAGAGCGACTCTGGACAAACCACTCAACCTCGGTATGCTACATTTTCCACATCTGTAAAATGATAATGGCATAATGTCCAAGAAAGGATCATAGGATAATAGTAGGATCATAGATTTTAAACTTTAAGGAGCCTTTGAGGGCAAAAAGCCCAAAGACATCATTTTACAGTTGAAGAATCTAAAACTTCCAGTGACTTGTCAGGAGAATGCTTGGGTCTTCTTGGTTTCCGAGTCCATAAATTGATCTACAGCCCTTTGTGATCACCAACATGATATCTTCTAAATACACACAGTATGGACTGATGCTATCACAGCAGGAAGGAACTTCTATGGGATGGGTGTCTGAATACTGATTCTTGATTCTAATACTCAGTAGCTAGATACTTGTCAATAAGTCCATTAGTCCTGCTGAAACTCATTTTGCTTACATGTAAAAATCAAAATAATTATACTTGTAGTGACTATATTCACCATGTTGTAAGGCTCAAATGTATTAATATTAGCTTAATAGACTTTGTAAACTCTAAAAGAATTTGATTTTTGGGTTGGAGGGCTAGCCTTGAAGATAGACACAAGCTTTTCATCCTGACCCTGACACAGACTTAATGAATGATGAGGCACACGTTATTGAATGTCTGAGTGAGAAGGGTTGCTAATCTACGTATCAATAGAAAGAATTTTTACATTGGGAGACACCTACACTGATGAAATTATGGAATGAGACAAATCAAATCAAATCCTACTTTATCGGGCTGTTGAGAGATTCAAGTGAGATAATCTAGAAAAAAAATATCCTGAAAACTGTAAGACGCTATAAAATATCTGTTATTATTATTGCTGAAAGGAAGATTGACATAGTAGAGAGAGAATAAATCTTAAATCCAGCATTGGTAAAGGGATTTTTCCACCATTTCACAGGTCTAGTAATAATCTTAATGGTAGAAGTAGTTTAAAAAAAAAAACCTTTCAGAGACAAGTTTTGACCAAAAAACCCAACAATAACCAAAAAACAAACAAACAAACAAACAAAAAAAAAAAAAAAACCCCTTGTAATTGTATATCATGTTTTATAGCAATAGCTACTTCTAAAGAATTTATAAATGTATTTTTAAAAAGATGTTCATACATTGAGCTTACCTAACCAATTCTTCATTCATAAATGACATAAAATTCAACTTTCAGTTCAGTTTTATTCCTATTGGACACAGAGACTTTGGATTAATGGGCTACAAATTAAAAAAGGGACATTCTAATAAACAAGTAAACATATAACATTTGGATTTCTGCAAAGTATCAAAAATGCAGATTTCCCTCAGATATCAAAGTCAAGCCAGAGAAGGAAAAAAAAAAGCCTTGAAACAAGCATATAGGATATGAAACCTCCTGTCTCAACTTGAATGGCACATGTTACCATCATATCTATCTTGCAAAACCTTTATGTACATATATCTTGCAATTTTCAGGAATAAATATATTGTGATGAAAACAAGCCACACAAACAATGTCCTGAACAAGGAGTGTTTAGTGATAAAATAGATGGTATTAGTAAATTTCCTGATTGGTTCCAGCCTTGGCTTTTCCTTGCTCTGTGTATGTGTGCATGTGTGTTTATGTGCACATGTACATATGTGCATGTTTTAATGTAATCACTTTATAATTCTCAGAACCATCCAGATTCAAGTGAAAGATGGCATTTTTCTTCCTCCTTCAGGGTAATATACTTCTCTAAATAAGGGAGGAGGGAACCAATTGCAGAATGTAGTGTTCAAGAGTTTGAATAAGATTTGTCTTTGGACCAACAGTCCAATGCCTCCAGTAATCAACCCACAGCCACTGTAATTAGAGGGAAGCTGCTCCTATCTGATTAGCAGGGATCCCCCACATGACAGCCCACTCATGGCACTTACTGGTATTATTCAGTCAGGGAAGAAGGAGGCAGAGATCACTCCCAATTTGGGAATGCATTAGCTAGTTATTTCCTCTCATCAAGCAAATGGTCCCCTCAAATCATTCCCTCCTACCCCGATATCCATTCCCTTCGCCCCCACCATCTCCCACTCACCCCTTGGTCAAATATTCTGTATTATCTTTTTTAAAAGACAGACATTGGATAAGAGTGATTGCAAAGATTTTTTTAAGAAGAAGGGAGCCTGAAAGAATGGATATGTACTTCTCTTCATTTCTGTGTAAGCTGAGAAATAGGGTAAGAGACAGCAGTCACCTGGTCCAACCTCATCAGGAGCAAAGGCCCAGAATGAGTGATTTGTTTAAGGTCATACATGTAACCAACGGTTCATAAGACCATAGGTCTAAAACTGAATAGCACTTCAGAGATTCCCTACATCAACCCTTTCGTTTTACATATGAGGAAACTGAGGCTCAGGGACAGACTTGAAGTAATTTGCCCCAAATCAACCAATTTATCAAGCATTTAAGTATGCTATGCATTATAGGGAATAATCAGAAGTCTCCTGACTTGAAATCCAATGACTTTAATATTTTACCAGGCTGAAACCTAATTAGTCCATTTTGACTTGTGTCTGATCAAACTCAAACCTAGGAACACAGGACCAAGACAATTCTTCAAAGAAGCTATTCCTCTCTATACCAAGTGTGTCCCATGAAGTTAAGCTTGTCATGAGATTTTTCCATCTGCTGTATTATGGCTAAATGCTGATGATATGGGCTGCCTCAGGGGCTCATCCTAACAGCGTGTATGTGTTCCATTAGGGAGAAGTTGCATCCTCGGCCAAGGAGAGATGGAAGGAGCTTGCTGCAATATCGAGGTTCCCTGTCTGTAGATCTGGATACCCTCTATCAGGCTTGCTAAGTCACTCCGGACTGTCCATTGGATTTCAGTGAGCTAGCTTTAGTGGCTTTCCAGCCCTGGTCAGACAGAAGTAAATGATCCCATATCCTCAGGGAGGCTCAAGGAGTTTAACCAGATCAATGACTAGCAGGAAATTTGTTGTAAATTCACAGCCAATTTAGGAGATATTTACAAAGAGCTTTGCTATGCTGTCTCACATGAGTTTCACAGCAATGAGAGCGACATAGTGTCAATGGACCCTTTGAGAGAAGCAATGTGGCAAAGAACTATTCTCAAAGTCAAGAACTGTGTTCAAGGTCTTGCCTTTCAACAATACAGGATTATGACTTTGGCCAAATTATTTATCCTCTCTGTGCCCCGATAGAGATTTTCTAAGACCATGACTGACAAATTTGCATGAGGGGAATTTCTACTAGGGGTTAGGGATTTAATTTGCTAATTGATTAATTACCTAGTGAGTATAGATTAAAAAAAAACTTTTTCTGTGCTTAAAGAGCGTTCACATTATACTGAGGAATGGGGAGACTCAGAATTCTCATATCCATGAAATCTATGGTTCACCCCCTAAAAAAAAGTTAGTTCTAAGGAGAAAATTAAAAAAAGAAAGAAAGAGAGTAAGAAATGGGTGGATTAAGATTAAAGAAAAAAGAATATTTATTTTGATTTGGTTTGATTTTCCCACTCAAAGAGAAGTGTATATGGAGGGCACACATTTTGAAAAGGCTTTCTACAGCTAAAAAAGTTGTTAACATAATGCAACCTCTACATAAGGCAGGAGAATGAATCATCTTGGGCTTTTACATACTAAGTTATTACATTTCAAGGATAACACTTGGACCTGTTTGATAGTGCAACCAAGGAAATAATGCGTCAAGTGAGAGAGTCCTGCAATATGCATTATTAGTATATCACTGTCATCATCATTATTGTTTCCAGCATGTGAATGTATTATTTATGAATATCAAGTAATTGTGGTAAAAGGACAACCATAGTGTAATGAATAGAGGGCTGATCCTGAATCAAGGAATTCACTGGGTCCAACTCTCACCCTCTAACATTCATTACTTTTATGACTGTGGACAGGTCCCTTAGCTTTTTTTTTTTTTTTTTTAATCACTCAGGAATCTTTTTAGGATCGAGGTCTCAATCTGCGTTATTATATAGTATATAGAAATTTTATGCAATATATTAAAATTATATGAATAGCATATAGACACATATTCATAGACATTCATGCAAATCTTATAATACATTTATACATATGTATACTGTGTATATGTATGTGTGTATGTATGGATATATACATATTTGCAGTGTATTTATATAAGTATATTAATAAGATTTAAATATGCATGAATATATATACACATATATATTCAAACATATAATATATAGGTATGCATGCATGTGTGTATAGGTAGACATGTATATTTATATATGTATGTGGTTGTGTTTAGATACAAATAGATAACCAAGTTATGGTCGATTTGGTTTCCTTACTAATCTTTTGCACACATGTACATAATCATATGTATACAGGCACACATGCATACCCACACATTATAACACATAGGTACATACATGCATGTGTACATATATACACACATTAGATATAGGTACCCATATATATGTGTATGTATATGTATACAAATACAGGTAGACACAGACAGATGCATAGATATCGATAATTGAGTTATGGTAGACTATTTCCTTGGTAATCTTTTGTACATCTGTGCATATAAACATGTATAAACATACATGTATACCTATATCTTATGGTATATATATATATATATATATATATATATATATATATATATATATATATGCATATGCATATGTATGCATACACAGAAGGTATAGTTCATATATGTCTATGTATGTGTGTATACATATGTATGTACATATAGTATAGATTTTCATATATATGTATATATTTGTATTATATAAACTTTGATATCTGAATTATAATAGCTTTGTTTTCCTTAAGAATCTTTTGTATTTTATTTTATGGATTTAAAAACATTATTCTTAGAAGAAATCCATTGAATTAACCCGATTTTCAAGGAAACGCATATGTGACAAACAACAGATAAAAACCCTGACAGTCCCAATGCTTAGGAATTCTATTAAATCATTGATGGGAGAAGTTCCTTATATTGAAACAATCCCTGATCTTTATATATTCCTATTGGAGAAATCTCTAATCTTTATATATTACTACTGGAGAAATCACATTCCCATGAATACTAGCAATATTCTTAAATACATGACTATAAAATATTTGATTTCCAACTATCCAGGCATCTTAACATTTGAGCAAAACTTTCTTGAGGTTATAATGCAATATTTGAAAATTGAAGAAGCTTGAACTCCAATGAAAATAACCATGAACAACCTTTCAAGTTACTCTAAGGATCTTTTTTCCCTGTTTGGAGAAAATAAAGGCCTGCCTGGTTGGTGGATGCCACATACTGCCTTTCTCTGATAACACCCTGTTGCCAACAGCTCTGCTATCTGGGGCGAGTGTTTCATGGGTGTCAATCGCCTTTAATGAGTGAGTCATTGTACTATGGAAGACTGCCTCACGTTGCTCTGGATGCTTTGCTGCAGAAAACTGATAAAGCTACATGTAGCTCAGGTCTGACGTGGCAGAACCCATTTCACCTGGTTCAGCTGCTTTGCTGCCAAATGGCAAAAAAAAATAAAAAAATAAAAATAAAAATAAATTAAATAAAAAATACAGCCCCACTTCCACCTTTTCTTGCTTTTCTCAATTGTGCACCAAATGTTATTAGGGCAGAAATTCTAGACTCAAAAATCATAAGAAATAGCATGCCCTTTTCTTTTTTCCAAATTAAAGATAACAAATTAATGTATATCAGAAAATGTCAGCCTTTAAGGATCCATATTCAGACTTGAAAATGTGGAGGATGTTAACAAAGAGAGAAGCAATTAGAGGCAGAAGGTTGTGATTTCCAATGGCGAGTATATCATCTGGAGGGAGGTGACATGGATTCAAATTCTGGCTTTGTCACTTAACTACAATTTAAAAAGTACCCTTTCCTAAACATCTCTTTCCTTCAAGCTTTAATTTGTGGTTTTATGCCCAGGGTAACTAGGACAAAAATATGTGCATAGAATATATTCTCATGACACTCGGGAGATGATGGTGATCTACATATGGAGGGGTATACATTGGGAAAGAAACTTACACTCCCTAAAACCAGGGAAGGTAGCTAATTGTTTTACATTCAATTTATTTCTTCTAAATAGTGGTTAGATTTCTTTGTTTCTTCTCAATGGAAGGAATGCTAGCTTCTTTACTGCCCTGGGAGTTTTGGCACCCCGGGTGTCTTACTCTAGCTATGGCACCGTTTTCTCCTCATTAAAATGAACGGACTGAATCAAATGTCCTTTAATTTCTAACTCTATGCCTAAAATCATGTGAAAGCAAAACATTACTGCTTCATATATTGCTCCTCTTTCTTGGTTAAAAATGGCACATCCCTTGAAATAAGGCAATAAATGACTAAAACAAACAGAAATATATAAGAAACCCCACTGAAATACAGAAGGCCATGAACACAAAAAAAACTCATACATCAAAACGGAATCTTAGCAATATTTCCCCTTTTTAAAAAGAGAGAATCAAGGTGTTATGAACTCCCCCCTCCCCCGCCACCCATAGAATAAAGCCCAATATGTCACCTGCCAATGAAGTCACCATGGTCCACAGCTATTTTTCAAAATTGCTGCTCTGGAAGCTTCTAGCTTTGAATGAGTTTGGTTGATCCCTAAATGGCTCCCACATGATTAATACTTTCAACATATGTTTGTATATACGTTGTTGACGGTTAAGTGATATGGAGGCTGTTATTTCTGCTCTAACAAGGAGTCAACATGTCAGCAGAGAGAAAAGCTACTTTCCCAAGTCTAATGAACTTAGCAAATAGGAGGCTTGTGGCTTTTACACACACACACACACACACACACACACACACACACACACACATACATACACACACACACTTGAGTTATGGTAGACTTTGTTTCCTTAGTAAGCTTTTGCACATATTTACATAAACATATGTACATATGTACATAGACACGCATGTATATCTATACCTGATAATAGGTATGTGTATACACACACACATACACACACACATGCATATACACACACAAGGTATGAGTACACATGTATGTCTATGTCTATGTGTGTATGTATGTATGTATGTACACACAGATACATATTGATAACTGATTTAGACTTTCCTTAGTAATCTTTTGTATATATGTATGTAATCATATATATATATATATGTATGTATGTATAAATATGCATATGGATATACATGTGTACCTATATATTATAGTGCATTGTGTAGTACACACACATCTAGTACATACATATAATACATATATATGTAATAACATTATAGATGTATAAATGTCCATCTATACGCACATAAAACAAATTATTTTTGTGCACCTACTTCTTTCCAGCTATGTGTCATTAGTAACTTAAATTTTAGAAAAACTGGAAAAAAGTGGGGTAGGATAATGAACATGAGGCTGCCCTTTAAGTATGGAAGACCTAATAGTAACTTTGTGATTCTAGCCAAGTCACTTAACTTTTCTACTCACATCTCATCAGTACCCTTATTGTTTCTGATTCTGACAAAAGAGAAGAGAAAAAAAAACAACTCCTCCTATAACCTTTTGTGAGATAGGGCTTAAAATCTCAATTACCTTTTTATTTACTACAAGCTTCTTACATGTGATTTCACCTTCATCATTGTTCTCATCATATATCATGCCCAGGTACCCTCTGCCACAACCTGCACTTTCCTTTTGTTGCTTCTTCATCCATTAGATTGTTAAGTTCCTTGAAAGCAGAGACTATCTTTTCTTATTTATATCCCTATCTGGTGTCTGGCATAAATGTTTGTTGCATCCTTTCTTAATCTCTGGGTTAAATAAAATTACAAGTATCACTTCTCTCAGGATTATAAATTGATAATTTGTAGCAGTAGACAGCACTAATATTGTAACACCAATAAAAGAGTGTAGATACATATACATATATGTATACACACATACATACACAAAAAATCTAAGCTCTAAAATGCTAGGATCCTATATTTGCATTAAAAAAAAATGGATTGCAATTTAGATTATTCATCTCAACAATACTGAATGTCAGACTAAATTGTTCTTTGAATCTGTTCATCCCACAATTCAAGCCATTTTCATCCAGCAAGCAATTATTATGCTCTAGCTATGTGCAAAGAACCAGTGTAGGCAATGGAGGCACAAAACAAAGCAAAACAAACAAAAGATCCAGTCCCTGCCTACAACACATATACATTTTCTTGGTTTAAGAAATTGATCCACCTACATAGATCAGAAGCCATCTGTACTTTTCATTCTGAGCACTTACTACCTATTATCTCCCTTTTGAAAGTGTTTCCCACTGTCTCTTATTTTGTGGGGGCAGGACAATGCCCAGATTCCTCCAATCTACATGCCACATTCTTATCCCTTGATCAAATCACACCCCCACAAACAATCAACTGTCATTTTAATATTTGTAAACTGTTTTAAATATCTTATTTCACCTGAATCTCAGAGAGGGAGGAATGTATACATTATTCTCCCCATTTTACAGATGATAAGATTGAGAATCAGAAAATAGAAGTAATACACATGATCATAATTCAAGTTTTTTTTTTCTTTTTTCTTTATTGGCTTCTTTGTATTCCCCAGTTTGGCACAGAGTAAATAATGAACAAGTAAGCTTGTTGACAATTGACTGGGTCAGAAACAAGACTTGAACTTATTTCTCCTTAACCTCAAATCTGGCACTTTTTTTCCCCCTTGAGGCAATTGGGATTAAATGACTTGCCCAAGATCACACAGGTAGGAAGTGTTAAGTGTCTGAGGACAGATTTGAACTCAGGTCCTCTTGACTTCAGGGGTGGTGCTCTTTCCACTATGCCATCTAACTGCTCCTAAGCTTAGCACTCTTTCTGCAAATATTTAGCATTCCCATAATATTTTAAAGTTGACATATAAGTACGAGAAGAATTTAAATTGAGTATTAAGTATGGATGTATTCAGTACAGCTCGCTGAGTATTTTAGAGCAATACTTTAAGGAAATGGGGCATTGGACAGATATATCCTGAATGAAGAAGATGATAGGGATGAAACCCTGAAATGACCAATTCTTTCATGGATGGTGTAAGGAATAGAATTGGAGAGGAATTGAAGCTCATTATGGTCTATTTGATAACTTAGCTATATGGTGTTAATAGAATTATATCAGCATGTATCTCTATTGTACTTTAGCATCAGAAATGCCCCAAAGGTTTTTTATGTCTTTCCACCTCTCAACAGCAGCAATCAATTCAATGCTACATAGATGTATGATACCATAGCAATATAATATCATGCAGATATGTACCTGAATACCGATTTGAGTGGGGGCAAAGTTTTAAATTCAACAATAAAGTCAATAGAACAATGGATGACCAAGAATTAATAAGGCTGATTTTTAAAGGAACATTATAAAACTAAGTCTATAATATATGATCCTATATGTCCAAATAAGTATTGCTTTCAAAGTAGTCCCCTTGGGAGACTATACAATTATTCCTCTAATGCTATCCTTGTTCAAGACATTTCTACAACTACCTCTTACTTGGAAATTGCCTTAATAGTCATCAAACAATAGCAGTTTTTTCCTTGTTTCTAGAAATAAAGTTTTATTTACCAACCTTATTCCACAGATTTGATTAGAAACACCTTTTGATCATTTCAGAAATTATGTCAATCTCTAAGAGATAAGTAATTGATGCCCCCATGGATATTTGAAAAGAATAGGCCATAGACTCTGAAAGCAATCACAACATGTTGTCTTATTCTGGTTCAAAAGTATGAATTTACCTGACCTCAAAGTCACCAACTCTTTTTGTAAAATATGTCACTGTCTATTCCCCTGTATTATCACATAAGTCTTTCATATGACCATATACCAGTAGTGATTCTTTCACCAATGAGTTTGCATTAATATTTCTATGTGATTTCAAATCAATAAGTGTACTAGAGTCAAAGTATGTTGCCTCTAACTTTTACCAAGTATTACATCAAGAAATGTAACAACATTGGGAAGTCAAGAGAAAGTAGAATAGTCTAAGGCCAATTGCTATCATTCTCCCTCATAAGATCCTCTTGCTTTCTAAATCAAACCTTCTTAAATTGTGGATCATTATCCCATGAATGAATGTGAGGGTTGCAAAAATTTTGGCAATAGTAAAGTTTCTGAATGCGATGACCAAAAATTAATTCAAAATCAAATACATGATAAATCCGAGATATTTCCAGCAGCACTTGCCCATGTTTCATTATGCTTCACTACAGCTGAACATACAGCATGCACACTTTGAATTGTATATGCAAGGATGCCGCCAGAAACATCTCGGTTCTGATTCAAGACAAAATTGCATAAAAATTTCTTGGGCTAAAAGGGGTCACAAGTGCAAAAAGTTTAAAAAGCTTTGAATTGGATTGTTAAGAATAATGCTATTAACAAGATTGTATGATGATCAACTGAGATAGATTTACTTCTTTTCAACAACCAGGTGATTCAGGGTAATTACAATAGACTTGTGATGGAAAGAGCCATTGGCACCCAGAGAGAGAACTGTGGGATGTGAGTGTGGATTTCAACATTTTCAACATTGTATTTTCTTTTTTTTTTTTCTTTGTTTTGCTTGTTTTTTTTTTCCTCCTCACTTTCCCTCTTTTTATCGTGTGTGTGTGTGTGTGTGTGTGTGTGTGTGTGTGTGTGCGCGTGCAGCATGATAAATGTGGAACTATGTTTAAAATAACTACATATATTTAACCTATATTGGATTACTTTCTGCTCAGGGGATGGGGGAGAGGGAGAGAAAGGGAAAAATTTTGGAACACAATGTTTTGAAAGGGTGAATGTTGAAAACTATCTTTGCATGTATTTAGAAAAATAAAAGGCTATTATAAAAAGAATAATGGTATTAATTTGAAGCCGTTTTAATGGGTGAGGTTGTTTTACTTTGTTTTGCTTAGAGAATTTAAATATAACACATTTTTTTTAAAAAAATATTCTACAGCCGAGTGTGAGCTCACTTTGCCAACTTTAATTTTTTTTATTAAATTTTATCTTATTTTCTGTTTTAAATTATCATCTTTCTCCTTCCCCTCCTCCACTTATTGAGCAAAAAGAAAATAGAAATCTATTACAAATATGTATAATCAAGCAAAAATAATCTGAATTAGCTATTTCCAACATGAAAAAGAAAATAAATAGAAGAAAATATATTTCAAATGTCACTTTAAGTCCTTTGCTTACTTTTCTATCTGGAAGTGGATAGCACATTTCATCATGAATCTTTTTTAAGGGTCAGTGACTTATAATTATTGTCTTCTAAAACTGATTACCTTTATAACATTGCTAGTGCTACATAGTCCATTCTTCTGATTGTTCTCATTTAATTTTGCATCATTTCATAAGTCTTTCCATATTTTTCTGAAACCATCATTTCATCACCTGCTGTAATAAAATAGTATTCTTTTGTATTTGTATGCCATAACTGTTCAATAATTTCCAATTGATGAACACCTCCTCAGTTTTCAAATCTTTGTCACTATAAAAAATAATCTCTAATTTTAAGGGGAAATATTGACATTTCAAGGGAAAAACACTTAAAAGAATAAACCTAATTTTATTTCTTAAAATTTATCCATGAATGATGTGAGGCTGAAATTAACATTGTAGAGAAATTAACATTCCCTAATGACTTTTCAAAACAGAGATTGGTTTCATGAAAGAAATAATTTATTAAAGGTCTTCTGTTGCCTTAGATGACTTCTTTATTTTGGATGTTCAAGATCTGATCCAACATGAGAATTCCACTTTATGGAGTAGCAAATACACAACTTTTCCCATTAAATAAAATGCCAAACTATTATAAGTGCCCATTAAAGCTATAGGGTCTTCTCTCCTTTGGGACAATTAAAAAATGGGCTAATTTAGGTGCCTTCATTAGGAAAGACTTTAAAGTACTTATCAATGCAACGAGAATTCACAATTCCAGAGGACAAAAATGAAGTACGTCAACTACTTCCTTACAGAGAAATAATGAATGAGACAAACATTTTTGGATGTGTCCACTAAAGGAACACTGCTCCACCTATTATTTCATGTGATATTAGTTATGACTAAATCCAGCATATTGGTATAAGGGCTTTGTTTTATTTTTGTTATTATTGGTCAATGGGGAAAAATGAGAAAGAAAGAAAAAATTCTTATTGAGAAAAATATTTTTAAAATATAAAATTCATCCAGCCCACTCCTATCACTTTACAGTTTGGGAAACTGAAGTCAAAAGAAGAGATTTGACCATGGACATTAAAATAATGGAGCTATTTGCTTAATCCCACTGGTAGAGACATCTTAATATAAAGAAGAGAGGGGTATGAGATGAGTGCCTTTTGATCATTAAAACAAGCAAATCCAAGTAGGGAATTATGAGGAATCCTCTGATGCTATTTGGACACTCCTCACCACCCAACACAAATGCAGAACTTAATGGAAATAGCATTAGCATCTAGAAAAGTTCAATGTTGCTTCCCTCACTGGATCTGTGGTTCAGGGTCTGTATTTATAATAGAGGGTGATTGTGGGGTCCTATATGAGAATTGTGGAAGGGATCAATTTTGTACTTGACATGGCTTGGATGTGACTGCCCACAGATTATTCTTACCACTCACAGCTTAATTCTTTAGTAAAAAGAGAAATGCATCATGTTTTTTTTTTCCTGATACAAATAAAAAAGGGGAGGGAGAAAGGAAATCTTGAATGCCACAAGAAGATTATTAGTTAAATAATATCATGGCTGCTTGGTTTAGAGTCATGTAAATTTTAATTCAAATCCTATCTAAGAGGCAAACTATCTGCATTACCTTGATCAAGTGTTTTTCTATAACAATTCCTCAGATTTCTCATCTATAAAACAATAAGGTTGGGTTTATTGGTCTCTAACATCCCTGTCAGTTTGAAATTTATAATCTTGTGATTACTTAGAGAGCTGAATATTAATAAATCCTGTCTAGCTGTTAACAAGGACCAGGTTTTTCAAATCATTTAAAGAAATGTGGTTGATGTTATTTATTAAGCAATCTTAATATTTAGAAATATAAATGTGTGGATGCCAAATGTAAAAATTTTCTGAAAGGGTAAACAAAAAAAAAAAAAAAAGCAATTAGACCTAGCCTCCCTAATACTTATTAAACATGGTGAAGTGAGTTAGCACATCAGACTTGGAATTAGGAAGCCCTGGTTCAAAAGCTACCTCCAACATGTATTACTTATGCAGTCTTGAGCAAATCACAAATATTTTTGGCCTGCTTTATCTCAACCATGAACAGGGATAATAAGACCAAAAGTCCCTACTTCATTAGAATGAAATACAGTGACATAAAGATATATTTTGTAAAACTAAAAATACTCTATTTATGAAAAGTATCATTATTAACAACTAGATAACAGTTATCTTCAGGGATGGGGAGAGGGGGAGGAAAGGGGAGAAAAGGAAAGAAGGAGAATTCAAGTTGTTGTATAGCTTAGCTTTGAAGCATATTTGAAGGAAGTTTTGTTTCATACTTCCGGTCAAAAAGCAAGATAATTCTGTAGAACTTTGGATTTTTTTTTTTTGAGAAAAAAATAGAAGACTATTGGAAATTAGACTTGCCAGATAGAAATGTCTAAGAAGAGCCAAGATGGCAGAATAAAGGCAGGAACTTGCCCCAACTCTCCCCCCAAACCATTCCAAATTCTTTTAAATAATGACTCTAAACAAATTTTAGAATATCAGAATACCCAAAAAATGGAGTAGAATGTTTTACAGCCAAAGGCAACTTAGAAAGTCAGCAACAAAGGTCTGTGACATCAGGGTGGGAGGCCAGTGTCTGGACCCAGCTACAGCCCTGGCCCCAGGCCCATCTCTGAATAGTGGCAGTGAGGAAAGCTCCCAGACTTCTCAGTCTGCAGACACCAAAGAAGACCTGAAAGGTCAGCAAAAAAACCTATGGATTCTATGGAACCAGGGTGGAAGCCCAGTCCTAGTACAAGCTGCACAAAGCACAGCTGTAACCCTGGACCCAGACCCAGACACAACTGGGTCCCAGACCCATGTCTACTCCAGACCCCAGCTGAATTAGCAGCAGTGCTGGAGACTTCTGGACCTCTGGGCCTGGGGAGACCAGAGAGATCTTGGAAGGTCAGTAGAGAGGCTCTGTGACAATGGAGTCCGAGTCTGCAGTCCTAAGGCATGCTGTTCCAAATACAATCCTGGCCCCAAACCCAGCATCATCAACTTCAACAAAGCAATGAACTCTGTTGCTTTAGCACACTAGATCTTACAACTACAATGGGCCAGGGACACTTCTAACAGCTCTAGGGCAGAATAGTGTGCTTGTGGTCCAGGTTTCTAGAAAGATCTCTGAAAAGAACTGCACAAAACCCCTGAACTTGGGACAAAGCACCCTCTGCCCTAGAAACAGAGCCTTACTTTAACAAAGAGTTAAAAGCCAAGTAATAGGCTAAGAAAATGAGTAGACAACAGAAAAAGTTTGTGACATTGAAAATGATGGTGAAAAGGAAGATCAAAACACATGCTCAGAAAATGATAAAGTTAAAATTCCTACATTCAAAGCCTTCAAGAAGAATAACAATTGGATTCAGGCCATGGAAGAGCTCAAAAAGATTTTTGAAAATGTAGTAGAAAAAAGAAAAAAATCAGGAAAAGAATTAAGAGTGGTGAAAAAGGAAATACAAAAGAAAATAATAATGAGGAGAAGAATGTCTTAAAAAGCTAAATTGGTCAACTGGGAGAGGAGATATAGAAAGCTCACTGAAGATAATTCTTTAAAGAATAGAATTGAGCAAATGAAGCTAATGATTTATGATTTTTTCTTTTTTTTATTGAAGCTTTTTATATACAAAACATATGCATGGTGTTTCTATTGGGCTTATACCCCAAAGAGATACTAAAAAAAGGAAAGGGACCTGTATGTGCCAAAATGTTTGTAGCAGCCCTGTTTGTAGTGGCTAGAAACTGGAAAATGAATGGATGCCCATCAATTGGAGAATGGCTGGGTAAATTGTGGTATATGAATGTTATGGAATATTATTGTTCTGTAAGAAATGACCAACAGGATGAATACAGAGAGGTTTGGAGAGACCTACATGGACTGATACTAAGTGAGATGAGCAGAACCAGGAGATCATTATACACTTTGACAACAATATTGTATGAGGATGTATTCTGATGGAAGTGGATTTCTATGACAAAGAGACCTAACTGAGTTTCAATGGATAAATGATGGACAGAAACAGCTACACCCAGAGAAGGAACACTGGGAAACGAATGTGAACTATTTGCATTTTTGATTTTCTTCCTGAGTTATTTTTACCTTCTGAATCCAATTCTCCCTGTGCAACAGGAGAACTGTTTGGTTCTGCAAATATGTATTATATCTAGGATATACTGCAATATATTTAACATATATAGGATTGCTTGCCATCTTGGGGGGGGTGGAGGGAGAGAGGGGAAAAAACGAAACATAAGCGAGTGCAAGGGATAATGTTGTAAAAAATTACCCTGGCATACAAAGTTATTATTAAATAAAATAAAATTTAAAAAAAATATATGCATGAGAAGTTTTTCAACATTGATTCTTGCCTAACTTTGTGTTCCAAATTTTCTCCTCCTTCTCTCCACCCTCTCCCCTCGATGGCAGGTAATCCAATACATGTTAAAAGTACTAAAATATATGCTAAATCCAATGTACGTATACATATTTATACAACTATCTTGCTTCACAAGAAAAATAGGATCAAGAAGTAAAAAAACTGAGAAAGAAAATAAAATACAAGCAAAAAACAACAGAAAGAGTGAAAATGCTATGTTGTAGTTCATAGTCAGTTCCCACAGTCTTCTCTCTCTGAGTAGAGATGGCTATATTCATCACAAGATTATTGGAACTTTTTTGGAAAAAAAAGCTAATGACTTATTGAGAAAATACAATAAAGTAAAAACTAAAGAAAGAAAAATAGAAAAAAATGTGAAATAACTCATTGGAAAATAGATCCAGGAGAGGTAATTTAGTTATTTTTAGTCTATCTGATAGTCATGACCAAAAAAGAGCTTGAACATATTTCAAGAAATTATGAAGGAAACTTGTCCAGATACTTCAGAACCAAAGAGTAAAATAGAAATTAAAAGAATCAATCATCTCCTGAAAGAAAAAAAATGAAAACTCCCAGGATTATTATAGCCAAATTCTGGAACTTCCAGGTTGAGGAAAAAATATTACAAATATCTAGAAATTTTAAAAAATACAAAATACAGTAGAGTCACTGGATAACACAAAATTTAGCAGCTTCTACATTAAAGAATCAGAGGGCTTGGAAAATGATATTTTGGATAAGAATGGAGCCAAGATTACAATCTACCCAGCAAAACTGAGTGTATTCTTCAGAGGAAAAGGTGGTCATTCAAAAAATCAGAGGATTTTCAAGCATTTGTGATGTTTTAAAAAGACCAGAGCTGAGTGGAAAATTTTATTTTCAAATATAGGATTCTGGAGAAGCACAGAGAGGTATCTAGAAAGTGTTACCATAAAGGACTTTCTTAGGTTTGTTTATATTCTACATGGGAAGATTATATTTGTAACTCAGTAGAACTTTCTCATTATTATGGTAGTTTGAAGAAATATATATAGATGGGGGCACACATATGAGTTGAATGTGAAGGGATATAACTTTTTTAAATGATGAAATTAAGAGGTGAGAGAGGAATGTTTTGGAAAGAAGGGAAAAGGAGAGGCAGAATGGTGCAAATTACCATTTTAAAAAGTAGCAAAAAAAAGCTTTTACAGTGAAGGGGAAGAATGGTAAGAGGATGAGTAAGGGAATCTTAATTTCATCAGAATTGGTTTAAAAAGGAACTAATATACGTACTCAATATGAGTATAGAAAACTGTTTTACCCTGCAGAAAAATAGGAGGTGAATGGGATATGGGAAAGAGGGGAGGATGATAAAGGAGAGGGGTTTTAAAAGAAAGGATTGGTCAGTATGAAACACTTTTAAGGAGGTATAAGGTGAAAGGAGAGACAGAATAAATGGGGAGGGGGAGAAATAGCAATATTAGTTGTCTAAACAATTTTGAAGCAATTTTCTCATTTTTCAGACAGAGAAAACTGAGTCAAAATTAAGAAAAAGAGCCATGACCCAATTGATAAATGAACAAAGGATATTATGTGTCAAAAGGGCTATAAATCCCTGCATATCCTTTGACCTAACACCACTACTAAAAAAATGAAACCAAAAGAAAGTTTAAAAAAAGAAAAATGACCTATTTGTACAAAAAATATTCATAGAAGATATCCTCTCATGGAGAAAAAAAATAAGAAATTGAGGGATTGCACATCAAATGGGGAATGGTTCGACAAACTGTGGTACGTGTTTGTGATGATATATTGTTGTTCTATGGAAATAATGAGTAGAATGCTCTCAGAAAACAACAACAATTTGGAAAGTCCTCCATGAACTCAAGCAAAATGAAATGTACTATATACAAAGTAATAACAATGTTCTGGGATGACCAGCTATAAATGACTTTACTATCCTCAGTAGTATAATAATCCACTACTACTTAGATGAAACATCCTATACATACCCAGAGAAGGAACTGATTGTGTCTGAATACAGATTGAAGCATTATCTATCTATATATCGATATACATACATACATACATATATGTGTGTGTGTATATATATATGTGCATATATATATATATATAAGCTTAATTTTTCTTGAGGGTTTTTATATTCATTACAGTGGGAAATCTATGTTTTCCTTCACAACTTGACTGTTATGGAAATGTTTTGTATAATTTCACATGTGGTTTCTTAATCATGGATGGGAATAAGGGAGAGAACTTAGTACCCCCCCCAAAAAAATAAATGTAAAAATTGTTATGAATATAACTGGGGTAAAATATTAAATAAATTAATTAATTAAAAAAATAACTAAAAGTATTTGAATATTTTTTAAAAGAAAAATCCCTTAGGATACTTATTTTCAGGGGACAGGGTTTATGAGTGTACACAGAAGTTTAGACTTATAGGAAGACTTATGAAAAAAATAACTTGGCTAAAAGGTATCATTAAAAAGAAACTTTCCTTAGAAGTCATTTTACTAAGGTAGGTCTATATTTTATAAAATAAAACCAATCAATAATTCTTCTATGAATGATATTTACTAAGTTCCTATTCTGGGATAGTCATCAAAAATACAAATACAAATAATGAAAAAAAAAAGTCCTGATCCCTGTGGATTTTTTTTTCCTTTTTAGAAGTCTAACCTAGTGGCTTAATATTTCTAGAAATTAGATTTGTAAGACTGGATGTTAGAATTCTTTCAAAATGAGCCTAAGCCAAGTTTCTTGAAATAATTTCTGAATCGGCCTTCATGTGCAAATCATTCAACACATTTACATACATCATCACATCTGACATTTTATTACCATGGTGAGGGGAACACAGTCAGAGAGGGGATTGAGACATACTTTTTTTATGGTGATGAAATAAAATATTAGAGGTTTGGCAATAACCAGCCAAGATTGTAAAAAAAAAAAATCAAGTATTATGTTCCACATAAAGCAGTTTCCTCTCTTTAATGTGTGATAATATGGTGGGAAGAGAAGAGAGACAGAGAATCTGGATTTGAATGTACTTTCTGGTTCATTATTACCTGTGTGAACTCTCACAAATAACAAAATCTCTGGGTCTCCATTTCTTCATTTATAAATGAGGAAGACTTGATTCTAGATCTGGAATCCCTGTTCTGTTCCTCCTCACTTCCTTCCATCAATATTGAGAATTGGTGCCTCACATGGAATTCTTTATTTATCTAGCCTGAGATTTGCTTTCCTTTGTCCTTTGGCCATCTTCTTTCTTTCACCCTATATATTTCTACGTCCTTAGGACCTTACCACATTTCTCACTGGATCTGACAATTTGAGATCAAAGATGGATAATTGTTCTACAATAGAGACTCAAGGAAAAAAAGGTCCAACTCATAGGAAGGATGAAGACTTTTTCTAGATTTTTTTTTCTGAGGTAATTGGGGTTAACTGACTTGCCCAGGGTCACACAGCTAGGAAGTATTATGTATCTGAGCCAGATTTGAACTCAGGTCCACCTGACTTCAGGAATAGTGTTTTTTCCTACATCTTCCTACATCACTTCTGTTCTATAAATCTTCATGGTTGTCTGACCACACTTTTACAAGATCATCTTCATATTCCACTCTCCATGCTCAGATTGACCATGAGGCACTCTCCTTAGCCTTATTCTCCTATCTCTGTACCTTCTCTCTATTGTTAAATTCCCATGAATTTAGTTATCATCCCTAAGCAGATGACAACATCATCCTCATCCTCATCAACATCATCATAACTAGTAGCATTGACATGGTGTCATAAGAGTTGCACATCACATTACAGATTGTTTTCTCATTTTTTTTTCCTAACAGAATGTAGGTGCTATGTTGTCCCCATATTACAGATGGAAAACAGGAATACTGTCAGGGGACACATGACTAGCAAGTGTCTGAGTCTGGATTTGTACTCAAAATTTTCAGCTTCTGGGTCCAAAGCTCTATTGACTGTATCACTGTGTATAGCTAACTCTTCTCTCTCTCCTGAATTACAACCCCTCACTTCCAACTTCTAATTTTAAATCTCCACTTTGAGAAAGTAGAGCAAGCAAGAAAAAAAAAAGCAAGATTTAAGATAAGAGCTTGAGAGAATTCTAGTATCTAGTGAATATTTTGTCATTATTGCTGCTGTTATTTTATTTTTATGGAAACAATAGATAAAGAGAGGTTGGAAATTTCAAGATAAGACAAATCTGAAAGGACCCATTTCTACAGGAGAGGGGAGGGAAGACAATGACATAAGTACAGGAGTTGGTTTTGGCCAAGGAAAGGACACACACATCCTCTATGATGGACACAAAGGAGAAGATGGGAGATAATGCAAAACTGATCTGAAGTTGAGAACTTGGAAAAAGTTAAGAGTCCTCATTGGATGGCTTCACTTTCTCAGTGAAATATGAGGCAGAGCCCTTTGCCAAAACAAAAGGGAGAGGGACTTTTAGATGACGTAAAGGAAAAAAGGAAGGTTTGGAACAGTGGCTAGGGAAGATGATATCCAGAAAGCTAATCAGGCAAAAGTGAAAAGAATCCATTTAAGGTTTAGGAAGGTTAAACTACTCACTCAGCGTCACAAAGCTAAGTTCCTAAAGGATAATTCAAATTGTGTCTTTCTGCCTCAAAGCCTAGTGCTCTGTCCACATCATCTCCACCAGGACCACCATAATGCTACCATACAAACAAAACAGGCAGATAGAAACAAACACAAGGATGGAACAACCACTTACTTTTTAATTTCTATTTTTAATGCACTCATTCCCTCATTTATTCTGGAGCTCTCAATAAAAAGCAATCACACAACTCACATTTCATATGAATTATTCATATTTCTGTGAAGTGTAAATACGTATATGTTCAACCATGAAGTCTCCACATCCATTTTCCTGGTGCAAATACAATGCTCTATTTAGCATTCAAAGCACTTCATAACTTAGCCCCTCCTTTCTTTTTAGTCCAATATCTTAGTTCACTGTGCCACTGGTTAACTTCCTGGTTATTTTAAGAACAAGAACTTCCATTCTCAAGCCTCCAACTGTCTCCCATGTTTGGAAGGCTCTCCTTCTTTCACTCTGACCCTCCTGGCTTTTTTTCAGTTCCAACTGGGACCCCACCTCCTATAGGAAGTCTTCCCTAACCATTCTTCATTTCAGGGTTTTTCTTCTTTTAATTATCTCCCAATTATCCTGACTACAGTTTGCTTTGTATATATCTGTTTGCATGTCATCTCCCCCATTAGATTATAAATTCTTTGAGGGCAGGGACTATCTTTTGTCTCTTTTTGTATATCCAGTCCTTAGCACAATGCCTAGGAAATAGTAGTGCTTAATAAAAGTAAATTTGTGTTTTAAAAAAGTAAAAATAAAAATAAATTCTGGATTTTTTTTAATATCAAATGAGACAGGGAATGAAGATTTATTTACACTGCTTTAAGTGCTATATATATATATATATATATATATATATATATATATATATATATAGCTAAGGTAATTGGGGTTAAATGACTTGCCAAGTGTCACACAGCTAGAAAGTGTTAAGTGTCTGAGGCCACATTTGAACTCAGGTCCTCCTGACTTCAGGGCTGGTGCTCTATCCACTATACCACTTAGCTGCCCCTTAAGTGCATTTTTTAAAATACTTCAAGTTACTGAAATAACAAGATGATATAGTAGTTATAGCATTGGACCTGGCATCAGGAAAGCTGAAGTTCAGGTCCTGCCTCATACCTATAACTAAACATGTGACTTTGGGCAAGTTATTTAACTTCTGCCTGCCTCAATTTCCTCATCTATAAAATGGCAATAATAACAGCATCTACCTTCTAGGGTTGTTGTAAGGATAAAATAAGATAATATTTATAAAGTATTTTGCAACCCTTATAGAACCATATAAATAATGATTATATTTCTTCATATATTTCATTTATTTGTATTTTTATTGTTGCTTGAAAATAACTACTACCTGTTATACCAGATACTATGCTATGGGTAGAGATAGAGACAAAAGTGACTTTTTCCTTTGCTTCAAGAAGCTCACATTCAAATAGGGAGATAAAATATATCTCCATGGTGTAGGTATTAAAGGGATTATCCTTATTTGATGGAGTGGAATGTGTATCCATATGTATATATGTGTACTTATACACATATATACACATACAAATATTTTCAGTGACTATCTGAAATGTTAACACATTGAATTTTTAAATTGGCTTAAATATAAAAACATCAATTGCACAGCCTTATCTTGGACTGAGTTCCGCTGTCACTGTTTTCTCCTATTCCCCTTCTACTGCTAATGTCTGGAATATAACATATATAAATATATATGCATACATAAATAAATTATATTTGTGCATATGTACATTTTTTCCATTTAAATTTAGAGCTAAAGACACTTTAACGTTCACAAAAGTTACATTTATCTTACAGATGATGAAACTGAGAGTGAGTGATTTTACTCAAGACATAACAACAACAACGATAAATGGAATTGGAAAATATATCCTCAGCTTTCACTAGTTTTTTCTCCTTTGCAATAGACTGCCACCCCTCTGATCAAGTGCAAAAATCATTACAAATTATTAATCACAAAGGCAGCAAGATAGTAGCAGAGTTAGTAAGAGAACCAGGTGTGGATGGGGATGAAGTGAATTCAAATCCAACCTCAGATATGTACTAGTAATTCAAACCTGATCAAGTCACTTGAGCTCTGTCTCAGTCTTTTCATCTGTAAAATTCAGAGAACCAAAGAACCTCTTTCCCATTGTTGTTGTAAGAAGAAATAAGATAATATCTGAAGGCATTTTTGCAAACCTTGAAGCATCATTTAATTGCTTGCTATTGTTATATTATCATCCATAAAGAGAATTGTAAGCAGCAAGTATTTCTTAATTAAGCTTGATCATGCTTATTATTATTATATGCTTGATCATGATAATTCATAGAAAAGTATAAAAGTCAATGACCTCAAGAAGCTTTTCTTCTTTTTAGAGAATGAATACATTTAGCACAGTTAGGATGCTAGCACATCCTAGAACTTCAATAAATGTTTACTGACTGATAGATAATTATAAAAGATAGACACTGTAAATGTAAATTAATTTCAGGGAGAATAAGACACTGATGGCTAGGAAGATCAAGAAAGGAAAAAAAAAGCCAACCCCTAGGATAGCAAAGAGATGATATGAATATACACTTAATGTAATCATAACTATCACTACCCCATGTGCAGTTCTCACTACTAAAAACAATAAAAAACAAATACTTGAAATTAAGACTGGCAATGTACAATGACGAAGTTGTTTGTTACAGAGTCTAAATTTACTATCAGAAATCCTGGTTTCAGATCCTGACTCAGTCACATGCTATCATATAGCCTTAAGGGAGTGTCTTCATGACTTAAAGCTTGAATTTTCTTGTGGACAAAATCAGAAAGCTAGATTAGTTAACCTCTGTACTCCACCATTCCCCTTTTAGTGATAAATCTCAATCTATGACCCTTTGAAGAGTCAAAAACAAGTCATTTCAAAGGTCAAGATTAAAACTGGATACTCCAGGCAGAGTATTCTCTCTCAAGCCCTGGCTATCCATGTCCTGAAATTATCAAAAGGAAACTTGCCCATAATCTTTCTACTTAAAACAGACTCCATCTACTCCATTGACACAAAATATATCTGTGAAATGATAATGGTGATATGAAAATAAAGATATGTCATAAAATGAATCCTAGCCTAGTAAACCTCCAAACAGTAATTTCAGTCCCCAAAGTGACTTGATTGCCCTACAGTCTAATGCTTGCCATTTCCAGAAATGCACCTTGGGAGGTAGTTTTCTGACTCAAACTTAAAAATGTTCTGAAAGAGAAAATTTCAGTCCCTCTGCTAATTCTATAATTATAAGGCACTTGTCTTTGGGTTTTTCTTTAATCAGAAAGGGCAAAACTAGAATACTATGTTCCATAGCAAGCTTTCTTATTTATATCTAGAATGGGTGTAGAAAGATAGAAAAATTGCCACATGTATTCTGTGACTTGAGTCCAGAGATATTTATTGGCAGATGTGATTCTCCCATTAGGCATTCATTATCCCTAATTAAATCACTGGTCCTGACCGAAATGCCAGCAAATCAGAAAAGACAAGTCATTCACTATCCTGCCATCTGAGAAATTTTACTAAATACAAAAGTGGATTAAATCATTTGGATTAAGAGGAAATATTAGAAGTGAGATTTTCTTTCATTGTTTCTCCAAAGTTGATGTCTAGCCTACCTAAAAAGGCCAAAGAAAGAGAAGAAATGTTTACCTTAGGAACATAAATCTGAGTTGCAGGGTTGTTCAGATTCTTCATTTTACATCTAAGGAAACTGAGACCCAGAATGGTAAATGAATTAAGTCCAGTACATTCAAATAAGCAAATATTTGGTGACTTCATACCTGTGTCAACCCTGTTTTCTACTTCATTAAGTTTTAACCCCCAAATATAATGGAACTCAAGAAGATAAATGGTATATGAGGCATCTCAAACCCATCTCCACTGATTCAGCAAAAAGGTCCATTTTTTTTTTTTAACAATCTAGGGTGTTCTATATGGACATAGCAGATGCATGGGAAAACAAACTTGTATGTTGTCAGCATATCAAAGAAATTGAAGGCTGCCTCCTAGCACTATGAGATTTACAGTTATGGCCCCATTTCCATTACAAACCCCATTTTCCAGGCATTTATAACTCTGCTGTAAAAACTGTCTCCAGAATAGAGTTTGGTAGGCACACAAAGAGATGTAAATATGAGTGTTCATTCTCAAATAAAGGCTCATTTTAAGTCTGGGAAATGTGAATGAGAAAAGACATACTTTGCTTTAGGGCCAATATTTAACTTCCACTAAGTCTGGAAGGGAAACGGTGAAATGTCTAGATGAGACCATTTATTGTCACATACTGAATTTCTGTCCCCAGAGTCACAAGGGATCCCAGAATCCCAGAATCTCCCTGTCGGAAGAAATATCAAAGGCTATCTCCTCCAATTCACATCGTAGTAATGAAGGAAGGTCTTCAAACAAACAGAGATTCTAGATCATTCTTATATTAGAATAAGAAAACTAGCTTCTGCTATTTTGGCCATGGTTACTAAGGAATATCAATGTGAGATAGAATATAATCTTCTGGATGACAAAGATCATTTCAATTTGGGGTTTGTATCCCTAAACTTAGCACCTGGCACAAAATAAGAACTCATTAAATACTATTGGCACGGCATTACAGAACAAGAACTTGACTATGTGAAATCCCACATGCCACACTTTCTAGCTGTGTCACCATTAAATTGTAAGTTCCATCCTTGAGAGTACGGACTGTCTTTTTCTTTGTATTCCTACTACTTAGCATAGTGCCTGGCATAAATAGATATTTAATAAATGTTGATTGGCTTATTGACCATGGGCAACTCACTTAAATCTCACTTTTCTTAGGCATTTGAGAAATTAGTATCCTCCTTATGGACACGGCACCATATTATAGAAAAGGTTAAGCAATTTCAATTTGTAATCTCAGCTCCATCATCTCCTTTGGGCTAGTCACCTAACTTCTCTGATCATGCATTTTCTCTTCTCTAAAAAGGAGATAATAATATTTATTGAGGTACCTTCCTTACAAGGGAATGAAGAAGGGAATCTCAGAAATCACATCTTCCAGCTTGGATCTAAGAAAAATTCCCCTGAGCATCTCTGACCAGAATCCATTTAGCCACTTTGGTAATTATTCCAATGAAAGAATCTTCCAGTTCCAGAAACAATCCATTCCACTGCAGGGTACTTTTAATCTAAGGAAGCTTTTCCTGATAGTGTCAGATCCAATTTTGTATTCTATTCCTATCCATGACATGGATAGCTAAATATCCTGAAATTTTTCAAGTAGTCTTTATATAGTATGAACTCAATACCTTTTGCTGTCTAAGTTGCCTTTCACTGAATATTCTCCAACCTATAAAAACCTCTTCTAAAATGTGGCAGTAGGATCACAATAATGAAAGCATTCTGTGACAAGGGCAGAAGAGAATAAAACTCTTACTTCTGCAATACTGAACACCTGGCTGCTCTCAAAGTCCCTTAGGATCATATTCACTTAGCCAGCTCTTGTCTCATATTAAATTAATAACACAATAAAAAACAATCACATATCTTTTTTTTCAATTGAACTATTTAACTGAGCCTCCCCATCTCACATCTTTTTAAAGTTGATTTTTTAATCTTGTTTATAAATTTATATTTCTGCCAATTGAATTTCATCTTATTGCATTAAACTTAACTTTCTGGTCTGTATCTGTCAACAACTTTTGGAGTCTGGACTTGGACAAACATATATATTATCTAAAAATTTAATAAATACATGCCATTTTTCTGGTAATTGATGAAAATATTAATTTAGGAGACCAAGCATAGATTTCAAGTCTTCACTTAGATACTTCCTTCTGAGTAAATATTGAGTCATTAATGACTATCCCTTGGTCTGATGATTCAACCAGTGTGAAATGCACCCAACTATCATTATGTTTCTTCCATATTCCTATAGGAATATACAAGAGATTTAGCTAGTGTTTTACTGGAGAAAAGAGGGGAAATGAGTACAGGGCATTAAAATATACTGTTCAGTTCAATTCATATACTGGTTAGTTTTAATTAACTTTCCACCCTATGTCTTTTTTCTTCCTTTTTACAAAGGATGGATCACTGAGTAGTAGATAGGAACAGATTAAAAAATGGAAGGCAATATAAATCATTTCTCAAATTATTCCCTGAAATTCAAAAAAAATTATATCTACACAATTTTCCTGATCACAATAGGTTTAGAGGTGAAATGGATCTGAGAGAATATCAAGTCTAATCTTTTCATTTTATAGATGAGAACCTTCCAATCTAGGAACTCAGTCCATAAAGGAAATAAGGTTAGGCAGTTCTAACTTGTTCTTGATGAACTCATGATGCTTTTTTGTGTATAAAGTGTATTTTCTAAGTAGTCACTAAAACGTTCTAAAATATTGCCAGGAATTGGAGTCATGTTTGTAGAGAGTGCTCTTTTCCCTTTTTTGAGAATCAGGATAATATATGTCTATCTCCAATCCAGAGCTATAACTCCCCTTCACCACAAATTTCCTAAGAACACAATGATAGCTTAGGAATCACAGCATTTATTAGGCGCTCACATGTCAGGCCCTGTCTAGACACCAGAAAGGCAAAGAAAAAGCAAAACAGGCTCTGTCTTTAAAGATACAATCTAATGGTGCAGAAGAATATCCTAGGAGCTGGAGGAAACTGGAACTAGAGAAGAAGGTGGTTTTTAAGCCAGTTAAAAATGAAGCCAGATGTTCTAAGAAGTAGAAGTGATGAAGAAAAAAAAAGGAGAGAGAAAGAGAAGAGAGGAGATAGGAAAGAGGGGACAGAGGAGAGAGACAGGGACAGTCATAAAGAGAGAGGTAAAAGGTGAGACAGAGGCAGAGACAGTCAGAGAGAGAGACAGAGAGAGCAAGCCAATACCCCAAACATGAGGGGACAGCCAATAAAAAGACAGACTCAGGAAAGGAAATTTCTTGTGTGAGGAGAAATAAATATGGTGGAAGGGCTGTTCTAGAGACTAAGAATAAAAATGAAAATGATAGAAGTAGCATATAATGCCTTAAAGTTTGGATAGTACTTTACATCTCTTATCTCATTTATATATGTTCTCATTTAAATATGCCATCTCATTGGGGTAACACTACATGAAGTGTTGGCTTGAAGTCAGGAGGACCTGAGTTCAAATCCCATCTCAGTTACACTCAGATACAGACTAATTGTGTTATCCTGAACAAATCACTTCACCCTGTTTGCTTCAGTTTTCTCATCTGAAAAACAGGGATAATAAGAGCACTTGCCTCCCATTGCTGTTGAGATCAAATAAGATAATAATTATAAATTACTTATCAAAGTACCTGGCAAATAGAGAGAGAGGGTGACACTAGAGATAGATAGATTTTTACGTATACATGTATGCCTGTGGGTGTGTGGAGATATATATTATACACACACACACACACACACACACACACACACACACACACACACATATATTATTGATTTTTATTTCATTTTCACAAATGGTATGATTGGTTCACTACCAGTTCTTCAATACCAGAGCTGTTGAGTCAAATTGATACTAGGCAATTAGATGCTCTCTTATGGTCTCTTCACTTTCCCCATGTATTAGTTTTCTATTATCCATTTTTGTCTTACTCTTTTCAAGCCTCAATACAAGATATATCACTATCAGTGTTACTAACAACACTTTGAGAGAGACTATCAGTGTCATTAACAATACTTTGAGAGAGGTGGGTTGTAATTTGTGCCTTTGAATAGAGTGCCCCTATTTACAGGGTCAGGGTCCACTGAATTATTGATATTTGTAAAATGATTTTTTTTTGTTCATGCTGTCAACGAGAATAAAGAAACATAGTCCAGTGCCATTATAACTCCTGATGGTATCCCCCTTTATTTTGCATGCTATCATTTAATTGATTCTCTGGAAATGGTTTTCTCCTTATCAATGCTTCCCCCTCCCAAAAACCTTGAAAAGTAATTATAATCATTTTAATGTACAACATCTTGGCAATTGTTGGCAAACTCGGATTCCTGATTACCTTGCCTGGATGCTGCTTTTGTTCTCTATCCTTCACCAAGCCTCAGGAAATATCTGAGAAAGACAGTTTACTCTAGAGGACAGTGTTTTCTCTTGTTCTTGCCAGAAAAAAAAGATAAATATTTTCTCAAACCTTTCCTAGAATTTGCCACCCTTCCAACTTTTTCAAGTTGTTATCAATTGTTTGCAAACATGATTTTGCAAGGAGGAAAAGAACAACGTCATGATCTGAAGAAAATAAAAATCTGAATCTATTTTTCTTTCAGAGATTTTCATTTCAAGAAAAATTCTGTTAGTCTGATGTAAAGCTTATAAGAGTAGTTGACATTTCAAATGTTTTTTGAAGATGGACCAGTATTTTTTTTTGAACAAAGTGACCCAGCACATGAATGATTTTGCCAAAACAATGAAGAAACTGATTTGGGCAAGATGGTGGCCATGAGAAAAATCAGGTTTAAATGACTCTTGGTTATCATGAATCAAAGTGACAAGTTACTCAATAGAGACTAAGGACTGATGAGTGTGCTCAGAAGATTCACCCCCATTTTTTAACGAACTGATCAACATTGCATTCTTAGTTTCAAACGTCAAGCCCAGTAACACTCTTGAATAGACATTGTGTAATCTTTGAATGCTAACATTCAGGACTAGGGAGAGGGATGTCCCACTGGGCTGTGATCTGGGCAGATATTTGTTAATCTGCTGGATAATAGAGTTTATAAAGGTCACTGATTTACAAAGTAAAAAAAAATATATTATATAAGCTTTCTATACAAAGTGATTGTACAGAAAGAAAGTATACAAAGAAAGAATTATGATGCCAAAGGACCTCAAATTCATGTCATATAGAACCAGGTTATAAGACCTAACGATGCTTAGTCCAAAGAATGGAAGATTTAAGAAGAAGATGATATCTGTCTGCAGTTATCTACAAGTTTTTCATAGGAAAGAAGGAATGAATTGATCTTTTGTTTGGGTAGAAACAGGAGAAATGGGAAGAACCTGAAGGGAACAATTTAAGCTAGCAATAAATGAAAACTTACTAGCAATCAGAGCTTTCCAAAAGTAGAAACAATTTATGCGATATGAGTTGGATACTTCCCCTTAAAGTAATGATGACCTCATAAAAATGAAAAATAGACTCCTGGTTAAGTATAGGTTATATGTATATCTATATATGTACTATAAATGTGTGTATGCATATGATTTATATATGCACATATGTGTGTTGTGTGGATATATATTTACCTGTGTCGCAATGGAATAAATATTGTACCTTAATCTATACATAGAATTACCCATGGGAAAGACCATATATCCTTCCCCAATTGAATAGAAGCTCTTTAAAAGGGAGGAATTGTTTCATTTTTTTATTTCTATTTCAACATCTTGTATAATAACTAGTATGTAGTAAATAATTAATAAATGTTCATTAGTTGACTGGCTTGAAATAGCCAAAGCTTAATGGAATAAATCTTGTGGCTTCCATTGATACAAAACATTGTCCAAGGGAAGTTCATTCACACTAAAGCAAAATGATAGAGGCTGTTTTTGAGTAAATAAGGGATTTTGCCCATGCAGATAATCTCCTATTGGAAATCTATTCACCTTGCCTCCAAAATATTATGTGCCACAATTACTCAAAGATAGTAATACTCAAAAAAGTATGGTTTTTTTGGCCTACAGGGAGAGTGGAAATTCTTTATGCTTCCATACATCATATCCCATCTCTAACTTAAGAGGCGAGTCCCAGGAGTTAATCTGGAGAACAGAGAGTGATTTGGCCGAGGTCATACAGGTAAAGAGAGTGTCAGAACGGAGCTTCAAACATGCTTCTTCATGACTATGAACTTAGTACTCTATCCTTTCCCAGCTTCTTGGATACTTAAACACAATGCCAGCACTTCTAGTGTGGGCTTAGGAGAAAATCTAGTGACATTTGCTAATGCTCTTCTGGAGAGAGATGAGCATCCCGAGCACTTATGTTCATCAGTGTCAAACAAATGTCAGCTCTGAAGAATAAGAAAGGAATAGAAGGTGACAGGAACAGTTAAGTTAGTGTAAGGAAGACAGAAAGGGGTCTACTGTTTCAGAAAAACTGAACAAAAACAGAATTGTTTGATTTCTAACTGGAAGAAAATTAAGAGATGATTATGTCCTGTTGGTGTTAAGTCTTTGTCCTCAGAAACTGTAGGCATAGAGCCAAGGAATCAGGCAGTTTGCTGGAGAAGGTGGCAACTTAGCAACAGATGAATCTATTAGGGATCTCTTGTGCTCAGTTATCTTCCTATGAGAACACCATTTGATCCCATTATTCTTATATTCATTCCCTCTCTCTTTCTTTCTCTCTCTCTCTCTCTCTCTCACACACACACACACACACACACACACAAAAACACACAAACACAAAGAGATCTTATGATTGTGAATTATATATTATATGAACTTTTAAAACTAGCTCCATCCTTCCCTTATTCCACTGTTTGCACTTAATATAAAAAGGAATGACTTTACCTGTTTCTGTGAGCAGACATCTACTTTCTGCTTTGTAATGTCATGGTATTTATTTATTAAATACCCAGGACCATTACTTGTACAAATTGTCCCTTCTATTGAGCTTCAAGGTTTATGAAACATTTCACAACCCAGCTTCCCAGTTTTATCACACATCACATCCAATCCTGCATTCTGATGTCCAGCCAAACTGGCTTTGTTCTCCCTCTGGAGAGATGCTTCATATTGAAATTCTGTGCCTCTGTACTGGCCACCCCGACTCACTCACCCACCCAGTGTCTGGGAAGCTCTTCTACCTCACTTCATACTCTTCAAATTCCTTGTTTTTTATTTTTTTATTTTCAAGTCTCTGGTCAAATGTCACATTCTATAAGATGTTTTTGCTCTTCTGTTCATTCCCCCACCCAAGAAAAAGGTAACAGTATATATTTATTTTGTATCTTTTTTCTATTTCTTAATTTCATAGTGTATCCCTTAGAGAAATATAAGTTCCCTGAGGATAGCTACCTTTTTTTTTTTCTTTTGTATCCCCAGCAGTTAGCACTGTGCCTGGCAAATAGTAGGGGTTTAATAAATACTTGGTGATTAATTGTATTATTTGATCTTTATATAATACTTGAGAGATAATTGCAGCAATTGTTTCCATTTTATAGATAAGAAAACTGAGGATAAGGAAGATAATATAGTCTGCTCAGGTTCATGTGGCTATTTGATGTTTGGAATGACATTCAAAAAATAATTTTTCCTGATTCCAACTTCAGCCTTCTTTTAATTAAATCACATAGCTTCTGTGTGCAAGTTATCAAGCTTGGGACCAGAGATACAAAGACAAAAATGAAAAGGCTCCTACCCTCAGGTAACTCATCTTCAATTGGGGATTAAGATTAAGAGAGTAGGTACATAGATGCACAAAATGTCTGCAGGAATGATAAGAACCATGGATAAATCAAAGCACTTTAGAAATATTTGAAAAAAGAAAAGATGAGTCACTTGATTTCCATGGTATTATAATGTATTTTCCTTTGGATTTGGCCTTCTGTATGTTGAGGGTGTGCATCTATTACCCCATCACGAGTACATCTCAAGTTCCAGACTCATTAACACAAACTCCTTCTTCAACATGTCCAGTGATCACTCTCTCTGTATTGGATGGGAGCCATTAAACGATTCAACACAATAGATTTTGACCCAAGTTTGCCCAGTGAGAACTCACTAATGAATTGGTCATACCCAGAAGAAAATTCAACAGCATCCAAAGGCAAAAGAAGATAAGAGGAAAATTCTTTCCTTAAGTAAGTCCATCTAAAGTTTAATGCCACTTGGCACGTCTGCTCTTATAAACAAGCTTTTCACCCACTAGAAAACCATCCAAACTAAATGTAACAAACTAATAACAGTTTCAGAGGGAGACCATTTCCAAGTGGCATGTGGGAGAAATTAGAAGCTCTTACAGGGAGCATTTGGTTCCTATGCTGTTTGGATCCAAACCAAGCGCTTCCCTTATTCTTTTTGTGTCTAAAGTCCCTGAAAATGTGACTAACGTGATATGAAAAATATGCCTTTACCTGAGAAATTGGAAACATTGAGAAAAAATAAGTGCATAAAGATGACATTGGCTTCTTGCAAAGCTACTGAAATCAAAGGCAATATCTCAAAATTCTTTGGGAAGACATTAGGAGAGTTCATTTAATGAATACTAATTCTTTTGGATGTGTTCAGAAGTTCTTCAAACATCTCTTTGTACACATGTCACCTAAAGTTGTATCAGACACATGGTAAACATATCAGTAAAAGCTAAGTAATTATCAAATGCAGATGATTCTCACCTGTATGAAATCAACAAGTGAAGAACTCTTTAATTTAAGAGAGAGATAAAAAGTCCACAAATATATATACACATAATACGAATAAATAGAATCAAACCAGATCAGGCACAAAGCCATTGGTGGAAAGATGGAGAACCAAACACTTTCAATAAGAAAGATTCATTTCACTCATTCATAAGTTTTTGGGTGAGTGCTTCATGGGATGGATAGGCAAGGAGCCATTATAATTTATATCTTTGAAAATAGCAAATTTTACAAGAGTAAAATTATAATTATCAAAGTATCAAAGTAATCCAGCATTAAAAAACTTCAACCCCACCCCCACCATTCCAAGCCTAGGACTCTTCAAATTTCCTCAGAGTAACTGACCTTTTCTTTCCATTAAGGAGAATTTGTCATTTGAGGCAACAGTTACATTGTCATTTGTGGTAAGACATGAAGCATCTCAATCTTAGACAATGATTCTAAAATTGCCCAAAGACAATGACCAATTTATCCAGAGTTAAGAAATACATTCTTCACAAATTTATAAGGCTAAGAATCAGGACCTTAGGGAATAAAATACTAGGAATTGAACCCATTTCACTGAGACTATTATGAGAAAAATATCATGTTCTTTTTCATCATATGCTCCCAGGAGATATCCTATACTGTATTAAGAACCCTTAAAAATACAAGGCCTTATGGAGCCTTTTCTCTACCAAAAAAAAGGCAGGAGCTCCCTCCTTACAAGCATATCTGGTAGAATAGGCTAAAACAAACCCCTTTCTTTTCATCTTAAAATCGTTATGCAATTTTAGCAGAAAATCTGTAAAAGTCAGTAAAAATAACTTTGATATTGTCCTATTTTTTAAAATGTCATACTCAAAAATAAAAAAGGGAAATCATCCTTGCTACAAGACATGAAGGGAACAATCACTCTCTTTGAAATGTTCTATGTTAACTGCTAAACTAATAACAGAAATTCACAAAGAATTGTTTTTCCTTATTCAACAATCAAATATTAGAAGTCTACTTATAAGATACTATGCTTGGAGCCTGTAATACTAAGGCTAAATATAAAAAGGATGGTTTATTTGTCCTCAAGATGTTTATTTTAATGGAGGGGGGGAGGTTAGTACTAATATATGTACCCATAAGACAGAATACGATAAAGCAATCTAGCAACACCCATTTATCAAGACCCTGTGATATAGGAACCTAGAATACATACCCCCCCCAAAAAAAAAAAGAAAAAGAAAGAAAAAAAAGAATCCCTGCTTTTAACAAGCTTACATTTACATTCTAACATGGTAGAAGTCATATATGTAAACAAGTAAACAGATGTGTTCCCATACATGCACACATATATGCACACACACACATACACACACACACAACAATTAAGGAATGCTAGCACTAGCAATTGGAGATATTAAGAAATTGAAGAAATCAGAGCCAGAAGATTTATGCAATAGCAACATTGAGAGATGAACAATTTCAGAAATTTTTCCAATTCTTTTCATCAGAACAATAGACCAGATAAACCGCATGTCCAAAAAAAGGAACATGTAACTCACCTCCTGCTACAATTGCTAGAGCTAAAATGCAAAGACAGATGTATGCTTGGGAAATTTGGTGATTTTATTACCAGTCCTACACCCAGTCTTCTCAAATTTACCTTTCCTACCCCACTCTTTGTCACTTGGAAATGTAAAATTGGAGGTCAACAATCTTACATCTCAAAATTAAGCTCAATATACCCCACCTCTTTTAATTATTTCCTAATTATCATGTATATAACTTGTTTTGTACATGTTTGTTTGCGTGTTGTCATTTGTTAGATTCACCTAAGAAGTGAGTTCCTTGAGGGACTATCTTTTTCCTCTTGTATCTCCAGCACTTAGTTTCTGGCATATAATGGACACTTAATAAATATTTATTTTTAGATTGAACACACAGCTAATATAAAATTGTATTTATTTTAAGTTTTTGCTTGTTTTATTGTTGGAAGGGCAGAGAAATTACATGCTTATCATTATTATTATTTAATCATTTTTCATCAATGTCTGATTCTGTGATCTCATCTGTGGTTTTCTTGGCAAAAATACTGTAGTGGTTTGTCATTTCCTTCTTCATTTCATTTGATGAGTGAGGAAACTGAGGTAAACAGGGTTAAAGTGACTTGCTTAGAATCACTCAGTTAATAAATGTTTGAGACTAAATTTGAAGTCAGTCTGACTTCAGGCCAAGCATTCTATCCACTACATCATCTAGCTGCTCCAAATGCTAATTATTTTTTAAAATGTAATGCACCTATTTTCTATTTATATAAAATATTAAATTGTTATTGTAGGTCTGTCAATATTTCTTATTTTACCAAAAATTATTGTGATATTATGAATTGCATTTTATTATAATGTTGTGATTCAGGTTGTTCCAAAGAGGGAGTACATTAAATCTTTTGGTATACCTTATTATTATCAGATGATGGTATCTTGATGCCTTGAAATCTACCATGAAAATCTAAGAGGAAAGGGAGACATCATTATATCTATAACTACATGCACATCAACCACTTTCATCCTTAAAGAAGACATTCTTATATTATTTTATCCAATCTTTTAATTACTGAATGAATTTTGGTGGATGTATGTTTATTCTAATTCTCTAAAAGAATGATGTAAACAATCTTGTCATGTATGCAGTAGGTTTCAAGGTTTTTGTTTTTGTTTTTGGTATAATACAAAATGTTCAGCTCTAACGTCACATACTATCATAGTGAGATAGCATCACCTAATCTCAAAGTTGGAAGGAAATTCATTGATCACTTTGTCCAAGTGAGGGAATTTCCCCTACAATATCCCCAACAAATACTTTTCCATTTTCTATTCAAAGAACATCAATGATTGGAATCGTTCATCCTGGTCCTTGCAGGCAGAGACCATTTTAGTTGTTTTAGGTTTTGCCTTACTTTGTTCACCTAGCACTTAATGCAATGCCAGGCACAGAGGAGATAATCAATGATTGTGATGCTTTCACACCACTCTTAGCCATCACTAAAGTTTAGGAAAATTCTCCCTTACATTGAACTCCGCTCTGCCTCTACAGATTCTACTTTTTGCTTCCAATTTTCTATTCTCAGTAAAGCCATTCTATTCTCAAGAAAAACCAATGCCTTTAGCATCACAACCTTCAAATATCAGAAGATGGTTTCTATATAGTGACATTCTCTACAGAAACAAGGTATTGGTATGCATCAAATGGCCTTGGAATAATTTGATCCTATGGCATTCTTTTTGTAACAATAAAATAGGAAGACTCCCAAGAAGAAGCCCATTAATTTAAGTCATAAAATAAATTATGTTCTTAGTATAATTTCAAAGAAAAATGAACTTAAAATGAGTTTTTGTCCAATTTTTTAAAAAAATAGACAAGTGATGTTCTAATTAGTAAGTGCTTAAGGAATTTTCATTTTAATGGTATTAAAAACAAATGGATGTTTTTTTTTTCTTTCACAGACTCTGATTTCTTTTAAGATATCCACTGATCTTGAATTCAGTTTTACATAAAATCATCGTACAGAGTACACACTACATATCTCAAAGTCCTACTTCTCACCATGGCCTAGACATGACCATGAGTTTTCATATTTATGCCATTATAGAACATTTGAAAGTATTACATCAGTGATAAATATCTTTAGTATAGCATCTCTAGTGTTACAAAATATTTGGAAAGTCCTACAGCACAAAAGAGCTCCACTAGTGAATCTGGTGGATGATGGTTACTGGTTATCAAAAAATAAACATGCTAAGTGGAAAATAAGTTTGTCAGCAGAAGTTGAGATATCATGCTATGGACTTCTTGGTCACAAGAACTAATAAGGCTCAATTTATGGAATGGAAGTTTTCAATCTGCACTGATAAAGGAAATGCCTGTAATAATCAAAAATTTTGAGGTTGAAGAAAAAAAATCAGCTGTTTGAATTCATATTTTCCCTAGACAACTGTGAAATGGGAGTATATGAATGATGGATTATTACTTATGTAACACACGCACACGCACACACACACATACACACACACACTCAACTACTTAATTCTGGAAATAGTTTAAATCTAGGCTACTAACTCCACAGTCTCAAGTAAAGTATGTTCACTCATGTATGCTTTTGAATCCATTGCTCATCCCCTTCAGCAGTATTTTCTAAGAAGGCTATTGCGATACAATAAAAAGTCTGGAACACTTGGTGAATTTCATCATAGTTATTCAACCAAGCCCAGTTTAAAAACAACAATAACAACAACAATTATTAGGTCCAAAAAAGACTATAGTTTAGACCTTGGGTCAACAAACTAGTTCCCTTGAATCAGATTGCTGCCTGCTTTAGTACAGTCTTGAGTTTAGTTTTTAAATACAGTAAAATTTCATTTTAAAAGATAAAATCTATACTTAGCTCCCTGACAGTACAATAACAGGTGGTAGGCCATATTTGGCCTACAGGCCCCTATTTTAGACAATTGTAAAAGCAAAATGCTATGAATTCCAAGCAGAAACAAAAGCTTCAAAGCTTATTGCAATACAAGCCTTTTAGCTGTTCCTTGTATATGACATTCAATCTGAAGATGCCAAGGTCTTTTCATCAGTTATTCAACCAATCAATACACATGTATGTATCAGGCACTATGCTAAATGCTATTTGCCATGCCATCATCTTCCTCCTTATCTCTTATTTCTGTTTCCTGGCTCCCCCAGTTTCCTTCAAACTCAGCTCAACTCTTGCCTTTATAAGAAGCTTTTCCTGATATTCACATTATTAGGTCCTTCCTTCTAAAATTATTTTCCACTTACAATATTAATGCCTTGTATGCATAATTTCCCCATGTTGTTTCTTCCATTATAATATGGGCTTTTTGAAGGAAGGGACCATTTTTTTCCCTTTATATGTCCAGGACTTAGTACAGGGTCTGGAATATAATCAGAATGTAACAAATACTGTTGACTGACTGTTTGCTACAACAACCATAACCAGAGAAATGTACTATCTCCTCTGATCTAGAAAGGCCAAAGGCACAAGGCTGATCTGTGGTTTTTCATTAATATACAGAGATAGTAAGATTTACTTTATATACAGTAAACAATTCTGTGCTTGAGAGACATCTGTAAGGGCATTGTAGACATTGAACCCAGATCTCCAACAACCTTTTCCCTTATCCTTATCCCTTTACCTTGGTGTCAAGCAAGACCAGATTTTAAAATCTAAATGATGTTTTAATGGAACTACACTGAACCCTTCAATATTCCTAACTTTGGCCACCTGTCACCTCTCTTCAACAAAATGAAATGATGGCTTGAGCTGTGGGATACTCAATCAACCTTTACCACTGGAGAACTTGCAAGGAAATATGAAGTCAGGAGTTTCCAGTCTTATTTTGTAGGTCAGACTATGCACATAAAATATTATATCCACTCAAAGACACAGCTAGATTTTACTGAAGGAATATATGAACTATCTTACTACCCTCAGTTCTACAGAAACTAGGATTTAAAAACCCCATGTGATTTTTTTTAACTGTAATCTAGTTTCCCATATCAGTCACAAATTCAATCCATCACTTAGAAACTTTCTTAGAAAAGTTAACATTGGTCTCAAGATGTCCACAAAATATATCAATTCCACCAAATTATCCATGTCAAAACTATCATATTGTTATTATTTTATATCACTGGAGTATAGTTTCATCATGAATTTAGACTCGGTTTGAATTATAAATGTAAAAAAATATTTATTGTAAGATCCACTTTGAAACAACATAAAATCTTGGTTAATTAATGAAGATAATCATTAAGCATCTTCCTTTTTATGTAGAAATTAAAGAAAACCTATACCCTCATTCATTTTAGAAATTGGAGAATATTTCACTGCAAGAGTTTTTCTTTTTTTCTTTTTGGAATAAGGGAAGAAAGAAAAAAAAGTCATAGCATGAAAGCAAAACATTAAAGATGGCATTTAAACTGTTGCAACAAATGAGACAAGCCCATGCTACATTAAATCCATGCATGAAATGAAGTCGTCAACTCACACTCCCTTCTAGAATGCTGGCTGGTGAGTCAATGAAATAGGCATCAAAAAAGGCAGAGAGAAGTTAACCCTTGTTTTACTCCCAGGATACAAGGAAGCAGGTTTCAGAACCAGAAGGGCATTTCACACATGAAGAAACTGAGGAAGGTCACAGAGGTAAAGTAACATGATGTTTGTCACTTGAGTGAGACCAATCCTTCAGCTCCCTTACTCCTCAGACCATTTTTTATGTCTTTGCTCCTCAAAGGTGTCATAGGAATCTTGAGTTTGAAAGTGATTTTGATGTTTTTAATTCTACCCCTTTATGTAAAAGTGAAACAACTGAAACTCAGAATGGATTACTGGAGCTGAAAGAAACAGTAGTAACAAAAATAGGACTCTAGCTCCTAGTCCAAAGGTCCATCGTGTTGCCAGGCTTTCCCCATCACAAGGGACACAAGGACAGAAGAACAAAACTGCTTTACCCAGATGGTAAAATAGAGTTCCTCGATGGGAAGAACAGTCTCCTTTTTTGTCTTTGTTATCAGCATCACCTCGTACAATATCTTGCACAGGGTAAATGCTCAAGAAACATGTCTTTGTTGTTTGATTAATTACATGTAAATGTTGGCAGGTGTTCCATTTGGTGCCAGAGACACTAAAAGTTGCATGCCCTCCCTTTTCCTTATATGTATATCTATCTAGAAAGCTAGATAGATATAGATATTTCAAATTTAACCATAGCATTCCGCTAATGGATTCTCTTTATTGCCATTTCCTTGAGGCCTTTTTCAGGGATGTTATTCATTGCCTACTGGGTAGTTGAAATATTCAAGATTATTTTTAAATGCCAGTGATTACACTCTAACTTACCTGCATATGGGGACACCTTCTCTCATCAAGGATGCTCTCAGAGTATTTAGAGACTGACAATATGTAGACCACCCATCACCTTTAGGCAGCCATTTCAGGAACAGAAGGTAAGAAGAAGTAGATACTATAATTAGTGCAGATTAAAAAGAATAAAAATACAACAAACTGCAGAGACTTAATCAGTATTTTTGTTCCTGGAACAAGCTTCATAAAAAATGGTCAAGGAAAGAAGCATGAGATACACTCTCAACTTTTTAAGGTGAGTTCAATTGAGGTAAGTGGAAAAAAATTACCAGTGATTAACAAGGCTGGTCAGTCATGAAGGGAAAGGGGATGGTTGCAGGGAGCATCTGATAGATTCCTATTTTAACTAGTCACTTTTGGTAAGCAATTGCTAAATCCAGTTGTTCCCACTTCTGAAGTTTCCAATGTCTTCTAAATTTCAGCACTCTTGTGCAAAGTTCTGATTGTATACCCCTAGGTGTGATATAGATAGATATAGATGTACATATAGTACAGATATATATATATATATATAAAATAAAATTTGGTGGGATCAAGGTAGCCTTTGTTTGACAGTGGTCATAAACCATTTTTATAAAAGAGATTCTTCCTGTAAAATTTCTCCCTTAGGGCTTTGATACATCCAGAAGCTATGTTCTTTCAGAACATTTAGTGCCCTGAAAGGCTCACAAGTTACATGGTCCAAAAGAATGAATTTTGCTTTCCAAAATAGTTTGTAATTTGGCAAGAGACCTGGGACTATTCACTTTAGTCTTCCCTGTATTGAAGCTTACTTAGCAATTGTATAATTATTTTATTTTAAGGAAATGCTGAAATGAATATAGGCATTTGTATAATAACATCAACAGCTGACATTTTATCTTCATTTTTGGCTCATAAAGCATTTTCTATATAATTATACTGTATATCAGTATAACAAGTTTCTTCTGAAATTCTAATTATTTGCTTTTATATTTTAAAGGTATATCATTGTGAGAAGGGAGCAGAGTCTTTACCAGTCTGCCTAAAGACCCAAAAGATCAAGAAAACCCGTAAAACTATTAGAAGGCAAGTATCCCTGAAGGTAAGGAATATATTTGTAACTCTCGAGTACAGGACAGAGCTCGACATTTAACACATTCGTTGGTTATATGACTTCCCCAAGAACATGCAAGAAGTAAGTTGCGGGTCTCTCAATTCCAAATCCAAAGCCCTTTCCAATGCTCCACACTCCTGTGGGTTTAATTTTCTCTCTTTCAATGGGATGTTCTCTGCTCTCTCCTACAATGAGTCAATTCCAAAATGCCCATTTGGACATCCATCATCAACTATTCTTGACAGATATCCCATGTATACTTTCCAATTTTATCTGCCACATTTTGTATTTTCTCTCTCCCTCTAAAGCTTTGGTATGTCTAAATATTCTCCAACTAAGAGTCCTAGACTCGTCTCCAAAATCCCATCTGCACTCCTAACAGTCAGATGCTTGTTTTGACCACTTTAAATGAGCTCAGGTCCAATCCAATCTCATGCAAATAAACATAGCTCTAAATGTGCAGACCTAAATAGACAGGAAAAAAAAAAAAAACAGGCCAAATGTGAGCAATTGGCCTTGTTCACATCCCTCAATCTCTGGTTGTCAGTGGAAGTTAGCCTCATCCAGACTATTGCAGTGGGTGGCCTTTTTTAACGAGTGAAGTATTATGCAACCTACTCATTTTGCCTTTGGAAAACCAAGATTTTCATGCAAAAGATTTGAATTTATTTATTTTTTTAAGATTGTAAGATTTTTCTCACTGCTTAGGATCATAATTTAGAGAATAAAGGGAGTGATTATAAATCACCTAATAATAAATTTAAAGCTGAAAGGGACCTTAGAAATCTTCAAGGGTTCTTAATTTGGGTTCTAGAATTTAAAAAACATATTTTGATAACTTTCAATATAATCGGTTTCTCTTAAAATCCTGAATAATTTAGTAGAGAAGGGTTTCCCAGGCTTTCTGCCAAAGGGAATCAGAGGTAAAGAAACTATGATCTAATCCAACCCCTTCCCTTTAAACATAAAGAATTTGAGACCCACAGAGACAAGGTGACTTGCCCAAGCCTAAACAGCTAATATGTGGCAAAGATAGGATTTGAACTCATTAGACTACAAATGAAGTACTTTTTAGCATTTCATTTATCCATTAAACAAACATTGACTGAGTGTCTGTCACAGTATAATGTTTGGCCTAGAATGGCTGAGGTGGGAGAAAGGATATAGGTGATCCTTTTACTGGACAAGAACAATAAAGTACAGCACCTGCCCTTGTAGAATTTAATCATTTAGAGATTATAAAAGCAATTCTAATATGAGGCTTTATAGAACAGACAAGTTAAATAAGAGTTTTAAGAGCAAGATCACTGGAGACCGAGTTGTCCACCTTAGGCTTCAACTGGGAAATGCAGATATGAACTGAGCCTTGAAGGATGAATAGAATTCAGGCCCACAAAATGGATATGAAAACATAGAGAAAGGAAAGTGTCAGGAATTGTTAAGGAAGAGCAAGCAATCTAGTTGGGTTGGAGCTATAGTGAGTTTACCAAGAGAGAGCATGGCACAATAGACCACTGAAACTGGGATCAGAAAGACTTCATGTTCTTACGATGTGACTTTGAGGAATCTTTAGACCTCAGGTTTCCTTATCGATAAAATGGGTGAATTGGACACACACATTTCTAAAGTCCCTTCTATCTCCAAATGTAAGACCCTTGGGGGGGGGATTGAAAGATAGAATCCATTGAAAGAGATGGAAGAGATCTTAGAAGTTAAAAATCACAGAAATTTAGAATTGCAAGGGATATCAATAACTTTACAATGCAACCAAAAAAAAAAAAAAAACCTTATTCCAAAATACCCAACAAGTAAACATCCAGACTCTATTGCAAGACCCTTAAAAAAGAAGCATCAGTTAATCCATTCCACTTTGGGGATCTTTCAATTATTAGGAAGGTTTTCTAACATGAAGCCAAGATTTGTCTCCTTCCTGTCATCTACCTATTTTTCTTATCTCTATCCTCTAGGAACATTCTATTCTGTTTTCCAAAGGAAACATCACCAGATACTTGAAATCACCAGATACAGCTAATATCTGTGCTCCTTGAGTCTTCTTAGAACTTGATTTTTATTGTCAATTCTATAATAAAATGGCAAGATCAAAATATGACAACCATCTAAGGGATACAATCTAAGAAAAATCATTGCTGATTATAGATTTAGAGCTGGAAAAGATAAAACATTAGAGATGATCTATAGACTATTCTCCTCATTGATACATGAGGAAACCAAGGTTTAAAGAGTCATTTCTTGGACTCTGTGATATATCTATAATCACATATCTGATATTTCACTCCACATCTTTAAACTCTTTATCTCTGAATTGATTGATGGTAAAAATATTTTACTTGCATTAGAGAGATGATTTGGCATCAAAATATTGGGTTCTGATTCCAGCTTTTCTACTTATCTCTGTAACTTGAAGGAAATCACTGCCCATTTCTGAGCCTCAGATTCTTTATCTGAAAATAAAAGGGATTTAGACTGGATGACCTCTAAGACTGGACTATTTCCAGTTCTAAATTTATGATCTAGGATTTTTATTTCTGTTACTCCATACTTCTGACCAAGGGAGGAAACTAATCTGTCCATGTTGTCTATTATAGAAATAGATTTAGAAACCATACTAAACTACTGGTTATCCCAAGACTTGTCTAGAGGGAATCAGATTTTAAAAAATACCAGTGATTAACTCCTAGAATTATGTACTACTGTTGTAAATGTTCTGCAGAACCATCTTCAAGCCAGTGGGATGCCAATTCCTTGAGGGTAGGGCCTGCTCTGTTTTCATCTCTGTATCTGCAGTGTCTAGGAAACTATTTTTAAGCCTTTTGCATTGAGTGGAATATTTTTGCTACCTTGACAGTTGCTATTTCCTTATTTCCTGTGTAACAATTTTTTTTTCTCAATTTCTCCAAAGTCTCCTTGACAAAGAAAGGTCATTAGGAAAATATAGAAATAAACAAAATTTGTCTTTGATGCCTCTTAATTGTTCTCTCTCTCCTGTTTCCTATCCTTGACCTAACCTTTTTTTTTTTCCTTTTTCCACTCTGCCCTCATACTATTCCAACTACTTCAACTCCATTTTAAGGGCCAGTTTGGTTTAAAATTATAAAAACTACTGTATTTAATTTATACTTTAACATATTTATCATACATTGGTCAACCTGCCATCTGGGGGAGGGGGTGGGGAGGAGGGGAAAAATTGGAACAAAAGGTTTGGCAGTTGTCAATGCTGTAAAATCACTGATGCATATAACTTGTAAATAAAAGCTATAATGAAAAAATAAAAATAAATAAATAAAACTTTAAAAACTTAAATTTTGGTTTATTTTCAGTACTTTTTGAATCTCTGACTTCAAGAATCAATGTAACTGCTATCTTTTAAAAGAATCATTCCCTGATACTCCCAGTTTCCGACTACCACCTTCCCTTGTCTTTACATTGTACTTATTTTATCAATATTTTATCTTGATGTCTTAGACCGTCCGTTTCCTGGTAGTTTACCATTATGGACAAAAGTTATTACTTTTATTTTTTTTTTATTCCCTAATGCTTAGCCAGGTACTCAGCATACAGTAGGTATTTAATGTGTTTTTCATTAATTCCATGCTCAAATGTAAATTTTTTTGGCATTTAAAAATTCTCATATCTAATCCTATCCTAACTTTCCTTTAGAAGCTTAAGTGATTAGACCAGCTAATAAACTTCTGTGGTGAGATTCAAATTTCTGTCTTCCTAAATTCAAGTCCATGACTTTTTACTCTGAAGCTATGATATTATGACATCATGATGTCTCTAAAGTACTAAGAAAATTGTAACTCATACCCTTGATATTTATCTAATCTTTCCTTCTAGTATACATCCAATTTTTCTGTCTTTTTTATTCTTTCCCCTATTTATTGTCCTCTATTTTTCTTTCAGTCCCTTCTCCATCCCCACCTTCCCCTAAGTAGTAGAGCAGTTAGAAGAATGACATCAGAGTAGGACTGCAAGAGAAAAGGAAAAAAAAAAAACAGAAAATCGTTTTTCTGTTTCTGTGACAGACAGAAAGGCAGGCAGGTTGATGGCACACTTCTTTCTAGTATTCCACTTAGGAATGAAAGGAATGAGAAAAGAATCAAAACTTTCAAGTCCCCAAGCTTTTTAGATGCCAGTTTTAATACAACTCTCCTGCCTCCACAGAACATTGTCTTTTCTTGCCAATTTTCCAGTGTTTCCCAACCAGCAGCCAAGAGTAGAAAAATAGACCCATGCTGGCGAATGAGCACTGATACTCTGCCCCTTGGTCCAGTCACACTCCATGAACTATGGCAATTCACCAAGTCTGCCTTGTCAGTGTCCTAAATTATCCCCTCCCCTTCATTCAGGACTGGATGCTGCCTTGCCATCACCCCCTTCCCTTAATATATATATATATATGTGTGTGTGTGTGTGTGTGTGTGTGTGTGTGTGTGTATAATATATATATATATATATATATATATATATATATATATATATATATATATATTTTTTTTTTTTTCCTTCCCAAGTCTCAAATAGAGGCTATCCAAGCTCATGGTAGAGGAGAACAAAGAGACCTCTCAAGTGACATATACATTTTAATTCATTCATTTGTGTTTGTTTGGTTTTGCCAGATTCACACAGTTAGTAAGTGTCTGAGGATAGATCTTAATTCAGGTCCTCTCAGTTCCAGAAACAGTATGCCATCCAGTAGCTCTGTTACATATGCATTCTGAGGTCATGATGTAGGCAACATCTATAGAGAGAACTTGAGTTTAATTACTGGATCTTGTTACCTCTGACATATCACTTAACTTCTGGACTTCAGTAAGCTCATCTGTAAAATGATAAGCAGTGTCAAACTCAAAGACCCCTGTGACTAGTTAGAACCAGATTAAAATGTCATTTGGAAATGGTTAACAAAATAAATAAAAACACAATACAATAATGTGTGGTTGTTCTCAATCAATACACTCCTGCAGGGAGCAATTTCTATTTCAATTTGACACCATCAGATGAGAAGAACTCAACAGTCACTTTTAGCTCGTCATCCTTTGATCCTTTAGTCTGGAATGGTAGATTTTTGTGAGCTCTCTACTTGTCTAACATTAAATGCACATTATCTAACTCAGAGAAGGAAGGGAATAGGCCAGTGTGGGAGATTGCAAAGCTATCCATGAAGACTCAAAGCATCCTAAAATTTCTAGTCCTCACTTCTTGAGGGAAGTTGGAGGAGAAGGTCATGTAAGAGAGGAACCCACTGTCACAGCAACATTCCGTTATGTGGATGTGCAAGGAGAAAATTTGTCCCCCACATATATAGATACCATGGGACAAGACTCACTTCACACACTGTTACCTACAGATCTGTGTAGACCATTGGTTACCTTAGAAACAAGAGAAGGGCCAGCCTGTAGCCCAAATACTAACAATGAGAATCACACAGAGAGAGAGAACAGTTCCAGAGAAACATGTAAAACAGGAGAAGGGAAAAGAAAGGCAAATTTAGGGGAGAGAAAATGGGCTTTTAAATTTTAAATGGGAGATTAGAATAAAGTTCCTTCACCGGGAGCAAGGAATCTACTGCTCTGTTCTGACTATATCAATGCATTTTGGGGTTTTTGTATTAAAATATAAAGTCCGCAGAGAAGTGATAAGGCTGGCAGCAAGTAGCGTAGGCTTGTAGCCAAGAGTTGGGGCTGTTGGCAGACACACAGTCCAGAGGGCCCCAGCAATCCAGTCCAGGTTCTATCTGTCAGAGACTCAGCACTCTTACTTCTTAGTTAAGGACTCTGATATTGGCTTTAAAATTGTCTTCACTTTCAGGGGCAGTGTGCCATAAAAAGGTAGCGATGGCTTAGCACAGAGGACGAAAATGGGCTCCGCTTTCCATTTCCTGATGGCTTCTGTTAGCAGCATCATTCAAATGGAGGTGTGAAAGGGGGCCTCTCTCAACCATATTGCATCTTTTTTTTTGTTATGTAAAAAATAATGCTCCAAAATGCCTCGCAGGCAGTGATGTGTGCAATATTCTTGAGAAGAAAAATCCTTCAAAATGATTAATTTTTTGAAAAATACTTTGGCACATAAAATGGTATTTTCAGTTTTCTGTGAGTTCTTCTTACAGTTAAGGGCTAATTCCTGGAGAATGATGGATGAATCAAACACCAATACATTGGATGATTCGTTATTCAATTGTGGTTAGATTTTCTATGACTTGGGTGGTCAAATCCAAAGCTCTTTGAGGTGCATTTGGATGGACAACATATAGAATTGGGAATGATAGATAGATAAATACATAGACAAGCAGATACTTTTTATAGACTTATGTACATATAAATTTATATAGATTAAAGCTAAAGATAGGGACTACACATATGATTTCATTAGTTTGAGGATCTTCCATGAGAGGAAGTCCCCTCTTTCAATGAGAGCCAGCATCTTCTTTGTTTCTAATTGTCTGAGAGTAAGGTAGAAAACGGAGTCTAAGTGAGTTACACAGGCTCCTAAGGAGAGTGTCAAAGCTGTGACTTGAAGTCAGGTCTTTACACCTTGGATGCCAGCTCCTAATCCACTTTACCAGAGGTATCAAATGCAAATAGAAACAGATCCCTGATGCCTCAAAAAACTACAAGTCAACATTATCTGTGTTCTATTGTATTTTTTATTTATTTTGTTAAACATTTCTCAATTGCATTTGAACCTTGCTCTGGCTACACTCTAGAGTTTTGCCTTCTCAAAAAAGGTTAACACCTCTGTTATATACTATGTATCTGTACAGATGAGAAACTGATAGAAGAATATTGAGAAAAATGGTGGATAAATATGAATCTTGATAGAGATACATCTAGATGGATGATGAGTGGAGAGAAATATAGTTAGAAGACAAAGATGCATCAAGACAGATTATATGAGTAGATGGGAAGGTGATCCAGATCTAGAAAGATAAAAGCTAGAGGAAAATATCTATATAGATGAAAGATAAGGTAATAGAGGTATATCTATATAGAAAAATATTTTCAGAAATATGATTATGTTTGATAGAAATATATCTAGAAAGATAATAGATAAATGGTAGTTGATATATGGGGAGGGAGGGAGGGAACAAGAGAAAAGAATGAGAGGAAGGAGAGAGGGAGAAAGGGAGAGGAGAGAAAATAGTGATTAGACAATGCAAATGAACAATGAGTCAGACCCAGAGTTTAAGAGGAAGAGCTTTTGGAAAATGTCAAAACGTCTAAAATAACTACAAATTTGTCCTTCAAACAAAAATTTAAAAGAATTTTAATACCAACATTTTTTTCTGGTGTATCAAATGGTCACAAGTCATGGTATATTTAATGCTTGGCACCTTATCAGTGCTCAATTTTTAAAAATCACTTTGATTCCTACTAAAGAATTGAAATTGAGGATTCAGCAATGAAAAGATATCACAGGATGGTTATAAGAAGATTCAAACACACACACACACACACACACATACACACAGAGAAAGAGAGAGAGAGAGAGAGAGAGAGAGAGAGAGAAAGAGAGAGAGAGAGAAGAGAGAGAAGAGAAGCAATGTAGAAGACGCTATCTGTGAAGAACATACGTAAAACGTGACAAGGGGCTGGTGATGTAACAGAATCAAGTGATAATACTGAGGGCTCCATTGGCATCTTTATGATATCAAGAGAAGACAAGGAAGACTCCCTGACCATTGGGGGAGAAAATCAATGGGTATACATGCAGAAGTGTGCTACAGAAACTGCTGCCATGGATGGAGCAAGAGTCCCATCAGTGGAAGAAGTACTCATATCAAGGTGATCCCAGACTTATTGGACTATTTTGAATATTCGAGTTCCAAAGATTATGCTTAGATCCAGGGAATACTGAAAACTTATTTCAATGTGCCTGTCCATAATTTAACTTCAGTTTGCATCATGTTTCTTTTAAAAGTGTGTTAATTGACTAGAGAAATGTAAATTAAGACAACTCTGAGATACCACTTCACACCTCTCAGATTGGCTAAGATGACAGGAAAAGATAATGACAAATGTTGGAGGGGATATGGGAAAACTGGGATGCTAATACATTGCTGATGGAGTTGTGAATAGATCCAATCATTCTGGGATCAATTTGGGATAGCCCAAAGGGTTATCAAACTGGGCATACCCTTTGATCTAGGAGTGCTGCTACTAGGTCTACTCCAAAGAAATAATGGAGGGAAAAATGACCTATATGTCCAAAAATGTTTGTAGCAGCTCTTTTAAAAATAATAATAATAATAGTAGCTTTTTTATTTTCAAAGTACATGGAAAGATAGTTTTTGATATTCACCTTTACTGAACCTTGTGTTCGAAATTTTTCTCCCTCTCTCCTCCCAACTCTTCCCCTAGACAGCAAGTAATCCAATATAGGTTAAACATATATAACAGCTCTTTGTATGATGTCAAAGCATTAAAAAAATAAGTAGATGCTCATCAATTGTGGTTAGAGTCAAGAGGTGGATTAAGGTTAGGATTAGAATAAGTTATAGTATATGAAAGTAATGGAATATTATTTTTTTTAATTTAAATTTTATTTTATTTAATAATAACTTTGTATTGACAGAATCCATGCCAGGATAATTTTTTTTACAACATTATCCCTTGCACTCGCTTATGTTTCGTTTTTTCCCCTCCCTCCCTCCACCCCCCCCAAGATGGCAAGCAGTCCTATATATGTTAAATATGTTGCAGTATATCCTAGATACAATACATATCTCCCGCTGCACAGGGAGAATTGGATTCAGAAGGTAAAAATAACTCGGGAAGAAAATCAAAAATGCAAATAGTTCACATTCAATTCCCAGTGTTCCTTCTTTGGGTGTAGCTGTTTCTGTCCATCATTTATGTAATGGAATATTATTGTTTCATAAAAATGATGAAGCTGATTTTAGAAAGGCTTAGAAAGATTTACATGAACTGATGCTGAATGAAACAAAGAGAACCAGGAATACAGTGTGTACAGAAATAGAAAGATTGTGATATGATTAACTATGAAAAGCTCAGTTCTTCTCAGTGGGTCAGTGATCCAAGGCAATTCCAATAAATTTTGGATAGAAAATGCCATTTGCATCCAAAGAGAGGATTCTGAACAATAAATGTAAAGCACCATATGCCATGTTTACTTTTTTCCCTTTTTCCTCTGTTTTCCCGCCTTTCTCGTAGTCTTTCCTTTCTGTTCTTATTTTTCTCTCCCAATGTGATTCAGAAAGAATGTTTTTAAAAATTAATGTATGTGTATTACCATAAATAAAAGAAAATAATAAAAAAAAAGGTTTTGAAAAGTGAGTTGTCAGTATAGGGTCACCATTGATTGGTCTCTGGACCCATGGTGGTTCAGAGTAGTAGCAACTTTAATTTTAGTGGAATCAACCAACCTAGAATTCAGAAATATGGCAGATGTGGAATGGGATGAGGTTGAATGGAGTTCAATACACATCTTAGCATTTAAAGAATATGTTGAGGTTTCCTATGAAGTATTTTGAGGATAGAAAGATATAAATCCTCAATTCATTTCTTCATAGCACAGTAAGAGAAGTGAATGAAAAGTATTAACTAATTGCTTACTCTTACCAATCCCTAAATCCTGGGAATGCAACAACAGAAAACAAAATAGCCCTATCTTCAAGGAAAAGAAAATAGTGAATATGGAGGAATGGGAATCAGGGAAGGCTATTTCAGCCCAAGAAATTAAACAAGCAATGGGGCTATTTAGTGACTCACCTTTTCCATGAAATGAGAACACTGAATTTGATTATTATTCCCAAAGTTAAAAGTAAAACTGAGGAGTGGGGAGTGACAATAGATGGCAGGAAACTTTAGTAACAGAGCTTATACGATACTTATGTCATGCTTTATACCAATATGAACATGATATATTCCATGAGCATTTCAAGAGTTATTATAATACTTTGTTAAATGAAAAACAGTACCAAATATCATCTTCATTTACATTTTCCCCCAAAACAGTCTCTCATTAATTCAGTTTGTGTTTTTCATATAAATTGATTTGACAGTCACCTTCAAACATCTACATGGTCCCTGACAGAAAGATTACTTTTTATAATTTAGGATGAATATTGTAATTCAGGCAGAATATGACAGTGTGAGCTCTCTGAGGGCAGAGTCTATGTCTTTGTACATTTTTTTTAACCTTATAGTGTTTAGCAGAGTGCTCTGCACACCGGATGCATCATGAAATATCTGAATGAATATAAACTGCGATCTATATGGTATTCAAGATATGTAAATACACACAAGGACACCTACACACATGTGCACCTGCATGTTTACATACATACATATGTGCATACATTAACTCCTTTGAGTCTACCAATGACCTTGAGAAATACATACATTACGGGCCATTTTACAGATGGGAAACTGAGCTTCAGTCACCTCCTTATGACCCCACAGGGAAGATGGATTTTAAACACTCGATACTCCAATTTCTTTTCCAAGGACCTATTCTAATCTGCCTCTCTGAATGGACTGTAGCTACAACTCAAGTGCATAGCCAAGATTGCTTCTATTGAAAGCCAAAAACTCTAGGCAGTTTTGTCGTCCAATCATTTTTAAAGCCAATTCAATGACCATATCTTTTTGATATTATGTAAACAAAACTCATGTCCATTAAATATTAAAAGAGGAAAAGTCGCTAGAATGTGGCATGGATCCTTTGGTGAATTTATGGAAAGATATGTATGAGTTACCCAATGTGAATGGATCCATTTGACTGAAGACATATTTTTTTAAAAAACCCACATCAGTAATATCAAGGTTCTGGAATATATATATTAATTAAATCAAGTTCAAAATAGCCAACCCTCAAAGTAAAGAAGAAAGAGAATTGTATATAGAGTAAGACAATATGAATTCAAATTTCACCTCTGCTCTATATTACCTGTGTGCCCTTTTGGCAATTCATAATCATCATGAGCCTCAGTCTACTATTCCCTCAAAATTAGGGGTTTGGACTACATTATCTCTGAGGTTCCTTCCAAAACTAAATCAATGATCCCAATAAGCACACAATTGAGCTTCTTGTTAGGCCTTTATAAACATAGCATAGGGATGCCCACTGTTTGTACAGAGTATTAGAGCCACAAAGTACATTTTCTAAACATTTTCTCACAGTGATCCTCACAATGATCTATAAGGAAGATAGCATAACCATAATTCATCTCATTTTAGAGATGGGAAAAATAAGTTTTGGGGTTAATAAGAAACAAAACTAACTCCATTCCTGGCCTTCTGTCTTCACATATTGAGCTCTGTCAACTTCCACTGAGATGCTCCTACTGAGGCACAGTAATTGTCTGCTGCCTTCCCTAAACCAGGGGCTCCTTGAGGGCAGTGACATTTAGGACAGTGCCTGAAATACAGTAAGGGTTTTATGAATGCTCATTGTCTAGATCCTAGAATGTAACAGTCTCAGAAAACTGCCTAAAAATTAAAAAGTTAAGTGACCTGCTCAGAATCACAGAATCAGATGATATCATCGGCAGGCCCTGAGGTTATGAGACCAGCATGTTACCTATTATGCCTTCATTGGAAAGCCTATGATGACACACGAGACACTAGAACTTTTCCATGTCACTACAATCCCCTATGAATTTGAAAGTTGACAGGTGTAGATGATCAACTCAGTAGCCTGCTGGCAATTCAGCCTGGCTCCAATCTCTCCCCAATCCAAATCATCTTTCCTTCAGTCACTAAAGTGCTCTTCCTAAATCACAGGTCTACCCATATCACTCTCCCTCTATAACTTCCAGTGCCTCCCTATCATCTTTAGAGTCAAATACAAAATCCTTTGCATGGCACACAAAGCCCTTGATAACTTACTCCCTCCTCCTTTACCAGGCTTCTCACATCTTACTCCATAGCACATCATCTCAATCTGCTGTTTTTGTTGCTGCTTAGTCCTTTCAGTCCAGTCCAATTCTTCATAACCATATTTGGGATTTTCTTAACAGAGATACTAGAGTGTTGCCATTTCTTTCTCCAGCTATTTTACAGATGAGAAAACTAAGGAAAATAGGGTGAAGGACTTCCCAGAGTCACACAGCTACTAAGTGACTGAGAACAGATTTGAATTCAGGGAAATAAGCCTTCCTGACTCCAGGTCCCACATTCTATTCACTCTGCCTCCTCACTGTCCAAGTAAGACATTCTATGGCTCAACCCCAGGCATTTTCTGTGATTATCCTCCAGGCCTGGAATGTTCTCCATCTTCATCACTATTTACTATCTTTCTTGTTTTCCTTTAAGTTCCAACTAAAATACCATCTTCCACTGGAAAGTTTTCACAATCCCTTTTATTGCTTTCCTTCTCTTAGTTATTCCCTATTTGTTCTCTATATAGCTTGCTTTGAACATATGTATGCAGTTCTTCTCTCCTCCATTACATTCTAAGATTTTTAAAAGCTAGAATTGTCTTTTGCCTCCATTTGTATCCCCAAGGCTTAGCACTGAGACTAACACATTGTCCTTATTTATTGATTGACTGGCCAGAAGGTCACTACTTTCAAGATAATAACATGATGGGAAAACAATTTGAATGACTTGCTTTAAGCCTTACAGCAATTTGAGTGCAGATTTGGATGTACAACTACATCTCAAGATAGTGCCTTTGGCTTCTTTTTCTAGTCCAATGCTAATCACTGATAAAAGAGAGATGAAGATTTAGACTGGAATCCTAGTTAGGATTGACATTTGGCTTTTTTCATTTCATAGCTCTAAACCTCAGTTTCCTCAGATACAAAAAAAAAATCAAAAGAATATTAAAATAGATGATCTCGAAGGAGTCTTCCAGCACTGATGTTCTCCTAATAAATAATAGAAGCACAGGAACTCATTCTAAAGGTACCCAAATTATACATATCCTCAAGCACAGTTTTCATACATTTTACTCTTTTCTGAAAATTCATTTTGATGTAAAACTTGAATCAAACATTTATATTTTTAAAAACACTGAATTCTCCATATTCTTGCACATACAAAATAATAGAATGTTGGTATTAACAGGAATCAGGAGTCAGGTGGTATACTGGTTAGGGGAGGACTACTTTGGTTGGAGTCACTAAGTTCTGGGTTTCAAGATGTTCTTTGGCACATACTGGCTATGTGATCCTGGGGAAGTCAGTTATCTTTTCTAGATCCACAAGCAACCATATGACTATCACTGGCAGCAGAGGTACTAATCTTACTAATCCTTAAGAGTTGTCCATCACTGGAAGTTTGGCCACAGAATGGTATTTTTTTAAGGGGGACAGTCATTTAAGGCACCAACTATTTACAAAGACAACAGAAATTTCTATTTGTACTAATGCAGAGAAAGAGAGAGGAGAAGGAGGGAGAGGGACACACACACACACACACACACACAGTCTCAGAATAACCAAATAATCAACAAACTTTTATTAAATATCTACTTTGCTCCAAGTATTGTGGTATACTTATGAAGAATGAAGCAAGTGATTTTGAAGTAGAAAAGTACAAGAATGAATATTTACATTTCTATAGAGCATTATCATTGAGTTCTTTTAAACTTTCAAACTTACATAATTTGGGCACATATCAATTAATTGGAGAATGGCTGAATACAGAGTGGCACATGAATGTAGGAGGACATGACTGCACCATTAAAAATGACTCATAAAAAGAATTTAGATGATTGGTAGATTTATATGAACTAAAAAAGAGAGACAATGAACAGAACCAAGAAAACAATATACACAGAAACTAGAGCAATGTAAACAAAGATACCACTAACAGCAATAACAAGAGCAGAAGGAATTGAAGGCTGTTAGAATGACTAAGCTAGCTCCTAAAGAAGAATTTAAAAAATGTACCTCTACTGTTCATGGAGGTGGGGAAATATGGTTGCCCAATGTTACATAAACTGTCAAATTATCTTGATATATTAGCTAGTTTTTGAAATCCTTTTTTCTGTCATTTTAAAGAAATTATTTATTATAAGGGATAGGTCATTTGATAGTAAATAGAGTGAAAATGTATTCAGAAATGAAGGTGGTAAGTATCAAAATGAAACATATCAATAAAATATGAAAGCTTTAATAAATTGAGTTCAGATATGGTAGAAAAAAGGGATAAAGCATTTTAAAACAAATTCACTAATCAGAGATAACAAAACTGAATCAGGGCTACCATATACCTTTAATTCAAATTTCAAATCCCCCAAAATGGCATCTTTGGACTATAAGACAAATTGAGCCCTGTGGCTAGAAAATATCAGCTCTGAGAAGGTAAGAGATAAATGTATTACCCTTATATGCCATTTATAAGTTGTTTCTATCCTAACTTCATCCTAAATTATTAAAGCTTAAGAATTAAGAGCTTAAAGTACCATTAAGAGCATTCTGATAATGCGACCCATGGTCACATAAGCACCTTCTCTCTTCTACAATGAGCAGTTCATGGTTTTTGGAAAGAAAGAGGTATAAAAATAAAATGCAGCAACAATTATCATTGCAGAGAATTTTAATGTTTTTATACCTTACTTTAGGCAGTCTAATTTCAAGTTGTTCACATACAACCTCTCTGTCCACTCAAAGAGCAGCAGGCTGGAATTGACACACCAGGACGGGAGTATGTACACAGAAGGTAGTAGAGAATGAGTTCTATCTGTGTCCTTGAAGATAACAAACAGACCCTCAAAGAAAATGTCCCTCATACGACTCTTGCTGAGAACCAAGGGTGAGATGGCTTAATTGTGTGAATTAGTTCAAACACTGCAGGACCCAAATTAAAAGATCATAGGAAAATCTCCGAAGTGAGGAAAGCCTGGAAAAGGGTACCTCAGGATGAAGATGGAACTGGCTAGCTCAGTTCCTCTCTCTTTCAAGGAATTCTAGAGAAGACAGTTACCTAAGAGTTGAGTTTCTTCAAACAGAAAACAAATATATTACTAACAGGTAACCCAAAAGAAAGCATGAATTTTTAAATGAGGAGACACCTGCTGAAGTTTCAGATTGAACAATGATATAAATAAGATCATAGAACATCTAAGAAGACATCCAAGATGAGAAATTATAACAACAAATGAAAAATATGGGCTTCTGAAAAGGAAGGAATAGCCTTAAACTATTCTTCTAGTGAACATGAATTGAATACAGAAAACAGTGAGAAAATGAAAATGGTGCCCAAATATTACAAGCAATAGAGATCAGGGTTAAAAGAGAGATAAGATATTCTCAATGGCAGGACTAGTCATTACCACTGGCTCCTTCTCCAAATCTCCAATCCCTTCACACAACCAATCTGTCTCCATCTCATAGTTTTTACATTCACAACACCTCTGGCATATGTCACCCTTTTATGTTTACAAACACATTATTCTGTTGAAGGCCTTCATTATCTCAGCCCTTGATTATTTAGTCTGCTGATTAGGCTCCCCAATCAAGAGTCTCCCCAGTCCTATCCAATCCTCTCAGCTGCTGATGTGGTTTTCCTAAAGCATAGTTTTAACCATGACACCCCTTATTCAATAACACTAGTACTTCCTCAAAGGATCAAATATAAATCAACTGTTAGGTTTTAAAGCCTTTCACAACTAGGCCTCTTCTCCTATTTTTCACACTTCTACAATCTAGCAATCGTGGCCATCTTGTGATTCCTCCAATGCAAACCAACTTCATCTCCCAAATTCTTTGCCTTGTCACCAGCTGTCCCCCATGATTGTGGGACTCTCCCTTCTTATTAGCTTCCCTGAGTTCCTTTAAGATGCAGATCTCATCTATAAAAGGCTTTTCATAGCCTTCTTCCCTTGTCCCTACCATTAGTTGTTTCTTTCCCTTCTAAATAACTTTTTATTTCCACTGCATATATCTGAAATATATAGTTATTTGTATGTTGTCTTCTCTGTGAAAAGATAGGTGCCTTGAAATCGGGGACCATGATTCTGCCTTTTTAAACATCCACTGCACTTAGCATAATGTCTGTGATATAATAAGCACGTAATATGTGCTTGTTAACTAACCAGCTAATGTATCTAACTTGGGCAAATAAAACACGGAGAAGTAGGTCAAGATGATGGATAGGATAGAATTGGAGACCTTGAGCCACAGAAATCTTTAGAATAGAGTAAAAGAGATAAGATCAAGACTTTGATAGGATGACACAAAAACTAGATGAAGAAACTTTGGGGCATAAATAGAAAAGTGCTGATATGAAAGAGGGAACTAGGAAGTGTGCTGCTGTGGAGGGAAGCTTGCCTTTGGAGCCAAATATCCTTGGTTCAGATCCCATCTTTGACACCATCACTATAATCCTGGGCAAGTCATTTAACCAACTTGCTTCATTCTCCTTAATTAGAAAATAAGGGGGTGGAATGAGATGGCCAGAAAGTTAGTTGTTTCCTGCTCCACAGTAAGGATCTCACGACAAGTGAAAGATGCCCAAGGGTAGCATGGCTGCAGATCACAAATACAACACAGGCCAGAGCTGGGGTGGGGGGCAGTTGGGAGCCCAGGCTTGGAACTAACAACAGTAAACAAATTTTGGAAGCAATTAGTGTTCCAGCAGACCTGAATTGGCAGCAGCCCAGAACTACCTAGGGCTAGGACTTGGACTAGCTTTGTTCATCACCAGGATGAAAACAGAAATGTGTGTTCAGTAATGTTTTTTGCTACACCATACACTGGATTCTAGGCCAAAGACTCAAATCCTGATTCATATCTCCATCCACTCCCAGATATTCTTTTGTGTATTTTGTCACTTTGTCTAATGTGTCTTCACTTGTTAGCAAAGATGCATGTTTATGGCCTTGAACTTTTGTAGATTTGCCAGAATAAAGAGAAGGACTTTTCATGACTCTAGCAGGACAAGATGAGTAGGCAAGATCTCACTAAAAGACATGGGACCAATAGCATCATGTAGCTGCCCTAGTTAATGAGTAGCTTTAGTAAATGCTTCCAATGAGTCAAGTAGCACTGTACTAAACTATAGGGATGAAAACACAAAGAGGGACAGTCAAGGTTCTCAGTGAGCTTTCTTCTGAGTAACAGGTGACAAATCTCATCCCTCTATGTTTCTCTTGGTATCTCTCTTTCTCCTCCTATATGTATACACACACACACACACACATATATTTATCACTAAATATACATATATTTGTATGCATATCTCTATGTATGTATATCTTTCTCTTTATATATTTATATTTGTGTGTATCTCATAAATGTGTGGATGCATAAATGTATACATATTTATACAATACATGCATGTATACAAATTTTATAATATATGTCCACACACATCAATTGTTCATCATTATTGAATAAATGCATGTATACAAATGTGTATTATAATAAACACATATACCAATTGTTCCAGTCATTATCGAATACATGCATGTATACAAATATATATTATAATACACACACATATATGTCCATTGTTCCAGTCATACTAGTGGTTGGGATAGCTGGCTCAGACAATGAGACTTGGAATCAAGAAAGAGAAAAGCAGAATTCACTATAGAGGCTTAAGCTTCTTCCTGATGAGAGTGGAATCAAAGTCTTAAATTCAAAATCCTTACCAGAAGCTTCTGTGTGGCCCTGGGCATACAGTCTCCAACCCTCAGTTTCCTCCCCCTAAAAATGAGCATAGTATTGGTACTCACATCACAAGATCCCTAGGAGGATCAAATGGAAAAAGGTATGTAAAAAATTATAAAATGTAAAGGTTTATAAGAACATAAGGTATTATGTGTTGCGTTCATCACTGCCATCCTTATGCCATTCTCATCACACCTTTCTCTGGTTCCAGTGGTTACACTGCAAGGCTCAGATATGGACAAAACTCCAAAGGGAATATGCATATCTGGCAACTCTACCACTGTTTCCCAACTCTCCTCTCTTGAGAAAGCCTGTCTTCATATAATTAACATTTTAATAGATGTCACTGTCTTGAAAACTCATAATCTCTAATATGTATGGAATGAAAAATTATTAAAAATAAAAAGACCTAGTCAATAGGAAAACAAGCTCACCATCACTGTCAGCAAGCATTCATTAATAATCCCTCATGTGCCAGGTACTGTGCTAAGCACTGGGAATACAAAGCAAAGGAAGAATAATCCCTCCCCTCAATAAGCTCACATTCTAATTGGAGGAGACAACATACAAACTAGGCACATGTGAAATTTATAAAGGAGATATAAGGTAATTTCAGAAGGATGGTAACATCAGAAGCCATGGGAGGGATGGGGAAAGAGTGGGGAAAGTTTCTTGCAGAAAAATCAAGATTCTAAGTAAAAGCCAGGAGACTAAGGTGAGAGGGGACAGAATTTGATACATTGGTGACAACTGATGAAAAGACATGGAGCCCAGAGACAGAGTGTCATATTCAAGGAAGAGTAAGAACAGGATTCCGTCCATGTCCTCTTTCTGGTCTGTTATAGCATTTTTCCTAAAGATGCTCTCAGTGACCCCACCAAGAAGTTTTCATCTTAGACTTCCATTTAACTATATTTTCCTGGGGAAACCAGTTGAATATTAAACATAGAAGAATAATGGTAAAATGGGGATTTGTCAGTAAATCACTTCTATATGAACTCCATGGAAAAAATGACTAATACTATTATTATTACTGTTGATTACTTTTTTTTTCAATCCTGTCCATCTCTTCATGATCCCATTTGAGGTTTTCTGTCAAAGATAGTGGAATGATTTACCATTGGTTTCCTTCTTCAGGTCATTTTATACGTAAGAAAACAGACAAATAGGTTTGAGTGACTTGTCTAGTGTCCACAACTACTAAGTATCTGAGGCTGGATTTAAACTCACAAAGAAGAGTCTCCCTGATTCCAAGTCCAGTGTGCTATCTAATGCTCTATCTAGCCACCCAGTAACAATAGCTATATGAGGGAAATCATTATCCTGATGGAATGGGGGATGGGTGGGATGATCCAACTTACACATCTTTAAATTTTACTAAGAACTTTCTTTACAACAATGCTGTGAGATCAATCATATAAAACTTCCCCCTAGTTTATAGATGAGCAAAGCAGGGCTCCAAAATGCTATAGAACTTGTACATATCAGAGCTAGATGCAAATCCAGACTTCTGATTCAAAGTTCAGGGATGTTTCCTGTAGATGTTAGGTGCAACCCCAAACTTGAAGGCTATGTATTCTAAAAACATACACACACACACACACACACACACACACACACACAGATAGCATTTCCTTTGTTAGAATGGAAGTTCCTTGGGGACAGAGGTGTCTTTCCTTTAGTCCTTGAAGTCCTAGTCTTAGGACATTAGTAGGTGCAGAATAGGTGCTAGATAACTGGTGATAGCTTGTAGCCTGAGGAAAAAAGGAGAGGGGATTTGCTCCAGAGACTGGCCATTACAATCACTCATTGCCCATGAAGGGCATGAATGAGAACAGAAAGGGTCTCTTCCTTCCTCTATATCAAGTCTTATCCAGCCAAAGCTTTCCTCTCTTCAGAACAAAGAAGATCTTTTTAAGACTGATGTTGATTAAATGCATTTTCTAGTTTTGAAAATAATACCCTACAAGAGGATGACCCTCTTCTCATTGTCTGCCATTTTTAGCAGCAGACTTTTACAACACTTACTTAACTTACTTACCATGCTTCACCAACACCGGCTGTAATTAAATGCTCTAATGCTATAATTACATACATACCAGATGAAGAGAATTACAGTAAATACATAAATAGTTCTTAAATTGAAATTTCTCTTTAGAAGGCCTTTGTTGAAATACCTAATCTGACAAAAATGAACTTAAACTGAGGACATATAGCCAAGTATTTTCAAGAGGCTAAAGTTTTAATTACTCCTGACTTCAAGTCAATTAATTAATCAGTCAATTATCAATTATTTATTCTGTACTATGTACCAAGCATTGTGCTAAATAATGGGGATACAAAAAAAATCAGAAGACTGGAAAAGGTCTTGCTCTCAATGAACTGGAAGATTAATAAATAATAGGTGACATCTGTACAGAAAGTTCAAATCTGAGAAAGGAAGGAAGCAGGGAAACAAAGAAAGATAGAAGGAAGGAAAGAAAGGAAAAAAGAAAAGAAATGTGAATAATTGATCTCACAATGTCTAATATTCAATTATTTGTAAATAAAGATGGTGTTGTGGTAGGTAGATGGTTAGCCTTGAAGTTGGAAGAAACTTTTAATTATGAGCAAGAGTGCTTCTCTGGGCTCAAACAGTTTTCTAAATTACAGATGAGTTCCAGATCTTTGAATTGAGGATGGAGTGGGGGAGGGTTCCACAGAAAGAGTTAACTATACTGATTAAATGAAAGAGCCATAACTTATTCTGTCTTTTTTAAAAACTGAATTGTTAGTTTTCAATCTATCTGGTATCATGTATATGATACTTTGAAATAAGAGACAATCTCCTTGAGATAAAATAAGAAAATCCTTCTGGACCTCACTTGAACAGTTCAAAATTAAGTTGCTTAATATTTTCTTCATGGCATTACTGTAGGGTGCCAAAAAAAGCTTCCTTCTTTGAATTTCCTTGAATTACCATTCTCTAAGACAAAATGCATAATGTGAACTGCTAAAAATTTTAAATTTAAATAGTGTTCATCACAGAATGAGATGAATTATAAGACTGCTTTTATTCCCTCCTACTTTCTATGTGCCAGGCATTGCACTAATACAATTATTCTTTCATTTGATCTACTTAACAACACTGTATGGTAGGTTCTATTAGCTCCGTTTTTCCAATGGGAAAACTGACTCAAACAGAAGTGACCTGCCCAAAGTCATACAGTTATAGTAAGTAATCTTGGAACAGGTATGTTCTATTCACTGAGATGAGGGATGAGTAAGGAGGAGGAGAAGGAAGAAGAGAGATGGAGAAGAAGGGAAAAAGGAGAAGGGGAAAAAAGGAGAAGAGAAAGAAGAGACAAAAAGTACAGAGGAAGAGGATGAAGAAGTGGAAAAAGAAAAAAAAGCAAAAGAAGTAGGAGAGTAGGAAGAAAAGAGATGGAGGAGGAAAAGGAAGAAGAGGAGGAAAAAGAGAAGAAAGAGAGAGGAGGAGGAATAGAGAAGGAAGATAAGAGGGGAAAAGGAAAAAATAGAACAAGCTATGAAATATAATGATTTTATTTCCCAAAGCACCAAAGACATTAATTCTTTGTTCTCACTCAACAAGACAATATTATAGTACTTAATGCTGCACTTGAGGTGGGGGAGACTTCGGTCTAAATCCCATTCCTTCCTTAATACGTATTTTGTAATCTAGGACAATCCATTTGTCCTCTCTTTACCTCACTCAGTTCCCTCATCTGTAAAACAAAGATAAGCCTTGTCATACCATGGAGCCTTCCCTTCTAAGTTCAGTTTACATGGAATCTCTCCTCACCCCAGTCACTTGGAATCCCTGATGTCCTTCAAGACTCCACCTTTAGTAGGAGGCCGGCCTCATTCCTCCCTGCTTCTGGTGTCTTCCTTCAAAAGGGGACTTTAGATCTCTTTTGTGTTTCAGATATAACTACACATCTATGTTGTCTCCCCATTAGAGCATAAGTTCCTTGAGAGCAGACATGATTATACTTCTGTTTTTATCCCCACAATGTCTGGTACATATTCCTAGCACACACTAGGCTCTTTATATGTGTCTGTTGATTGATATTCAATTATATTCTACATTTATGGAAGAATCTACAAAAAGTGCTTCCTTTGACTTACACAATGTCCTCTTTGAATAGAGGAAGAAACTGCCTGAGACCAGGAGAGTTTGGCTCCTTCACCAAAATCAGACCAGCACAGACACTAAGGACCAGGTCATCTAACTCTATTTCTTTTTGCATAACTGCACACTGAATCCCAATCTACCAAGTCCTATTCTGATTGCTGCTATTATAGTTGTTATTATACCCAGTGCTTTAATTTTGTCATTAATTAATTATGAATGTATCTTCAATACCCATTACTTTTTTACCCTTCTAATTGTACTCCTGAATCTATGGAGTTCATCACTGTGTGTCCCACCCCAGAACATCTGGAGTCCAAAGCCTACCATTGGTCAATTTCTCCAAAGATCTCCATTTGGAGGAAAGTACTTGGCTATGCATCCATTTTTCTTCTCTAAACTCTGTTTCTGATTGTCAGACTTTGCCATTATGCTTTGAAAAATACCTCTTTGAACTGTTCAGTTCTGCACACATACATTATATCTATACTGTGACATATTTAACATGTATAGGACTGCTTGCCATCTGGGGGAGGGGATGGAGGAAGGGAGGGGAAAAATCGGAACAGAAGCGAGTGCAAGGGATAATGTTGTAAAAAATTACCCTGGCATGGGTTCTGTCAATAAAAAGTTAAAAAAAGAAAAGAAAAATACCTCTTCCTTGTTCCACCTTTGATTCTCTCTTAAATGTTATTATCTTCCTTCTTTAGAATGAAGGGCAGATAATTAGTTGAATTAGTCTGAATGTGTACTATATCCCCAGCACTTAACACAAAGTCTTGAACAAAGTAAGCACTTAATATTTGTAGGCTGATTTACAAATTAAGCAACAAATTATACTCCTTTACATTACAAGCCATGATATAAAAGGCAAAACATTAGACCCTGAAGTTCCTGGTTTCTTTTTGCAAATTTTATCAACAAATAAAAATGATTAGTGTGGGGCACCAGATACTCTGATACATTATTGATAGACCTGAATATACAAATATTTTGAAGCAAAATGTAGCAAAACATAGTTATTCAGCAACTCATACCTTCTGGCCCAATAATTCCATTGCTAGGATTACATTGGCAAAAGATGTATATGTATATGTGTGCATGTATGTGTATATATATGTGTGTTTGTGTGTGTGTGTATATACATATATATATGTATATACACACACACCCCTTCAATATACTTCTTTAATATACCTCTCTCTGTGTGTATATGTTCAAAGAATTCCAGATTAAGAACTCTTACCATAGACTAGTAAGGGGCTTTGAATGAGCCAGAGGATAGAAAACCTGTGCTCTAATTCCAGTTATATTTCTGAGTCTCATTTTCCCACTCATAAAATGAAAAAAGAACTGGAGGACACAGTCCCTTATGAATCAAAGTTCCAAAAGCTAAAGTGAGTTTAGAACTCGGGTTCTTTACCCATTGCACAATGACCTCTTAATGATTGTGGGAGTGAAATATGAATTTTTTGGCAAAATGAGTACTGCAATATATGGTATTCCACAATACATAAGCCTAAAAGACATTACATTTAACCTAATGAAATCCATGCAAGAAAAGTCCTATATATGTAATCAAATCTGATGATACATAGATAAATAGATTGAGAGACAGAGTTCCTATCATTTTTTTTTCTTTTTCTAAGGGTCATTTGATAGAAACTTATGGCAAAAGTAAAATGATGTTGTCTTGTAATTTATGATAAAATTTTACTCACATGCTCTTGGTCTTCTGTCTATTCTTTATATATGCATACCTACATTTCATTTTCAAAAAATCACTCTTGTTCTAGCCTCCAGAAAGACCTTGGGGGAAAGAGAGAAGGTAGCCAAACACAGCTTCCCAGTAGAGCTGCTTTTAAAAAGCTACCAGCAGGCATAGATTGAGTCAAGCCTTATTTCTGTATACAAGCTTGCAGCCAAGTGTTCTTAATGAGTTAAAGAGGTTTGGAAAAGGTGCAGATTTTCAGGAAGGGCAAGGGGAGTTTGATAAGAGCACTTGAAGAATCTGTGATTGATGTATGTTAGTGATAAAAGCACATTGGGATGAAAAATGAGTGTAATTTAGAACAAAATTTCAGACTGATAAAGAAGAGTCAAATTTTCAAAGGATCCTTTGAGGCTCTAAGTACAGAAATCACATCTGGTCAGAATGGCACAGAGGGAGGGAGAAAAAAAGAACAGAGATTCCTTCCCCACCACCAAACCCTACACACTTTAGTCTTCCAGAGAAGGAGAAAGAAAAAAAAAGAAAGAAGGAGAAGGCAGAACATTGGAAGAGATTTCTCAATGTCCCTTGAAAACAGATGAGGGGAGGGGGATTAAAGTCACCCCCTTCTCCCAAATATCTGTGTTCAGCCACTACCTATAATACAATGCAAGACAATTCAGCATTAAAAGATGAAGTTAATCAATTTAAATGACATTAGTATCAGCTGATGTTAATGAATTTGGAATGACTAAAACAACTTCTACATCAGGTGTTCTTAACCTTTTGGGGGTCCTAGAGCCCTCTGGCACACTAGAAAAGCCAATGTACCCTTTCTCATTATAATATAGTAAATGCTTAAAATATGCAGAATTAAAAGGAAACCAATTAGATGGAAATCATTATCAATGTATTTAAAAGACAAGCTAGTTCACAAACCTTAGGTTTAAGAACCCCTAATCTATATATTATCTCTGGTAGAGAAAAAGCTATATAGTAGAAGGATTACTTACACACACACACACATACTACACACACATACACATGCATGTGTTGTGTAATAAATCTAAATATAGAATTAAGAGCTAGAGGATCTGGGTTCAAATAATATCTGACCATTGCTATCCATGGGAACTGAACAAGACATTTCAGTTTTTTTCAGAGTCTCAGTTTCCTCATCTGTAAATTAAGAGGGTTGGAGGAAATGGCTACTAAGGTCCTGTTTTGCTCCAAATTAATGATCTTATGATTGAAACTTGAAGAATTGGCTATATTGATGATGTTCTTTATTTCAAATACATCTGTAATCATAATTTTCTATCTGACAGCTTGTAATTAATATGGAATAAACCATTATTGTATAATGACATTGACCAAAGACTGAAATTCATGTAAACAAGATTCCATTTTTATGAGCTATAAATGTGATTTTTAAGAAAAAATAGTTTTTCCAATTTCTTTAAAAACTCTAAAAAAAACACAAGCTTGTACATAGTCTGAACAAGAATAGAGTTGACCACAGTGAAGCACGTTTCTACTCTCCTGTGTAGTCTGACATAACTGGCATAGGAATAAACCCAGAAAGGACAGGGTGTCCATCAATAAGAAATCCCACTTTGCTGTGATCTGAGGGCAAAAATTAAACTAAGGGACAAGAAAATCTGCCAGTCACAAAGCTACTTTTTTAGGAACTTCTATTATTAATGAGGTAGACATTTTTAAAGAAACTGGAACATAACCCTACCAAAATATTCTATGGTAAGACACAGCAACATACAATTACAACATAATTAATTATTTAGCAATTATCATGCCCAGCATCAGATAAACAAGATGTGAACGTGGATGGGAATAAAAAGGAAAAGTAGAAGGAGGGCAATTTCTACCATGAAGTTATTTTAGTTGTATGGGTGGTTTTTTTTAATTTCACCCCAAATTTTACCATATGAAAAGGAAGTCTGTGAAAAAATAAATTGAATTGGACAACTCAAATGATCTTTTAATTATCTGCTTCAGGACACTCTCGGCATCTGTCAGGAAACAATGGGATGATTGATGCTGTTTCTTCTAAGCCTTCTGAACTCATTCATTTTAGAACTCTGGTTTTATTTCTTAGCTATTTTGGTAGATGAGTCTCTAGTTTACTCTTCACATATGCCTCTTGGATGAAACTAGAGACCCCAATTCTAGTGCAACCTCCATCACCTACCTATAAGAGGGTTCCCCATAGCATTCCAGTTATACCCTAGAGGTGAATAGAAAGTATTGGGAATGAGTCTCCTGCTAGGTGGGTCTTTGAAAACTCAACTTCCAGATCAGTTACAATTTCTCGATGCCATCTGCCAGCCTATGTATAAACACAGTTCTTGCCTGTTCTGCTCAAAGATTCCCAGCTGATATCTGTCACGCATGCTTGTTGTACCCAGAGAATCTGAGAAATCAGAGATTTAGAAACTATTGTTCCTCCAATCACTCTGATTTACCCTTTACTTTTCTTTGCTGGCACACAAACTGAGCACAATCAGAGTTATAGCCATACTCAGGAAAAGCTTGTTTTCCTTATCTTAAAAAAAATCTTCTAAAATGCTTTATTTTATGGAAAAGCTCTTGAAATAAACCCACATTATATTGTATAAGAAAGTATCAAATGTAGCAAGAACAAATGAATCCTTACAAATAAACTAGGAAGAAAAATGGAAGAAAGTATAAGAAATCATTCCAAGGCTGTTCATCTAAATCTAAAATCCTATGAAATAATGAAGAAATGGGGAAGAGAACAAATAGCAAAATAAAGGATAACATATACTGTACTCATTTTGGAAGCACTGATGAGAAAAGAGCTACAAATGCTTAAAGAAATGAAGAAAACTGCATAAATATTCGTGGATTGATTGATCTGTGTGCAGATGGCCCAATCTAGTGCATGGCATCAAACCACTCTGGGATTTTTAACCATTCCACCAGGGGAAAGGGCTTAGGACAAGCTTCCCAAAACACACCCGTAGAGAAGCAGCGGGAAAGCTACCCTTAAAACAACTTCTTAAGAGAGATTCAATTATTTAAGTGTGGAAGGAGAGCAATAAGGATGCAAAGCCTGATGGAAGAAGGGACTCTGGTATACCAGGCGTCCTGGGATAGCCAAACCACATGACGTTTCAATCGAGGATTCTAAAAGGGGTTGGTGTGATTGCTAAGAAGGGACTGACTTGGTGTGGTAGGTTCAGCTGGGTCACCAACCTCAGCTGTTTCTATGCAGCTGAAATGTGTGAGTACTATCACTGCTTTCTAAATGTTGATACCCTGGAAAAAGTGCCAGTTATTCTATTCTAGTGTTGGTGCTTCCAAAAGTCAGAGCTGGAGAAAATAGAAGTGTTGCTAATTGGTTAATTCAGTCACCTAATCAGCACTGGCAAATATGCTGAGTGGATTTTGAAGCTGCTGATTAAAATGTGTCATTGGATCATAGATTTATAATTATAAGGAAATCCCAGATATTGTTCTATCTAAATCCCTCATTTGGGGAGTGAAGAAGTTGAGGCAAAGAGAGGTGAATTGATTTCCCTGAGATCACACAAGCAGTAAGTATCAAAATGGCAAAGAAAGAATCCAAATCAAGTCTTCCTGACTCCAATTCCAGGATATAATCCAGTACACAATAGTGCTTGTTTTCCATTATCTCTGACTTTTAACCATCCATGTTTTCTATTAGCCTTTACTATACATGGGCCATATTTGCATCAAATATGCCCAAAATATCATCAAATACAGAAAAGTAATCAAAATATGTTTCTAGAATTAAAAAAATAGAAAGAAAATAGAAAGGAAGGAAGGAAGGAAGGAAGGAAGGAAGGAAGGAAGGAAGGAAGAAGGAAGGAAGGAAGGAAGGAAGGAAGGGAGGGAGGGAGGGAGGGAGGAAGGAAGGAAGGAAGGAGGAAGGAAGGAAGGAAGGAAGAAAAGAAGGAAGGAAGGAAGGAGGAAGGAAGGAAGGAAGGAAGGAAGGAAGGAAGGAAGGAAGGAAGGAAGGAAGGAAGGAAGGAAGGAAGGAAGGAAGGAAGGAAAGAAGGAAGGAAGGAAGGAAGGAAGGAAGGAAGGAAGGAAGGAAGATTGGGGTGGGGTGTCAAGACTTCCTGCTCACCAATTATGTAAGCCATTGTAATTATCTCTGCTTTTGGTATCAATCTTTCCTTCTATTTGGCTAAGCCAGAGAGTACTGAAGAACCAAAAAAGTAATTAACAAATGGATAAAATTCTCATGGGACAGATAAAAAGATAGATGAGAAAAGAAATTCAATTGAGAAATGTTTTAAAAGAGGAGAAATCTGTTTGGCATCAAAGGAGACCCTTGCCAATTAAGCAGAAAATAATTCTGAAGATAGAGATGATCAAAATTTATATCCATGTATGCATTAATATACTATACAAAATATAATATATATGTATGTTTCTAAATAGATATGATACCACAATAGGCCTTTTAAGAAGACTATCTTCCATTTTGTACATAAGCAGGCATACATTTGCAGACATAATTTGCACCTGGTCATTTTGGTCCTTTAACAAAAGCAATCTAACAAGATTAAAACAAACTTGAATTTATTAGTTCATTCAAGTTGTGGTTTTCTGAAAAAGTCCATTTTAAAAGACAGTCTGTTTTCATCAAAGAATCATCTGAGCAGTAAAGAAGATGAGTTGTCATGGAGGGATAGAAAGAAATATTCTGTGGACTGTTTGAATGCTCCATTGGTACCCTAACAATGTGAAGAGAATTTGAAGAAAACCACCAGTATTTTGACAGGATTGTCTCTGACTGACTTTTGGAGAGATATGAACTATGGTTATCTAGTCAGGATGGGTATAATAGGCTAGATTTACCTAGTTAGCGAGAATCCCCACACACCTCATGAACACAGGTCTGTTAGAGTATTCCAACAAAACATTTGAAGATGAAATTCTATAGGATAGTTAGGATAATATCTAAATTTGCCAACAAAACAGAAACAAACAAATAAAAAACTTAGAGTTTCCAATATTCTTTTTTTCTAATTAGCATATGATCATTCAACTCTTCCCGAGAAGAGCTTTGACAGTCACTTTAGAAAAAGATAAGGGGACATTCTACTGATGCCTGAAAGAAAAGACACTATTATTCTCTGTCTGGAATAGGTGGTGTTTATTTCATTCTTAAGCTCCACTTGTGCAGAAAATTAGACTGATACCATTCCTCCCAGCTCTTTTGTTATAGCATAGTACCACAGAATGTGGAGTGGCCTTCACACTGGTACCCAAGGATTAGTACAAGTATATAATGTTTTACACATGTATATTTTGTGTATAGAAGTGACCTGCATCTTGTGTTGGCATTAATGAAAGCCTGGAGGAGAAAAGGCTCAGGGGGCCAGGGGGAAGAAGAGAACAGAAATTTTCTTCAGGTTTGGAAAGGCTGACACATGGACATTACTTAGGTTTGTTCTGCGAAATTCCAAAGGGCAGGACCATGGACAATGGACAAAAGAGGCACATTAGCTTTGATATAAGGAAACACTTTCTAAAAAAATTAGAACTAACTAATCATCCAATGAGTGCCCTGGGAATTAACAGGTTTCTCTCTCATTAATGAGAGGCTTAAAAATGAAAGCTGGGTGATTAAAGGCTGATTCTCTAGTACAAGGGACTTGTTCAAGTATGGGGTTAGACTAGAAGGCTTGAAGGAGTTTTCCAAGTACTGGGGCAAGGCTGGTCTCTTAAGTTAATGTCATAAGAAGTCTCTGATAAAAATATGTGACTTTGCCAATGCAAATGAAGGATACCCACACAAATACTCACTAGCACTAGCATATTATGGATTGAAGAAATGATTCAAAGAAAAGTTAATGACAAAAAAAATTTTCAATAGACGAAAACATCTCCTAAATTTGTTTATAAGATGAAGCATGGTCTCTACTTTGGGCTCAGTATTCCTCCTTATCTTCTTCTTCTTCTTCTTCTTCTTCTTCTTCTTCTTCTTCTTCTTCTTCTTCTTCTTCTTCTTCTTCTTCTTCTTCAACTTCTTCAACTTCTTTCTTCTTTTTCTTCTTTTTCTCCCCTCCTTCCATCTTCTCTCTTTCTTGATTTTAACTGCATGTATATTTGCATAATATATTTTATAGTTATATATCCTTTACCAACATCTTTACTTATGACTGAGAATCAACATTTCTGTGATAGGAGGAAAAAATTGCTGTGCTAATTACACATACTTGATAAACTACACGATTAAAAACTATATCAGAGTTGTACATCACCAGAAGGCATGAAAATGATTTCAATTGTTCTCACTTGAAAGAAATGAAGCACTTTGTTGTTAGTTATTCAAAACACTCCTGTTTCTTCTATACTTATCTTCTTCAATGGTACCATGCTGCCACCATTCAATTTGCATGTACCATTGGGAAAAGACATGTTGGACCACATTGCTGCAAATACCAATTTTATGATGAAATGTCTGGAGGAAATATGGCCAATATCCAGTTGTGGATCAGCAGAACACAATAATCTGAACTGTCCTTGAAACTGTTCATAATAAAATATGATCTGAAGTAGCGAAAACTAGAACACAAGTCACCAATGCCTGGATATCAAAGCTGGCTTAAATTTCTACACCCTTATGGTTGAAATCACGTGATCACATCAAGTATCTCCCACCCTAGCAGGTCAGACTCTCGTATGGGTGATATACTGAATAGGAAGCTTTAAAAAAATGTTGTCTGGACAAGCCACATTCAGACACATTAAGTCTCAGCAAGCCTGCAGCTGTGAATGTCTCCACTTGCACAATCTAACTAGAGGATGCTTTAAAGGTTGATTTAATTGTAGCTTCTGAATCATGTTATTTCCCATGTTTTAAGTTGTTGAACATAAATATACAAGTGTTAGAGTAATTTTGAAAATCTGCAAATGTTTGGGACGAAATCTGCAAGATCTCCATTCCTGCTGGGAATTGACAACAAGATTTAAATAATGTCTGAAGGAAAATACTACCTGACAACAGCAGTGGCCAAATTACCATGGCAAAATGTTTTGAACATTTCACTATCCTTGGAACATAAGTTTACATAAGAGCAAACTATGAGCAAACAGAAAACTGACTATTCATTCTCACTCATTTTTTTTTTCCATAAATGGACAAAAAGAGGCCGCAGGAAGGTTAGTACTCTTGTGTGGAGAAAATATCCAGAGAATACACATTTTTCCATCATTAGGAGATCTCCCTCTCTGCTTCTTTGCCAATGCACAAATATGTTCAGCAACCTTGAAACAAGCACAAGGCCAAGATATGGATGTTGCCCCTACAATCATCACCAGGGAACCAAAGAGGGAGAGAATAATGCTTTATAGAAGTTATATACTCCACTAGGCACCTCTTTCACCAACTCTCAATTCCTTCTTGAGCTTCATTAAATATAAGATATTGCCTAACCTTTCACTTCAGCATATCAGCAAATCATCCTTTGGATATGTTATCTCGTTCTTCCTCTCCAAGCCTTTTTTCCCCCGTTTTTGGTTTCCACTTTTATACATACCTCCTTTTCTACAAATTTTCTTGCCGGGTTTTCTTGTACATTCCTTGGATATTCTTTTTACTGAAAAATGAATAGAAGACTAGAAAATAACATGGAGCTCCATCACAGACTCTCGGAGCATGCAACACCGCTAGATCACTTAAATCTAAAACTCCTGCGTTTTTGTTTTTTGGATTTTTTTGAGTGCCAAAGGTCACCCATTTCTTGTGCCTGCACATGCAAAATGGAGAAAGGCTGATGCATCTTCCTTGAAGGCGTTGAGTAGGAAATGAGAATTAAGAACCAATTTCTGCCTAAACATACGTGCTATGGGGGAAATAAAACAAGTAGAAAGAGGAGAAAAAAATAAAACATATGCATACGCACATGAATACACACAAATAAGCCACATGCATACATGGAAAATGCCTTCGTGCCAACAACAGAAAGCCATGCTTGCTACCAGTATACATGAATTAATATTGTTAGAATTTAGAATAAGAATAATATATATTATGTATATATATATATATATTTATTTTTAAAGATGTGGCTGTTTTTTTTTTCCTTCAGTTAACTCACCATCCTCTGTTGGGACATAGATATTTAAGTAGAGGCAGTCTTCACTCTGATCTTGTACGTAGGAGGAAACTACATCCAAATTATTAGTAAACCAAACGGGGAGCATGACTTCTGGCAACCTGCCATCGATAATGTTCTGTGGACAAACGGGAGCAAATTGAGTGGCATTTCTGGTGTCTGACCAAGAAGATGGAGGTTCAGGAGGCTGAAAACGGCGTTCCCCTGTGGGTGGAGCTGCATATGGAACCCCAAGAAACTGAATCACAGGCCCCAGAATTTCATTATTGAGTTCCTTTTTAACCCCTCTTATTTTGCCAAAGTTAGTCGTCACCAGTGGGTCAGCATCATCCAACTTTTGTGAGGATACAGCAGAGGCCTGAAGCAAACATCCAAAGATGCAGAGGGCCAGTGTGGCATCCAATCCCCGGAGTACAAGATGTGTCATCCCTGCTTTCCATGCACAGTTCAGCCACATGGATCTTGGCGGGGCCATGGTCCCACATGAGGTGTGAAGTTGACAAGGAAGTAATAGTATTTATAATCCTCTGTGAAAAATGAGACAGATAAAGAAGGAATGTTTCCTCAGGTTTCCAGGAGAACCTGTCAGGATAATCTCAAAAAGCTTTTCAAAGAGCAAGGATCTTCCATTGATTTCACAATTATTGAGACATCTTTACTTGATGTTCTTTATCAAACCATGTCCCATCAGCCACTGGTGTTCCATTTTCCATAGCAGCAGTATAAGGAAAGTAGCCATTTATTTTGGTTTCCCCTCAAATCCAGTTAGCAGTAGGTTGATATCCTAGAGAAAATGAAAATAAATTATTAGTATGTAGAAACTAATATGGACAGAGTTATTTCACTAGTTATTTTACAAGTCACTGAGTGGACATCAAAGGCAACAAAGAATGTGTACATAAATTTCTACAATGGACTATTTCTGGTGCCATTTGATATAAAATGAAATGCTGATGAATATACTCTTGATAAATCTGCTAAATTTGTAGAAATTTAAGTAGAAATAGGTTATAGTGAAACATTCTCTAAATTCACAGTTCATAAAATATCTATTGCTAATGATTGAAATGTTATAGGTTTCTTTGTTTTGGGCCTCCTTACTCTGCCTAAAGACCTTAACTTAAAAAAGGCCATGGTCTTCCACTGAAACCAGGGCCATGTACAGTCATCCTAATTTATATCTTGCCCCTGGACCAACATGGCACTAGAGGAGATAGTGGGGTAGGTGATCTTGCATAGCTCTCTCTCACTTAAATTCTATTTATTTGCATTGCATGGCTTCACCTCCCTGATATCATGATCTTCTTCTGGAACAAATAGCAAACAACTCCTACTAATAAGCTAGAAAGATTAGAAATGAAAACTACTAGTACATATAGATATGTATAAGATCTCTTGCAAATGACAGAAAAACAAATTCACCCAGGTCTGAGAAATCATCATTCCCATGGAAATGAACTCCATTAAAGTAATACAACATCAAAAAGCCTGACTTGGCAAAAATGACTTCTGAAGAGTTCAGTCCCTCTTTATCTTGGCTTCATAGAATCCTTCTCTTTTTTCTTCTGACATACTATATATCCCTTCTCTGATTCCCCAAATAGTTGTGATTTACTGGAAATTATTCTGGATGAATCCTAGATGGGAACTGGAAGGGACCACAAGTGAGAGTCCATCACTTCACCATCACCCTTAGTTCTATTGCAGATGAAGCCAACAGAACTGAAGTGACTTGGCCAGGGACATATAGCTACTGGGTGTCTGTGGTAAGAGTAAAACTCAAACTTCCTACTTCCAAGTCCAACACTGTAGCCATCATACTTTTATTACTTTTTCGTAGATAAATAATAAAATCACTATACACTTACCTTACCCCTAGCCTGCCAGAAAAAATGCATGCTGCTGTATTTTGTCCATGCCTTTCTGTCACCATAACCTAGCACCAAAGTGGTCTGAACATAGAAACCACTTGAAAAAGATTTATTGAGGGGAAGTTGAATAGTGCAGGCAGTGGATAGAGCACTGGTTATGAAGTCAGGAGGACCTGAGTTGAAATCCAGTCTCAGACACTTGACCTGTGTCCCCATAAACAAATCAATTAACCATAATTTCTTGAAAGAGAGAAATAACAGAGACACAGAGAGACAGACAGGAGAGAGACAGAAACAAAGAGAGAATCAACAGAGACACAGAGATACAAAGACAGAGACAGATGTTTGCAGAGAGAGAAAGACACAAAAAGAGAGAGACACACATACTAAGAAATAAAGAGACAGAGAGAGAGAGGGAGACACAGAGAAAGACAGACAAAGAGAAACAGAAGTACAAAGATAAGAGCTACTAAAACTCAGCTATGCCTTGTACATCATAGGTTCTCAATATTTCTTTTGCCAAATTGAGTTTTAGGTGAATATAAAGCTAATTTAAGAATAACAACATTTACTCTTACAACTGCTTAAGAGAATCCCCCTTTGCATGTACACACCGAAGCCTATTCCTTACCCAATTTACATTGTCAAGCAGGGGATAGACTAGGATTGTAGGATTCCGAGGCAGAAGGAACCTTATGAATAACTCAGTAAAATCCCTTCATTTTACAGGAAAGGTCATTGTGCTCTGAAAAGGACCCCCCTCACAAGGTCATAGAACTTTTTTCTTTGGTCCTTCGGTGATCTTATTCCCCACTTTAAACTATATTTCCAAGAATGAAAAGTACCAAAATGGCTGTAAAAAAAGAAAGAGATGGAGATGAAAAAAATGAAAAAGAGAAATGTAATTCTTAGCATCCATCAATAGCCTCCATGTGCCACAAAAGAGTTGCATTTCTTAGATCCTAGTAAATCCGCAGCTTAAAAATAACATACTGAGTCAAAGTGAATATTTTTTTGAATGCTACATCCTAGTTCTATTTTTCTTTAATACAAAAGATTGCTACACAGTAAGTGTAAGGCCTTTCTGTAGAAATCCTACCTAATCGTCCCATCTTTCATATTAATGCTAATCAAACATCTAACACTGTTTACACAGTTCATGTGTTTGAGTGCAACACAGAAGCCAACGTAATATCCAGTGTAATACAATTCACAGCATAATCGCCGACTAACTGCAAAATAGCATGTAATTCGGGGAATTTGTCTTTCCTTGTACAAGCAACCTTTTAAAATGCTTACATTGGAAATAATATTGTTGGTTCGTGTTAGTGATGGTTTTATCCTGTCCCGTAATAGAAAGATTTCTGAAGAAATGCTGGGCTAGCAGTCAAGCTGCCCCGCAGTTTGTGTTATTAAAATGGAGATTGTAAAGACTCCATGGGGCAGTGAGAGATTCGGTCCATGTGTGATGTTCCTTTAGCCTGGAACAATCCATCTTGGGAGATAATAAGGAGAATGCTGCTGCCTTTCCAGAATTTCCCCATATTCATTCTCATAGTTTGGCTGGCAGGGTACATTAGCATACAAAGATAGGCCGGTGCCCATCTTTCTCTCACTTCAGAGTCCCAGCATTACCTGAAGATCTATCTACACCTGAATATTTCCATTCAGGTGAAAGTTTATTATGGCTTAAGCTTGAGCAGAATTGCAGCTGGCCTTCATATGTCTAAGGCTTCCCTCCCCTGGCCTATTACTTTTTTAGCAGCAACAACTTGAGCAGATGTTAAGTAGGGAAACTACTGACACTTCTGAAATTCTCCGTGATTGATTATGTACTCCCTGCTTCCATTTTAGGGTAGGATTCAGATCTCCTGCGTGTTCCTTTCTGAGAATGAAAAGATCATTTCAATCTTTAGATCTCCAGAGTCAGTAGATAGCCCTAGTAGGCGTTTAATAAATACTTGCTGATTGATTGTATGCCTTATCCGATTGGTACCTCAGTAAATAACAGAAGTGGATTGTTAAACTAAGAGTCTTGGGTTTGAATTTGGCTTCTGACATGTAGGAGTTGGGTCATGGTTTGGAAATCACTTCAGTCTCGTTGGACATCAAGCAGGAGTTGATACCAACCAGAGAAATTTTTCTAAAACTATAAATTGCAAAGCAAGCATTGCTCTACTTTTCTTATCATAGATCTGAACTTTCCTAATCAAGTGTTTCCCACACTAATGAAGCCATACATTTTATCCCTTACCTCCACCTCAAGTACCTTTTTCTTTCTTTCTTTCTTTTTTCTTTTTCTTTTTCTTTTTCTTTTCTTTTTTTGGCAGAGGCAATTGGAGTTAAGTGACTTGTCTTGGGTCACACATCTAGGAATTGTTAAGTGTCTGAGGCCAGATTTGAACTCAGGTCCTCTTGACTTCAGGGCTGGTTCTCCATCCACTACACCAACTAGCTGCCCCTTGAGTACCATTTTTTAAATGCCCTTATGATTCCTTCCTTATGGTGCTACATTAATGATCAAATGAAGATCAAGAAATCTCATCCTAAAATCCAATCTCCATAAATATTTTACGTACCTACTATGTACATGGAACAAAGATACCATAGAAATATACATATTTTTTCAGTAAATTAATAAAATACTCCATTAAACAAATCCAATAAAACACTTATAGCTTCAGAGTATGAGCTTCAGAATAGGAAATATTTATGTTCTTTTATGTCAGTACAAAACAAATGATATGAGCATAAACCATGCTTGTTGAATTGACTTTCTTCACTCATCATCCATGCAAGAGGTTAAAATAAAGGGTTTGGGGTTTTATAAGAATGACATTGGAAAATCACAAATAAAATATATCCAACATTAAAATTCTACATAACTGAAGTGAATCATGGATCCCTTCCAATTGAATTTTTGCTCACATTCCAGAAAGATGTTAGATATAGTCTAGTAAATTTATTGAGAGACACTTTAAGAAGAAGACTTTATGAAGGAAAAAAGGAACCTGGGACAACTAGGTGTCACAGAGGATAGAGCACCAGCCCTGAAGTCAGGAGGACCTGAGTTCAAATATGACCTCAGACACTTAACACTTCCTAGCTGCGTGACCCTGGACAAGTCACTTAACCCCAATTGCCTCAGGAAAAAAAAGAAAGAAAGAAACAGAAAAAAAAAAAAAAAAGGAACCCTGACACTATTTGATGATAAAACAAATCAGCTCACTTTCATAAAATTATTTCCTCATCTGAAAAATGGCAAACATAAACTTGTACTATTTATCTCCTATAATTGTGTTGAGAAAAATGTTTTTTTAAACCTTAAAAAAGCTATGTAACATTATTGTTATTATTATTATTTATTATTGCAGTTGTATTGCAATACATTAAGACCCACTGCTTCAGTGAGCTTTCATTCACTTTGGCCATTTTGTAAGCAGTGCTGAGAAGCCAAAACTGTATAATGAATTCCCAAATAATTTCTTCTTCCCTATTTCCCTTTAGCCTTCTGAGTCAAACATGAAAAGATATTTGGCTAAAATTACATATTGGTATTGACATATGTAGCTATAAAGGCCTTCAAATCTGTTGTCAGCTTACCATTAATACATTTCAGAAGCTCTGACACATTAGCAAGCCAGTCACTGAAAAAGGTTTTAAGTTCCTTAGAAGAAAGATACTGCTCAAATATGGTTCACAACTGTCGCAGAAAAAAAAAAGCTTATTTAAATACTTTAGCCAAATAACTTGTAAGAAAAAGAGATTTTTTTTTCCATTTGCGCTCTTGCTTTGCAGCCCTATATGAATATTAGGGTGAGGAGAACAGAAGAGGGGAGATTTCAAAAGTCACACTAAGTAATGATTAATTAGATTAGCCTCACTCAGAAGGTCAACCAATTCCCATGGGACTAAGGTAAGGGAAGACTTTGAAGCTGTCCATTCCAGTAGGTTAAGTGGGCAGTTTTCTAATTAGTTTAACATAGAAGGGATAATGAAAGGGCCTCCTACCTCCAATTGTCTCCTCCACTGACCTTAAATCCCAATTTTAGTGAATCTCAGGCTTAAGCAATAAGTGAGCCTTCATAAAAAAAAAAAATAGTTCTCATATCTTGGAAGAGAAATTAAATCCAACTCTTCAATTAAATAAGCTTTTATTGAGCACCTCTATTTGCTTAGGAGCTATGCATATATTATCTACTTGTTGAACTGAATTAAATCTCATTTTCCAAACAAGCTCATGAAGTAATTAAAATCTTAAAGATCTTGCAATCCAGTCCCACAAACATTTATTAATTATCTACTACACATGGCATTAGATGGGCACTAAGAATATAAAGGCAAAGTGACAAACAAAACTTTCCTTTAAAGTGCATAGAGTGTACCGGGTGGGATACACATAATTTATGTATTAACTTGCTAGTCATGCAGTAAGACCAGAAAGTCATAGGATCTTTAAGCAATAGCCAAGAAAAGGATGAAGGATGAATTTGAAAAAGTGGGAAGTCCCAGCCATTAATGTGCAGCTTAGATATACGATACAATGGAATGGCCACTGCTGCATTTCACTTTCTCACTGAGAAAACTATGGACCATCCCAGCCTGATTCCACATCAAAGTTTGTCTTGCCCCTGAATGTTTCTTGCAAAAAGCTTATGATACAAAGAAAGGAAACTAGGCTTGAAGTTCTTTGAGATGTACAATCAGTTATTTTTCATCTTCTGATCTTCTCTGGTAGCTAAAATGATACATTGTAGAGTCCAAAGCAGACAATTGTTAAAGTTTGTTGAATGAATGAAAAATGAAGGAAAGAATAAATAGTGAAAATATGAGAACAGAATACAAAGGGGGGTGGCAACTATATTGTGATCTTAACACTAAGAACAATCATTTAAAAGAAAGATAAAGAGTACATTGCTAATGTTCAAAGAGTGTACTGGACTACAGTGATACTTCAGTACATACACAGCTAGTAAATACTATATCATATTGCAGTGCATTGCATTTTTGGCAATGGTTAATAGTATTTGAGCTCTGCAATACAAGTTAGAATCATCCCACCTGCACACTTTCCATCTCCTATATGCAAATCACTATACAGTTTTCTAGTCAATTGCATCAATGGCAACTCCATCATCCAATGAAATGATGATAGGCTCTTTTCTATGGGATAGAAAAGATGATGAAAATGGAACACTGTAAGCATTCTAGATATGTTAGGGATAAAAAAAAACTATAACTAGGGCTTTGCCTCAGTGTATAAACATCAGGGAAGGTAGACTTATTCTCTATAATCCTCTAAGACGTGGTGCACAAAATGATCCCATTCCCAAACCTTTTCCATTATCCTACCACCATGCCCCTCCTCTTCTCTACCATATTCTGTGAGCCACTGTCCTTTGGCCCCATACACATATAGTCCCAACTATTACTTATGAAACAACTAGTTTTGACAACTGAAGTTGTCATAGGCCAAACACATTATAACCAGAAGGAAACCCATCCACACACTATATAACTTTCTTATTTTACAAATAAGGAAACTGAGACCCAGGAAGTTTAAGAGATTTGTTGTTAGATTTGATCAAAGAATCTAGATTGGATTTTTTTTTAAATTAAAAATTGGATTGAGGTACTTGCTATTTGTTAAGGTTTTTATAATTTAAAAGGGAAATAAAAACCATTTAGAAAGACTGCAAAGGGAAATAGAAAAAAATTTATAGAATATGGTGAATATTGCAGAGAATATTGTTAAAGTTAATTGATGATCCTATAAGTATCCAGATGGAAATGAATTATCCCTCAATAGCTAAAGATAGACATTCATCTTTGACCAGGATATTCAGCTGCTGCTTTTGTCTGAAAGGGGTCACCTCTGGGTCACAAACATTTCAGCTAAATATAAAGAAGACTTAAATTAGAGCTGTCTGAAATGCTGATAAACTGGAGAAAGTCTACAGAGGGGGCAACCAAGATGGGGCAAGGCCACGAAGCCATGTCATATGAAGATTGGCTGAAGAAACTAGGGAGACTTAGCCTTAAGAATAAAAAGAACTATGGACTAGTTTGGCTATCTTCAAAGTATTTGAAGGGTTGATATATGAAGGGGAAATTAGATGTATTAACTATTTGGCTTTGGGGTAGAATCTGGAACAATATTAGAAGATTCAAAGAGATCGGTTTAGGTAACACAGACTTACTCATAAGTAGAATGGGTTGCCTACCAAGAGTTAATAGGACTATATGTCATCCACATTATCAAAGGTGATGGATAGGGAACAGGAACTACATGTGCAAAAATGTTTATAGCCATTTTTTTTTATAGTAGTGAGAAAGTGGAAATTGAGTGAATGTCCATCAGTTAGAGAATAGCTGAATAAGTTATGAATTATTATTCTATAAGAAAAGACAAGCAGACTGATTTCAGAAAAGCTTGGAAACACATGAACTGATGTGAGTGTAGTAAGTAGCACCAGAGAACATCACACGTAATAACAGCAAAATTATGTAATGATCAGCTATAACAGACTTAGCTCTTCTCAACAATGTAGTGATTCAAGATGGTTCCAATAGTCTTGGGCTGGAAAATGCCATCCACATCCACCAGGAAAACTATGGAGACTGAATGTGGATTGAAGCATGCTATTTTCACCTTTTTTTGTTTGCTTTTTCTTGCTCGTGTTTTCCCCTTTTGTCTGATTTTTCTTTCACAACATGAAAAATATGGAAACATGTTTAAAGTGATCGTATGTCTATAGCCTATACCAGACTGCTTGCTATCTTGGGGAGGAAGGAAGGGAGAGAAAGGAAGAAAAAAATTGGAACTCAAAATCTCACAAAAATGTATGTTGAAAACTAGCTATTCATATGACTGGAAAAATGAATTGAGGGAGGAGGAATAGTCATGGATAACCATTTGTTGGGAATATTATAGAGGAAGGAATTTTCCTCAGGTTTCAGTTGAATTACTGGGCTACTTGATTGATTCTAACACTGATTCTATGAATGTGTATTAGGTTTTTCACTTGGGAAACTCCCCATAACTAGAAATGTCTAAAAAGAGGGTAGAAAGCATGTTTATAAAACCTTATTTTAAAGCAGGGATCTATGAACTGGTTCCTGTCTTAAATTTATATTTCAATATAACTGGTTTCTTTGCAATACTATATGTTCTATATTATGTCCATAATAATGTTGTTCTAAGAAGTCCATACGTTTCACTAGATAATCCTAATTGTCTAAGACATGAACAAAAGTTAAAAATCCCAGTTAGAATACTATTTGTTGATATTTTAGAGAAGTCATATTAAGTCATGAGATTGTACAAGATGAACTTAGATTTGAGACTTCTTTGATTCTCTTGGCTTAATTAGTCATTAGAACCTAGAGTAACTGGTTATGGAAAATGAACAGAAGAATTTTTGTTTTAGTAAATTGCCAGTTTAAAGTAAGAGTTCGAATGATCTTTATTTTATTTGTGATTTATCTGCACTATTTTTCCATTGATTCAATTCCCTATTGCATTCACAGATGATTAAAGTTCCTAGGTATGGGCAGACAAAGGTGAGTCATCACCTACAACACTGTGATTTCAGATGCATCAACATGTCTTGAAGTCCTCATAGACCAAAAAGGACAGAATTTGCAGGACCCACAGGGAAACCTAAAATGGTTGCACACAAACCAATCATATGAATCCAGATTTCTTAAGAATAAAAACAAAAAGTTAGTCTGTCAAGCTATCGCCTGGAACTAATTTTACCCTGAATGTTTCTCAAATGACTTATTTGACCCAGCAAATAGAGGCTGAAACATTTTCTCGGATACTTATGATATCTCAAACCTCTCCAAATTAGGAATTGTGCTTGAGACAATATAGCCCTACTCCCTGTCTAAGATACATAGAAATTAATACCTGCAAGCAACATATTGATTTAGGAAACCACAAATAACATGGTCTATGTTGTATTGAGTTTTTTATTAAAACATTTCTAAAACATTTCCTACATGTAAATCTGATTCAGTGCACACTGGGGAGTTTTGTTGACCATTTGATCAGAGGACCTCAAGTTTGTTACTCCTGATCTAAAATACCAACAACCTTAATGATAGTAACAACTCAATGGACCTAAATCATAAGAGGTTATCTTGGTTACCCTGAACTCCCTTCCCCATAAATTGGGCTATCAGTTTGGACCAGCCCAAAAACTTTAATAGAATTTGATTCTGCCTCATTTCCTCTCCTCTGTGCCTCACAAAATTAAAAGGTAAAATTTTGCTCTGTCACGGACTAACATAGCAGCACTCTATGCTACAATAGTATTCAATCAAAGAACTGAAGACCAGAGGGAATGTGGACAGGACACCAGTATATGTGGTACTTTACTAGGCCTGAGGGAAAAGGGACTGGCATGTAGCTAAAGCCAAGGTTGGCTGCCCAGAAGTCAGTTGGAGCAGGAACCAAGGCCAGTTCCCCTGAAAAGAGTAGGCTAAGACAACTTTGAGGTCCAACCAATGTAAAAGGGGAACGAATGAGAAAGTGAATTACAAAACATCTTTAGATGTCAAGGGAAAAATCCAATGATAAGCTCCTTACTAGCTGGGAATGGGTTCAATTTATCTTGTTTATGTCTTGTCCACAGAAGCAGCTTGGAAAAACAGACAAGGTTCTGTATTTCATTTCAAGAAGACTATAGCCCAAGTCATACCTCCATCATGTAATATTTGTGAGACGAGGGAAATTACTTAGCCTTTCAGTAACCTGGGCAAACTCTCAAAGATATTAATTTACTGACAAGTTGCTGATCTACATTAATAAAGGGGTTTCCATAATATGCTTTCTCCAGATAGATGATTAAGTATATTGTCTCACCTTTATCTTTGTCTTCTAGGAGTCTTGCACAATGCTTAACACACATATAATAGGTGTTTAATAAATATTTGAATTTTACTGTTAAATTATAATTTAGACTACTGAAGTTAATCACAGGAGAGAAAAGGAATTAAATAATTTTCAACTCAGTCATGGGAAATAGTTTCAATGGCAAGTGGTAATATTTAAGGGCATGTGTTTGGGTTTTTTAAAGTTAATTGGTAATTATTTAGATGAAACTGTATCATCACTCAAGATCTCAAGATAGGCTTTTGAGTCGAACTGTCAATAATATACAATGTACACAATAATATACAAATGCTTTTTTTTTCCAAAAATAAATTACGAATGGGCCATAAACTACTATCTCCAGAATCTATTTAATCATATCTGCAAAACAGCTGTTATACACCTTGAGTTTATACTATATATTTCAGAAATAAACAAAAGAAAAAAGTTTGGTCTTTGAGAGCTTGAAGAAAACTTAGGATCTTAGATATAATACTTTCTTTTTACAGGTGAGGCAACCATGTCCTAGAAAAGGTAAGTAACCTCACTAATATTACATAAGGAGGAAGAAGTCATATTATCTAGCTATCTTGTTTTATAGATGGAAAAAGAGAGGCCCTCCTTGGAGATCTAAAAAGATTTGCATAGGTAATAACAGAAACAGTGTTGAAGCCCATCTTCTCTGGATCCATCTATAATGTCTTTCCTATATGGTACGTATATGATGAGCACATCACATGGACTCCTTGAGAAAAGCGGAAAAAATTTAGTCCTAGTACTGTCTTTAAGAAAAGCCCTCATCATATTTTTATTGTCTCTTATCAGAGAAACCAGCTATATTTTGGAAAGGATTGTTTCAAGTTTCTCAACCCTCAGTCCATGTTAGCATGAGTCAATTCTGACACAAGAACTGAATGGTGAGAAATGAGAGAGCCATTAAAATGTTCTTTCAGGGATAGCTAGGAGGATACTTTCTAGCAGTGTGACTCTGAAAAAGTCACTTAACCATGATTGTCCCCAAAAGAATAAAAAAAAAAATATGTTCTTTCAGTCCCACACTTTTGTAGATAATGCAAAAAGTGATTTTATAAAAAAATAAATAAATAACACTTGACTAGAGCCTAACCAACTCTTCTCATAAGGATTTCACAACATCCCTAAAGGTTCCTAATTACTCCTAGTACAGCTTAGCTCTAAATAATTGACCGAAGGCATGATGGGGAGAAACATGCTTGTTAAATTCCCAGGATCCCCCAGCTAGTCAGTTCTTTTCTTTTTATCTTCAGTTAACTGTGTCACCAAATCAACACCATAATCTTTATGGATCCTGTGTCTAGCAAGGAAGAGATGAACAATTCCCACCAAACACTAAGCAAGTACTAACAGTTTGATGGATCATAAAATCCATCATTTATGCCTCTAGATGGTTGGATACAAAGCACAGAATTTGTAAAGCAGAAAGAAACAAATGTCATGCTATATAACCAAAAGTGCAATCTTTGTTTACTTTTGACTATTATTTTGCAAATGTCATTTGTAATTAACCTAATTAATCCAGTTTTCTTCAGAGTGAAATATGAGCTTAATATATTTCCTAGTAAATTATAACATCCCAAATATTCACTGCTCCATATCATAAGTCCCTAATGAATAATTTACCAAACTTAAATTAATAAGAATCCATATTAAAAGCCTTTAAAATATTTATTTCAATCTTCATTTTCCATCTTTGATTTTGATATATTTTTGTATAAAGTAGTTTTTAGACTTCAGATTTGAAAGGAACTTATTCATCATTTTACATATGAGGAAACTGAGGCTTCCAAGAATATCATGAAAGTAAAACAAGGATCTGGAGCTAGGTCCTCCCTCTCCCAGTCCTCTATTCTCTTTTATACCACATCATCTCCATATTTCACTTTCTTCCTCATAGCTTCTTCCAAGTACCATATTATTTGGCCAATCCAATTAAAAAAATCAAATTATAGGATTATTCAGATTTAGAGGATTTAATGGGCTTTAGAGATTGCCTAATTATTTTCAGACTATTTTATAGCTCAGGAAACTGAGTCCCATGAAGGATCCATGACTTATATAAAGTGACAATAGGATAGTATAGTAGAAAGCATCTGAGAATTAAAGTTAGGAAGTCCTGAATTGTAATGTAGCTTCTGATTCTTATTAGCTGTATGACCCTGAGCAAGTAACTTAACTTTGCTCCTAATTTGAAAAATGGTAATAATAATATCTACAGGACCAAACTCAAAGGGATGTAGTAAAGCTCAAATTAGATTTTTAATGCAAAGTGTTACATAAATTTTAAAGTGCTACATAAATGTCAATCATGATTAGTAGTAATATCTAGGTCACCACAAAATGTATATCTCTTAGCTACTCATCCAGGACTTTTTTCTCTAAAACAGTTGACTTACCTTATGTACTTTTAAAAGAGCAAAATCAGTTATTTTGCAGTTAGGCAAACAGCTACCAAGTATTATGACTACTTGGTGAAAAGCCCACAACAGTATTACATTAGAGTCAGAATTACATATTAAAAAAATGTGTTTACATAGAAGTACATAGATATCTCCATATTTATATAGAATATACACATACATAAATATATACATATGCACACACATATGTGTGTCTACTGTTGCAGAGAGAAGAGACAGGGAAACAAAGAAAAAAGGTAAAAAAGAGGAAAAGGAAGAGAGAAATGATAGAGACATGGATAGATCTATGATCACACGGATGGACAGAGATAGATGATAAGTAATTCAATGGATAGCATGAAACAATATATGCAAAAACTATATAAATATTAGCTATCATTATTGTAATCAATTCAATTCAGAAAGCACTTATTATTGAGAGGCCACCACATATCAGGCACTGTATGAAGTGCTGAGATATGAGGAGAAAATGAAGCAATCCCTTATTTGAGAAACTTAGAAGTGAAACAGCACATACACAAACTAATAAGTCAAAACAAACATATTTACAAAATAAAAATTAATGAGAAATTTTGGTAGGTAATGAAGGAGAGCAATGACAACTGAGAGCATCAGGGAAAGCTTCCTATAGGAGATGTCAGACACTATGACCATGCTGTGAGAGAAACCGGAGGTTTTATAGAGATGGAGAGAGAAAAGAGAGCATTCTAGGAATGGAGGCACGCAAAAGTCAAGGTGACCTGTTATAATGAAGAATGACTTTAGAGCTCTGGATTCAAATCTCAGCTGCTGGAAGCTTCAAACAAATTTTGCTCGCTTAGGATTCTAAGAGTTGTCATCTGTGGAATTGGAGGCAGTTCCCACCTGAAGTCAATGACAGATCTTTGACTTATTGGCATATAGATTTCAATGGGATAAAAGCTTCATTGGAGAACCAGGTTCAGAACTGGAGGGGATGAAAAAGTTAAAGGAGGAGCTATCTCCATCCAAGAGAAGCCAGATGCACTAACACATCACAGAAAAATTGTTTTAATATAGGTACTGGAGCATTTAGCTCAACAAGAAAAAAAATCATGAAATAGTGATTTTTTTAATCTAAAAGAAAAAAAAAAGATAGATAACTCTGTTACTTGTGTATAAAGTGTTGGACAGCTAAGTAATACAGATTTAAATTTAAAATGACAGATGCATTGGCTTGGAACATCATGGGCACTGAAGGTAACCTATATTCTTTTCAGCAGCTCATAGTTAACTATTAAATGGCAATGGTATTGGGTCAAAAATTTAGTTACAAATGTCGGTAAACATTGGATAGTAGATTATCACTTTCCCCAAAGGAAGTACCGTCCCTGGAGAGCTAAAGGGGAAATTCTATTGATAGAAGTCAAGTGTGCACAAATCTGAAACCCCAACTCAATTCAACAAGCATTCATCAAGTAATTAATTTGCACAAAATATTATGATAGGAGGAGAAGAATAAGAACAAGAAGGAAGAGGAGGAGAAAAAAGAGGAGAAGGAAATAAAGGAAGAGGAAGAAAAAGAGCAAGAGGAGGAAGAGGAGAAGGAGGAGGAAGAAAAAGACAGTTCTTGCCTTCAAGAATTTGACTTCCTTGTGGGGCAAATAACATGCACACAAGGAAAGCTTTACTGGGGGTATTAGAAAGATCACAAACAGATTTAAAGCTAATAGTCTTGTCCCTTAATTTTACAGATTAATACTGAGAGATTAAGTGACTGACAGATTAAGTGACAGACTCTGAACCCAGGTCCAATGACTAATAGAAACAATCTCTCCACTGTAGCACATAGGATTTTAGGAAGATTTGAAGAAAGACAAAATATTTTTAACTGTAAAATAATAGATGGTTTCTAGGAAAAGGTGACATTCACTTTGAACCTTGAAGGAACTTTGTTTATAGATCTTTTAAAAAATACTTCCAAACTACTATAGTTTGTGATAATTCAATATCTTTAGAATATCACTATGTATTTCCCCTTTAATCCTTAACCAGCCTATAGTATATTATACCTGAAGTCATGAACACCTGAGTTCAAAGTAGCCCTCAAGCTCTTACTGACTTTATGATCCTACACAAGATCACTTAACACTTATCTGCCTCAGTTTCCTCATTTGTAAAATTGAAATAATAATAGCACCTATCATAAAGGCTAAGGTGAATATAAATGAAATAATATCTGTAAAGGGTTTTGCAGACCATAAAATACTCTATGTGCTAGGTATTATTTTTCAATAAGGGAATGGAATAATCTGATTTGCTTGTAGGAAGTATAATATCCTTAGAAAGAATGAAGATTAAAGTCAATTGCTCCAAAGTAAACTAGAATTTAGTATTGTGAAGACAAAATATCTCAATGATTAAATGATTTCTTTTGTACTTTTGTTTGGGTTCTTTTCTATTGAAATAAATCATTCTTTAAGAATAAGAAATAAATCATTCTTTTTGTTGTGCATCATGATAAATGTAGAAATATGTATAGAAGAATTATACATGTTTAATACATACTGGATTACTTGCTATCTAGAGGAAGGGGGAGGGAGAAGAGAGGGAAAAAATTTGGAACACAACGTTTTGCAAGGGTGAATGTTGAAAACTTTTTGCATGTATTTTGAAAATAAAAAACTTTTGTTTAAAAAAAAAATCATTCCCCACCAAAGCTTTGAGTATAGAGACTAATAAAGTTACATATTTGGTAAATAAATTGGAAAAATGTTAAGGATAATAAAAATAAGACTGTTTTATGATTAATTGAAATACCCACATGGTAAAAAAAAAATATTAATGGTAGTAATAATAACAAAATTATAGATAGGAGATACCACATTAATAATAGTTTAAAATAATAATACTTGAAAATGTGAGGAGATAGTAATATTAATATACAATCATGTAGAAACAATACATAATGGAAATGTGCTATCATTTATAAAAGACTATGTGAAGAAGAATAAAGAGTACTATCTTAAGAATCAAAGGAGATAAGTTCAAATTCTGTCCCTGATATCACCTATGGGACCCTGAACTAACCACTTAATTTCTGTGGTCCTCAGCTTTCTCATTTGTTAAATAAGGGGACGTGACTAGGTGATCCCTGAAATCCCTTCCAGAACTATAACTCTGATTTATTGCACTGCAAATACAAAACCCAAAATATACTTGAGGATAAAATAAATCATCTCAAACCAGGGAACCATCATAGACAAAACAATTGTTTACAATCACCTGGGCATAACATTGAGTCATAGAAATATAAAAATCAAGTTTGAGATAGATGTCATCCTACTGAATATTTGTAATCTCCAAATTACATGGGATGAAAAGCTGTCAAATTATAGAGACCTAGCAAAAGAGATCAGAACAATAAGGGAACAAAATTACAGAGAGAGAGAGAGAGAGAGAGAGAGAGAGAGAGAGAGAGAGAGACAGAGACAGAGACAGAGAGACAGAGAGAGACAGAGAGGGCGAGAGAGAGAAAGAGAGGAGAGAGAGAGAGAGAGAGAGAGAGAGAGAGAGAGAGGAGAGAGAGAGATCTGATTATCTTCTCTGCTACTAAAATTGTCCCAAAAGCATCATGACTAAGATTTAAAGGTGCTTTATGCTTTGCAAAGTATTTTACAAAAATTATTTAATTTCCTCACAGCAACCAGTGAAGTGTTATTCCCATTTTACTGTTGAGGAAACTGAAGCAAATGGGGAGGGCATATTTTGTTTTGGAAAGGGTGTTTGGGTTTGAGGGTTTCTGGTGACTTCCCCAAAGTTTAATACATAGCCAAATACGTAACCAGTACATATTTGAGGCCAGATTTGCTGGACTTCAAGTTCAGCTCTCTCTCCACTGTGTCCATACTTTTATTCAATTACACAAGCAATTATTTAATTTATCTGCAAAAAATCCACTGAGATACACATACACACAGACACATATGGAACTCGTGTATTATATATTATATATATAAATATAAATTAATAATGAGACAGAAATTTGCCCCCACTCTCTTTTTTTCTCAATTTTATTTTATAAAAGATGTGAAGAATCAGGACAACTACTGCTACTACTCACATTTATAGACAGCTTTCAGGTTTGCAAGGTACTTGAAATACACATCATTTAATTTTTAAAAGAAAAATATAGGTTTTTAGCATCCCTACTTTACAGATGAAAAAACTGAGACCTAGAAATTTGAAGTCAAGTTGACTATGGCCAAACAAGTAAGTGATGAAGATGATTTAAACCTGAATCCAAGCCCAGATCTCCTTCCACTATCCGCTGTAATGGAGGAAAGGAAGGAGAAAGGAATCCCACAGAAAGACATTATCAAGTACTACCATAATATATTACAAGGTGGTGGAAAACAGTTGCTCATCAGAGAAGGAAAAGTAAGAAAGGACAATTGCTTCAAAAAACCCAGAGGGCTTTAGACTACATGACTTCTGACGGTTTTTCCTACTCTCAATTTCAGCTACTCAAGCTTAAAAGTGCACTAACCCTCTTTTTAAAGAGAGAGAGAGAAAGAGAGAGAGAGAGAGAGAGAGAGAGAGAGATGGAGGGAGGGAGAAGGGGAAGGGGGGCGGGAGGCTTGAACAAACCACAAAACTTTGAAAAAGTGTTCTATAACACTGAGAAAACAGAAACACTTTGAAACTGATATTCCCCAATGAATTTATGCTGCCTCCTTCTGGATCCCCAACTTGTGAACCTCAGGAAGTGATTTTAGCATCAGCCCGGTGTACTTCCCCCCGTCTTGTGATGTATCACAGTGGAGCCTGATTTTACAGCTGTAGCTGTAACTTCCCTTTACTTTGCTCCAAAATGAATTTCATGCTTAACTTGTTTTTCTTAATTAAACTTCCTTTCCCAGCCCCTAATATGGGTATTATTAAAACTCATTAGTCCCATTCACGCTGGCCTGTCACTTTTGGGCTCCACATTCATACATTGAAGGGCTCCATAGCTATATATAGGGCGAAGATTAAATAATAAATATGAGGACTTGAGCGGTTTATGAGTGTCAGGATGAGAAAGGGGCTGCAAGGCCCATAAGGTTTCTCACAAAGAAAGGCATTGGGGCTAAAGCAAAGATGCTGACACATCTCTGATCCATAAAGGCTGCAGTAATAGCAGCAATAAAGGTACAGGGCCATTGACTGAGAATTTCCCTCACATGCAATGGAAACAGGCAGTGGAGATCTCCTATTTACTGTTGGATAAAAAGGGAGCTGTGTAGGAATTCCTCAAAAGTTTGATGTATAATTTCAATCATTTCAAATGCCCCAAGTGATTTGCTCAATTTTTTTTCTACTGTACACAGAAATGTATCCTCCTCCTTATGAAGTTCATTTTAAGGATGGTTAAATCCCATGAAATGTCTAGGTGTATTATCATAAAGTCTTTGATAGATCCTGTTGGTAACATCAATGGACTCCACCAATGACAGAAAATAAAGAACCATTTATCCAATTTCCTTGCAGATATTTGAAGATGCATTAGGATATCTGAATATGGGACATCCTGGAATATTATATTTCATGTTAAAAGAATTGAAAAAGTTAAGTTAGAAGATTAACTTTCTAACTTCTACTGTCTGACCTAAAATCTCTAATTCTTAAATTTTAGAGCATATTAATAAGTAATAATAACATAAGTTAAAAATGATGGAGAGATCCTAAAATTAGCAAGACTTAAAATTGACAAGATTTGAATTCGGATCCTACTTCAGACATCATTATCTGTGTAGCCCTAGATAATTCCTTTTAGTTCTCTGATCCTTGTTTTCCTCAATTATAAATGTGATGCATAATAGAAACTATGTCCCATCCCCTAGGATTCTTGTGAAAAGTAAATGATTTAATTCATGTAAAGAATTTTATAAGCCTCAAGGTAAAATTATTATTATTATTATTTTATTGGATCATTTCAGTCATGTCTGACTCTTTGTGATGCCTTTTAGGGATTTTTTTTTTTTTGGCAAAGATACTAAGTATTTTTTTTTCATTTCTTTCTCCACCTCATTTTACAGTTGAGGAAACTGAGGCAAACAGTATTTACTGACTTGCCCGGGTCACATAATTAGAAAGAGTCTGAGGCTGAATTTGAAATCACAATGAAGAATTTTCCTGATTTTAGGCTAAGTGCTCTACCCACTGCCCCACCTAGCTATACTATTTTTATAATTAAGAAGATTCAAAATTCCAACACAGCTTCACATAAGGCACTGGATTTAGTATCAGGAACATTTAGCAAGGTTCTAAGACTTTTTCAGACATTTCCTAACTGTGTGATTGAGTCAAGTCTATTACCTTATGTGCCTCAATTTCCTTATACGCAAATTAAGGTTTGAACTTAATGACTTCTAAGATACCTTCCATTTCTAAGCCAATGATCTTACGGTTTTGTTGAAAATTAAGAAATAATGAAATACTTTTATACCAAGTAAAGTATAATAAGAATTTTGCATTCATGATATGTCTAGTGTTTACTTTGGAGAGTTTCAGAAAAACATAAGAAATGAAAAGTCATTTTTATTTAGCACCCTATTAAGACTATAAAGTGGGGACGGCGAGGTTACACAGAGGATAGACCTCCAGCTTAGGATTCAGGAGAAATAGAATTCAAATTCAGTCTCGGGTACTTATTACTTGCCAACTTTGTGATTCTGGAGAAGTCACTTAATTACAACTTCCACACATACACAAACACGCACACGGGTATGTATAGATAGATACACACACATACACATATATGTGCATATAGATAAATATACTCACACACACCCCTCTGTCACTGTGTGTGTGCACATGTATGTGTGTGTGATATTTCACTTAATGTAAAACAAAAGGAATAGAAGTATGAAAGGATAGACTTGATTCTGATTCCTATTATATATGAGACACTGTGGAAGTCATCTAAAGTTTCAACACCTCAGTCAACAGTTTCAATCTATATATAATGCCAAGTGAAATGGTTCTCAGGTCACAGGACCTGGGTTCCTATTCCTTATTCTTATTCTTGTGTTATCTTAGGTAGGAAACCCTCTTTGGAACCCCCCATCCAAAACTCTACAATGAAGAGATTGGGGTAGTTGGCTTCTCTGGTCCATTCTACCTCTAGATCCATGAACCTATAAATCTGTGAATAGTTTTATGTTCTTTTTCATTAAATATTTTAAAAATATAATTTAAAATTTTAACTTTTTTTTTAATTTTGGGTTTAAAATTTTCTCCTTCCCTCCCACCTCTACTCTACCCCTTGAGAAGACAAGCAATATGATATTGATTATACATGTAAAGTCTTATGAAAAATATTTCCATATTAGCCATGATGCAAAAGAACACACACACACACACACACACACACACACACACACACACACATACAAACAATAGGAAAGGGGGAAAAGTCTGCTTTGCTCTCAAAGTCCACTAGTTCTTGCTCTGGAAACAGATAGCAATTTTTATCATGGATTGTTTGGAGTTACTATAAACATTTCAATCTGTGTTAATGGAAGTAATTTCTATACTGGGAGTTCCCCAAATTAATAACATCACAGGCAGAGTATGTAGGGAAAGCTTAGCAGTGATTGGACAACTCAAATGTCCCACACAGTTTTGCAACAGAAAAGAGCATCACTTACAAAGTTAGTAGTCAGGAAAAGGGAGAGCCGTCAGGACCCATTGAAGGGAAAAGGGCAAAACACTGGCTGAGCCTTGACAAGTTTCACAAGAATCTCTGTAGTAGTAATAACCTGCTCAGGAGTCAATGTCATTTCTTTTCACTAACATTATAAAATGTGTCTTTAATTTCAGTGCTCAGTGAGGCTTTTCCTTGCCATTGCTTTTTTTTTTTTTTTAATCCACAACCTATAGAATACCTCAGAAATAAAAGCAGAACATTGCGTCTCTCAGTGTGTATGTGTGTCTGTGTGCGCGCGCGTGTGTGGAAAGTACCACCCAAACACAAGCACATTATATCTTTGTCATAGATATTAAAAAAAAAAAAAAGCAAACTTTTTCAGGATTCCAATCAAGTCTTTGAGTAACTTTGACACTGTCTGCTCAGTTGCTTCGGGACACCGATCTAACTGGTTTATTACTATCACTTTTAATCCTTCTGATAAACTGTTTTCTTTTCAAATCCTGATTTTTTTTTCAAAAGCTGATAGGAAATTTTAACTATCACTTCCAAAGAACTGCCCCCATCATAAACAAAGATAAATTTTAATATGTGAATTATAGTATGGAAACATTGTTTTCAAAATTGGGAAAAAAATAATATACCAAGTAGCCATTTCCATGATGCTACAGAATAGCCCTGAATCTTATTCTTTGTATTCTATTCCCTTTTATATGCTGGAAAATGCAAGTAAAAAGTTAATAGCCTTCCCCCTTGACAACAATCAGTATTACTTAACCATTACAAATGCATCTTTCAGCTGGTCCTCTGATTTCAACAATCCTATGGCACATGCTGGCATATGAATCAGTGATTATGAAATATGCAAATTCATTTAAAAATTAGCCCTTTCCCCACATTGAAATCCTCCAGTTACTTTCACATCCATTTACAAGCCTCCTCCACCTCCTCCTCCTCCCTTCCTGTCTCGAAATCACCATCTTTAAAAGACTGCCTCACCTCCAACAAAATAGTCCCAAGCATGTCCACTTGGACCAGGGTGCTGAATATGAACAGCCGGATTCTCTGCAAGCCCGAACAGTGGAAATTCTGAATGACCTGCCATCTAACCTCTTTATTCATCTGTCTCAGAGAGCCTTGTCACTGGCCTTCTCTGTACTCTGTGCTAGCTCCCTTCCGTGTTTCAGTTAAACTGCTGGAAGGAGATGTTAAGTGTTGCTGGTTAGTGCAGTTAGTAGGCTTGGGTATGCTAGGGCACATCATCGCCTCTCTGCTAGTTACACTCTGCATGTAATCCACGTGACAGCCAGCTCGGTGGAATAAAGACAATGCATGTCCTCTCAGATACCTATTTAGGGAGAAAAATGTTCCTTAAGATTCTTTCTTTCTATTGCTATCATTTTATCGAGTCTCTAAAATCTTAAAAAGCCAGAAAATTGTAACTTGTTCCACCTGAATAGCTCTTGTCAGTCTGCTTTGCTTTTTTTTTTTTTCTTTAAAAAATGAGAGGGGGGAGAGAAAGGGGAAAAAAACAAAAAAAAAGAAGAAAGAAAAAGAAAAATCTGACTTGGTGAAATCTGCTTTTTTCAGAACTGGAAGAGCTTTGGGAAAATCTACAAGGAAAGTTTGGGGAACCCAACCATAGCGCTCCTCCGATCTGTGCTCAAATTGTATAAAACATTTGCCATGTCCTGAGGAAGCAATCCCACATGAAAGATTTTGAAATGACGTTGATAAGTGGGCTTTCACGGCACATACATGAGAGTGTAGCTCCCTTGAGTACTCAGACCATGTAGACATCTATGTATATCTGGTAGGCAGGAAGTCCTGAATAATATTTGCTATTTCTCTTTAGAAAAAGTACTAAACACTCTAAGTCTTGTCTTTCATGTTTGCAAAATACCCCTAACTCCATTTCTTCTTTGTGCTTTTTCCTATCTGAGAGATCAACGTGAAATTAGCCCTTTTCAAGGAAAAGCCAACAAAATGATGATGCTACAAAGGGTCAGAGGGGAAAAGGAGGGATTGTTGTTATTAGCTTATCCACTATAACAATAATGCCCCCACATGGAGCTCGATATTTCCATTAAACAAATCAACTCTATCAACTGTGATGGCTTTGAAGGCATATGGGATCCTAAAATGGTTGGGGAAGCTCTGGATGCTTTTCCTAATTCCAATGTAACTTCGAGCTGTAACTCTAAATCATCTGGCTGACTCATTTTAATTATACCTGCTGGAAGCTCATCATCCTTCCCCAAGGGAAGGAGAGATATTAGGGGGAAAACTGCAAGGAAAGAGGGAAATGAAGAAATGGGATTTGAAGGTCCTGGATTCAACTGCAAGAACGTGTCTGGGAAAACACACACGGGGATGCATCTCGCCATCAGGAAAGAAAGCCCAGCAAGTGGCAAGGCAATGGACGGATGCTTCAGAAATGCAGCCGCCTGCCTGCCGGGTGCACTCTAGCTAGCTAGAGTCGGCTGGGCTTTGAGAGAAACGGAGCCAGAGGAAGAGGGTGAGGGGGGAGAGAAGGGAGAGCAGAGAGCGAGAGCGAAAAGAGAGGAGAGAGGGAGAGAGGAAGTGGGAGAAAGAAGGAAAGAGGGAGAGGGAGTGCAGGGACAGGAGGGAGAGAGGGAGGGAGGAAGAGTGAAGGGGAAAGGGATGGGGGGTGGGTGAAGCTGCAGAATCTACCGATTTAACTCAAGGAAAGTTACCTATGACTGTGATATTGACAGTCCTGCCAGGGAAGAGGGGTACATAAAACAAAACCTGAGTGCCCAGTTGACCGCTTCGCAGATTTCCAGTGACCCTGAAACCCTGCGTGTGTATGTGTGTGTGAGAGTGTGTGTGTGTGTGTGTGCCTGTGTGATTGTGTCGATTTTTTTGTGTGTGTGCAAGCAGTCTATTCTCCCCACAACCCCAACAAAATCCCCCACCGCACCCCCAGCAGCAGCAATGGGAGCAGCAGGGATATCTGTTCTGTTTCTCTTCCCCCTCTTTTTTTTTTTTTTTTTTTCCTTCTCTCTCTCCTTTTTTTTTTTTTTCTTCCCCTGTGGCGTGCATGAAGCTTCTCCCAAGCACCGCCGCCACCGTCTCCTCCCGGGAAGTTCCCCCGCGGAGGCAAGCGGGCAGCCTAGACTGCAAGAGCGTGCTCCCCCCAGAACCAGGGCATCAGAACCTAAAGTTGGGAGCCCCCCTCCCCTAGGGTAGGGGGGAGCTGTCCAGAGGCCGCGCCCCCGACACCCCGGCCCGCTCCATCAGGGAAGGGGCGCCGGGACTAGATCGGGTTCCCCCCTCCCTCGCACACCCCCTTACTTCTGGCCACCCCCGCAGCAGGTTTGGGGTTCGAGCCCCTTCTGTCCCCCGATTTCCAAGAAGGAACCCCTGGCGGTGGCACCTGCAGCGAGATGCACCTGCAGACCCGGCAGCTGGCCAGCCCGCCCCCTCCCCAATTAAGAGCGCCCCCCAATATTCCCGCCCCAGCCCACTGCGAGAGCAGCCCCCAGCCCGGGCCCCCAGCCGCTGCCGGCGAGAAGCAAAGTCTTTACCAGTTCAGTAGGCGTTTGCAGTGGCGGCCCCGCGGCGCTCCTGGCTCCGGCGTTCCAGGCGTTATTGGGGCTGGAGCAGCTGCAACCCGGGGCTCCTCTCTCCTTCTCTCACCCCCCCTCCCCGACTGTCTCTCTCTCTTTCTCTCTCTCTCTTTCTGTCTCTGTGTATGGATCTCTCCCTCCCTCAATCTCTCTCTCTCCCTCTCCCCGCCCCCCTAAATCACCCCAGACAGTTCCCAAACCTAGCGATCGTGCCGTCCCCCCTCCAGTTGCACCAGCGATCCCCAGGGCTGCGACCCCCCAGGCTGCTTCACGGGAAGCCGACCATCCGGCGAGCCCCAGACGCGGTCCAGCCCAGCGCTACTTCTTGGCCGCTGCAATCAGATAATCCTGCTAATCCAATAGATTTATCTCGATGGGAAATTGACCTCCAAAACGAAGCCCCCCCCTCCCCGGACTGAGGCTGGCCACTGGAGGGATCCCCGAGCTCGGCGGCGGGGGAAAGAAGGGGCTGAAGCTCTCTTTGGGGGTGGCGAGGCTAAAAAAATCTTTTTGGATTCTGGGTGCACCGCTCGCAAAAAAAAAAATGCCGAGGACCCTGCTTTTCCCCTAATATAGGTTTCAACTCCAAATTGGTGCTGGATGAAAAATGGTACAAAGATACCCCTAGTGGCAACAAGCAAGACTGCAGCCATTCCACTTTTTCCCCCTTTTTTTTTTCCTTTCCCCTTTTCCCCAGAAGATATCCCTTTGCTACCATAGTTAAACATCAAGAAAGATGACCCGAGATTAATATGAACAGCATATGCACTACCATAGAACTTGTCTGAAGAGGTGGGTTTTTTTCTCTTTTTCTTTCCCCCCCTTTCTCATATCCGTTATGATTCTGTTATTTCCCAGTAACCTCCCTCCTCTCCCTTCCTCCAGAATTCTTCCTCTAGTGGTGTTTCCAAGATGCCAGTTTAGGATAAAGCAGGGATTTCAAAGCAAATATCTTTGTTTCTAGAAAAAGAAGTCAGACCCTGCGAGTCCAAACGAGTGGTCACAACCTTTTTGATACAAGCTGTGGTCAGAAACAGGATTCATAAAACTGCCTTTTTCTTTTTGCTATAATGACTGAATGTTTAGCAGATTTCTTTTCATTTCCAAATCCTGACAGTAATTGGGCACAACAAGCAAAATGGTGGCTCCCTGGAGCCTAGAACCAGAGGGCAGAGTCTAAAGGTGATTATGAACCTGGCAAGATTTTAATCTGGCAATCCTGAAATTCAGGAGTCCCTGGATTCCATTCAGACTCTTTCAGAGAATTCTATAGCCAAGTGCAATGAATGGGGGTTGGGGGAGAACATACTGAGAAGGTCACGTTACTGATGAAGTTGGCCACATTCAGGCGAATGGTGGCTGTGAGGATCCTAAGGTTTCTTTGGATAGTGATAATCATGGACATTTTCTGGTTATATAATTTAACTCATAGCATAATAGAAGAAAATAACTGACATTTACAAAGTGCTTTACCATTTACAAAGCTCTTTCCACAAGTTTGAGATCTAATGTGCACAGCAATGCGATGAGAGGTCAAGCAGTTAGTATTATTAATGTAATTGTTACTATTATTATTATTACCATTCCCATTTTACAAATTTAAAAAAATGAAGCATAAAAGTTATCATTTGTCCCTGAGGACATGAGTAAAAAGAGAGTCAGCGCTTAAACTTAGTTCTCCTAGACGGTACAATAATCCCATAATCCTTTCCACTGTCTGGTAGAGGGGAAGCAGTTTGATGGAAGAGAGAAACTGTTAAACTGGGAAGGGAAGGGGATTTTCAGAAAGTCAAAATTCTTGTCCTAATAAGATCATCAACTACTTCATCAAGAAGTCACTCAAGATATCTGTGCCTACTATAAACTGGGGAGATTGAGCTTATACCTTCCAGATATCTTCCTATTAAGAATCATTTAAACTCCCCGAACCTGTTTCCTAAACTGTTTAAAAAAAAAAAAAGACTTATCTCACCTTACAGGAGGCTGTGTCATCAAATAAGCTATTACACCTTGCCAACCTTTGGTATAATATGTTATATAAGCCAATTTTATGTTTATTATTGATATTTTTAAAATTTTTGATCCTGAGTTATTATTTATATAATAATAGCACTAGAGCTGGGTCCTCAGAACTCATCCATTCTTTCCTTTCTACAAATTAAAAAAAAAAAAAAAAACAACTGAGCTAACAGCAGGTTATCTCATTTACAAGATTATGCAGATATCAAGAGTGAGAAGTGAAATTTGAATGTGTTTTCTCTGACTCCTGACATTTTTTTTTTCACTACACAATGATATCTTTGATACAGGGCACCCCCAATAAGGAAATTCCTTCCATCAATGAATATTATCAACCTCAATGCAAATTTAGTCTTTAGGAATGGCTTGCCTAGAATCACAAGCCTGTATGTGTCAATATAATTTGTTTCCTTTGTAATCCTAATTTTTTTTAAGCATTTAAAAACACTATTTTATGAAAGGATCTATTTAATCAGACTGTCAAAGGGATCCATGACACAGGAAAAGTTAAGCATGTTTGTCATAAGTGAGTAGTATTCTAAATTAATTGTGTGTGTTTGTGTGTCTGTCTGTCTGTCTATGTGTTCCTTGTAGTTTCTATTCAGTAACTATTTCTCAAGGACTCACTATATGCCAGGAACTGGGCTAAACACTAGAAAGAAATACATACACTAAAATTAAATACAGTTCCTGCCCACAGGAGCTTACCTTGTACAAGATCATATCCCAGTCCTGGCTATGAAGCGGTTTTCATTTGTTCCAATGATGGATCTCCATTTTTTACAATTTATAAATAAAAATCATGATCCAAAAGAAGGGAAAAGGAAAGATTGAATTGAATTGAAAAATAAAACCACTTGTATGAAACATATGAAAAGTGAAACTAAATTAGTGAAAGAAACTCAAAAGCAAATAAATGCAAATGTGCAATCCAGAGGCAACATAGATTGTGAAAAGAGAAATAAATTTGAAGTCCAAAGATATATGTTCTTGCTTACTCCCTAACTGTGTGACTCCCATGGCCCTCAGCATCCTCATCTGTAAAATGAGAATTGTGCTCTAGAGCCCTTTCAACTCTAGATCTCTGCTTCTCTGAGTCCAGGACATGATGATTTCTAATGTTTCTTCCAGCTCTGCATTCTAAGACTTATTTAAAGCAATAAGGCCTGATGATCTACAACCTAAGGGAGTTATAGAATCAAGGGATGTTATTGCAGTGAGCAGTCATTATATTTTAGAATTCACAAAAGATAGGAGAAGTAATAAAACATTGGAATCATACAAATCATAAAAGTTGAGAGCTGGGACGTTAGAAATCTATTTTTCCAGCCCTTCATTTTACCAATGAGAAGAATTAAAGAGGAAGGGTATTGAAGATAACCAGAATAAGGGTTCTAACAACCAGTTTGTGGGATATCTAGCCTGGACAAGAAAAGATCCCTGGAGAGTACGTGGGGTTGCTATCTGTCTTCAAAATGTCAATGGGTTTCTATTTAGAACAGTGATTTGGCTTGTTCACATTTGGCTAAGTGAACCAGAAATAGGTAAAACTTGTTAGTAGACATATTGAAGCTCAAAAAAGAGTTTCCTAAAAATTAAGTTAAGCAAATGTGGAATGGGATATTTCATGAGTCAATAAATTCACCATCCCCACAGGTCTTCAAGCAGACTTGGGATAACCATTGGGAGATACTATGGGATAGGGGGAGAGGTAGATATCTGATCACATATGGTTTAACTAGATGACCTTTGGTGGGTCTTTCAACTTTTGAGAGACATAATCATAGTTACATAAGTAAGTCTAGTACAGCTGAGATTAGAATCTGAGTCTTCAGGCATTTTACCCTTTAGTGATCCCTCAAATCAAAGGTCAATAGATGAAAAAATAAAGGTCAATGTTGGTAAAAGAAGGGAAAAAATGAACATTACGGATGCTAGAACAAGTTAATAAAAATATATTTGTCAACATCTCTAAATGCATGCTACTGAGAAATGATGAGTATATATTTCTTATAAGAACTCAACAATGCTTCCGTTTCTTTCAGTGATATACGATATACAAAAAAAAAAATAAGTAGAAAATCTTGCTGGATCCTTTGTAAAATTTACATCTATATTTTAAATGGTCTTCTAAAAACAAAAGAAAATAATCTATAAGTAAGCATCTATCTATTCAAAGGATTGCCTAGTTCAGGAGAGAAAATTTTCCAAAGAAACAATAGATAAAATAATGATAATCATAGTATTCATATCTTTGAATTGATCTATGACCTTATCAATGAAGATGTTTCCTCCAATAATGGAATTTTCAACCCACTCATGCCTATCCATCCTGGATAAGTCTTGTCTTCAATAAGTTCATTCTCTACAGGGATTTTTCTGAATGTACCTATAGAACCCTCTGGCTATCTATCTGACAATCTTACCATTAAACCCGCCTATCTTCTCTTCCTATCATGCATTTCTTAGATAAGAAATTTTACTCTAGCTATCTTTTGAAGTTCCTTGCTCTTTATATATTACAGCCTGCTCATACCCACTGTCCTCCACTCCTTTGCTTTTTTATGTGACACTTGTTTTCAGTACTGGGAGGAATTATTGAGTTCTATATATCATAGCAACACAACATTGGTAAAAAAATGTGGTTTGGTTTAGTTTAGTTTTATTTTAAAGACAGGCCTTTGTGATTGAGAGAAACTTGGGGTCATTAAAGTTGCTTTAAAATTTCCTGGAGCTAATTCAGGCAATTTTCCCATTAAATCTTGTCCCCAACTCATGAAACATTTGTATTGTCTACTACAGACATAAATACTAATGAGCAAGCTCTTTGGGTTGTCCATCCAATCGCATGTCAAAATATGGGCAATAAATATCCTTCATCCATTTGTTCTTTCCTGGAGGGATACTAAGAACAATCTAAATCACAATAATAACTGACATTTGCATGTGGCTTTAATGTCTGATAACATTTTGGATATACTAAATCATTTGATCCTTACAAAAGCAACATGAAGTAGGTGCTATAGTTATAATTATTTCTTTCTTTCTTTTTCTTTTTTTTTTTTTTAGAGATGAAGAAACTAAGGCTCAGGCAGGTTATGTGATTTGCTCAAGGTCACAGAACTATTAAGGATCTGAGATGAGATTCAGGATTCAAACAGAGGTCTTTATGAATTGCAGCCCAGTGTTCATCATATTATGCATATAAAACAACATGGAAATCTAACTCATGATTTCATATCTTTTTACGTTTCTCCTATATCACATTGAAGGAACTTACTTACAGAAAGAAAAAAAAAGAAATCAAAAATGAATTAACTGCCACTCATTGTTTAAAAATTTTATCAATAAGAGGGTACATTGTTTTTTTTTACATTTCTACATATCATTTTTGATGCTTTCCTCTATATTATCTTTTTACTAATTAATATTATAAACCAATCAAATGACTTAGAGTTTTAATTTGGAAACATTTTAAGATCTGATATAGAAACTGGAATAAGATATCATCTTAGGGAAAGATGTAAATTGAAATAATGGAGATTTTTACATTATGAGAGAAAATATCCTTTATAAACTTTGAAATATCCCTTTGTATAACATAATTTTAAGTTCCCAACACTTGAACCAAAATGAATAAACAAAAATTATTTACATACTTATTATATGTATTATGAGATAATCTAGACTGGTTAGATTCATGAAAGTTACAGAAATAGTGAAGAGATGTTTGTGAATACTGAAAATAGGTGTGCAAATAGAAAATAACAGGCAGATAGAAAGGAAATGGAAGAGATAAGGTTGGGGGGTGAGAGAGAGAGAGAGAGAGAGAGAGAGAGAGAGAGAAAGAGATGGCCATATTACCAAATCCTAAGTATTGCAAAGGCAGCTGTTTATGAAGATATTTTTCCTACAGGGATGAATTCACTCACAATCCTGCTTAATTAGGGAAGACGACTTGAAGTACTTGCCTGGCACCGAATATTGCAGGTATGTCTTGGGAGAGCACACCTGCTTTGATGCTAAATTTACCAGATGAGTCTTGATATTTCTAACTCAAACATTCTCAAGAACTGGTAATGGAAACCAAGTAAGTAGTAATAGGAGTCTGGGTATCTGGGGAATGAGCCCATCTCATCAAGAAATGGCTGCTCTGAGATGCTGAAAGAACATTACACAGTATACGAAGGAGGAAATAATGCAAAGTAAAAAAATAAAACCTATTTTGTCTCAGTTTACTTAATGATTTTCCAATATTCATCCCAACATATTAACAATAAATCAATAAGCCTAAATCCTGGTGATACAAAGATGAAAAATAAGAATCTTGCTCTCAAGTTTATCCCTATGACTAAACAACTATTTGTCCAACACCTGGTATACGGTACTTATCATAACAAGTGCTAAGAATTCACAAACAAAAAAAATGAAGAGTTCTTGCCCTCAAAGAGCTTTTGTTTTAACAGGAAACAATAGCAGCAGGTCTGTCCAAAGACTGTACTGGTAGCTGGAAATGGAAAAAAAGACCTGGAAAAAGGCCTCCAGTTCTTTGGATGATTCCCAATGGAGAATTTACAGGAAAATATGGAGAGAAATAGCACAGTTAAATGGAGATATGAGTTGAGCTGTCTACAATCGGGGCTTGTATAGCAAGTAACTATTGTTTCATTAATCAGACCATAGTAACAATTTAGAACTCTTATTTCTTTCTAGAGTACATCCCTTTTTATCAAGTCTACTTATATTTAATTGACATAATTATGTTCTGCTTTTGAAATTCCTAACTTTAAAATCTCTTATACTTTGATAAACTAGTATTTAAAGCCTACATTCTCAGTTCACAGAATTTCATTAGCCAGATTTGTTCCAGCCCAGATTTTGTACAGATATTACATGGGGGAAATTTCTAGGGATCAATCTTTCATCTTAAAAATGGATTCTTCTAAATCACTTTCATTGAATCTTTCAGCTATCTTTACCACTCTTTATCCCACCATAGTTGATTACAATTCATTCTCACATATCTTGGTAATATTTTTTACTGGTACAATTATCTTTGGAAATATATAGAAAATTCATATTCATGCCTTTGGAAGTTCATTACATTTTTTTTTCTGGGATCTGTGCTTGTTTTGTCTATAATGACTATTCATTTAATCAAGCTATGTTTTCATTATTATCAATCAACCTCACAAGCATTTCCTAAGACCTATTATATACTATGAAGGCATCTTTATTCTGGAAATGTAAAGAAAAAAATCAAAAAATCTATCTTCATATCAGTATGAGAAAGTGTGACAATAAATCTTAAAAGCATTCAATCGAAGGATATTCAATCTAGAAATTAGACAGATAGATGATAAATATTTATATTGGTATATATATATGTGTGTGTGTGTATAATATTATATATGTATGTATATATTTATATGGATAGATAGATAGATAGTTAAATGTCTTTGTTATAAATAAAGACCATACAGCTTATTTACATGCTTTTATCCCAAACTATCCCTTGCTCAAGGGCTGAGAGATGGAGATTTTGAAATTGAACCATCTATAAGTAAGATACTTTAACACCCTAAGTTTTAGTTTCTTTTTTTTTTCTCCTGTAAAATGAGAGCAATCATCTGCATCAACAATGTCATGGAATGATATGAGAAAAATTTTCAACCTTTAAACCCCAACATAAATGTAAACTTATTTTGTCTGGGAATTTTTGATAATAAAATGATATAGTAAAATAAACATTTGGGTGTTATTTGATGAGCATATTTCAGTTGTTTTGAAAGGTTTGTTTCCACAGTTTCCTGAAGATCAAAATTATCTTTTTATAAAAGAATGAGATATGATGTTCCTTCTATATACAAACACAAATATACATTTGAAACACAAACACACATTTGTGGAGGGAGAGGCATTCAGTTACTCAAACACGATTATACAAAGTATTGTGCCTGGTACCAAAGGACATGTATAGATGAATGAGGTATGATACATGTATTCTTCAATGTGTTCATAATCTGTGCACCCGACATGATTCTCCACACTCAAATAAGGGATTTAATATTTAAAAATAAAACCGAAATTATAGACAGCCTTTTAAAAAATTGATTTATGTTCCTATATATAAACAAGGGAATCTGTGGTTTTCTGTGAACTCCCAATACCTTTAACAAAATAAAGACTATTGTAAAACTAAATAGGCAGAAGCTCCAAAGTCATCTACTTTCTTCCATCCTGAGCTAGCTCACATTAATATCGCTGCCATCTAGTTTATACTGATGTAAATTCAAAGTTAAAGTAACTTTTCTCTACAACTTTGATCACTCTTTTTTATTTTCTGGAGGAAGAGAGAGAATTATGAGTATTTTTGAGGCAAACTGATGGAGCCCTCCTTCAATTCTCCTTAATCCTGATTCCTTCCAGTTTGGAAGGAGATATGCCAATGAAGGCAAGAAAAGAGTTACTTAATTCAAGGAGCTAAAGGCAAGATTTACTATGAATGAATATTTAGGAGGATTTTCTGCCATGATTATTAAAAACAGGGTGACAGAGAAAAATGTATCTGCATTTATTCATTCAACAAAATTATTTTAATGCTTACTGTATACATTAGGCAATACATTTTGCAAAAATTAAGAGCTGACATTTAGGCAGGCTTTCAAATTTACAAAGTACTTTATATACATTAGCCCTGTGTGGTAGGTTTTACTATTATCCCCACTTCATAGATGAGGAAATTGAGGCACAGAGTGATGAGTTGACTTTTTTCAACCACACAGTTGGCAAAAGCTGGAGGCAGGATTCAAATCCAGGTCTATCCCAACTCCAATGTTCTAACCCATATTAAACATGTCACAATTTGAGTGAAAATCACTATGGTTTTTCCCATCTTTTCATGATTTGACTAGTGAGACATGAACACAGAGAGAAAAATCATCACTCTTTTTTTGGTAGGCTGTTCAATTGTCTCTAATGCATATCTCATTTAAGGTACTTTGCTTACTCAGATGTTGTGGTATTCTTGGTCTTGTGTTGTTATTGTTTTAAAGAAATTGAAGATTTGTAGCAACCCCATGTGGAATAAGTCTACTGGCACCATTTTCTCAATGGCATGTGCTCACATCATTTCTCTATATCACATCTGGGTAATTCTAGTGTTATCTCCAACTTTTTCATTAATATTATGTCTGCTATAAATCACTATAAGTGACTTATCTAATTATATATTATATATAAACAGATTTATATATCATAGTGATAGTGGTATCATCTATCTATCTATCTAACTACATATATATACATATATATATTGAATATAAAATAGACATATAAATCACTATAAATGATTTATGATCAGTGATCTTTGATGTTACCATTGGAATTGGTTTGGGACACTACAAATTGTGTCCTTATAAATTCAAATTTAATGATAAATATTGCATATGTTCTGGCTGCTTTACCCAATTGCTTTTCTGGTCTTTCTCCCTCTCCTTGAGCCTTCCTATTCCCTGAGACACAATAGTATTGAAATTAGGCTAATTAATAAGCCTACAACGACTTCTAAGTGTTCAAGTGAAAGGAAGAATCAATCGATGTGGCAAATTTCATTGTTGTCCTATTTTAAGAAATTGCTACAGTCACTCAACCTTCAAGAACCAGCTCTTTGATCAATCAGCATCCAGAGACAATGAAGCAAAACCCTCCACCAAGAAAAACAAAATTATCACTCCCTGAAGACTCAGGTGATGCTTAGTATTTTTTAGCAATAAAGTATTTTTTAAATTAAGGTATGCACATTTTTTGTCATATTACTATTGCTCACTTACTAGACAATAGTAGAGTATGAACATAGTTTTTCTGCACTGAAAAAACCTCCAAAACTTCATGTGATTCACTTTATTGTCATATCCAATTTATTGTTATATTTGCTTTATTGACGTCATTTGCAACTGATCCCACAACCTGAATGTACAAAATTGTAGTTCCCTTTACTGACATTCAACCTAGTTACATAGTCCTGCCATAGATGTTTGAATCATGAATCACGGCCTGGGGCGGGGGAGGAGGGGGAGATTGTTTTGGTTTGTTTTAGGAGGGATGGATTGGTTCTTCACATCTCTATTTTTCAACCACCTCACTTTCTGAAAAGGAACTACTGTATTCAATACTCTTAAAAGGAAAACAGAGGAAAAATGGTACCCCCAAAAGTATGCTAACTAAAGTGGTATAAAATCTGAAAATAAAATGTTATAGGAAAAAAAAATAGATGGAAACAGTTAAATATGTTGAGCTAGAACAAGAAATTTGATTACTTCCTCAACTCCCCAGAGCAAAATGCAAAATCTCTGATCACAAAGACAATAGTTGGGCTCATAATCAGCTCTTTAAAAATTGTGTTTTGAATGGATGGGTTGAATGGTAGTTGTCCAAATATTTGAACAATTGAGAAGTAGAAGAGAGATTCAACTTATTCTATGCAGCTCTAGAGGGCAGAGACATAGCCAATAGGTACAAGTTATAAGGAAGCAAACTTGGTTCAATACTAGGAAAAAATTTTCTAGTTAAAGGTAATAATAACAACAGCAACAATTGGAATTTGCATAGCATTTTAAGATTTACAAATTTACTTTATAAATAGCTCTTTTGATCTTCCCATCAATTCTGAGAAAAAGAAAATATTATTATCCTCTTTTTCAGTTCAGGAAACTGAGGCATACAGAGATTAAATTTTTTTTCAAGGTCATACAGTGTCTGAAGCTGAATTTGAACAAGAGCTTCCTGACTTCAGTCCAGCACGGTATTTATTGCAGCACCTAGCTGTTATTAGACATGAACGTGTCTGACTGAATAAATGAAATGGGCTGCATTGAAGTACTGAACACCTTCCCCTTAATGCTGCAGAGGGAATGCCTACATTTGTTGGGAGGTCAGGTCAAGCCTCTACAGCTCCTTTCAAATCTGAGTTTATAGTTCTACTAACTCTTCAATTAAACTAGTTGTAAAATATATTTCAAAGTAATTATACATTGTCCCCAACCCCAGGCTTATTCCTTCAAATGATTTTCATCTAACACAGTTCTAGTTCATTTGTGGTCTAGATCATTTTCCTTTGGAAATGCCCTCATGACTATCCTTCTTTAAAAGAAGGATAAAGAATATAATGTAGAGATGGAGAGCTCAACAAAATCATTCAGATATACTAATTATTCTTAGATTGTCTTGCATGTTTGCATGTACTTTTTTCACTGAATAGTATTTTATTTTTCCCAATTACACGTAAAGATAGTTTTCAACATTCATTGTTTTTTTATTTTTTTTTATTACTATAGCTTTTTATTTACGAAACCTATGCATGGGTAATTTCTCAACATTGACCCTTGCAAAGTCTTCTATCTCAAATTTCCCCCTCCTTCCCTCCACCCCCTCCCCTAGATGGCAGATAGTCCAATATATGTTAAATATGCTAAAAATATATTCAACATTCATTGCTGTAAGATTTTTAGTTTCAATTTTTTTCTCTCCCTCCCTTCCCTCTCCCCTTTTCAAGACAGCAAATAATCTGATATGAGTTAGACATGTACGATAATTTTGAATATATTTCCATATTAGTCATGTTGTAAAAAAATATCAGAACAAAAGGGTAAACAATGAGAAAGAAAAAACAAAAAAGTGAAAATCGTATTACAATTCTTTTTTATACCTAGTTATTTGTATCTCTCCTTTTCCAATGTAAGCTCCTTGAGGGCAGAAATGTATTTTTTGTCTTTATCTGTACTCTCAGCACTTAGCACTAAAACTTACCACATACAGTAAGTGCTTAGCAGATATTCTGACCAACTGATTATCATTTTGAGCTTCTGTTAATATTGTTTTAAGATCACAATAGTTTGGGGAGTTCCTTATATAAGGACTTCAGCAATTCTCCAATAAGTTGCTGAAGAGACACATTCTCTGACTCACCCTATCAAAATAATGATTAAAGACCCTCTTTTCCAATGGGAAGCTTGAATCTCAGCTCATCACTAATTCCTCAGATAGCCACCCCAGCCCTAGCCCCCATATATCAGGAATCTTCCCACTCTTGTTTTCTACCCCTCTGTTAACTCCTGCAGATAAAAACCTTATTAAAAACTGACCAGAAATGCTAGTTTCTCTGATCCCAAATCTACTCAAGTCCCCCCTTCCTTAAACCTTGAGCACTTCTTCTTATGGTTAGTCTTTTCTTTAATATAATTGCCTCACTTTATATTACTATCTTTCCGTCAATTGCCCAGTTTTGCTCTCTCCTTGCAGTGCCCTTTAGAATCCCAAATCTCACCTTCAATTATATTAAGCCACCCCATCACACTGAAAACAAATATTGTGTCTCTTTGGTTTTTTTTCACCATTGCTTTATACAAACAAATTCCTTCATCCTGTTCCCTTGCAATTGAGTCCTCGAACCTAAAAATAAGGGTTTATATTTACCCTATTAAATTTTTATTTTAATAGACTTAGTTCATCATTATAATTTAAATACTTCCATACTATTCCTATATGCCAAAGTATTAGATATTTCTCCCAGCTCCAAATTATCTACAAATATGACAACCATGCTAATTATGCCTTCATGCACATTATGGCGACTATTGTTAAACATAACAGCACAAAACACAGAGCCTGAGACATAAATTGGAGATTTCTTTCATTAATCACCACTTACTGGTCCTAGATAGTCACCTGGTAAGAAAGTCAATTCAAATGTTTCAGCAATTAACAAGATCCCAAGATTTTACATTTAGAGCATGATGGTATCTTAGATATTATCTTGTTAAGTTTTCTTATTTTATAGTGATAGAAGGTGAAGACCCCAGATTTCTTAGGGATATCCCAGATTGTAAGTGGCAGAGTCATGATCATTAATGACCATGGTGTATAGTTTATCTGATCCTATTGATCTCATTAAAGGCAGTTGGATAATATCTTACTACCTCCTCAATTGAATGGGGCTTTAATTTCCTATTAATTATGTTTGCTTTATATTTTCCCATTGATAAATATGTTAGTAGAACAGAGTCAGATATGGACCCCATTGGCACATCAACGGATTTCTTCCTCTTTTTTTTAAACTGAATTCAATTCAATTTATAATGCAGCCAACCTTGGTCCATGCTGTTCATAAGCATTTTTTGAAAGGAGTTTCTAAGTATTTTGTTGAAATTAATATGTATGATACCTTTGCTAATCCTCTGATCTAGCAAGAGAATAAGCAAGATAAACTTATATACCTTGTTTTCTTCAAATCTACTGATCACCCATTTCTTTTATAAATATTCTCAAATCATGTGTAAAAAAACCCATTATAGAACTTTGGCAGAGACTGGTATTAAGTTCATTGGTTTATAATTTTCATTATGCAACTTTTTCTGCTTTAAACAATTACAGGACAAAATGTATCTAGGTCTAATCTTCTACTATTTCCCTACCCCCTTTCTCTATGACTTCTCTGATGTTACCAACCATAGTTCAAAAATCACAGCACAAAATTTGTTTCTAAATGTCTTTATCATTTTATAAAAAATTCATTTTCAGACTATGAGCTATGTCTGCATTCAAAAAAATCATATTCTCAAGACAAATACAAGCCATTTTTCATTATTTAAAACCCTAGTTTTGTCTACCATTGAGGAGTATTTAAAGTTTTAGAGGAATTCATCTAGATACAGTGGTTGACTATGTGAGGCAGTGGATAGAATGCAAAGCCTGAAGTAAGAAAGACTCACCTTCTTGAGTTCATATCTGGTCTTAGAGATTTACTAGTTTTATGATCCTGGACAACTCACTTAACCCTGTTTGCCTCAGTTTCCTCACCTGTATAACAAGCTGGAGAAGAAAATGGCAAAGCACTCCAATGTCTCTGTCAAGAAATCCCCAAATGGTGTCATGAAAAATCAGGTGCCTGAAGCAATTAAACATTAACAATCTCTATATAAAAAAAAAAAAGAAAAAGAAAAACAATCTCTATATAACAGAGTCCGATATCATCACAAAATTTCCAACATACTTTCACCTAGGCTTTCTCATTGTAACTTCATAATAGCCCTGAGAGCCATTATGTCCAAAACTTAATATTTTCTACCCATTCCAAGCATTTAATTCATGTCAGTAAAACATTTCCTGTTTTTTTTTCTCTGCATCTATCAAAGCTTCCCCCCCCCTCCTTTTACTTATATTCTTGTTTTCTACTTGTCACTACTTATCAAATATCTGAAATCAGATTTGAACTCAGGTCTTCCTTGCTCCAGCACCAGCATGCTATCCGTTATTCCAACTACCCACCCAACCTGGATTCTGTCAGATGGAACCTTCCAATCTCTTGTGTCACTTTTCATCATGCTTTGAGCAGACTCCCATTTCTTAAGGTGAGATCTTAGCCGTAGCCACAGAATAAAGTCAGGTTACTTCAAGAAGCAGCTGTGGCAGTTATAAGGTATGTTTCCACCCTCACATCCATGCTGTAGAGGGAATTCACAGATGTGTTTACATACACTCCCAGCTGCAGGCAAAAATACTCCTACAAAAACCAGAATTTGGTAGAAAGGAAAGAATGTCTCAAGACACCATCCAGCCACAGGGATGGACAGTGTCAGCCATGGTCCAGAAGAGAAAACAGATCATCTTCGTGTAATTATAAACTTAATAGCATCCATTCTCAATCTGCAAAGGTTTCAAACTGGGCATTATCATTTATGTTTTACATGACAGGCTATCTCAAGGATCACTGAGCTAGGTGGGTAGCTTAGTGAATAGAATACACCCTATAATCTGTAAGACCTGAGTAGAATCCAGCCTCAGTCACCTGCTAACTATGTGACCTGGTGTAAACCTGCTACCAGTGGTGTCTTAACAACACCATCAGATGAACATAGAAAGGCGCAAATCATCTGGTTTGTAGCTTTTTTGAAGCTTGCAAAGTATTCCCCCATTTGATTGTAAGTTCCTTGAGGGCAGCAATTGTCTTTGGCTTCCATTTGTATCCCTAAAGTTTAGCACAGTGTTGGGCATGTAATAGATATTTTAAAATGTTTAATGATTGATTGAGTCTCCTCAAGATAAAGCAGGAGCAGGGAAGTAAACTGATGCCAAAGTGCTCTTGTCCTTTCTCCAAGTTATGAGTGACTTGGGGGCTTAGCTGAAAGCCTTCCAACTTAACTTCTAGGTGTTAGAATTTTTGCTGTTTTCAACTAGTTTGCTCATTAACAGAACATTCAAAGTTTGTGGTCAAGTCCCTCAGTCAAATCAAAGAGAATTTTTCATGGCACCTAAGTTGCTGCCTAGGGTATTTTCACACATAGTAGGAAATTATCAAATTAAAATAATGGCAATTGCTCTCCTTCTCCAAAATGAACAACCTGTATCTGTTATTATTTCATATATGAGATATTAAAATCTTATCACTTACTTTATAGGGGTTGGGGTGATTTTACAACCAACTCAATGAACCTTACATTATTGAGGACTAGAGACGACTTAGATTGAAATAAAGAAGGGATTTCAGATTTTATCAAACCTGTTTATTTTACATGTAAAACAACTGAGGCCTAGAAAGATTTTATAGTTTAAAGCTGGTTGCTTTAAGAAACTGATATTCAGAGAATTGAAGAGTCTTGTCCAAGGTTATAAAGTAGTAAAAGAGCAGAGTCAGTCTTGGTTCAATCCCAAACCTGCCAACACCAAATCCAGTCTTCAACCCCATGAATCATACAGAATAATGGGTGAGCATAGTTATAAGATGAGCTGTGTTTCATTTTATTTTCCCAAGTACCAATGTGAAGGTCAACACGCACTAATTCATGATTCTTCCCATAATATAATATTCATGCCTGTGCTTATTGAATCAGCCTTACTTCATTTGTTTGTCCATGTAAATAAAATGTGCAAATTGTTTCTTGCTGACATTATAGGCATTTGCATTGTAAAGCACTCTGGTGTAAGTCTTGAGGACAGTTAATGTAATAAACTAAAGTAGGCTAGGTTTCCATCAAATCAGTCTAATGATACCAGAACCACATCACCTTGACTCTTCAGCTGGAATCTCAAAGGTAATGGAGCTGTACAGGAAGCACCTCAGGTTTGACTAGGGTTTTGACTGATCAAGGGTCAAGTTACTTCTCATAATACTACAGGTGAACCTAACATGAGTATAAGAAGAGATAGGGGTTGGAGCAGCTAGGTGGTGCAATGAATAGAGCAGCAGCCCTGAAGTCAGGAGGACCTGAGTTCAAATCTGATCTCAGACATTTAACACATCCTAGCTGTGCAACTTTGGGAAAGTCACTTAACCCTAATTGCCTCAGAAAAAAAGAAGAAGAAGAACAGACCTGTGTTGAAGCCCTGGCTTTACAACAACTCTGGAACCTTAGGCAAGTACATTCCTTTCACTGGAGCTTGTTTGTTTATTTATTTCCCTCATCTGTAAAGGAGAGTTGACTAGATGACCTTCAAGGTCATTTCCATTTCACCTTCTGGAATCCCTGTGAAATGTCTTGCCAAAATAAGACAAATTTCAGCATCTCTCTCTCTCTCTCTCTCTCTCTCTCTCTCTCTCTTTCTCTCTCTCTCTCTCTCACACACACACACACACATACACACACACACACACACACACACACACATGCACACACACACACATTCACACACACACTGGAACAATTATAAAAGTTGGTTCAGTTTTTCCTTCATCATGTACATGAAGAGGGGAAGGGATGGTGAAGACATGGGTCACACCAAAAAAAAGTGACCACTTTCTCTTGGTTCATCTGCACTTTATTTATTGGGGATTTGATGGCAGTGAATATAGTCTGTGGGACTTGGAATCAGGAAATCCTTAGTCAGATATATCTTATTAATTTTGGAGATATATGACTGAAAAAGACACCCTCTTTCAGACTCAGTTTCATTATCTGTAAAAGGGAGAGCATCTATTTCATAGGGATCTTGTGATGATTAAATGATATAAATTTGAAAACTATTTTATAAACCATAAAGTAATATAGAAAGATTACTGTTGTTTTTATTTTTATTTGTAAGTAAACACCTTATAACAGAAACTATTTTTCTATGTTCTTATATGAATGGAAAAATTAATTCGCATGAATGGATCATATAACATTAGCTCTGGAAAGGACCATAAAGATTATTAAGTTCATTCCCACATATCCCCATTTTATAGATGAGGACCCTAAAGCTCAAAGAGTCACCTAATCTAAGCCAACTTTTCTAAGGTCATTCGATAATTATGTGTAAACATAGGTCATGAATTTACATGCTTTCATATTTTATTTATATTTGATTGCTTATTATCTTGGGGAGGGAGGAGGTAAGAGAGGGAGCAAGGAAGAAAAATCTGGACCTGAAAGTTTCACTGATGTTAATGTTGAAAACTATCTTTACATATATTTGGAAAAATGAAATTCTATTGAAATATTTAAAAAAAGATAAAAAAAGAATTTAGTTTCTGTGAAGGCCCGAGTTAGCACCCTGGATCCCTTAGAATCAGTCAGAGTCAGGAGAAGCAAAAGTCCTTGGTCTTTATTCTTGGTCTTTAGGGGTAGAAGTGAATTGGATGGATGCAGGATCTCCATGACCTCTCCTCTTCATCTCCTGCCCAAAAAGTGACTCTGGCTAGTCTTAGTCCAGCCCCTAGTCCCTCCTACAATTCTTTGTATACACCAATTATTGAGCCAACACAGAATAGTAGGAAGGGCCATGTTCCAAGCATAGGCTAATAGAATATTGTCCAATCAATAATTAGCCTTAAATGCTCGGTTGTCCTACCTCAGTGCATCAACTCAAAAGTTTCAGCCCTTTACAAGTTTCCCTGATCTCATTACAGTTCTTTGACCACTCCATTATGCTGATTCCTGATGACAAGCAACAATAGCTATGATGACTTTTTTTTTAAAGTAGCATCCTGTTGGTGACATTTCCTAAAACATTTCTTCCAATAACTTCATCAGGGGACATGCTAACATCTGGCCACCCAAGTGTCCCAGCATGCAACCTATCAGCAGGAAACAATGAACAAGAGTGGTCATCAATTGACCATAGTATCTGTGTTCATTAATACAATCAAGCCACCAGACACCTGCTTCAGGCATGGAGGCACTGAGAAAGTACCAAGAAAGAGCCTTCTGTTGTAGCTGCTGCTCAAGAACACTGAAATACCTTTCTGATGGTATTATTAATAGCTTATGCTTTTATAGGTCTTAAAATTTGAAAAGAAACATATGCATTAGCTAATAATTGCCTCAAAATAACCTTATAATAGATATTAATAGCACACATATTGTACAGAATAGAACATTGAGGATAAATCACATAATCAGCAACAAGCCAAAGCTATGGGTGCTCTTTTGACTATGGGTTTCCTATGGAATGTTCAGATCATTCCCTCATATCAAGCATAACCTTCCCCCCCCCCCCATTTCTCTGGATGAGGAAAGCAGAGCCCTTGAAAATACTGAATCAAATGTTTGGGGCTGCTAGATGGGAGAATAGGTAGAATGTTAGGCCTGTAGTCAAGGAGACTCATCCTCATGAATTCAAATTTGGTTTCAGACACCTATTATCTGTGTGACCCAGAGCAAGTCACTTATCCCTGTTTGCTATAGTTTCCCCTTCTGTAAAGTAATCTGGCAAAGGGAAATGGCAAACCCCTCCAGTATCTTTGTCAAGAAAACTCCAAAAAAGGATCACAAAGAGTCAGACATGAACAACAACAATCTACTTTAGTTCATTGTGTCAAAGCCAGTATTACTTCTTTGCATTTATTTTGTACACTTTTTTGTACATGTAGACAATTTTGTCTACATATTATGTCTTTGCAGACAAATGTAACCTCCTTGAGGACAAGGGATGAATTTTTTTTTTATCACCTCAGTATCTATCACTGAATCTGGCACAGAGCAGGTGGTTAAAAATGGTCACTAAATAAAATAGAATTAAATCATTTCCTCACTCAACTCCTTCAGCTCCACATGCTTTGGCCATAAAATAGTGAGGTCCTACTTTCAAATTTGCCTGAAGTTCTCACCTAGCAGAAAGCACCTACAGGTCACTCCATCTACTGCTAAGCTGGATCCACCAGTTTACTGACTGAGTTGTTCTTCCAAGCTCCATTCTGCTAAGTTCCTCTAAACCCACGAACCTCATTGTCTCCAGATCCCAGATACAAGTATTGAAAGGGGCTTATAGTTTTTGTTTATGTGAAACTCCCAGGTTGGCAAAATATTACAGGTCTTTTCTCGTGATGATTCTGGGAGATAGATATCACAGATGGATGATGAAGTGAATATAGTTAGACTTTGAGTTGGAAGATCTGTATCCTAATCCTGCCTTAGACACCTAGTAGCTTTGTAATCCCCCCAAAAAAATTGTTTTCAATCTCTTCGCATGTGTAAAATGGGAACAACAATAATGGTATCTATGTCACATGATTGTTGTAAAGATCAAATAAAATATATGTAAAGGACATATCAATTATTAAAGCAGCTATATCAGCATTAGATAGTATAATCATAGTATTATATCTTCATTTTCTTTATTGTAAAGGGTACTGATACTGCAGTTTTTTTTGTTTGTTTGTTTGTTTGTTTTTTATCACCATCATTTCCAAACACAGGAACATGGAAATTAAGAAATTGGAAGTGAAGTTTTTTTTAAGAAAAAAAGGTCACCAGTGATGTTAAAAGAAGTTGACTGACACATGTGAAGTTCAGCAAAACTAAGTCTGACAATACAGACAAAGTTTCAAACCATAAATTCCTCTATCTTACCCTACCCTCCAACCCTAAGTAGAAAAAAAATTGTAGAGTTCCATTTTTTATCTCTTTGGAGTCAGGCTTAATCATTGTAATTATATGGTGTTTTATGTTCTTTTCTTCCTTTGGATCTGCATTTTGGGTATAATTGAGATAACAATGACTTAGTCAGGATCACAGAACTAAAAATTGTCTGAAGAAGGATTCATATATGAATTTTCATAACAATAAAGCTAATTCTATTTTCACTGTACTATTCTGGAAATATTTCACAGATTTAAAGCTGGTTGGGACCCCAGAGAATCACTGTATCCAAACCTTTCATATCTCCAGATAAGAAAAACCCATAGAAGCTTAAAAAGCGAAAAAAAAAAAAAACTTGCCCCAAATCACTTAGGGAATTTGCATCAGTCAGGATTAGAACTCATGTCCTTTGATTGTAGGGCCATTGTTCTTTCCATTATGTCATCCTCAAGCCTAATTAGAAGCACATATTGAATAAGGGGCAGAAAGAGGGAGAAGGGAATGTTTGACTTTAACTACTAGTTGGTGTGTTTTTTTACAGTTTCAACTGGGTCACCAAGGGAAATTTGATATGAATGCACCTGTCTTCTCTACAAAGATGGCAGTCTACCAATGTGCCAGTCTCAGTTGCTATTGAAGGTCTATGACTCCCAAGAGAATGCTTGTCTGCCAGCTGACCAAAGTTAACAGGCTCCTCATTGGGCAAAGAGCCCCCCAAAGAGAAAAAAAAGTGATTCAGAAACAATTCCAACATTCAAGATGGGACTCCATTTGAATTTTTATTTGCCTATCACTCTTTTTTTTTATTCTCTTCCATTTATATCATCTATCAGAATTTATGTCTCTTCACATGCTTACAAATAAAGTATTAGAGATTTCTCAAATTGGTTTCCAAATGGAACGTGCTCAGAGACAAATGCTTGATATTGTCATCCCAAAGGATTTGATTTTGCAATCTTATTTAATTTTTAAATCTCCTGGTCTTGGTTTGCATCCATGTTGCCTAATTATGCTAGTAGATTTAGTGACCTACTAACCCACCTAATTAACCAGTCTGTCTGGATTCTGTTGAAAAAGAAGAGAGAAATGAGCTTTTCTAATGTCAGGAGCCTGGTTTGGCAATTAGAGCAGGAGGGTAGGCCCTAGGATTTATGGCTTCAGTTCCCAGTCTAAAACTGTCTTGAATATTGGTCTTAAAATGTGAACTTGGGCATCCCTCAACCCATTTACTTACTACACAGGTATATCATTACCTACTATCAAGAAATGCTTTGAAACTCAATATTTATCAATACTTTATGATACCTTAGGTAGGTGTTTATAATAAAGTAGTGCCATGTAGGATTTCCCTGCCATCTGTAGCCCTCAGTGTCATTATATATTAATTATAGTCTGAATTCTTCCCATTATATGCACACAGCTCATAGGGCATCTTTCACCTACACAGAATAATTATGACAGAAATCCCCTTTCATACATATAATTCTGTGTGCTTGGAATAAGGAACAGAAAGAAGCAGCTTAGTATTGAGAAATGAGGACTGGACTTCAACCAAAAGATGTAGGTTCAACCCTCTGTCCTACTCTCCATGTTTAATACTTACCAGTTAGGTGACTAAAGGCAAGTGTAGAGGGCTGGGACTCTGAAGAAATATACTTGAAACAAGGTGTTAACTCAGTGGAATTAGTGGTTCTCTAGTTCACATTTATACTTAGTATGGTGATGTAATGGTTTTCTAAGTTCACACATAATCATAATGCTATAATGATGTAATTACAATAAGGTTATAAAGGACTGGAAGAGGGACATTCTATCTTTGACCATCCTCCTGGTGACTCTCCTGCCTCCTGCACTAAGATCAAGACTGGGCCAGAATAAAGACTCTAGACTCTATTCTTGACCATTCCTGTGGTATCTATCCTGTTGAGACCAAGGCCCATGTGAAGCATCTCCAAGAAAGTTAGCCCAAACATTACAGGTAAGTCCCTGCAACTTTTCATATCCCATGCAGTTCCCTAGACTATATCCTAAAGTTTAAGTCCTTAGACAAGTTTGGATCTGCATTAGGAAGGGGAATTCCCTAAACTAATATAATCACAAATCCTATCTGTGGATATAGGAACAGAGGATATACACAAAGACTTAATACTATTGTAATCATAAAGGTAACCATGTAACCATGGAATCATGGTAGGCATGTGACTACATCAATATAAGGAATTCTACATGCCCTCCACTCATGAATCTAAGGTATCTTCTTCTACTGATGGGCTTAAAGACTCACCTGAAACCCTGAAAAGTTTGAGGACTTACCCAAAGATACAGAACTGCTTTGGTCAGTGTTTCCTGCCACTGAGACTGATTCTCAATCCCTTGTGCCAAACTCTGTGTGTGTACCTGTCCCTTTCTGAATTGGTCTATACAAACACACACTTTAATAGTGGAAAATGAATTTTTAAGCCACAAGTTTTAGAGATGGTACTGACTGGCAGTCAAACAATTTCCTCATTTAACATGGTAGAAAGATTTTCCTCCCTGTCAAAATTCCATAGTCAATAACATCATAAATCCAGTCTTAACTCTATCCTTACATACAAATTCTAAAATACCTTTTGCTGATGTTTTTCTTCATTTCCAAAGAAATGCCTCAGTTTTCCCAGGTATAAAATAAATTTGATCTACGTGATTCACAAAGTCTCTTAAGGCTCCAAATTCTATGATCTTATTAAACTAAACTGTATATCCTATAAAAATTTATCTTATCATTTTTCCTTCAAAGTCAATGCCATTGGAAGGTGTTTAAGCTGTTAGAATAATCATAGGATTGGAATGATAGAATTACAATAAGAAGAGATTCCCAGATTTTCTAGCCCAACCCTCTAATTTGACAGCTAAAGAAAATGATGGAGGAGGTAGAGTCAAGATGGTGGAGTAAAGGCAGGAACTCATCCAACCTCTCCCCCCAAATGCTCCAAATTCCTTTAAATAATGACTCTATGGATGCACATCAATTGAATGTTATTGTTTTATAAGAAATGATCAGCAGGATGATTTCAGAACAGCCTGAAGATGCTAAGTGAATAGAACCAAGAAAACATTGTACATAGCAACAAGATAATGTAATGATCAACTGTGATGGACTTAGCTATTTTCAACAATGAGATGATTCAGGACAATTCTGATCTCCATTGTAATGGACAAAGCCATCTGTACTCAGAAAGAGACTGTGGGGACTGAATATGGATCATAGCATAGTATTTTGCTGTTGTTGTTTGCCAGCTTTTTTTCTTTCTAAAATTTCCCCCCTTTTAATCTGATTTTTCTTGTGCAGCATGATGAATATGGAAATATATTTATAAGAAGTGTACTTGTTTAACCTATATTGGTTTACTTGCTGTCTAGGAGAAGGGGTGAGGGAAGGGAAAGAGAAAAATTTGGAACACAAGGTTTTGCAAGAGTGAATGTTGAAAACTAAATTTACACGTTGTAGAGGGCCAGAACTCTGGAGAAGTATACTTGAAACAAGGATACTTACAATAAGGTGTAATTGTGGAATTGATGAGAAGATGGTTCTTTAATATACATATACTTAGTACTTAGCATGGCGATGTAATGGCTCTCTAGTTCACACATATTCAGTGTGCTGTAAGGATATAATTGTAATAGGGTATTTAAGGACTAGGAGATATTTCATCTTTGACATCCTCCTGGTCACTCTCTTTCCTCCTGTACTCCTTCACTAATATCAAGGCTGGTCCCGAGATTCCCCCAGAAAGCTAGCCTGGATATTGCTTTTTGACATCTGAACATGGGGCACTGAAAGAAGCACACTATATTTTGAGGTTCTAATTATTGGAAATCTATAGCAAAGACATGTTTAGAAACTGGACAAAACTTGTGGCTTTCTGAGTATAGTGAACTCTGTAGAATACAAACCCAATGAAATAGGCAACTTGGAGTTAATATACCAGTGACCTTTAGTCAACTAGTAGGTTTAGGCCTTCTATGCAGACACTTTAGCACAGATTGATTACCCTAAAGCAGCATAAGAACAATTGCTTCGGCTACTACCAAAGCATGGGGCACCCTCCCAGGAAGGCAAGATAGAGGGAAAGCCTTCATGAAAATAGCACAAGATCCAAATGAGCCCTTTGCTGATTTTGCGGGATGTCTGCAGACAGCTGTCATATGAATGATTGGTGAAAATGAAGCAACAGAAATTATGATAAGACATCTTGCTAAAGAAAATAAGAAAATGCTTGTAGAAGAGTACTACATAAGTATGCTCCTTTAGAGGAGATCATAAGATGATATGCCTCAGTGGGCACAAATAACTTTAATACCCAGGCTATGATGCAGAATGTGGAAAGGGTCCTTCTTAGCAAGGGACTTTCAGAGAAAAACTCATCAATGCTTTCAATGTGGTAAAGTAGTTCCTCTGAAAGCTCAATGTGGTTATAAAGATAGAGTGAAAAAACAGCATGAGAGAACAGGACCCCAAACCCCAAGTCCAAAATGTAAGAAAGGCTTCCATTGGGCATCAGAATGTAGATTGACTCAGGGAAATCTCATTCTAAATATCATAAGGCTGCTTGAGCTTTATGTTTGCAAATTGGTATAATAAAAGAGGAAGCTAGGAACATAGTAAAAGCCTGTACAACTTGCCTTCCCTTCCACGCTCCTACACTGCCTCCAGGGAAAAACCCTTGTGGTGTGAGACCCAATGAAATCTGGCAAATAGATGTGACCCATTATAAATCTTTTGGCCCTCTGTCTTTTATCCATGTTGTAATAGACACCTTTTCAGGATTCACTTTTGCAATACCAGCAGCAAAAGAGACAGCCCGAGTGGTCACTGAATTCCTTATACAAGCATTTGCAAGTATGGGTGTACCACAAGCAATAAAAATAGATAATGAACCTGCATATACTTCTAAACATTTTGCACACTTTTGTGTACAGTATAAGATTTTACACACCATTGGCATATCCTTTCATCCTCAAGGACAGACAATAGTAGAAAGGAGAAACAGAGACATCAAGATGCTCCTCCAAAAACAAAAGAAAGGGGGAGCCATAGGTAACCCTAAAGAACTTTTAAATTTAGCTCTTTACACTATTAATTTTTTGATTTTTGATAAAGATGCACTGGCTCCAGCAGACAGGTTTTATAACCCACCAGAAGGGCAGAGAAGCTGCGAGCAACTCCACTATCTTTAGATAATCACCAGGTCATGTGGAGAGATCCAGAAAGTGGTGAATGGAAGGGACCAGATAGGTTAAATGCTTGGAGGAGACAGTTTGCTTGTATCTCTACAAGTGGAGAAGGACTCAGGTGGGTACCAACAAACTGTATTTGTCTTGTCCATTGAAGAGAGCAGACCCTTGAAAGGAAGGAGAAGACCCAAGAAACATCATGTGGTTCCATCTCTGACTACATGTACCACTGAAAAAGCATGACAGTGAACATCAAAAAACAATTTCAAGAGCATTAGAACATCCAAAAGAATGAAATAGAACATTTTCAGTTGAAAGCAACTTTGTCTCAGTAGGGTCCGTGACATCAGGATGGACGTTTATCATATAGTCTTGGTATAGGCCAGGCTAGCACAGCCTCAGATCCAGCTACAGACCCATACCCAGTATCAGAACTAGTTCAATTTCTGAATCAACAGCAGTACTAGTGACTTCCAGACCTCTCAGCCCCAAGATACCAAAGAGGATTTGAAAGTTCAGCAGAATGGAATAATGGAATCAGGGTGGGTGCCCAGTAAGGAATTTTCAGTGAGTGCAGCCCCAGCGTGGGCTCCAGTCTCAGCAAAGCACGGCCTCTGAATCATCATTATTAGTGGAGGTTTCTGGACCTCTCAGCTTAGGCCCCAATCTCAACTGAACAGCATCAGGAAAGTTGAACTCTGCTGCTTTATCACACTAGATCTTACTACTACAGTGGGGCAGGCATCTTCCTAACAGCTCCAGGGCAAAAAAGAATGCTTGTGGTCAAGTTCCTAAAAGGATCTTTGAAAACAGCTGCACAAAATCTATAAAGTCTGGCACCCTCCACACTGGAAACAGAACCCTATTTTAACAAAGAGTTAAAAGCTGAGGAATGGGCTGGGAAAATGAACAGACAACAACAAAAAAAGTTTCTGACCATTGAAGGTTATTATAATGATAAGATCAAAACACACACTCAAGGGATAACAAAATCAAACCTCCTATGTGCAAAGACTATAAGAAAAATAAGGATTGGACTCAGATCATAGTAGAGCTCAAAAGGGATTTTGAAAATCAAGTAAAAGAAATAAAGGAACAATTTAAAAAGAAATTAAAGTGGTGTAAAAGGAAATAAAAAAAGCTAATGAGGAAAAGAATGCCTTAAAAAGCAAAACTGACCAATTGGGAAAGGAGGTACAAAAGCTCACTGAGGAAAATTCATTAAAAAATAGAATTGAGCAAATGGAAGCTAATGACTTTATGAATAATCAAGATAAAATAAAGCTAAACCAAAAAAAAAATGAAAAAAAAAAAAAGAAAATGATGCCATGAAAAAATTAAATAACTTGACTAAGGCCTCATGGGAAATAAATGGCAGTCAAGATTCAATCAGCTATCATGACTCCAAATCCAAAACAGTGCCAAAGCAACTGCAATAATGAAAATGATGATTATGAGGACAATGACAACGACAATGATGATGATGTCAATGATGACAATGATGACAACTTGACCCCTGGAATCTTATCCATGATCCATGCTCTGATGAAAGGAATAGTATTGGCAAAAATGAGAGAAAAAGGCCTATAAGAGTGAAGTACAATGGAAAAGCTTTCTGTCCTGAGACATTTCATCTCTTCTTGTTATCAATGTTCTTAACTGTCAAAAGAGAATATTAGGTTAGATGACCTCAAAGGTCTTCTCATTGTAGCTTTATGAGTCTAATGTTATGTTTATTTTAATAGCTTAAACATATTTCCATTAAATAGAATCGACTTTAGGGAAAACAAAAAAAAAAAATAAAATAGATAAGAGATCTAAGTCTTAGAAGGAATTCTAAAATATTGAAATATTGGGTCCTGTCAATATCATTACTTGTGTTAATTAGTACTCCAGCTGGTGGGGTTTGTCTGTCTCTATGAATTCAAGAAATAGATGAGGCAACACAGAACTTCAAACAGGCACTATTCACAACCATTGTAATGATTAACTTAACATAGAGAATGGTACAAGAAATGTTTTTTTTCCCCATCTGGGGAAGTCTATGTCAACAAATTTGAAATACATCTAATAGTCTTATCTGCTAGAAATGTTTCAGTGGACAAATCACAGTAGTGGGGAAATCACCAGTACACACATTTAAATTTGTATGTGCAAGTATGACAATATAACAAAATAGAAAACAAAATGGAAAGAAAATCTCCTTAGCCTTCAGATGTGTAAAGAGTATTCTCAGCTTCATGGAGGTATATAATAGAATAAGTAATGAAATTAATCAGTTACTAAAATCTCAAAAGAAAAAAATCAAGGAATCCAAAGTCATTAAAAAATCTTCACTTAATACAAACTACAGATATTCTACCTACTAAAGGGGTAATTTACAAAAAGTACAACACTGAAGTTTCAAATAATTTTGAAAAGGAGATGGGCATACTTACAAGAGAATTTCAAAATCTCCCTTTAAAATATATTGGTCTAAATCCAATGAGATGAATAATTCTGCCAAAAACTTTCAAAAAATCAAATAACAATCATTAATTAAATACTTGCCGTATATCAGACAATGTCCGAAGCACCAAAGAAGAGAATAGCAAGATGTTTCTCCCTTTAAAGAGTATTCATTCTAATAGGGGAGACTATGTAAATAACTAATTACATACAAGATATATAGAATGGGTGGGAGGGGAACATTAACAAAAGTTCTAGAAACTGAAGAGATAGAGAAAGGCTTCTGCAGAATATGACATTTGCTATGAGTCTTGAAGAAGGAAGGAGATTCTAAGAAATGGGGATGAAGAGAGAGAGCCCTACAGTCAGAAGGGAGAGCCTGTGATAAGGCAGAGAATAGAGAAGATGGAAGGTTGGGTGTTAAGTACAGAAAGTAGGGTAGTGTGGCTAGTCTATATAATCTATGGAGTGGAGTAAAAGTAGTGAAAAGTTGGAAGGATAAGAAGGGATGAAGTTGAGAAAAGCTTTCATTATCATATAGAGTTTATATGTAATCCTAGAGGTAAAAGTAATATGTTGTCAATCATTCAAGCAATAAACATTACACCAGGTGATTAGTGAGGAATGGTGTAATCTGACCAGGGACCTAGGGAAATAATGTGAGCAACTGCGGAGGAGCTGAATTGGAAAGGGAAGAGATCTGAGGAAATTAGGGGGGTGTCCTTTCCTATGCTAACATTCTGTAGAGCTCTCACTGGGTAGGCAGGACAGAACTCACCTCCACTGGGAAGAAAGAAATGCAGAGGAGGACTGAGAAATTCCCAAAAAGTAAGAAAGAAATGCCAATTTTTTTAAATGCACCCCTTAATAAGAGAAAAGATTATATATATATGTATATAAAATGTGTTAATGTAGAAGTTTTGGATCATTTTATAAAAGACAATTCCAGTACCACATTCAATTCAATTTAGGCATTAAGTACTTACTATGTAATAGGAAACATGTTCAAATGGATAGTCAATTGGCCTCGAAACTAGGAAGACATAGATTCAAGTAATCTGACCTTCTGGCATATATTGGATATTTTGGGACCATAGTCAAGCCACTTAATTTCTTCATATCATAGTTAACTCTCTAAAAGTATAAATACTGGAGCAAAAGTAGTTGCCAACCTATAGTGGTTTGTTGATCTATCTATTCATTCATCTATATCACTATTTAGAGATAGATATAGATAGATAGATAGATAGATAGATAGATAATATGTATCTAAATTTAGATAAATGTGTGTATATTCATGTATATGTATACATATACCAATTTGCACATATTTACACATATTTGAAGCACATATATACATATAAAATCTCAATGTGGACAGATATATGTAGAGCAATGTATGTGGTACATATGCATATTTACATATACATAAAGATTCTATACCTATAGAGTAAAATATACCTATAGGCATTGAATCAATCACCATTAATATGTATATATTTAACTTTTTAATTTATTAATTTTTTTCATCTTAATTTCCCAATTATTTTAGATACAAATTACATCTCTTTCTGGCATTCATAGTCTTTATAAAATAAAATGAAGCTGAAATTCTACATAGTTTTTTTATGTATACTTGTAGATTTCAAACATTTATTTTCAGGTGTCACCATATGGCAGAAATTAAATCAGGTCCTATTTTAAAGTGACTAGAAAATAAATTTCTGAGACTCAAATAAGCTGGGGCGTTATCATACATCCTTTTACTCAGCAGTTCCCAGAGCTATTTCTTCAGGCCTTTAACTTGCATAAGTATAAAAGCAGAAATGCATGTGGCCAGAGAGAAAAGCTATTTAGAGCTTCAGTGTGAAAGCTGATGTATCTCTGAGCATCAGCCACCAGAGGGCACAAAGGATAGGGTCCTTGTGGAGAATCTGAGCTCTTTCCAATTTGCTAACCAAATCCTTTTCATTTTCTGATTGGTGCACACACTATTTTTCCATACCACCATCATTGTTAAAAGTTGTAAGACTGGAACAGGGTGAGGAAGCTCAGACTCTAGAATCACAGGACTGGATTCCAATTCCACTTCTGATATTTATAACTTGCGTGACAGTTGATAAGCCATTTAAATCACCTGATTGTCTGTTTCATTGACTATAAATACAAAGGGGATTGAAAGACATAGACTCTGAAGTCCTTTCAAGTTCTCTAGCTATAAAATGGAATTCTTTAGAACAATCATTACATTGATCTAAAACATCATTTCCTTCCTTTTATGTATAACATTCCATCTTTTTTCACATACATTCAGGTGCAGGTCAGTATCTGATGAACCAAGGTTAATGTTCTACTGTTGACTGAGCTGTGTCATTATGGGCTCACCACTTTCAAGGCTCATGTTATTCCATAAGCCTCAAAGTTATCTCCATCCTGGAGCAGTTTTCCACATTGGGAATTCACTGTTCCAATGAAATTATACATCCTGATATCACCTATCCCATCCTCCCCTAAAAAAATCAAATTGCTTTATAAGACAAAATAATCAAATACATACATTTCTTAGTTCTACTTCTGACCAGTCTGATGTGTGTCAGTATGTATGTATGCATGATGTATGTGTATATGTGTATGTGTATATAGTATAAGTACTCATATGCATGCTGTCAAGTTAAGGAGACATTCTCTTTTCCAAAACTAAGGCTCAGCAAGCAAGCTCTGCCCTGAGCTTGACATAACAACAATCCTTTGTGCTTAGCTTCTGGATAATCTCAGCCACAGTAAAATCCCAGAATTGTTTAATGATTATAAATTAAATTTATCAGATTGTTGTTACTAATCCTTAATTTTTAGAACTACAGCTCACTGCATAGCCATAGGTATTGTGATCTGCCTCTACTAAAGTGGGTTCCTCCCACAAGGAACAGGGATTTGGTAAATGTCCTTGCTTGTAAGTCATTTCCCTCACTTTGAAATTAAACTTGCTTAATTCCTGACTTTCCTGTCTCCAGTCTGCTCTGTTTGGCTCCATCAATCCACAGGATAGAGGTTGGTCCCATCTGGTTGACATTAATTGGTGTCAGAAATAGCATTTTATATGGCACTGGACCATTGGAGATGTGTTTCTTTGGTGTCAAACCCACCTCATCTGGTTCTGCTTTTATTCCTGCTCTAATCTCCAAGCCTCTGCTTTTTTCAAACTCATTATTCCTTGTGAGGAAAACTCTGGAACCCTGGTGACCCAATTTATCTCAGGTCTCTTTTGTAAGGATATAAGGATCTTCCTTCTGCATGTTCTATTTTCCCAACCAACTGTTTCTGCTTGCTCTGTTTGGCTCCAGCCTCCAAAGGTTAACACCATGTATAAAATGTAAAATGTCTATGTCACGTTTGTGTTGTAAACTGGATTCTGTTCTAAAAATTTTAAAATGCAGCCAACCAGAAAAATTTCTAAGTGCTTACACAGAGTTTAAAACACTGGGGAAGATTAATAAACTTTCATATGTAAAGCAATTGTCCCAGAAATCAGGACTAACTCCCACTTTAGGCTTTTCACAGGAGAATAGGTAATTTTTTAAAAATCAGATAATCAAAGTTTGTGAAACGATTAAAAACATTTTAGCAGATTAAGAAGTTTGAAGATTAATCATTTTGATTGCAAGAAAAAACTTCTGAGACCTTGGGAGTAATTCTAGAAACTCATTTATTTCTGAAATATATTAGTAATTTTGGGGTAGCACTTTTTAGAATTTGCTTTAAGAAAAAATAAGGATTAAGTTTTATAAAAGTAAATGGCAAGATTAATAGCTTCATTATTCTAGGGCAAGTAATCTCAAAGTGAAGAAGGAAAAAAAAAAGTAAATAGCTAGTGCCTTATAGAAATCTTTGTTGCTACAATATCTTGGACATTTCTGATCATAAAAAAGAGAAAAGATTGATTAAACCAGACCCCTGTGCCTCTCTCAAGTCAAGATACCTTTTCACCATTAACTCCTCTTAGATCAGATCATATTTCCACATACAAAAGTTAAAAATATACTGGGAAAATTGTTGGGAAACTTGAATTATATTCTGTCCCTCCAGCTTTGCAGTTCATTGCCTAGAGCTCATTTGGTAGAGGGTAGGAAGCATTTGCAGCAGGTTCCCCCACTGGCAGTGGTCCCAATGGTCTTGTGCCCCTGAACCTGTCACCAGTCATTCCAGTCCGGGGGATTCTAATTTTGCAGCCAGTAGGCTCTACCACACATCCCCAAAGCCAAATCTGTGTCTTCAGTGCAGGTCCAGCCCTGTTCAGCTGCTGCCTGCTCACCCTATCAGTGCCTATGATAGAAGTACAAATGTGGGAGAGTGAGAGACAGCCAACTTCTATTCTCGTTAAGCTCAGTCTTCTCTCTTCTGGTTGCAGAGATTTTTAAAATTGTAATCTTAGGCAAGTGTTTTTTTTTTTAATTTCTGTTTGCCTCTCTTTTCCTACCTATAAAGATAAAAAAATAATAATCATACCCATTTCCCAGGGTTGTGAAATCAAAATAATATGATTGTAAAGTGCTTAACACATTGACTAGCATGTGCTAAGCACTATTTTATTATTTCTTCAATGAAATAAAATTTGTTCCATACCTGTTAATTTTAAACTGATTTTAAAATCTCAAAGATAATAAGATCAATTATTTTTACATGTGATAATTCGGAAATATAATTGACATCATCTGAATTTTTTTAAGGATTTAAGTACATAATGTTGTTTGTGTTATGTTTCTAAATTACTTTATATTGTGAAATTTGAATGCCTATTTTAACAGACATACAAAGAGATGTGATTAAACATAGATATTTGAAAATGTAAATATTTAATGAAGTATATTTTGTTATAAAACAGATAATAGTAAGTTTATTATAAGAGTAAATTCTTATTTGAAATTCTTGCCTATTATGAAAATGCATAAAGTGATTTAAAGATGTAACTTCAATATATTAACAAGTCAACTATCAAGTATTTGCAATATTTTGGAAGCTTCAGAAATTGAGTAGTTTTAATTCATAAGTAAAAGATAGATGAAACATTGTTAGGAAAACAGCAGGAAAGATATTCAAGCCCTAAATTATGGGTATGAAATCATGCTATTTAAGGTAAAAATTCCCAAGACTGTAATTTACTATTGTTTTAAGCTTTGATTACAGGGATAGTTATCTGAAAAGGTCATAAAGCCACCAGCATAAAATGATATGAGTTGCAGTCTGAAAACTGCTAAAGGTGGATGTCTGTGCTAGGAAAAGCTTTGAGGACAACATTGGAATGGCCTAGGTATGATCCTCCTATTTCACCATTGTGCTATTTCCTTACTGAGAAGGAAATTTCTCCCTGGTTAATGCTGAGATTTGCTTTTAATACCCTATGACTACATGATTGGCTGTCATATATGATTCATGCCTGGAATCAAACAGAACTAATCGAACCCCCCCCCATTATTATAGATGGCATTGTTATAACTCTGTACCTCCTTTTCCTCTTATAGGCAATTTCTATAATAAACAAGTTTTATAAATACAATATTAAATCTATTAAATAACACATTGATACTGGAATATCTCTGTTCCAGTAGAATGTAAGTACAATCATTTTACAGTTGTCACCTATATTTATGGTTAAATTATAATATAGGGATGATATCCTCCTAAGAGGAAAATGACTATACAGAGTAATAAGACAAAGTTGTAAGGAGATAGTTCACTATATAAGAATAGTAAAATCTGAAAAAGCAAATTGTTTTCCCTAAGGATTGTGTGTGTGTGTGTGTGTGTGTGTATGTGTGTGTGTGTGTGTGTCTGTCTGTCTCTATATGTACATAGGTATGTATATGATTGGCTTCTAAAATTTATGTACAATGGTGTTTTAGTAATAAGTTCTGAAAATTGGGTTTTACATATAAATTGCATCGATAATGGTGAAGAAAATGAAATTATTTTATGTCTCTCTGATAATTTTAAAAGACAGAAGCATTCATGTTGCAGGTGGACCTGCATAAGTTTTTAAGATTGTCATATCAAATACAGGATTTAGGTAGGATAAATACAGCAAATAATATATAGACTGAAATTCTCTGAAGTTTCAAGATTTGATGAACCAAATTTAAGTGACTGTACAAAATCATACTATTTGAATTATCCATAAACTTCTAGATTTGGAACAAGAAGAACATAGCCCCTTTTAGAGTTTTCCAGAGAATAAAGCCTATTGTCCAAAAAAAAAAATATCTAGGAGCAAAATAACTGTGAGACATCGGGACTCAAAAAGTGATGATTAAATGGACAATGAGAATGGGATTACTAGGATACACAGAGACTATTGTTAGTTAACATTGCTGATAATTATTGTACAGCTTTGCATGGTTTATGTTTAAGTTTTCTTGGTTACCTTGGTGATGTGTAAATCTCTCTTCTCAGAACTATTCTATTGTGAGACCTCTAAGTAGTTTGATCTGTACCTGACAATATAATTATGCAATTATGGGAATTGTGAGAAAAAACTTTATTGCATTGTTTGAACCTAGCCCTGTGCAGCTGGGAAACTGGATCTCTATGTATTATTTAAAGATCTTTAACTAAGGACCTATGTTATGCTGACAAAAAACACAAATTTAAAGATTGATGCAAGGAGTTTTCTCTGAGAGGGCTACCAGGTTCTTTTGACTACTCCTAGAGTTGCCAAACTTGTGGGCATAGGCTTTTGGATCATCTGAAGAAAGCAACTCTTCTTGAGTGAGTAACAGGTCCTCCAGAGACCTCAAAGTTTATCTAATACAGATGCAGAAGAAGCTGACATCCAAATAAGGTAGCTGTCCCAAGATTCCAAATGAGGGCAGAGTAAATTGTCCTAGTTTTTTCCTCTTCCCTCTTGATATGTGCTTAACTGCCAAGGCCCTTGTTCAACCATGTATAGACATCTTTTCCTTCTACATTCTCGCCCCTTCACTTTTCTGCTCACAAGCAAACAATGGCTAGCAAGGATACCTGGGACACACTTTCCTCCTGGGATAAAAATGCTTATTTTGGCGTAAGTTGCTTTTTGAGGTATCTTGGTTCATATCTGCCTCTCCTTTATTGGGCAGAAAAATAGGGATTATTTCAGATCCTCTTCTTGGACAAAAGAGGAAAATTTCAAAATACTAGCGTATATATATATATATATATATATATTGGTACACACACCAATATATACACACATGTACATATATATTTACATACATGTGTGTTATATGCATATGTACACAAATACATATGTGTACACATGTGTAATGGGCTGAGGCTTGAGTTGATGCACTGAGGTCCCAAGCACGTGAGGCTAAATAGTAATTGGACCATACTCTATTAATATATAAGCTTGGAGAAAGAATGGCCCCCGCCCACTCTTTGTGCAAGTCCTGATGGGTTGTATAGGAAATGACGATTTGGGTGGGTGGAGGCAGGGGAGTTGGTGGAGGCAGGGGAGTGGAAAAGGAAGGGGAAGGAGAGACTGCTTGCATTTGCCATTGCAAGCCCTTTCAGCTCCGATTCCCCTCTGTTAGCTGGCTTCCTGTCGCAGCTGCCCATATTGCTATCACAATCTTTCTTGCCCATATTGCTATTGCAATCCTTATTCACGTCTTCACTTCAATAAAGATTGAAGATTTTTCCCTTAACCTGAATTCCTGATTCCAGCTGATTTTAAATACGCGGTTATTAGACACATGTATGCACATCGATATGCCTGGGTGATCAGAAGTATAATTATGAAATCATATACATATATAAGTAGATACATGCATCTGTGTGTTTGAAACTTCAGGTGTTCAGAAGGAGAGCTAGGAAATCTGATGCCTGGAGGAAATTCATGTGGAGGATGTGGTAGAATTAATAGCACATAAAAAAAAAATCTAAACTGGGGTTGCAGATGCTAGAAAATGAAATGGCCAGTATGTTCCAAGCTTTTATGAAATTCCAGCTATTTGAAAAATAGATGTTTCCATATCTGAATTCCTTGAAGATGCATGATATGATTTTCTTTGAATTGAAAGAGCTAACACCATTGACTAAGGAAAATTGACCATTCTCCTGATGGATTCTTAAAAGGTTATTTGGTAGTAATGTAAAACAGGCCCTTACAAGACCCTTATACTTATGCCAGAGGACAATAAAGAACAGAAATGATTTTCTCCTGAATTCCTAACAAGCTATAGAATATGAGAAGAAATAGAAACATGCACTTTGCATATAGAGACACATAGAGGCAACAAGAAAGAACCTTCAAGGATTGTGGTCAGGGGCAACAGAAAGGGGGCAATCATGAAAGCAAGGAGGAACTAGCCTGGCCAATCAAATCAAGTTAAAAAGAAGATCCTAGAATTCCCAGTTGAACAATCCACCCAGGAGAAGTACTATACTCAGGGAGAAATTTTGTAAGGTCATTGAGAAAAGAAAGGACATTTAATCCATATAATATTAGAGTTATAAATTTCTGTGGCCAAATGTATTCATTAAAGGTGTGCCTTACTCCTCTGACATCCTATGACATATATATTCTTAGCATGAGCACTGTGTTTTTATGGACCCAAGGTAGACAGGATAATATTTTATAGTTACTATTCTTAATGTGCCATTTTATTATTTTATTTTGAGTTAATTCTGTCTACTATGTTTTGCCTTATGGGAAGCTCACCAGTGGGGACTTGTAATGAATAGTTTTAAAATGCCAGAATTTGAGGGAGAAATCATTTTCTAGGGAGCTCACCTCACATATGTGAATACAAGTTGTTGTTATACTCAAAGATCATGATGACAACACAAGAGTGCATGAATTGGACTTAAGTGAGGCAAGTACAGTCATCAGCCTTACTCTTGCGTCCAGAATCATAATAGTACAGTGGCAAAACAAAAATCAAGATGACTGGCAAAGGCCCAGAATGCATTTATGGAGTAACCAAGGATGTAAAATAAATACCTTATTAACTCTGAACAGTTTTCTTTTTTAAATAATTGCTTAAACGAACCATTTTATAACAACCAACAAGTAAAAATAATTCACATTGAAACACTCCTGGTTGGCTTGAGGCCTCTCTGTAGTTCTGAGACCTCTAGACAATTCTACCAAGTATTAAAACCCCACAGCATTGATTCTACAAGAAGCTTTAAATGCAGCATGTGATTGCCACTGAATTTCTTACTCTGTTATTTGGTGTTCAGCTCTCATGCTCTATCCACCAGACCCCCTGTCTCTCTGTGGAATGGGAAAACAAACTTTCTGCTGTGTGCTACTTGGCAAAAGCCTGGAGAGAAAGACTTAGATTACTCCATGTGTTCCAATCAGCAGTGATATGTTGTTGTTCAGTACTTAAATCGTGTCAGACACTTCATGACCCTATTTGAGGTTTTCTTGGCAAAGCAATTGGAGTAGTTTGCCATTTCCTTCTCTGGTTCATTTTACTTAAGAGGAAACTGAAAGTATCGCTCATGATCACATCTAGTAAATGAAGGTCTTCCCAACTCCAGGTCACCTATCCACTGCACCACATAGCTACCCTAGCTGTGAGATATCCAATGACTATCCAGTGATAGCCCTATTTCCATTCCTAAGGAAGCCACTTTCCTTTCAGAAAGGAAAAGGTTTTCCCCTTTCCATCAAGAACATTTTTAGAAATTTGCAAGCAAGTAGTATTATGTGTGTGTGTGTGATATGGCAGATATATATATATATATATATATATATATATATATATATATATATATATATATATGATCTTTGAATTGAAGAAGGATTAAAACTAAACTGAAAACTTGAAGATTAGATAGCACTTTCCTTCAATTATTAGGAATACAACTTCAGAAAAAAAAGTTTTAAAATTTAAATTAAAATAAAATAATATTTTAAAATATGATGTGTAATCTAGTAAGATATAGTCAAAGGAAGCCTTCTTAAATCTCACAAAAGAGTGCCTCTGTCGAACATGCTTTCAAAAACAACGAATGGTTGTTTTAGCTTTTAACCCCTCTGATTCAAACATTAAATGTCAAATAGAGAAATTTGGACTCAATGTAATTTAATAGTATATAGACATTGAGTAGGAATTGTGGCATATTATATCAGTTTTTCTCATTCAAAATAAAGATGTGACTACAAATTTTCCAAATTCTCTAAATCATACTTATTTTATTTCTCTGTCAGTGATTCCTGAGCTCACCATGCAATCTGTGACCATGGCTTTAATTGCCTTCCATAAACCTAAGATCACTCAGTTGACTCTATTCCTATTGGAAGGAGGTTCAAAAGCCATGGAAGAAGATATAAAAGCAAGAGTGACTTAGAAACAGAGGTAGGGGTCTGTCCCCTTTATCTTTTCATTGGTCTACATCAAGATCAAAGTCATGAAAAAGAAGGATAATTGGCCTTTTTTTTTTTTTCTGGCAAAGGTTGGAAGGCTTTGAAAGTTATTGCTAACTCAGACTCCATGATTCTGAGAAGCTGGGGAATTCAGGGAGATAACCATTTTGGAGTTTGGGTGAGGTTGGTGCTTTATGGTATCTGATTGAGGTGACACAAAGTATGACAAATGTGCTGGTTGGGAAATTATATGAGGGTGGCAGAGGATTTGGAGCTAATCACTTTAATTATATGACACAACCTTATGCAACAATAACCCCCTGTAATGGCATCAAGTGATCTGAGTTCCTCCAAAGTTGAAAGTATTCAGTAGGGGAGTGAACTCAGTTGCACATAGACAGCTAGGCAATACAGTGTATAAGGAACAGGACTTGGAGACAAGACCTGAATTTTCTCTCCCTCCCTTCCTCTTTCCTCTCGGTGCCCCCCCCTCCCCCGCCCCGCACGCTCCTGCTCCCTCCCCCGCACGCTACCCTCCTTCCTCCCTCCCTACCCCTCTCTCTCTCCTTCAATCCCTCTCTCCTTTCCTCCTTTTCTCCCTCCCTCCCTCGCTCTCTTCCTTGCTCCCTCCCTCACTTCCTCTCTCCCTCACTCTCTTCCTTGATCTCTTCCTCGCTCTCCCTCAATCTCTTCCTCACTCTCTCCCTTGGTCCCTCCCTGCTCCCTCCCTCACTCTCTATCTCCCTTCCTCTCTCCTCGGCGCACTGTTGCTCGTTCCCTCGGGCGCTCCCGCACGCTTCCCCGTGCGCTTCCGCTCCCTCCCTAGCTTCCTCCCTCTCTCCCTCTCTTGCTCTCTTCCTCACTCTCTTCTTCACTCCCTCCTTTGTTCTCTCCCTCCCTCTCTTCCTCTATCCCTCCCTCCATCTCTCTCTCCCTTCCTCCCTCTCTCCCTCGCTTGCTCTCTCCCTTGATCTCTTTCTCGCTCTCTCCCTTGCTCCCTCCCTCACTTCCTCTCTCCTTCACTCTCTCCCTTGATCTCTTCCTCACTCTCTCCCTTGGTCCCTCCCTGCTCCCTCCCTCACTCTCTATCTCCCTTCCTCTCTCCTCCGCGCACTGTTGCTCGTTCCCCCGCACGCTTTCGCTCACTCCCCCCACGTGCTTCCCCTCGCTTCCCTGCGCACTTCCGCGTGCTTCCTCGCACGCTCCCGATCGCTCCCCCGCATCCTACCCTCCTTCCTCCTTCCCTCCCTCTCTCTCTTCCTCAATCCCTCTCTCCCTCCTTCTGTCTCTCCCTCCCCCTTCGCTCTCTCCCTCCCTCACTCCTTGCCTCCTTCCCCTGCTCCCTTCCTCACTCGCTCCCTCTCTCGCTCCCTCCCTCGCTCCCTCTCTCGTTCCCTCCCTCACTCCCTCCCTCACTCCCTCCCTTGCTCTCTTCCTCCCTCCCTCTCTACTTCCCTTCCTCTCTCCCCCAAATGCTTTTGCTCGCTCCCCTGCGTGCTTCCGCTTGCTCCCCCATGCTACCTTCCTTGCTCCCTCCCTCCCTCCTTCTCTCCCTTTCTCTCTCTTTCTCTCCTTCCCTCCCTCTCTCTTTCTCCCTCCCTCCCTCACTCCCCCTTGCTCCCTCCCTTGCACTCTCCCTCTCTCCCCCTCTCCCTCTCTCAGTTATGTAATCTTAGACAATTCATTTAACCAATCTGTGTCACAATTTGCTCATCTGAAAAAAGGGGGTAAAAATAACATTTACCTCACAGGATTACCATGAGAATCAAATAACAATACAGAAAACTATAAAGTGCTTTGCAAACCTTAAAGCACTATGTAAATGATAGCTATTTAATAATAAGAATAATAGTTATCATTCAAGTCATTTATATCAATAATCGATTTATTGTACTTCATAGTATGAGACATCTGAAAACGAGATTACAAGTCACAAAAATATCTGTTGTATTTTATGTTGACCTAGGGAAATAATTCTGAACTAAACAAGGGATAGAGCATATCATAAAAGACCAAATAGCCAAATTTTATGACATAGTGCTAAAACACTTTCACATGAGCAAACTCAATGTTACTAGAATAAAAGAAGATGTTTATTGGGAAAAAACTTTGTAATTAATATATCTGATACTGATAAAGATGCAGAAAAGCTAGCATTTATATGACATTTTGTGATTTGGAAAGCACTTTACAAATTATATCTCATTTGATCCTTACAACTCTGGGAGGGAAGTAGCAGTATTATCTTTATTTTACAGATGAGGGAACTGAGGCTGACAGATATTTAATGACTTTCCCAGGGTCATACATCTGATAAATGTCTGATGTCATATTTGAACTCAGATCTTCCTGATTCAAAGTCCAGTACTTCATACATCAATGAAGAAAATATAGAATTGATCTGCCAATGAGAAGCTCCCAGTAGGAAATATACATTTCTGAACCAAATTTTGCCAGTTGATAGAATTCATTCTATTACATAGACAGGACTAATTTTCTGTATATACCTCTCCTTATACCTACTACTAGAACTTTAATAAAAGATTGTGGCAGATGATTCAAGTGCAGTATTGAGGGAACAGACCAAGCCCTCTAAACTGGAGCAAAGGTAGGGAGCATCAGCAATATTGTTGTATCCTTCTGGGTCGAAAAAGGACTGAGAGATAGAGGGCCAACAAACCAAAGGACTGTGAGAGGAAGGAAGAGTTCTCCCCAGATCTACACACACACACACACACACACACACACACACACACACACACACATACACACACACACACACATGCAATTCACTCAGTCTTAGTTAAAACTTTGCATGGTACCACTACCTTTCTTATTGCAGAAGAAAATGTTATCTGCATTCAGAAAAAAACTTACAAACTGATAAAATGACATACAGAAAGATTTTATATATGTGTGTGTATATATGCAAATGTACATATATATGTATATGTCTCTCTATATATAGGCACACATACACATGAATATACATAAATAAAATCTGCGTGTAATAGTAGAAATCTCTAGAGTTGGAGTGGGGGAAGGGTAGAAAAAAGAGGAAAAAAGAAACATATAATAATTTTGTTATATATTTTAAAGGAATAATAACTTTAAAGGAATAATATATAATTGTAGTCTCACATGCAATCATTTTTTTCCTATTCTACTGTGTTATGGAAATTCTTGTCTTATTTTTTAAGTTCAGAACAAAATAAGTAAAATTCAAAAAAAAAACAGAAAAGAATAATATATTCTGCCTTCTGGCTGATCTACTCAGGCTATCAGAAATTTTAGAAACTACTCCTTCAGACCATTTTGTTATCCTGCGCTAAATGTAAGAAAAGAATATGCTAATCCTCAATTGTCTAAGGGATGTCATGTCCTGACATAGTCTGCATATTTATATGTAATTCAAAGAAATCTGGAATAGATCTGAGAAATGACTTGAGATAACCATATTCTCAGATATTTACTATTTGTCCTGTCCTAGAAGAAATTCAGGGTATGGAATCCATGGATATAAGGTGCAAAGGCAAATCTTTCTTTCCATTCTTGAAACTTTTAGGCATTCTTGAATTCTTGTATGAGATTTTGAGGTTAATTGGATCTTGAGCTTAACCAAAATATTCTCAACCATGAAAAATCATGGTGGAAGGAAAAATGATATCACGGTAACTTGATGTACTCATTTCTTCTCTTAGGAAAAGAGGGATTTCTACTTCATGGCTTTTGTGAGTTGATTGCTTCCAGTGCTGACTCTATCAAAGATTTTTTTAAGAGACCTTCTCTAACGTAGTCATCTCTTGGTCTCACTATTTTCTCTTTAGTATCATTCTTGTTCAATAGTTTACAGGGTATCAGAGCCAAGATGGTGGGATACAGGCCAGAATTGCCCAATCTCTTTCCCAACTGCTCTGAAGCAGTGGCAGTACTGGTGGTTTATAAACCTCTCAGCCCAGAGATGCCAAAGAAAAGCTCAAAGGTCAGCAGGACATATCTGTGGAACCAGAGTGGAAGCCCAACTCACAATCCCAGTGCAGGCCCAGCCCCAGCTCCAGCTCCAGGCCAGACCCCAGCATCAAAGAGGCAAGACCTCTTAATCAGAGGCAATGCTGGAGGTTTCTGGATCTATTAGCCCGAGGATACCATGGAAGACTTGGAAAGTTAGCAGAGAGTGTCTGCAGCAATGAGGTGGGAGGCTGGTATGCAGTTCAAATACAGCCTTGCTCAGCAAATCTTTGGCTAGCACTCTAGATCTTAAAGCTACAGTAGGGTAGGGACATACCTAACAGCTCCAGGGCAGAAAAAAGCACTTGTAGTCAGATTCATAGGAGGATCTCTAAAAATAGATGCACAAAACCCTTGAAGCTTGGAACAATGCAGTCTCCATCCAGGAAACAGAACCTTACTTTAATAAAGAGTTAAAAATCAAGTAATAGGTGAGAAAATGAGCAAACAAGAAAAAAAAAGTTTCTGACCATTTAAAGTTATTATGGTGACAAGGAAGATCAAAACACATACTCAGGAGATGATAATAACATCAATGGTCTTATGTCCAAAGATACTAAAAAAGAACAATTGGGCTCAGGCCATGGAGGAGCTCAAAAGGGACTTTGAAAAGCAAGTAAGAGAGAGAAAGGAAAATGTAGAGAAAGAATTGAAAGAGATGCAAAAGTAAATACAAAAAGCTAATGAGGAGAAAATGTCTTAAAAAGGGAAAGTGGCCATTTGGGAATGGAAGTATAAAAACTCACTGAAAAAAAAAGTATACTTTTAAAAAATAGAATTGAGCACCAATAGAAGCTAATGACTTATTGAGTAGATACAATAAAGGAAAACCAAAAAGAAAGAGAGAGAAAATAGGGGGGAAAGTGAAATAGTTCATTGGAAAAACAACTGACTTGAAAAATAGATCCAGGAAAGATAATTTAAAAGTTATTGGTCCGCCTAAAAGTCATGATCAAATAAAGAATCTAGATATCATCTATCTTTCTTATTTAACTTTTTTAAAGCCTTTATTTTCAAAACATATGCATAGAACGTTTTCAACATTCATCCTTTCAAAATCTATTCTCTATCTATTCCTCCCCCCCCCTTCCCTAGGTGGCAAGTAATCTAATATATGTGCAATTCTTCTATACATATTTCCACAATTATGCTGTAAAAAAAATCAGATCAAAAAGGAAAACATGAGAATGAAAACAAAATACAAGCAAACAAAAAAGTGAAAATATTATGTTGTGATCCACACTTAGGCCCCACAGTCCTCTCTCTGGGTGCAGAAGGATCTCTCTGTCATAAGACCATTGGAAGTGGCCTAAATCTCCTTACTGTTGAAAAAAGCCACATCTGTCAGAATTGATTATCATATAGTCATCTTCTTGTGTACAATGTTTTCTTGGTTCTACTCACTTCACTTAGCACCAGTACAATACTTAGCACCAATTCAAATAAGTCTCTCCAAGCCTTTCTGACATATCTCACTGATTGTTCTTATAGAACAATAATGTTCCATAAAATGAAAACTCCCAGGGATGTTATAGCCAAATTTCAGAACTCCTAGTTCAAGTAGAAAATATTGCAAACCTCCAGAAAAGAACAATTCAAGTAGAGTAAACCCAGTCAAGTAGAGAAAGCCAGCTTCTCCATTAAAGGACCAAAGAGCTTGGAATGTTCTATTCCAGAAAGCAATGGAGATAGGATTGCAACCAAGAATCACTTACCCAGCAAAACAGAGCATAATCTTTCAGAGGAAATGGTGATTATTCAATGACATAGAAGATTTACAAACATTAGTGATGAAAAGAACAGAGCTGAAGGGAAAATTTAATTTTCAAATACAGGTCTCTGGAGAAGCATAAGGAGGTAATTAGGAAGTGATATTTTAAGGGACTTAATAAGGTATATCTGTTTACATTCTTACATGGGAGGATGAAGGATGATGATACTTGTAATTCATTAAAATATTTTCATTATTATGGCAGTTAGAAGAAGTATATATAGACAGAGGGCATTGGATATAAGTTGAATATGAAGGATAATCTTTTTTTTTTTAAGCAATGAAATTAAGGAGTAGCAAAACACTTTTGAGGAGACATGATAAAAGGAGGGAGAGAATAAATGGGTGGAAATAATTAGCAATGGTAATTGTAAAATTTTTTTTGAAACAAATTTCTCTGATAAGGCCTCATTTCTCAAACATAGAGGAAACTGAAGGAAATTTATTTTTAAAAAGTAAGATCCTTGCCCCAATTGATAAATGATCAAAAGATATGATCTGTGCCCAAAGGGCTGCAAATTTATGCATATCCTTTTACCTAACAACACTGCTACTAAACATGAATACCAAAAGAGATTTGGGGAAAAAAAAGGAAAATGACCTATATGTACAAAAACTAGTCATAGTACCTGTCTTCTAAGGACAAAAACAAAAACAAAAAACAGGAGAAATTTAGGGGATGCCCATCAATTGGAGAATGGCTCAATAAACTCTGCTATGTTCTCTGGGAAATGATGAGCAGGATGCTCTCAAGAAAACAAAACCTGTTAAATTGCATCATAAAGCATTTTGTGCAAATAGGTTGTTAGCATATATTATAGTAAAACAAAATTTGAAATGTATTACTATTCCTATATCATCACATATCTTAAATAAACAATAAAATAATGCAATATACAGATATTTGTTGTTGACAAAAATCTTTATAATTTTAAATACAGTACTTATTAAATAATAATTTTATTTTTAAAAAACAGTTTACAGAAAACTTTGATTTCTATCACTTTGTAGTGTTTTCAATATTGTTTGTATAAAATTGAAAGCGGAAGAGGAAGAGCAGATCAACTATATTTCTCACATCTGTTTCAACTAAATGGAGGAAAAAACCCAATACTTTTGCCAAAGAGAGAAAAACAGTCTCTTGAATGGGAAATATTTAGAAACTTTTATTTGAAACCCTGTCTGTAGTCTAGATGGATCCATGACAATACCTCTCAGAGTTTTAATTCTAAATTACAAAACATGATAATCCTTCTTGATTTGTAACTATGTATGTTTTGGAACCACATCTATTTTTTTAAACACATATCATTTACAAATTGACACCTACCAGTGATCTGTGGAAATTAACATCAAGAAAGACATTTGGAAGGAATCACTTAGAAAACTTATGGTGGTATACTAAGATAGGTGAGATTGTAGGGAAGAATATGATTGGTTTTTGTGTAAGGATAGGGAGGTGAGAATAAATGGACAGCAAAATAATAAATTAAAACATATCAGATCTGTAATTTTACAGATGAGGAAACTGAGATGCAAATAGGGACTTTCTGAAGATTACATAGCTCATAAGGAGAAAAGCCTGGGTTTTAACCCAGATCCTTTGGCTGCAAAACCAGTTTTTAAAAGTCATGCTTAAAAGGCTAGCAGAAATTAAGAAAGTCCTAAGGATTAATGTCAGTTGGCCAAAGATGGTCCTGAAATATGCATGCTTGTTTTCCTCAAGTAATAAAAGCATCATAAAGAACTGGCCCAAACTATATTTATAATCCACATTTCATGATTTAGATTTTATCCTGCATATCATTTAAATTAATAACAGAAGAGCATTGGTTTCATTCAGGGTGAAGGTGAGTTTGAATATAAAATGAGAGTAATCTTTTTTATTGACAGATGAGTATAGAAGGATAGACCGGCAAATAAGTAAAAATATATGTGTGATACCCTAAAGTTAAATTGCAAAGACTTACCAGGAGAAGCTAAATATCCAATTGCTTTGTCTACTCAGATAAAGTTGGAAATGTTTCATTTTCTTTCATCTCTTTCAAAAATATTATATATATGTATATATTTATATCTATATATTTATTTATATGAGTGTGTTTATAACTCTATAACTCTATATATGTTGGTGTTTAAGAGGAAATATAGAAGGAATAGAGCTGATCTTAAAACAAGGGAAATCTGGTTTCAGGTGTCAGCATTGACACATAGTAGTCTTAAACATATGCACACACACACTTGCATATATGCATATAAGTATATGGATGTGTATATAAATATATACATATACATTTCTATATGTATGTATATATTTGTGTGTATACAAACATATAAATGTATATATATACATGTGTATGTGCATGCACATACATGGTGTATTGAATGAATATCCCCAAAAGCAAAATCTAATGAATAAAGATTCTATAAGAATAGGAGGCATGTGGTAAAAGGAGGGAGAGAATAAATGGGTGGAAATAATTAGCAATGGTAGTTGTAAAACACCAAACCACTTACTTCAATTTTGACCTAATAGAATATCTCTGGAAATGAGTGAGGGGCAGATAAAGATAATGAGAGACTTTCATTTATGCTTTTTGATACTCAAAAAGAGCTATTATTTATTGTCTAGAGCAAATAACAAAAAATCTCTTAAATCAACTTTTAAAAATTAATTTTAGCTTGTGGATACAGGAAACTCTAGAAAACTGACTGATCAAGAAAAGACAGAGATATCTAGAGGCTGCTACTGGAGGGGTTGAAGGGAATTGGTGTGGGATAGAGGAGATGAGAGTACAATGGAGGCTGCCAGAAACTCATATACAGTGTGACAGTTTGGGAAAGGAACTATATCATCTGATAATTTCACATTGAAATATTTAATCTTGTTAACTAAGTCAGAAGTCTAATTATGTCTACATTGCTGAAGTGGTACAAGTACTTTTAGGACCCTCTAAATTTCAGTCCCTTGGAACCATGCCCCATTTGCCCCACTCTAGTTATCAATCCTTTCACTTAACAAGATGCCATAATTATCTATAAATATGCATCAGAGTCTTTGGCTCTTGGATTGCCACTCTCTATCAGAGGTGAAAACTGTCCTTGAAGGAAGTTATTTATAGGAAGATGCATTTGTTATTATTAAGAAATCATAATAGTACCATTATTAAGCATTATGTGATCAAGCCTCTGTGTTTTTCAATCACTCTAAGATTTTTAACCCAAGTTGGATTTGAATAATGTCCAAAATCTTCAGAAAAAATCTTTAGATACTTTCTAACCCCCCAAAATAGGAGTATTTATTATGAACCCCATGCAAAAGCATGGTGTTTATAATCCAAATTATGGAATCTTAGGGTTAAAAGGAAACTCAGTAGTTGCTGATTTAGTTGATCCCATATACAACTTAGTATCAAATATAACATGCTGAATGATTAATCATCAAAGTTCATCTCTTGGTTAAAGACTTCCAGTGATGGAGAAGTCACTCCCTCTCAACAAATTTAATTCCATGTTTGGATATAGAAGGGTGTTTTTTTCCCTTTTATATAAAGTCTAAAACTGCCCCCTTATTTTGCAGTTTCTCACCATTACTCTTATTATTCCCCTTTGGAGCCAAAAAAACAAAACTCACTCCCCTTTTGTTGAAAAAAACAAGGAATATTTTTAGACATTTATCAATCCCACCTGTCATCTTCTCTTTTGTAGGATAAACACTAATTTATTTTTCAACTGCTATTTATATATTATGAGTGCAAGATGATTGCAAGATGGTATTCCCTCTCATTGGTAACTTCCAGATGATCAATATCCTTTATAATCTCTAAAGCCAAAATATAAATAGAATATTTCCAGCACAGCCGAAACAGGACACTATCCAGAGGGTTTATCATCTTCCTAGTCTGAGACACTACCCTTCTGCAAACAATTACACTTACAAGTTCTATCTCTCACGTCTCACTTCTACAATATTCCTCAGGGTAGCAACATCTAGTCTACTCGTAACTCTCTCAAATAATGACATTCTAGAAACACAAGAGAAAAAGGCCTTGCTAGAATCCTGTTTCCACAAAAGAAAGATATCAAATGCCAAATTTGTAATATCTAAGCACTGTGGGAGAGAAAAATACATTTAGTAGTGTAGAATTATTTTTTGGGATTACTGTGACAAAACATTAAGACAATGGGGGAAAAGGATAGTGGTATTTGCTGGGGGTGGGGGGGAGTTTGCAAGTAGGCTCATTTTGCTTTCTCTGACATTTTTTGCCAGGAAGACTGTTCTAAAAGATAGCTAACCTCATCCATATCACTTCACCACTCAAAGGCAGCAAAAGTTTTTCTGGATCTGTCAATTTAATTAATCCTGGATCCAAAGCACACTTCGCTTTACTCCTCCAATTTACTTGAAAAATAAAGTAGATAATGAAAGTCCTAAAATGATCCATTTTATTTCCAATAAATTTACTGGGACAAAAAGATAAGAAATTTTGATTTTGTTGTTATTGTTGTTTTTTATTTGTTTTTAAAAAACACTAAAAGAAGACTCGTATCTATTCATTTTCTGATTCCAGAGTCAATTCTCTTTATCACTGGACTACATGCTTTCCTGCTTGCTTGGAATCACATTCTGACCACCTCCACTTTATATGGACCACAAGAGAGCACTAACATCTTTTGATTACTGATGGCCAGGGAGGCATTCAAACCACTAAACCATTGTCTGCAGGTTCTTTATCCTTGCACCAATCCCATAAACTATCTAATTCAGTACAAGTTGACATGAAATACTCAGCATGAAGAAAAGAACTTATGTTTAGTAGCAACTGGAGGACAAATAAGTGTCTAATATCAACAAGGAAGCATCAGGATGGTTTCACTGGTGAAAGGAAACTATATTTCTGGGAATAACATTAGATAAATTGAGAAAATTAGGGCTATCATGGATTAAAAGTTCTAACCTAGCATTTCTGTGCATCATGGAGTTCCTTTAGGGAAACACCTGCTGAGCAGTGAGTTCATTTATCAAAGGGATAATGACCCAAAAACATTCTTCTAGAGACAATGTGGAGACTATTTCTTTTTTAAAAAGGAGGCACCTGTGGAACTAATTAGGATGAAGTACTACTCTCAGAGTACAGACCAGAATCCTTGCAGAGGAGTGAATAAAAGATGTATACAACTTAAACTATAGATAAATGAAAACATGAATTGCACACCACTACAGCCTGGAGGATAGAAAACAAGTGGGTCTGACAAGATGGGGTCTGTTGTTCCATCTGGAGTCATCCTGGTTAAAAGAAGCAAATGGAACAAATGTTAAGGTTCCAAGAAACTTAGATTAAGCCAAGGAAGGATGCAAACAAGAAAATATAAATTGTAATTATCCCCGATGTTCTAGATTTTATAGTACTGAGAAGTCTTTCTATTCTTTTCTACCTAAAAAAAAAATTCCCTTTTCATGATTTCATCAAATTCGAATTAGTTAATTAACATCTCTATAAATATTATTCTTTCTATCTATCTATCTATCTATCTATCTATCTATCTATCTATCTATCTATCCATATACCTACTCAGATATCCATCCATCTATTATCTAGCTATCCTAATTTCTCTCTTGAATTCCCTATCAGCTGTTCACTAATAATCTACACCTGGATGTCTCATAGGCATCTCAAAGATATCTAGAATTAAACACGTTATGTTTTTATATAGAAATACTCAAAATTATCTGTTTTCATAGATAGCGACCCAATGTTCCCAGTTGTCCAAGCCTATAACTTCTGTATTATTTTTGACTTTCTTCTCTTCCTCGTCTTCATTTGAATAAAATTAGTTAATGATAACAGAAATGCTGCTGCTGATATCACTATGTATATAGCACTTCACAAATCAATTCATTTGAGATCCACAAAAGCTCTTGAAGTAGGTGCTGTTATTATTTTCAGATTTACATATGATGTAAGGCATTCAGAAACTTGCTTGTACCACACAACTATTAAGCAACGGAGGCAGAATTCAAATACATGTCCTCCTCGCTCCAAGTTCATTACTTTTTCTGCTCTTTCAAGCAATTGTCATTTTGTTGATTCTCTCACTATAACCTCTCTCAAAATCAGCTCTTTCTCTCCATTCGTACAGCCTCTAGTGACTCATTACTGAATCACTATTCATTATATTTTGCTTCGATCTTCTAGCAACGTCCTAATTGGCTTCTTGGTTTCCAGTCTCTTTACTACTCCAATCTACTTTCAACATAAATGCCAAAATACTGTTATAAAGCATAGATCTGTCCATGTCATTCTCCAGGTCAAAAATCTTCACTAGTTCTCTATTGCCTCTTGCACACACACACACAAAAAATAGATTCCCCTCTTGTCATTTTAAACTATATAATGTGACTCAATTCTCATTTAATTTCTGGCCATTTAGATAGATAGATAGATAGATAGATAGATCATCTTATTCTTATTTAATATGTACCATCTTTTCACAAACCAGAATTCCACCTCTCATCTCTATGTTGGCACAAACCTGGAATATATTCCTCCTTCACTGCACCTCTTAGGATTATAAATTTCATTGTAGGGTCAGTTTACCAATCATATCCTTTCAGAAAACTCTGATCCCAGTTCCCACCTGGTTCTCTCCATAGTGAAATTTGCTTTTTTTAAATTCAATAATTATAAAATACTTATTGAACCACTAATTATGTGCCAGACACTGCACTAGACTAAAAATACAAGAGGAAAAACTGAAGCTGCCTTGAAGAGGTAATAATATGTATACAGAAAAGCAAACACAAGATATATGCAAGATATTCAGGGAGAGGGGCAGAGGAGGGTTCACTTATAACTGCTAAAAAAAGAAGTTATAATATTTTTGTACACAGAAGATCCCTTTTTTCATCTTTTTATATCTTTGGGCTATAAAACTAATATTGATAGCATTAGATAAAAGTCTCTGCTCAGTTTAATAACTTTGGGCACATAATTCTAAATTGCTTTACAGAATAGCAACACCAATTTACAGCTCCACCACCAATGCATGAATAAGTCTGTTTCCTCTGTCCCTCCAATATTTTCTATTTTCCTTTTGGTATACACATGGAATAGAATATTGTATGTAAGAAATGATGAAAGGGACAGTTTCAAAGGAACTAGAGAAAACATCTATGAACTGATACAGAGTGAAGTCAAGAATCAGGAGAAAGAATTTTAATGTCACAAAAACAAACACTCTTGAAAGTCTTGAGAACCCTAGTCAATGGAATGATCAACAATAATTTAAGGAAACTGATACAACACATGATCTCCTCCTGACAAAGAATTGCTGGACTTCATGTACAGAATGACATTTTATTTTTCTTAGATTTGGTCAGTGCAAGAATATTGAATTCTTGTCATATATCTTTGTAGGAACCCAAGACATTTTAGTATAAATAGATCATTCTTTTCTCATTTTTTTCACCTTTGACAATTACAAATGAAGGTAAACTGAGAGATAGTGGTCTCAGCATGATGAATGTATTAGTTAGATGAGGAATACCCAATAAATTGGATCAGTGGCCTCTCTCGATATTCTCTCCAGTCTCAATATAGATTTGGGGAATACAGAATTGGGCAGGTAGAGAATATCATACAAATGTTTACAAGATAGACAACATTGGGATGATGGGGATTGACATGATTGGTTATTTTAAATAAAGTGGGGTAGCACACCCACATGAGGCTAATGACTATCTCGGAAAAGTAAAGAATATTAATTGTTTTATGGGGTCCATCAGCATCTAGCACACTTACTGAATAGATCTGAGTTAGTAGACGCTCTGGTACCTAGAAAGGTTTGTTAGGGAGATAAGATTCAAGGACAGAAGAGGATGAACAGTATACCTTTGGAGGATAAGTTAAATTATAATTTTAAACCAACTCCAGGAAAAGATGACTCAATTATAAAATTAACACAGCATAAAATCACTTAAATGCATGGAATAGAAATCAGAGGTAATATTAATTTTTATATTTTCATGATTCCCACCTTTGACATATTTTTGTCCTTGCTCATTTCATTATGTGTTTTCTTTTAGCATATTTTCTGGTCTGATTTAAGCATTGCTGGGCTTTGGCAAGCTTAAGAAACTTAAACTATCTGACAGAGACAAGAGTAGCGTCTCACTAGGTAGGGGGCCACCCTTCAGTGGAAATTTCAGACAAAAGCTGGATGAACATTTGTCAGCTATGAAAAGGAAGAGATTGTTTTTTAAGGTGTATTTTCAAGTATGTGGCCTCTGAGCTTCCTTCCAGAGCAAAGATCTTTAGCATACACAAGCAAGTTTTTGCTAGCATATAGAATCCTTTTATAGTAGAACAATATATTCATTGATGACATGAGACAAAGTAAATGGTTCATCCAAAAATGTGACCTCATTGAGAACTTAAAAAGTAATTAAGACTGCACAGAGGTGTTGCTTTACTGCTTGGTCTTTCTGGGAAGTTTCCTCTCAATGTGAAATAAAATGGAACTTTAAGACACCAAGATAGAATTACAGAGGCAAGAATTTATCCATTGTATTTATGCTCTTACCCAGAAGAAAAGCTTATTATCAGGATATAATTACTGAAAACATTCCTAAATAATAAAATGCTGCTTCGCACTTGTAAATTCCAAGTTTTGAAATGGCATTTGTTTTTATTTATAGGATTTTCTCCCTAAACAAAATACATAGAACATTATTCAATTAAGTAGAAGGCCACATAATAAGATTGTTTATTTTAAGAGTATAAAATAATAATCTTTCAAAATACTTCAATGCATTAAATATAACATTTTTATCAACTTCCACTTTGGAATGAGAAATCACACAATGTAAAGATGGCAGTTTCTCCAGAGCACAGCTAACTGAATTCTTTTCTTTTGTTTGATAGCTGAGAAAGACAAGGACCAAAGGGATAAAGTGGTTTTCAGGGTAATTCTCTTAACATTTCTATATCAATGGCATAGCTCAGGAGGAATATTATCTTCATATTAAAGTGGGTAATACTGAAGAAGATTCAGAATCATAGAAATATCTAAAGATGACAAGGCATGTAATATATCTTAATAAGTAAATAAGTGTTTGTATAGAACCTTCCCAATTTAGCAATTCCCTATTATTATAAACCTTAATATTTAGTAAGCGCTATCAAATTTCATGAGCTATATAGAATACAAATGGTCAGTCCAAAATCATGGAGCTAAGAGGTATCAGATGTAAAAGTCTGTGTCAAGTCTTTCTGACTACAAGCCCAACATCATATTCAGTATACCAAATTGTTTTTGTCTTATATGGAATTTTTTTTTAATGTTAAAAAATAAGTGTACATGAAATGTACCATTACTTTCTAAGTTTGAGTTTGTCCAAACTAGCCAACAGAGGCAGTTTTATTTCCTCCTAGGCTCTCTTTTTTTAAAAACTGGGATAAGTGCTTCCAGGAAAACTATGGAATTAAAATCTAGTTACATAAACCAAAAGCTTAGGTCTCCAGTGGATATTGCTAAATAAAAAGGAAGGATCACAAAATAAGAGAATCTTAGATCTTAGAAGAACTGCCAAAATTTAGCAAAATCTAGAACATTTATTCATTTAAAACTAAAGACAAAGTAAAAAAAGATAGACAGGAAAAATTAAAAAAAATGAATCATAACCATGTGCTGAACAGAACATAAGGGAATAGTCAATATTTGTAACAATAAATTTCCATTTCAAGAAAGCATATGCAATAATAGAAGACATTAGATTCATGAATGTTCCTTCTATTCTTTGCTTTCTTGTAGGTTATTTTTTTCTTTGTAGTATTCTTTAGTTCCCTTCACCATTTCCCCCAAGCAAACTTCAGTTAAACATGTTGGAAATGAAGGAAGGCTGGAGAGGGAAAGGAGGAGAAGGAGGAAGAAAGAGAAAGAGAGACAGAAAGACAGAGACAGAGAAAGAGAGACACAGAGAAACAGAGAGAGAGAGAGGTAGACAGAGGGAAACAGAGAGAGAGATGGAGACAGAAAGATATATATATACACAGAGAGAGAGAGAGAGAGAGAGAGAGAGAGAGACAGAGAGAGAGAGAGAGAGAGAAACAGAGAATGATTGCTATTTGCATTCAATCTGAGTCAAACAGGAGCCAAACAATGTCCAAATGGGACTTAGCCTATTGGTAGCCAATTAGAATCAGATGGGTTTTGGTTTAATATGTGTCCCTTAAGAAAAAAATCTAGACAGGTCTTCTCCTCCCAGATTCATTCATACATTAATTCATTCGTTTAGATTTTTGGGGGACTAAGTAAAAGAAGAGATTCTTTGCCTCAATTGATACCTAGCCTTAAGGACTGAATGGGTGAGGTCTCAGTGACACTGAGACCTGTTGAAAACCTAGCTTAAAAAGGCCAAAGTCTCCCATTTCTTCCAAGGGCATTGTCAGTCTTTTTGATCCATATCTTGCCTATCCTTGCTCCTTAACTTGCCTTGCTATTACTTAACTTCCCCCCCCCAATTGATCCCTCTGTTATCTTTTCCCCAATTATTTTCCTCCCTCTTTATTCCATTCCCATTAATCTCTATATCTTATTCCAATTCCATTAATCTAAACCATTAAACTAAACCCTTCTATACCCCACCTCACCCTATGCTACCTTTTCCCTCCCTGTTTATTCCTTCCACGTTAATGTACACACCTTGTCCTACTAACATAAATCTACACATCTCTCAATATCCTACCTTTTCCTATTCCTTTCTCCCTTATTTCTCTATAGATTTTAGAGTACTACACTTTTCATGGTGTGTGTGTGTGTGTGTGTGTGTGTGTGTGTGTGTGTGTGTGTATTGTTCCCTATAATTTAACCCATTCCCAAAGTAAGTAGGTTTTCAGAACTACCAGCCCTTCTCCCTCCTTATCTCATGCCTCTGTGTCAGTTTTTCCTTTGTATTTCATTCATATAGCATAATTACTATTTTTACCTTTTCCTAGACAATTCTGTTTTTTTAGAATCAGATCCTACTCATTTCTATCTCAATCTTTCTTTTGAATTACTCAATTACTGATGTCAATCTTAAATATATGTTTTGTATTTCTATACATAAAAGATAAACAGTTTGTCCTTATTGAGTCCCTTTAAATTAGCCTTTGATATTAACTCATATATCTTAAATTCTCTATTGAATTCATATTTGGTTGAGACAAAATCCTCAATCTGTGTTCCCTGTTATTTTTTTATTCAGTGTTATTCTTAGGTTTTGCTAGATACAATATTTTTTTAGTATGGAATAGGTTTTTGATTATATATGTACACAATATTCCAGGACTTAAAGTCTTTTATAATAGATGCTGATAAATCCTGTATAATTCTAATTGTAACTCCAGTATGTTTAAATCGGATTTTGCTTATCTTTTCCTCTTTAATCTGATGATTTTGAAATTTAGTAATAATGTTTCTATGTCTTTTCCTTATAGGATCTCTTAGAGACAATAATAGGTGCATGTTTTCTATTTCTATTTTCCCCTCGTGTTCTATCATTTCAGGACAATTTTCTTTGATTATTTCTTGTAAAATTGTATCAAAGTTCATTTTTGGTCACAGTTTTCAGATAATCCAATTATTCTTGTGTTCTCTTCTCCATCTGATCTCCAGAGCTATTGTTTTATAAGCTTTTTTTTTCATTTAAACTTTACATTTTGTTTTATTTTTCCTTGGTCTCTTATAGCTTCACTGCCTTCCTCTTGGCCAATTCTAATTTTCAAAGAATGTTTTTGTTGGCTGACTTTCTTTTCATAATCTTCTTGCTTTATTTGGATGGTTCTTTTTGGACATGTGGAAGAATGCAAGGCTCACTTCACCCTCCCTCCTTCCCTCCATCCTTCTCTTCCTCCTTTTCTTGCTGCCTTCCTTCCCTTCCTTCTTTTAAGGGCTCTTTAGTTTTTCTTCATCTCTCTGATTTGGATTTTAAAGTCATTTTTGAGTTTTACAAATTTTCTCTGGCAGGGAGCCATTTAACATTACTGCTTGTGGTAGAAGAGGCTTTTTTACTTCACTATCCCCTTCTGAAGATGAACCCCAGTTTTTTTTATTCCCATAGAAAGTTTATATTATGGGGTTTTTTTCTTCTTAGCTGGTTCATTTTTTTATGACAACTACTAGTGCATGACCTCTAATCCTGGAGTGAAGAGATGGTGCCTCTAGCTTCACTTGAGCTCTCCCCTCGGACCTGGACCCCAAACCAAGAGTTCCCCCTTCCAGCAAGTGCCTGCAGCCAACAGCATCCTGCCCCAGTACCTCTGCACTCCAGTTGTGTTGGTTTAATCTCACTCAGGGCATGGTCCCACAGCACAGCTGGTCTGTTCTTCCTGATCAGCTGAGATTCCCTCCTTCAACTCAATCTCAGACCCAGACTTCACAAACATTCAGGGAGGTGAAAGTTTCCATGTTTCTTGCTGAGGTTCTACTCATACCCAGCTTGCTCCAGGATTCTGTGCAGGTAGTCTGGGATGTTTCTACTTCACATGGATTAATCCCGGTGTCTGTTCTTTCTTCAGGTCTTCTCAGATTGTCCCAGGAGGACTCCTACTCTTCCCCAAGTCTTCTTTGTTTCTCATTGATCTCTGTTCACCCTGAGAAGCTATTTTGTTGTGAAGGAAATCTAGAGGGCTTGGAATTTCCTGACCAACTCAGCTATCTTCCCAGAATCCTTCCCCTGTATTTAGATTTGTTGAACTACTCAATAGAGAAATTAATATCCTTCTCAATAAAATAAACTTCCAGTTTTATTCATTCCTGCAAAACCTAGTTCTGTTCTCTCTACCCCTATAATGAGGGACAAATTAAAAACTCAATCCGAGCCACTGTTTGGTGTCAAATATCAAAATGAAGTTTCATCTCTGACTTAGAATTTCATAACACTTTTAACACCCAAAAGCCTTACAAATGCTTCATACCAGCCTTTCAGAAACTTTTACTAACAATCTGATTATTATTCATAAGACAAGGAACACTAAATTGCCTTCTTACTCGAGATTTAAATTAATTTTATGAATGTTATCTCCATTAGAGTTTTTTGGACATGTGGAAGAATGCAAGGCTCACTTATCCCTGCCTCCTTCCCTCCATCCCACCCTTCTTCCTTTTCTTCCTTTCTTTCTTCTTTCCTTTTTTCCCTTCCTTCCTTCCTTCCTTTTTTCCTTCCTTTCTTCCTTCCTTTTTTTCCTTCCTTCCTTCCTGCCTGCCTTCCTACCTTCCTTCCTTTCTTTCTTTTAGGGGCTCTTCATAGTCAAAGTCCTCATTTTATTTTATTTTTTAATTGGTAAACATTTTGTTCTTTTTAGTTCTTCTATTCATTCTAAAAACAAAGAAGTACAGAACACATATTAATTAAATATAGTCGGTCTAGACAATTTCCTACATTGACCAAATCAAAAAATGTATTTTTCTTATTTCAAATGTATATTTCTTATTCTCTATATTACTCTCTCATCTCTGTTATAAGGTGGGTAGTATTATTCTTCATGAGTTGGTTAGTTGATTTGAGTTCTTAATTCTTTCAGAATTGTTCATTTTTACAAGATTGATATTCTAGTAAAAGTGGACCCCTTGGTTCTGCTCATCTTATTTTCTATCAATTAATTCAAGTCTTCCCAGGATTTTTCAATATCAACTCTTTCTTCATTTCTTATAATAGCACAACAGTATTTCATTGCATTGATATACCATAATGAAGTTTCTAAAATCCTTATTCCATGTATCTACTTATGAAATGGAAAGACATACTTATAATATCCACAAATTAACAAACCTCATAAACAAGAAAGGGAATTCTTTAGATTATATTAGACATCTTATATTAAATATTGTCTCATACCCAGTACATTTCTATGTAATTCCCGGTTTGTTGGGATGCAATACTGTGCACAAGGCATAGTTCCAAGGGATAGGGAGACCAAAAAAAGGAAACACTCTTGGCCCTCAAGGAACATACAGTCAACCCCATTAAGAATTATCTCCATCTATGTTCTGTCTCCAATATAAACTAATTGTGTCTCCCTGTTGCAATGCAGAAATTCTCAACCTATATTACAAATTATTTTAAAATATTTAAGAAATAAGCATTAAAAATGCTTATATATATAAAACATATTTATATATATAATATAAAATATATTTATACATATAAAATCTATTATACTTTCAGAAATAAACTTAGTTGACTAATTTGGAGCATAAAGAGCTAGAAATATTCCTAAAATATGTTATTGAAGAATGGAACCAAGAAGTTAATCAATTAGGAAAAAAAAAAAACACAAATTGTATTCCAGGCTCAGTGTTAAGTATCAGAGATAGAAAACAAAAAAAAGGAGACAGTCTTTACCCTCAAAGTAATCACATGTTTGTGGCAGCTAGATGGCAAAGTTGATAGAGACTGGACTTAGAACCAGAAGAATTTATCTTCTTGAGATCAAAATCAACCCCAAACACTCAGTAGCTACATTACTCTGTCCAAGTCATTTCACTCTTTTTGCCTCAGTTCCTCATCAGTAAAATGAGCTGGAGAAGGAAGCCACATACCATTACATTATTTCTGCCAAGAAAACCTCAATATGGGTCACAAGGAATCAGAGACAGTTGAAATGGTTCAAAAATTGAACCTAAATCCTCCTAACTTTTTAGCCCAGTTAAAAACCTCTGACTTCCTATAGGACTGAAATTCCACATGTTTTATGGGTTGTAATCAATTCCATTGAACAAAGCAACCACCTTGATAAGATTGTAAATCCATTGACTCTGGCACCATAATTATCAGTTATCGTCTTGTTCCTTTATAGCAAGTCAGTATCCCTAATGACTCAACCACTTATTCTTCAAGGGTAACTTATTCATCCTTACTGATTGGTCAGCATTCTTTGTCCCTCGTTAGGCCCAGTGCTCTTAGCCATTTCAACTCATCATTAATTACAAATAATATCTGTGGTCACAAACATCGAGAAATTAAAAAATTGCTACGATAAAGCTAATATGACAGACCTTGTCCATTCCATCTAACCTGGAGCATGCACACAGTGTGTTGGCAACTTTTCATTAACAACTTCATGAATTGAGAAATCATATTGGTTCATTACTCATTGCAATAACTTTTTATACACACATAGAAAATACATTTCAATATTTCTTATTTTACAATCAATAATTTTGCATCACCTAATCCTATTATATGTAACTCCTCTGCCTTCTTTAGGAAAACATGAAGGGATTGATTGGAGCTTGTTTGAAAATCTAAATATCTCTAACAAATTTTAAAAAGATTTATAAAATAGCACATCAACTCAAAAATACAACGTAAATGTGTGAACTTTTATTAAAGTAAAATAAAACCAAATCAGAGATCATGCATCCACCAATGAACCTGGATGTCAAATAACTGAGTCATCTGAGCAGTGTCTTAAATGATTTTTTTAATGGAAGCTGAGAGCAGCACAGCACAGTAGCTGTAGGATTAGAATAGCTAAGTGGCACAACAGAAAGAGCCCCAGGTCTGGAGTAAGAAAGACTCATCTTTCTGAATTCAAATCTGACCTCAGACATCTACTGATTATGTGACTCTAGATTTACACCTGTTTGCCTCAGTTTCCTTATATATAAAATGAGTTGGAGAAGAAAATGGCAAACTACTCCAATATCTTTGCCAAGAAAACCCCAAATGTGGTCATGAAAAGACTGACATGACTAAACAAATACAACAACTGCTAGAGCACTGGAGTTAATATTATAAGAATTTGGTATAGCACCTTTTTTTTTTTTGCTGAAGAAATTGGAATTAAGTGACTTGCTTAGGGTCACAGCTAGGAAGTGTTAACTGCTGAGACTAGATTTGAACTCAGATCCTCCTGACTTCAGGGTCAGTGCTCTATCCACTGCACCATCTAGCTGCCCCCAGCACCATCTTCTACACTGTGTTTTCTGCCCCCTCTAGTTGTTATTCCCTCCTCCCTATGCTACCTTATATTCATTTTGAACATATGCTTATACATGTACGTGTTGTCTCTTCCCATAAAATGTAAGTCCTTGAAGGTAAGAACCATTCCTTTTTTGTCCTCATATTCCCAGTCTTGAACATGCTACATCACTCATAGAATTATTGCTGATTTTTAATTGTTGATTGATGGATAGATTAAGTGTTTATATGGTTTTTTAATAATAAAATTATACAGAAATTTTCAAAAACCAGAGAGAACTCACCTAACATTATCTGTATATGAGTCCATTGGCTAGAAACTGGGCCTGATTCCATATTCTAAGTGGTGCTATACACAGTGCTGGAACTCAATAAATCTTTATTACTTATAACTATTGTTATTATTGCAGATGCTGCTGCTATTGTAAAGAAAATGCTTTCCAAAGAGTAGCCAGAAATTATTACTTTCCTTCAGTAATTAACTTTTATGCTTATGGAAAGCTCTTCCCTGAGATTTTCAGGTCTACTGTTTTTCAGTGTTAAAATGTTCTATTATATATTTACATAAATATGAATACAGTATAGACTGTTAATGTGTCTGGACTGAGTGGGTTTGCCAAGAATTTTATGGCATTAGAGGAAGAGTACTTACAAGTTATCACAGTATTTTCTTTCCAACATGATTGATATTGGGTAGTAGCATTCTCCAGGAAAGCTCTCTTCCAATGCCTGATCACCCTTTATAATCAAGAGGTGACCCTGAGATTTTCAATGTTGTTCAGATGGAACAAAAGATCTGTAGAAGTAGAAAGTTTTAAGTAGTACTATAGTCATTTGCCCTCTCCAAAATAGCTTTTTTTTAAACATGAAAAATTCAAATAATAATTATTATAACTTCTACCTCAAGGGATTTATCATATGCATTTCCTTCTATTTAATTCAACATTTATTAAGCATTTATTGAATGAAAGGCAATATGCTATTTAGTAGACTCCCAAAGACAAAAACCAAAAGCAAGATATTACATGGTAGCTATAATTATACATCAAGCATTCATTGTCTTTCATGGACTCACAAAGTACAAATCTTCCCATTATGGTGTGTGTGTAAGTGTGTGTGTGTGTGTGTGTGTGTGTGTGTGTGTGTGTGTGTATTCAAAATATTCCAAGTTATGACAAATACAAAAGTGTTCTGGAATAGGACTTTTATCATAAATTAGATTGTGCCCACAATCATCAAGCATAAGTTTGAAAAATTAAGAACATGCTTACTAAACACCTCTCAAATATTCATAATCTCCAAAATATATGGGTAATTAAAAGCTTTCAAGATATTGAAACCTTGAAATCTACTTTGGCCTTGTCCAGTCTTTTTCAGTCATGTCTGACTCGTCATAACTCTATTTGAGGTTTTCGTGGTAGAGATATTGGAGTGGTTTGACATTTCCTTCTATAATTCACTTTATAGATGAGGAAACTGAGGCAAAGAAGGTTAAGTGACTTGCCCAGAGTTACACAGTAAGTATATGAGATCATATTTGAACTCAGGAAGATGAATCTTTCTTATTCCAGTCCTAGCACTCTATCCATTGTGCCATCTAACTACAATATAAAGACCTAGCAGGATCCAAAGCATGTAATAAAAAGATAAGGTATATATTATCATTCTTTCTCAATCTGTTAATGGAATTGAACTGTATATTTAGAAACAAATACTCGAATTTAATAGCAACAACAAAAAAGACAATATACTTGAATAGAGGGTTTTCTTTATATGAGGTTCTTCATAAATCTTCATTTACTCAATTAATTGTTGGTTTGACAAAGTCAAATGTGAAAAGAATAAACTCCATTTACCAATGGAAGTCAATTCTTTTCTACAATTTATAGTTTTATATGATGAAATAAGATAATAATTAGCACAGTCCCCATATATAATAAGCACTATATAAACGGATACTGCAGAAACATTATTATATAAAGGTTATCTTTCACTGTTGTTGTTATACACTTACTAGAACAGTTAAACACTTACATGATCACATATCCAATATGATCCACTTTCTATTTCACTGCCTCTTTTAATTATAAAAATCTAATTATTTTATTTACTCATGTGATAGTCTTATCAAATATAAAAGAATAACTTCCCCTAGGATTGTTTCTATAGTAATCACTTACTAATAATAGTAAAATTCTTTGCAAATATTATTTTATTTTGACAACAAACCTGAGAAAAAGATTACATTACCATTCTAATTTTTTAGATGAGGAAACTAAAATAGACAGCAATTAAGTTACCTAACCACTATCACATAGCTAGCTAAGGCAAAGAGTAGATTTGAACTCAGTTTTTTTTTTTCCTATTCCCAGGTCCAGCACTTTATTGACTGCACCACCTACCCCCTGAATGTAGTTTTCCCCAAACACTATCAAAACAAAGGAAGAGAAAAATTTTCTGTCTTTATAGTCACCATCAGCACCAATATTACCAGTAGATTTTGTCTGATTTGTTCAATTTTAGAGTAGAGATAACTATTCCCATAAAGCTAACTACCTAGTAACTAATATTTTTAGCCTTAGCAGCTTCTGGAAAGCATTCATCAAAGCACAGTCAGTATACCCCATGAAATAAAAGAAAGAAAAAAGGCCTCATGTGTTTAAATATGTATATATACTTATATAAACCTTTTTTGTAGTAGCAAAAAACAGGAAAACTAAGGGTGTACAATCTATTGGGCAATGATTAAACAAATTATTGTATATTATATATAATTATTGGGCCACAATATTTGATGAAGGGAACTGTTTGAGAGAAGCCTAAGAAGATATAAGAACTGACATGGAATGAACAGAACCAGAAACATACATAATTTATTCAGCAATAAAAACAACATTAAAATAAAAAAAAATTGTGAGGACTTAAGAATTCTTACCACATGGACAAGCTGGGTGACATTATGGATAAAGTACTGAACTTGGAGTCAAGAATACTGTGACTGAATAAATTCCTTAATCTCTCTGTTTCATTTTCCTCACCTATAAAGTGAGGCAAGTAAGAATATGTGCTTTGTAGGGTTGTGAGAAGCAAATAAGATAATATGAATAAAACAGTTTTTCTTGACAAACCTTAAGAGATATATAAATGCCCATTATTATTATTGTTATGATTATCATTAATATTGTTACCATAAAATAACCAACCACAATTCCAAAGGATTGATGATGAAATATGAACCTGTCTAAAGAGAGTCAATTGTTAAATTTTCAATATAAGAGTTTACACCTTGGAAATCAGCAAATGCTATAAATCAGAGTTTGACTTATTGCTTTGTTGATTGTCTAGATTTAGGAAAGTGATGGTGAAAAAGTTAATAATGCAAATTACACTTTAAATAGTGTCACTCATTAAACATGTACCAGAAAAACCCAGTGTGTGACTTACCTTCTTACAGAGGGCACAGACTCAAAAAGTAGAATAAGGCATGCATTTTTGGACTCAGTCATATTTTGTATGTTTTACTAGGCTTTTGTTTTTCTTTTTCTCTTTATGTTTCCAGTTTATGGAGGAAGCAAGGAAATTAGGAATAAGGTAGAAAATTAATTTTAAAAAAAGATAGGACCTTTTGTTAAAAATTCAGAAAGTTCAAGAGATAGTTAAATGGTGAAATAGATAGACCACTGGTCCTAGAATCAGAAGGACCTGATTACAAAACTAACCTTAACACTGTATGTGACCTTGGGCAAGTCACTTTTAACTCTAATTGCCTCTCCAAAAAATCTAGGAAGTTCAGAATAAATTATGGAAAAGAGCAAGAGCTTTGAAAACTACAATAAAATTTTTTTTATGTCCTTATTAAGTACAAGCTATACATAATAGAGACCTACAATTTATAGGACAATCCACATTATTCTAATTTTCCATGTCCATGTAAAAGCTCATTTTATTTGAGGCTTATTAAATCCAGAATAAAAACAAATAAAAGAATTAAAGCCTTTTTAAAAAGGCATAGACAGATTGTGATCTATATCAGTAAAATGGACTAGAGAAAGGGAAAAAAATTCTCAACTTCTGAATCATATTTGTCTGTTCATTAAGAAAACTCTTCAGGATTTCTCATATTCTGGGATAAAAAGGTGAAAAAGGTCAGTTGTAATTTTCAAAATATCCTATTCCATCTGTGTCAGATTTTTTGGAAAGAGTTGTCTTGGAATAGCTTCAGCCTAACCTTGTCAACCATGAATTTCTGAATCAGGACATGGTGCTGGACCATATAATACAGAATAATAGAAATGGCAGCACTGCTATACCCAGGCTCACCAAAATGCACTTCCTACCTTCTTTTTACCATTTAGAATCTCCTATTTGATTAAAAATGTGCTATCTTCTACATCAAGCCTTTCCTTACGTCTTCTGTCCCCAATCTGGTGATTTCCCTCCATCAAAGTATTTTGCATAAACTTTGTATATGTTTCTACTTAATCATGTGTATATATTCTACCTAGTATATATTTCTATTTTGTTATATGACCACATAGAATGTTGGTATTATTTTATCTGTTATCTTCTTACTCTCAGCATGAACTGCATGGTGTAGGAGAAGTATTTAAATGAGTAGCTGTTGCTTTATTGACACTCTTCATCTTATCCTTTTTCTCCCTAACATGTGGGGCCCAGAATTGAATCTGTATCATGTATGTGTTCTGATGAAGTCAGAGCACAGTGAGTCTGAAATCTCCTTTTTCCTAGATTCTAAGCCTCAATAGCACCCAAGATTCCATTCATTTTCTTAATTGTTTACTCTGCTCGTAAATGAGTCCATGTTAGTAAGGCATGACAAAACATCACAAATGTTCTGATTAATTGCTTGTGATATGAAAATCTTCTCATCTTGTACTTATGAAGCTGATTTTTTCAATCCACAAATAAATTAAATTTCACCTAAAATTTGATATTCTAGAGAAAGTAAATGTTTTGACTTCTGACAATCATCTAGTATGTTAGCTGGGTTTCTTATCACATTCAGTCTTGATTGTCTATTACTAATAGTAAATAATAATATTTATGTACATATTGTCCTTATAAAATTCTAAATTTCATTAAAGCAGAGACTATATTTTAATATATTTGTATATTTTCCTCAGGATCTAGCGTAGCATCATGAAAAATAGACACTGGTAAATAATTATTTTGGGATTCAATTCAAACATTATGGCAACACAAATTTTAAAAACTGAAATAGATTCTGCTTTCAGAAAGCTCACACTGAAAGAGACAATCTATAAAATAAATTGAGTTCTATGGTTGATGGAAAAATCTGGATATCCTAAAAGGTTCTTTGGAAGATAAAATGAGAAGGTTCAGAGGAGGACCTGAAATCATGCCAGCAAATTAGAAGAAAGTGATAATAGTCTACATGGAAGATTATAACTGACATGCTAAGTATTTTTCAGGATCCATAATTTCTTTGCATTTTTCAATGAAAGGTTAGAGGTGATAAATGGTTAATACTATCATAGGTTTGATTACCATCATACCTGTGAAATAAGAGGCAGATTAGCATAGTGGGTAGAATTGAACCAGAAATCAGGAAGCTCTTAATTCAAGTCTCGTCTCTGACCCATGCCAGTTGAGTGATCCTGAGTTAATCACACAACTTTTAGTTGTTTCAGGTCATCATTAAAACTCTGATTTTCAGAGAAGGTACATACTATTCATGAATTCCTTACATCAGTGAAATCACAGGTCCTGTCTTTGTTCTATGCCCTTGAAACTCAAGAGAAAAAAAAAATTATCTTCTACCCAGGACTCCATGGGACAGGAGTGATGAAAAACTCATTCAGGAAAACAGAAATCCACAATTGTAAGAGACCCCCAAGGTCTTCTACTCCAGTTCCTACTGAAAAATACCCAACAAGAAATCATTCAGATCCAGCCTTTGCTTGAAAACCTTCAGTGAGAGGAAATCATCCAAGGCAGATCATTCCACCCTGTGGACCCAAAGGGAAGAAACTGAATTCCTCTTTTAAGAAAATAGTCCTCTAAAATTTGAAGGTGAATGTTTTGTCTGTTTTAATTTTGCTCTTTTTCTGAGCACCTAGTCCTTCCACCAATTCTCATGCCTAAGAGTCAGCAAGGTAGCCCAACAGATAGAAAATTGGGTCTAGAGTTAAGAAGATCTGAGTCCACATCTTGTTCTACATACTTACTAGTTATGTGAGTCTGGACACATTGCTTAACCTTAATTTTCTCATCTGTAAAATGGCCTACAGCTGCGCTCTTCATTATCACTAAAACTCTTTCTAGTTCTACATATATCATTCTTTAACTGTTTGACATGAACTTCAGTCCACTATTAACTGTTTCCAGGTATGAGTACTTAATCTTATCTATTTTATGAAAGGAGTATATGGACACCTTCTCAAAAATAATGTTTGTAATGAATAAAATAAAATGAATAAGATGACAGAAAATCCATTATATTGACACAATCATCAAAATGTTTAAAAGAAAAAGTTCACAAACCTCAAGTTAAAAATCACTAGATTATACAAGATCAACACAGAGTTTGATTTTTTTGATGCTGAGATGAGGGGAAAGTGGCAGGCTATGGGGAGAGTGAATGGTCTAAACAGTCAAATGAAAGAAAGAATAAAAACAGAGTGGAGACTGTTGGATTTTCCCAGGAGACAACCACTGGCAAACTTAATAAGTCAATTTTCTGTGAAGTGTTGAAAATTGAAGCCCAATTACAGAGAGTTAAGAAAAATTCTACAGACGATACAAAAGAAATGTCCATAAACAGGATCTTTCATCAAGAGAAGCCCTAAAGGACAAGAGAGGTAGTATGGTCGATGACATTTCTACATACTCGAAATCCATTTTATCCAGAGAAGCTAAGGAAACTCAACAAGAGAAAAGACCATTTTCAGCTCTATATGAAGTTCATAATGAAATGCAGCATTTTCCAAGCAGATGAGTGACATGTGGGGCAAAGAAAAGCTAAGGACTTACCTAAGGATCAGATACCCGATCTGGAGGATTAAAGGCATAAAGGGTAAGGTAGAGCTTTGGGTCCACTGCCAATCATGAGGGGAAGCTTTGATCTACTGAGAATTACATGTTTAAATAATTGGCTACCTTGGCTGTGAATGATAGGAGCTTCAGGATTTATAGATAGCTGGGAGTTCAGCTGACAGAGGAAATGAGAACATGGACTGACTAATAACATGATATTCTGAACAAGTAAAAATGAATGGAAACAAAAATGAAACCAACAAGAAGCCCAAACAAGGTATTACATCACTGTAACTAGAAATAAAGAAGCAAGGAGGGAGCAGAGAAGTAGAAAATGGAAAATGGGATCTTAGTACAAAAATTGGAAAAAAATATAAATACTCCTATTGGGAAATGTCATCATACTATTAAAATGCTGCTTTTTAAAAGAAACAATTTTAAATTCCTGAAAGCAGAATTGGGTACTGTATACCATTAACTTTCTTGCACAAATAGATGTTTAAAATTATATATTGTTAGAGGTAGAATAAATCTTAAAGATCATCTGGGGTCCAAATCACTTCCATTACAGATGAGGAGTTTGAGGAATGGAAGTTGACCCTTTAAAGTCATATTGGACGTGTGGAAACCAGAACTAGAGTCCACATCTTTGTCTCCTAGTGTGGGGCTCTCATTCACAAGCTGCCTTGATTTCCAAAGGTTTCTCTCCAAATTTAAAGAGCTTTATAATCCTTGGGGAAATTGGCAGCCAGGGTATTATTCCTATCATTTACTCTTCAGATACAGCTGTCTATGTAAATCTTAGGTAACAGTAATAATCAGCTTCAATATTGCAGTGCATCTGGGCTCTTATTCATGTAGTATACTCTCCAAGGTCTGCTCAGCCTTGTGTGACCATTATCCTCCCATAAATTTACCATCAGAAGTCTATCCAATATACCGAGGGCCATCCTTCATCTCCCTTCACATTGCTTGGAAGTCAGTAGAGCATTTGTCATCTGTTAGATGCTTTTTTCTTTTGTTATATGGCTAGCCCTTCATTATTTCCAATAATATATTTCCTTGATGATATTCTTCATACCACTGCGGATAATTCTTCCTTAGTAATAAGTTGCACACTGCTTCCTGCCCACCGTACTTTGAATAATGCTTCACTTCAGTTCTTCAGAGACTATAGTATATTTTCAGAAATAAAAAGGGTCAGACCATCTCACCCAAACCCCTGATTTTACAGATGAGGAAGCTGTGCTGCATTGAAGTTAGATCACTTTTCCATTGCACAGCTAGATCTTCCTGACTCAAAGTCTAGCATGCTATCCACAGCACTGCTACTTTTGTGATCCAAGACTAAAAGTTAAACAATGTCATTTGATAACATCGACTGGCATTTACAGAGCACCCTAAAGTTTTCAAAACTCTTCACATGCATCATCTCATTTGACTTTCACAATGGTTTTGTGGGGTTTAGTATTGTAGAGATCACTAATCACCAGATTAGTAAAAGATGAGTAAAGTGAGGTTCAGAGAGATTAAAATGTGCTTGAGGATACAAAGCTAATAACTGTTAAGGAGGAAACTTCAATTCCAGTCCAGCCTTCTACAAGCTAACACAAGGTACAACCTAAATAGTATCCACCTATTTGTAAAAAAGTCAAAATCCAAATCTCATATTTATCTATAGTTTGATCATAAAAGAATATACTTCATAGCATGGATGTGTCAAGAAAAGCAGACCTACTATGAGATGATCACATGATCCTTTATTAGGACTGGGAGCAATATTTGAAGTCATCTCTTCCAAACTCCTTATTTTATAGATGAGGAACCAAAGTCCTCACAGCTTCAGACTTTATTCCAGTTTTATAGCTAGCAGGTCATGCATTCAGGTTTTAAATCCCAGTAATTTGGCTCCTCAACTAACCCTCCTTCCACTGTACCATGCTCAGGCTGTTCCATTGTTTTAATAAAACTTATCAAGGCTGGGCTGAAAATGAAGAGCTACTGTGGGTCAAAGAATACTGAAAACAGTATCAAGGATAAAAAGATGATTTTTAAAAAGGTACAAAGGATTCAGAAAACTGGAGGATTATGTAAATTATCACAAAAGCCTTAGGCAATCAAACATACTTGAAGAAGCCAAATTGAAAAATGAGCATCAAATGGCGCAAAGAATCTCCACGAATCCGTGAGGATATTTTAAACATAATTATACACTAAGCAACTGACAAGAGAGAAGTGATGAAGTGTAAAGAGAGAGTCAGACTATGGAGCAATTATTTAGAATCTATCTTCAACAGTGAAGAGGAAAGAAAGCATTTGATTCAAACCCAATCAGATTTACTAGTCGAAAGGTGAGGAATTAAAAAAAAAGCCAGTCACTTAACAACTATAATGACAATTAACTCAATAATAAGTTTCCTTCCCTGATAAAAGACCAATGTGAGCAACACTCACTCTGAAATGCAAAGTGAAGGGAGAATAATGGAAATGTCTATTTTGTTCATTCTTTTAAATATCTGGGGGAAAGGCTAGTTAAATTCATGGTACAAAATGACAGTCCTCAAATATTACTGCTTCTGTTGTCTACCACCTACCAGGATTCATTCCTACCAGCGTAGGTGATCACAGCATTCAGCCTCCATTCATTCCCTCCTATTATCTTCAGAGATTTTGGTATCTTTACTGATGATTTCCTGGACATCCTAGATCCCACAACTTCTTTCTTTTTGTCATGTGACATATGGAATGAAGTTAGTCTCCTTGACTTGGAAAAATCAAATATAAAAGTGACTGCAGAAGGGACATTTTTATCGTTGGCACTTATAGACAGCTCTACAAAGACAGAAAAAAATAGCAGACTTTGGTCTCAATGATCTTAGATTCTAGAAAGGAAGAAAACACATTTATATAAGTATGGGGACTGAAAGATATGACTTCTTTGGCATAAGGAATTTTGAAAGAATTTTGCCAATATGGGTCAGCCCTTTCTTTGTGTCCAAGAGGTTTTCCAAGGACACTAGGCAGATGCTAAGAATCAGACACTAGGTGACTTGCCAGGGTCATCCAAGCCAATGTAAATCTAATTTGAGCCTTGAACCCAAGTCATCCTAACTATTGAGGCCAGCTCTGCTAACTACTATTGTTAGAATTCTTACAAGCTGTTAAGTCATTGGAATTGATAGAGACAATAATTATCTAATTTAGCATGGTTCAGTATGATAGATCTGATCCTACAAGGAGATGTTATGGGCCAGAATTTGAAACAAGGTACTAAGTGGAACTTATAGAAACAATGCTTGTGTTCACACCTGTAAAGAGCTCATATAAGCAAGAAGCTTTTAGGGCCAAAGAGGACTCTGGGAAGAAGCCCACAAGCCCACTCTCGGAGGTGGAGTCAGATTCATTCCATCTTCCACCTTTGTGCTGGCTGGAGGCTGAAGGACAAACTTTTGGATTTGGAAACATTTGGAGGGAGCTCTTAGAACCAAGGAGAGAGATAGAAAATAAACGTTTGGATTTTATCAGCTGGCTGCATTTGAGGTGATTATTACTCTGAAATGAAATTAAGGTTCTTTTCAGAAAACCTCCCCAAGAAACCTGCTCCCAGAGAACCATCCTATATTATAAAAAAGAAGAGAACACCACATACTATCAACATGATCTCTTTATATATATAAAATAGAAATAGGAACATATAAAACTTACCCTTATAATCACATATAAATCCATAGATTATTAGAAAATAAATAACAATTGCCAACTTCAATAAACAGCTTTTCTCTTTGTTTTGGGCAAGCATAAAACAGAGATCGTGTGACAAAGCACTATAAGAGGGACTAGGCTGATCTCATAGGTCTAAATCTATATTGTTATGAAAATTCTATAGAATGTGATTACAGGCAGAATAGACAGTGCCCCAAAAGGATAGCCTGATTCTTATTGAGGCAGGCATTGAAGTACAGGTCTATAATCTCCTTTACTTTGTCAAACTCTATTTTGATTTTTCTTTTGCAATACACAAAATTGGAATAGTCACTCACTACACATTGTCACTAGGGGACACAGATTTTCTCTGAGATTGTGAGTTTATAACTTGGGTTCAAGTTCTGTATCTGATAACTATTAGCTGTGTCAACCTGGGGAAGCCATTTAATCTCTCTGGGCCTCTGTTTTCCTTTCTGTGAAAGGATGAGATTGGATTAGTTTATCTCTGAGTCCCCTTCCAACTTGAACTATCAGCATAGTATGTTATTATATGGTGCTGTCCACCTGACCATAATCTCGTTAAACCATCTTCTAAATAGTATACTTCATAATTCCAAGTATTGTGTTATAATTGTCTCTATATTTATTCCAATAACTAGAACAGTTTTGCCATGGTGAAAGGATCATAGGATCATAGATTCAGGGCTACAAAGAACATTAGATATCAGCTAGTCACACCTCCTCATTTTGCAAGTGAGGAAACTATTCCCCTTAAAAAAACTACCATTGACTTTATTTCCACATCAATGGCCTTTTCTTGCCTCTTATTCTCTTACTAATTTTTTCAAAGCTAAGTTCATGTTCTATTTCTTCCATAAAAGATTCTATGTCCTTTGAAATATCAATTCAATTCCTGAGCATAGATTCAGCATTTAATAAATATTCATTTTGTTATATAAATTGTTATTCATTTTTAATTCATTCAAAGGCATTCAAATAACATAATCTGAAAGAAATCACAAGGCTTATTTACATGTTAGTAGCATGTTTTGGCAAATCATTCTCTAAAAAGGATGCAATTATTAGTAAAAAGAAATGTAGAAGTTGAGTTTCTTTGGAGACAAAGATAAGACAATGGATTGGATGACTTCTTGAAATTATTTTTACCCAAAGGACTCTTGGTTGCCAACTGCATGCTGTGACTCTGAAGACAGGAATTTCCATCTCTGACCATTACACATTTTTGGGTGTTCTCTTCCCCATTAGAATGTAAACTTATATATATACATATATATTACTTCTGTAGTTGTATCCCTAGCCTTAACTCACTCCTTTGCACATAGGCTTTTTTTATTCATTAATTCAATAGGTAATACCAACTTAAATAGCACCCTCTTTCAGAACAATGTTTGAGAAAATGATGGTGAGAAAGTTAGAATAATGTCCAAGAGTGCAACGTGATATTCATAACAGAAAGAATTGAAGTAGTCAGGAGAAAATTTAATACAAAATCAGCAAACAAAAGGAAAAGAAACAGAAAAACATCATCTTACTACATTTTGCATTTAGTGTTTTAGGAAATTCTGTTTTGAAATTTAGCATTTAAATCTATGAGTTGTACATATGGATAGAGTATGAATCCTGGAATCAAGATTGAAGATGTGAATCAGGAATGAAGATGAGGGAATATTCATCTTCCTGAGTTCAATTCTGGCCTTAGACACTTTCTAGCTGTGTGATTCTGAGCAAATCACTTAATTTGTGTGATTCAATTTCCTTATCTGTAAAAAATGAGCTGGAGTTGGAAATGGTAAAGCATTCTAGTATTTTTGCCTAGAAAAATCCAATTAAGGTCACAAAGAGTTGGACATAACTGAACAACAAAATAGTAGATTAAATAAGAGTGCTGCCTTTAAGAATTAGGAGGATTCCATTCTGTGATCTGTGTAACCTTGAGCAAGTCATTTAAACTTGTCCTTGATGATCTCAAAGTTCCCTTTTGTTATTCTTCTTTCCTAATATTTTCTCATCTCAGCTAGAAGTCCAAGAAATACAAAATTTTGCCAAACTAGTAGGATAATCCTTTGGAAGTCTGGAAGGTAGTGTTTCCAATTTAATTAAAAACAAAAGAAACATCTTGCTGATTTATACAATCACAAGTTTCTCTATGTTTTTATTTGAATAAAAGAGTTAATTTGCTGAGGAATTGGATCATTTGCCTTCATTGTAAAACTTTGACTATTGTAAGGTCAAATTTTTGCCAACTAGCCCAGAACAAGTTACTAGAAAATAATTACAAGAATCCTGAAGTTGTCTCTTCTGCCTCAAAATGTAAGATTTCCCCCTTCCCAGATTTCCTCATTATCCAGAAAGACTTATTATCTAAGTTAGAATTAATACTCAGTTGTTAATAATAATAATAATTTAGGATGGATAAAAACAGAAGTTTAAGGCTTCAAGTCTGCAATAATATAACAGATATCAGTCTGATAGGACCAAAGTTTTCCACTTTATGTTGGGCTCTTTCCACATTTATTTCCAGGCAGAACTCAAAGTGCATCTCCTCTGGGTGATTTGTTAGTAGAACAAATTCTCTGGGCTCTCTCTGAAGCCTTCTCATCCTCTGCCAGTCCACAGGGCAAGATGAGTTTCTTTTCATAATGATAAGGCATGAGAATAATTCATCAGCTGTACAACACAAACAATCCTTTACTCAGCAGGATGACAAAAGGTTATTTAGCTCCTGGCACCCAACATATTTCTTGTAAGAACCCAGCCCAAGAGCCAATAAGAAAATTAATAAATTTTAAACATCTGGGCAGTGAGACCATTTTAAAAGAAATGAATTTTAAGTGATCACAATGCCAAATTAAAACTCCTTCTAATACTGCCATTTCTCTCTTCAAGGTTTCAAAAAGAGACATTCCACATTATGTAGGTTTGAGAACCATCTGGGGCATTATTTTTTAAATCTCCCACACTTAGCAGAGTATCTGACACATAGTAGGTATTTATTAAGTGCTTTCTGACTGACATGAGTACAATATAGTGATACTGATGACTTGCATTGAGAATATGACCAGCTCAAGGAAATAAATGTGACATTCATTTAATTGATGCAGACAATAGTGATGACACCATCACAGCCACTGTATAAACACTCTTGCCAAAAATGGAGTGCTAAGTCCAAAGTGACAGATGGATGATAACCTCATAGTCATTATAGAAAGAGGGACCATACAGAGGAATAGCTAAGGTTTTCGTTCTTTGAGTTAAATTGAATAAACCTTTCTTAAGCACTGACTATGTGCTAAGCATTTTGCCTAGGTAACAAAAATATAACTATTCTGCCCAATGGACAATGCCTTTAAGAACTTTACATGCTAATTCTCCAAGACAAGTAACATTCCATTTTTCATTAATAGAGAAAAAAATAAAATGCATTGTGATTCTGGGATTTATTTAATTTATTCTCATTTGAGAAATAATGACTTGCACTATTTTTAAAGAGAGGACTCTGGATATACAAAGGAGAAAAGATAACATATGAATGGGGAGAAACACTAGACGAAGATTCCAAAGGAGATGTTGCTGTTGCTGTGATGATGACAGGCAATTGATTCAACCCTCCCCATCCACCCCCCATCAAGGAAGCCTTTCCTGATCTGCTCTTACATTGTTAGTTTTTTCTCTTTGCCCACAAATTATTTTGTATTTCCTTTTTAAAAATATACTTTGATTTTTTTTTAATGGTGCAAATATCACCTCTATTGATTGCTACCTATGAGATCACTGGGAATAATTCATTTAGTCTTCCTGAGCCTTAGTTTTCTAATCTGTAACATGAGGTAATTGGAATAAATGGCCTCTAAAATTTTTTTCCAGCTCTAGATGTAGAATTCTCTTCTCCATATGAGCTGTGTCTTCTCTAGCCTCAGAAGAATATAAACTCTTTGAAATCAGACTTTCTCTCCAAAAGGAAAAGATCCAATCAATCAATTAATGACTAAATCAGCAAGCACTTATTAAACACATATTACATGTAAGTCACTACTCTATTCTAACACTATTCTAGGTGTTAGAAATAAAAATTCAAAAATAAGATAGTCTCTGTTCTCAGAGTATTTATTTACATTTTACTTTCTTCCATTATGGTAAAAGGGCAGAGGCCTCAAACAACCAATCCAGTGTTCTTCAAAGCCTTACAAAAATATTATGAAGTTTCCTTCTGTATATGCCATTCTTTGTTTGACCTCATGTCCCTAGAGTAGATAGAATAAAAAATAGATGTCTTTTTTTAAGGCACCTGAAATCCACTAGAATATTTGTTTGTTTTTGTAATCCTCCTGGGAAATCTTTCAATGACAGATATCAAATTTTGACAAGAGAATGGCAGATGGAAAGGTATTGAAAGGCAGTCACATTTCTGATAAATCATTACTGAGCAATATGAACTCCTTATTTATTTAATGTTAGGTAACTGATTACAATCAAGTTGAATAGCCTCTTAAAGCTAAAGTTCTCTTTTTTAATTAAAGCTTTTTATTTACAAAATCTATGGATGGGTAATTTTTTCAACATTGACTCTTTTTTTTTTTTGTGGTATATGAACTCAGTCTTTTTTTTTTTAATTTTTTATTTAATAATTACATTATATTGACACTCATTTCTGTTCCGATTTTTTTTCCCCTCCCTCCCTCCACCCCTCCCCTAGATGGCAAGCAGTCCTTTATATGTTGGATATGTTGCAGTATATCCTAGATACAATATATGTTTGCAGAACCGAACAGTTCTCTTGTTGCGTAGGGAGAATTGGATTCAGAAGGTATAAATAATCCGGGAAGAAAAACAAAAATGCAGATAGTTCACATTCGTTTCCAGTGTTCTTTCTTTGGGTGTAGCTGCTTTTGTCCGTCATTTATCAATTGAAACTCAGGTCTCTTTGTCAAAGAAATCCACTTCCATCAAAATATGTCCTCATACAATATCGTTGTCGAAGTGTATAATGATCTCCTGGTTCTGCTCATTTCACTTAGCATCAGTTCATGTAGGTCTCTCCAAGCCTCTCTGTATTCATCCTGCTGGTCATTTCTTACAGAACAATAATATTCCATAACATTCATATACCACAATTTACCCAGCCATTCTCCAATTGATGGGCATCCATTCATTTTCCAGTTTCTAGCCACTACAAACAGGGCTGCTACAAACATTTTGGCACATACAGGTCCCTTTCCCTTCTTTAGTATTTCTTTGGGATATAAGCCCAATAGAAACACTGCTGGATCAAAGGATATGCACATTTTGATAATTTTTTGGGCATAATTCCAGATTGCTCTCCAGAATGGTTGGATTCGTTCACAACTCCACCAACAATGCATTAGTGTCCCAGTTTTCCCGCATCCCCTCCAACATTCATCATTATTTTTTCCTGTCATCTTAGCCAATCTGACAGGTGTGTAGTGGTATCTCAGAGTTGTCTTAATTTGCATTTCTCTGATCAATAATGATTTGGAACACTCTTTCATATGAGTGGTAATAGTTTCAATCTCATCCTCTGAAAATTGTCTGTTCATATCCTTTGACCATTTATCAATTGGAGAATGGCTTGATTTCTTATAAATTTGAGTCAGCTCTCTATATATTTTGGAAATGAGACCTTTATCAGAACCTTTAACTGTGAAAATGTTTTCCCAGTTTGTTGCTTCCCTTCTAATCTTGTTTGCATTAGTTTTATTTGTACAAAGGCTTTTTAATTTGATGTAATCAAAATTTTCTATTCTGTGATCAGTAATGGTCTCTAGTTCATCTTTGGTCACAAATTTCTTTCTCCTCCACAAGTCTGAGAGATAAACTATTCTATGTTCCTCTAATTTATTTATAATCTCGTTCTTTATGCCTAGGTCATAGACCCATTTTGATCTTATCTTGGTATATGGTGTTAAGTGTGGGTCCATGCCTAATTTCTGCCATACTAATTTCCAATTATCCCAGCAGTTTTTATCAAATAATGAATTCTTTTCCCAGAAGTTAGGGGCTTTGGGTTTGTCAAACACTAGATTGCTATAATTGACTATTCTGTCTTGTGAGCCTAGCCTTTTCCACTGATCCACTAATCTATTTCTTAGCCAATACCAAATGGTTTTGGTGACTGCTGCTTTATAATATAATTTTAGATCAGGTACAGCTAGGCCACCTTCATTTGATTTTTTTTTCATTAATTCCCTTGAGATTCTCGACTTTTTATTGTTCCATATGAATTTTGTTGTTATTTTTTCTAGATCAATAAAATATTTTCTTGGAAGTCTGATTGGTATAGCACTAAATAAATAGATTAGTTTAGGGAGTATTGTCATCTTTATTATGTTCGCTCGGCCGATCCAAGAGCACTTAATATTTTTCCAATTATTTAAGTCTGACTTTATTTGTGTGGAGACTTTTTTATAATTTTGCTCATATAATTCCTGACTTTCCTTTGGTAGATAGATTCCCAAATATTTTATGGTATCAACAGTTATTCTGAATGGAATTTCTCTTTGTATCTCTTGCTGTTGGGTTTTGTTGGTGATGTATAAAAATGCTGAGGATTTATGGGGATTTATTTTGTAGCCAGCTACTTTGCTAAAATTATGAATTATTTCCAATAGCTTTTTGGTAGAATCTCTGGGGTTCTCTAGGTATACCATCATATCATCTGCAAAGAGTGATAGTTTGGTTTCCTCATTGCCTACTCTAATTCCTTTTATATCTTTCTCGACTCTTATTGCCGAGGCTAGTGTTTCTAATATGATATTAAATAATAATGGTGATAGTGGGCAACCTTGCTTCACTCCAGATCTTACTGGGAAAGGTTCCAGTTTTTCCCCATTGCATATGATGCTTACTGATGGTTTTAAATATATGCTCCTGACTATTTTAAGGAAAAGTCCATTTATTCCTATGCTCTCAAGTGTTTTTATTAGGAATGGATGTTGGATTTTATCAAATGCTTTTTCTGCATCTATTGAGATGATCATGTGGTTTTTGTTTGTTTGGTTATTGATATAGTCAATTATGCTAATAGTTTTCCTAATATTGAACCAGCCCTGCATTCCTGGTATAAATCCTACTTGGTCATAGTGTATTATCCTGGTGACAATTTTCTGTAATCTTTTTGCTAATATTTTATTTAAGATTTTAGCATCAATATTCATTAGGGAGATTGGTCTATAATTTTCTTTCTCTGTTTTCAGCCTACCTGGTTTAGGTATCAGTACCATATCTGTGTCATAAAAGGAGTTTGGTAGGACTCCTTCAATCCCTATTTTTTCAAATAGTTTATATAACATTGGAGTTAATTGTTCTTTAAATGTTTGGTAGAATTCACATGTAAATCCATCTGGTCCTGGGGATTTTTTCTTAGGGAGTTGATTGATAGTTTGTTCTATTTCTTTTTCTGAGATGGGACTGTTTAGGATATTTACTTCTTCCTCTGTTAGTTTGGGCAAGCTGTATTTTTGGAGGTATTTTTCTATTTCATTTAAGTTGTCGAATTTATTGGCATAAAGTTGGGCAAAGTAACTCCTAATTATTGCTCTAATTTCCTCTTCGTTAGTGGTGAGTTCTCCCTTTTCATTTTTAAGACTAACAATTTGATTTTCCTCTTTCCTTTTTTTAATCAGATTTACTAAGGGTTTGTCTATTTTGTTGGTTTTTTCATAGAACCAACTCTTAGTTTTATTAATCAATTCAATAGTTTTTTTACTTTCAATTTTATTGATCTCACCTTTTACTTTTAGAATTTCAAGTTTAGTGTTTGACTGGGGGTTTTTAATTTGTTCCTTTTCTAGCATTTTTAATTGCAAACCCAATTCATTGACCTTCTCTTTCTCTATTTTATACAAATAGGCCTCTAGAGATATGAAATTTCCCCTTATTACCGCTTTGGCTGCATCCCATACATTTTGGTATGATGTCTCATTATTATCGTTTTCTTGGGTGAAGTTATTAATTATGTCTATGATTTGCTGTTTTACCCAATCATTCTTTAGTATGAGATTATTTAGTTTCCAATTATTTTTTGGTCTACTTCCCCCTGCTTTTTTGTTGAATGTAATTTTCATTGCATCGTGGTCTGAAAAGGATGCATTTACTATTTCTGCCTTACTACATTTGAGTTTGAGGTTTTTATGTCCTAATATATGGTCAATTTTTGTATAGGTTCCATGAACTGCTGAAAAGAAAGTGTATTCCTTTCTGTCTCCATTACATTTTCTCCAGAGATCTATCATATCTAGCTTTTCTAGTATTCTGTTTACCTCTTTGACTTCTTTCTTATTTATTTTCTGGTTTGATTTATCTAATTCTGAGAGTGCAAGGTTAAGATCTCCCACTATTATAGTTTTACTGTCTATTTCTTCTTGCAGCTCTCTTAGTTTCTCTTTTAAGAATTTAGATGCTACCCCACTTGGTGCATATATGTTTAATATAGATAGTGCTTCATTATCCATGCTACCCTTTAGCAAGATATAGTGTCCTTCCTTATCTCTTTTAATTAGGTCAATTTTTGCTTTAGCTTGATCTGAGATCAGGATGGCTACCCCTGCTTTTTTGACTTCACCTGAAGCATAGTAGATTTTGCTCCAACCTTTTACCTTTAACCTGCATGTATCTCCCCGCTTCAGGTGTGTTTCCTGTAAACAACATATTGTAGGATTCTGGCTTTTAATCCATTCTGCTAACCGCTTCCTCTTTATGGGGGAGTTTACCCCGTTCACATTTATGGTTAGAATGACCAATTCTGTATTACTTGCCATCTTGTTAACCCCGGTTTATGCTTTCCTCCCTTCTTTCCCCTTTCCCCCCCTTCCAAGTATTAAGCTTGTGAGCACCCCTTGCTTCTCACAGCCCTCCCTTTTTAGTGTCCCTCCCCCTGCCTTAGAGTTCCTCCCCCTATCTTACCCCTTTCCCTCCCTGTTCCCGTATTCCCTTCCGCTTAGCTTATTCCTTCCCTTTCCACTTTTCCCTTCTCACTTTTCAATGAGATGGGAGAAGTTTCACCATAGATTGAATATATCTTAAGATTTTTCACTTAAAGCCAATTCTGAAGGCAGTAAGATACCCACTATATTCATCCCCCTCCATTCTTTCTCTCAGATATAATAGGTTTCCTATGCCTCTTCATGAGATGTACTACCCCCACTTTACCCTTTTTCTGGTACAATGTCCTTTCCACAACAATTTCTAGAACAAGGTATACATGTATTCTTTATACATCTATATAGTCAAAATATAGTTCCCAAGATTAATCTTTACCTTTTTAGATTTCTCTTGAGTTCTATATTTGTAGATCAAACTTTTTGTTAAGTTCTGGTTTTTTCATCAGAAATAGATGAAATTCGCTTACTTCGTTGAATGTCCATCTTCTTCCCTGGAAAAAGATGCTCATTCTCGCTGGGTAAGTTATTTTTGGTTGCATACCAAGTTCCTTAGCCTTTCGGAATATCATATTCCAGGCCCTTCGATCTTTTAATGTGGATGCTGCCAGATCCTGGGTGATCCTTATTGTGGCTCCTTGATACTTGAATTGGGTTTTTCTAGCCGCTTGCAATATTTTTTCTTTCATCTGAGGGTTCTGGCATTTGGCCACTATATTCCTTGGTGTTTTGATTTTAGGATCCCTTTCAGTGGGTGATCGATGAATCCTTTCAATGTTTATTTTTTCCTCTGTTCCTATGACTTCTGGGCAGTTCTCTTTGATAATTTCCTGGAAGACAGTGTCCAGGCTCTTTTTTTCATCATGTTTTTCTGGGAGTCCAATGATTCTCAGATTGTCTCTCCTGGATCTGTTTTCCAGGTCTGTTGTCTTCCCCAGAAGGTATTTCACATTTTTCTCCATTGTTTGATTTTTTTGGATTTGCTTGACTGATTCTTCTTGTCTCCTCAAGTCATTCAATTCCACTTGTTCAATTCTGATTTTCAGTGAAGTATTCTCTTCACTCACTTTTTTAAAATCTTTTTCTAATTGTCCAATTGAGTTCTTTTGTTCTGTGGAATTTTTTTCCATTTCGCCAATTTTGTTTTTTAGAGAGCTGTTTTCTGTTTCCAGTTCACTAATCCTATTTTTCAAGGATTTTACTTCTTTATCCACTCTCTCTTTAACTGACTTCTCCAGGCTCTTTTCCCATTTTTCTTCTAGCTCCCTTGTGAGAGCCTTTTTAATCACTTCTATGAGGTTCATCTGTGCTGAGGAACAGACGATCTCCTCCTTTGGGGAATCACCTGGGGACTGCCTGTTTTTAGTCTCCTCAGGATTTAGAGTCTGCTCTCTATCTGTATAGAAGCTGTCAAGGGTTAAAGTCCTCTTCAGCTTCTTGCTCATTCTGTCTATTAATCAGAGACAAACTACCAAAGAAAAACAGAAAAAACTGGAGTCTTTCTTTGGGGGGGGGCTGGGTGTGTTATCGAGCTTCCTCTACAGACTGCAGGGGGCAGCAGTGAGGCACTAGCAGGACTGTGCTGCGCCTGCGCTCTGAGATCCCAAAGCGTGCTGAGTCACTGGGGGGGGGAAGGGGGGGCGGCCAGGTCCTGAGAGACTCCAGCTGTTTGCGGTTGTATTCTTCAGCCCCGGTGTTTTTAGCTTCTCTGCTGGGCTGTTGACTTGCTGCAGGTTCCAAACCTGTAGCGAAGCTCTCCCCGCAGAGACGGCTACGATCACTCCCCACCCCCTCTCAGCTCTGCTCCCGTGCTCTCACTGCCGCTGCCCTCAGCCTGCGCCCGATCTAAAACTGCCCCAGCCCTCCAGTAAAGACAGACCTTTCTTGGCGGATCTCAAGGATGGCTTCTCTTGGTAACTATTTGTGGGTTTTTTTCAGTCAAGCATTGATTCAGAGGCTTGTAATGAAGTGGATAGTGAGAGAAAGCGTGGAGCTTATGCAACTGTGAGCCTCCTCTCCGCCATCTTAACCGGAAGTCCCAACATTGACTCTTGCAAAATCTTCTCTTCCAACTTTTTCCCTCCTTCCACCCACTTTCTCCTCTTGATGGAAGGTAGTCCAATATATGTTAAATATCTTAAAATATATGTTAAATCCAATATATGTATACATATTTGTACAGTTATCTTGCTGCACAAGAAAAATCTGATCAAGAAGAAAAAAACTGCGAAAGAAAACAAAATGCAAGCAAATAAAGAATGAAAATGTAAAGCTATATTTCTATAAGGGTTTTATATCATTTTAGTTCTAAGATATTCCAAGTTCACCAGATAAATCCTTCTGTTTACTAAAACTAAAGGTTGAACATCTAAGAAATTGAATGAAAAAAAAAACCTGCTAAATCTATGATGACCTATGAAAATGATCTGACAAGACTCCAATCAGATGAATTTTTAAAGCAGATATTGTTAAACAAGGCACTAAGATGTGACATAGGGACTAATACATTATTGGTGAAGCTATGAATTGGTGAAAGTTTAAAAAATAATCTCTTTCATATAGTTTAATTTTCTAGCAGGGGAAAACTACAGGATAAAATCTAGAATGTATATGTATATGTGTACAAAATTAAATAAATAAAACTAAATACTAATAAAATAAAAACTAAAAACATGGTGACACAGAGGGAAGATTGGTACAGAACTCAAGCCTTGGGGAAAGGGTATTAAAAACTTAAAATTGTTAGGATTAAAAAGAGCAAATAAGAGAAAAATAAGAGCCAGCAATTTGCAACAAATTTTATTTAATTTATCTTGAGCAGGAGACATAAAAACAGTTTATAATTGAAACAATTTTGAATAATATGTAACCATGCCACTTTAGAGTTATTATCTAATTTTATCCATATAATAACCCAGTAAGGTAGGCATTAGAAGTATTACTGTCATTATATGATAGATGTGGACAAAAAGAAATGGTGGTAAGGAAAAAAAGAAATAACAATCATAGCATAATAAATACATTTCAGGCTCAATGAAAAAAATAATTTTACTACATTTTCTTATTTAACAAGTATAAAACATTCTAAAGTTTACAAAGTATTATTTTAAATCAACAAGTATTAATTAAATGCCTACTCTATTCAAGGAATTGTCATATTAATACCTTTGTCTAATTTGGCCTTGGGGTTCATTATCATTCCCACTTTACAGAGTAGAAAGTTAGACTGAGTCCTTGCAAGGTCAAGAGTCCTTGCCTATGGTCTGAAGCAAGTTTCCCATTCTCACTATATTACAATATTTTTAGTTGGTGCACTGGATAATTTATATGACGTTGCCTTTGTTTATATCCGTAGTGCTTAGCACAGTGCCAGGCATAGAGTAAGCATATAACAAATCCCTATTTCACTTGGCTTGGAATTAGAAAGATTTGTGTTCAAATCTTGCCTCAAATACCCATTAACAGAGTCACTGTATTCAAGTCACTTCACTTCTCTCAAGTTCAATCTCTTTGCCTATAAAAAAGGACAAGAATAACACTTACCTCACAGGACTGTTCAGAGAAATGTCCTTTACTTTAGAATAACTATTGCACTATTATCATTGTGATTGATGATGATGATGAAGATGAAGTAAATTATGAGTACTTCAGGTCAAATCCCGGCTTTATCATTTATTTCTAGTTTGACCTATGACATTCTTTAAATTAGCTGGACTTCTGTGTCCTCATTTATAAAATGTCTAAATCCTTAGAGCAGTTGAATATGATTGCTACCAAATACCCAATCACTATGAGTATTTGTAGGCTCTTCTCTAATCCTTGTCTTGCACTCACATATGATTCTTGTGTCCTCATTCTGGATCATCTACATATAAGGATAAGAAAATTGGCTCCACCATGAAAATACCACTTACCAGTGCACTGGTGAGGATTACTTTGTTGATAGAACATAACATTTACTTTACTATTTATAGTCAAGGGAAAATATGCCCCATCAAATTCAATTTATAAATCCTAAGGGAAGTTAAAATGAGATAAAGTCCTAAACCATAGAATAATATGCAATAATGCAGCAAAATTCATTTTGAAAGCTATAAAACATTACACAAATTTATGATATTGTTATTGTTCCTGCTGGCATTATTGTTATTATTATTTTTGTTGTTATTATTATTTGAGTTTATGTATTTATTGCAGTTTCATGCATCTTATTTAAAAGTCAGGATAGAACTCATTGCATAATGGCATTGGTATTAGACATTTGCAATTTTGGGATACTGAAATGCATTTTTAAGATACTGAAAACGTTATAAAACCCAGCTATTCATGGATACAAAAATGGTATGAAATGGATGAAGCAAATACATCAATGAACATGGGACTATATAAAACAAATCTATAAAGGTATAAAGAAAGCTATATGTAGGAAGGGTAGAGGAATGTAAATTAACCCTAAATCTAAACCTAGGGATTTCCTATCTGAATTATTTTATCTTGCTAATTAGGTACTAATCATCTTCCAGATTCAGATCTGCCTAAATTTGATACCCTCAAGTAAAATCCTAATGGCCCCATCCTGATTATAGCTGTAACTACAGGACTAGAATGACCTGATTCTCTACCCATTAGCTAAGAAAGTCACAGAATCAAAAGTAGCATATAAATATCAGTCACTATCATATTGATTATGAGAACAATATACTTTATTAATAACTCTGATGAGGAAGAACCAAAAAGCAAGATTTTCTAATATAAGTCCATTGCAGTAGATATTTGAGAGCTATCTCAGGTCACAGCATAGACTAATGATCATAAAAAGAGAAGATACTAGAATTAGGAGGGGTGGGAAAGCCTTCCTATAGATGATGGGTTTTAGTTGTTACTTAAAGAAAGTCAATAGATAGAAATGAAGAGGGAAAGAATTCCAGGAATGAGGTATGGTCAGCTCAGAGCTTAGAAATGGAGTGTCTTTTTCATAGAAGAGCCAGAAGGACAGTGTCACTGCATGGAAGAGTTCTTGGTGGGAAATAAGGTTTAAGAAAACTGGAGAGGTTGGAGGGTATAGGTTAGAAAAGGCAATGATTAGAAAGGAAAAGTGACTCATTCAGATACAGACATAGAGTTAAGTGCCATAGGGAGAATATGAATCTACTACATTCTGATTCCAAATCTAGTGCTCTATCCACTACAACATATCATTTCTCTATGCTTTTCTAAAAATTGTATAAATACAAGTTATCACTCCATGCAATAGTACTATATGGAGAGTAATAATTTTGTTCATTTTCTCACTTAAAGGAATATCATTTCTCTGGGTCCCTAAAATCTATCTACTCATTTAATACTGTCTACTTGAGATATGTCCAACAAAGGATTAGAGATTGATTAAATGAAATGTATTTATTATGTACTATGTGTTATGTGCTAATACTTGAGGTATAAATAAAAATCAGAGATGGTCACTAATCTCAAGAATCTTATATTCTAATGAAGAAGAAAATAAACATGGGGGAGTGATAGCCAAGGGGATAGTGAGTGAGGTCATAGGGAAGTAAATTGACACATTCTGTCCAGAAACTATGGCAGAATTTAGCTGATTGTGTTTAATGGGTTCCAGAAATAAAAGGGTGAGAGAAGAAGAACAAATACACTGGTATAGGCAAAATGATTGGTGAAGCTATAAAGAAGGTCAACCAGTCCAATCTCTTTTACTATAAATGAGTAAACAGAGGCAGAGAGATGACATAAAGAAAGACATACACACTTCCTAATACTATCATATGGGGTGAAGAGGGAGATTGGAAATATCAAATGAGCACCACATTTATCCAATTCCATCTCACTTTCAGATATCAGAAGGCATCAATGGTGAATCATGTACTGGGGTAAAGCAAATACTCTGTATGGTGCCTGCATAAAGTAATAGCAGATCATGGCCTCAATAACAGAAAGAGGATGAATTTTTAAAATTTCCTTTTTAAGCAGCATGGTGTAACAGAAGAAGTACTGGGATTTCACGACAGAAGACATAGAAAATCCTAGCTCTCTATAACTATTAGTTCCACAAAACTGGGCAAATCACTTTTCCTTTCTGGGTTACAGCCTCATTATCTATTTGGAGTAGTTCTACGGTCCTTTCTAGCTTAAAATCTATGCTCATGTGAAATCTGGTTCTTCATTTTACTTCTGCTATTACAATTACTACTACAATGTTAATGACTACTACTACTATGATGACTATAACTACAACTATGACTAAATAAAATAGAAGTGTGCTTAAAGAAGGATCTGTGCTCTAGACTATGTTTTTTCCCCCCTCTATATTTAAGTCTGTGGTTCTTCTAGACCTCATTTGGAGATCTGAGCCAGGATAGTTAATCCTAGGAAAAATAAAAATTATAATAGCAAGTTGTCCATGAATGATGTATGAAGTATTCTTATGACCTTAATTTAAGTACTTCTTTATAAAATTTAAGCATATAAACCCACATTTATAAACCATGTATATTTTTCTTCAAACATCTCATAGAAGCAAATTTTTAATGCTAACATTTTACTGATTGGTTAACAGTTAGTCAATTGACAAGTCAGTCAATTAACTAGCATTTAAATCCCCAGGGACAGATGGATTTAACAAATTAATTCTACCAAATATTTTAAGAATAATTAATTCCAAACCTATTATAAATTATTTGGAAAAATAGGCAATTAAGGAGTCCTGCCAAATTTCTTTTAAGATACAAATATCATTCTGATACCTAAACTAGGAAGAACCCAACACAGAAAGAAAATTATAGACCCATATCTCTAATGAACGTTGATGTAAAAAATTTAAATAAAATATTAGCAAGAGACTATAGCAATTTATCACCAGGATAATATATTATGACCAAGTAAGATTTTTACCAGGGAGGCAGGAGTGATTCAATATCAGAAAAATTCTTGGTTATAATTGACCAGATCAATAACAAAACAAACAGAAATTATCTAGCATTTATTGAGAATCTACTATTTTTGAGGTACTGCACTAAATTCTAAGAATACAAAAAAAGAACAAAATATAATCCTTCATCTCAAGGAGCTCATGGTCTAATGGGGAGAAAACTTCTATGTGCAAAAATATTTATGTTTATATATGATTAATTTAAAATATCAAATGAGAGCAGGCACTATAGTCAAGCTGAAGAATAAAAAAAAAAGAATATTTCACAAGGAGAAATGGAAAAGTTTATGACAAGTGTGAACAGCATGTAACAAGCATCCAAGGAAGAACTACAAAAATAAAGGGAGAAAAAAATGTCATCAAGAATTTTTTTAACAGGAAGAGAATATATGGTAGTCATTAGGCAAGAATAAACAATAACTTGTGGTTTGTCAAGGGATTTCCCTCAGACCTTAACAATGTTAGGAAAACATGAGAAGGGCCTCCAGCCCCCAGTACTGAATTTAAAGAAGGGTGGAGCCCCAGTACTGAATTTAAAGAAGGAACTGGGCAGGAGTTACCCAGCAGGGAAGACAGAAAATACAATTTACATAATGGAAAATAACTCTGGAATCTATGAAATCACCAATCCATTAGACATCATTTAACAAATACTATTTTTCTAGGGTTTTTTTTATCTAGATTGACTGGCTCTGTATTTGTCACTGAAGTGTTTTATATCTCTGTCAATGACTTACATTAAGATATTTGTGTATTTCTTCTCAAAATGGCATAAACTTCAAATTAAAAGGAATAAGCTCCTAAGACTGGGGTCTTCTAGAGGTCACTGATTACCTTTTGCCTTTTTTTTTTGACCCCCAGTGCTTAGCACAATGCCTAGCATGTAGTAGTGATTTAGATATGTGCTTTCTGACTAACTTGTTAAAATATATTTAATGACTGTCATAATACAAATAGTTCTTAAACTGGGAACCTGAGTATATAGTTAAAAATCAAATTGGAAAAGGAGAAATGCAAAGTGTTAACAGGTAAAATCAATGAAAAACTTAAGTGAATGGGAGGATATTGATATGGATAGGAATATATTTGGAAATAAAGGTAATGTAAAAATAGAAAATACCAATTTCTAAAAATTTTTAATGTCATGTAGCTGCAAAAAAAAAAAACTAATGTCGTCTTAAGCTACATCAAGAGAAGTGTATCATCTAGGACTGAGCTATGTCTAGAATATAGCTCATTTCTGACGTATGCTAAACAGACCACATTTGGAGTGATGTAGTTTGTTCCAGCTTTCATAATATAGGAGAGGCATTGATAAGTTGAAGAATATGCAGAAAAGTACCTATATGCAATCAAGATCACAAAAATGATGCTGTTTCAGGGGAACTGAGAGTATTTAGTTTGGGAAAGATAACACCATGGGTGTCCCTCATGAGAATGAGAGTTTCTTCTGGGAAAATATTTTTACAGTCAAAGGTTCTAATAAAGGCCTCATTTCCAAAATATAGAGAGAATTGACTCTAGTTTATAAGAAAGCAAGCCATTCTCCAATTGACAAATGGTCAAAGGATATGAACAGACAATTCTCAGACAAAGAAATTGAAACTATTTCTAGCCATATGAAAAGATGCTCCAAGTCATTATTAATCAGAGAAGGGCAAATTAAGACAACTCTGAGATATCACTACACACCTGTCAGACTGGTTAGAATGACAGGGAAAGATAATGCGGAATGTTGGAGGGGATGTGGGAAAAGAAGGACACTGATACATTGTTGGTGGAAGTGTGAATACATCCAATCATTCTGGAGAGCAATTTGGAACTATGCTCAAAAAGTTATCAAACTGTGTATACCCTTTGATCCAGCAGTGTTACTACTGGACTAATATCCAAAAGAGATCATAAAGAAGGGAAAGGGATCTGTATGTGCACAAATGTTTGTGGCAGCCCTCTTTGTAATGGCCAGAAACTGGAAACTGAGTGGATGCCCATCAATTGGAGAATGGATGAATAAATTGTGGTATATGAATGTTATGGAATATGATTGTTCTGTAAGAAATGACCAGCAGGATGATTTCAGAAAGGCCTGGAGAGACTTACATGAACTGATGCTGAGTGAAACGAGCAGAACCAGGAGATCCTTATATACTTCAACATACTATATGATGATCAATTCTGATGGACCTGTCCATCTTCAGCAATGAGATGAACCAAATCAGTTCCAATGGAGCAGTAATGAACTGAATCAGCTACGCCCAGTGAAAGAACTCTGGGAGATGACTAAGAACCATTACATTGAATTCCCAAACCCTTTATTTTTGCCTGCCTGCATTTTGGATTTCCTTCGCAGGCTAATTGTACAATATCTCAGAGTCCGATTCTTTTTGTACAGCAAAATAACTGTTTGGTCATGTATATTTATTGTGTATCTAATTTATACTCTTATATATTTAACATCTGCCATCCTGCCATCTAGGGGAGAGCATGGGGGAAGAAGGGGAAAAATTGGAACAAAAGGTTCGGCAATTGTTAATGTTGTAAAATTACCCATACATATAACTCATAAATAAAAAGCTATGAAATAAAAAAGAAAGAGAAAGAAAGAGAGTTTCTTGGAATCAAGGACTGTGTTTTGTCCTTCCTCTGAATCCCCAGTACTTAACAGCCTGTCTGACACATTGTAAGGGCTTAAATGCTTGAAGAATGATTGACCGGAAGAGGATAATAGGATCCCCCTATCTTGAAGTATGTAAAAAACTGCCATGTAAAAGATATTAGACCTGTTCTTGATGAACAGAGAGAGTAACTATGAAACTATCAAATAGGGATATTTAGGTAAGAAGTAATTATTAATATTACTATGATTATTCTGTCCCAAAGGATAGCTGTTTCAGAAGAATTGGCTCTTCCCTACCCAGAGCACTTTAAGAAAGGGTTAAATACCCATTAGTGGGATATGTTTTAGAGGGATTTTTTGTTTAGATGACCATATGGTGTCTTGTACCAGTAAAATTCTGTGATTCTGTTCCCTGTTTTTGTAGGTAACATTCTTTGGGAGTTTAGGGAACTGATCTATGTTTCTTTTACTTTGGGCACCAGTAATTGCTATTTTCCCTTTTCTCTCTTTTCTTTTTTAAATTTTAGAGTTGAATTTCCCATCTGAAAAGCTTTGCCAGGATAAGAACAATATAAGTGATAGGAATAGAAAGACAGGATGTCATAATCACTATACTCAAATAGGTGCAGAAGAAATTTTTCCCCAAAAATATCATTACATGTGAATCTGAGAAAAATAGACTGAAAGAAAGAAACATCCTAAATACAAAATGACAAACCTCCACTTTGATGGCTAGGCATCTAAGACTTCCAGGTTTCTTTCAATGAGAAACAAATGTGGAGGAGGATTGCAGACAGTCTTTGACAAAGCTAAAGCTGTAGACTAACCTTTTTCTCCCAATCTATGATTTGATCATTATTTATTAAGCATTTTCTATTAGGTCCTGAGAACATGACCTAATAGTTTCTACCCTCAGGGATCTTATAGTCTACAGGGTCAAATGACAGGTAAACATTTAATTCCAAATGTGGAGGAAATGGAAGAAAGGGAAAGTAGATTTTAAGTGATGGAAATCAATTTTTAAAAATTAAAAAGAAAAAACCTATCAAATGATATAGCCAAACTAGCCATAATTACAAATTAGTTAACAACATACTCTTTTTAAAAAGTGAGATTCATTGATGCTTCTTGTTTTCCCATCTTACTTATTTCTTTTTATTTTTCCCAGCTAATAGTATTTTATTTTTTCAAAATATTGTTTTCAACATTAACTATTATAAGATTTTGAATTCTAATTTTTCCCCTCTCCAAGATGTCTAATAATCTGATATAGTTTATCCATCTGGTAATCATGTCAAATATATGTCCATATTAATCATGTTGTGAAAGAAGAATTGAAACAAAAGGGAAAAACCATGAGAAAAAGGGGGGAAAAGTGGAAAGAATATACTGCGATTTGCATTCATAATCTATAGTTCCTTCTCTGAAAGATGACAGAATTTTCATTATAGTCTTTTTGAATTATCTTCTATTGTATTGCTAAAAAAAAAAGCTACATCTGTTGTATTGATCATCACATATGTTGTTGTTACTTTTTACAGCGTTCTCCTGGTTCTGCTCATTTCACTCAGTTCATATAAGTCTTTCCAGGTTTTCCTGAAATCTGCCTGCTCACCATTTCTTACAGCACAATAGCATTCCATTACATTCATATACTACAACTTATTCAACCATTCCTTAATTGACGGCTATCCCCTCAATTGCCAATTCTTTGTCACAACAAAAAAAAAAGAGCTACTATAAATATTTTTGTACATGTGGGTCCGTTTCCATTTTCTAATGATCTCTTTGGGATACAAGCTTAGTAGTGGTATTGCTCGATCAAAAGGTATGCACAGTTTCATAGCCCTTTGGACATATTCTTCCATCTTACTCATATGTTAATATGCTTTCCTCATGACTTCTCCCCTTGGAATTAAATATTTGCTTCTAATAAACAAAAACATCCCACAAAAACATCCACAGATTTTGATGGAATATGTCACATTATCTCCCTGTGATCTTCTGACTTTATGCTAAAAGGAGGGAAGATAATTTGTATTGAGCTTTTAAAGTTTATAAAATCATTTTTATACATTATGTTATTTAAGCTTTACCACAATTCAGTGAAATAAAATTGTTATTAGTTTTATTTTAAATTGTTATTAGTCCCATTTTTACAGATGAAGGAACTGAGGATCTGGCCATAATAGCAACAACCAAGATTGTTCTGCTTCTGAAAAGGCTGATTTCATCCAAAGGCTTATGAACAAATTAGATATTATTAATATGAAGAAATTGTGGGAAAATGTGTTCCCTTGGAGGAGAAATGTTGTTTCAGTAGAAAAGTAGAGTACCAACTCTTTTAGAAGTATGTTCCAGTGACAATTTAGTTACTCCACCCCAGTAATTATGTTTTCATTAATCTCCTAATTCTATATTTCTTTCACCTCTTCTCCCACTGCCCTGTCATCTTTCAAATATATCCCAAACCAAATTTATATTTTATCTTCTCAATCCAATTGTAATACTCTAAATTGGTCAGCTTGGGAGTAGATCTGGCTGTTTGCCCTGTTTGTATGTTCACAGTCCAATTCTTTCCTTCATGTATATAAATAATAAGAAATCCTCTGGCTAAGTCAGAAAATTTGAGGGTAGTGAATTTAATCTGCAACACAGCTAGATGGTACAATGGTTTTGGATTTTGAATCAGAAAGACCTGAATTTGAATCTTATCTCAGCTTTTTAATTAGCTGTGAGACCCATGGCAAGTCATGCAACTTTCATCTGCCTCAGTTTCCTCATATGTAACGTGGGCATGATAAAAGCACCTGCCTCTCAGAGTGGTTTTTGGTATAAAATTAAATAAACACCTACTTAAAATCTTTTGCAAACTTTAAAATTTTATGTAAATTTTGCTATTATTATTCTTATAAAGTTCTCTTTATTGCTTTTAATTCTAGAGCCTTCCTTCTATTATGTCCTATTTATTGCATATATGTGTGTACTGTATGTGTGTGTGTATGTGTATACATACATATATATAGTGTGTGTGTATTTGCATATTTTTTTCATGCATAGTTATTTCTATGTTGTTTCTCTTAGATTGGAAGTTCCTTGAGGGCACAGATCAACTTTTGCCATTCTTTGTATCCTGAGGATCTAGCTCTGTTTCTGGTATATAGTACATGTTTAATAAATGCTTATTGACTGACAGGTATAGTTCAGCATCAATGGTAAGAAAAAAGCATCATTTGCATAGGAAAGGGGGCCTTTTGACTGAGTATTCCAGGATAAAGTTTCATAATAAAAAATTGCCAAAAGTATCCTTCCCAAGCATTCAATCCCCAAAATATAGAATTCTGTCTGTGATAAATCAGTCATTGGAGGAGATAAATGGCCCAGCAGATAAAATACTGGCCCTGTAGGAAGACTTGAGTTCAAATGTGACCTTGGATGCTTATTAGTTGTTTGACTCTATTTGCCTCAGTTTCCTCATTTTTAAAAATGAATTGGAGAAGGAAATAGAAAATCATTCTGCTATCTTTGTCAAGAATGTCCTTAATGAGGCAAAGAAGAGTTGGATATAACTGAAATGATTGAACAAAAAGCAGTGATTGATTTGAGAGAGAAGTCCAGTTCATTATATGGCTCTCTCTGTACCATGACTTTCAGACCAAAGGAATATAAACAAAACCTGATAGAATTTGGTCAGCCACAACTCAGCTTCACACCTATTTGAAGGCACATGTGCCCTTTCAGAGACATGGAAACCAGTAGCAGATAACAGAGTACTTTGATCTGGTAGAATCCTGAATATGTCCTTTTGTAATGGTGAATGTTATCTAAGCATGATGCTGATGAATATTTCTTTCTTTCTCTCTCTCCCTCTCCCTCTCCTCTCTCCTCTCTCTCTCTCTCTCTCTCTCTCTCTCTCTCTCTCTCTCTCTCTCTCTCTTCTTCCCTCTCCCTTCACACACATGGACACCCATACATACAAATCAAATTATAGAATCACAAATGCTCTGGATTAGGAGGGATATTGAAATGACCTAATATTACCTACACTGGGATAAGAATCCTATCTATAGCACTGTTCCCATCTAGTCTTTACTTAAAGATTTCCCTCCATCTAGGAAAGGGGAACCCATATCTGCCCAAGGGTAAATAGTCCAAAGATTCAATTTTAATGCTTAAAGAAGCAATTCCATTTGAAATATACCACTATCCAAAATTCTAAAAACATAAAAATATTCCTTCTCTCCTTCCTTTCCTTCTCCTTTGTTTATATCTCTGTCTTTGTTTCTGTGTTTCTCACTGCCTCTCTATCCCTACCTCTATCCATTTTGCCTGTCTCTGTCTCTTTCTCTCTCTGTGTGTCTATATGTATATATAATACATGCATATAAATATTATACACATGTTTGTATATATGTACATAGATACATTTATATGTAGTCTATTCATCTATTTCTCCCTCTTCATTTATCCTTTTTTATTTTCAACTCTAGCTGTCTGTGTTTTAAACACGTCATTTAAATAAACAGCTTGACTTCATCAACCAGGAAGAAAAGAGCCCCTCCATACTGGGATGGAATAAATACAAAACAGCCGAGTGGTTTCGAAGAAGGAGTCTTCCCCCTGCTTGGCTTTTAGAATTTCCTAAGTTTAGGAGGGTAAGATGAAAAGGATTCTGAAAATGATCAATAAAGTAGCCCTTCTGTAATCCTGCTTCCTATATGAGTAACTCACATTTATAGAACCCCTTAAGCTTTAAAGTTTAAGATTTAAAAGCTATTCCCCTAATCTCTTTTATAGAAGGCGCCCAGCCTAGCCATGTTTCCATTCTTCTCCATACTTGCTTCACCATGTCATAACTGCCTCCTCTGTCCCTTTGGCCCCTTCCTTTGATTGGTGGGTTCCTCTCAAACTCTCCTTTTTTAAGGAAAGATCTTAGGCTAGTCCAGTTATTATTTCTCTTCCAGGTACATTACTGACTTGTCAGACTTTCTTCAATCCGATACTTTCTTCTTCTTTCCCTCTTCCCTTTCTTTCCAGATTATTTTTACATATTGTCTTTCCCATCAAATTGTAAGCTCCTGATATGGAAGGGATTTTTTTTTCTTTCTTTCTGCTTATATTTGTATCCCAAACAGTATGACATCTAGCATGCTCTTGTACTTAATAAATGCTTATTGAATGACTAACTTTCCACATAACAATGTAAATGAGGCACACAAAGGTTAAGTGCCTCACTAATAGTCACACAGATAGTAAAAATCCAACCAAGATTTCAAGTTAGATCATTGGACTCCCAAGTCTGATATACTTTGCATTAAACTATAGCACCTGCCACAAATATGAAAATATTATTTATTTTTTAATGAGGCTATTTATTCTTGGTCATAAAAGATTTGATAGTGATGCAGTTTACAAAAATATGTCACATGTCCATAGAAAGCAGCTTATTTGCCAGGAAAATGTGTTTCCAGATCAATTTCATAACTACATTGATCAATAATCATTGCATCAATAACTAGTGTCATTCCCTCCACAAACTTTATAAAATGTGATCTAAAATATATATTTATAGAATTTCCCCTCATGACAATCTTCAGTCCAATAAATTATCAGATGACATGAATAAGCCTTTTTATATTATCTCATGCTGTTCTGTATTTGGCATGGAGCCCAGTCGAGGGTCATGTCTTTATAATGATTGAAAATTTAACTCTAAAAGATATTTAGGGACTACTAACAGGCAGAGAGAAATTGGAATTCAGGAAGGGATTGCACATAGTAGTCATTCTTTAAAGATTCTGAACTGATAGAAGGCCGCCATTTTTATTTTGTCGGCTTCAACTACCCATGTATGGAAGATTATGAGAGATGGGGGGAGGGAGATGGGGGAAGGTTTACTTATGCATGAAATACAGTTTGTAGACTTTGAAACTTTAGGCATATACCTCAGTCAATGTCATTATCAAAACTTTTACATCAAATTTTAGACAGAAATCAGAACTCAGCTGCCATGCAATCTAATTGCATCAAGGTGTCATACAATGTCTGCCTAAAAACTTACAATAAAAGGGAATCCACTACATCCACTTGAGCAGGGCTGAAATTGTTATGATTTGTTTTTGTTTTTTTTTTTTACACAAAGAATAAGTTTACCTAATTTTTAATTTAAACCTTTCGATCTTTTTTCTTGCCTTCTAGAGCCACACGTAGCAAGTCTAATATTTCTTAAAGTTAATAAGTAACATTTATTAAATACTTACTATGTGCAGGCATAGTATAAGCACAATATCAAAAATCAAAACAAAATACAGTTCCTGTCCTTAAGGAATTTATATTTTAATACCAAAAGCATGCAGCTATGTATGCATATATGTATGTGTATACATATATGTATGCATACACCTGTATGAATATGTATGTATATGTATATATATATACATATGTAATAAATGGAAAATAATCCTCAAAGGGAAGACACTAGAAGCTGGCATGATATGACCTCCTGCAGAAAGCTGAATTTGACTCAAGCCTTGAAGGACATCTCTTAATAGAAATAAGGAGAGAGAAAAAGAGAGAAATACTCAGAGAGACAGACAGACAATATGAAATAGCGACCTAGGAAAGGAAAAGAACAAAGACATATTTGACAATGAAAGTGTTATAAAAGCAGACCATATCAATAATATATTTTTTTAAAAATCAAAGAAAAATATAGCTAGGAGAGATCATATCATGCTATTATCCCCTTCTCCATTTTCTATATGAGAAAATTGAGGTCCAGAGAAGTTGAATCAAAAGCAATTTTTGGTTCACATAGATAGCAAAGAGTGGAGCTGAAATTGGAACTCATAGCCTTTGATTCCAAAACTAGCCTTCTTTCCAGACTATCAAACTGCAGATATTCCCTGACCCTGGTTCCATTTCCAGTATAGTTAGCATTTACTTGCGGTAACAAATCATCCAAAACTAGTCACATAAGCTTTCAAAGCCAGAGGGATTCATAAAAAATGCATATGCACTAATGTCAAGTTAAAAAAGAAGGATGTCAGTGTGTCAAGACAAAGAATCAGCTCATAGTTTATCAACAAAATCATTTCAAGTTAATGTGCTGACATAAAGGAAACACTCCATAGTACAAATGGCATACAGCCCCTGTGGAAAACTAGAAGGCACAAAGGCACCATTTATAGTAATCTCTGTGTGTATATGGATGTATGTGTGTATACATATTCATAGATACGCATATATATATATATTTATTCTTACACACACAAACACACACACATACATATGTATATATATATGTATATACATAGATGGGCATATATACACACCATGGGAAAGGATTTAGTAAAAGTACAGCTCTATGTTTGCTCCATATAACAGTATATAAGAACCTTTAGTCCAAACATACCTGGACAAGAACTTAGCTTTTCGCTATCACTTCCCCACCAAGGATCACATTACCCTTTCAAAGATCTATTGGAACCAATTAACTCTCCACTTCTAAGGCAACCCATTTCACTTTTAGATAGTGCTAGTGGTTGTGTAGCAGTTGCATAAGTGACAGTGACAGTTTTCTATCAAGCCTATAACTGCCTATTTGCAACCACTACCCACTGGAAAGCAAGGCAAGATAACAAGCATCTCTTAAAAGCTCACTTCATGCCATACACTGAGTTAATCACTGGGGATACAAATACAATTAAAAGGAAAAAAAATAGCATCTGTCCTCAAGGAGCTTCCATTCTAATCTGTTAAGAGATGCAGCAAGGAGAGACATTATAGCAAAGAGATGATATAAAAATTCATGAAGTCAGAAACACAGGTGGAGGAGACCTAAACTTGACTAGTTTGAACCCTTCTGTAAAATAGTATTTCCTAGTTATGCTTTCTGAGGTCAAGCAGAATCTAATCGCTCTTCTTTTTAACTCGCCTAAAAATACTTAACAACAACCAAATAATGCCCCTACCCACCCAGGATCCTCTCTTCTGTACCTTAAACATTCTTCATTCTGCATCCTTCACCCTAACCTCAAAGAATCTTAAATCCTTCCTTATCATGATCATTATTCTCAGATTCTTTCCAGCTTCTCAATGTCTTCCCCAAAATTTGGTGCCCACTTATAAATATAATGGCTTAGTCATGATCTGACCAGAGAAAATTGCCTAATTCCTGGTCACTAGGAATTTCAATGCAACAGATATTTTGGTTGCAAAATCACATTGCTAATTCATGAAGAACTTGAAATCTACTAATACCCCCAGATCCTTTTCATGTGAATATCCCATAATCATCAGCAGTTCACAAAATGAGCTTCATAAAAACATCATGATGATATAGTCATGTTGGAGTCCATTGTTGTTTAGCTATCTTATTGATTTGTAGTATGAAATTATGGACTGCCTAGATATTTATGGAGATAAGATAAACATAGATAATAATTTAATTTTCATAAACAACCCTTCCCCCAAACAATAACAACAACAAGAAACCAATAGATGTTTTAGTATTTTGAAAAAAGTGAATATTCACTGTTTGGAATAGCATATATTCCCTCTCTGGGTGGATTTGGGCTTGTAAAAGGAAAACATCGCCACAACAATACAAAAGAATATCAAAATGTAAAAGGATAAATTGTAGTTAAGTCTAAATTTTGTGCCTTTCTTTATATGTACAATTTATTTCAATGTTATTAAAAGATTTAGTTTGGATTTTTCCCTGCAAGCAGTAAAGATCCAACAATCAATCAGTGACTATTTTAAAAATATTTGATATATTTCCAGGCACTATGTTAAGTGTGGAGAAAACAAAGAAAAAAGTGAAAATTTCTCTACCTCAAGGACCTTACATTATAATGGAAGAATCAATATGAACATGTAGAAGAATAAGAAAATTATGTTCAAATAAAAAAGAGGTTTGTAAGAGGCTAATAGCTGTTGATAATAAGCACACTATATGTGTATTGTTTTACTAAGTGTCTACTATGTGTTAGGTGCTGATAATAAAAAGATGGAGGAGAGAAAGAGTCCCTACCCTGAAGGGCCTTACATTATTCCATGTAAAATAAACAATGCTTATCAAAAGGTAAGAAAAAGGCAACTAGAAATAGCAACACATGTGGGTTGTTGAAGGACCAAAAAAGAAAGAAAAAAGCTAAGGATTCTAAAAGACAAAATGGTAAGAAAATACTTTCCAGGCACAGGGATTGTCTTATGCAGTGGAATTGAGGCAGGAGATGAAATTCTGAATTAATTAAATTACTAATAGACAACTTTGGGTGAAACATTATAAAAGCTAACATGTAAGCAATACTCTTAATACTTATAGAGTGCATTATATCCATTTATATCCACCATTGTTTTTGATTCTCAGAACAATTTTATGACATCAACAATAGTTTATTCCCATTTTACAGATAAGGGAACTGGAATTTGGTGTACACAGTTATATAGTTTATCTGTCTAGCAAGTGGATTTCTAAGCAGAGTCTCTCCTGATTCCAAGTTCTGCCATGTTACTTTTCTGTGATGAGAAGAGGTGAAAAGAGAAATCTGAAAAGGTAGGGTGAAGCCAGACTTAAAAGTGCCAAACTAAAAAATGTGTATATGTTAAGTCGGTTTGACTCATTAAAAATACTCGAGTGGAGGAATGGAGTGATTAAACCTTTGCAAAATATATTTTTAACAATTATGGAGTGGATGGATTGGAACAGCAAGAATCTAGAAGCAGAGAAATCAATTTGGAGGCACAGAAGGTGATCCAGAGGGCAAGGGAAAATGAACTGGTGGCAATAAATGAAGGGGACATAAAATAGGGCAATGCCTAGGAGAGTGGAGAAGAAAGAGTTAATGGGCGAGATTCTGTGGAGTTATAATTAATAAAATTTGAAAATCCATGGGATATGTGGGTGAGGAGGGGAAAAGGAGAGACTAAGACAAGTCTAAGGTTGGGAGCCTGGGTATCTGGAAGAGTAGAGCCCTCAAAAGAAATACCTGTTTGAAGAAGAGTTAGGCTTAAAGGAGGTTTTGTTATTTTGTACCTGTTCAATTAGGTTGTTGATTGTGATGCCCTTATGAAAATGTCTATCAGATGGTTGGCCATGTGGGATAGGAGTTCAAATGAGGGTTGTTCATGTAAATATGGCAGTCATTCATTGAAAATGATCTTTGGGAGTAAATAGCAGTGAGGAAGTTGAAATCTAAGCTTGCTACTCATGAATCCAGTGCCATTCCCAGGGACCCAAGCCAAAGTAGAAGACCATGTCTTTTAGCCTCAGTTTCTTGATTCTTTTCTGAAGGCAAACTAGGCTGTTTTTGCTACATTTCTTACCTAGACTTTAATGAATGGGTGTTGCCTCAGACAAACTGAGACCTGTAAAAGACCTTAAAAAAAGCCCAGATCTCCCAATGTGTCCAGGTTCATTGCCAGGTAACCCTGACCTATGTTTTATCTCTGGATTCCCATGATTCTGGAGGAGAGAATGAGACTGATGACTTTGCACAGCTCTGCCTCACTTAAATTCAATTTACTTGCAAGTCAGGACATCATCCTCCTGATGCCACTGGGTTTTTTTAAGGACAAAGGACACACAACAACCTCAGAGGGATCTTCTGGTGATACAATGCATACAATTCTGGTTCTGGAGATAGGAAAATCTGAATTCAAATCTAGCCTTACACATTTGCTTGCTTTGTGAGCCTGGGCAAGTCTCTTTAATCCCTCTCTGCTTCAGTTTTCCTAATTGTAAAATGAGTATAATAATAATAATTAGCTCCAATGTTGTTGAGAGGATTAAAAGGACAGTGTCTGGAACATAGTAGATGCTTAATAAATGCTTATTTCCTTCTTTCTTTCTATAAGATTGGGATAAAAGCATTTATGGCACAGTGATGTTATGAGAATCAAGTGAGCACTTTGTAAAGTGCTTAAAAAATCTTATAGTGCTATATAAATGTTGACTATCATCTGTTTATTTCACTGAGTATTGGGGAAAGCAGGTCACCAGCACAGGGTAAAAGGGGATAGAAAGAAAAATCTTGCACTTTGGAAATCTCCTCCTTCCCAAAGCAAAGTCAGAAAAGGTTAATGTTAATGTTTTAAAACATGTCCCTCTCAGACTTAATTAATATAGATTATAAATAGTAATTTGTGCTTACTGAAGATCAACTTAGGTACCTAAGACATTTGTCTGATAGCACAGCATGACATGGTAGATATTACCAAGGAGAAATAGACTCATCTTCATGTTGGGATGGGGGTAAGGTCATTACTCCAGAAGCCACTCTCTTTGCTGTTTTATTTGCCAGTGTTCATCAGACTCCCATCCTTTGGCCATATTTAGCATCTACCCCAAAGGCCCATAAGTTTCTTAAGAGGAAAGTTTGGGATATTTTTGTCTTTGAATTTATAGGACTCGTACATAGTAGGTGTTTAATAAATGTTTGTTGAATGAATTACTGGATGAAGTAGTATAGGGCAGGGAAGTAATAAATGATGGTAATGTTATTATTGCTGTTAATGGTAGAATATTTCAATAATTCTTTAAGATTGGCAAAAGTTTGTCAACATCTTATTTCATTTGATTTTCATAGTAACCCAAGGTAACAACTATCAAGAACCCTCAGTTTTGCCTTCTATAAATTGAAATACATGGAAAATTCAACCAAATGAATACATATATAATTTCTAATTAATTTGACCTTTAAGGGCTCCTCCTAGCCATCAATCTATGAAATGAACAGTTATACCTACGTTAAAATTTTTCTCTCCTCCCCAACACCTGCTCTCTTATGAAGACACTCAACATAATGCAAACTCTCTCAAACACCTTAAATTCTCATTTCTTCATTTTAATCATTTCCTATCTTAAAGCCATTCACTCCATCTCAGTGTTGCCTACAAACACACCAATGTTTCCATCACCCATCTATGATGGGTAATTTCATTTGATACATTTATCCTTAGAATCTATTATCGCAAATCTCTCTTTTTCATGTATAAACTTGAGAAGGTCACTTCACAGTTACTGGCTCCCTTTTCTTTCTGCTCCTTCCTACAAGAACTCTGAAGTCTGACTTCTGACCCTACCAATCAACCAAAATTTCTCTCTCAAAAGTTACCAAATCCAATGTTTTTTTTCTCAATATCTACCCTCCTTGACCTCTCTGCAGATTTTGATGCTAGTGATTACTCTTTTCTCTTTGACAGCTTCTTGTCTTGAGAAGTTTTTGATTTGATTTATTTTGTTTTTGACCTTCTTCTCTCCTACTTTTCATCCTGTTTCTCTTTTGTAAGGCATCTAAGTGGCACCAGAATGGAGAGACTACTGGACCTGAAGTCAGGGAACCAGAGTTCAAATCCAGTATCAGAGATTTCCTAACTCTGTGACTTTGGGCAAAGCCTTTAAGCTTTGTCTGCCTTAGTTTCTCCTACTGTAAAATGGGGCTAATTATATTAGCTACTTCAGAGGGTTTTTGTGGGAGCCAAATAAGACAATCTTTGTAAGGTGATAAGCATAGCACAGAAGGATATGGTAAGTACTTTTTAAAAAATTGTTTGTTTTTTTCCTTCTTTCATTTCTTCCTTGACTGATCCTTTCCAGTCTCATTTACAAGGTCTTCATGCCCACTAACTGGGACAGTCCCTAAATCTTTGTTCTGAGCCCTCTTTGTTTCTCTCTTTATGGTATTTCACTTGTTAATTTCATCAATGAATCCAATTATCATCTTTATGAAAACAATTTTCAGATCTATTGATTCAGTTCTAACCTCTATCCTGGCCTCCATTTTTACATCTCCAACTGTCTATTGGATATCTCAAACCAGCTGTGCCATAGACAGAATTGAACTCAACATATCTGAAACAAAACCCATTAACTTTCCCCCAAAACTCTCCTCTCTTCCTAGTTTTCTCATTACTGTTGGAATTCACACCATCCTCCCAGTCAGCCAGATGCCCAAGCTAGGTGTTAGCTTCAGCTGCTTACTCCCAATCCCCATTTCCAATATGTTGTGAAGTCCTATCAATTCCATCTTTTGTATCACTACCTGTCTATAACTCTTTATCTCCTCTGATGTTGCCATCACACAGTACAGGCCTTCATTAATTCATGAACTATTGCAATAACTTACTAACTGGCTTATCTGCCTCAAATTTCTGGTCCAAACCACACTAATTTGCCAAAACCATCTTCCTAAAACCGAAATCTGATTTTCTCTCTCTGTCTCTCTCTCTCTTTCTCTCTCTCTCTCTCTCCAACCATTCTAGAGAGCAATTTGGAAATATTCACAAAGGGTTATAAAACTGTGTGTACTTTTATCCAGCAGTGATACCACTGAGTCAATACCCAAAGACATCATAGGGGAGGATAGGGGAAGGGACCTATGTGTTCAAAAATGTTTGAAGCAGCACTTTTTGTAGTGCTATGGAAATGGAAAATGAGTGAATACTTATCAATTGGGGAATGGCTAATTAAGTTCTGATATATGAACATAATGGAATATTATTGTTTTATAAGAAATGATGAGCAGCCTGATTTCAGAAAATCCTGGAAAGATTTACATGAACTGATGCTGAGTGAAGTGAGCAGAACTAGGAAATGTACACAGGAATAACAAGATTATATGATGATCAGCTGTGATGGACCAGTGTTTCAGTGTTCAAGACAATTGATGGAAAATGCCAATCACATCCAGAGAGAGAACTGTGGAGACTGACTATGGATCAAAGGATAGTGTTTTCACAGTGTTTATTTGTTTGTTTGTTTTCTTTTTTCTGGTTTTATATTTCCCTTTTAGTCTGATTTTTCTTGCACAACAAGACAGATATGGAACTATATTTAAAGTATTGCATATATTTAATCTATATCAGAATACTTGCCCTCTTGGGAGGAAAGGAAGAGAAGAAGAAAATATTGGAACACAGAGTATTACAAAAATGAATGCTGAAAACAATCTTTACATGAATTTGGAAAAACAAAATACTATTGGAAAAAAAATTGCCTTTATAGATGAAGAGACTGAGGATTAAGAGGCTCTGTGATTTTTCCAATTTCACATAGCTAGAGGCTATTTATTTATGTATATATATTATATTCATCAGAAGCTGGATTCCAACCATCATTTTTCTTTACTCTAAACCCAATTCTATAAGGTATCTCTTCCCTGTGTTGTTCCCTTCCCCACTCCAAGTATCTATCCCCCACTCAAATTTCTTCCCCTTGTTTCCTTATAAAGATTGTCATTCACAATCAAACTGATTTTTTTTCTAGAATCTGTGATTTTCTTGGTGTAGATAATTCCAGGTGGGGAAGATCCCTTTCTCAATATATAGCGACACTTTCTCTGCAACTTCATAGTCTTAGAGTGCTTCCTGAGATGCTAGGGAGTTGTGATTTGTCCAGATTCACATAGCCAGTATATGTCAGAAATAGGATTGGCAATCAGACTTTATTCTCTATCTCTATACTGTCCATAATGCTGCTCAATTCATGGATAAGACTTTGATTTTTTTAAAAATTTAAAAAGTTCATCAGTTTTAATTCATTTCAACTGAATTTAATAATCATCTATTAAGCACCCATTATGTGCTTCTATGGAGATATAGAGATAAAAAGAGATATAATCTTGCCCTCAAGGAACCTACATTTTAATATGTTGAATCAAGGCAGGTAGGTAGTATAGTGGATGGAACAATAGCCCCAGAAACTGAATCTTTGAATTTAAATCTAACATGACCACAGACAAGCCACTGAATCTATCTTTCTCAATTCCTTCAACTCTAAATTTGAGGTTAATAAGAATAACTACCACACAGAGTTGTTGTATCAAATAAAATAATATTTGTCAAGTGGTTCACTTTGCAGTGCCCAGCACATAGTCGATGTTTAATAAATTCTTTCTCCCCCTCTCCCTCAATACTAGGGTTTTCCCTAACATGCACATAGATGAATATACAAAGAAATTATGAGACAAAAGGCACAATATCTCTAATGGTGGACTCTTCAACAGGAGGTGGTGAATATTTCATAGGAGCTGAGTCTGCAGCAGAGATCAGCACTCTGCAAAGCAAAGTCACTGATTTTATCACAAGCATTCCTTTTTTTCCCCATATTTTGTCACTTTATACCCATGACTGGTATTGCCTGAATTGCCAACTGCCTTTTGTAACTAGAGCCAGAACATCCAGCTCAGAAGGGCCATTGTCTTGTGTAGTTTTTCACAGAGATAATGAAGCTTCTGACATACATTGGTTCTTTTAGACTGCCAGTCATAATAATTAGGTTAAGATCAGGTCAAGAAAACTTAGTCAAATGCTACCCAATGCCCCATTCTGTATTATGTGGCCATAATGCCATCTGTAGGCATTCATGTGACAAGAAGGCAAAAATGCATTAACTATGACCCAGTGAACTAAGCCATTACATTCTCTTTAAAAGGCTTAGATCAGTCAGCACTCTAACAGAGACCTGCTCTGAATATGCATTTCTCTCTGAGGTAGCAGGTGGTAATCTCAGTTCCCAGGAAGACCTGGGGGATTAGAGAGAGTCAAAAGAACTATTCAAAGTGATAAACTAGAGATCAATCAATATGTAGAAGCACCTTGAGATTCTGTCCTAGGAGCTCCTATGGAAAGAACTAAGGTGTGGGGGGGGGAGGGAATGAGAAGCATATGATGGATGTCTCCAAGTATTCCAAAAATTGTCATCTGGAAAAAGGATTGGACTTGTTCTACTTGGCCCTGAGGCTCAAACTAGTAGGAGGAGGAAGATGTCAGGAAAAATTGCCTAACGATTATCAGAGCTATCAAAAAGTAAAATGGGCAGCCTCTGGAGGCCTAGTGTTCCCATTCCCCTGAAGTCATTAAGTAAAGGCTGAATGACGTGAATATGTCTCAGAGGAAGTCTCATTCTGACACAGGTGTGCTCCTCGACGGCCTTCTGACTTACACTCCTCAATATCTTATTGTTTCCCCCTCCCTGAGGCTCTTTGAACAAAATCTGGATGTACACTTGTTTAGGATTTGTTTGTAATTTTTCTTTCTGTAGCATGAAGCAATGTGAAAAGCAGAATAGGAGGGAGAACTGAGTCAGAGCCAGAAAATACTGAGTCCAACTGATCCCTTTGGCACCTACTAGCTCTGTAATTTGCAAATATTTTAACCTCTCAATGCTTGAGGCCCACCCAGGGGCATCAAATTCAAATGGAAACAAGGGCCCCTAACCTATACAGAAGGATTCTTGCTGGTCACAGATTGACTTAGAAAATTACATATGAATGTCAACTATGTTTTATTGCATTTTTGTATGTGGTGTTCAGTATTTCCCAATTGCATTTTAATCTGTTTCCTAGGGCACAAGGTGGGCAGAGCAAGCTATCAGACATAATTGTTCTAAGTAACTTTCTAAGACTATGAGTTGTGGGCCTGCCTTGGTGTAAATAAAAATCACAGGTCCAGTGCTTAACTATATCAATAGAAACACTATTTTTTTTTACTTATTGTTCTCAATAAGTGTTCTCAAATTATTTGTATGGTACTACAACTTCTGACTATCTTATAAGCAATCCTTTGCTAAACCTAACCAATAGATTGAACTCATTTTCAGATCAAAAAAAGAAACTAGTTGTTAGGGATGTCAAAGGTCATCTTGTCCAACTGTCTCATATTAAATGAATGACTGAATGAATCAACACAAATGCATTTAGTTGGCACTTGCTCCATGCTGAGCTTCATGCTCACAATAAATTGGTCATGGTCACAATAAATTGAGATTACAAATAGAAGTGAAAGACAGCCTTTGCTCTTCAAGAGCCCACCATCTGATAGCAGTCAATATATAATAAAAATAGTTGGACAAAAGCCCAGAGGTGCCTTCTTTTAGGGGTCTTCAATCACTGTGGCTACCAAGGAGGTGTGGGCTCCAGCATCCACAGAGGCTTGCACAAGGTTTTATTTTGACAGTATTTCCCCTAGATGATAGCTATAAATACTGGCCATGATACTGGTGGCGATGGGTTGATAGACCTCATTTTCTCTCAAGTTACTCCCTTTGAAAATGGCTTTAGAATCAAGATTGGAATGAGGATTGGTTATCTCTAGATAGAGGAATCTCAGAGGTCCAAACCTGTAATTTTAAAGACAAGACGTGTCTTGGAGCAGTGGAAAAAGTGTTATATGATAAAAACAAAAGACCAGAGTTCAAATCACACATCTCTGCCACTTGCTACTTGTGTTACCTTGAGCAAAGATCTGGGCTATAAAATAAGGAGATTTGGTTAGATGCCCTCTGAGATCCCTTGTAATTCTGGATCCGTGGCCCAATAATGTTTATTGAGAAGCATGCAATATTCTATTAAATGTACCTTACCAGTTATATTTGGGCATAGCACAGTTTTGTTAACTGTATTTTAAAAAACTAAATAATAGTTTTTAATATAATTGTATGAGTCAAAGTATACTGAGAAGAGGAAGAATTTTGTTTAAATATGCAAAACAAACCCTAAAAAAGAGGGGCATGCTGCAAGGCTTCTAGGATTCCCCAATGTGTCATGGTCTCTATATCTTTCTTTCCTTGCTTTAAGTTTGCATTCTATTGTTAGGGACAAAAAAAAAGTTGAGGGAAATTAAAACTAATGAAAAACCATAAGATTTAGGTCTAGTCCAAAGTCCCCTTTTGCCAGTGAAGAAACCATAGCTCAGCTAAAAAAAAAAAAAAAAAGTTTTTGATAGTAAATAACTAAGCTAACATCCAAATCAAGATTCTGGGACATTGGATTGAGGCTCATTCCTCTTTGACCTATTGTTCTACAGTAGAAAGAAAATCATGCTTACCATTCAATTCTGTGACTTCTGGAGATAGATTGGTAGTGGATCTACTATCTGGTACAGATGTTTTGAGTACAACATGGCACACAATAAGCCACAGAACTAATCATTCATGTGAATCTTGCATTTCCATTCTCAGAACTCTATTCCAGAAATATTATTTAAAAAGCAAAGAAATAAAAGATCTACCTAATAAAAATATGATTCTTATCTGTTTGAAATTAGAAAAAAATGGAGAAAACATATACATGCCCAATACTTAGAGAATGGTTCCTCCATTTTCAACTTCTCTTCTACTCAGCTGCCAAAATTATATTTCTAAATGGTAATTATAAACATGCTCAATCCCATTCAAAACATCCTTTGGCTTCCTATTGCCTCTGGAGCACAATACTCCATTTGATATCTAGAGGATTTCATAGATAGATTTTAGGAAGCCAGAAGACTAGGGCAGGCTGAGGGGAGGGGGGAAATTAGACCTTTATTTTCAGTAGCTTCCAAATGAAATCTAGAATTTCCTTCTATTACTGAAAAATATTATTCTGAGAAGTAGCCCAAAGTATCACCAGGCTGACAAAGGACAGTCCATCTCTTTCTCTCTGTTTCCTTGACTCAATCTCTATCTCTCTGTATCTCTGCTCTCTGTCTCTGTCTTTCTCTCTTTCTGTCTCTCTCTGTCTCTCTCTCTCTTTCTCTCTCTCTTTCTCTCTGTCTCTCTCTCTCTCTCTCTCTCTCTCTCTCTCTCTCTCTCTCACACACACACACACACACACACACACACACACACACAAAACACTCACTCACTCACTGACTCACAGAGATTTAAGAATCCCTGGTCTAGAATAAAATACAAAATGCTTAGATTTTCAGGCAAAAGTTCTTTGGGGTTCTCAATGTTTTTTATGAATGTAAAAGTCTCCCAAGACTAAAAAAAGTCTATGAACCACCTCATAATCAATAAATCAGTAAACATTTTTTTATTCATTAAGAATGTTTCAGACCCTAACAGCTGAGGATAGAAAGACAAAAGTGAGACAGATGTTGTAATACAAATGCTTGCTTTTGATTATGTTCTGATTTAATATTTGAAAAATCTCTGATTTCATCAAGGAACTTCTCTCCACCATGCAGATTGCAGCCCATCAATGAAAGCCTTAGTAGATATAGGGAGTTGTCTGGTGCACACAAAGGTTAAGACTTGACCAGGATGATAGTAAGCTTCATATGGGTTCATATACTATCTCACATTCATGGCAGCTGTGATCCCAGAGAAGTCTCCAATTTTTTTTTCTGTAAAATGAGGGTGATAAATAGGGTTGTTTTGAGGTTCAAGTGAAGTAATATGCATTAAAAGCACTTTGAAACTCTTTAAATACCATATAAATGTGATCTATTATTACTGCTATTACTACTATGCTATCCATTGGCACAATATGTCTCCGCATTCTAAATAGTATATTCTTTAGCACAAACATTCCTTTGGTAAAAATCACTTTAGTCAATAAGCATTTGTTAAGACAGAAAGCATTAATTAAGTACCTACTATGTTACAAGAATATGATTTAATCTATGAGACTATTTAGTCCAATCTTTATCCAAAAAGAATTCCCATTGTAATGTAGCACCAACAAATGACTAGTCAGCTTCTTCTTGAAAGACTCCAATAAGGTGATATCCATCCCATTCCTCAAGCATCCCATTCTTTTGGGGAACATATCTAAGATTGCCATACTGTTTTGACTCTGATTTAATTAATTTTGGTAGGTAAACAATTCCTATGTTTTTACATTTTAACCAAACATGTAAAATCATCCTGTGTACAGAATACCATTTTTATGACACACTTCCTGGTTTATTATTCCTATTTCCCCTTTCATTGCAGTTTTGCTTCATTATCCAATAAGAAATATTTCTCCATCTATAGTAGAAAGATATCTGTGTATGCATACCTGTGAATGTGTACTATGTGTACATGCACACATGTATAAATGTTCACACTGAGACTATATTATTACATTAATGCATCACATAACATTTCTAAAATGTTTATGTTAAAAATGATGGTAACTCCAGATATAATGATATGTCATTGTTTTACAAGACACAAAAGAATTCTAAATGTGGATGTGGAACCATCATATTTTTAACTATGTGTACAAGTCAAATGAAATTTCACTGTTGGTGCAAGAGCACTCCTCTGAATCAGAGTTAGTGGCAAACCTTTAAAAATACTTCCAGCAGTAGTTTGAGTAGAATGGTAGCTTTGGAGGCAGAATGCTCGAGGTCCAAATTACCTCAAGATACCAATTATTTGACCACATGCAAATCACAAATTCTCAGTCTCACATTCCTTAACTATAAAATGAGGGAGTTGGATGACCAAGGAGATGATCTCTAAAATCCTCCTATAATCCTATAAATATAGAGGAAAAAATTATATACTATTCTACAACTAGACAAATATAAATTGTTTTGATTCCAAGTTCTACAGTCATCAACACTCCTCAGCAGCATTCCCTAAACTTCTTTCTTCCAACAAAAAGGGCATCCTCACTTTCTCACAAAGGCTATTTCTTTTATCCTAATTTCCTTTCCCTTCTACTTTTTCCATCATGGCTCCCTCTTGTCTTCATCATAATCATCACCTTCTTTTTCTTCTTTCATATTTATCTTCATCTTTCTCTTCTTCTTCCTCTCTACCTTTTTCTATCTTTGTCTCTACCTTTCCATCTCTCTGTCAGGGTATGTTTGTGTGACTATGCCTTTCTCTGTATGTCTCTATTGTGTCTATCTATGTTTCTCTCTTCTTCTTTCTCTTCTTCTTCCTCTTCTTCTTCCTCCTCTTCCTCTTTTCTCTCTCTCCTTCCCCCCATCTTTTCTGACTCTGTCTCTCACTGCTTTGTCTTTGTCTACTGCACTCTCACATCAGACTCAAAACATGCTCATTTTGAAAAGTATTTTTTGTAGAAATTATCTTTCTTTGACACTGCTATTCTATTCACATTAATTGCTTGCTTCCTGTGCCATCATTGACTTCTCTGCAACATTTAACACTGTTGATTATCTACTCTCCACCCCCAACAGTTGTCCTGTACATAAATGGTTCTGAAACATCTCACGTTCCAGCTGTGGCACATTTTTTGTGTTTTTTTTTCCTGAATCTCTTTGGTTTTCATGCCTAATATGGTATTGTTAAATCAAAGGATATGCTTGAATTTATAGCACAGATCATATCTTTTAATCGCTTATCAATTTGGAAATGGCTTTCATTTTTTTTTTATGAATTTGACTCAGTTCCCTCTATGTTTGAGAAATCAGGTCTTAGAGAAATTTGCTTCAATTTTTTTTCATGATTATTATTGCTAATTGTATTTCCCCCCATTTATCCTTTCTCCCCTTTCACCCTGTTCCTCCTCAGAAGTGGTTTGTTACTGACCACTCCCTCCCCCAATATGCTCTCTCTTTTATCATCCTCTCCCCTTTTCATATCCTATTCCCCTTTTACTTTCCTGCAGGATAAGATAGATTTCTATGTACCTATTGAGTATGTATGTTATTTCTTATTTGTGCCAACTCTGATGAGAGTAAAGTTCACTAACTCCCCTCCCCTTTCCTCTTTTTCTTTCCATTGTAATTTTTTTTCTTGCCTCTTTTTTATGGCACTTAATTTGCAATGTTCTATTTCTCCTATTCCCTTTCTCCCAGAACATTCCTCTTTCACCTCTTAATTTAATCATATGTGTGTGTGTGTGTGTGTGTGTGTGTGTGTGTGTGTGTGTGTGTAGTCAGCTCTGGATGAAGCCAAGATGGTGGAGTGAAGCCATGAAGCCACTCAAGCTCTCCCAGTTTCCCTCTAAAAACACAGAAAACCAAGCCTTTGAACAGAATCTGATGAAATGAAACCACTCTCCATTCAAGATAAATTGGTAATTCTGATGGACATGGCTCTCGTCAACAATGAGGTGATTCAGATCAGTTCCAATGGTCTTGTGATGAAGAAAGCCATCTACACCCTGAGAGAGATCTATGGGAACTGAATGTGGACCACCAACATAGTATTTTCACTGTTTTGTTGTTTGCTTGCATTTTGTTCTCTCTCTCTCTCTCTCTCTCTCTCTCTCTCTCTCTCTCTCTCTCTTTCTTTTTAACTTCTTGATCTGATTTTTCTTGTGCAGCAAGATATTTCTGGAAATATATATGGGGGAATTGCACATGTTTAACATATATTGGCTCACTTGCAGAACATAGAGTTTTGTAGGTGTGGATGTCAAAAATTATCCATGTATATATTTTGAAAATAAAAAAGCTATAATTAAAAAAATAAAAATAAGAGAGATGGAAAAAACTTCAAAAAAGGTCAGTCTCACTGGATGAAAAGAGTATTCAACCCAGCTCAGATAAACTCTGGGAAAGCTGGGGGTCTTAATCACAGCAAATCAGCAACTGAGACACTCAGGTCTGGCTCAGTAGAAGAGCAGATGAGTGGGTCAGCCTCTAATCTCAACTCAGAAGGGAAACTGGGAAACCATGCTGTTTGCTGAAAAGAGCAGGTAAAGCTACAGAAGGGTCCCTATGGTCAAAGACAAGACACAGAGCTGCACAGGAAACTTAGGACAGCATCCCCTCTACCCCAGGAGCAGAGTTAGACCATAAAAATAAATATAAAAAGAGGAAATACAAAAAAGAAAAGGAAAGAAAATGAGCAAGAAAAAGAAAAGAACCTTAATCAAAGAAAGCTACTAAAGTAACAAAGAAGACCAAAATACCAATTTAGACAAGGACAAAATGTCCACAGAGGAAATCCCAAAGAGTGATATGAATTGGTTTCAAGCCCAAAGAGGTTTCTTGGAAGTTCTCAAAAAAGACTTTAAAAAACAAATAAAAGAAGTAGAAGAAAAAATGAGAAAACGAATGAGAAGTATTCTGGAAGAGTCAACAGCTTGGAAAAGGAAGGCAATTCCTCCAAAAAATACATTCGTTCAAAAGCAAAAAAAAAAAAAAAAAAAAAAATCCACTGAAGAAAACAGCACCTTCAGAGTAGAATTAACTAATTGGGAAAAAGAAATACAAAAGCTAACTGAAGAAAATCACACATTAGAAACTAGAATGGGGCAAATGGAAGCTAATGAAACAACAGGAATCTGTCAAACAAACTAAAAAAAAATGAAAAAGTAGAAGAAAATGTGAAATACCTCATTGGAGAAGTAGCTGACCTGGAAATGGATCCAGAAGAGACAATTTAAAAAAAAATATTGATCTATCTGAAGGCCATGACCAAAAAAAAAAAGCACTTGGATATCATTCAAAAGATCAAGGAGAACTTCCCCGACAGTCTAGAAATAGAGGGGGGCATACTCATTGAAAGCATCCATCAATCATCTTCAGAAAGAGATCCCTTAAGGAAAAATTCAAGGAATAATGTTGCAAAATTCCAAAACTACAATATTAAGGAAAAATATAGCAAGCTGAAAGACAAAAACAATTCAAATATCAAGGAGCAACAGTCATGATTACCCAGGATCTGGCAGCTTCTAAAATAAAGGATAAGAGGGTCTGAAACACCATATTCCAGAAAGCAAAGACCTAGGGTTACATGCAAGAATTAATTGCCCAGTGAGACTGAACATCATCTTTCAAGGGAGGTGATTGATCTTTAATGAAGTAAGAGACTTCATTTCTAATGAACAAAAAAAAATGGAACTTAACCTAATATTTCATCTGCAAACAGAACTCAAGAGATGCATAAAAGGGCAAACAGGGAAAGTATATATTATTTATAGGTTAAACTGTTTATATCCCTATATGAGAAAACAATATCTGTAACTCTTGAAAACTATATCTGTTTTGGGGGCAGACAGAGAGGGGCACAAATGGTGCCCACCCTTTGTGGACAGAGGGTGTGGTTGTGAATGGACTCTGATGTGATGTTATCAAAGAAAAAGACATGAAGGGGTGGGGGAAAATGTCTGTACTGGAAGAAAAGGAAAGAGGAGGTATAATGAGACAAATTAGATCACATTAAGAGGCACAAAGATGTATTATAATCCAGGGAAAGAGGGGAATGGGATGAGCATTATATATCATCAGTTTGGGCTCTAAAAGGTAATAGCTGAATTATTCAGTTGGGTATAGAAATCTATCTAACCCTATAAAGAAATAGAAGGAGAAAGAGAAAAGAACAAGAAGGGGCTAGATATAAGAGAGGCCAGGAACACTAGGAAAAAAAGGTAAGAGAAGGGAGAAGGGTGATGCAAAATATGAAGTGGGAAGAGTGGGTTAAAAAACAACAAAATTAAAAAAGGACAGGGTGGAAAGAGAACAAAAGTATATACAGGGGAGAAAAGAGGATGGAGGGAAATGCAGAGTTGGTAATCATAACTATGAATGTGAATGGGATGAACTCTCCCATAAAACAGAAGCAAATAGCAGAATGGATTAAAAAACAGAATCCTGCAATATGTGGTTTACAAGAAAAATATTTGACACAGAGAGATACATAGAGGGTAAAGGTAAAAGATTGGATTGGAATTTGTTATGCTTCAATTGAAGTAAAAAAAAAAAAACAGAGGTAGCAATTCTGATCTCAGATAAAGCAAAAGTAAAAATAGTTCTAATAAAAATAAATAAGGAAGGAAAGTACATTTTGGAAAAGGGTATCATAAACAATGAAGTAATGATATTAAATGTATATGCACTAAATGGTAGAGTATATAAGAATATATTAATCCAGTTAAAGGATGAAATAGTCAGAAAAACTATATTAGTGGGAGACCTGAATCTTCTTCAGAAATAGACAAATCTAACCACACAAAAAAAAAAAAAAAGAAAGAAAGAAACTAGGGAGCTTGATAGGATCCTAGAAAACCTTGATATGATATACCTCTGGAACAAATTGAATAGGGACAGAAATGAATATACCTTTTTTTCAGCAGTGTCACCTAGACAAAAATTGACCATGTATTAGGGCATAAAAACCTCACAATCAAATGCAAAAAAGCAAAAACAGTAAATGTTTCTTTTTCAAATGAAAATACAATAAAAATTATATATTCAATAAAGAGCCAGGGAAAGATAAACTAAAAAATGAATTGGAAATTAAATAATCTAATTTTTAAAATGAGTGGATCAAACAACAAATTATAGAAAAAATTCATAATTTCATCCAAGAGAATGACAAAAATGAAACAACATACTAAGACTTGTGGGATGCAGCCAAAGCAGTTCTTAGGAGAAATTTATATCTCTAAATAGCTACATGAATAAACTAGAAAAAGAGCAGATCAATGAATTAGGAATGCAACTAAAAAAGCTATTAAAAAACAAATCAAAAATTCCCAATTAAATATCAAATTAGAAATTCTGAAACTCAAAGGAAAGATTAATAAAATTGAAACTTAAAAACTAGTGAACTAATTAATAACATGGGGTTGCTTTTGTGAGAAAAAAATAACAACAAAATAGGTAAACCTTTGGTTGATGTGATTATCAAAAGGAAAGAAAAAAAAAAAAAAAACAAATAGCCAGCATCAAGAATGAAAAGGGTGAACTTACCACTAATGAAAAAGAAATTAAAGCAATAATTAGAAATTATTTTGGCCAAATGCTAGGAAGCAAATCTGACAATCTAACTGAAATAGATGAGTATTTATAAAAATATGAATTGCCCAGATAAACAAAAGAGGAAATAAATTATTAAATAGTCCCATTTTAGAAGAAGCCATTAATGAACTACCTAAGAAAAAATCTCCAGGGCCAGAGGGATTCACAAGTGAATTCTACCAAACATTTGAACAATTAATTTCAATACTATGTAAACTATTGTAAAAATAGGTAAAAATGAGTGCTGGCAAATTCCTTCTATGACACAAATGTGGTACTGATATCTAAACCAAGAAGAGACAAAAAATAAAATTATAGACTAATCTTCCTAAAGAAGATTGATGCAAAAATTTTAAATAAAGCATTAGTAAAAAGATTATAACAATTTATCAGGAGTATAATATATCATAACCAAGTGGGATTTACAGCAGGAATACAGAACTGGTTCAATATCAGGAAAACTGTTACTATAATTGATGACATTAATAACAAAACTAACAGAAATCATGTGATAATTTCAATAGATGCAGAAAAAGTTGTTGACAAGATACAGCACCCATTCCTATTTAAAAAGAAATCTAGAGAGCATAGGAACAAAGGGAGCTTTCCTTAAAATAAGTAGTATCTATTTAAAACCAACAGCAAGCATTATTTGTAATGTAGAGAAGCTGGATGCATTCCCAATAAGATCAGGGGTGAAACAAGGATGCCCATTATCACCACTATTATTCAACACTGTGCTAGAAATATTGACTTTAGCAATAAGAAAAGAAAAAGAAATTAAAGGAATTAGACTAAGCAACGATAAAATAAAACTACCACTCTTTGCAGATGATATGATAATATACTTAAAGAATCCTAGAAAATCATCAAAAACATGATGGAAACAACAACGTTAGCAAAGTTGCAGGATATAAAATAAATTTACATAAGCTAGCAGCATTTCTATATATTACTGACAAATCCCAGCAGTAAGAGATAGAAAGAGAAATTTCATTTAAATTAAGACAAAATATTTGCATGTCTACCTGCCAAAACAAACTCAAGAATTATATGAACACAATTACAAAATACTTCTCACACAAATAAAATCAGGTCTCAACAAGTGGAAAAATATCTATTGCTCATGTCTAGGCTGAGCTAATGTAATAAAAACTACAGTTCTATTTAAATCATATACTTGTTCAGGGACATGCCAATCAAACTGCCAAAACACATTTTACAGAACTAGAAAACTAGAAAAAATGATAACAAAATTCATCTGGAGGAACAAAAGGTCAAGAACATCGAGGGAATTGATAAAAAAAAAATATCCAAAGGATGGTGACTTAACAGAACTAAACTTAAAACTATATTATAAAGCAGTAGTCATCACAAAGTAAGAAATTGGAATGGTAGATAGTGATATAGATTAGAAACACATGACACAAGCAAGGTCTTCAGTAATCTAATATTTGATAAACCCCCAAACTCCAATTTCTAGAATAAGAACTCACTAATTGACAAAAATCCTGGGAAAACTGGAAAATAATATGTCAGATATTCAGCATAAACCAAAATCTCACACCCCATACCAAAATAAGGTCAAAATGGGTACATGATTTGGTCATCAAGATGGTATCATAAACTTATTAGGAGAGCAAAGGATAATTTACCTATCAGACCTTGGGAGAAGAGAAAAATTTATGACCAAAAAAGAACTAAAGCATATTATGAAATGCAAAATTGACAACTTTGATTACGTTAAATTAAAAGGTCTTACACAAACCAAACCAATAGAAACAAGATTAAATAGTAAACACAAAGCTGGGGGAAATAGTTATTGCAGTATTTCTGATAAAGATCTCATTTCTAAAATATATAAAGAACTGTATTGAATTTATGAAAATGCAAGTCATTCTCCAAGTGATAAATGGTCAAAAAATTTGGACAATTTTCAGATGACAAAATTAAAGCCATTTATGAAATGCTCTAAATCACTATTTAAGTGCAAATTAAAACAATTCTGAGACACCACTTTACACCTCTCAAACTGGCTAAGATGAAAGGAAAAAAAGTAAGGATAAATGTTGGAGGGGATGTGGGAAAACGGGACACTAATGCATTGTTGGTAGAGTTGTGAAATGATGCCATTCTGGAGAGCAATCTGGAATTAAGCCCAAAGAACACCACTGGGTCTGTACCCCAAGGAAATCATAAGGGAAGGAAAAGGATCCACATAGATAAAGATGTTTGTAGGAGCTCGTTTTGTGGTGACAAAGAACTGGAAAATGAGTAGATGCTCATCAATTGGGAAAGACTAAGTTGCAGTTTATGAAAGTAATGGAATATTATTGTTCTATAAAAATAATGAACAAGCTGATTTTAGAAAGGTCTGGAAAGATTTACACAATCTGATGCTGAATGAAACAAGCAGAACCAGGAATACACTGTACATAATAACAGCAAAAATGTGTGATGATCAACTATAAAAAAAACTTAGTTCTTCTCAGTGGTTCAGTGATTCAAAACAGCTCCAATAGACTTTGGACAGAAAAGGCCATCTGCATCCAGAAAAAGAAATATGGAGTTTGAATGTAAATCAGTATATGTTATGTTCACTTCTTTTTTCTGTTTTTTTTTTTTTTTATCTCTCTCATGGTTTTTTTGTTTTTTTGTTTTTTTGTTCTGATTATTTCTCCCAATATGATTCATAAAGAAATAAGTATTAAATTAAATAAGTTAATTAAGACTGAAAAAAAAGAAATTATCTCCTCATATTCAACTCAAACTTATGCTCTCTGTCTACATATACTCCTTCTATCTGCCATATTGAAGTTCTTATAAATTAAATGTATCATCCTCCCATGTAGGAAGATAAACAGATAAACATCATGAAGTCCTTTATGATATCACTTTCCTGATCACCTCCTGATTACTTCTCCAGAGTCCTGTATTTGAAAATTAAAATTTCCATTCAGCTCTGGTCTGTCACAAATGATTAAAAATCCTCTATTTCATTGAATGACTACCTTTTCTTCCAAATGATTGTACTCAGTTTTGCTGGGTAGGTGATTCTTGGTTGTAATCCTACATCCATTTCTCTCTGGAATATCATATTCTCAGCCCTCTGGTCCTTCAATGTAGAAGCTGCTAAATCTTGTGTTATCCTGACCATATTTGAATAGTTTCTTTCTGGATGCTTGCAATATTTTCTCCTTGACCTGAAAGTTATAGAACTTGACTATAATATTCCTGGGAGTTTTCATTTTAGGATCTCTTTCAGAAGGTGATTGTGGATTCTTTCAATTTCTACTTAATCCTGTGGTTCTGCAATATGAGGACAATTTTCTTTGATAATTTCTTTAACAATAATGTATAAACTCTTTTGTTGATCATGACTATCAAGTAAACCAATAATTTTTAAATTATCCCTTCTGGGTGATTGTTATGGGCCAGACTCTGAACTTGAAATAAAGGATTCTTACAACTAAGTCAGTGGAATTGATAAAGGCAATAGTTATGTAATTTAGCTTGATTCAGTATGATTGATTTAATCTTACAAGGAGATGTTATGGGCCAGAATTCCACTAAGTGGAATTGAGGAGACAATGGTTAAATCTAGTTTAGCATTGATTTAATCCTACAACAAATAATGGTTTCCTAATGATGTAATGATTGATGTATATGACTATACACTGACGTGTGAGGCAGATAAGCTAGAAGCTCTCAGGGCCAGAAAAGACAAGCACACCAGACGCTCTTGGAAGCTGAGACAGATTCATTCCATCTTCCACCTTTGTTGTGGCTGGAGGCTGGAACACAAACCCTTGGTCTTCAGAGAGATTCAGAGGCCAGAGAAAGAGGCAGGAGCTCAAGCTCTCAGAAACCGAGACTACAGAGGCCTCCAAGAAAGCTAGCTGAAACCCCAGGAAAAGAGGCAAGACTTTGAAAGAGATAATAAAGGATTTGGACTTTAACCCCTGGCTACTTATGTGGTGATTACTGAACTGAAATGAAGGCTGCCTCCAGAGACCCCAAGAAAACCTCAATAGAGAATATTCCATTTTAAAGAGAATATTACAGTGATTCAGGCCAGTTCCAATGGTCTTGTGATGGAGAAAGCTATTTGTACCCATAATAAGGACTTTGGGAGCTGAATGTGGACCACAACAAAGTTTTTTCACCTTTTTATTGTTGTTTGCTCACATTTTGTTTTCTTTCTCATTTTTTTTTCATTTTTGATCTGATTTTTCTTGTGCACCATAACAATTGTGTACATATGAATAAAAGAATTGCACACGTTAAACATATTTGATTACTTACCATCTAGGAAAGGGGATGGGAGAAGGGAAAGGAAAAAAAAATTGAAACACAAGATTTTTGCAAAGGTGATATTAAAAATTATCTAAGCATATATTTTGAAAATAAACTGCTTCAATCACAAAAAAGCCTGGAAAGATTTATATGAATTAATTCTGAATGAAACAAGAAGGAGCAATACATTATACACAGTAACAACAAGATTGTGTGATGATCACAAGAAAGACTTGGTTCTTCTCAATGGTTCAGTCAGCCCACTAATCCTAATAATCCCAAAAGACTTTAGACAGAAAATGCTATCTGCATCCAGAAAAAGAACTATGGAGACTGACTGTAAATCAACACATGCTATGTTCACTTCTTTTTTCTCTTTTTTTTTTCTCTCTCATGGTTTTTGCCTTATGTTCTAATTTTTATCTTATAATATAATTCATAAAGAAATGTGTATTAAAATGTTTATATCTTTGTATAACCAGAAAAAAATAAAACAGCTTTAAAATGAATAAGTCAATCAAAAGTAAATAAATAATCTTTCCTGGATCTATTTTCCAAATCAATTGTTTTTCCAATGAGAAATATCACACTTTTTCTTTGTTTCATTTTTTTTTCTGGTTTTGCTTTATTGTATCTTGATTTCTCATAAAGTCATTAGCTTCCATTTGATCAATTCTAATTTTTAAGGATTTATTTTCCTCAGTGAGCTTTTGTATCTTCTTTTCCAATTGACCAATCATACTTTTTAAGGCATTTATCTCCTCATTAGCTTTTTGTATTTCCTTTTGCACCTCTTTCAATTCTTTTCCTATTTTTTTCTTTTCTTATTTGATTTCCAAAGTTTCTGTTGACCTCTTCCATGGTCTTAACCCAATTCTTATTTTTCTTGGAAGCTTTGGGTGTAGGAGCTCTGACTTTGCTATCATCTACTGAGTTTGTGTTTTGACCTTCTTTGTTACCATAATAACTTTCAATGGTTAGAAACTTTGTTGTCTATTGGTTTTCCTAGCTTCTTACTCTGCTTTTCACTTTTTGTTATAATAAGGCCCTGTTTCTAGGGTGGAGGGTGCACTATCCCAGGCTTCAAGGGTTTTGTACAGTTGTTTTCAGAAATCTTTCTAGGAATCTGACCATAAGCTTTTTTTTTTTTTTTTTGGCCTGGAGCTGTTTGGAGTGTCCCTGCCCCACTTTAGTGGTAAGATCTAGTGTGGCCAGGTGTGGCTGTGTGGGTGCAGCCCACACTAGGATTGCACAGCAGACTCCACCCTATTGCCACAGATACTTTCTGCTGACCTTCCTATTCCTCTCTGGTGTCCCTGAGATGAGAGGTCCAGAAACCTGCAACACTGCTGGTGATTCAGTTTCTATGTCAGTGATGCTGGGGTCCAGCTGTGGCACATATTTTTCACATCTATCACTTTCTTTCTATTCCCATGATCCTGGAAATAGCCTCCATTACTTATATGGACTATTGTAATAGCTATTTGTAATAGCATCTTTTTTTTTTATGTAATAGCATTTTAAGAAGTCTTCTTACCTTCATGATTATTTATGAATCTAGCCATGTCACCCCTCTATTAAAAATATTTAGTGGCTCCAATTAACTGTCTAGTCAACTTCACTCTCTTCCCTGCATTAAAGCCTTCCACAAGTGAAAGCCTCCACTAACTTTTTAACATTATCTTATAATCACTTCCGGTTAAGATGGTGGAGAGGAGGCTCACAGCTGCATAAGCTCCACGCTCTCTCTCACTATCCATTTCATTACAAGCCTCTGAATCAATGCTTGACTGGAAAAAACCCACAAATAGTTACCAAGAGAAGCCATCCTTGAGATCCGCCAAGAAAGGTCTGTCTTTACTGGAGGGCTGGGGCGGTTTTAGATCGGGCGCAGGCGGCGGGCAGCGGCAGTGAGGGCACAGGAGCAGACTGGAGAGGGGGTGGAGAGTGATCGTAGCCGTCTCTGCGGGGAGAGCTTCGCTACAGGTTTGGATACTTTGTTCCAGCAGCAAGTCAACAGCCCAGCAGAGAAGCTAAAAACACCGGGGCTGAAGAATACAACCCCAAACAGCTGGAGTCTCTCAGGACCTGGCCGCCCCCCCCTTCCCCCCCCACAGTGACTCAGCACGCTCTGGGATCTCAGAGCGCAGGCGCAGCACAGTACTGCTAGTGCCTCACTGCTGCCCCCTGCAGTCTGTAGAGGAAGCTCGATAACACACCCAGCCCCCCCCCCCCCCCCCAAAGAAAGACTCCAGTTTTTTTCTCTTTTTCTTTGGTAGTTTGTCTCTGATTAATAGACAGAATGAGCAAGAAGCTGAAGAGGACTTTAACCCTTGACAGCTTCTATACAGATAGAGAGCAGACTCTAAATCCTGAGGAGACTAAAAACAGGCAGTCCCCAGGTGAATCCCCAAAGGAGGAGATCGTCTGTTCCTCAGCACAGATGAACCTCATAGAAGTGATTAAAAAGGCTCTCACAAGGGAGCTAGAAGAAAAATGGGAAAAGAGCCTGGAGAAGTCAGTTAAAGAGAGAGTGGATAAAGAAGTAAAATCCTTGAAAAATAGGATTAGTGAACTGGAAACAGAAAACAGCTCTCTAAAAAACAAAATTGGCGAAATGGAAAAAAATTCCACAGAACAAAAGAACTCAATTGGACAATTAGAAAAAGATTTTAAAAAAGTGAGTGAAGAGAATACTTCACTGAAAATCAGAATTGAACAAGTGGAATTGAATGACTCGAGGAGACAAGAAGAATCAGTCAAGCAAATCCAAAAAAATCAAACAATGGAGAAAAATGTGAAATACCTTCTGGGGAAGACAACAGACCTGGAAAACAGATCCAGGAGAGACAATCTGAGAATCATTGGACTCCCAGAAAAACATGATTAAAAAAGAGCCTGGACACTGTCTTCCAGGAAATTATCAAAGAGAACTGCCCAGAAGTCATAGGAACAGAGGAAAAAATAAACATTGAAAGGATTCATCGATCACCCACTGAAAGGGATCCTAAAATCAAAACACCAAGGAATATAGTGGCCAAATGCCAGAACCCTCAGATGACAGAAAAAATATTGCAAGCGGCTAGAAAAACCCAATTCAAGTATCAAGGAGCCACAATAAGGATCACCCAGGATCTGGCAGCATCCACATTAAAAGATCGAAGGGCCTGGAATATGATATTCTGAAAGGCTAAGGAACTTGGTATGCAACCAAAAATAACTTACCCAGCGAGAATGAGCATCTTTTTCCAGGGAAGAAGATGGACATTCAACGAAGTAAGCGAATTTCATCTATTTCTGATGAAAAAACCAGAACTTAACAAAAAGTTTGATCTACAAATATAGAACTCAAGAGAAATCTAAAAAGGTAAAGATTAATCTTGGGAACTATATTTTGACTATATAGATGTATAAAGAATATATGTATACCTTGTTCTAGAAATTGATGTGGAAAGGACATTGTACCAGAAAAAGGGTAAAGTGGGGGTAGTACATCTCATGAAGAGGCATAGGAAACCTATTATATCTGAGAGAAAGAATGGAGGGGGATGAATATAGTGGGTATCTTACTGCCTTCAGAATTGGCTTTAAGTGAAAAATCTTAAGACATATTCAATCTATGGTGAAACTTCTCCCATCTCATTGAAAAGTGAGAAGGGAAAAGTGGAAAGGGAAGGAATAAGCTAAGCGGAAGGAAATACGGGAACTGGGAGGGAAAGGGGTAAGATAGGGGGAGGAACTCTAAGGCGGGGGGAGGGATACTAAAAAGGGAGGGCTGTGAGAAGCAAGGGGTGCTCACAAGCTTAATACTTGGAAGGGGGGAAAGGGGAAAGAAGGGAGGAAAGCATAAACTGGGGTTAACAAGATGGCAAGTAATACAGAATTGGTCATTCTAACCATAAACGTGAACGGGGTAAACTCCCCCATAAAGAGGAAGCGGTTAGCAGAATGGATTAAAAGCCAGAATCCTACAATATGTTGTTTACAGGAAACACACCTGAAGCGGGGAGATACATGCAGGTTAAAGGTAAAAGGTTGGAGCAAAATCTACTATGCTTCAGGTGAAGTCAAAAAAGCAGGGGTAGCCATCCTGATCTCAGATCAAGCTAAAGCAAAAATTGACCTAATTAAAAGAGATAAGGAAGGACACTATATCTTGCTAAAGGGTAGCATGGATAATGAAGCACTATCTATATTAAACATATATGCACCAAGTGGGGTAGCATCTAAATTCTTAAAAGAGAAACTAAGAGAGCTGCAAGAAGAAATAGACAGTAAAACTATAATAGTGGGAGATCTTAACCTTGCACTCTCAGAATTAGATAAATCAAACCACAAAATAAATAAGAAAGAAGTCAAAGAGGTAAATAGAATACTAGAAAAGTTAGATATGATAGATCTCTGGAGATAATGTAATGGAGACAGAAAGGAATACACTTTCTTTTCAGCAGTTCATGGAACCTATACAAAAATTGACCATATATTAGGACATAAAAACCTCAAACTCAAATGTAGTAAGGCAGAAATAGTAAATGCATCCTTTTCAGACCATGATGCAATGAAAATTACATTCAACAAAAAAGCAGGGGGAAGTAGACCAAAAAATAATTGGAAACTAAATAATCTCATACTAAAGAATGATTGGGTGAAACAGCAAATCATAGACATAATTAATAACTTCACCCAAGAAAACGATAATAATGAGACATCATACCAAAATGTATGGGATGCAGCCAAAGCGGTAATAAGGGGAAATTTCATATCTCTAGAGGCCTATTTGTATAAAATAGAGAAAGAGAAGGTCAATGAATTGGGTTTGCAATTAAAAATGCTAGAAAAGGAACAAATTAAAAACCCCCAGTCAAACACTAAACTTGAAATTCTAAAAGTAAAAGGTGAGATCAATAAAATTGAAAGTAAAAAAACTATTGAACTGATTAATAAAACTAAGAGTTGGTTCTATGAAAAAACCAACAAAATAGACAAACCCTTAGTAAATCTGATTAAAAAAAGGAAAGAGGAAAATCAAATTGTTAGTCTTAAAAATGAAAAGGGAGAACTCACCACTAACGAAGAGGAAATTAGAGCAATAATTAGGAGTTACTTTGCCCAACTTTATGCCAATAAATTCGACAACTTAAATGAAATAGAAAAATACCTCCAAAAATACAGCTTGCCCAAACTAACAGAGGAAGAAGTAAATATCCTAAACAGTCCCATCTCAGAAAAAGAAATAGAACAAACTATCAATCAACTCCCTAAGAAAAAATCCCCAGGACCAGATGGATTTACATGTGAATTCTACCAAACATTTAAAGAACAATTAACTCCAATGTTATATAAACTATTTGAAAAAATAGGGATTGAAGGAGTCCTACCAAACTCCTTTTATGACACAGATATGGTACTGATACCTAAACCAGGTAGGCTGAAAACAGAGAAAGAAAATTATAGACCAATCTCCCTAATGAATATTGATGCTAAAATCTTAAATAAAATATTAGCAAAAAGATTACAGAAAATCGTCACCAGGATAATACACTATGACCAAGTAGGATTTATACCAGGAATGCAGGGCTGGTTCAATATTAGGAAAACTATTAGCATAATTGACTATATCAATAACCAAACAAACAAAAACCATATGATCATCTCCATAGATGCAGAAAAAGCATTTGATAAAATCCAACATCCATTCCTAATAAAAACACTTGAGAGCATAGGAATAAATGGACTTTTCCTTAAAATAGTCAGGAGCATATATTTAAAACCATCAGTATGCATCATATGCAATGGGGAAAAACTGGAACCTTTCCCAGTAAGATCTGGAGTGAAGCAAGGTTGCCCACTATCACCATTATTATTTAATATCGTATTAGAAACACTAGCCTCGGCAATAAGAGTCGAGAAAGATATAAAAGGAATTAGAGTAGGCAATGAGGAAACCAAACTATCACTCTTTGCAGATGATATGATGGTATACCTAGAGAACCCCAGAGATTCTACCAAAAAGCTATTGGAAATAATTCATAATTTTAGCAAAGTAGCTGGCTACAAAATAAATCCCCATAAATCCTCAGCATTTTTATACATCACCAACAAAACCCAACAGCAAGAGATACAAAGAGAAATTCCATTCAGAATAACTGTTGATACCATAAAATATTTGGGAATCTATCTACCAAAGGAAAGTCAGGAATTATATGAGCAAAATTATAAAAAAGTCTCCACACAAATAAAGTCAGACTTAAATAATTGGAAAAATATTAAGTGCTCTTGGATCGGCCGAGCGAACATAATAAAGATGACAATACTCCCTAAACTAATCTATTTATTTAGTGCTATACCAATCAGACTTCCAAGAAAATATTTTATTGATCTAGAAAAAATAACAACAAAATTCATATGGAACAATAAAAAGTCGAGAATCTCAAGGGAATTAATGAAAAAAAAAATCAAATGAAGATGGCCTAGCTGTACCTGATCTAAAATTATATTATAAAGCAGCAGTCACCAAAACCATTTGGTATTGGCTAAGAAATAGATTAGTGGATCAGTGGAAAAGGCTAGGCTCACAAGACAGAATAGTCAATTATAGCAATCTAGTGTTTGACAAACCCAAAGCCCCTAACTTCTGGGAAAAGAATTCATTATTTGATAAAAACTGCTGGGATAATTGGAAATTAGTATGGCAGAAATTAGGCATGGACCCACACTTAACACCATATACCAAGATAAGATCAAAATGGGTCTATGACCTAGGCATAAAGAACGAGATTACAAATAAATTAGAGGAACATAGAATAGTTTATCTCTCAGACTTGTGGAGGAGAAAGAAATTTGTGACCAAAGATGAACTAGAGACCATTACTGATCACAGAATAGAAAATTTCGATTACATCAAATTAAAAAGCCTTTGTACAAATAAAACTAATGCAAACAAGATTAGAAGGGAAGCAACAAACTGGGAAAACATTTTCACAGTTAAAGGTTCTGATAAAGGCCTCATTTCCAAAATATATAGAGAACTGACTCAAATTTATAAGAAATCAAGCCATTCTCCAATTGATAAATGGTCAAAGGATATGAACAGACAATTTTCAGAGGATGAGATTGAAACTATTACCACTCATATGAACGAGTGTTCCAAATCATTATTGATCAGAGAAATGCAAATTAAGACAACTCTGAGATACCACTACACACCTGTCAGATTGGCTAAGATGACAGGAAAAAATAATGATGAATGTTGGAGGGGATGCGGGAAAACTGGGACACTAATGCATTGTTGGTGGAGTTGTGAACGAATCCAACCATTCTGGAGAGCAATCTGGAATTATGCCCAAAAATTTATCAAATTGTGCATACCCTTTGATCCAGCAGTGTTTCTATTGGGCTTATATCCCAAAGAAATACTAAAGAAGGGAAAGGGACCTGTATGTGCCAAAATGTTTGTAGCAGCCCTGTTTGTAGTGGCTAGAAACTAGAAAATGAATAGATGCCCATCAATTGGAGAATGGCTGGGTAAATTGTGGTATATGAATGTTATGGAATATTATTGTTCTGTCAGAAATGACCAACAGGATGAATACAGAGAGGACTGGCGAGACTTACATGAACTGATGCTAAGTGAAATGAGCAGAACCAGGAGATCATTATACACTTCGACAACGATATTGTATGAGGACATATTTTGATGGAAGTGAATATCTTTGACAAAGAGACCTGAGTTTCAATTGATAAATGACGGACAAAAGCAGCTACACCCAAAGAAAGAACACTGGGAAACGAATGTAAACTATCTGCATTTTTGTTTTTCTTCCCGGATTATTTATACATTCTGAATCCAATTCTCCCTACGCAACAAGAGAACTGTTTGGTTCTGCAAACATATATTGTATCTAGGATATACTGCAACATATCCAACATATAAAGGACTGCTTGCCATCTAGGGGAGGGGGTGGAGGGAGGGAGGGGAAAAAAAAATCGGAACAGAAACGAGTGTCAATATAATGTAATTATTAAATAAAAAATTAAAAAAAAACATTATCTTATAATCATCTCCTGACCCATAACCCATAATCTCCACTTCTAATTGTACTACTTTATGCCTTAAAAATACCTGAGTTCTTCCCCTCTGGTCTCCTCAAATTATTGCTTGGGTTTTGAATACCCCATTTCTCCTACTATCCTCATCAAATTCCTTTCCATCCTTCTAAGTTCAACTCAAATATCACCACTTCTAGCATGACTGTTAGGAGTCTCTCAGTTAGTAATGACCTTGACCTTCTGATCTCATGCAGTATTTTGATTTGTAACTCTCTAGTGTGCATAGCTGGGAGATCCTTATCCCTCTACTGTACTAAAGGTAGGGTAGTCCTTTAGTAAACTGGTAGTTCATTTGACTCTGGAGCTGGAATCAGAAAGACCAGAGGTTCAATCTCACCTCAAGTACTTGCTGACCTTGTCACCATAGATATCATCACATAATTTCTCTGTGCCTCAATTTCCTCATGCGTAAAACAGACATAATAATAGCTGTGCTGCCTGCTTCACAGGGCAGATAAGATCATAGATCTAGAGTTGGAAAAGACCTTAGAGATCAAATACAAATCTTCTATTTTATATATGATATACCAAGTAACTATTTTTTTTGATTGTATTTGCAAGTCCTGTGCTTAGCCTAGTACCTGGCATATAACAAGTGCTTAACAAATGCTTGTTGACTTGACATCCTTCAAACTCAGAAGAAAAATAGCCCAAGTTACAAGACATGTGTTATTTCCAGTCTTAAGATTTTGAGCTAGAAGAGATATTGGAGGACATCAAATGCACTACCCTCATTTTACAGATGATAACCTTAAGGCACAAACAGGTTAAGTGACTCCCATAGAGTTGCCTAGCTAGTATATGTCTAAAGTGAAATTTGAAGCCAGCTTTTCCTAATTCCAATTCCAATATCCTCTCTGCTATAACATGTTGTCTTAAAGGGTTTCTTAAAGGGTTCTTTAGTATGTGGGATTAATACTAAATTAATTAGAATTTTTAAAATAAAATATGGTCCTGGGATTTCATCAGAGAGGGTAATTCCTGGTGGGAACACTATAGAAATTTCATTCTAACTTTCAATCCTCAAGAATTTTTGGAAGTACTGAGAGCTTGTGACTTCTTCTGGGTCACACAACTATTCTGTGTTAGAGCCAGGGTCTAGACCCATGCCTTTTTTTTTCTTCTGAGGCTATTAGGATTAAGTAAGCTGCCCAGGATCACTTGTACAGCTTGGAAGTATTATATATCTGAGGCTGCATTTGAATTCAGGTCCTCCTGACTTCAGAACCGGTATTCTATCTACTATACTATCTAGCTGCCCTAGACCCATGTCTTGAGAGATCAAATGATACAATAGTACAAGGAGTCATTTAACCTTGCTGTGTTTCAGCTTCTTCCATTGGAAAATGAGTGTTTTGAAAGAAAGGATCTCCAAGATCCTTTCAATCTCCAAATCTAATATCCTGATGCCTGACTGGCCCTCTGTCCTTTTTGTGTTGCTATTTCTCATTGAGTAGAATAAAGGTCCACCCTTTACTACCAATTCAATTCTTTCATTTATTCATTTTTATTAATTTGGTTATTTTAAATATTTATTAGAATTAATATTTTAATTTATCAATTTTATTAATTCCACCAATGATAATGTATTAAATTTAATAAATCTCATTATTGTTTAATATATAAATTATTAATTTTATTATTTTAAAATTAATTTTATTAATTTCTTATAATTTATTAATCTTTTCCCTGTACAGAACACTCTCCTAGGCACTGATCTCTCCTAATCTTCCTAAAGAAGATTAATATTTAGACAATTAATAATAACTCACAATCATAAAAATATTTTAAAGTTTGCAAAGTGCTTCTCAATTGTGATTCACAACAACCCTGAATGTGTGAGACTTTGGATAAATCACTTGATAGGTATCAGTTTCCTCATCTATAAAAAAATAAGTGAGTTAGACTTGATGGCTTTTGAGGTTCATTCTGGCTTTAAGTCCAGAATGCTATGAATATGATTTGCATTGATCTACCAAATTATTCTTTTCCATAATTTAGTATCACCTTTTTGGTGAAAGAATATTATTAATTTGTCTTATCCTATACTACAAATCAAGTAACAAGCTAGATTAAAATGGATTTATTATATATATGTATGTATGTATATATATATATGTATATATGTGTGTATTCAAATGTATATATATACACATGTGTATATACATATGTGCATATATGTACACACAAATCCATACATATGAATGTATAATATGTAGGCACATATAGTTAACTCTTGAATATTGCCACTTTTCTCACTGTGGTTTTGATATATCTCAGGTCAGCCTTAGAAATTAAATGTAAATTTAGAGGGAATTTTGCAGAAGCCACAGATGACAGGTAAAGGTCAATGATTTCACAGAAAAAAATCAGAAATTCAGAAATGTATAAAATATGTATAGGATTGTATAATTTCAACATATCTTATCTTTTAATACCATAATAAATTAGACTTCTTCTCTAGTATGAAGGGAGGGACAAATAAATTTTACTTGCATTTCCAAGATCATGGGTGTGCCATATTCTTAACTCCCCTGAAGTGGAAGAGATAATTGTACGTATGTATGTATGCATATGTATATACACACATATATGCTTATTTTATAATGAGTTTAATTAGCATGTTTTTCAAATCTCTATATTCTTTTAAAATAGTTAAAATTTTAATATGTACAAAACTGGTAAGATACTAGTAGTCGGTATGGGAAGGAAAAATTAAGCCTTAAGTGGCAATAATAGGACAAACTTTAACTTACTAAAAATATGCAGGACCATGCAAAGGATACTTCATTGCAGAAATGTGTAAACTAGAGTGCATTAATTCATTTCAAATAAACAAGCTGTTTATAGCAGCTTGTGATGCCTTAATATTTTCCTTAACTTCTATAAAATTATAGAAAGACACTTAAGGAAATTTCTAAATCCCAATTATTTTCAAATATCTTAGCAAATATCTAAGCTTGCCCATCTAGAAAAAAAAGCATTGCTCTTTCTTTTGCTTCAGATAATTGCATTTCTTAGAATCCATGTATTATGTGCCAATGGCTGATGGGACGTGTGTGTGTGTGTGTGTGTGTGTGTGTGTGTGTGTGTAAAATTGCTAAGAAGGTTGAATTCATGTTGGCATTGGAGATATGACATTTTGGGGAAGAGGTAGGGAAATGAGGTCATTCTATTAATAACAGTCACCATTTACAAAATATCTGCCTTAAAACACACCTGAAGTGAAAGAAATTTTTAATAGGATCTTTGATTTCTTAGATGTATGGAATTCTAAATGAATGAATTGAAAAAGCATTTATTGAGAACCTACCTACTATGTTTCAAGCACTGAGCTAGGTGTTGGGGATAAAAAAAAAATAAGGTAGCTGTTACTCTTAAAGAATTTCCATTTAGCTTTTTTAGTTTTTCTTGAGAGAAAAGGAAAAAAAAATGATTGCTGAAGGTGTATTTAAATGTCTAAACCTGTTTAAGTTTTAAACATTAGAATGTCAGTTCTATTCTTTCTTTTATTGAAGCTTTTTGTTTTCAAAACATATGCATGGATAATTTTTCAACATTAACCCTTGAAAAACCTTGTGTTCCAATTTTTCATCCCATACCCCATTCCCCCAGATGGTAAATAATCTCATATATGTTAAACATGTTAAAAATATACATTAAATCCAATAAATGCATACATATTTATACAATTATCTTGCTACACGAGAAAAATGAAATCAAAAAGGAAAAAAATGAGAGAAAATAAAATACAAGCAAACAATACAAAAAGAGTGAAAATGCTATCTTGTGATCCATACTCCCTTACTACAGTCCTCTCTCTGGGTATAGATGTCTCTCTTCATTGTAAGATCATTGGAATTGACCTGAATTATTTCATTGTTGAAGAGTCATGTCCATCAGAATTGATCACTGTATAATCTTGTTGTGGTTGTGTATAATGATCTCCTGGTTCTGCTCATTTTACTTAGCATCAGTTCATGGAAGTCTTTCCCAAGACTCTGAAATCATTGTGTGGATGATTTCTTATAGAACAATAATATTCCATAACATTCATATACCATAACTTATTCAGCTATTCTCCAATTGACGGGTATCCACTCAGTTTCCATTGTCTTGCCACTACAAAAAGGGCTGCCACAAACATTTTTGTACATGTCAGTTCCTTTCCCTCCTTTATGATTTCTTTGGGATACAAGCCCATTAGAAACACTGTTGATCAAAAGGTATGTCCTTTGGGATTTAATAGTCCTTTGGGCATAGTTTCAAATTGCTCTCCAGAATGATTGGAGCAGTTCACAATTCCACCAATAATGTATTAGTGTCCCAGTTTTCCCACATCCCCTCCAACATTCATCATTATCTTTTCCTGTTATCTTAGCCAATGTGAGAAGTATGCAGTGGTACCTCAGAGTTATCTTAATTTGCATTTCTCTGATCAATAGTGATTTAGAGCACCTTTTTATATGACTAGAAATAGTTTCAACTTCTTCATCTGAAAACTGTCATATCCTTTGACTTTTACCAATTGGAAAATGGCTTGAATTCTTATAAATTTGAGTCAATTCTCTATACATTTTAGAAATGAGGCATTTATCAGAACCTTTGAATATAAAAATGTTTTCCCAGTTTATTTCTTCCCTTCTAATCTTATCTGCATTAGTTTTATTTGTACAAAAACTTTTTAACTTAATATAACCAAAATTACCTAGTTTGTGTTCAATAATGAACTCCACTTATTCTTTAGCCACAAATTCCTTCCTTCTCCATAGATCTGGGAGGCAAACTATCATTTATTCTTCTAATTTGCTTATAATATCACTCTTTATATCATGAACCCATTTTGACTTTATCTTGATATACGGTGTTAGGTGGGTCAATGCCTAGTTTTAGTCAGTTCTATTCTAAAGGAAAATGCACATTCCCCAAAAGTACCTCCCTATATAAAATCATTCACTTAAACCCACAAAGCTTATGGGGGGAAATGGGGTCAGAGGCACAACACCGGTGCTATCATGGATATACACACACATACACACACAAAAGATAGAAACCTAATAAATATGATAATGCAGTTTTATATACAACAAATGGTTAAGACAAATATGAATACTTTTTACAAATAGTGTCAGTGCCTGAGGCTTTGAGGTGCTGCTCTGAGTTAGTTGGGAATTCTCAGGTCTCAGGCTGGAGACCATGACAGAAGGTGGTGGGTGTGTTGTGAACCTGTCCTTCTCCTAGGCACTGAATTACTATAGCTAAAGAAAAAACATATATGTGTGTATGTGTATATTCACACATATTTATTTGTATCACATCATATATATATATATGCATATACATAAACACATATATTTATATCACTTCATATATTTAAATATGGCACAACAGATATGACACTTTACCAAAAATCTGCTTGTATAGTTGGCATAGGAACTTGGAACAAATTATTTTCAAAATATGCCTTAGAGCAGAACTGGCTACATTTAAAGAGTATTTAGTATCCTATAAAGCATCCCTAGAGAGGCAAAATGCATGTTGGATTGGGAACTGAATTCAGAATGAGGAAGACCTGGACTCCATCTGAGACATGTATTGTATAATGTTGGACAAGTCCCTTCACTTTCCAAGTCATGGGCAACTCCCTCAGACTAATTTACAGTAAAGACATCATGCCATACTAGTAAATGAACTTCTTCACCAAAAGCTTTCTACCACAATGAAATGAAAGATATAATGGCCTTCCTCAACCTCAACCACCAAGTAATCTACTTAGAAGATGCTTCTATCTTCCAATCTAAGAAATAATGAAAAGCAGTGAGTATGAATGGAAGAAATTTATTTATATTTAAATAACTTTTGACAACATAAGCATAGTGGTCCTAATAACTGTGTGAATATATTTGCAAGCCTGGGTTCCCTGTTATTCAAGGTGTCCATGTCCATGTCTGAAATATTCTCTTTTTTCATCGCCTCCTCTTAGCATTTCTGTCTCCCTTCAAAGATCAATGCAATTGGTGTTTCCCCATAAGAAGACTTTCTCAAACACTCCCAATTGCTACTGTTTTCTATCTATAGATAATGTTATATTTTTTCATTTGCACATATATGTATATGCAAATATACATATATGTGTTTATAGGTTTTGTTTTTCAGTTTGCATCTACAGACTTTTAGTTTGATGCCTAGGATTTAACAGCTATTTAATAAATGCTTTTTGAGTTGAAGTGAATGTCTCAGAACTAGATCAGAACACATTTATATGTGGTCCTCAAATTAATGGACAATTTTGGGTAAAAGACCAGATGGCCATTTGTCTGATGTGTTGTCATGAGAATTCTTTTTCAGATATCGATGGTCCACATGATGGGAAGAGAAACTGAAAGGTAAAAGAGACCAGACAACCCTCAAAGTCCTTCCATGTTCTGAAACTCTATAAAATTCTGTTATTAAAGATATAACAGCAGTCAGTCCTATAAGAAAATTTAGGAATACTAATACCAGATATAATTCTGTATGAATTTTGATGAACTTGCAATTGAGGAAGGGAGTGGGAGGAAAGAAACCTATTTTTCTTCTGTTAAATGCTTATAAAGATAAACCCTAAGTACATGCTTTGGGTAGGAAAAAAGTAGATAAAGCAGACTTGATTGTCTAATAGCAGCCCGAGTCTAAAACTGTACAATTCAAAATTACATTTTATCATTAAGTAAATTGCTCCAGTCATTGTTTTAACTGAGAAACTATCATATCAATAAGATTATAATTTTTCAGTTACAGGCAGCATGGATTGAAAGTCATGGGATCTCCCATTCTCATGAGATTCTGTAAAATGAAACTAGTAGTGAAGCCCCCTTTCTTGTTAATCCCAATCGTTATACTAATTTGCATATTCTGTATAACATATATTGGATTACTTATCATCTAGGGGAGGGAGTAGGGGGAAGGAGGGGAAAATTTGGAACACTAGGCTATGCAAGGGTCAATGTTGAAAAAGTATCCATTCACATATTTTGAAAATAAAAAGCTTTAATTAAAAAAAAAAAACTAATCTGTATGTTCTTTGTAGTACTGGCCTGTTTTGGAATCCATTAGTATCTACCCCATCTCTTCATGAATTCACAGGTTAAAATAGATTATAAAGACTTTTAAGAAGTCATCTTCAAAGTCTCTTCCATAACTAAAATTCAACCATTACATAAATGTAAAGAAAAGATCTGATGACACATATGATTTGATGTCACACTGATCTACATATTATTGAATGAATAAGTATTTATTAAATTTTTACTATGTACAAAACACTATATTATGAATTGATGCTAAGTGAAGTGAGTAGAACCTAGAGAGAACTGCACACAGTAACAATTAGATAACGTGACAATCAATCCTAATAAGACTTGGCTCTTTTCAACAATGCGGTTAATTTAAGGTAATTCCAATACATATGTGATGAAAAGAGATAGCTGCATCCAGACAGAAAACTATGGAGACTAAATGTAGATCAAAGTACAGTATTTTCACTTTTCCTTTTTGATCCAATTTTCTTATACATCATGATGAATATGGAAATATGTTTAGAAGAATTGAATATATTTAACCTTTATTGGATTGCTATTTAGAGAAGAGGGAGGGGAGGAAGGAGGGAAAAAAAATTAGAACACAAGGCTTTGCAAAGGCAATTGTTGAAAACTATCTTTGCGAGTATTTGAAAAAATTATTTTTTTTTCAGCTACTATTAAAAAAAAAAAGCACTGTGCTAAATGTTGGGAGTACTAACATCAATGTAAGAAGCTCTTCCTCTCAAGAAGTTTTTATTCTAGTGAGAGAAACAATACATTTAGAAGATTTCAGTACAAATCAAGTGGAAAGGTCCTATGATCTTTATGTGGCAGCACTGATGACACTGCCATTGATAAAATCTTATCAGTCTGTAATGTTGAACCATGTGACACTGCATAAAATTTTGACAGAAAGAACTTCCTTTTAAGAATCTTCAGGATCTTGTACTTCCCTGTCTACTGAGTAAAGTTGGTATTATTAGTAGCAAAGAAGAAAAGCTAGTTTTCCCCATTTAAAAGAGCTTGTTATCCTGGGGGCATTGATATTCTCAAGGTTCTTTGATTTAGCAACCTGGAATATCTCCATCAGAATCTAGAAGGAGTTATGTGAAATGGTGAGGATGATAAGACTTAACTTCTCTCTCACTCTCAGAGTGCCTTGCCATTTCAGCTAGTTTGGTATGTCTGTTCTCTGCATAACAGTTCCTTCCAAATTGGGGGATTCCTTGACTCTATTCATGCAACTCCAAGCTTCTGTCTATTTTCTCTCTCTGTTTGGCTACCTATGTGTAACATGTGACAGAACCTCGATGAATATCTTATACCATGGTGGGTGTTGTCATTGAAAATATGATGTACTTTAGTGACAAAATTCTTTTCTTTGGAGGCTTTAGATTATATTGCAAATTATTTCCATATGCTGTTGATTCTCTAGTTTGATAAGCTGATATCTTTCACTATGGCAGTATGGCTTAGTATATAGATAGATTTTGAGATGGATAACCTTGGACAAAAAATTTGAGTATCACAATTTTCTAGGCAGCTTGCTAAGACTATAAATTAATAAGACTATAAATTGATATCTTAATAGAAATTATTGCCTTAACAAAGATTTCCTAATACCAGTAAAATCACAGGTCCAAGTCCCAATGTTGATTCTATCTTCCACTACAGTTCTTCTCTAAGGCCTCTTCATGGTGGGGATTTGGCTTTGGGCTCACAAGGTAATGCCATCTATGTGCAACCTCAGCCAAGTCTTGCCAAGTTGGCAAGAATTAGTGATGGACTATGCATGGTGCCCTAAATTATCTGAGCTAACCTCAGAGAGGTCTGTCACTTGATAGATTAAAGGGGATTAAACTTTTCAGGCACAGTCATTGTCAAAGATTTTTTTATTGAGTTGTAGAGGGATCATATTCTATGTTCAGGCAAGCCAAGAAAATAAAATCAGGAAACTCTGATTATTAAAGCTAAAAGACCTGTATACTGAGCTTAATTAGACTGGAATCTCTCTACTTATATATAATTAGAGCATGAGAATGACATACAATAATTTCTTGGTATCCAGATGAGCCACGATTAGGAGACAAATGAGACTTTGACCATAGTGCCATTTGAGGGGTCATGTTTCCCCTCTGGAAGGACATACTTCTATCCCAGATCTTTATATTTCCCATCTATCTATACCACCATGCAGGGAAACTATCTCCAGCTATCAAATGCAGGATAATGTAGCCATGGTGTTCAACCCTCACACAGTCAAGAGCTAAACCCTATGGGAATAGGCTCTCTCCTCCCACTGACACTATCGTTATACTCAGAATCATTTCTTTGTTATTGCTACAATCACACCCCACAGCCTACTCAATTGAATTTGTGCCAGGTACCTAAGTTCCTAACTACAGCCCTGTACTTCTTCCATAAGCAGCTATGAATGAACTAAGCAACATAGATATTGGCAGGAGACTGGCTATTTATTAAAGATCCTGGCTTTTTTAACCAAAGGAACAAGTAATACTTATCCAAAATCCACAGGACACCAGATAAGCAACTGAATAATTAACCAAAACAATTAACTAATGAGATATCACCTGGCCAGATCATAGAGAGCTCTCCTATTTGTAGATTAGAAAATTTACTATGTCCGCTACCATTTTAATCAGGTGAAATCCCATTGATGTCCTTGATTGGGCAATTACATGAAGGGATGCTTATAGGGCTTTCTATAAATCTGTCCTGAAAATCTATACAACAAGACAACAGTAATGTATAGGAGATTGTACATTTTTTTTCTCATGGTTTCCATTGATTGTTCTGTGCCTTCTTGGAGCCCTGTAGAATTTAGACCAAGAATGGAATCAAGGGGCTTAGAAGGATTTAAAAAAAATGGAAAGTTCAAGTCAGTGACCACCTCTTAGAAATGGGAACCACAATAGAATACTACAAAGGAGGTGAGATTTTGAATAAATGGTGCTATTATGGGAAAGAATGAAGGAGAGGGAAGGAAAAAAAAAAGAAATTTACATGATGGTTTTGTTGTGTATCTGAAAAGAACAGCAAGTTGTGCATAGTAGATTTGCAGTTTTGTGTACAATATTTTTATTGTGTGACATTACAGCAATGTGTGTTTTATTCCATAAATTAAACATAAAATTTAAAAGGGAAAAAATAAACCTATCTGATACTGGCTAAGAAATAGAAAGATCAATTATAATCTTGAAATTAAAAAAAAGAAAAGGGCACTAATATTTTGGTCAATTCAAGGGTAATGAAAACATAGATTTAGAGGTAAAAAAAAAAACTTCTGAAATATCTCTAAGATTGAATTCAGCCTTCTCAATTTGGAGCTGAAATGTAAGGCTCAGAAAGGACAAATTATTTGGGTCATAAGGGGAGTTTCATGGATTTATTAGAATCCTAAAAGACCTGAAAGATCATCTAGCCCAACCTAGAAAGGTTGAATGACTTGCCCAATGTTATACACCTACTGTTATTTGTCCTTCTTTTGGAGAGGAACAAAAGCATCATGGGGCAATGTCTCGACTTTTACATGTATTGGACATAAATAAGACAGAAGATCACAAAGCTGTCAGCCTCACTCTCTCTTCCAGAATCATGAAAGTCCAGGGGTAGGACAAAAGTCAAAATGATTGGTGATGGTCTGGGATGACCTTGACACCTTTGATGCCTGACCAAGCGCTAAGCACTCCACAGGCCCTGTTTCAGTTGCCTTCATGATCATTGGAACAAATTATCTTCATGAACCCCATTCCACCTGAGGAAATCTTCACTTGCTTGGAAGAGACATTCCACCTCCCCCTGCCACACATTTGAGGTACATCAGCTACCCTCAACCTAGCCTGTCTGTTGAAATGGTTTTTTACCAGGGTGTGGTTGTTGTGTTTTTTCTACATCTTCTTGGAGCCATAGGGGACATTTGGATGATGGTGGACACTATAAGTGAATGAGCAGGCCTGAAAAGGCTCAGCAAGTTCTCATACCTAGTTCATGCCTCCACACTTGATAAATGAGAGAACTTGAATGAGAAGGTTGGACTTTTGATTCTAAAGTCAATGTTTGTTCCACTGTCCTATAGAGTAGATAAAAAAAATTTAGGCAAGAAGAATTAGAGTCTATGGAAAGAGACTGAGCTCAAATAATTGAAAGCAAACCAAATCAAAATCACAAAGAGCTTAAAGAAGGGGATGAAAATAACAGAAATTAATCACTGAAATTAATAAATGAAAGGAATAAATGTGAAAACAAATATTTTCCAATTACAATCTTAATCTGAAAAGTCCAATGAAAAGGAAGCGGGTAGTATAGAAGAAAATCACAAAATCTTAGAGCAGTATTTCCTCAATACTTTCTTCAGGACCCTCTACATGTTGTTCTTCACATAAGTAAAAGCTTCAAATGTGTATTCTTGCATGAGTTCCACTGATCTGTTCAAGTCCACATGCACGATGAGTTGTCTATGCTTGTTAGCTTGAGAAAAATTACCTTAACAAGGGTGACATACTTCTGAAACAGAATGAATCACACTAGGATATTAGAAGGCAAGCAAAGGCCATCAGCTCTCATGAAGAACAGGGAATACTGTCTTTGCTACTTTTAATGGCCATGGAAATTACCAATCACCAAAGCAATATTTGCTTCTTGAAGAAAACCATTTATGACCCTTCTTATAAGAAGACAGATTAAGGTAAGCAACATATTATTATTGTTCAGTTATTTCAATCATTTCTGATTCTCGTTGACCCTATTTAGGTTTTCTTGGCAAAGATACTGGAGTAATTTGCCACTTGTTCAACAGGTCATTTTATAGATGAGGAAACTGAGACAAAACAAGTTTGAGTGATTTGCCCAGGATCACAGAACTATACATTTGAACTCAGGTCTTTCTGACTCGAAGCCAGGAACTCTAACCACTGCACCAATTAGCTACTCTTACTAACTCTCAGGTTAGCCACTAGAGAGAGGAGGAGGAGGAGGAGGAGAGGAGACATTTACTTTGAAAAGAAAAATCTCTCCAAATCCTCCCATCTGCTCTCTACCTGGGGCTGGGTGATGTTCCCTTCACACATGTTGTTTGTTTAGTTAATAAATGGTGGCACTTACATGAATTCCCTTGGCAACAGAGAATCATAGAAACTGAGAAGCCCAGAGTTAGAAAAGACCTCCCACGTCCTCTTATCTAACCCTTACACAAATAATAGATTTGGTCTCTGACAACAGAGCAGAAAGGAGACTGAAGGATGACTCTTATTTATTACTACATATAAGACCAAGTATCACCCCTTTATCACTCAAGGATATGTTTTCAGTCTTTCTTTCAACACTAAACAAGTATAGATCTATGATTGAGAGGTAATATAGTGTAGAGAACAGAATCCAGAAAACCTGAGATCATCTTCTTAGAATAGTCAGAGTTCAAGTCTCACCACAGATACATACCAATTTGTGATGCTAGACAAATCAATTAAGAATACTAGGCAACTCTCTATGACTAGAAGCTGCAGAGAAGTTATTAAATTGGAAGAGTGTCCAACCTGAGTTTTCCCATCACAGATTCAAAACACTATACACACATACATATGCACATATGTCATAATATTGAAAGCAGATCTCATATGTGAATTTCCCCATGCTGATAAAATGATATAACATTTTATAACATATGTACACAAAAATATAAACAATACATATATATGTTATATGTAATATGCAATGTAAATATTGAAATATATAATATAAACAAGTACCTTTTTGTTGATGATGTATACAAAAGTGTATGTGTGTGTGTGTGTGTGTGTGTGTGTGTAAAACTGTCATGCAAAGAAATGAGGTTGTTAATATAGATAAACTCAAGTGTCCTTTTCCCTTTTCTATGATGTCCCTCTCCCCACCTCTGTGCTCTCAATCAACCAACAAATATTTATTAAGGGCCTACTATGCTCCAGATATATTTGAGGTATTGAAGATACAAGAATAAAGAACTAAACAGTCACTTCTTTCAAGAAGCTGACATTCTAATGAGGGAGATTATAAGTTTTAGTGCATACAAATTGAATCATTGTGAATATATACAAAGTATTAAATATGAGAAGATATCCTGAAATTAACTATATTAGTGATTTTGTGGATCAGGAAGGATTTCATGAAGGAGAGAGTTCATTCCAGGCAAAAAATGGAATGGCATGCATGAGGAATAGAGAGAGGGCTATTTTGGTGAGGTTCCAGAATGAAGGAAGGAAAAATATCCCAGAACACCTGAAAGATATGCTATGGCCATATTGCAAGGGGCTTTAAAATCTAAAGGAAGATGCTTATATTTTGTACACAAGGCAATAGCAAGCTATTGCACTTTATTAAGCAGTGGAGTAACATAATCAGCTCTGTTCTAAAGGAAAATCGCTTAGGTAGTTGTATGGAGGAGGAAATGAAGTGGTTGAGGCAGGAAGACCAATTAGGAGGTTATTCCAATAATCTGGTGGAGGTATTATGAAGGCATGAATTAAAGTGGTAGCTGTGTGAGTGGAGAGAAAGATCAGGGGGAAAAGTTGGGGAACACCCAAGATTTGATTTTATCTTCAAAGAAACAGAATTCGAGAGCTAAAAGAGGTCTTCAGAATCCTATATAGCCCTAAGTGCCTACTTATACAGAAAAACTTAATAAACTATACATATAATTTTATATGATATACATTCCATTAATGTGTGTGCATATATATGAATACAATGTATTCTGTTATAAAAGATGCCTATTATGTATAATAATGTGTTACATATTTGTTACCTATTTATAAAATGTTACATATTTGTAAAAATATGATGTACATATTTGTTAAAATAATTTACTTATACATGTAATGATAATCACTAGTCATAAGATTTAGTATTTATATAACATTTAAGGTTTATGAGGCATTTTATAAATTATAAATATGATCTCATTCTTATGATTACTCTGGGAGGGAGTGACTTTTTTATTCTCATTTTGCTGATTAGGAAATTGAGGATAAAGGAAGTTAAGTCACACAGACACTCTCTAAAGCCAAATTTGAATTTAGGTTTTTCTGACTCTTAGCTGCCTCCACTTAATTATTAGAAAGGGTAGGAAAGAAATCTGTGATTTTTGTTAACAGGGAATTCTTTCCAGCAGTGGCAATCATACTTTGACTTGTGAATTAGTAGATAAGTCCTAGGCAAACCCCTGTGGCACATACACATCATGTGATTTGCCATAGTCTTGTAGCTAGTAAATATCAGAAATGGGATTACAATTAAATCTTGCAGGGCTTGATGTCCCACTGCCTTTCAAGCATAAAATAAAGTGAGATTAAGATGGGCAATGTTAGAATGACCACTCCTGAATTATACTGAGATTCATCTCTGTAAACTCTTAGCCCTTCCACTATTACCACTGTCCATTGATTACATAAGGAAACAATTCAATAATAACTGAAAGTCCTAATTTTCTCTAGGTGACTCTTATATTCCCATGTCTCTTAATGCAAACATCTGGATCAACCATCATATAGTTCAGAGAAACTTTTAGAATTATTCAAAACTACTAAGATATTTGGTTTGGGCTTTTAATAAGCAAGATAAACAATATCCAGCCTGAATATATAATGTATATCATAGAACCTCAGATTTAGAAGGGAATAAATAGATCAACTGGTCATTTAGTCCATTTTAAACCAAAAACAAGAATCTTTTCTATCATATGCCTGGTAAATTGACATCTAGTCTTTGTGTAAAGACCTCCAGAGATGAGAGATTCACTACAACTAAAAGCAGTCTGTTGGACTTTCAAACAACAGTAACTGTAAAAAAAAAATTTCCCTTGTATGTTAAGCTAAAAGCTTCCTTTCTCTTTCTCACATCTATTAGTTCTAGTTTTTATACTGTTAGAAATAAACAGCAAATAGTAGCATTCTTCTACAAAAAGTCTGCTCCACTGTGCTCCTTTGTCATACAAAAGGAATCCTGAATTTCTGAAAGCCATATCAGAGGAGCATAGGTTGTAACTCACTCAATCCACCAAGTCAGAGAGATGACAAGCCCCAATATTGGAACATAATATAACTTTCATTATTTTATCATGTTTCCAAGAAATAAGTGATGAGAAAAAATAAACTGAATTATTTAGACAAACTATTGAAAAATAAAAAACAGTGAGTAGAAAGAATAACTATTATTAGTATTATCATAATTTTATCCAGAATTTAAAGCGATGTGAAAATTTGCTAGAAAAAAAGGAGCCCAGAAAATGCATTGCTAGGAAAACATTTGATTTACTCACCAAAGCTAAGAATTAAAGCATAAACTCATCAACACTATGTTTTGAAGAAGAATGATGGATGATTATGAGTAGTAACTTCTTATAAAACACAGTGAAGCAATGGAGGAATAAAAACAAAAACAAAAAACGTTTGGCAAAATATCCAACTAAGTAAAGTAAATCCAAGGCCATTTGAGGATGAAAATGGGAAAAAAAGAGCACAAACAGAAGAAAAATGGGAAGGATTTACAACTTATTAAACCATTTTATACATCAAATATAATGGAAATACCCCACAAGAACTCTAATATGACAGTCCTTAGATGTTTGCAGAGGAAATAAAAATGCCACCAAAGAGAACAAAGACAAGGAAAATAACCATTTCTTCAAAAATACATAATATAAATACATACACATATATGTCCTATATATATATATATTATATATAAACATATATAATATATATATGACATCCATGATAGTAATATAAGTATGAAAGGATATAGAATAGAAAGGGATATATAAAAGTAGAAAAGCCAATAAGAATAAAATACAAATCATGGGTCTTACAAATTCCCCAAAGTAAAAGTGTCTAAGGAAATATTAACTACCAAACTCTATGACTAATCCTTCATCTGGATAAAATTTTAATGCGGATTATCTGTAGTAACTAGAGAAGAACTTTGATGAGAGTAGTAATAGGTACAAAGTTTTCATAAATTATATTCATCTATGAATCAAATCTTTACTAGCTCACAAATAATTGATCTGTATAAAAATATGAAATCCAGTTGTGTTAATGTTTTTTCTGATTACAAAAAAGAAAATGAACATCATAGAACAAAACATGGCTCTTCTGCAACAAAGAATCCAGATTACTTAAGGTTCTCTTGGAAAGCAGAACAGAAAGAAGACTGAAATGATGTTCTTTAGGAGAGACATAAAACAAGTAAAATGAATGCATACCAAAAGTATTCATCATGATGATGAGAAAAAAAAATCTAGTGCCCAAAGTAAAGTACAGAGTTTCTGTGGATTGTAAAGACCACCAGATGCCCCTGCTTGCATATGGCATTTTTTTTTTACTACATCAAGTCCAGGATATTGCCAAACCTAATGGAAAATATTTATCATTCAAAGGATTGGACCTGTCCATCCACACAGAAAAGACCAAATGAAAAATTGTCTTTTGTCCATATTTTAGCATTTGAATAGAATATAAAGATTGTCTAGTAATATGTATATCTGAGACAAACTATTCAAAGCAACACAAACATTTGAACCCAGAGCGGAAAGAGAGAGAAATAGGCTAAATTATTTTAGGGAAGTTACAAAGTGCAGCAAAGCTTATAATTTCAATAAATACATATGGGTGTTTTCATGTAGTAGAATCTCCAGGTTTGTGGTATGACAGCACAAATTAGCCTATGACCTAGAACAAAATCTTTTTGGATGCTTGCAATATTTTCTCCTTGACCTGAGATTTCTGAGATTGGTCTATAATATTCCTAGGAGTTTTTATCTTGGGATTTCTTTCAAGAAGTGATTGGTGGATTCTTTCAATTTCTTTTTTACCCTCTAGTTCTAGAATATCAGGGCAATTTTTTCCTTGACAGTTGCTTGAAAGATGATGTATATAGGTTCTTTTTTTTATCATGGCTTTCAAAAACATCAGTAATTTTTAAATGATCTGCCCTGGATCTATTTTCCAGATCAGTTGTTTTGCCAATGAAATATTTTACATTGTTTTCTATTTTTTTCATTTTGACTTTTATTATTTCTTGATTTCTCATAAAGTCACTAATTTCCATTTGCTCAAACCTAATTTTTTAGGAATTATTTTTCTCAGTGAGCTTTTGTACCACATATGTCATCTGCTGCTCTTGTGATTTCCAGAATCCAGACAGCAGCACCTGTAATTGTTATCTCTTCCTGGGAGTGGATGATGGTGATTCAAGGAGACTGAGAGGCAGTTGCTGTTCTCTGACCTCCCACTGAGAGGCTGTTGCATTGTTGAACCTCTTTCCTCTTCCCTCTGTCTCCAATTTATTTTCCCAGTCCATAAGCAACACTTGTGTCAGTAAAGGCTAATTTGTAATGCCTTCAGATGTTCACAACTGTGGAGTCTCTCAGAGAACTGACCTGCCCCTTACAATGCACTTAGGCATGATCCTTAACATACTACCTTTTCCACTTGGCCAATTTTGCCTTTTAAGTTATTCCTCTCCTTGTTAGCTTTTTGTACTTCCTTTTCCATCACTCTCATTTCTTTTCCCAATTTTTTCCTCGAATTCTCTTAATGGATTTTCAAAACCTTTTTTGAGCTCTCTCATAATTGGTGATCAATTCATATTTTTCTTGGAGGCTTTAAATGTAGAAGCTTTAACTTTGTTATCTTCTGAGTCTGTGTTTTGATCTTTCTCATTACCATTATAACTTTATATGGTCAGATTATTTTTTTTGGCTATTTGCTCATTTTCCTATTTCTTGAAAGCCTATTACTTGACTTCTAACTTAAGAGTTCTGTTTCCAGGGCAAAGAATGTAACATTTCAGTGTTCAGGGGTTTCCCGCAGCTGTTTTCAGGGATCTTTCTAGGGCCTGTAAGTTGTCAGTTCTTCCAAGGTGGGAAGTGCGTTTACTACTCTTCTGGCCTATGCTCTGGTCTATGAGTGACCAGAAGCAATTTTCTGCTCTATAACTATGAGGAGGGTCCCTGCTCCACTCTGACTGTAAGATATGGTTTCCTAGTTTTCTTCCTCATCCTGTGACTGTGAGGAAGGACAGCCTTCCAGATATGAATATGGGCAAAACAACAGAATCCTGATTCACTGCTAGCAAAGAGAACCCTGTAACATCCTTCTCATAAGTTGTTTGACCCTTTACCAGTCTGTAGCCTGAGATCTCCAGAACTGCTGCTTCTGTTGCTGCTACTCCTGCCAGTTAAATGACTCTCAAGACCTAGTATGGGTTTGCTGGAGCCCAGGCTATGCTGGCACACCCAGGACTAGGATTGTACCACATTCCTACCCTTCTGCAACAGACCTTTCCTGCCAACCTTATAAGTTGTCTTCAACTGGAAAATGTTTCACTCAGTCTTTTGTGGGGTTTTGATGCTCCAAGATTTGTTTAAAGTCATTATTTAGAAGTATTTTTAGAGATTTAGGGGAGAACTTGCACAAGTTCCTCCCTTTAACATCTTTGCTGTGTCCCTAGATTTTTTCTACAACAAAAAGCACTATAAATAATATGCACCTAATATTATTAATAAGATAAATATTGTAAGATCTTTATTCTGAGAGTCAAACACTTGCTAGAATTCATTACTTTGTTCTTACAAATTGTAATGGGTGTTTTCATGTGATAATATCAAACATATTATTGTTAATTGATATCCAAATAAAGAACACAAACATTGTGATGGAGAGATTAGCACAATATCAGATATATTTTTCACATTAATAACATGATTTGCATAAATCAGAATGGAAACCAATAAAATATTTGGCAAGAAACAACACTGCATGAGAGAATGTATCAAGTGCAATTACATTAAGAAACTGAGAAAACTCAACTGAAAGGGTCTATATATAGAGACATATATGCATGTATACACACACACACACACACACACGTCTGTGTGTGTGTGTGTGTGTGTGTGTGTGTGTGTGTGTGTGTATTGTCCAGAAAGGTTATTTTTGATGCAGAGTGATTCTCTTCAAGGAGGGAAGAGGAAAATTTTACAATTTTTAGAACTATGAAATATTTTATAATCACCTATTTTTATAAAGTTAAATACATTAAAGTTAATTTTGAATCATTCAGAGCAATATGATATAATTTTATGAAAGATGAATGAAATTCACACATAATCCAACAACCATTTATTTTGATGTTCTTCCCCAAGCAATATTTTGCCAAAATTCTTAACAGAAGTTTCATACTGTTTTCCCTTCTCCATCTTTTCCTGAAGCTTTGAGCTAATAATGCTAAAAGGCAATGAAATCATCATAAAAATAGGAAGAATAGGAGGAGCATAGACGGAACAATCTTTCATGACTATACCTGGGGGTAAATTCTTAAATAAACAAGGAATACAATAGATTAGAAAAGATAAAATTAACAATTTCAAAAACTTGAAACATTTGTACAAACGAAAGCTACACAACTAGAATAAAATGACAAACTGTTGAGTAGGAAATTATTTGTTTCAAATTATCTTTCTTGTAGTCTAATATCCAAGACATGTAGAGAATTAACTCAAACATATAAGACTAAGCTATCTCTTAGTAACAAAGTGTTCAAAGGATATAAAAAAGAACAGTGTTGAAAAGCATTGAAAATTATTATCAGCTCTTTGAAAAACTGCCCTGAATCATTAATAATAAGATAAATGTACATTTAAACAATCCTGAGATTTTTATTTAAGAATATATGAAGTACTAAGGATAATAAAAGATGGAAACAGTCAACTTTGTAGTTAGGAACAATCAATGCTGAAGAGTGTGGGGAAGATTATCACATTATTATACTGTTTCAGTATTGAATTGGTCCAAATATTTTAGAAAATAATTTGAGATATTCTGCATTCTGCAAGTTGTTTATACACTTTAATGTGGTAATCCCATGATAAGACATTTATTTCTAAGAAACCAAAGATAAGAAGGAGGAAAGACCTCAAATAAAGCAAAACTTTAAAGGCAAAACTTCTTATAACAGCAAAAAATGGAAACAAAATAGTTCTACTTTGTTTAGGGAACAATTAAACAGACTGTGACATTAAAATGTTATGGAGTATTATGGGGATATAATCCAATATGAGGAATTCATAAGAATAGCAACCATAAGAAACTCAGAGAAAAGTGGAAAGACTTGTCAGAATGGGGTAGGTAGGTAGAGAAATGGGTAGAATGTTGGCCCAGCATTCTAGGCCTGGAATCAGGAAGACTTATCTTGCTGAAATGAAATCTGGCCTCAGACATTTACTATGACTGTGGGGAAGTCACTTAATTTATGAGATATATATACATAATACATATTATACATATATTATATATACATATTATACATTTATATAATAACTTATAAAAACTAATGTTATAAAAACAGAAGCAAAAGAACAATAATAATATAGAATGTCTTACTATATAATAAGAACAAGAATAATGTAAGTGAAAATAATAATAAAAAGCAGTTGTTCTCTGATTGGAGAAGAAACAAGGAAGAAAATTAGCATTTATGTAGCATTTGCCTGTGCTTTACATGTATTATTTCACTTAATCCTTACAACAGCCCTAGAAAGAAGATGCTGTTTTTATGCCCATTTTAAAGTTGAAAAAACTAAGGCAAATAGAGGGTAAATGACTGATTTAGAGTCACACAGATAGTGAGTGCCAGGTCTTCCTGACTCCATACTCAGTTCTGTATCTTCTGAGCTATGTATTATTATGAACAATTTTGACTAATGATGAATGGAGGTTTGGGCAGCAGTTTATTTTTTACTCTACATCTGTTATCTTGCATTTCTTTATATTCAGTTTTAAGATGAATAAAAATCCTAAGACAGTGGTAATGAGAGCCCATTGATTATAGCATGACCTCCCTCCAAGTCCATTTTGCCAAATACATCCTTCCCTAATCAATTCCAGTCTTCGATCCTCCCAACATATAGCACTTTCTTGATTATTTGATCATAACTAAAGTTTCTCAGAAATTTGTAAGTTTCCACCTATTTAAATAACAATTTTCTTTCCCTCTCCATTGATACCAACTTTTCAAACTTTCTTTTTGGCAACCCACTTATATATAACTCAGTACTACAAACAGGGTAAACACATAACAAATGTCTGGTGAGTGAAGGTTTACAATTGCCAAAAATTTTTTTGGTTATGTTTTGTCAATCAGTCAGCAAATATTTATAATGTGTCAAGCACTGTGCTAAACAAGTGCTTACAAAATGGTTAGAAAAAGCTATACAAGGACACTCTCGAGGTCTTTTTTAAGAACTTAAAATTGATTGTATGACATGGGAGACACTGGCACAGGACTATCCAGCATGGCATGCCCTCATCAGATAAGGTGCTGTCTTCTATGAATAAAGCAGGATTAAATTAGCTCAGAAGAAATGCGAAATGTACAAAGTTAAAGAAGCCACTCCAAATGTTCATGGGAACTCTATGTGGCAGGGCATTCTGAACTCATATTGGTCTGACCAGACACAGTTGGACACACTGTAATTCAACTCTTACAGAGTGATGGTCCTTTAGTTCCTTTTTTTATCCTTTTTGAGAAAAAGGATAACCTCCATTAACAATAACTAATCACCACCATGACGTAAGGCACATCATGGTGTCTGCCCTCAAGGATCTTCCAATTTAATAGAAAGACAACACAGAAATAACTAAATGCATAAAAGAGAAAGAGAAATATAGATGAAGGATAATCTCAGGCTCTAGAGGATTAATTTCTGCAGGGCACCATGAAGAAGTAGAGAAATTGAACAGGAAAAGACCTCTTGGAGAAGGTGGATTATTAGGCAAGTCTTGAAAGCAACTTTTAATCTTAAGATATGGCATTGAAGAGGGAGAGAGTTCCAGGCTTTGGGCACAGGTGGGGCATAAGTATAGAGGCAGAAAATAGGAGATAAGAAACAAAAGGATCACACTCAAGGAAAGTCTAGTACCAAAAGACTGATCTAGAAGTAACAGTGAATAATGGAGTTAACTGAATCCTTAAGGTATGTAGAGAGGGTGATGATTAAAGTTTTCTAACTTTGTGCTTACACAACCAGGCTGTGTCTTTATGCTCTAGGGCCACTTAGAAATCTGATTTGAGGTCTTTCTGTACCTTTCAGTTTGTCCCTAGGACAATTCCAGGTTGTCTTGGCCAAATTGCCAATCTCTAAGTCTAGTAAATCTAGTTATCTGATCCTCTCAAAGCATAAAAATATTTCTCTAATGAGATCTCTTGTATATCTCCAACTTCTAGCTTTCTTGTCATTCCATTCTTTTTAAAGGGATTCACATTGTCAAGTAAAATCACTTCCATCAAGATTTCTCTTCATGTTTTGCTCCTCTATAAATTAAATCCCTAATGAAAACATGGCTGATGCCATTACACTGGTGGACCAAGTGGAAGCCTAATCAAGTTAAATTCTCTGCTGGGACTACTGCAATAGCTTCCTAACTACTTCCATCCTCTCTCCTTTCTATTCCATTGCCTATGTGGCTGCCAAAATGATAATCTTAAAATACAGTTTTAATCATGTCATTCCTCTATATAAGAACCTTTGATGGCTCCTTATTGCCTCTAGGATAAAATAAAAACTAATAAGGTTATATTTAAAATCCTTAAAGTCTAGGTTTTAACTTACCTCTTCAGATGTAGTTTTTACATTGTTTTTCTTCACACATACAATATCCTAGCCAAAATTTCCCTATTTGTTACTGGTCAGACCTGATTTTACTGTCCCACTATCATGCCTTTGCAAGAGCTATCCTCCATGAGTCTCAAGCTTTCTTCAAGGCTTCTCTGAGGTTCCAGTAATTGTTCATTCTATCCCTCAATTCAAATTATCTTGTATTTATTAATCTGCATATGTACTTAAAACAGAATAGGGGATCCTTAAAGGCGGTTTGTATCCTTATATACATTATAGCATTACTCACAGCACCTTGCTTATACTATATATTCAATAAATATTTGTTGAATTGAATATTGGTAAATTATGGGTATGGTGAACTTTCAAGTTGTAAAATTGAATTATAATCCTTGTATGGTTTTGCAAAGCTTAAAATTTCCCTTGAATCATTTTGTAAACATATATCAAAAATATATGCTCACAAAACTTAGTGAATGACATTTAATTTTCAAAATCTACTCCTATGTCCTGAAGTGATTCATAGTAAATTGCAAGATCACAGTTTAGATTTCAAATTGGGGAGATTTTCTGAGCTCATGTAGCTTATCACCTCCATTTACAAGATGAGTAAACTGAGAGTCACAAGAGGGAAAGGTCACAAAGGTAATAAATACCAGAAGGAGTATTTGAACCCAGCTCCTTTTCTACTGCTTGAAACCAAGGCAATGATCTCTCAGGTTTCTTTACACCTCTAGTTCTACAATCTTATACCAAAAAAAATTAAAGATTAAGCTAGTTTCATTGATTTGTATTCATATGTCTGTATATAATTACAATTTGAGGGCAAGTGGATCCTTTGTTTTAATTTTAAGAAGGGCAATTCTCATTTAAAGATCCTGAATATCTTTTTTCATGTTCTTTCCTTAGCCTAGGAATAGGGAGGATCTGACCCCGTGATTTCATTTTGCAAAAGAGAAATTTCCTTTTACCAAGGCTGATTGTCACTTTTTCTGAAACCTTTAATCTTACAGAGCAACCAAAGACACAGAGAAATTTTGTGACTTTTCATACAAGTCAGTGGGAGGGCTTGAACCTAGGTCTTCTCAGATACCACTGTGAACTCTCTAACCACTAGTCCATCATAAATCTTTTGTGTTTTTCATGGATGATAAAATTGCTGACACTCGAAAATATTATAGAGACTCCTACGTTTGTGTGCTTAAGTTGTTGTCTAGGCTGAAGATGCCTTTTGTGTTTCCTGTTCACAGATAACAGTAAAAATGCTTCCAGGGTTATTAGGAGCAATTTAATTTAGGTGGGGTGCCCTCTTGCCAAATGACTTCCAAGGCATCCATTCATAGAAGTAGGGAATCTGCCACCTCATTAAGGGCAACACTGTGTTATTAGCCCGTTGGCACCCACCCAGCTATGTGAAACTAGCAAGCATATCTTCCTGGGCAGGAAAAAAAAATGATGCTAAGAAGCTGACTAAAGTATATTTCTATGGGGAAATGAACAGGGAAAGGAAGTTTTAAAATAGGCCAGAAATGATTGCCCAGTGAAGAATGAAAAGGGCTGCATCTCTTTATGACAATTTTTGGGAAACACCTTGTACAGCTCTAACTAGCTAACCTTGTTTATAGATAGCCATCTGGAGGATAGTGTGGGTAAAGGAGGAATGCTTTGCATCATTACGAAAAAAAAAAAAAAAAGAAAAGAAAAAAGAAAAAGAAGAAGAAGAAAAAGCATCATTTGCAGAATCATAGAACATTAAACCAGAGAGGGAATTCAGAGAACTTCAGATCCAACCCAGAAATTTGTGATATGACATTTTCCCACATCATCTTCCCTTCCTTTTAGGATTCCATGGGGGCACTGAAGTTCAAAACAAAAGAAAGTTGCTTCTTTCAGCAAATCAAAATATTCGGTGTTTTAATAGCTATCAGCTGCATGGAGTTAGTCTCTTTTTTTAAACGCAATGGCCAATCATCTCAAGAAAGTAAAAAAATAATGCTCTCTTTGAGGTCCTCTAATATCACCCTGGGATTGTTCAGATATTCCAGATCTGAACTAATTATCAAAAGCAGATTCTCTGCCTTCCCTTTTATGACTTAATAAAAAAGAGTACAAAAATAGAGAGAAAAGGTTAGAAGTTCTCTAGTAGGGTGGAGTCCACTGATCAAAATTAAAAAAAAAAAAAGATTTTATCAAAGGAGACTTCTGAGAATAGGTTTCAGTCACTATATTTGTATTTGAATCATTTAGCATAATTTATGGCACATAGTAAACATTTAATACAAGCTTACTGACTAATCAAGGAAAGAAGTGAGTAGGTCTAAGACTACTAGAATGGGCCAATTTCCATATTATCTAAGAAGACATTTTCTCCCTCTGAAAGATTCCTTACACTTGACTGTGGGCTGACTCTAAAACAGATGCATTTACTCCATCAAGATGCCCTGCCCTTTGTGAAATAAGCAGCCAGTCTCGGAGATGTACTGTTTCTATTAGGACTTACAGGCTAACACTGTCTAATTATTCATGATGTACTATCCATCATATTGCAAGATTTCTCAGCTGACAGAGGATGAAGACAACTTGTTTATTTTATCTGGAACAAATAACAGACTAGAATGAGTATGCTAAAGTAGGCACAAACTGTATTGTGAGAGGAAAGAAAGTGACTAAAATCCTAAAAAAGCTAAGTGAATAGATGAAAAGGCATAGTAACCAAGACCAAAACTAAAACTAAATGTGAAGACTGAGTTAGCACCCTGGATACCTTAAAATCAGCTGGAGTCAGGATAAGCAAAAGTCCTTGGTCTTTATTCTTGGTATTTAGGGGTAGAAATGAATTGGATGGACACAGGATCTCCATGACCTCTCTTCTTTGTCTCCTACCCAAAAAGTGACTCTGGCTAGTCTTACTCCATCCGTTAGGCTCTCCTACAATTTTCTGCATACACCAATTACCGAGCCAGCACAGAATAGTGGGAAGGGCCATTTTCCAAGCATATGCTAATAGAGTATTGTCCAATCGATAATTAGCCTTAAGTCTCAGTTGTCCGACCTCAATGCATCAAGCCCTTTATAGCTATATACATACATATGTGTGCAGACATATATATGCACTCATATTATGTTCATATGTAATATATATATGTATATATACATACATATATATATATGTATATATATACATACATATATATATATATATATATATATATTTAGTATCTGCATCAAAGATAAGAAAATATGTCAGTGGATTCATTTTCTCATCTTATAAAACTCAAACAAAACAAGAAAGATTCTCCTGATCTAATTTTAGGGGATACTACTATAGAGTAGTATTTTTAAAAGCCAAGTATTTTCAAACTTTTCATCCCTAATGATTGCTTCTCTCATTGCCTTTAAATACTGTGGATATTCTGGATTTCACTTTGAATCTGCTGCTTCTTTCTCTATGGACAGGACCCTGACTTTCATAAAATTTCCTTTGGAACCTTTTATAATGGCAAGACAGAAATATTTTGATCCTCAGACAAGAATTTCTAGAAACTCAAGTTTTAAACTTTTTTTAAGTTTTTAAACTTTCAGCTCCTTTGAAATGTGCTTGCTTTTCAATAAAAGATCTGGTTCATAACTCAACTTTTCAATTTTATTTGTGTAAAAATGGGAAAATCAGTCTACCTCTGTGGGATTCAGTTTATTCATCTGCAAAAGGAAGGGGTCAAATACAATGAGGAAGTTGACGATGATGACGAAAGCTACCATTTATTGGATTCTTCAAACTCCATATATCAACTCATTTTGATTTTCATTGCAGACTTGTGATAAACTTGTACTTTGGAGAATTAGTGGGGCAGAGCTAGGATGTTGCTATCTGTTGAGTTCTCCCATCATCCTCGAAAGAATTCTTAAATAATGACTTAAATTGAATTTGGGAAAGGTAGAGCCAACAAAAGGTCAGAATGAGGCATTCCTCCAGGTCAAGACAACTTAGAAGATCCTACAAAGAGATCTATGATATGGGGGTGGAGATTGGCCAAGACTTCATGTAACTGAAACATCAGGGATAAGATTAGATGGAGATAACAGAAATAGCATTAACTTTGAGAGCTCATAAGGCAGAGATGGTAGGGGGGTTTGGCAAACAGTCAAAAAAAGATGTGCTGACATTATACCCAGGGCCAAACACTCTTTCATATATCCCTTGCCTATTATCATTTCCAGGTCATAGTGCAAGGAAAGAGAAGAGTACTTTCAGTCAAGAATAAGTGGAATCTTTGAAGAACAACTTTTTGGTCACAGGGGATCACAGGCCCTTCCTGGATAAGGATCACAGTTCAGACCAGGAAAGCAGTGACAGTTTATTTCCCCAGATAATACCATCTTGGAAGCACAAAAAAACTTCCTAACTTCCAGAACTAGCTCCAAAAATAGCAATGTGAAAAAGTCTGAAGCTTAAGGTTGCCCTTCCCACAAAAAAAAAAATCTAGGAATAAAACCCAAAATTTAACATAAAGTTCAAAATCAAGAAATAGCATAGGGAAATGAGCAAACATCAAAAAAAAAAAAAAAAAAAAAAAAAAAAAGAGCCTGATCACAAAGAGATACAAGCAAAGCCCAAGATGTGAGGTGTGAATTCAGTACAGACCCAATAGGAATTCCTTGAAGAATGAAAAAAATAATTTTCAGAATCAAATAAGAGTGACAGAGAAAAATAAATAAAGAATTACGAACAAAAAAAAAAGAAAAAAATTGAAAAGATAATTAACAGCTTGGTAAAGAGACAGAAAAATACTAAAGAAAATAATTCTTTAAGGGCTATATTTAAAGATATAATCTATGCCTAAAGGTCAATAAATTTATGCATATGTTTGACCTAACAATATCAGTACAAAGTATAAATACTAAAAATAGATTTTTTTAAATAAAAGGATCCATATGTACAAAAATATTTGTAGCAGCAAAAAAATGGAAATTGAGGGGATGCCCTTCAATTGGGGAATGCTGAATAAATTCTGTTATGTGATCGTCATGGAATATTATTGTTCTATAGGAAATGATGAGTAGGATGCTCACAGAAAAACACCTCAAAAGTCCTCAATGAACTCAAGTGAAATGTGCTGTATATAAAATAATAACAATGTTTTAGGATGACCAGCTGTAAATGATTGTTATTCTCAGAAGTACAATGATCCACAACTACTCTGAAGAATTTATAAAAAATCCTGTCCATACCTAAAGAAGAAACTGATAGTGTCTGAATACAGATTGTAGCATTCTCCCCCTCCCTTTCCTTCTCCCTCCTCCTCCCCTGCTCTCTCCCTCTCCCTCTTCCCTTTTCTTCTCCTTCTTCCCTTTTCTTCTCTCTCTCTCTCTCTCTCTCTCTCTCTCTCTCTCTCTCTCTCTCTCTCTCTCTCTCTCTCTCTCTCTTTATTTTTCTTAAGGATTTTAAAAAAATTTATTTTGTGGAAATGTTTTGCATAACTTCACATGTGATTTCTTAATGGGGGCTGGAGGTGGGGATAAGGGAGAGAATCAGTAACTCGGAAGTTTATTTTTTTTTTATTTAAATGACCAGGAAAATATTAAATAAATTATTCCATTTTTAAAAAAGGAAATAATTCCTTAAAAAATTACAATTGGGCAAATGAAAGCTAATGACACCATTATGTGTGTCTGTGTGGGGGGTGGGGGTGTATAAACAAAGTCAAAAGAATTAAAAAGAAAAAGAAAATGTGAAATATCTTATCAGAAAAACAACTAACCAGGAAAATAAAACAAGGAGAGATAATTTAAGAAATATTGGATTATCTGAAAACCTTGATTAAATAAAGAACCTAAACATCATATTTCAAGAAATCATTATTAAAGAAAACTGCTCTAATATCTTAGAACCAGAGGGTAAAATAGGTAATAAGATAATCCACTAATCACCACCTGAAAGATATCCCCAAGAAAACTCCAAGACATATTATAAACAAATCCCGGAGCTTTCCCAATAAAGGAGAAATTCAAGCAGCCAGAGAGAAATCATTCAACTACTATGGAGTCACAGTTGGAGTCCCACAAGATTTAGCAGCTACCACATTAAAGAAGTGGAGGTCTTGGAGTACAATGTCCTTTGTTCTTGAAGAGGATTATGAAATCATAAAGGTGATGCTATGATTTGCAAATGAGTTAAATTTAAGGGAGAGGAGGCTGTGCAAAGTCACCAGCCTCACTCTTTCCTGTAGAGTCATCCAGGTCCAGTGGTAAAATAGAGATCAAGATGAATAGTGATGCCAATAGATGTTGTATAATACCTTAGTCTTTTGAATCTATGCTCTTTCCCAGGTCTCAATTTCACTGAGGCAGCAACCAATTAGTGATTAAGGTTAGCTAAGAACTGAGGGAAAGATAGCCAAAGAAATAAGCAAACAAACAAACAAAAAATCAATCTGGGAGTTTAATACCTTCAGGTTTTCTAACCAACACATTGCTATTCACACTCATTTTGAGCCATCAGAGCCAAACAATGACCAATTGAGGCTTGGATTGGGACATATTGGTAGCCAATCAATAAGAGCCAGATGATTGGAATTTAAGGCATGATCTAAAAAAAAAAAGAAATCTAGCCCAAAATCAGAATGGAGAGAATTTGGGATATGATATTCTAGAAGGCAAGAGCTGGGATTACAACCAAGAATCTTTACTCCAGAAATACTAAGTATAATCTTTCAGGGGAAATGAATATTTAATGAAATATGGGACTCTCAAGTATTCTTGATGAAAAAGACCAGAGCTGAATAGAAAATTTGTCTTCAAATAAAGCATACAAAGCTGAACACAAAAGAGAAATCATAAGGGAATCAATAAATTTAAATGTTTTACCTTTCTATATGTGGAAATAATACATCTAACTTCTAAGAACTGTTATTTTAAGTTAGAAGGAATGTACATAGAAAGATGACATGAGAGAAGGATGGCAAAGAGAGAGAGAAAGAGAAAGAGAGAGGGGAGAGGGGTGAGATAGAGAGGGAGAGAGAGAGAATTATGTTGAGATGATTTTATTTAATGAATAGGTGAGAAAGAAGGATGTTCTGGGATGAGGAAGAAGAACAGAGAAACATGCATAGAAAAGTTTTTACAGTGAAGAGGGAAATGATGAAGGGAATGGGCAATGCTTAAACCTTACCTATATTTAAATTGGTTCAAAGGGAGAAAATATATAATTAGATATGGATAGATAGACATACATATATATATATATATATATACAATTAGTGGTCAAAGGCAATTCCTATTTCACAGTTTCTAATACTTCAGCTAGTGCTAAGTCTCATATTTAATTCAGTTCTCACCAATTTTACTACTCATAGTTTCTACGGGTATCTAAACAGAGAAAGGAAATTATGTACATCTATCCGATCTTCACTTTGCTATCATTCACTTCATGATCAGCCTCCTGGATAGCATTGTCTCAATGAGAGAACCACTGATAGAGATTTTCTGAATTTTCTAATGTAATCTAATATATCTATATCAGCAGAACAAGGCTTCTGCTGGGACCATAGAAATAGCATCATTTGTGTAACTGGGTATATAATAATTGCAAGAAAATTCTGTGCAGTCTAGGAAAACAATATGAGGAACATGCACTGATGATGGTAGTTCCCCAAAATACACTCTGTAGACAAAGGATAGTATATTAAAGAATTGTTAAAATTACTCCCTTTTTGAAATTAGAACCAAGGACAATCAGTAAATAAATCAACATATTTATTGAGCACCTAATGAGCAAGATATCATACTAAATGTTGCATAAGACTAAAAATAAATATAAGATATAGTCCCTGTCTTTGTGGATCTAAAATCTACACATCTGAAATGTAAATAATGATATATTTTGTCCTTCAATGAATTCACAAATTCTTCAGTATAAGGACTCACTCCAATAGTACAGATTAGAATCCTCCCATAAATTCTTACCTTATTCATTTTGTTTACATGTCTTTTCATAAATCTTCCAAAGATGAACTAATCAATTCACTTAAAGTCTCTTATTCTGGTTCTTTTAATATATGTTAACCAGTGCAATATTCAGACTATCCATATCTAATTATGTTCCCATGACCTACCCACAATATTTTTAATGGAATGCATGATGGGTTTTATAGATAATGCCATTTCTACCATGCAAGACATCATGGGCAATAATCTTTATTCCCATTATGCATCTCTTTTTTTTTATTCTAAGTCTTCTTTGCCCTGGAATTGTAATTATTTGATGATAGAGATTCCTTCACAATAAAATAATATGTCCAATAATATAATACTGAATATAAATGGAGACACTGGGCAACTTTGTTTAAACCCTGCTCTTACTGGGGATGGTTCTGGTTTGTTGCCATTACATATGATGCTTTCTTATGGTTTTAAATAGATGCTACTGATCATTTTAAGAAAAAATCAATTTATTCCTATACTCTCTGGTGTTTTTAATAGGAATGAGTGTTGGATTTTATCAAATGCTTTTTCTGCATCTATTGAGATAATTGTATGATTTTTGTTAGTTTGGTTATTGATATAGACAATTATGCTAATAGTTTTCCTAATATTGAACCAGCCCTCCATTCCTGCTATAAATACTACTTGGTCATAGTGTATTATCCTGGGGAAGACATTCTGTAATTTATTTGCTACTATTTTATTTAATATTTTTGCATCAATATTCATTAGGGAAATTGTTATATAATTTTTTTCTGTTGTCAACTTACCTGGTTTAGGTATCAATACTATATCTGTGACATAAAAGGAATTTGTTGGACTCCTTTTTCCCCTATTTTTTTCAAATAGTTTGTATAGTATTAGAATTAATAGTTCTTTAAATGTTTGGAAGAATTCACATGTACATCCATCTGATCCCAGAGATTTTTTTCTTAGGGAATTTTTTTTTTCTATTTCTTTTTTCTAAAATAAGACTAAGTAATTTATTTCTTCTTCTGTTACCTGGGCAATCTATATTTTTGTAAGTATGTCTCCATTTCACTTAGATTATCATATTTATCAACATATAGTTGGGCAAAATAATTCCTAATTAATGCTCTAATTTCTTCTTCATTGGTGGAAACTTCTCCCTTTTAATTTCTGAGACTAACAATTTAATTTCCCACTTTCCTTTTTCTAATCAAATTAAATAAAAATTTATCTATTTTGTTGGGGTTTTTTTTCCATAAAATCAACTCAGTTTTATTTATTAATTCAGTAGTTTTATTACTTTCAATTTTATTAATCTCCCCTTTTATGTTCAGAATTTCAAATTTGGTATTTAATAGGGGTGGGGGGTTTAATTTGACCTTTTTCTAGCTTTTTTTAGTTGCAAGCCCAATTTATAGAGCTTCTCTCTCTATTTTATACAAGTAGGCATCTAGAGATTTAAATTTCCCCAAATAATTTGCATCCCACAAATTTTCATATGTTGTGTCACTGTTGTCATTGTCTTGGGTGAAATTATTGATTATGTCTATGATTTCTTGTTTCACCCAGTCATTTCTTTAGGATCGGATGTTTTTTTAGTTTCCAATTAATTTTTGGTCTATTTTCCCCAGTTTTTTTTTATTGCATGTAATTTTTATTGCACCATGATTTGAGAAAAAAGCATTTACTATTTCTCCCTTTCTACATTTGATTTTGAGTTTTTTATGCCCTAATACATGACTAATTTTTGTATAGGTTCCATGTACTGTCAAGAAAAAAAAAGTAAATTCCTTTTGGTCTCCATTCAATTTTCTGCAAAGTAATATCATTGCTAACTTTTCTAGGATTCTATTTACCTTCTTAACTTCTTATTTATTTTGTGGTTTGATGTATCTAGTTCTCAGAGAGCAAAGTTGAGATCCTCCATTCATATAGTTTTACTGTCTAATTATTCTTGCAACTCTCTTAACTTCTCCTCTAGGAATTTGGATGCTATACCACTTGGTGCATATGTTTAGTATTGATATTACTTCATTATGTGTAGTACTTTTAAGTAGGATGCAGCTTCTTTCCTTACCTCTTTTAATTAGATCTATTCTCACTTTTGTTTGATCTGAGATCAAAATTGTTACCCCTGCTTTTTTTTTTTTTTACCTCAGCTGAAACATAATAGATTCTGCTCCAGCCTTTTACCTTTACTCTAAATGTATCACTCTGCTTTAAAAGAGTTTCTTGTAAACAACAAAAATGTAGGATTCTGGCTTTTCATCCTGTCTACTATTTGTTTCTGTTTTATGGGACAGTTCATCCCTTCACAGATAAAATTACTAACTCTGTATTTTCTGCCATCTTATTTACTCCCAGTTATACTTTTTTTCTTCCCTTTCCCCCTTTCCCTCTTCCCCAGTATTTTGTCACTGATCACCCCCTCCCTCACACAGCCTCCTCCTTTTGCATCTCTTACCCCTTTCTTATACCTTTTCCCTTCTATTTCTGTTGTCTTCTATTAGCCTTTCCCCTTTCTTTCCCCCTTTTCCTCCTACTTCTTTGTAAGGCAAGACAAGCTTCTGTGAAGCTAAGTGTGTCTGATATTCTCTCTTTGAGCCAAATCTATGAGAATAAGATTAGCACAGTACTCATCCCCCTCCTCTCTTTTTCTCATTTGAAATAGTTTTTTTTTGTCTCCTCATGAGATATAATTTGCCGCTCTTTAACTCCATTTTCCTTTTCTTCCAGTAGAATCACCTTTTCTCCTCCAAGTTCTTTTTTAAATCATCACAATAAAATCAAATTATATCTGCAGCCTCTAAGTATACCCATAGCAGAGATACAGATCACAAGACTTAGAACATATCATCTTCCCATATAGGGATATAAGCTTTTTAACTATTAAACAAAAGGTTTTTTTTTTCTTTTCTTTAATGCTCCTACCTTGAGTTCTGTACTGAAGATCAAATTGTCTATGCAGCTCTGGTATTTTCATCAGAAATAAATGAAATTCACCTGTTTCATTGAATGTCCATCTTTTCCCCTGAAAGATGATGCTCAATTTTGCTGGATAGTTGATTCTTGGTTGCAATCAAATTCCATTCCCTTTTAGAATATCAGATTCCATGCCCTTCAAGCTTTTTAAATGGAAGATGCTAGGTCCTGAGAAATCCTAATTGTGGCTCCTTAATATTTGAATTGTTTCCTTCTGGCTGCTTGCAATATTTTCTCCTTGATTTGATAATTCTGAAATTTAGCAACTATATTCTTAGGAATTTTCATTTTGGTGTCTCTTTCAGGAAGATGAATTTTATCAATGGTTATTTTACCCTTTGGTTCTAGGACATCTGGGCAGTTTTCTTTGATGACTTCATGAAACATGATGTCTAGGCTTTTTTTTTTTAATTATATCATGGTGTTCAGGATGTCCAATAATCCTTGGATTGCCTCTCTTAGAAGGTCAATTGTTTTTCTAGTGAGGTATTTTACATTTTCTTTTATTTTTCATTTTTTTGGTTTTATTTGACTGATTTTTGAAGTCTCATTGAAGCATTCACTTCCATTTCTTTGATTCTAATTTTTAGTGAATTATTTTCTTCAGTTGGCTTTTTTATCTCCTTTAGCATCTGGCCAGTTGAAATCTTTTGATCATTGCATTTTTTTCCATTTCACAAATCCTATTTTTCAATGAATTTGTTTCTTTTTCATAAATATTTTGTAAGAAGTTATATGTTTTTTCCACCTCATTGAATCTATTTTGTGAGCAGTTTTCTTCAGATAATTTCTTTTTTTCCTTTCCCATACCCTCTTGCAAAGATCACATTTTCTTTTCCCATTTTTCTTCTATCTTTCCATATCCTTTTTTGAATTCTTCCAAGAGAACCTTGTGAAATAGGGAACCAACTCATATCACCCTTTGGGGCTTCATCTAGAGCTGATTTGCCTTTATAATACTCAGGGTATGAAGTCTGTTCTTCTCTTTCCCCATAAAAGCTGTCTATGGTCAGAGATCTTTCTGCCTTTTTTTGCTCTTCTTTTTTTTATAAGGTTGAGGTCAGTTCTTAAGACAAAGGGGCAACACCTGCTTTAGTTTGCCCTGGGGTTGGTGTCTGGCCCTGGCTAGGCATGACCAGGTCCTGCATTCTTCTGGGGTTCAGGGGCTCACAATTTGCCTGTTGTAAAAAATTACCCTGGCAAAAAAGAGAGAGAGAGAGAGAGAGAGAGAGAGAGAGAGAGAGAGAGAGAGAGAGAGAGAGAGAGAGAATGGTAGGCCAACTCTTTCAAGGATCTGTGGATTTCATGGAGGAAATGTCAGAGTATCATAGCCTGAATGCCATCAATATAATATCTGTCATCTTTCATTGGAGCTCTAATTTATCTATTATTTATCAAATAAACTATAAAAGAATGAAAATAATGAAGAACAATACTAGTTCATTCCAGTAATTTTGTATGAATGAAAAGATCACAAAAGAGAAAATTATGGTGAAAGGACACAGAAAAAATAACAGACATATATAACAGTTCCAAGTTCACAAAACACATTGAACTTTATATAGGAGAGAGCTGGTTATATTAAATGTAGCATTAATGACTCCACTTTTCCTTTACCTACCATTTTGTGGTTTCAGCTGCTTATAAGTCACCTGATTTTGGAGAAATCCCAAGATTATGGTCTCCTTCCACAGGTCACCTGACTTAGTAATGTCAAAAACTACTGCTCTGTCTTGTGACAACTGAGCTAGCACCCAGACACCCCAGAATCATCAGGAGTTAGGATAAGCAAAAGTCCTTAGTCTTTGTTCTTGGTCTTTAGGGGTACAAGTGAACAGGATGGAAGCAGAAACTCTGCGACTGCCTTCTTTTTTCTACCACAAACAGTGACTCTGGCTTGTCTTACTCCACCCCCTAGTCCCTCCTACAATCCTCTGTATACACCAATCATTGAGCCATCACAGGATAGTGGGAAGGACCATTTTCCAAGCATATGCCCATAAAGTATTGTCCAATCAGAAATTAGCCCTAAGTACTTGAACCGAACTCAGTGAAATCTCTAAAGAGTTTCAGCCCTCTACACTGTCTCTCACCCCTGTGTCTCTCAATCCCATTCATCAATCAGAAACCATGTATCTCAATCCCCCTCATGCTGTTTTTCAACCCCTCGAAATTTATATTAACTGAATAGAAATCAAGATTCAGAGTCCTTAGTTTACCAAGAGCCTTAGTTACCATTTGTTTCTGCAACTTCATGAAGTGCCAAATAAATAATTATCAGGATGTCATTCTGTGGTTTCTTAATTCCTCCTTAACAGAACTAAAATATCTGGAGATAAAGTGAATTGTAGAGAAGGTGCATAGCAGAGACAGATTCGGAAAGCAACTCTTTGTGAAACCAAGGTCAAAACTGAAAAAGCCTTGATTGCCTCTCCTCAAATACTAGAGAAGTTCATCTACAAGTTTTCTGGACTGCAGTGATATGGGAAAGGTTCAGAGAAAGAGAAAGTTTTTAATCTAAGTCATTAAGAGCAAATATGATTAAATAGGCAGAGATAACCAGAAGGAATATTTCCAAGATAGGCAAAAGGACTGAAAGAATAAAAATGCAAAACTGAGTAGTAGTCAACTAACACTGACCAACTCCCCCCCATACACATACATACACATTTATTACTAAAGTCTAACTGCCATGATAAGTGATAGAAATACAAATGAAAAAGCGAGATAGTCTCTGATCTTAAGCATATATATATATATTTTAGCTGCAATAGAGAATTTGAGAAAGTTAAAAAGAGTTGGGGAAGATTACTCCCCCAAGATAGAAAATTTAGAATCATAAAACCATAGATCTATAAGAGAGATGGAATTCCTTGAGACACTGAGATTATTAATTTGTTAATGATCACACAGGTGTCAGAGAAAGGACATGGACCCACATATTCCTGATGCCAAAGCTACACAGATAGATAGTTAGATGGATAGACAGACAGGTGTGCGGAAAGAGAGAGAGAGAGAAAGAGAGAGAGAGATGAATGGATAGATGGATAAATGGATGGGGAGATAAATGTGTTGATAGATTGATAGATGAACAGCAAAGAGATGATGGATAACATATAGGAAGGAAAAATAATAGATATTGCAAATACACAGAAACAAAGAAACAAAGCTAGATACAATATATAGACAGATAAATAATAGATATAAATATAAGTGGAAAAATGATAAAGTGAGTGACTAAGTGTAGTAAATTGAGAGTAAATAAATATTGGAAACAAACAGACATAAACATGTATAAACTCATGCATGAAATACTAACTGGCATTTTGTAGATGAGAGCAAAGAAACAGCTGAACTGGGAGGCTGAGTTATTTAGCAAGAGATGATTGAGTTATAGAGCTAGGGCAAGTCTCTGAAACCTGCCCAGTTTGCTGAGGGAGGTGGGGAGGTGGATAACTGCTTCTCCTACCTTAGGAGTTGGAAAGCCCCGTTGTGGCAGAGCTTCATTTAAATTCATTTCATTTCACTCTTACTCCAGCAATACATCTTGGCACCCTCCAGTGGAACACTGAGCTGTTCATCCCACAGCTTTTACTGAAAGTCCATGTGCCAGGCAAAAGACACATCAATGTCCATAACGCAGTGTCTATTTATATTCTCTATATGCTGTCTGTACCTTAGGCATTGATGCATCTGTGCTGTCGGATGCATACTCAATTTAGTAGGTTCAGGCCTGATCCCACAGCCCCATGTGTTGATCTCTTGGCCACAACAAAAGTAATGGGTCACCCATGAAGCTGCAGCTGTCACTGTTAAGTGCCAAGGAGGGGGGACACTGTGAGAATGGCATTGTCTAATGGATCCATCACTGGAAGGCAAGCACTATAAACACCTCCTAATTGAGTCCTACCTGGTGGCTAATACCTCTGCCTATTTGCTCTGCTCAGCTTCATAGAAGTTGTTCAGAAGATTATCACTAAATCTTACTTACCCATAGCATAGCATAGTTTGGCAAGCTCACAAGGATCCTTAGGATAGCCTTGCAGCCTTCTATTTTACTTTATGTCATTTGCTTAAGGTTGGAGGATTTGCCTCAAGATCTACTTCAAGTCACTCAATCAGGAAAGGGATCTCTTGCTGTCCCTAGGAAGATGGCTTCCTCCAAAAGAATTGTCAAGATTGCTGATTCTTGGTGGAAGGAATAGTATACTACAATTAGATCCACTCTTCCATAGATCCATAAATTGCTCATCTCACAATTTTTGTCAAAAGCTTTCAGATAAGGGAAGCTTGAATCATAGATTGTTGTCTGAGTCAAAGTGATTAGAGATTCCCACTTTTACTTAAGAATGGGAAAAACAACTTTTTAGCATATGCATTTATGTTTTTTTTTAATTATAATACTTTTTGATTTTGTGTTATATTCATTTCTGAATGTATCCTTCCCCATTCATCCTAGTGAACCATCTTTTTTTTTTTAAGAAAAGTATACAAATAAAAGCCATTAAATATAATCAAGTCTAAGAGAATAAGCAACAATAAACACCCAATTTACAATCGTATAGTTTTTAAGACTTTAAAAGTCTTTTGTTATATCCTCATTATCATGGACATGGCCATATCCATATCCAGCAGCTTAATACTATTTTCGCACTAGAAAGAAAAAAATAAATAGCCACGCAAAAAGCAGTTGTGTTTAACAAGCAGTTGAATAAAACACAGACGTGTTTTTCCAAGTGCTTCCCTTTGAGAAATCAAAACAGGCATGTGGGCCAATTTTCTGGGAATGAAAATGACCAACCTTCTTTTGTCTCCCGCAGTACACCTGCAACAGACAGTAACAATGGCTGACATTTTCATACCACTTTAAGGCTTGTAATGTATTTTACATGTCTTCTCTTATGTGACTCTCTTACCCATCCTTTAAAGTTATTACTCCCATTTTATATATCAGAAAAATGGAGTTTGGAGAGGTCAGGTGGCTTTCCCAATATCACACAGCTTGTACACAGAAAGACAGATTTATACACTAGATTCAAACTCAAATCTTTCTGATACTCAGACATTTTTGCTCATGTGCACTGCCTCACAAATTTCTATATTAAAATTAAGATTCTATGCATCAAAAACTCAAATGCAATCCTACCTAGCAGATATTAACTAAGTCTCCCTCATGTGCTAGGTTCTGGTTATACAAAGAAAAGACCAAAATAATCTCTGTCCTCAAGGAGTTTATAGTCTACTGAGGGAAATGTATCACTTAGATAATTACATGATAAACTTTCCTATGGGAGATAGTATCTGTAATGAGACCAAAATATGTCTATTTACCAATTGGTTGAAAGACCCAACATGAAGTGATCATGTCCCTTGTCCCAGGGACCTCAGCATACTTGTGATCTTTCTTTGGGATCAGTGGATAGAGATACATAGTGCAGAAAGAACAGCCTCAGACTCAGGAAGAGCTTAAACAGTTAAAGTTCTCTGATGCATCCTAGCTATTGTTATTGTTGTTTTTGTCCTTTGTTTTCAAAGGATTCCAAAGATATCATGAGGTGATGTCCAGACTCATGCATGAATTGGATTTAAGTGAGGCAGAATTACACCAAAGAACCAGCTTCACTCTCTTCCAGCTGGCCAAATTCAGTGGCAAGACAAAAGTCAAAACTAGTGAAGAACCAGGATGCAATAAATGATGGATGTCTTTGATATCTGAATGAACTCTAAGAGCTCCACCAATCCTGTATGTGGACTGGCAGTATATCACTAGGTGAGACATTTGACTCAATGTCTTAACTCTCAGTCAATTCACTCTCTAAGACTATAGGCTGCAGACATAGACTCCTTGACATCAATTAAATTATAGACCTAGACTTGAATAAGAAATAAGGCAAGGCAGAGAGTAGATAGATAGTATCCTGTACCACCACTCTAGCACTCTTGGTGGTGTCAACAGGGTCCTCTCCACTTACCTGTTGCCCAGTTCAACAAGTATTATCAATTCTTCTCATTCACTTGAGTGGTACATGGTTGAAGTAGCATTAGAATAATATTCCTTGATAGTTGAATTCAAATTCTCCAATATTCTATGAGAATCAAAGGAATTCCTTTCCTAAACTTCCTTCTTAAATAAAGAAAACAAAAATTATTATGGCATAGGGAAAATGCATTTGAAATGCTGGGTTTGAAAATAAGAGATTTGGATTCAAAATCCTATTCTAGCATATCATCATTTCTAATTGTGTGATTCTGGCAAGTCACAACTTCTCTGAGATTCTTCACCTTTGACAGATATTCATAAATGAAATGGCAGAAGCCCATAAGGATATGGTGGACTCCCTTTCCACCTAGGTCTTGAAACAAAGAATGGATGGTCAGCTTTTGGGAATGTGGCTAAGGTTATAACTGTTCATGCAGTTTGGGTTGGATAGACTTAGATATCTTCTGATGTGTTTTATGTATATGTGTGTGTGTGTGTGTTCTATAACATGGGTAAAAGTCAATTTATTGTCTAATGCAAAGTTCTAGTGTTAAGGAAAGCACTTCCCTTTATGTATATATGTGTACATATGTATCAATATATTTATGTATTCAATGGGCAAATGTGGACAATGGATAATAATGGCTAGCATTTGTATAGTGCTTTAAGTTTGGCTAAGTGTTGTACATATTTTATCTCACTTGACTCTCAAAAATTCCTTGTGAAATATGGGCCATTATTATCCCTATTCTGTAGATGATAAGACTGAAGCTGAGAAAATTAAATAATTTGCCTAGAATCTTTGAGCTAATTTAGCTTCTGAGGAAGAGATTCACCACAGGTCTTCCTGAAAACAAGTCAACCAGTCTATAAACATTTTTAAGTGCCAATTGCATTCCAGGAACCAGGCCAAGTGCTAGACTTGTGCTCTAGAAAGATTAATTTGACAACTGAGTGAAAGATGGACTAGAATGGGGAAGAACTTGAGACAGGGAGATTGAGTGGTAAGCTATTGCAATAATCCACATATGAATATATAAGGAATTATATACCAGAGTGGCAGTTATGTTAGAGGAAAAGTAGACAGCATATACAAATAGTAAAAAGATAATATAATGAGAGTAAATTGGCAATGATTTAATTGGGTAGGGGCAAACAATAAAACAGAGTGAGGAATCAAAGATATCTGTGATCCTAGGTTACTGGGAGGATGATGGTGCCCTCTACATTAATAGTGAAGTTGAAAAGGGGGAGAGTTTTGAAAGTTAATGAATTAAGTTTTGATATTGTTTGGTTTAAGCCATCTCTGATATATCTAATTTGAGATTTCTAGCATAGTTAGAAATACATCTTGATATTAATCAAGGATTAGATAAGAAGATGTGAGAATGATTAACATAAAGATGATATTGAAATTATGGGCACTAAAGAGATCCCCAAGTGAAATGGTATAGAGAGAAGAGAAAAGAAGTTCCAGTTCTAGAGACATGAACAACATCCATTTCTAGTGGATGTGACCTAGACAAAGATTCAACAAGGATCTGTCAAATAGATAGAAGGAGAACCAAGAAAAAGTAGTATCCTGAAAACCTAAAGAAAAAAAAGACTATCAAAGGGAGGAAGGTGATTTTAGAGAGTCAAGGCTGGAGAGAGGACAAAAAGGATGAAGATTGAAGGAGGGCCATTAGATTTGATAGTTAAGAGATCATTGGTGACTTCAGAGAGAAATGTTTTGGCTAAACAATGAGGTCAAAAGCCAGAATGTAAAGATTTAAAAATGAGAGGGGAAAAACAAACCATGGACATGGCAATTATAAGAAGTCATCTCAAAAAGTTTAGTCAAAAAGGGAGAAAAAAAATGGGGGATATAACTTGTTGGGATTGCCTCCAACTATTGCCCTGCTTAACTACCTATGAATCATTAGTAGTATTATTGAATACCAGCATGAAATATCCTCCTTCCCTAAGGCTGACAGACAACAAACCCTATATATTGGTGCCTTTTTACATTTTTTTTCTGAGGCTGAGAGACATTAAGAAACTTGCTAGTGATGAAATAGATTTGGAGGGAAGTCTTCCTGACTTGTTCCAAGTCCTCCTCTGTAACTGACAATGTGAGAGAGATGCCCAGAGCTCAGAGAAAAAGTGACTTGCCCAAAATCAAATGGATAATACGTGTCAGAAACAAGACTTGAACCCAATTTTTCCTAACTCTGATGATAACTCTAGCTGCACCGATTGGTACTTCATAAATGTTCATTGATTGATTGATGCTCCATGATTCCCTTCTTCATGTCACCATGATCGCTATAACTACAATTATTCCTGGTGGTAGCAGTAGTAGAAGGAAATAGAGGAGAAGGAAAGGAGGAGGAGGAAAAGGAGTAATAAGTCTGGAACTATGATTTTATTTGTATAGGGAATTCCCCAAACTATATCTTAACACCGAGGCACCCAAGTGTCTCAGTGAGTTGAGCATTGGCCCTAACATCAGAAAGACCTGAATTAAAATCCTGCCTTGGGAAGTTATTGACTGTGTGCCTAGAGGCAAATCTCATATCCCTTTTTACCTCAGTTTTCTCATCTGTAAAATGGGGATGACAATTGAACTTAAAATCTCTTTTTTGGTAAGACAGCTGGGGTTAAGTATGCATGTTATGTATATTAAGTAAGTATGTATGTATGTTAAGTAAGTATGAAGTGTCTAAGGCTGAATTTGAGCTCCTATGAGTTCCTTCTGGCTTCAGGGATGATGCTGTATCCACTGCACCATTGAGCTGCCCCTTGAACTTAAAATCAAATAGTGGTTGTGATGATCACACAATCAAATGAGATAATAACATATTCACTTTAGTCCATCCAATCTTTCATGACCCTGTTTGTTTTTGTTGTTGTTGTTGTTGTTGTTGTTGTTGTTATTCTTTTAACAAAGACATTGGAGTCCTTCACCATACCAGCTCCTCTCCTATGGATACTCCTGCACATTTTTTCTCTATTTTACAAATGAGCAACTGAGGCAAATAGGATTGAGTGACTTGCCCAGTTTCACACAGCTAGTCAATGTCTGAGGCCACATTTGAATTCAAGTCCTCCTGACTCAGGCTTAGTACCAGAGCCTAGTGCTCAATCCACTGCATCACTTAGCAATATACATATGTATATAGCTTGGTGAAATTTGAAGTTCTTTATAAATGCTAGCTAAAAACAAAATTAAATAACAAAAAATTGTAGTTTTAGAGTATTTTCTGGGGCATTAAGAGATTAAGTGAAATGCTCAGAATCACATAGCCTTTATGTGTCAAAGACAGGATTTGAATGCAGGTCTTCCTGGCTCCAAAAATGTCTCTCTATCCCAAGCCCTAGTGCTTCTGTTATTATTATGATTGTCTTACTATTATTGTTATGAAAAGCAAGAGGATATGAGACTTTTTTTTCTAGGACCTAACTGTTCACAAATAACTTCCAAATGCATTCTCCAAAGAAGACCACCTAGGGACCAACCACCAAGCTTTTAAAGGTCACCGGTGAAAGTGTCAGAAGTCCCAAAAGTCACTTTGAAGCTACAGAACTATTAATAGGCCAACTGAACTTAAGGCAGGCCGGACACTCTCATGGGGCTAGGTTGCTTACATCGCAGCTATTAAAAGCCAAGACTCATGTCATTAGAGTAAATGAGAGTAGAAAGAATAATTGTGGATCAGGGAGAGATTTCGGTTTCATTGGTTAGAGCTCAGCAGGCTTCAGAAGCCAGTCTGGAGATAAGAAAGAAAAACTTTGAAGAAGGATTTTGGTCACTATTTTTTGGATGTGTTTTCTAAAGGATGACAGGAATAAAGGAGACTGTGTAAAGTCAGAAGAGAAAAAAAGACCAGCAGAGCAAGGAATTCACAGGAAATCAGTGGAATCTGAAATTCAGGCTCTGGAGACAGAAATCTTCCTTAATGAGAGAATCTCACTTGTATTTTTGGATGAGATTCAAAATAGAAAAGATACAGGGATTAGAAGCAGGGGGCAGAAGCTCAGATTCTTGTGCTCAAAAGGGCCTCAATGGTCTTCAGGTCCCACCCTAATACTGACCAAAAAACTGGACAAGGCAGCTCCTTGTACTTCTGGGTAGCTCTAATTATAATGAAAATGTTCCTTCTTTCAAACACAAATTTACCTCTTAGCAATTTCTTGCCATTCCTTCTCTAAACAAAACAAGACTAATCATTCTCTACCAGGTAGCTTTTCAAGTACATGAAAACAGAACCTTCCCTAATACACACACACACACACACACACACACACACACACACACACACACACGCGCGCGCGCGCGCGCGCGCTCTCTCTCTCTCTCTCTCTCCCTCTTTCTCTCTCCCTCCCTCCCTCCCTCTCTCCAAGTTCTTTCTGCTGGTCATCCTATGTCATGATCTCAAGGCCCTTCATCATGCCAACTCCTCTCCAACAGATACTCCAGCACATTCATTCCCTTTCTAAAATGTGAAACATGTAAATGAACAAAATAATCCAAACTAATCCAAAATAACCTTGGCTGGATGATCTTCAAGTTTTAAATCTGTAATCTTAGAGTCAATTTTTCATAACATACAACCCTGTTCAGTTTAGGAATTTCTTTCTTTCATAAATTATACCATATAATTTAAATAGAAGTCCACATAGCCTGGATAAGCATAATCTTAGTCATTTCCAGGGGAGGAGGCCTAATGGTTAGAGAGATGGGAATCAAGAAAGGCTTCAGGTAGGATGTTGTGAGGATTGAATGAAATAATAATTGTAAAATGCTTAGCACAGTGTATGATATATGTGTGTACATGTATGTATGGATATAGATATTTGTATGTTAATGTATGTGTATATGTGTATATATGTGTGTGGATATATATTCATGTATGTATACATAAAAATGAAAGCTATTTATTGTTATTGTAACAGTATTATCATCATCCTTTGTTATTATTATTATTACTACCACATTAGAACTAAGACTTGAAAGAACCTAAGTAATCTATAAAGTGAAGGTGATGGAGGACAACATTACAGGTCTAGAGAAAAGCTTGAAAAAAAAGCACTAAAAATAAAGATGGCACATTTTGTGTAAGAAAACCAAAATAGACATCATTTGGTTAATGGAAAAAATATGGGAACAGAAACATCACACCAAAAATCAGGAATGGTAGACTGGAGCCAGATCATGAAAGGCTTCAAATCAGGAGCAATAAGTAAACAGTGGAACTTCCTGAGAAAAGAGTGATGTGGTCATCTGTTTTAAAATGATTGCTTTGCCAGCTATGTGGAGGATGTCCTAGAGAGATACACAGCATAATTGCCTACAGGATATCTAGATAGATAGATAGATAGACAGAAGACAGACAGATAGATACCCTCTAAAAAATAGGTAACTTTGAAAAGTAGACAATTATCCAAATTCACCAAAACTATTGTGAACAGGCCCTCTCAAAGGCTTAAAAGAAGAAGACATAAGACAAATAAGTTTATAAAGGCATCGTGCAACAAGATGATGAACCAAATAGCAAAACAAAATAAAAAACTTGTGTGGAAGGAGACATAAGCTTAGTGGCAAACACTGACTAGGAACAGAGATAAGAGAAAAAAAACTATAAAAAGCAGACATGAGATCATATTTTTTTTTAAAATCACATCAGTGAGACCATTAAATAGACCCTCAGATCATATTTGAATTACAAAACAAGTCAACATAATACAAGACAATAAGTGAAATGTACTATAATTCACACTGAGTCATCAGAAATAGGTTAAAGTACAATGAATATACTCTGTTGTAGAAGATCTCCAACTAAAATGGCACAAACAAAAGTTTTAGAGCTTTCAAGGGGTAAACTTTAATTATCTGGAAAATTCACTTATGTGGAACACATAGTCTTCCAACATTGCCAGAAGAATAAGGTGTTAAACCGTAACATATTTTAAAAGTAGCTTACCATCTGTGCCTATTAAAATCCAAATTTAACATTGTTTTCACTTATACAGCTATAACTATAAATACTAGTGATTAATGTGGATCCTTAGATTTTTCATCTTTTGTGCTGACCTATGTCTTGGAACTTTCCGAACATTCTTAGAGGTAGTTGTTTTCCTCCATTTCACAAAGAAAGAAATTAAAGGCAGAGGGTTGATGAGATGTGCAGAATGCATAGAATCCAGGCTCTATTCAAATTTAGGATAAAGTCCTCCCTTACTTGGTTTATATTGGGGTCACTAGGAATTGGGTATTAGTGCAACTTCTAACTGTGTTTCTGATAGTATTATAATTTTCTCTAAGACTTTGGGAAGCAGTCCTGTTTTAGTTAAATTTGTTGTAATCATGTTCTGTAGCAATAGTTAGAGATGTTGGCAGCATTATTTAGTAGAGGGATAGAGAGAACTAACTGCAGAGTCATGAAGATTTGACGCAAACTCCTGACTGACACATCCTGGTCATGTCACAAACCATTAAACCTGTTAGTGAGAGCCAGGGATGGCAGAGGAGGAAAGCAAGTGTATGTTCAACTGACATACTCAAGTGCCAGGTACTACACTAAGCACTTTACAAATATTATTTGATTCTCACAACTATCCTATGAGAGAGGTGCTATCATTTCCCCATTTTACAATAGAAGAAACTGAGGCAAAGAGAAATACAGTCATTTGCTTACGGCTCTGGAGAAGCAATTTGAATTTGGTCTTCCTGACTCTAAGCCCAATACTCTCTCCAAAGTGTCACCTCATCATGTGGATGCTGGGCTTGGAGTCAGGAAAACTCTCAATTGTGTTCCTGACAGTTATCAGTTGGGCAAGTCATTTAAATCTTGTGCCTCAACAACATCTTTCCATATCAGTGTCCTTCCCTGACTATTACTCTTCTAAATGTGCTTTCTTTCCTATTAGAAAGTTCTTAAAAGCTTCTTGAGGGTTGTCCTTGCTTTTCCTTGAGCTTTTGTTTTCATTAGTCACTGTGTGTGACAAAGAGTAAGTACTTAATGGATGCTTTCTTCATTTATTCATTCACTAATGAATTCATTCATACTATTTCCATCTTCACTAATTCAATCATTCACATTCATTTCACTAGTTGCTTCATTAATTCACATTTTCACTAATTCATTCATTCATATTCACTTCACTATTTTATTCACTAATTCACATCTTTACTAATTCATTCATTCACATTCATTTCACTAGTTGATTCACTAAATCACATCTTCTCTAGTTTGTTCATTTCTATTCATTTCTGAGAGTCCTCAGTGGCTAGGGAAACGACCTGGGAGTTAGAAAGTGCTGAATTTATATCTGGTCTCTAACATACAATTGCATTGTTACCTGGGACAAGTCTATGCTTTCTAGGTAACTGTATGGTAGTACTCTGTAACAACAAAATTATAAGTCCAGTCCCTGTCTCCCTCTCCTCTCCCTCTCCCTCCTTTCCTCCCTCCTTCTTTCTGTCTCCTCTCTCTCTCTCTCTCTCTCTCTCTCTCTCTCTCTCTCTCTCTCTCTCTCTTTTTCTCTAAATGTGCTCTCTTTCTCTCCCCCTATCTCTCTCCCTATTTCAATTGTGTATTTCTTTCAAACAGAGGCCATTGAATTACATTTATTCACATAGTCCATAGTATTTATCGTGGAATATAGCACACAGTAGGTACTTAATAATATCAAACAACCTCACCAAATCTTTCTCAGACTAACACTCCAAACTTCACCAAAGAAAGCCCACATTAAACAAAATTTCCATCTTCTCTGTAACTGTCAAAATACCAAATGGACTTTTTGAGATTTCACCTTTTTCGATTTCTATGACAAGAACAAAAAGTCACAACTATAAGAATGTTATTACTTGCCTAAGAAAAATGGGATCTTCAAAAATTGACCAGATTTTGTTCATGCTGCTCTTTCAGATTCAACAAGTCAACAGAGTAGAACATTTTAAATGATATTTTAATGGGATTTTGATGGACAGTCATATCTCACTGCCATAATAATAACTTTATCCCTGGCAGTCCTGCTCTAGGCCACATCTTGGCATCCTCAACAGTTATGTCTGTGGCGCATAAGCTCTGGTAGGTCCTATGAAGTGGAAAAGGTTTTAAGCAGTGAATCATGTGGTGTAATGGGTACAATAACAACAATAATGAACTTGGTCTCAAGAATACCTGGGTTCATATCCTGCCTTAGGTATAAACTAGCCATGCGATTCTGGGAAAAAAATTTATGTTGTTTCTCTATACCTGTTTTTTTTTTTTTTCATTGCTATGTAATACCCTCTGAGTTCTACAAATTCCCAGGAAAACCTTCCTGTCTTGCTACAAGGGGGGCATGACATAAAATGACAAGATTGGACAGGTGACTTCTAAGGTTTCTTCAGCTCTATTGATCCTTTTGATCCGATCAACTGTTTATATATTACTGGATGATCATCTGTTCCAGGCCCAGCAAAATGCTAGCTCCTTGAGAGTAGGGACTTTTTTGGTCTTTATTTCTTCAGTGATGACACTGCAAACATAGTTAGGACAAAATAAACACTTGTTGAATTGGTTCATTGGAGGACCAGCTCAGCTAAGGCATTCATTATAACAAACTTGGTTACTGGCTATTTTCCCCTAAAGTAAAAATGGAGAGCTTGTGATCTACACTGAAGAACAAACTACATATTGATGAAATCATGGATCTAAGAAATAATAGAGGGATAATACTTTGCATGTGTATGCATGTGTGTATATAAGTTGATTTATATTTTGCCATGGCAAAGTTGTGGGGTTTTTAAATATAGTTTCTAACTTAAAACTCAAATAGTGTTGGTGGTACAATATTATTTTCTTAATTTTTGAAGATGAGGAAATTGAGGTTCATAAAGATCAAGTAATTTTTCAACTCTACATAGGCAGGAAATGAGTGGTTCAGGTCTAGATTGTAGATCTTCTGATTCTTAAACATGTCTTCTACTAGATGTCTGTCCTTTGAAAATAAATTTAGGCAAAGTTACATCAAAGATCCAACATCACAAAATTTCAGTTAGAAGAGTCTTAGAAGTTTATGCTAATCTTCCTGGTATTTTAATAATAGAAATTAAGAGTACTTCCAATTTTCTAACAATCTAATTAATCTAAAATCTTGTTAATGTGGATATTCCCACAGACTGATCACAACTCATCCATATCTGCCGTTCATTCTTTACTTTTTGTCTATTCTCTCTTATTTGTTCAACCTGAGGGGTTTGCCTAACATTCTGGGGTGCTTTCTTGAGTTATATTCACATGACATAAATACTAATGGAGCATATAGGTTGTCCATCGATTGCCTTTCCCTCTTACCATATAAGCACATCATCTTGTCAATCATACATTTCTTAGATGACATTCTCTATATTCTACATCATTTCTTTTTATAGTATAGCATAGTCTGTGGGCACACACACACAGACACACACACACACACACACACACACACACACATACACACACACACACACACACACACACCAGGTTAGTCTTCATTATAATTTGACCAATCCTCAACTCCAATTATTTGAAAAATAAAGTATAGCATTATTTGCAGCCATACAAACCATAAAAACTTAATAGTAAAAAAATATGATATTTCAGAATGAAGCTTGAGATCATCAAAAGAACTTGTCAATTTACCACAGGTAACGCAACCAGTTTTCTTTCTCCAGTTCAGTTTAGGGTTCAATTCAATGTTCATATATAGTTTCTGTTCTAGATATTTCATACACACACACACACACACACACACACACACACACACGAAGAGTAGTAGATATTCCAGCAAATTATGTTAATTCTTTGCCCGAAGGCTGCAGTAAAAGTCATTTGTATTTACACTTGAATCAGAATAACAAAATTTCTCCTAGAGCACCCTGAGTGAATGTTGAGTCTATGACAAGACAGTTTGCCTGCAAAGCTCATTCCTCTGTTTCCTCCAGATTTTCCCAGGAAACAGAAAATTTGGCACCTATTTTCCTTCATATATGCTTGGAGTATGTTATATCTGCAATGTTGGCTCAAACTCCAAAATCCTGAGTTAGCTACGATATCAGGCTCCATCTTCTGAGTCACCAAATTTTACTCCCCACAAGTATGGCATGAGGTCAATTAATTGAACACATCCTAATTATGCCTGAAAACTCTAGAAATCTATATTCCTTTTGTAGACAAATCACTAAACATGGTATCAGTTTATGGAATTGTGAAGCATTTCTGGATCAAATTAGACAACTACAATTGTAGGACTGATGTGTGGAAGTTAGTTTTGAAGCCAAAAGCTGAATTTTTTTTTTTTTTTGCTAATTCTGGTAACTTGGACATACTCAGGTCACAGTGTTCCATTATTAGTAGCAGATGATCTGAAAAAGGAAACATAGGGTCTAAAAGCAGAAGACATTTAGAAACTTTAAAAGGGATTCTGAAAGCTCAGAGATGTCAACAGAAAGAATTCAACAAATATTGGTTAAGTTGGTTCAATGCGACAATACTAGAGATAATATGGAGTGAGAGGGACCTGGACTGGAATAAACTTGCTCAAGGTCCATCTCTGACCCACCCTGCATCAGTTAATTTTCTAAGTCTAGACGTTTCATAGAAAGTATGTACCTGTATTGGTAGAGAGAGTACCCTTACTTGGAAGTTCTACAAGCCAATAAAACCAAAGGATCTAGTCCCTATTCATTGTATGGAAATCATATACTTACCTTCATTCAATACTCATCTCAGATACAACCTTTCTCAAGAGGCCTTTCAGACCCCTTCTTCCACCACCCCTACTATTCACTCCTTCCCTCTGAGATTATCTTTTCTTTTCATTGTGTATATCTTGTATGTCATAGTTGTTTGTCCATTCTTTTTGCCATAAGATTGTGAGCTTATTGAGAATGGGTACAGTATTTTTGTCTCTGTTTTTGAATCCCTAGCACTTAGCAGAATGCCTGATACACAGTAAATCTTTACTAAATGCCTATTGACTTACTACCTCTTGTCTTCCTTTCTCCCCTTTTTCATCCATTCTCTTCCCTTTACTTCTTTCTTCTCTATTCTCTTTTTCTCTCCTCTTATTTTGTTTTTTCTGGTCTTCTTACTTTTCTCTTCTCCCTACTTTTTCTTTAATAATCACATTCACTCCTTGGCTTCAACTTTCACCTATTTATTCCCAAACTCATATCTTCAACATGACTTCCCATCTGACATCCAAATTCATATTTCCAAATGCCAATGGGATATTTTTTCCTGGATGAAACACCTCAAATTCAACCTATCCAACATTTCTTTCACTTTTCAACCTTTCTGTCACTGCACCACCAGTTCATTCACCTAAACTCTCATAGTGAAGATCTTAGTGTTTTCTCTGGGCACCCCAACCCCCTCAACTCTCATATCCAAGTGTCTACTAGGTCTCATTAATTCAACCCAGATATTCTTTCTCAAAAATATCCTATTTTTCTTATTCCCCTGGCCACCACCAGACATTTACTATCATCCTACTGGGATTGTTGCTTTAAACATCTTTTTTTTTCCTTTTTCCTTCCTTTTACCTGTTTTTTACTCTTCTAAATGAAGCTGAAAGTGACCTTTTATTTGTTGTATTCAATGAAAAACATTTTATGTCCCTCTGGAAGAAACCATACCACTGTACTGGTGTAACAACTTCCATACAGGTAAAGATTAAACTTGTTGAGAAAAAAGGTCTAACACCTTTAAAAACAGAACTGAAGTTCTGTTGCTGAAGTAATTCCAGTGAGAATTGGGCTCAAATTGAAAGGATTGAGATAAAGAGACTGTAAAATGTGGATTTCTAGTTGAAAACATGGCAAGGATAGGAACTCGTTAACTGTTTATTCATTTGCTCACTCAATTAGCATCCGTTACAAATCAACTATATAAAAGGTGAGTGGCAGTCTTGGCAAGAGAGAGTTTTTCTCTGATTCAGGATGACCTGGACTTGAATGTCACCTCTGATACCTATGAACTATATCATCCTATCTAAGTCCCTTGTATTGTCAGTACCCTCAAGCAACTGTAAAAGATTACCATTACTCATTTACTACAAGAGAAGGAATTTCCTTGCTGTGAGTTCCCTAGAAAAATGAAATAATGGATCTACACCAATCATGTAATAAATGCTAAGGATACAAATAATTGAAAGGAAAATTTCCTTCAGTTTAAATTATCTCAGGAGAAAATGTCTTGTTCATTGACAAGTTAATATAAGATATGCACAAAGTAAGTACATAGCAAAATTGTTTATAACAGCTCTTCTTATAGTGACAAAGATTGGAGACTAAATAGGGGCCCATCAATTGCAAATCATTGGATGAATCATGATATATGAAAGCAACAGAATACCACACTGAATGATAAGAAATGATGAAAGGGGAAGTTTCAAAGAAATCTGAGAGGACTTGCATTAACTGATGTAGATTGATGTGGGCAGAAGCAAAATGTTGTAGAAATTGTACAAATGAACAAATGTGAAAGATTCAAGAGTTCTGATCATCTCAATATTCTGTTAAGATTCCAGAGGACCCATCTACTGAAAGAAAGGTGATGGAATTACAGTAAAGAATGAGAAATCCTTTTTTTGGAACATTGTTGATTAAACATGTTTGTTATAAAGATTTTCTTTTCCTTTTTATAGCATAAAGAAGAAAGTGAGAAAAGGTTGGAGGAAAAAATAGATTTTCTTAATATCTGAACAAAATAATTAAAAAAAAAACAAAGTTAACATGAAACATTTAGGAGTGCTGACAAAAGAAATATCCGAAAGATTTCATATAGGAGATGGCATCAAAGATGTGCTCTGAAGAAAGTTTATGATTCTAAGAGGCATGCATGAGTGTTAGTCTTGAAAACTGATCCTGACTGAAAGAAAAGTATTTTGGGGTTAGACCAGGCTCATCCATAATAACCCTACAGAGAAAAGACATGGATTTTCCTTTCTGTATCTTTTTTGTCCTGACCTAGAAGAAGAAAACAAGAAAGGCTAGATGCAAGATATAAGGAAGACAAATAAAGATTTAATATGCTTGAGATAATTCCTGGTCCATCTTGGTTTTATAGATTGTCAATAAAATAGTTCTTCTTAGTTCTTGGCTGGTATATAAGCAAAAGAAAAAAAAGTTTCAAAGAAGGGTGTTAGGCTGTGTTAGGGTAATCACATAATTACACAGTTGCCATCCAGAGGCAGCAAACTGAAATGTGAAGCCTTTTCAGTAAATGGGCTCCAAGCCCAGAAGTCCAGAAATACTAAGGTTTCAAAACAGGATAGAACTTCCATGTAACCTTTGAATGGCATTGCCCAGTTGCAAATGTAAGTAGGATTCTATAGCCAGGTTAGGGAATATTTTGTTTTTGTCATTGTACTCCAAGTACTTGAAATAATACTACGTAGACAGTAGATATTTAATAAGTGCTGACTAAATTGAATTGAAGAAGGAAAAGCCCTCAAATTAGAATGTAGTGTGACTCATTTTTACCTAAGAGACTCAATTTGTACACAATTTCTCCCTATAGAACTATTTCCTGGCCTCTGAGAGACCAGAACTGACAGTCAGCCACTCATGACCAAGGCTACTGACAGCTGCAGAGACAATTAAAATGCTGGAGGGTTAGCTGAAGACTAAGTGAGTTAATCCCTGATCCTTCTGATTCTCTAGAGTGAGATTATAATGAGAATGGAAGCATATCAGTTGCTTAGTAGAAAATAAATTGCCCCTGTCTAAATTATTAATTCTCTCCTCTCAGCTGTACCAAAGGATTTTCCCTTTTCAGATTGTGTTGTGTTAAGAATTAATTACCTGTGGGGGCAGCTAGGTGGTGCAGTGGATAGAGCACCAGCCCTGAAGCCAGGAGGATCTGAATTCAAATTTGGCCTCAGACACTTAATACTTCCTAACTGTGTGACCTTGAGCAAGTCACTTAACTCCAATTGCCTCAGCAAAAAGAGAGAGAGAGAAGAAGGAAAAAGAAAGACAAAAGAAGAAAGAAAAAGAAAGGAGAAAGGAGGAAGAAGAAGAAGAAGAAGAGAGGGAAGGGAAGAGAAGGGAAGGGGAGGGAAGGAAAAAAGAAAAAGAATTAATTGCCTAAGTGGAATTGTGTTTGGCCCAGCCAGAGTTGGATTTGTTTCAGATGGTAGCTGATCTACCTTAGAGCTTTAAGTTTCTGCTACTGAAACAAAGGGTTTTCCTTTACTCAAATCTGGTTGGTCCATGTCTGGACAGATGTGTGTCTTCTTAGCTTGACTGAAAAGTGACACAACTACTACTGCCCTGGTCAGACCTCACCTGGATTATAGTTTTCTTGGCAATGATTTCAGGACACTGAGATGCTGGACAGCACCCAGAGGAGATCAACCAAAGTAGTTGAGGGCCTTGAATCCATATCAGCTGAACAAAATAGGCATTGTGGAAAAGAGAATATCAAAGATGATGTGCTATCTCTTTCCAAAATTTCCAGAAAGCTATCTTATGAAAGAGGGGTGTAAATTTTTTCTGTTTGACCCCAAAACAAAGAACCAATACCAATAGGTACAAGTGGTAAAGAGGCCAATTCAGATTTAATGTCAAAACAACTTTTTAATAATTATTGTTGTTGCTGTTCAGTTTTTTCAGTCCTGTTAAATTCTTTGTTGTTTGGCAAAGATACTGGAGTGATTCGCCATTTCTTTCTACAACTCGTTTTAGAGATGAAAAAACTGAGACAAATAGAGTTATGGGACTTACCCTGTCACAGAACTAATAAGAGTCTGAGGGCAGATTTGAACAGAGAAAGATGAGTCTTCCTGACCCAAGACCCAGTCTTTATCCAAAAGGCCACCTAAGTGCTCTTCTTAATAACTGGAACTAAGAGAAGATTTGTAGAGAAGCAGAGCCTTCCCCTTCTTTAAGTAGACCACTTATTGGATCAATTACTGTGTTCTTATATGTATGGTATGGGTTGAGTTTCCTTACAGATGTCAAAATCTATGATTCTATTAATTTGGGGCACCACTTTTTATCAAGGACATTGACGAAGAAAGGAGTTTGAAGAGGAGGGCAATCAGGAGAGTAAAGGGCTTTAATATGGGAATTATTTGAAGTAATTAGGATTGTTATTTCACAGAAGAAAAAAGATTTACCAGAGCATGATCACAAATTCAAAGGGAAGTCCTACAGAACAGGAAATAGATTTGCTTAACTTGGCTCTAGAAAGAAACAAAGAAAACTAAATTCAAGTGGAGGAAAGTTGTAGAGAGACAGATTTAACCTTAATAATTGGAAAATATTTCAAACAACTAGAGATCTTCCAAAGTGGGATGGGCTGCTTTTGGAAGTTGTGGAAGCTACTCCATTATAGGACTCTAAGAAAAAGAGGGCTGGTGTGTGTGTGTGTGTGTGTGTGTGTGTGTGTGTGTGTGTGTGTGTTGTGATGGTAAGGGGTCTTTTGAGTGGAGGATTATAACATCTAACCTATCTGCTCCCACAGAGCTTTGTAATCCCTTGCCTCATGTAAACTAGATGCTTAGAACCCCTGAAACCCATTAGAAACTAAATTTTATGCCTGGGGAGTATAACAACACAAGTTCATTTGGTGCCAAAGTTTTATCTTCCATTTTATGGATATTCCAGCCTGTCAGACTTGGTGAGTTCCCTTGCATTCTATCAATCTGCTGTGTGGACAGGCAGTTCTGGAAATCTATCAATCATATTATACAGTTCTTCAGTATTATGTCAAATAGACTACAAGTTTTATTATAACCTGTTTTTATAGAAATTATATAGATCCCATGCTACAAAGATACACAAGCCCAGAGTTTTTGAGATGAGGGCATAATTTTACATTTCTACAATCTCTGTGTGTCCTCTTATCATATGAACCAAGATGTCAATCTTGGAGTGCAGTTCAGAATTTGCTTTACAAATTCATTTTTTTCCCTCTAAAAGAGTTTAAAGTTGGAACTAAATGCAAATAGCATCATAGAATAAATTGGAATATAAACTAATAGAACTGAGTTAATGCCAAAGTGTTGATACATCTAATACAGCTTATTACCACAGGAAGTATGCCCACTGGTCAGTTAGAGATCTCATTATTTACAGAAGAGAAAGATATCAATGACTAACTCCAAGGAAATATAATTTATCTGCTCTAAAATGAAATACCATGAACATCTTAGATCTTTTCTAGCTCTGAATGACATTACCTTTAAAAAAAATTAAGGGTTCTACTTGTATAAGTACTCCAGCAATCCAGTGGAACTAAATTTTCATCAATGTGATTATTCCGACCAATGAACAGATCATGAGCCATGCATTCGTCTTTACTGTGTAACTCTCAATATCATCCCAGAAGTTCACCATAGGGAGTCTAGCTAATATGATGAGACCTTCCTTAAGTTCTCTTGTCCACATTAAAATAGCAAGGGAACACAGGACATGTCCATCTATCAGATATTCTTTCTTCTTGCCACATGATTAGAAAGCATAAATACTTTTTAAAAAACCATACATTTCCTTGATAACATGCTTGACTCTGTTTCTCCTTCATAATTCATGGGATCATGAGATCACAGATTTAGAATTAAGAATTTTTGAGATCAACCAATAAATTCTCCCTCAGATTTTACAAATGAGTAAATTGAAATGTTTGAAGGGTTCTGTGACTTGGACAAAGTCACAAAGATAATAAGTGGAACCAGGATTTAAATTCAGGTGCTCCACTGTCAAATCCAGTACTTTTCCCACTGTATTATATCATGTCTTACAAGTATTTCGTGCCCATTATATGACTCCTTATTGACCTTTGAATGATCCTCAATTTAAGTTCTTCAGAAACTGTGCTGCTTTGTGGTGCACAGACATATAACATCCCTAAAAGAATAGCGATATTTTTAATGGGGCTTTGTTAAAATGAATGGAATGGTTTTGTTCAAAAATTTTTCCAGATCTAGAAAATACACAAAATGTATTCTCTATCAGTAACATTTCCAGTTTAGTACTATGGTATATATATATGTATATTTTCCTTCCCAAGCTAAGAAAATCCATATATTACCAGAAAATTAAATAGTGTTGAATGCTAGGGATTGAAGTGTTTGAAGGGTTCTGTGACTTGAACAAAGTCACAAAGATAATAAGTAGAATCAGGATTTAAATTCAAGTGTCAACCCCAGTTAAAAAAAAAACCATCAACAACTTTGGAAGCAATTTAAAAGAGAAGCTGTAGACAGCCCAAATGATCAACACAATGACTTGGGTACTCCATTATGTAATCTATGGAGACAAGCTTCCAAATTCTTATTGATTTTACAAATAAAAATGGACTCTGTGGCTCCTCTACTCCCACACTCTGCCTCATCTTATTTTATGTTGGCAAAAATCAGAAATTCTCCTTAGGAAAAAATCTTGGCATAGGAGGAGTCATAATAGAGATGCTTTGGTGACACTGTGTAGGTAATTACATAAAGAACCAAACACCAACAAAAATAACCACCCTAAATAACCCTGGTGCTGTAATTTGTGACTTTTATAAGTACATTTAGTTGACTGGGTCCAAAGAAAAATAAAGCTTCATATGCAATCAAAAAACCAATGCATAAGGCCTGTCTAATTATGTACACTAAGATCATTACCCTTTCCATGATGGTATTGATAATAGCAGAATTTAAACTACTTTAAATTCATTGCTCTAAATTATTATTAATAAAAATCCATTAAGGTCATTTCTACCTGAATTTGAGGCCCAAAGAATATGTTTTCTTGATGTGTAAACAAACTATTCCATAATTAATGAATTAAAGCCTGAAATTTGCACACATATACACACATCAATATCTATGACAGTAGCTCCATTAGCACCTTCTTAAGGGAAGAAATGGTATCTCAGCATTATAGTTTTGCCCAGAGAACCTAAATGAGGCTCTAAATAAGATGATTTTATTGATGTCCTGAGTTATTAAACAACAGAAAATGTGCTCGGCACTAAGGACACACAGATAAACATAAAAGAATTTTGTTATTCAGTACTGTCAAACTCATCGTAATCTCATTTGGGATTTTCTTGGCAGCCCATTTTACAGATAAGGAAACTGAGGCTAACAGGGTTAAGTGACTTTCCTAGGTTCACAGAACTAATAAGAGTCTAAAGCCAAGTTCAAACTTGGGAAGATGAGTCTACCTGACCCCAGGTCTGGATAGTGTTCTATCCACTACACGAACCTAGCAGTCTCTTTTTTAAAAAGAGTATTAGCCCTAAATTCATGGTGATATTGGGGAACGAGTGAGGAACAACACAGAAGGAGGTAGATTTTTTTGTGATAAAAATTTATTTCAAATGAAAAAGAATAATAATGGCATTCTGCAAAGAAGAAGAAAGCACTCAAATTGGACTTTGCAGAAATCAGGCTTTTTTGTTATTGTTGTTGTTATTCTGATTTGGGTAAACCTAAGCCTGGCACCGTGACTTTTAGTAAATGCATGTTCAATGAATTAATCAGATACTTTTCAAAAAGCATTGTAAAATAATTTAAGCTTTTGGTATCGCCATGGAAAACATTTGCTGTAGAGATAGGTTCGTTTGATATTCAATACCATTATCTGCTAGGGAAAAAAAAATCTGAATAAACTCAGAGGAAAAGTATTTAGGCAAGCTGAACTGAGACTTCTTAATCCCTTCAACACATACATCTCTGTACCAATAATGTAGAACTACAAAACTTGATCTATGGGAGTTGCCTCTTTCCTTGGAGGCTGCTCTGTACTCAGAACAGAAAAATTGAGATGCTGAAACTTAGCTTTAAAAAGGGTAGAAAATGCAATTTCTTCTCTATAAGGAAAATTTCATTCTCTACATTTCAAAATCACAGAATCATATTCATAAAATCAGAGAGAACTAATTGAATCTAATTATCTCATTTTAGAAATGAAGACACTAAAACTGAGAAAAGTTAAGCATCTTACAGAAAGTCACACAGAAAGGAAACCTAAAATCTACTGCATCACATTGTTGACAATATTTCTAAAAATATTAGTGAAAATACAATAATCAGAAAGTATGGGTTGAGTTAAAGAAAAATATTTTTAATACATTTACATTTATAAATATGTAGTTAAATATATTTTAAACACATTTTGACTATCACTATGCTCATTGTAGATTCAAAAAATACTTTGGAAATGAATTAAGAGTAAATAGTGGTGCAATGGCTAGGACTTGATACCTGGAGTCAGAAAGATCTGAATTCAAATACAGCCTCTGACATTTACTAGCTGTGTGATCCTGAACAAGTCACTGAACACAATTTGCCTCAGTTTCCTCACCTGTAAAATAAGCTGGAGAAGAACATGGCAACACTTCAGTATATATGCAACTCCAAAAGAGGGCTATAAAAATCAGACATTACTGAAAATTAGTCAACAATAATGAGTTTCAAAATATGTAAATAATCATAAAACAGGAAAAGGGAAAAAAACTGCAAAAAAGAATTAATATTCTTTGAGTATTTATATCTAATAATCTATGTTGACAGAGTAAAATTGGATCTTATTTTACCCCTCAGACTTCCATTAATTGTGCTGCACATATATTTTTATATCATTTAATCTAGAGTTTCACAGATTTGAAAGCAGTTTTAATAATGAGCAGCTCCACTTCCTGTAAGAAAAAGTCCCAGAGGATACTTTGTTGATATTGAACTGTTTTCAGATTTTGCTTATTCTAAATTTATTGGTTAATCATTATATCACTATAGAAAGTATATAATTCAAGGCTTTTGTGTTTTGGCATGTGTGTGTGTGGGTGGGGAGGAATAGAGGGAGGAAGGGAGGGAAAGAGAGAGGGAGAGAGAGGGAGAAAGAGGGGGATATAATGGGAGGAAGAGGAGAGGGAGAGGGGGAGAGACCAAAGGAAAGAGATAGAGAGTTGGGTGGAGTGGATTATCAGTACAATATTGATCAATTGTTTCCTCTCAAACAGCTAATGAAATCACAGAAGATAAAGAGCAGGAAATAACGACATAATGACATTAAAAGTATTAAGGTCTTAAAATGTCTATAAAGAAGGGTTTACAATCTGTAATGCTTTTACAAGATGTGAAGTCCCCCAATAAAAATTGATGGAATTAAAGAGTTGCTAGCCATTGACTAGCTAAGAATTCCCTATGCCTTTTTGCCTTTTAGAAAGCAGGAGAGCCTCTCTCTCTAAAAAGTTAGTGAAAATATAAAATAGCTCTGAGGAACAATGATTCTTAGTCACAGAAAAGAGGCAGACATTAAAGAAGAATACAAGTTTTGTGTCTAAGGAAGAGAGATTTTTCTTTCCTAAATCTCTCCCTTCATTGACCATGGAAGTCATTTGACTTAACTAATCACTATCAGTTGCCAACTTTGTACCTATTAGGGAGCAGACCAAGGCAATTGAGGCAAGAAATGGTTCTTCAGAGTAAGAACTCTGTTGGTTGAGAGGAGAGTCAGTTTTGGTCATTGGGACTTGAACTAAAGAGAAGAACCAATCTAGAAAGGATTGCTGAGGAGCCATCTAGCAGAGATCATGCACTCAGGGGAAGGAGTAAAAGGGCTACGAGAGAAGAGAAAGGACCCATAGTTCCTTATTTTGGCAGCACTGTGTCCTCTGGCTATTAAACTTCAGAAAGCATTTCCCAACCTACAAATATAACTATGGAGTGGGGAGGTAAATCCACAAGGAATTACTAATTCACACATATATTCATACAAAGATATGCCAATAAAAACACACACACACATATATATGTGTGCATATCTAAATATGTACACATAGACATTCATATCAGCATAGAACAGTGGATAAAATCCCACCCTCAACATCAGAATAACCTGGGTTCAACATATTAAGAGGTAAACCTTTTGTTTAATCTGTCAACATTAATTCTGTCAATATTTTTTCATATATAGTTCTATGTATACAAAATGCATGTCTTGCTCAAAAAAACATAAGGCCCTTAAAATAAGGAGTGTTTCACTTTTTATATTTGTCCTCAGACAACCTAAGAGACTCTTTCTCTATAGCTCCCACAATAGTCCTCTTAACTAGTCTAGTTAAATGTATGTTCTTCCTTTCAATTTCTGTTAAATGTCAACAGCTTACAGTCAATTTGTAATATGTCACAAAATTTGAATGTGGACCTTCAACTGATGAAGTTCAATACACAAGACCCTCTATGACAGATTTGAATTGTTCTCAATTCTAGCTCTGAAGGGATTCAAGAAAGAGAAGGCCCATCATCTTCCTTACTAACTTGTTAGTGGTAGTCATCTTCCTAGCCAGTCTGAATATCTCTCTCAGTGATGTATAAGCCCTTTTCTTCTTATATTCACAGTGAGAAAAATCACAGCTTGTAGCCCCTCAGACAATTAAAGACAAATATTAAGTCACTGTTGAGTCTCCTTTTCTCCATACTGAATAATGCTACCTCCCTTAACTTTTTCTCAGAGGTCCTATTTCTGTTTCTTGAATAATTCTTTATGCTCTTTGAACTCTTTCCAATTTCTCCATACCCTCCTTAAGAACTGAAGCCCCAAACTTAGATAAATACTCCAATGAATTTAGGCAAAATATTTAGCTATCATTCTGGTGTAATAGGTCCATCTGAGTAAGAGCTTTATTTCCCAAGATACCCCTGATTTCCACAAGGGCCATTTGCCTGAAGCTGGGAAAAAAGAGAAAATGGAAGCTTTATTTTCTGGACTCCTACCATGAGTACTGGCAATAAAAGTTTTTGTTTGTTTTGGGTTTTTTTTTTTTTTTTTTTTTTTTTTTTTTTTGCTTATTGGATTATTCCATGTGGAGCCAGGAGATGAGAGACACTCTGACTAGTGAAATTTGGTCAATAACTTCAGAGATAATCAAAATAAACAATCTGCTCCACCCAAATTCCTTTGTGAGAAGGAGGAGTAAAAGAATGACAGCCTCCCCTCAAATCTGAATTATACTGACACCTGCTCGCTCCCCATAGGAGTATAGATAGACAATTGGAAAGACTGTCAAGAGGCCATCAAATCCAATAAAGGCCAAAATGGAGGGGAGGGGAGGTGATTTACCCAATAAGGTCTTATAGTTAGTAAGTAGCAAAGATATCTAGATAGTTCAATAAATAATATCCTGAATTCAGAAAGTCTCATCGCCTTAAATTCCAATGGCCAGATTTATTAGCTATGTAATCTCAGACAAATCACTTAACCCAGTTTATCTTAGTTCCTCATCTGCAAAAATGAATGAGAGAAAGAAATGGCAAAACACTGCAGTATCTCTGTCAAGAAACTCCCAAATGGGGTCATGAAAAATTGGACACAATTTAAAAATGACTGATCAACTGAAAAGTTGGATTCCAACAACCTAGACAGAAGTAGACACTATTTGGATAAAACTGACTGAACATGGTATTTTTCAATTTTTTTTAAAACCATATTGGCAAAGTAATCCGGTTGCTTAAATTTATCCTGTGAGAAATAGGATGCAATGTTGTTTTAGAGGCAACTAGATGGCACAGTGGAGAGAGAACTAGAGCTAGAGTTATTAAGATCTAAAGTCAAATTCAGCTCCAGATATTTAGTTGCTCTGTGACCCTGAACAAGTTACTTAAACTTCTGCCTCAGTTTCCTCATCTGCGCTGTGTGGATAATAATAGCACCTACTTTCCTGTTGGAATCCTAGTGTTAACTCAACTTGAAACAAGGTGATAACTCAAAGGAGATGTTAGAATCCTAGTGTTAACTCAGTGGAATTGATACAATGCTTATGTTCACACTTTTAGAGAGCTCATATAGGCAAGATGTATTTAAGTACTCACTGGAGTGCACACGTTTGGGAGATTTCAGAATTTAGTATGAAATATCCGAAATCACACCTCCCTTGAAGCTCTTAGGGCCAGAGAGCACTCTGGGGGAAAACCCATAATCCCACTCTCTCATATCCCACAATCCCACTCTTGGAGAAGGAGCATAAATAGAGTTTCAGGGAGCCAGTCAAATGAGTTACTTCGGAACATTGTCAGGGGTCGGAGAGGAGCACTCTGGGAGATACAGAATCCCACAAGCCCTCTCTCGGAAGTGCAACCAGATTCACTTTCTCTCAACCAACTGTGGTGGCTGGGCTCCTGAACTTCCCCCACTGAGACCAAGCTGGTCTGAAAGGCTCTCCAGAAAGCTAGCTGAGCCCCAAGTGAAGGAGGTAAGAGAGATTCATTCCATTTTCCACCTGGCTGGAAATGGCTGGCTGGAGGCTGAAAGACAAACCTTTGGATTTGGAGACATTCAGAGGGAGCTCTTGGAACCAAGCAGAAAGATAGGCCTCTAAGAAAAGCTAACTGGGCTATATTGAAGGACACAATAAAAGATCTGAACTTTTAGTACCTGGCTGCATTTGGGGTAATTATTGATCTGAACTGATACTAAGGGTGTCTCCAGAAAACCTCCCCAAGAAACCTGCTCCCAGAGAGAACCATTATTATTGTAAAGAAGAAAAACACCACACTTTCCAGGGTTAGTGTGAGGATCAATTGAGCTAGTATTTATAGAATGCTCTGTACCTTTTATATATAACTCTTTATAACTTTAAAAGGTTATATAAATGGTAGCTATATTATCCTGTTGCATCTCTGTGTTCAAGATCTGATGAAATATTTTGAACTATTTTGATGTAAATTCATTGTCTAATCTGTTTGGTTGTTGTTGTTGTTGTTTTTTATTGGGATGATGATGATGTGATGATGATGATTTTTGGAATGAGACCATGATTTTATCATGAGTTGTCATAGATACATACACACACAGACACACATACTTATTTATCACCCCATAGGTCTGATCCTTAGATCCTATCAATTTTGGGGGCCCATTCTGAGTATCTCTCCAGATGTATGTATCTGTTCATAGTTGACACTCCACAGGCAGAGGCTTTGAGACCCCAAGGTTACCTTCATTTCATACTATGGTACAAAAGGAGGAATTTCTTGGAGGAGTGCTTTTTTATTCTTGATCAAAACACAATGCAGCTTTTTTAAAACTTTAGTTCAAAAAAGTATAGCCTGAAACAATAGAGTCTGCATATTGTAGTGATCTTTGTCCCAAACTGAAATTAGGGCATTGCCTTTTAACATCATGTACTCCATGACCTCACAAGCAAAGCCAAAAGGGATAATAAATCCATCAATGTTTCAGAGACAAGAAGTAAATAATTAGAATCCAATACAGTACATGCCTCATCAGAAACTCCAAATCAAAAATGAATTTGGCATATTTCAGTCCTATGATAACCAAAGGATTGAGTTTGAAAACCAGACTGGGGAGAGAAAAAGGACTCTTGATTCTCACATTGACTTGGAATGAAATAGTCACATCATAAGTATGTCTTCCACAATGACCCCAAAACCACAAGAATCGGCATCAAGGAACAGCTAAGAGAGAAAGTGTATGCTAGGGATTCTGGGAAAAGATCATGAGTCCAAAGGTAATGGGTTATGGAGATTACTACAAAGGAGGGAAAGAAAGTAACAGATGTACAGACATTCTTGTTGTTTGTCCTTCATTCTACAAGAGAGCCATGACTTTAGGGAGACAATGCCATAACACGCAAGTGAATTGGATTAAAGTAAGAGAGGGCTGTGCAAAGTCACCTTCCTCATTTTATCCTCCAGACCGTGCAGGGGTTCTTAAACTATGGCCAGCAGGCCAGATGAGGCAGCTGAGGATGATTATCCCCTTCACCCAGGGCTATGAAGTTTCTTTATTTAAAGGCCCACAAAACAAAGTTTTTGTTTTTACTATAGTCCAGCCCTCCAACAGTCTGGGGGATAGTGAACTGGGCCCCTATTTAAAAAGTTTGAGGACCCTTGCTCCAGAGCCATCTGGACCCAGTGGTAAGATATAAATCAAGAATACTGAAGATGTCTCTGGATGAAAAGGGAGATTGTGGCCTTTAGGTCTTGATTTGACTGAGGCTACAACCATTCAGTGATTAAGGTTAGGTAGCAAATGAGGCAAAGAATCTCCATTTTCACCTAGTCCAAAAATATCTCAATAAATAGATGAATCTGGGAGGGGAAGATGCTTAGGGTTTCTGGCCAAGGCAGAAATGACTGCTATTTACATTCAATTTGAGTCAATCAGGACTCAAACAATGACCAAAAGGGACTTGGCTAGGACCTATTGGTAACCAATTAGAATTAGATTGATTTTGGGTTAAGGCCTGGTCTTTAAGAAAGAAATCTAGTCAGTAAACCCCAAGATTTTTTGAAAGGGTTCTTTTGCATTTTGGGAGATGCAAAATTAAAAAAAAAACAAATAGGAACATGGACAACAAATAGGGAAGGAGGAAAAAGTATCATCTTGGTACTTAACACATTGTCTGGCACAGTTACTGCTTAATAAATGCTTGTTAGTTAATTGATCATCCATTCCTCATCTGATAGAAAACACACTCACATATGGAATATGTCTTTGACCAAAGTTAGATATTAATTTAACTGATAACCATACATTTAATTGGACATAGATACATTTCTCTTTGTTAGGTGTTTTCCCCCCAAAAAAATCAAAACCATGGGTTCCTTAACAATATAGAACAGACTCATTAATTAAAGGAGATGTTGTGGACGGAGTAAGAAGAAATATAGCAGAATACCAGAGCTCCACCTTTTTGAAAACCATGTTTGGCAAATATAAACATAGCCAGTCCCCAAGATGGTAACAATAAACTACTATTGGGAAACTCTTTCCAAGGGATTGAATCTGTGATAATCTAGGCCAAAGTCCTTAGAGAAGTTAATTCATTTGTCTCTGGATATCCTATCCATTCCAAGGACCTGATTGGTGATTGAGAGTGTGCGATCTAGCCCCTTTAGCCCAGGATCTCTATGAACTTGCCTAAAATGAAGGATTCTTAAGTGAGGAGTGGGACAGATCTCTGAACATTTTGAAAAAAAAAGTATTTTCATGTCTATTTCCATATAACTGGTTTCCTTTTCAGCTGGGTAGTATGGTAAATAGAACACTGCATACCCTGAGTTCAAATCTGAGCTCAGACACTTCCTAGCTGTTAAGTCACTTTACATGTGTCTTCTTCAGTTTTCTCATTTTTAAAATGAGAATGATAATAGCATCTACCTCCCAAGGTTGTTATGAGGATTAAGTGACACAATACTTGAAAAGATCTTGGAAAACTATCAAGTTACCAGCTTTTATTTCTATAGAAATTTATGTAACACATAGCAAATAATTCAGAAATGATTATTTTTCCCCATTTATTTAAGGTCATCCTTCCACTATCCAGTTGAAATGCCTCTTTCCCTGTTAGATAGTGTCAGTCCATACTGCAGATCTCTTCTATGATCTGCCCCAGCAGGATTGCAAATTATCCACTTACCCTAATACTCTGACCCTTGTTAGGTCTACAGTCTATCTAAGATTAGATATAATTCCTCTTGTTACTAAAAGATTTTGATTACTCTTTTCAGCAAGAAATTGCAGTTAAGTACATAGCCACACAGTCCCCAAACCTCATTTTCTCACAGTTTCTTTTAACTTTTTTTTTAATTTTGACTATGTGACATACGGTTTATACAAAGCTTCTTATTACAAATCACTGTCTCTGACTGAACTCACAATAAAAGACTGTGAAACAATACCACTTGGTGAATATTAAAAGTCTGTCTCATGCTTTTTACAATCCGTTCTATCAGGAGCTAGGGAAGGAATAGTCCAAATATCCTCCTTCACATTCAGAAAAAGCCATCCTTAGCAAAACTCAAGCCAAATTGACCACATTGTGAGTCTTCAGAAGTATTTAAAATCATTCTACTTACACGGGGACCCTTTCTCAGTTGGTACTTGACAAAAATCACTCAACAATTTCTTTCCAAATGACGTGCTATATACTCACTTGCTTTTAAGTAACAACAAACTTTGTATAGCTATTCAAAGACATTGGCATATTCTCTCTCAGATGCCCACAAGAAAGCTCTGTAAACACTGAAAATTGGATAAATAACTGTAAAAGAGGAAGCCTCTGCAATTCCTTTTAGGTCATTTTTCTCTGGCATGATTTGATTCAGAAACTGAGAAAAAATAGGGATATTCAAGTAATATTACTTGTTGATTTCAAAGAAACAGTAAACACCTAATGCCTTTTCTGGAAGCAGGCAAATCCAGTCAGGTTACTTCAACTACATACCACTTAGTTCTACTTCCATACCTCCTGAGATCCTTAGTTGGGTAATAACTCTGATTTTTTTCCCTACATTTTGAAAAAGGAAAATATAGCTTGAAAACATTTATTTAAATGTAGCTTCACCCATTGGAAATGATTCTTCCATTTTAAGAGCCAACATGTTATTTTAGAAGCAAAGATATGAGTCAAGTAAGAAGTCTGTGTCGGATTTTTGCTGTCGCTCAGGAATTTATTAGGGGGTAACTGGAAATGTCAGAAAATGTTATTTGAGTGTATTTCAAAGATATTTGCATGTCTCTTAGTACTGAATCAGATGCATGGAGTAATGATTTTTAATTGTATCATTTCCCTCGGCTTTCTGACAGGGTCTCAAAGCAAACTCTTTCCTAAGTTCTTGCATAGTTATTTCATTTTCAATTTCTAGTCTGTCAAAAGGAAAACAAAATCTAAGCTCAAAGATCAATCAGAGGGTTCAGCTCATCTCTCTGAACTTCTCAAATGCCTCCAATGTGATTCTCTCTCTGAAATTTAATTCTGTTTTTTTCTATTAATTCCTAAAGAATCCTTAACACTAAAGCCAAAAAAAAAAAATTGTGGTACATTTTATTAAATCATGTCTTTTCTTTAAACACAAAATTATACCACTGAACTCAAGAACCTCTTAACTACAAAAGCTAAGAATTAGCTGGGGAAAATATGTGTTATGTGTAAAATTATATCAAAGCTAAGATTTAAAACTGATCTGGAAGTTTGGGAGAAGTCAAAGTAAATGGTAATGAAAAAGGAGTTGGAAAAGACTTATTGAAGGAGATAAGTTTGTGTAACTAAATGGCAAAATAGGAAACCATTTATAGAGAAATAGCAAAGTTGAAGACATAGGCAAGAAAAAGTGTACTTGTAATTGTCCATATTCTTGTGATATTTACCAAGAAAATATATTATATTGATTTTTCCTTTCAGAGGGCATCCAAACTTAAATCATTTTTTTATGCTTGCTTTTGGGAAGTATTTTTATTTTTACTAGGATAACCAATTTATTATTCCAATTTATTCTATATATATATTCTCTTTGCATGTAGTTTGTTTGGGATGTTTTTTTTTTTAACATGTTGCCACTCTCGTTAGAGTATAAGCCCCATGAGAGAAAGGGGAGTATTATACCTTTTTTCTTGCATCCCCAGTATCAACACAATACCTGATATGTTGTTATCATTTGATCATTCAGTCATGTCCAATTCTTTGTGACCCAATATGGGATTTTCTTGACAAAGATACTGAAAGAGTTTGCCATTTTATTTTTCAATGGATTAAGAAAAACAGCTTAAGTGACTTGTCTAGGGTCTCCCTGACTCCAAGTCTGGCACTCTTATCAACTTTACCACCTAGCTGCCCATAATAATATAATAAAACACAAATAATATTAATATGATATTTTTGTATGTCAATATATGACCTACAGAGATCCTTATATACTGTTTTGTATCTCCCTTATCAATCTTAGTTTGATACCACTGTCTTAGACAATAGAAAAAAATTCTCTCCCAAATAATCACATGGATAATTTATCCCTATCCTGTGGTTGAGCCTTCCAAACAATGACTGGTGTGATCAGCTACAACTGGACATATTATACACTGACCCTGACATTATGATATCATTTTAGTCCTCTTCAAGCAAACAACAACAATGGAGATAAGTAATCAAAATAACGGAAGGGGAGGAAGTGCTTTGAAGCACAAGTTTTAAATCCATTTCCTTATTCTGTGTAACCTTGGGCAAGTGATCTCATCTCTTTTTCTCTGGAACTCAATTTTCTCATCTGTAAATGGAGGGAATTGAACTAGATTTCCAAAAATATCACTTCCAGTCCTAAATCAACATGATCTATGAATAAGTTTCTATGTTTTGAACTGAAGCACCCCAACCAAGATACAGTTAAAGTGAATTTATACAAAATAACTTTTTCAAGATTGGTTTTAATTTTGTATCTTTAACATTATGGGAAGTGAAATATTAATGTATGTTATTTATATATATTTTTTTCTGAAATGAATATTTGTAGATATCCATATGACTCTATTGGACTCACAAGTTCATCCTGTAAAAGACCCTGGACCTCAATGACATAAATAATTGATATAATCATCACATGTAAAAAGATCAATAATAGCCTGTGACATGAAGGGCAGAGATCAAAGACAAGGGGCCCTGTTAGAAAATAATCATTTGATAAAAGCAAATGGTTTTCAGAAACGCCTCATTCCAGATCCTCAGCTGCCACTTGAAAAACCCTGAAATTTTACTTGCAACACTACATAGATTGGTGGTATGATGAGATTCAGGTGATGAATTAAAAATGAACTCTATGATATTATAGTTAAAGTTGAAGAAACATCATGAATTTTATCTGACTCAAAATATACAGTTTCATGAATCAAAGCACATTTGTGAAATCATAGAATCTGAAGAGTTGAAATAGATTTGGAAGCAACTTCATCCAATCCTTATACTATAGAAAATCACCTCTAGAACACATCCTACAGGTCTAGAACACATCGGGCCTTTTCTTGAAGCCCTCCAGTATTGGAAGAGATGGGACATGTTCACCCTGGAGTTTTTTTTTTCCCTGTATAACAAACATGTAGTTACACTCTTATTCTATTGTGATCCTCAGGACTTAGTGGGTTTTTCACCACCATACTTTGTATTCAATGTGGTTCATGTTTGATCCTAGCATGATCTATATCAAGGAACTGGCACATAGAATTAAAAAAAAAAAAAAACCTTTGAGAAACAACTAAAAAAAAGAGCTCCAGGAGAGAAGAGACAATGTATACTCAAGAGGAGATTGGCAATGGGGGCAGAAGAGAGCCTGGTTTCACAATGTTCTAACAAGTAAAAGTTCTGGAATTAGTGTGCAATAATTATGGGGAAGAGAGGTCAACACACAAGGAAAGGGTTGATAACATCTTGATAAAAAGAAAGGGGGAAGGAGAAGAGTAAACCCATAAGATTTTGATGTTAAAATTCCTGGGTACAACAAATACTAAATACTTACATATTTACAAGTATGTAAGAATCCAGAAAGACCTTATTAGGGGATAATATAGAAATGAGAAAGACAAAACAATACAATAAAAGAGAAAGAACATTTGCCTTAATCATATTTATGACAAAATAAAATGATTGTTTATGGATCATAAGTTCTGTCAAAATTTAATATGTAACATGATGAATATGATCTCACTCATATGGCCATTCACTCAAATGATACCAATCACCATCTCTCCATGGCTGTCCATCCCATGTCACTCCTCTCTCCACCAATGTCCTCCTATATCTTCCCAAAAGGGAATTGCCCAATATTCTTTTGGGTCTCCTATGTATTCTATATATACACTGTATATATTAAAAGGTTCTGGGAAAAAAAATGTCCATCTCATTCCTTTACCTTTGTAACTGACCTATCTCCTTTTGAGAGAGACAGAAAGAAACAGATAGAGACAGAGACACAAAAACACACAAAGTGGGAGGGGGAGAGGAAAAGACAGAGAAAAAGGAAGAGACAGAGACACAAAGAAAGATAGATAGAAGAGAAGGAGGGAAGAAGGGAGAGATTTCTTTCATACTTTTTATTGTGTGATTGTTTATAATATAGTGCAAACTGTTCATGCCCACCATGCACATCTGCACTGCCTTTTGGGACATCCTCAACTTCTCTCCTCCAGAGATTATAATGTTCCAGTACTAAGATTCCACATTTCTCCAAAATCATTTATTTTGTTTGCTGTTAGGAAAAGTTTTGTAAATATGTATAATATGCAAATAACTTTTATAATAAAAAAAAAATTCTTTATGAATGTTGGTGAGGGAAACAAGGCGATCGGCCCTTGGGAAGCCATTCATTTGACTATAATAACTAGAAGAGAAAGAATAAAAGACAAAATATGAATAACTATTTTTTTTAAAAAAAGAATAAAAAAGGGAGTGAAAGGGAAGATAACAGGAAAATATGACAAGAATGCCAAGTAGCAGAATAATGTGGGAAAGAAATAGAAATGAAAAAGAAGACAGAAGATGAAAAAGAATGGGAAAACCTTTGTGATGCTGGACTATGACATTTATTTGTGACAATCAGCATCTGTGGGGAGAGGGGGGGAGGAAAGGAGAATAAGAGGAAGAGAGAGAGAAAGAAAGAATGAGAGAGAGAGAGAGAGAGAGAGAGAGAGAGAGAGAGAGAGAGAGAGAGAGAGAGAAAGAGAGAGAGCTCTTTGTGCTGCTCTTACTGAAGCATCCAGAAATTTATCTCTGCCCTTGGATTAATATAATTATTAAAGGGATATTTATGCTCAAGTCCCTTAAAAATGCTTGACAATGTTTAAGAAAAATCTTGAAGTAGAGAATAAAGATATTTATATGTCAAGTGCCACTACAACCTTTTCATCTTCCAGTCTTAAAAAAATTAAGACTATAGAAATTAGAGCTGGAAGGAATCTCAGAATATGAACTTTTTCTCCTCATTTTACAGCAAAGGAGCTAAGACCCTTGGGCATGTGCCCAAGTTCATGAATGTAATAAAGAGCCAAGCTAATATTTAAAAGCCCACTTCTCCTCCTCCATCCATTTCACTTTCCACTGTACTGTATCAACTCTTCCCTTGATTCAGATAATAAAAATAAGATTCATAGAAATTAATTGTTTCATTCAAGTATACATAGGTTTTTTTTTTTTGTTTTGTTTTGTTTTAATTTTTTTTTTGCTTGTTTGTTTTTTTAGGCAGCTAGATGGTGAAGTGGATGGATCCTTCGGCCTAAAGTCAGGATGATCTGAGCACAAATCTATCATGAGATATGTATTGAGTGACCATGAGAAAATCACAATCTCTGTCTGCTTTAATCCACTGGAAACAAAAATTGCAAATAACTCCAGCATCCTTGCCAAGAAAGCTCCATTATAGTGTTATGAAGAGTTGAATATAACTAAATAACAATAAATATGTAGTTTAAAATTAAAAGAGTCAATATTCAAATTTAGGTATTCTACAAATCAAAGATTATCAGTCAGGGAGCAAACAAACACTTATTAGGCATTTCTCACGGGAGAGGCTCATTGTTTTGTGATGGAAATATAAAGTTTTTCCACTGGGGAAGGGAAGCATTTAGGTTATTTTTCTAAATGGGATGCTTGTGAGTTAGGAGAGGAGGTATAACCAAAGGCTTATCTCTGCCTCATGGCACAGCAGGACCTATAAAGTTTTCCCCTTAAGCTAATTTCCACTTTTTTCCCCATGTCTTTGCTTCTTGGCCTTACAACCTAACTGTAGGGTAAAAAGCACACAACCAGGAATTTCCTTATAGTGAATGCAACATAAATAGAAGCCAAATCAAACATGTATTATACAGAACTATTTATTGTAGCAAAAACAAAAAATTCATTATCCCATCATTAGCAAGTAGACACTATTTGTGTCTCTGAAATGTTTCATTAAATTGAAATTTATGTAACTAAAATAGCCAGGAGTGGAGATCAGAGGTAGGCCCCATAATCAAAGACATAACCCCACCCTCACTCCATCTAACTTCAAAACCTATCGTTGGAAATGCCTCTTTCATGATGTTTGCATTATTCTATGGAAGTCATGAAAAGAATGGACCAAAGACCATATGGAAATATCTTGTTGAGTAGATGAACCAAGAGGTACATTTTCCTAAAATATTTTCTTTCAGAGGACTTATTCAGGAAACATCAGACAGCGCTACATATATGATCTGTCTGTCTATGAAAAGAGGCATTATCCTAGTGAAAACTCATATTGTTCTTTACTTCATTCCACTCTATCCCAAACTCTTGACTGAAACATTTTTTTTCTCCTACTGAACACAGAAAGTCAAAAACACTTAAAAAATAAAATCAATCAATCAAAAAAGTTGAAGACCCTACTATTACCCAGGCACTGTGCCAAGTACTAGAGACATAATTTTTTTTTTGTTTTCATAGTTGATCATCACACATTGTTGCTGTTATTGTGTACAATGTATTCCTGGTTCTGCTCACTTTGCTTAGCATCAATTTGTGTAAATCTTTCCAGGTCTTTGTAAAATCAATTTGTTCATTATTTTTAAAAAGAACAATAATATCCCATTACTTTCATATACTATAACTTGTTCAGCCATTTCCAATTGATGAGCGTCTACTGCAGTCTAATATTCTTGATAAATTATTTTTAAACACAGACCCTGGAGAATGAGGAAGGTAGAAGATCATCGATGTCACTATTTAGAAGGAAAGTCCCTTTCTTGGATTTTGCTACTTAATTAGCAGAGGAGGAGGAAAGAAATGGAGTGAAATCCCATGGAGAGGAGGTAGTTTTCAAGAGCAGATTGCTAGAATGTGATTAAATGTGATGAATGAATGGATGATCCCAGTCTCAGTATAGAAGAAAGTATGAAGCATCCTTTTCAACGTATTGTAACATTGACCAGTGCTCATTGGGAGATATTAGCAGAGTCCAGATTTTCACCATGTGTGAATTCATTTGTATTATCCTTAGTATTAATAAACCTATGAGGAAGCTTTGCCTCATTGGCAACCAGTGACACTTGTGGTCCTCTCCCCTTCTAGCCTTACTGGGTTTCGATCTAATAATTTATTGTTATCTATAAAAATTCATTTGGGAGGCAGCTAAGTGGTGCAGTGGATAGAGCCCTGGCTCAGGAGGACAGGGATTGAAATCTGGGCTCACCTAGCTATGTAACCCTGGGCAAGTCACTTAATCCCGATTGCCTTTCAAAAACAAACACATAACAAAAGCATAATAGCCCGATACAAGAATATAGCCTATATCCTTGAAAGTAGGAAAATTCAGATTGCTAAGTAGAATAGATTTGAGTCAATAGTAGGATGTTTTTCCTTTCTCTTTCCCTTTGCAACCAACCAAAAAAAATAATAATAATAATAACCAGTTCCCTGGTTCTATAGATGTCTGATATTAGTGTTACACAGAGGCCTTGGCTATCTTTTCTTGGCAGTCATCCTGGTTTTTACCAGAAGATACCAGATGGTGGTGATTTATGAAAAATGAATTATGCTATTTTACTGAGGTTATATGACTTCAAAAGAGCTTTATTTTCTCTCTTTGTATTCTAAGTAAGAAAATGTTACACAATTGAAAATAGGTTTTCTCAAGGATGGTACATATTTAAGTAATAAACAGTAGAATTTTGACTCTTAGTACATAATGGGCTGATGCATCTCCTAAAATATATTTATGCAATACTGCAAATCTGCAAAGCATTTTCTTCACCAGAACACTTTGTACGCGCTGATGGTATTATTATACCCATTTTCCAAATAAGGATTTGGAGATTCAGAAAAGACTAAATGATTGGCAAGTAACAGAGTTCAGATCTCTGCGTGATAAGAATTTGAGAATCTACTAGAATCCACACTTAAAATCCATCATATCTAAGTTCTCACTGAACTACAAGAAGATGAAGGAATGAACCTGAAAAAAAAATCCTCTGTAGCTTATTCTGATAGTTGCATGATAGGTGTGTCACTCTGGTGCTTAATTCCAATTCAACAAGCACCAATTACGCTTCTACCATGTGCCATCCACTATGCTAGAAGCAGCTGCTCTCCAATAGCTTACAACAGCTGGGCATTCTTGCAGTGGTCCTAAACTGCTCGTGACAGAATAAAATGCTGATGAGAGAGGGGCCTGTATTTACAGAGGGGCTTTCCCCTGAAAGAAACAAGTAATTTCCGATATATTCATTATCTCTTTTATCCTTGCACATGCCCATGCAGTGTAAATAAATGGTATGTGGTACTCTGGAGATGAAACTAAAAGCTACAACTCATCAGTCAAAGTCCAATTCCAATTCAAAAAGCTTTTATTAAGTGTTTATTATGTGTTGGGCATTATTTTGGGCACTGGAGAGAAAAAATACACACAAAAGAAATTTATTTCTTCAATGAGTTTATATTCAATTGGGGATACAAGGTAAAAACAGATAAGTAACATGAAGATAACCTAAGAGGAGATAAATACATTATAAAAAAAGAAGAATCAGGAATGGTTTAAGACGTTCCCAAGCTGAGTCTAGATTAAGGGTTAAAAATTTAAGTGGCAGAGGTGAGGAGAGAAAACATTATAAACATGGGTGACAGCCTGTGCAAAATTTTGAAGCAAAAAATGGAAAATTTGCATTCTAAGAACCAAGAGTGGTTCAGCTTGAAGGACATGTAGTTGGAAGGGAGGAAAATCAGGAAGGAATTAGTATAAAATAAATCTAGAAATGGATTAGAAACCGGATTGAGTATACCCCTAAATGCCAAGCTGAGTAATTTGTCATTTATCCTAGGAAAAATAGGAATCCATTGAATATTTTTTAAGTAGGTGAGTGAAGCTTGAATCTCAGGAAGATTATTTTGGCAAATCTATGAAATAAAGATTGAAGAAGTAGAGACAGAATCAGAAATACATGAGACTAAGAGACTACAGGCTAGTAGACAAATAAAGAGGCTTTTGTAATATTATAAGTGAAAGGGAACGAAGGTCCTAGCTATGGTGGTGGCAATAAGAGGAGACAGGAAAGATGAGATTCAGGAAATATGGAGGAAGAATTGACAGCACTTGACAACTGACTGGACATGAGGGGTGAGGGACATCTAGGGACCAGAATGATGAGGCTAGAAACCTCAATGCCTTGGAAAGATAGTGATGCTCTCAATAAGAGAATCATGCAAGTTTAAAGCATGTCTTTTTTATGTAAGAAGAGAACATGGGGAATACACAAATACACAAATGTGGGGGATACACAAATTCTGTTTTAGGGATGTTGTTGATTTTGACATTCCTGTGAGATATTCAAATGGAGATATTTAAAATGAATTTGGAGATGTGGATTTGGAACTCAGAATCCTAATATATAATTTACCTATTTTTTCAGCATAAACAATGGCTATGAAGTTAGCCAATATAATAGAAATTATGAAGAAATTTAGGCAAAGTGAAACCTATCTTACCACTGATCTCATTTAGATAATTAAAAATAAGTTCTCTGAAGCAAAGTCAAGAACGCAAAGTAAAGGAGTTCGCAGAGTTCCTGCTTTTGCAAATCGCTCCAAATTCCTTTAAATAATCTCTCTAAACAAATTTTAGTGCATCAGAACATACAAAAAGATGGAGTAGAACATTCTCCAGCTGAAGGCAACTTAGAAGCTCAGGAGAACATATTTGGACACCAGGTGAAAGTCCAGCATGCAGTCTATGGCAGCACAGTCCCAGCCCTCATCCCAATCCCAGCCCTAGCCTGGGCCGGGGCCCCAGCATCAGGAAATCAGAATTCTATTGCTTTAGCACACTAGATCTTATAGCTGCAATGGGACAGAAACACTCCTAACACTTTTAGGGCAGAAAAGAATGCTTGTGGTCAGATGTCTAGAAGAATATCTGAAAATAGCTTCACAAAACACCCAAATCTTGGTACAATGCACCCTCCACCATGGAAATAAAGCCCTACTTTGACAAACAGTTAAAAGCTGAACAATAGGCTAGGAAAATGAGCAGACAGGAACAATGAAGTTACTGTGGTGACAAAGAAGATCAAAACACACTTAGAAGATGATAAAAAAAGTCAAAGCTCCTCTATCAGGAATCCAAAAAATAATAATAATAATTTGGGCTCAGGTTATGGAAGAGCTCAAAATGGATTTTGTAAATCAAGTAAGAGAGACAGAGGAAAATTAGGAAACAATTGAGAGTGGTGCAAAAAGAAATATAAAAAGCTGATGAGAAGAATGCTTTAAAAAGAAAAAAAATTGATCAATTGGGAGAGGAAGAAAATAATTCCTTAAAAATTAGACTGGTGCTAATGTAAGCTAATGACCATATGAAAAATCAAGATATAATAAAGCAAACTCCCACCAAAAATGAAAAAAAATTGAGAAAAATTTGAACTATCTCATTGGAAAAACAATTGATTTGGGAAATAGATCCAGGAGAGATAATTTTAAAATTATTGGTCTACCAGAAAGTCATGATTAAAAAAAAAAAAGCCTGGACATTATCTTTCAAGAAATTATCAAGGAAAACTGTTCTGATATTCTAAAACCACTGGGCAAAATAGAAATAAAAGAATCCACTGATCACCTGCTGAAAGAGACTTCAAAATGAAAACAGTATAGCCAAATTACAGAATTCCCAGGTCAAAGAGAAAATATCGTAAGCATTTGGAAAGAAACACTTCAAGTATAGTTGAGCCAGCATGCAGTTCATGGCAGTGCAGACCCACCCTCTTCCCAGTCTCAGCCCTAGCCCCAACCCCAGCACCTACCCCAGACCCAGATTCAGTCCCAACATCGAAAAAGTAGAACTCTATTCGTTTAGCACAGTGGATCATGATAACACAAAATTTAGCTGCTTCAACATTAAAGGACTGGAGGGCTTGGGATATGATATTCCAGAGAACAATGGATTTAAGATTACAACTAAGAATCACCTACTCAACAAAACTTCCTCCCTTTGGAGTAAAATGTGGTCATTCAATGAAATAGGGGATTTTCATAACGAAAAGACTAGAATTGAATGGAAAATATTATTTTCAAAATAGGTCTCTTGAGAAATTTAAGGAAGTAATTAGGAATGTGATATCATAAGAGACTTAAGTTTTATCTGTTTACAATCTTATTTGGGAGGTGATACTTGTAACTTATTGGAATGTTTTCATTTTTGTGGCAGTTAGAAGGAGTATATACAGAGGGCACAAATGAGGTTTGAATATGAAAGAATAATATTTTTTAATGATGAAATTAAAGGATGAGAGAGGAGAAAAGGAAAAGGCGAATGGTACAAGTTATCTGCCATAAAAAGGAAAGAAAAAAAAAACGTTTATAGTGGAGAGGTAGAAGGAAAAGAGAGGTTCATTTACTCTCATCATAATTTGCTCAAAGAGGAAATAGCATAAATACTCAAGATGGGTTTAGAATTATCTCACCTTGCAGGAAAATAGGAGAGAAATAGGACATAGGAAGGGGAGAGGGTGATAAAAGAGAGGGAGTATTGCAAGAGGGAGTCATCAATAGTGAAACACTTTTGAGGGACAGGGTGAAAGGAAAGAGACAATAAATGGGGGACAATGCAGTTACCAATAATAATTGTAAAAAGAATTTTGAAGCGTTTCTCTGCTCATTTCTCAAACATAGGGGGAACTGAGTCAAATTTATTTTAAAAAATAAGATCCATGCCCCAATTGATAAATGATCAAAGGGTATGAAGTTCTATAAATTCATGCATATTCTTTGATCTAACAACACCATTACTAATAATGAATATCAAAAAAGATTCAAAAAAAGGAAATGACTTATATGTACAAAAAACATTCATAGCAGCTCATTTCTCAGGGAAAAAATGGAAATCAAGGTGATGCCCATCAGTTGGGGAATGGCTCAATAAAATGCAGTATGTGTTTGTGATGAAATATTATTGTTCTATGGGAAATAATGAGCAGAATGCTCTCAGGAAAAAAAAAATCTGGAAAGTCCTCCATGAACTCAAGCAAAGTACAATGTACTATGTACAAAGTAATAGCAATGTTCTGGGATGACCAGGTATAAATGATTTGCTGTTCTCAGTAAAACAATGATTCACTATTACTCTGAAGGATTTATAAAGAAAAATCCTATCCCAGAGAAGGAATTGTTTGTGTCTGAATACAGATTGAAGGATTCTCTCTTTTTCTCAGTTTTTAAACTTTATTTTTCTATGACTTTTACGGAAATGTTTTGCATTACTTGACATGTGATTTCTTAATTGTGGGAGGGGGGATAAGAAAGAGAATCTAGAACTCAAATGAATAAATTAGAAAACAAGTTCTCACAATCAAAATTCCTCAGAATAACAAGTTCAATTTTGTTTCCCTAAGTGTTTGATCAAAAATCCCTTACAGCTACAAGTCGTATAACCCTGCAATTCCATGTCGATCAAGATCATACCTTCATGTACACTTCAGTATTGTTAGGACTTATGGTATTCCTAGGGCTTCATCATTCTATCCTTATTCTAGGATTTCTTCTCTGCTGTCTTGTTGCTTCTCCCTGTTTCCTATTAAGGGTCATGCCTAGATGAAAGAGCAGGTCAATTCTCCAAGAGCCTCCACAGCTGTGAATCATAACACTTGAAGGAGTTGCAAAGCAACCTTTACACAGGTGTTTCTTGTGGATTGGGAATGAAATAAATTGGAGGGAAGAGGAGAGAGGTCAGACAACACAACTGCTTCTTAGTCTCCTTGTAGCATCATCCTCCCACATGAAGAGATCTATTCTACATATCTGAGTTAGATCTCCAGCAGCCACTGGTGGGTGGCTACCATATCACAACATTCCCTAATATACTAATTCTTAGATTCATTGCCTCAACACTTGCAATTCCCTGTAAATTAGCTCTCATACTTTTCCCCCCATCAGTCTTTTAAATGGACACTAGATCTAGGTTATAATAAATAAAGCATTTTACCAATAGATTTGTCTAAGATGTGATACCTTCCTCATGAAAAGCCCTAAGTATGACTCCTCAGGTTAAAAAAAAAAGAGTTCCTTCATAAATGCAATTCATTTGCAATTACATTAATGAGTTTGGTTACCACTGGTGAATATATAAATGTGTGTGCGTGTGTGCGTGTGTGTGTGTGTGTGTGAATGAACCATATATACGCCCCTTTGGGTGACAGTAAGGATTGAGTTCCATTTTTGTTCAGATGTTTGGGAAGCTTTCAATCATACAGTCATGAGATTTTGAGTTGGAAGAGTCTTCTATTTCAACCACATCAATCCTCATATAAAGAAACCTAAATCCATAGGGCTTAAGAGTCTGGCCCAAGGACTGATGCCAGTTGTGAGCTTTCCCGACTGCACTTTGCAAAGCTATAATCCCATGAAAGAAAAAAAAGGAAGAAATGTGTGTGTCCTAGAGACTACAAGGATGCATGTGATTTTGGGGAACAGTTTAGAGTGTTAAAATATTGCTTTGAAGACAGAGACAAGTATTGCATCTAAAAAGATCTTAGATCATTGAGGCCATCAAATCCAACTCCTTCATTTCACAGGTGAGGATACTGAGACTACATATACTTAACCAACATGTTCAGCTAATAGGTACCAGTGGCAAGATTTGAACCCAGGATTCCTGGCTCAAAATCTATCACTCTATGTCCTATTCGATGTTGCCTCTTATCAGTGAATGGCTAATGATTATGGTCAGAGTAGCCCTCATTATAAGCTGAATTGGAGAAATCAATTGGAGAAGTGCAGGAAGCAAGTTCTAGATAAAATGGCTTCAGTGGTTGCCAAGAGTGAATTCACTAAAGAATGAATGTCAGGTTGAGTGGCATAGGATCTCTGACTACACACTGGGACAATGCTATAAAGATTACATAGAGAAAGAGCTTCTGTTTATACCCAACACACATGTTTATGCACACACATACACACACACATCCCAACACATAACACATATAGTTGATATTATTAGTGCAATTGTGATGAAAATATGTAAGATCAGATTCTGTCTCATGCAATATACATGTATCCAGGATTTTTAAGCTACTTGTTTCTGTTTGATTCTCTAGGGAAGCACAATGTTAATTAGGGGATAGGTTATTATATATTTTGTGGCCTTGACTTTGAAATTGCTTTTTTGGAGAGGAAGTTAAAAAAAAAGAAGCTCAAATCCTAAAGTAAATCATTTTCTTGTAAAGTCCACTTTTGCATAAGTTCAATGGCAATCACAATCATAATAAGAACATCTTGATTTCAGGTGAATCTCTTCCTTTGTGTTGTCAGGAAACATTTATGCCCATTTTCTATTCAAGTCATTTACAAAAATATTAAGTATGCTTGGCCTTTATGGAACATCATTTGGTCTGTCCTTCCTCCATCCACATGACACTGAGTCATTCCTAACCATGTCGATGTTTACTCATTGCTGGTTGCCCTTGGAAGGTACATGTGAATTAATTTCCTAGTTATTTGTCTCTGTAATTTTCTCCACAATAAAAATTAAGAAACAGCTAATCCCTTGGTCCAACACTACTTTGCCTCCATGAACTTTGAAAGATAAACAAACTCTAATCATACTTTTTCCTTACGAGGTTTTAACTATAGATCCTTCTGGGTAATTGTGAACAGATCTATCATTGCATTAATCATTTCCAAAAGATTCCAAGATGTAAATGATTGGGATGATTTTATATTTAAAATATAGTCATAAAGCTTTTTGAAACAGACAAAAAAGTCCATAATTATTCATCAATATTATAAAATTTGAGAATTAGAAGGAAATTTGGTGGCTATTTAGTCCAATGATATACATAAAAGAATCCCATCCATGACATATCAGAGAAATGATTATTCAGCTTCCTAGTATCTCTTGGAATATTCTATTCTTTTAGAAAGCTCTCATTGTTCAGAAGTTTTAATTACATGAAGCCTAACTTTGCTTCTTTGAAATTTGAACCCTATGCTCCTGACTCCACCCTCCAGATCAATTTGACAGGCTTTCAAATACCTGAAGAAAACTATTACATCCCCCATAACTGTATTCAAAAAAAAAATTCTTAAAGCAGCCTCTCTTCAAGAGCAGACATATTTATGCTTATACATACATGTCTTACTGACACTCTTTTCTCCAATAGAATAGGAGCATCTTGAAGACAAGCATTAATTTTAATTTCATCTTTGTGTCTTCAGTGTTTAGAACAATTCCTGCAATGTAATAAAGGATTAAAAAACAACCTCCTTAAAAGGTCAAGAATTTCAAGGGAATTAATGAAAAACATGCAAATGAAGGTAGTCTACCTGTACCAGACTTAAAATTATAGCAGTGGTCATCAAAACCATTAGTACTGGCTAAGAAATCAGTGGAATAGGTTACATTCACAGGACAAAATATTTAAAGATTATAATAATCCCGTGTTTGACAAAACCAAAGACCCCAGCTTTTGGGATAAGAACTCATTATTTGCCAAAAAGTTCTAGGAAAATTAGAAATTAGTATGACAGAAACTAGGCATTGACCCACACGTAACACCCTATACCAAGATAAGGTCAAAATGGTTCATGATTTAGACATAAAGAGTGACACAATAAGCAAATTAGAAGAACATAGGCTAGTTTACATTTCAGATCTGTGGAGAAGGAAGGAATTTGTGGCCAAAGAAGAATTGAAGTATATTATTGAACATGAAATGAATAATTTTGACTATATTAAGTTAAAAAGGTTTTGTACAAACAAAACCAATGTAGACAAGATTAGAATAGAAGCAATGAGCTGGGGAAAATATATACACCTATTTATTTTTCTGCATACATATATATAGTAATTGCCTATTTACTTACATATTATTCCCACCCTACCTCATCAATGGATATTCCTTGAAGATGGGAACCGGTTTTTTTTTTTTTGCCTTTCTTTGTGTTAACAGTGTTAAGCATAGAGCCTGCAACATAGTAAATGCTTATTAATTATTGTTGGCTAACTGCTTAGAGATCATGTTTAAAACCTCTATATGGCCAAGATTGGCACTCATTTTAAGTACCCTCTCATCCTTTTTCATGTTTAAGAAAAAACATAAGAAGTAGAAGAAAACTCAATATTTTTAAGCTTGTTGTTTTAAAAATGGTAAAAGGTTGCCATTTTTAAGGTAGTAAATTTATACCTTAATATATAGCATGGTGGTAAACTCACTAGACTTTTGAGTCATCCATCAGCTGTGTAGCCCTAGGCAAAGGCACTAAACTAAGATTCAGTTTCTTTATATATAAAATTCAGTGGTAGAACCACATCATATCTGTAGCCTCTTCCAGATATAAATCCCAAAATCTTATGAACTATGGTTCTCATCTTGCCCCATATTAACCTGCTCAGGTTAGCCACATACCAATTTTACTAAGACAATCTTATCTCACTCATCAAATCTCACTCAATGTATTATTTACTCTAGTCCTCAGCTTTCATTTATTACCAAGGTGAGGAGAAGGAGAAAAAGCAGGAGGGAATCCAGAAGGTGGTGGAAGTTCAAAGTGATGACTACCATCGCTGATCATGATGACAACTGCATTGTTATGTAACTATAGAGCTATCCCACCGATGGGGAGGGGGCATCTCCTCCCATCCAATAGTGACTGTACTCCATCCGACTGTATAATCATGGTCACTTTGAGGACTAAAACTTCAGCAGTCAAGACAATCAACAAAAGTTGACAATTTTAAATTTTAGTTCAAATGAGATGTTCCACAAGTGCCTGGTCAGAACACAGTTTCCCCTGGGGGTTATTGTTCTTTCCCCTTTGCCAAAGGAATTGCATCCTCCAAAACATGTCTCATGAAATCAAATGCACAACATCTCCTCTACCTCTAGTCTGAATTTCAATGTATTATCACTCTGTACACTGAGAAAACAAGTGACCATATGTACTGTACACCCAAGGAGTTGTAACTGTGAAGAACAATGGCTGTGAGTCAACAACAGAATTAAACTACTCCCTCTTGTGAGGCTCTTCTGAATATTTTAAGTGTTGCCCTGGAAGTGTGGGATTATGTGAAAGCATAAACATTAGCTTAATGTATTTTTTTTTTGCACAGAGCATGCTAGAATCTAAAAATCAAAATTGAAATGCAGAAAATAACTTTGGGATAAATTTGATTTTTTTCCATGTGTGATTAAAACATGATTGAAGAGGCACACTTTATGTATAATTAAAGTTGCTTTGTAATTAAGAGATTTAAGCATGTATAGAAAATGATACAGCTTAGTTGGAAGACTTGACAAAGGCGCCTATTAACCACTCACTCTTCCAGTAAGCCTGTGACTCAAATGTTTTTCTATTCTAATGCTGATACAGGCCTTAGATTTTTTTTAAAAAGCTGCCAATTTCTCCATTTTCAAAATGCTTATCCTTCCTTCCATGCAAAAGTAATAGAAAAGCAATCCTGGCATTCCGTGAACTACCTAAGGCAATAATGTAGAACACTGAAAACTGGCTTCAAAAAGCTCCAGGGAAAAGAAGGCATTAGCCATTTATTGAGTAGAGAGACAGATTCCGGGGTGGGAGTGGTGATACAGTAAAATACTGGATACCCTCTGAGCACAGAATGTGAATATTGGAATTAGATTAAGCTAAACCTTTACTGATCTCTGCCCACTCTTGTCCCCAGCTGCTCGTGCCCTCCTTTCCTTCCCAAACTACCCTGTATTCATTTTGTATATTATGTGTAGACTTGATCATGTGATTCCCGCCCCCCTCAATATAACCATACAAAAAGGGAAAACTTCTGAATTTTGACTTTGCATTCCCAATGTTTAATACAGTGCCAGGAATACAGTAAAGGATTATTAATAGATTATGGATTAATGGAGTGCAACAGGTTGTTTATTTCTTTCACCTTTCATCCCTTTTCCCTTACTGCTTTCTTCCTCTACTATCTAATATTCCATTGGTGTCCTGATTTTCTACATCTTTCTCTTAAATCCTCAAGTCAGATTATTTTGCAAAAGGGATACAATTAATCTAAAGAATGTATTGGGCAATGTCAGCCTTTATCTGTTTTCCTGATCTTTTCTGTGTTGAATTCTGTTTTAGTTTATAACTAGAGTTTTAGAGAAGTTTTTTTGGACCCATGCTGGCTAACTTATCTTCTTGTTTCTTTATAGCTTCTATCGGAATTCTATGTGCTCCCATTTGATCTTTGCTGGGAATCCTAGTACTGAGTTCCTTACCTGAACACCTTGCCCTTGCAGCTTGATTCAGGAGATGCTTTTCATTGATCTAAAGTAAAATCATCCAAGAAGTCCCAATAAGTAGGGAAATCAACTTAGAGCACTCTCTGATCCACATATTATTTAACTTAGGACAAAGCTGGGTTGGTCCCTCAGATCAACCACTTACCCAGGTCATACTTGAAGACTTTCCTGATTGGTAAAATAACCCAGAATCTCTGCATGCCAGGATGTCCAATTATAAAGATAAAGAGAAAGAAGTTAAAACAGTCCTTTGCTCAAAAGCCTTCAGTGACTCTATTTACTCTGAAATACCATATAAATCCATGTGACTCAAATATTTCTGTAAAGTGGCTCTAATTTACCTCTCTATTTTTAATTTCTTAATACTCTTTTTAAAAAAAATTCAGCCAATATTTTAACCCAATTAGTCTATTAAGTCTTCCTTGTATTTGGTACACATGCCGTATTCCTACTAGATGCAAACAGGATGATCCCTCATCTGCTTGTCTGGGATTCATTCCCTCTTCCTTGCCACTTTTCAAAGTCAATATATTCCTTTTAGTTTCAATTCACATGACACTTTCTCTTTGAAGCTTATTTATTCTACCTGAAAGTATTCTCTCGTTTCCCAAATTTTCCAAGAAAAGTTTATCAAAATCTCTCCTTTGCACTGTCATACTCTTTCTTGTTATTACACTTATCTGCTCCTACTGTGTTTCCCCGATAATAAGACCTATCCCGAAAATAAGCCCTCTCCTTACTGTGTAAGATTCCTCTAAAATAAGCCCTCCCCAAAAAATAAGCCCTATTGAGATTGCTGCTGTAGTGAAGGTGATCCCCTGCGCTACATGCTACATTATGGTACTCTCTGTATGCACCGTGCCCCCTCACATCCCCCCGGGTGAAACGCATGCCGCTCTCTGAGCTGCATCCAATCAGAGCTGCAGCAGTGAGTGCGTCATCCTGTTCTTCCCCAGTGATTTGCTTGCTGGCACCATTGAGAGCAGTGCCGTGGAGGAGAACTGAGGCAGGATAACATAAAAACCCAGTATGTAAGTGGGAGTGACGGGGCATGATGGAGGATAAAAGGGGCATGATGGAGGATAAAAGAAGAACTCAGGGGGCATGATGGAGGATAAAAGAAGAACTCAGCCAGCACTCACCGCGCTAAAGAAATGAAGAACTTCCTTGCAGAGAGAAGAATAGATCAAGTAATGATTCCTGCAGGAATGACTGCCTATATTGCAATAAACAAGCCATTCAAGGACCATTTGCGCATGGAAGTCAATGACTACATTGAAAATAGAATGGAAAGAAATCAACATGGAAACTTTGTGAAGCCCTGTCTGCAAGAAGTCGTGACTTGGGTGAAGAAGTCATGGGATAAAATTACTGACAGCTGTGTCGCCAAGGCACTACGAGCAGGTTACCTGGACAAGACACGTTCATTTAAAGAGAGCTATATTGCTGGACATGACAGATTGGATCCACTTCTTCTGAAGGAAATAGAGGCGCAAGAAATTCAGGGTATGGACACTTATGACGATGTTGTTGAAGAAGATGACATGATCATTATTGAATAAAGGTACTTTTTTTGTTGTTCACATTTACCTGTTTATTAAAATTGCTGTCAATGTTCATTAAAATAAGCCCTCCCCTGAAAATAAGCCTTCTGGTGTTTTTCTGTCCAAAAAAATTAATAAGACAGTGTCTTATTATCGGGGAAACATGGTAGCTGTACTCTCTCTTCCAATAGAATGAAAATTCCACGAGAAAAAAAAAAAGGGAGTTGCACCATTTGTTTGTCTTTGTAACCCTAGCATCTAATACAGTGCTTTATACATAGTATGCACTTGATAAAAGTTTGTTGAATTAAGCAAATGAGAGTGGGGTATGAATGGTCAATAATTTAATTTTCCCAGTAAGCATCAGCCTTCCAGAAGAGGACTTTTATGTCAGATGAGTCTCTAGTTGGTAAAATGCTTTGGGGGAATATTTCTGAATGTGGGGTTCCTCTGATGTTACTTAACTAACTATTCCAAGTGACCAATGACTCACCCATCCCCCCCATCAAAAATTATTCATCAGTGGATAAAATATCCCAAATCAGCTTTGGTTCATACACAGCTGCATACCATCCCCTCTCCCTCCCCACCTTCTTCACTTTTGTAAGCATCTCTGCACCCACAGGGCCTCTTAAAAACAAAAGAATGTTCTCTTGGGAAGAGAGCGTGGGTTGAAACAGTGAATATTCAAAACCCCAGTGGAGAACCTGGGAATGCTGAGGTTCCCAGTCCTAGTTTTTAGAGCTTTGTCCCTGTCCAAGGTACTACTTTCAATTCCTAGTTCTTAATTCTGATCCCACACAGATCACTAAGATCCAAGTGTAGAACACAGTGATGGCATATGGGAATACAGGATCATTGTTCATGAATGTTTATTTCCAGTTCTTATTTCTCTAGTTACACACAACCCTCCCCCAATCTTTTTTCCTTCCTCTATGGTCTCTGCACTCATAAAGGGAAGAATAATTTCAGCACCTCTAGAACTACTTAAGATTAAAGGAATCTATAACATACCACACCACTGCTGCTAGCACAGAGTTATAATACTAGCAATAAACTCCCATAGAAGCTGATTCAAGCTTTAATAGAGAACCAATGTCAAAGAAGGCTGGAAGTGTAGCTGTGTTATTATCCATTTCATGGATACCAGCAGCAGTATCCAGGCTGCTATTAAAATTTAATTAACGATTTCAAAAACAAATTTACTTTTGATTATTTCAATCAACTGCCATGTTTTGAATAAGAAATGAAATACTTAAAACCCACATATAAGTGCATCGTGGATTTCTTGCCAAAAAAAGTAATGGATTTTTCCTCTGTCCAGACTGTTTAAACAACTTTTTTTTAAAATTCCATGATATTCAGTTTTCACTATCCTATTATATTTTAAGTCTTGCCACCAAAGTAATAGGTGCCAATATATAACCAGCCAATTTATTTAAAATAATTTTATAGTTATCGTTCTTGGCTTTATTAAAATAAACAATTTCTCACTTCCCTAAAATATATCTTCAACTTGGTTGAATGCTAAACAGATATGCTTGGAACCTAAATGCAAAAAAAAAAAAAAAATCAATCACTAAATAAAGTTCAGCATTTAAAAAATCAAAAATACGTATTTTGCCTCTCCAAAATGATTTCCTTTAATTAGACATTTTCTCATTGTAACTAACAATCATTTGTATATATACAATAAGAATATTGAAAGAAGTTTTCAAATATTTGCCAAGTTTATTTGAATCCAACAAAAATTCACATATAAATCTTTAGGGTAATATTATGTTATAGTCTTTTCATCTCTGCTGTTAAGTACAGAAACCCTATAATATTTCAGAACTAGAATTGATGTAGGTAACTTGTCCCAACATCCTCAGTGGATGTATATGTGATATGGATGTGCACACATGATTATATATGCACACACATTATACACACGCACACAAACACACAGAATGTGTGTATACATACATATACTGTTAACCAAAAGCAATATAACAAGTCCATGAGACATTGAACTGTAACTACATTTATTACGAGAAAAGGGAATATGCAGGTAAAATCCTAAACCAGGGTAAAGAGTTCACATTCTTGACAACTGAACTGCTGAATTCACAAGATTCTTGTATAGAGTTTTGCAAAACTTAAAGCATTTTAGAAATATGAATTATTATATATACGAGGGGTTAACATCAAATCTTTCAGATCAAATAAATATTGGCCTAATTAGCATCTACTCTATACAGGACATTGCACTAGGCCCTATGTGAATATAAATTATTATCATGTGTTTATTTATCTGTTGATATATTTTATCCTCCCCTACTCAATAGAATGTTCATTTTCTTGAGAGCAGAGAATATTTTTTTTAATTCTTTTGCTGTATCTCCAGAATACAGCATATAGTAAGTGTCTTGCACATAACAGGTATTTAAGAAACATCAAGACTCAATTATCATTGCTAAGAGGGATATAATTATCAAATGTAAGAACTCTCACCAAAAGTTTTATAATCTAATTGACAGAAGATAAAAATGAGAAAAAATAAAAATAATAAAAGATAATAATTCAATATAATAACCAAAAAATTGTTCCAGAATATTATGAGGTTAATGATAGATAGATAGATAGATAGATAGATAGATAGATAGATAGATAGATATTGCTATACATATACATGTGTATGCATAAAATGTATATATACAATACTATAAAGTCTATGTGCTTACATTGGCATACATATGGATTAACATACACACCTATTTGCACATTTATTACATTGTGTATTTACCTCCATGTGTTTATGTATTCATGAATCTAACATGCATGTATATGTGCACATTTACACAGTGTCTTACAAGTTACAAACGCCCATATTTGTCCATCTGGCCCATATAAGGGCTAAAAGGGTTTAAAGGAGGAATTGAGAGGTCATAGTCTTAGAGTGATATAGCAAATTTTTGCAAACTGGGAGGAATTTGAATTGGGCCTTAAAGGTTATATTGAGATATGTAGAAGAATAAAGAAGACATACTAAAAGGAGAGGAGGTACATAGACAAAAGTCTGGAGTGGATGAAGCACAAATCATGTTTACAGAATCAAAGAACTCCAGTGTCAGTAAATAGGCCAGAAGATAACTGGTGGATGAGGTGGAAAGGTAATTGGAGATAGATTATGAAAGGTCTTGAATGTCAACAAAAGAATTGACTTTATACTCCAAGTAAGGGAAGTTCTGAAAAATTTTGATCAGGGAAATAATATAATGAAAGTAATGATCTAGTATGATTAGACTGGCTGTAGTGTACAGTATAGATGAGGAATGTGGGAAGGAAGAGGGTTTATTAAGAGGATATTGAAGAAATCTAGGTGAGGGACAAGGATCTGATCTAGAGAGGTTCTAGGAGAAATGAGACAAGGGAAGCAAATTTAACAAATTATGTGAAGGAAAAATGTATATATTTGATGCCTGATTAGATCAAATTCTCAAGGAAGTAGCCAAAGGTGATGATGTTGTTAACATAAATTGGAGTCATCACTGAGAGTTGAATTGGGTGGAAAGAAGGAATAATAATAGTAAGAAATGGAAATTGCTACATCCATTTCCCCCAGGCTATATGGAAATATATTCACTAATGTCTTCTCTACTAATTTTCCTCAAAAGATGCAAAGTCAGAATACCTCTCCCAAAATAAGAATCTGTTTTATGTACACTAAAATCAGACTTTTCTGTCATGTTAGTTCAATTTTACAATTGCATTAAATTATAATCATACTTCATATATGCACATATATGTGCCACAAATGTGGAATTTTTATATAGCCTGTTTCAATTTTAACATATTTTATATGCAAAAGGAGATTCAAAATGTTCTGTGGGAAAAGGGATCCCAAATATATCTTTGCTCTCCAGAATCCTGTTTATTTCTCTGTTATACACTTCTTCTTGAATTCTAATAACCAAGTACTTATCAGACTACTGCTTTCAATTCCAATAGATACAGTGCAGTCATGGAACACCATCATCTCCACAAAAGTAATGTTGAGGATCATCCAAAGGGCCAATGAGGAGAGGTCACCCAGTGGACAGCAAAGAGTCACTCTGTGAGTATGAAAAGGTTGATACATTACAAAGAGCTCTGCATCAGAGCTTTTCAAGATGCCATCAGATGGATATATGTACATATAAATATATCTATATAGACATGTATGAATAGGCATACCTATCTGTGTGTGTATATATATATATATATATATATATATATATATATACATATTCACATATATGTACATGTATATATTGATAGAGAGATAGATAAGTAGATAGATAGATGATAGATAAATAGACAGGTAGATAGAGAGAGACAGACAGACAGACAGATAGATGGATAGATAGGTAGATATGGATATTCCCAACCCTTAGCACAGTGCTGGTATCATAGTAATACTGTTACTATAATATTTTAATTTATTCATTTACAAATGTTCAAAATGAAGAGAGGATTTTCACATTGCAAGAGTGAAGAAACAATAATGGTAGATTAAATATTTTATCACTATGCTAATGATATCAAAAGAATGCAAAGGCATGTTGAGTGGACCCCCTCAAATGGCAAACATATGGAGGACATAAATGAAGAGCAATCATGGGGGTAGGATTGAGGTAGGCTACAGATCTACAGATGTAGTGGGAGTGCGTAGCTTAATAAATAAAATAAAAATAATATTGAGAATGATAATAACTGCAACACCAATTATAAACAATGATAAAGCACTTTAATTTTTGCAAAGCACTCTTCATATGCTCTTTTAATTGATCTTCATATGTATCTTGCAAGGCAGCTATCATTAGTATCCTCATTTTAAAGGTGAGGAGACTGAATGAGGCTCACAGAGTTTTGCTGAGTTGCCAGAGTTTACTTATTTAATAAATCATTTGAGGAAGGATTAACATTCTCATATTCCTATCCCCCATCTAGTATCCTAAGTCTAATATCTAATGCTCTATGCACAATCTTACTGAAGGAGAAATCCATTGGAGTTCTGAAGATACACATTAACAGTTGTTATGAATATGGTTGACCAAGCATAAGGCAATTAAAAAAATTTTCCAGGATGAAGTATTTTGAGGAAACAAAGTGTGGTTTTTTTCCCTGAGGCAATTGGGGTTAAGTGACTTTCCCAGGGTCACACAATTAAGATGTATTAAGTGTCTGAGGCCAGATTTGAACTCAAGTCCTCCTGACTTCAGGCTGGTGCTCTATCCACTGAGCTACCTACTGACCCTATAGTTAATGAGGCTTTACTCTACTCCACTCCCAAGTATCATTTCTCAAATCAAGTGTTCCAAATTATGGTTTAGAAAATATGGCAATCACTCAGGAAGTCATAGAAGACTGGCACAGGAAGAGCATAAGGGGACTTTTCCTATAAATTTTGAGTCTGAGAGTATCATAGAACATTGAAACTGGATTTAGATATCATCTGATCACACCACCACCCCCCCAAGCCCATTTCATATATGGTCAAACTAAGGCTTACAAAGGTTCACAGATTTAAATTGATGAAATTATGTCAGAAGCAAATTCATCTGGATCAGGGGAAAACAACTTCCCATTGTATACATGTTGGGTGATAGAGCAAATGGTGCAACTGATGTGAAGAAGAAATGGCATGATGCAAGATTCAAAGAGCGTGTCCAGGAAATGGGGAGAAGAATGATTATATTATATACTATGTGATGAGAAAAGATGGAGTTTTCAGGAGAAGATAGGAAGAAGAAGAAGGGAACAGACATTTACTAAGGCTTTATCATGTGCCAGGAAATGTGCTAAGTACTTTTAAATTACTTTCTCATTTGACCATGAAATCATGGAAGCACCCACACTCTCACTGCTCCCCTGTATTCACTCCTCAACCATTCTAGTACTCCGGAGGAGAGCCTAGAATGGTTCTGTGGTGGGTATTTCTCTGGAAATGCAAGTGATGCATTTCTCTGGAGATGCAAAGTCACATGGTCTATAGAAAAACCAGGACTAGAATACAGGTCTCTCCTTGGCCAATCTGAACCAAAACACTCCCTCAATCCATCCTTCCTTTCCTCTGAACACTTGTACTTATGGAAGACTAGGGAGTTTAACCCTAATTCTAACCAAAGTAATGCAATTTTTTAGAACTCATTGTCTTGTTCTTAAGAATATATGTAGGGGTATGGGAGCTGACAAAATTCATAATATCCGAGTCCAAAATAAAAGGCTGTTTTAATCAGCAGCTTATTAGCAGGAACATGGACTCAAAGACTTAGTTCTGGTAAGAAACTCAACAGAAGTCCAACTCATTCATGTTACCAATCCACCAATAAGTATTTGCCAAGCAGTTACCATGTGCCAATCATTGAGCAAGGCACTGATAATACAGAAATAATACAGTTACCACCCACAATGAAAATATATTCTTTTGCAGAAAACAACACATTTACATAGTAGCAAATATAAAATATACCCAAGGCAAACTCAAAGAAAGAAGGGCAGCTCTACTAGCTAGAAAAGTTCTCAGGTTGTGTTCTAGAAATGGTATCTCATGTTCCTAATATAAATAAATATTTTTATTATTATTTTTTGCTAGGCAATTGGGGTTAAGTGACTTCCCCAGAGTCACACAACTGGGAAATGTTAAGTGTCTGAGGATGGATTTGAACTTTGGTCTTCCTGACTTCAGGGTCAGTAGTCTATCCACTATATCATCTAACTGCCCCAATAACAATAAATAAAGGAAAAGAAAAAGAAAAGGTTTCCATTTCCTGCTTATTTGCAGAAAATCAGAACCAAAAGGTGTCTAATGAGTATTAGAAGAGAAATTAGCATCCAGTGGAGACTATTCCTCTGAATCATTAGGGACTTTTAAATATATATTTAATATATATATATATATATTTATATTTTATTTTATATTTTTTTGCCCAGCTTGACAAATATGGAAATGTGTTTAGAAAAACTGCATCTGTTTAACCTATATCAATTTGCTTGCTGTCTTGGGAAGGGGGTGACAGAAAGGGAGAAAGAAAAAAAAACTGAAACATAAGATTCTGCAAAGGTGAAAGTTGAAAACTATCTCTACATATATTTGGGAAAATAAAAAGCTATAAAAATACACAAAAGATAATGATATAAGATGGTAAAACACTTTTTTTTTTTTAATGTGGAAGGGAGCTAAGATTTTTATAGATCTTTGAAAGAAGCTCATTCTGCAGAAGAGGAAACAAAAACCAAAGAAATGATAGGATCAAGATGGCAGTGCTGCACAGTGGAGTGAACATTACTTCTGGAATCACATGACCCTGAGTTTCCCATCCCACCTCTGCTCACTATTCCTGTGTGACTTTAGGCAATTCAACCTCAGTTTCCTCATGGCTATATATATGGGATAGCATTAGATGCCATCTGAAATTTCTTCCAGCTCTCAGGTTATGATACTACTATTAAACTCAATGTACTCTGTATTTTAATTAATTAAAATGGATTGCTTTTAGGCTTAATCATAGAATAGTACAGTTTTAGAAGTGGAAGAGCCTTTCAAGAATCTGGAGGAATGCATTTTAAGAGATTTTTAGTGCTGTTGTTTTATGGGAGCTTTTGTTTGTTTGCTCATGAAATGAATTCACTTGTTAAAGTAATTAATTAGGTTGAAATACACTATATGGGGGCTCTTTTCATGGAAGGCCACAAATATCAGTTGAGAAGGGTAATGGCACATATCTAGATTTGGCTATTCATTGGAAAACAAATTTTCTGCTTTCTATCTACTCAATAGCAGCCACAATTTTCAGATATAATACAAGGAAGAAACCCTTTTGTCTGTGGAATTTCACTACAAAAAAATGTCAATATATAGCCAAAAGAACTGTGATAGACTGCCACAATCATAGAATTTTCCTCAATTTTATTTTTTAAGAAATGGTCTATGGATCTCATTTTAAAAAGAGAAATAGTATTTTTCTTCCCTAACAGACATGTAACTAAGACAGGTGACTGGGGCTTTGTCCCCACATGCCACATTCTGAGATCCCTAATAGCACTTGCAATTTAATTCAATTCAATAAATATTTCAGTGACTACCATGTACCAGGCATTGTGTAAGTAATCATTTATCCTGTTAAAAAAAAAAAAAAAACAGAGGCAAGTACCTGAGAAATTGCTAGACTGACAGTGGAGTAAATTCTTCCTTTAGCAGATCATCCATTCCTCTCGTCCCATACTACACACACACACACACACACACACACACACACACACACACACAATTACTTTATTAGAAGCAGCTATGAGGCACAGTGGATGGAGAAATGGGCTGAGTTCTAATCCTTCCTCAAAGATCTATTAGTTGCATATCCCTGAACATTCAGTCAACAAGTATTGATTAAATGCCAACTATGTGCTAGGTATTATGCTAGTTTTTCTCAGGCCTCAGTTGCCTCATCTGAAAAAAAAATTGATTAGACTCTGAAGCCTCTATGGTCCCTATCCATTTATGCTAAATCTATATTCTTCTGATTCTGCTCCAAGACTTTAAATGAATGCAGAAGTTGTTCTGCTTGGCTAATATAGTTTATAATGAGATTATCACCCAGTTCTTTCTTTCTTTTTATCTTTCTCTCCTCCTCTTCCTCCTCCTCTTTTTCTTCTTACTCTTCTGTTTCTGTCTCTCTGCATCTCTCTTTTTCTGTCTCTCTCTCTGTGTCTCTGTCTCTCTTTCTCTCTGTCTCTCTGTCTATTTGTCTCTGTCTCTGGTAAAGTGAAAAGAATAGAAAATGATTTCAGTTCACATTCCATCTAAGCCAATTACTTAACTATGTGTGACCTTGAGCAAGCCACTTAATATCTCAACCTCAGTTTCCTCATTGTAAAAAGAATATAATAATACCACCTACCTCACAGAGTTATTGTAAAATTATGAGTTAACATGTAAGACACTTTCCCAGTCTTCAAGTCCTATATAAGTGTTAGCCATTATGATTTCTTGTTTTTTTCTGATAGTAAATACAAAATATATATTTACCCTGTTATAATAAAAAGGGGGATTATTGACTTTGTTCGAAACAAATTTCAATTTTTTTAATGTAGCAATCTATGATAGGAAAACCAGTTCCTAAATGGTATCTACACCAATTTCTTTTAACTGAATTCAAGAAATAATCATTAAGTCGCTATTGTGTGCCATACACTGAGGCTACAAAAACAAACTTGAGATATTCAATACCTGAAAGGAGTTCACCTTTTGATATGACATAGGATTGAAATTGTCTCTTGCCTAATTAATGACAGCAGTTAGATGGACAACCAATAGAAATCATCCATTAGTATCTATATATCTAGCTATCTTTTGTATATCAGTATATAGCTATCTATATGCACATGCACACCCACATATATGCACATACAAATATATGTATGTGCATACAAGTAAAGTATATACTTAGGGATATATATATATATATATCCCTAAGTATATAGGGATGATATATGTATATATAAATATATCATCCCTAAGTATATACTTTGTATCTATATGTATCTATATGTGATACATATATTTAAAATCAATAAATATTGCTATTGGACAATTAATTGGACTGAGAATTAAATGGGACATAGGAGACATGTTCAAGCTCTTCCAGTAAATTGTCAGGTTCTTTTTTTTTAACTCTAAATATCTCAACAGATTTTATTTTTGTTTTTAATACCAATATAGTAGGAATGTTACCATATGGCTACAAGTCATGGAATGCTGCAGCCTCCAAAGAATTCACATGAGCATCAATCAAGTTTCAGTGGAAAGATTCATGGTGAAAATCTATAACAAATTAAGATATCTTAAAGAACCAGAATAAAACTTGACAACAAGAACGTAGATGATTGAAAAACAAGATAGGATGGTCACGTGGTATGAGTTAGGGATTCCTATGGACAGCTCCTGTGGTATCTTTTTGTTAGCAGGAGATGAAAAAAAAAAAATCCCAGTATTTTAGATAGGGTCCTGTGACTAATTAATGGAAGGACATAGCCAAGAGCTATGCAGGAATGACAGGTCAAGATGGGTGGCAATTTGAATCATTGTGGGTAATTGGAGATCCACAGTGATGAGTTTGCAGGAGATGAAAATATTTATTGCCCATTCAGTTCAGTGGTATGTCCAACTAGAGCTGAATAATGAGGTTATTATAATAGTCAAGGTATGTAGCAAAATCAGGGTGTGAGTTAGATTGGTTCCCCAGACATTTCAAAAGCACATTAAATAAAGCTGAAATAAATACTCAGCTTTTCTATAGAAAGATTTTTTTATTCTCCAGAAGTAGGTAAAAAGAAACAAGCAGGCAACAAGCATTTATCAAGCACTTATATACAAGGAAATGTGCTAAGAACTCGGGATATGAATATAAACAAAAAGGATGACATAGGTAGATAGATACTTCTTGTCTTTAAAGGGATTATACTGTAATGGAGGAAGACAACATACAAAAAGAAGAGAAAGAGGGACCAGGAAAGAAAACACTTGATTGGAGGTATGATGGCAAAGTCCAAAGAGTTAGAATCAGAGCTAATTGGAGAATGAAACATGAGAGACCTGGGATCTCCAAAATGGAGAGCAAAGCAAAATATTAAGATATCAAGCATGTTTCATCCTATATTCTCTTTTTCAGTCTATTGGGGTGTGTGTGTGTGTGTGTGTGTGTGTGTGTGTGTGTGTGTGTGTGTGAGAGAGAGAGAGAGAGAGAGAGAGAGAGAGAGAGAGAGAGAGAGAGTGTGTGTAAATTCTAGTTTCTAATTTCAAACATCATATCTACTTCTTTATATCCAAATATAAATAGGCACACATTATCCAAATCTATTAATTTCCCAAACTGGAGAAAGCAGTTCTCTAATTATAGTGAATCTTTATCATTAGGTTAAAAAGAAGTCATATTATTATGAGCCATCAAGAGGTTCTTAAAATTCTTTTGCCATGAGGAATCATACCATGGTTTTATAAGTTTAGATTAGGGGCTGAAGTGAGAGACAAGTCTGATATGCGGCATTAAAAGGCAATAAGAGTTGAGTATATACTCATACATTATATATATGAGTATATGTATATACACATATAGAATATATGAGTATATTCATATATACATATTCATATGATTAGTTATGCGTATATATTCATATAAAGCCAATGAGTTTTATATGTCTGCCCACTCCCATTCTCATAGTTCCAGTCACTTAAGACGGTAACAAGAAATTTAATAGTAATTTGATTTACCACTAAAGTCAGAAGAGACTCCAAGATGATCTAGTTTGAATCTCTTGTTTTATTTAAGGCCCAGAAGTATATTCAAGAGAACTACTGAAACCCAGACCACTGATAAAGATTCAAGTTATGACTCAAACTTTTGAATGGAAGTAAAAAAGTTTCAATATTTTACTCAGTTCCATGTGCTGCCTTGTAATGTCTGCTTCTAGCCTTTTTTTTCCACATCTAAATCACAGTTTCAGTGTTTGAATAAATCTGAGAGGTTGTCTAGTTCATGTAGGAGTATGTTTGAACCAGCTCATAGTGATTTCAGAGAGTCAGTTGTTAAATTTTCACGGTAAGCATTTATACCTTGGATATAAGCAAACACTTCCAGATGTGGTTTAATTTGTTATTTTATCAATTGTTTAAATGAAAGTGATAAAGAAAATTTTAATAATGTTGATTACTCTTAAAAGTTTGCTCTCTGTATATATTTTACAGATGTAGTCTGTAATGGGGGGGGAATCATCTCCTTAACCTTGAACATTATACTTCAGATTATATTTTATTTTGTATTGCTTTGTTTCTATATGAAACTGCTGATAGAGTTTATAGTTTTTGAAAATTCCCAGACCCTTTGGTGTAAATTTCTGCCTGCATATCTCTCTTCTTTTTCCATGAAGGAAATTCATTGAAGAAATGGATTTTGGAACCCATGCATAGAACTTTATTTTTATCCTTATAAAATTATATCTTATTTGATTCTGTCCAATATTCATACTTTTCCCATTCCTCCATGTTCTGCCTCTGTCATCCAGTGTGTTAAATATGCGTCTGAGCTTTATATTGTCTATATATTCAATGAGGGTATAATCCATGCCTTTATGCAAATTATTGATAAGATGTGGACTCCTAAACTGTGTGATGTGATAATATCTTTAGTACAGAGCATCAATGAGGTTAAAAATCAGTTAAATATATGTAAAGTGCTTTGGAAACTTTAAATCACTCTCTAAAATTAGTGGTTCTCAAAGTATGGTCAAGAGAATCCCGGGGATCTCTGAAACCCTTTTAGAGGATCCACAAATTCAAAAATAGTTTTTATTTCCAATATGGTAAATGTCAATAAATATAACCCAGATAAACAAAAATGCTTTGGAGAGATCCTCAATAATTTTTAATAGGATAAAGATACTGAAAACAAAAGTTTGAGAACCACTGCAAAATGGTTAATACCTTCATAGAAGACCAGAAAAAATTCTAGTTTCTAATTTCAATTATCAGATCTAATTCTTTATATCCTAAATATAAATAGGCACACACTATGCATACATATATAGATTAAAAACCAACTCAATTATCTTCTAAATTATTCCTCCTCTTTCCCATTCTTTCCATTTAATAGCTTAAGAAACTGAGGTCCAGAGAAAGAAATGACTTGTCCGAGATTGAACAGCTAGCATGTGCTATAACCAAAAAGTAAAGTTAAAACTTTTTGTTCTGAATTAAGTGTTAATTCAACCATATTATGCTGCCCAATACTTTACTGGGAGGATCAACTATAAAATCTTCCATTTGTCATTCAAATCCTTTTACAACTTGTTTCCTCTCTCCCTTTCCACTTTATATCATTCTACTTTGGTATCCAGTGACAATGGCCTCATTTCTGGTCCTCAAATAATATAGTCAGTGTACTGATTCTAGGCATTTTTACTGGTTGTTCTTCTTCCCTGGAATGTTGCCCTTCCTCATCTCCATCCCTTGACTTGCATGGTTTCTTTCCCAAGCCAGCTAAGTCTACCTTCTAGGAAGCCTCTCCCAATTTTTTCTTAAAACCAGTGCCTTCTCTCTGTTGGTTATTTCATATTTAACCTGCACATAACTTGTATAGACACACACACACATATGTATGTATATATACACATACATAATACATATATATATATACATATGTGTGTGTATACACACACACACACACACACATATTTGTTGTCTTTCTCATTAGACTGTGAACTCTTTGAGGCTAAAGATTGTCTTTTGCCTTTCTTTGTAGCCCTAGTGCTTAACATCGTGCCTGGTACATAGTAGATGCTTAATATATCTTTATTAACTGGCCAAAATAACCACTAAGGAGAGCAAAGTTAGAGAACAATGTTTGTTGTTCTTCATTATCAAAGAAGACCAAAAGGATATCATTTTGTTAGAGTTAAGTCACGCGTCCCATTGGGATTGATCAGACCAATAAGAGCTCACAATGCTCTACCACAAGTCAAACACAAATAGTCCATGTGAACAGAGAAGGATGGGTTCTTGATATTTTCAATAGAAGACTATTCAACTATATAACATTTGACTAATATGCTCTTCTTTCTACTATAGTATGACACATCATATCTATCAATCAAATGCAATAACTTCTTAAATATAAGCTACTTTAATGGAATAGGATATTATATGTCAGGATTTTTTTTGTTTCTTGAGATTTGTGTTTCAAGTAGCTACATAAATGTCTGTTAACCTGCATAAGATCACAAAAATAACAGGTAGCTAGGGCAAGATCTGAACCCCAGTCCTCTGACTCCAAATCCAGTGCCCTTTCCTGTAAACAGTGCTATCTCCCATCCAAAAAATGGAGCAGGTCAAGGATGGGTTAGGGTCTTGTTATGGAAGAAGAAATGTCTAATACCTATTGGAATTAGGTTTTAATAATAGCAAAATTTCACTTTTGTGATCTCACCCCTTTCCCCCAATAACACAAAATCATCAACAATAATAATCATGATGGTGATTATGGTAGGGATATAGCATTTGACCTCACCTCGACAAATTCTTCTTTGATGGGTGCCTAAACAGAGGGTTGTTTTGGCCAGGATTGAGAAGAGAAGCAGCCTGGAAGCAGCCTATGGGAACTGTCTAGAAATTTCTCCCTTCTTGTAGCCACTTCCTGGCTTCCATCAAGTCTCAGTTAAAAATCTCAGCTTCTGTAGCAAGCCTACCCTGCTGCTCTTTCTTAGTGCTAATGCCTCCAATCTGAGATTGTCCTCTATTTATTCTGCATATTACTTGATTATAAAAGGTTGTTTGAATCGTGTCTCCCCCTTTAGATTGTAAAATCCTTGAGGGCAGAGACTGCTTTTGCTCTTCTTTGTAACTTCAGTGCTCAGAACTGTCACTGGCACATAATAGATGTATAATAAATGCTTTTTGACTTCTTAACTTACCCAAATGTCCATAAGGGTAGAAATTTGCCAGGGAAAGTAAAGCAGATCATCACATAGAAAGGATAACAAATTTTAAGTATGATATTAAAAAGTGAAATAAAATCACAAGAGCCACCCTACTAATTGATTTCCTGCTATTTTCTGAGAAGATTTTAATAACAATGCAAGACCCTCTTTGAACATGAGTTAGATCCTAAGAGAAGTAGTGAATATATGGAAAATAGAAATTCTAGACATTAGGGATAGAGAAAGAGGACAAAGCTTAGAATTATTGATCTTAAAAGTCAGAGACCAACTAAAAGGACCTTGAGTTTTGAAGTCACCTTCCTTGGTGAGGACATCAATCCTTTAGGAAGATTTTCATGAGTGGAAAAGTCCCAAGGGTAGTCATCTGCCAGCTTCCTCTGGTAATGGGCTGGGATGAAAAATAGACTTCTCAACTTCTGCCTTATTTAGCAACCAAAGAGGATGAATGTCAGCTGTAGGGAAGATTTACGTTGTGGTAGAAGATATCTTCTTGGGTTGTCTTGATATCTTTGGTTTTATTCTTTTCAACTGTGATTGAAGAGTGTATACATTATATATGGGTTTTTTTGGTTTTTGGGTTTTTTTTTTTTGGTGAATGACCTAGATTAAAATACAATTGGCACCAAATGAGGGGCAGAATCCTTTGGGTTATGTGTGTATGAATGAAGTATCTGGTTGGATAAGTCCACAATAAACTCTCTATTAAGGAAATAAGTGTTGCAAGGCAGAAAAGAACCAGAGCTAAGAAGAAAATATCAAGTTTTATTAGTGCAAAGAGTTTGCTGGTTAGTCCAGCAGCAAAGAATAGCAAAGAATGCCTATGAGATTAAGGACAATCCCTTAATGAAAGAACATCTGCCATTACTATTTATTGGGGTGAATCCCTAGTGAGTAGTACCCTCTGATGGTTAAAACAACAAAAATCCTTCAAGGCACATAAGGAAAAGGAATTATAATGACTTTCATTTAAAGTTAGTTATGTGATTTGCAAATACTGTCTTATTTCAGTCCCACAATAAACCTAGGAAGTAGTTTCTATAAATACTACAATCCATATTTTGTGGATTGAGCAATTGAGGCTCATCAAAGTTAAATGGAGTCCCATGACTACTCACCTTGTAGGAGATGGAGGCTTGATTGTGAACCCAGATCTTGAACTCGTAGACAAGGCTGCATCTATTATGCCACAATGTCTTCCACAGTGAAATGTCCACAAAAGAATTGTATTTATCCATGATCAAGAAAAAAACCAGTGTGGTTCAGCTGAGAGGTCAGTCTTTAAGTCAATAATCCCTGGGTTCAAATCTTTCTTCAGACACATCCTCATTCTGAGACCATGGGGGAAGTACTTAGGCTTTTTATTTATTAGGGCACCAAGCAAAATACAAACAAAATTGTACTGAACTTTAAGAACTGCCCAACTTGAATACAACAGAACAGCAAGTCCCTGAGGGGAACGACTATTTCATTTTTCCCTCTGCATCCCCACAAAATAGGTATTGCACTTAAGAGGCACTTAATAAAATTTGTGTTGAATTGAATGGAAAGGGTACTAACTGCATCTTGTGGGTTAATTCTAACTGTCCTAAAATATTGTCAAGATGGTAGCAATGTAAAAACTCATAAAGGAATGGTCACATGTCATGATTCATCATCACTCAAGGAATAATTCTTTGATGGGAACAAACTTCTCATTGAGTCAACACGGTTTTGTTTTGTCTCAAATTTATTTTCTCTTCATCATTGCATTTTGTTGAACACATGGCAATGCACAGAGACACATGATAAATCATGCCGCTATTTGTAATGATACTTCCCCACAATAAATAATATGCCAATAATATTAAGTGGAACAACAATGGCACATGGTGTGAGGTACATTTTAAACAAAACATTAAGAGCCTACTGATGGCTAACAATATCTTCTAGCTCCTGTTCCTGATAACTTTTCAAACTAATAAAAGTCAACATAAGGAGAACCTTGGAAATACAGCTCTTCCCTGCCCAAAACTGATTAATTGAATTATTTCTGCAACCATTCTCAGGTGTTACAGATGAATTTTGTGTCTTATTTTTTTTCTTTGAAGGTGCTACACCTAAATAAAAAGATACCCCTTAATGCTCTTATGCTTAACCCTCCCCCATGTATCGGTTACTTTCTGATGGCTTTTTTTCCCCAACTCATACAGATGGATTTCCTTAGGGGAGAGCAGCATGTGAGTTGAGAATAGTCATTTCCCAAAGGGAATTCAGCTTTGTTAGTTGGAAAAAAAAAAAAAACAGAAAGCTATCAGAAAGTACTGAGTATATGTGTGTCTTGGGGGGGAGATGTATGAGGTAGGGGGAGTGGTCACAGAGAGGATGAATGTTGTAAGCTTTTTCTATAGCACCACCGCCAATGAAAGATGGACTGCAGTTCCTGCTTAGGTTTAAGAGGATTGGACAGGCTAACAACAGACTAGCCGGCTTAGAGAAAACATTGACTTCTTTTAATCAAAGCATGTAATCAGAAAGGCAGAGTGATGATTACCTTCTACTTTCCCCATGAATCACAAAACCAATCAGCTGGATAGGTGCACTTGGGCTCAGTCTCTGCCAAGGGCATTGTAAACTTAACACTGATGTACTTAACATTTAATATTTCAAATACCCGGATGACCCTTACTCCTGAGCACTTTTTGAATAGCCTCTATGTTCACTGGGTTACAATGCCTACTTGAAATCCAGAGACATTTTATAGGTTTTACACTCAAACACATGTATCTACACCTTTCATCGATGACATTTTTATGTCTAAGAAGCTTTTAATAATTGAGTGCAATTAATTTTTTTGGAGAAATAGTATAAGAGGCTGTAATTTACTTTCCCAGTATGACAACTCATTTCATTTTTGTGAGATTCAGTCTGCTACATTTTTAGTATACAAAGAAGAAAAAATGAGTATTAGAAATCCATAAAATGCAGTGTAATCTACAGTCAGCTAAATGGATGCTTATTTCCCAAAGGTCCGGTATCATTATTGACAAGGAAGTACAAAAAGAGAATGGGACCCTCACAAGGGCCAAATAAGTGTTGATTATGCTTGAAGAATATCAAGGCCTTAAGAACAGCATTCCCAAATCCTGGAATATGTCTCTACCTTTAAAACACTGAAGACGTCACCCCATCCTGAATGAATGATTTCCAATTCAAAATCACAGCCTAAATGATTTTGAATTCACTGCAGGTGCCTTTTCATCATCCCCCACAAGACCACAAGGCATTCTGCTGAGGCAGGCAGGAGCCAGGACAGAATATTTTAAATGTTTGGATTACCTGCTAGTGCCTAAGGAGCCTCATTCATTGCTTAATAATGCCTCCATTGCTCATAACAAGGCTTCTAGGGAGTGTAATCTTTCTTTGGGCAGGATGGAAATGGGAATCCTTCCCACAGCAAATGTTCGAGGTTGCAGACTAACTTTCTTTTGCCAGTCAGATTGAAGGGAAATGGAGCAGAGAGCAGAAGAGAAACAAGAATTGTCCAGAATGCCCAGCCCAGGCTGCATGCAGCTTATTACAAGGCAAGAAGTAGGCTGTGGTGCAGAGGAGAATTTTATTCTGGAAGCAGTATTGTTTCCTCCATCGGGCTAAATCTAAACATTTCTCCAGCTAATTTTTCCTGCTCTCACAGTCCGCATTTCTTTTAATTTTGTTGCTTCTCCTCTGGTTTTCCTGGGCAGTCTTAGTCTCCCTATAAACAGAGCTCAAAATCTGCAATAGATAACTGGCTTTCTGCACATAGAAGGTTGGGGGGGGGCACTCCAGCAAGCTCATGGGCACTGACTCTCTTTTCTTTCCCTCCTCACTCCCTCTCTCCCTCCCCTCTATTCTAACCCACTTAATCACCTCTTCTCCCACATAAACACAGTGCCCTCTCTGCTCAATCAGACAAACACCAGCTCTTGGTTCCTTGTCAGAGAAGGATACTAGAGCCTCCTCCTCCTCAGCCGCCTTCTTTTTTTTCCCTTTCGCACTCACAGACAAAGCTCTCCTCTTCCCTCACACAGAGGAAAGGGTCAATCAACTAAAGGTGTGTATTGGGGGAAGAGGCAGAGATAGATAAGGAGAGGGAAAAGGAGAACCATTTCGTGAGAGAGGAAAGCAGGAAGAGGAAACTGAGCTATGGAAAGAATCGAATCCACTCAAAGACAGAGACAGCTAGAAAAGCAGAGACAGATAAACAGACAGAGAGACAAAGAAAAAGAGACAGAAACAGAGAAATCACGAGAGACTGAGAAATAAAGACAGAAAGACAAAGGTAGACATACATGTCTAAAAAAGAGAGAGAGAGACTGAGTCGAGAGAGAGAGAGAGAGAGAGAGAGAGAGAGAGAGAGAGAGAGAGAGAGAGAGAGAGAGAGAGAATGAGAGCAAGGATGGATCAAGACAAACCAGTGAGGGGCCACCAAGAACATATAATTTGCAAACTGCCAAGGAAAAGATGATAGAGCAACACCAAAGCCAGTGGGGGTGGGAAGATTACTGGGAGAGGTGTGAGTCAGTGGATAAGAAGGTGAAGTCCCTAACCTCCTGGAATGACTTCAGGGACAGAAAACATGTCACCAGAAGAGGCTTTGCAAAAAAACGATTTTTATTTGCAGCAAAATAGTGGACTTTAAAAAGAAAGAAAAGAAAGGTCCTATTTACTTTTTTAAGCCCTTGATTCAGCTCCATCACTGAGCACTCTTTCTTAAATAACTTCCCAGTGAAATTAATTTGCTGTAGTCACAGAAATTCTGTTTTTCTACCATTTGGTCATGCCCTGAGAAATGTAATGCTTATTTTAAAATGTAAAGGCATTCCTGTTTAATTAACTCCAGTTTTAAGGAAACTAGCCGGTTCATTAAAGTTAAACGCAGTATGGAGGCAGGGGAGGGGGGAAACAGGAAAGTGCTTAAAATATAAAGTTATCCAGAAAGCAAGGAAATTATATTTTCCCCAAAATCTTTCCAGAGCTCCTAAATAAAGAAACGCAATAGAGAGGGAAATCATCCTGGGCTGCAAAGTGAAGGGAAACATCTTTAACTCTGAGCGTCTGTATTTTGCCCCCCCTCCCTTTCCCCGTTCTCAAACTCATAATCCCCTCAAGAATCCAGGGGGAAGGGGAGAGGAGGAAGAGGAGTGAGGCAGGTTGGTGGTGACGGGAAGAAGGCAAGGAAGGCGAAGAGCAAGAGGGGGAGAAGTTCTAGGCAGCTGAACGAGACCATCGGTGCCTAGGAGAGGGAGGGAAGGGGTGCCTTACCTTGCCACTCCACCAGCCCCGTGCGTCCCTGCTCTGCAGCCTCCCGGCACCTCGTACTTGGTGCTGCTTAAAGGGGAGCTGAAGGAGGGCCGCCTCTTAGACCATTCTTCGGGCCCCTTTCCCTCGACAACGGATGCCAAAGCCTGATATTAACACGGTCCTCCTCGTTCTCCATTAGCTCCGAGCCATTCTGGATCCCGAGACGGCGAGGCGAGGAAGCTGCCCGTGGGCATGCCGAGGGGCACGGGGGACGTTTGGGCGGTCGGTCAATTAAAATCGAGGCAGACGGACAGACAGAGAGAGAGGGACAGAGACAGAGAGCTAGGGAAGGAGAAAGCTGGGGCTAGAGAGCTGCGATCCGTATAGAAATCCGGAGCGGGAAAGGACCCCAGGATGTCGCTGGCAACTGGAGACCGAAGGGGAGGGGAGGGAAACTTGGCAAGCACCGCGAAGCCGAGCAGAGACCTGCTGCCAGAGACAGGATTCCCCCAGCAGACTGGGGGGAGCGAAATCAAAGCAAGACAAACTCGCAACGCCCCCCCTCGCTCCCTCCCCACTTGAGTCTGGCCACCGCTTTCCACGCGCAAGAGGGGGCGTTGGGTGAGTTTAAGAGAGAGCGCGGTGGCGGCCGGGATGAAGCTCTGACTGGGGAGCTGGGAGGCAGCGTCGCCAAAGTGAGCAGTCGCCCGCTCAAAGACGGCAGCAGCAAGGAGGCAGGAGCCCGGGATGCTGAGGATGGTGCTGCTGGCGGCGGCGGCGGCGGCTGTGGCGACGGCGGCGGCGGCTGCTACTGCTACTGCTACTGCTGCTGCTGCTGCTGCTACTGCTGCTGCTACTGGTATTGGTACTGCTGCTGCCTCTGCCGCTGCTGCTGCTGCAGTTAGCGGACTTCCTCCGCTCGCTTCCCTGCTGCCGCCGCTGCTACCTGTAGACAGACAGACACACGTACACACACATACACACACATACACACGCGCGCGCACATATATAGAGGAGCACACTCCACGCGCGCGCCTGCGCGTGCACACACACACACACACACACACACACACACACACACCGGGAGCAATGCAGAGCGCCAGAATCTGGACTAAGCAAGAGTCTCCACACTGCCACTCTAGAGGGATTTATCAAAAAAAAAAAAAAAAAAAAAAACAGTCCCAGATCGGTGTCACCGCCCACGCCTCCCATGTCTGTCTAAGCTCAGCTCTCTTTGGAGTGAGGGGGATCTTGGAAGAGTGGGGAGGACACCCAGGGACTAAACGGATAGACTCCGGTAGATGTTGTCCTCGCTTGTGGGGACAGGGGCTCTGGAATATGAGTGGGAGAGGCCTAGCCTCCTTAGGAGGTCACGATTGATCTCCACACCCTCTCATCCAAGAGCTGCCTCGACTGGCCAGAAGCAGCAGCAGCAGCCAGAAGGCAGCAAGCCAGCACCGAGGGGTTAAGGGCTCTGAGCGTCACGTGTGACGTGTACCTAAAGACTAGGAGAAACAAATGCGTAGAAGGGCACGGACCTAGGTCCAGATCTATCAGAAGGCCTCCTCCGCAGAAAGTTTCCTGATCCCCTCTACTTCTGCGTGTGTGGGTGTGGATGTGGGTGTTTGTGTCTCTGTGTGTCTGTGTCTCTGTCTCTGTTTGTCAAGACAGAGACGATCCAATAGCCACTTCCTGTTGAGACCCTGTAAAAAAAAAATCACCTCATTTCACCCTTCCTTCACCATACCCCCTCATTTTGTTCTTTCTTCCATCTGGAGGCAAAGTCAGTCCCTTACTTGATAGGCAGTGGGCAAGATTCTGTAGGAGTAGTGGGGAAGTAGCATTATACTCAGTGGTCCCTCTCCATCCAGCAGCAGGCTGAAAGGATCTGGGTAATGACAGCTTAGCCATGCAGGATGCCTAAGCATTTGGCTATCCCGGTCCCTTTTACACCTGTCTGCCCCTCCCTTCTCCCCCTTTTACACCTGTCTGCCCCTCCCTTCTTCAGCTTCAAGTATGAGAGTTTCAAACAACTCTATGGTAGCTCAAAGGAATCTACACAATTGGTAATTTAGTAAAAGCATGAGGGAGAAATAACTGCTGGATGTTGTGAGAATTCATCTAGATGTAAAAAAAAAAAAATTCTTTAAAAGAAAAAAAAGAGAGATTGTCAAATGTCATTAAAAAAAAAATCCTTCAGCTCACACCATAAGGGAATCTTCCAGTTTCCCCAACATGCCAATTCAGTCTAATCCAATCCTATAACGATTAGGCATCTCTTCATTGCAGCCCGAAATGTCAGCCACTAGGGAATGAAAGTGGGGGAAGCTCTTGCCCTCAAAAAGCTTACATAATATCACAAAGATGTAAGAATATTAAGAGAATAAGTCTGATTTCCTAAGGCTTACAGGCTATCTATCCGGTGACATGTTTTAAAAAATTAATAAATAAATATTTCAATAATTATATTTGTATAATCTTTAAGATGTGGACTTTTTTTTTCTTTTTGGAAGAAGAAAAAAAGAATTAGTATGGAAATTAAAGGTTTGAAAACATCTTAGATAATCTTGTTATGTCCTACAACTTAGTAGAGATAACTACTTAGTTATTATTACTGGTATTATTATGCATACAGTTATCTCCTTTTTATTGATTGGGAAACTAAGGCCCAGAAGTGTTAAATGACTTAAGGATTATACTCTTTAATGTCAGAGACTAAATTTGAATCTAAGTCTTCCTAGCTACAAGATCAGAAGACTACCCACTACACCAAGCATATTTCAACTTTATTGTTAAAGAATATTTCATTGAATTCTTCTAAAACTAAGTCACAGTCTATGATCCTCTTTCCCTAAAGTGAATTTGTGAGATTCCTCTATATAGTTTACAAAAAAATATCAGGCATCCATTGTGGGGGCTGATTTTGTCTTTCTTGAGAGCAAATATCTGTGAATATCTAAAAGAAAATTAACACCTTCTTCCACTTTTTGAATGAGTAAAATGAATAATGTTTTAGAGTTGCATAAAATCTGTTAGTGAACTTCAAAGTTAATGTTAAAAGATTTGTCAAATGCAGGCTCTAAAGGCTTCCTTCTTTGTGCTATCAGTTAAATTTAAGTAGAGAAGATGACATTAGAAACCTAAATGTCATGATTTTCATTTTTTTTTCATTTGGTATTTATAGTATAAGGATTATTATTTCAAATGAGCTCCAGACTTCTGGAAAAATAGCTAATTGAAAGATTGTGTGTGATTGCCCCTCATCACCTCCAAACAACCAAAAACACACCAATTAATATTTTTTAAATGAATTAAGAGAAAGAAAAGAAATTTCTGTGAAGAAATTTTCACAGAAAATGCAGCAGAAAACTGTAGAAAATTGTGAAGCAAATAAAACCTCTTAATACAATAAAAAACAAAGTTTTGCAAAGAGAATGCCAAGAGGAAACTCCAAAAAAAGATAATGATTCTAAAAGATGGCAACTTAGAAAAACAAATTGAAAGAACACAAGATCCCTGTGGATAGTTAGAAGGCCTAGAAAAAGAAAATTAGAAAGATATGAGTGATGCAATTTAAGATCTTAATGATAACCATACATCTTGAAACTGAAACTGGAAATCCTTTACAACAATCCTTTACATGGTGAGGGCAAAAAAGTAGAGGAAGTGGAATGAGAGAATCCAGTGATATATGTGTGTGTGTGTGTGTGTGTGTGTGTGTGTGTGTGTGTGTGTGTTAGAACAAAGTTAGAAAATAGCAAAATTAAGACACATGAGATCTCAACAATCAGAAATAACTGATCTGAAGATTTGGATTTAGAGAGATAGTATAATGAGAAACCCCTGATTTTGGACAGTACATGAAAACTTATAACTACTTTAGGTTATATTTCTACTGTTATTAGTAAGGTGGAATTTTTACCAGGATTGTTGGTCAATTGAATTTCTTCTTTTGAAAGTTTTAAGAATCATTGCATTTGAAGCAGAGCCAAGATGATGAAGGATAGGCAGATACTTGCCTGAACTCTATCCCAAACCCTTCCAAATATCTTTAAATAATAACTTTAAGCATATTTAAATCATCAGAATCCACAAAAAAAGCAAAATGGAAAAAAATTTTCCAGGTGAAGACAACCTAGAAATTCCGTAGGAAAAGCTTGTTGCACAAGGGTGGGAGAGCAAAACAGTCCAGGCCCAAGCCAGAGCTGCATAGCCTTGGCCCTAGTAAACTGAGAGCAGGCTTTGAGGCCTCTAATTCAGTGGCAAAAATGGAAATTTTCAGATCTTTCAGCCTACAGACATCAAAGATAACTTGTAAGGTCAGCAAAAAAGGTTTGTCTCACTAGGGTGAAAGAGCTTTAGAAAACCAGCAAACCAGGAACAGGCCTAGGAGCCACTGAATCCCTAGCAGCAGAGGTCTCAGCAAACAAGCAAGAAAGCAATATAATAGCTAGTCAGAAAGAGAAGTCTCTTTATTAATACTGAGGCAGGACCCTGTGGCTTTGCTATAGTCATATCTAAAAGGAAGTCCTGGTTCACTGGATCAGGGCAAGGAGGAGCACTCACACACTAGAATTTCCAGCCAGAATGGATCGGGGATCCTTTTCACAGTTCCAGGGTAGGAAAAAATGTTTGTGATAACTCTTAGACCAAAAGAGTAGTAAACACACTTCTCCTTAGCTCATACGACCATGGAAGAACTGAAAATTTACTGGTGCCTACAAGGATCTCTGAAAACAACTGCACAAAATCCATAAAGCTTGGAACAGTGCACTCTCCACCCTGGAAACAGAGCACTACTTTAACAAAGAGCTAAAAGCCAGATAACAGGCTGGGAAAATGAGCAAACAACAGAAAAAGATTCTGACCATGGAAAGTTACTATGGTGATGAGAAAAATCAAAACACACACTCAAAAGAAGATAACAAAGTCAAAGTGTCTATATCCAAAGTTTTGAAGATAAATAAAAATTGGTTTCCACCATGGGAGAGTTCAAAAGGAAAAGGTAAAAAAAAAAATTAGGAAGAGAAATGAGAGTGATCCAAAAGAAAGTACAAAATGCTAATGTGGAAAAGAATACTTTAAAATCAGTCAAATGGAAAAGGAGGTATAAAAACTCATGAAGGAAAATAAATCTTTAAAAAATTAGATTTAAGCAAAGGGAAACTAATGATTGTATGAGAAATCAAGACACAATAAAATAAAACCAAAAGAATGAAAAAAAATAGAAAACAATGTAAAATACCTATTTGGATAAATAACTAATCTAGAAAAGAGATGCAGGAGAGATAAATTATTGGTCTACCGTAAGCCATGATTAAAAAAAAAAAGAGCCTAGACATTATCTTTCAAGAAACCATCAACTTATTCTAGAACCAGAAGATAATTTAAAAGTGAAAATAATTCACCAATCCCCTCTTGAAAGAGATCACAAGATGAAAATTCCCAGGGATATTATAGCTAAATTCTGGAACTCCCAGGTCAAGGAGGAAATATTTCAAGCATCCAGAAAGAAACTATTCAAATATAGTAGAGCTACAGTCAGATTTAGCAATTTTTACACTAAAGAAAGAGAAAGCTTTGAATATGATATTCTGGAGGGCTAAGAAACTAGTATTATAACCAAGAATCACCCAGAAAAACTGAGTATAATCCTTCAGAGGGAAAGGTGGGCATTCAGTGGAATAGACAACTTTCAAGTATTCATAATGAAAAGATTAAAGCTGAATAAAAAAAATTGACTTTCAATTACAAATTTTAGGAGAAGCATAAGAAGGTAATCAGGAAAGGAAAATCATAAGAACTTAATGGGGTTAATCTATTCACATTCCTACATGAGAGGATGATACTTGTAACTCCTAAGAACTTTCTCATTTTTAGCGCAGTTATATTGAGATATAGATAGATAGAGGACAAAGGTATGAATTCAATATAAAGAAATAATATCTAAAAAAATAAAATATAGATGTAAGAGGAATGTATTGGAAGAACTAGAAAGGGAAAGGTGGAATGCCACAAATTATCTGTTGTAAAAGAGGCGAAAAAGGGCTTTGACAATGGAGGACAAGAGTGGGAGAGAAGGGAGGCATGTATCCCTTAAGAGATTTTTTTTAAAGGAAAGGAACATTTATACACAAAAAAAAATTTATAGAAGTCTTTTCCCAGGGAAAAGAATTGGCAATTGAAGAGATGCCCATCAATTGGGGAATAGCTGAATACATTTTGATATGTTATTGTCATGGAATGCTATTATTCTATAAGAAATGATGAGCAGGATGCTTTCAGAAATACATGGAAATTCCTGCATGAACTCATGAAAAGTGAAATGTACTGTGAACAATGTAATAGTAATGCCATGAGATGATCAGCTGTGACTGAGTTAGCTATTATCATAAATAAAATGATCCAGGACTATTCTGAAAGATTTATGATGAAAAATGCTTACCATACCCAGAGAAACCCAGAGAGATTGTGTCTGAATACAGATTGATGTATACTTTTTATTTTACCTTTCTTGAGTGTTTTTAAAGGGGGGACATCCACATTGTCTTTTGCAACATGACTTTTATGGAAATATTTTGCATAACTTCAAGGAGGGGGCAGAGGAAGGAAAGAAATCTGTAATTCAAAGTTTTCAAAACAAATGTTAAAAATTATTTTACATTTAATTGAAAAAAATAAAATATGAAATAAATGAGAAAAAAGAAATTAAAAAATAATCACTGGATTTTCTGGAAATCATAATTTTAAAATAATTTGGATATTGTATTTCCAGAAATCATAAATAAAAACTACCCAGATCTATTAGGACAAGTGAGCAATATGGCAATAAAAAGAATACACCAATCACCTTCTAAAAGAAACACTGAAAAGAAAAGACCCAGAAATGACAAAATCCAGAGTTCCTATGTTAAAGAAAATATATAGCAGTAATATAAAACAAGAATCTGAGAAACCACAATCAAAATAATAAAAGACTTGGAATCTTTCACAATAAACAAAAGGAGATGCTAGAATATAATAACCATTCCTTGACATTTATGGGAGTTAGAGACACTAAAACACTTCAAATGTGAAAACCTTAAATAACTTCATTTTTTAACTGTTCCCCAAATTCATTTTATTTGAAGAAACAATAAAAAGAAAAACAGAAAAACAATACAAAATAAAATTAAACAACAACCAATATTGTCATGTGCCCAGCAGAAAGTCAGGGAGGATTCAAAATATATAACAATAAATACCAATTTAAAATTATATTCATGATTGTCTGTCTTTACTTTTTTGTAAATTATTTTTTCTCTGTTGTGCACTTTTTTTACTTTATTATTTTTCCCCTCTTTAATCCCTGCCACCACTCCCAAGTAGGCCATAGTTAAGAAAGGAGATACACACACACACACACACACACACACACACACACACATGTAGATATATATATAGACATATACATGCACATACATACATTCACATAGACACATACACACATCTCCTGTTCATCCCCACCACCACCCCTAAGAAAGCTACAGTTAAGAAAATATATCTATGTTTTTCATATCCCAATTGACTCTCATTAAATTCTGTTCCATGACTTGGCTTACTATTACTTAAACTCCCTCCACTCAGGAGTACCTCCCTTGTCTCCTTCTCTCCCCCCTCCTTATTTCTTTATAGATTTTGGAGGGTGCTATACCCTTCATGGTATATATGTAGTGTTGCCATTGAAACCATTCTCAATGTGAGTAGGTTTTCAGAACTATGAGCCCTCCTCCCCACTCAAATACCTCTGTGACTATTCTGCTTCTGTACCTCATTTGTATGACATCTTTACTATTTATATCTTTACTCTGCCAATCTTTCTTTTGAGATACCCTATTGTTGATATAAATATTAAACATAAAGTACACATTTCTCATGTAAAAAACCATAAATGATTTCTCCATGTTTAAATAGTTTGTCCATGTTAAGTTTCCTTAAATTTGATCTTTGATATTGGTTCTTATATGTTAATTTTTTTTTTTTATAAAATTTGGGTTTGGTTGATAGAAAGTCCTGAAAATCTGCAAGTTCATTGAATGTCCACTTTTTATCATTCAAATTATAGATAATTTTGCTGCATATAATATTTTTGGCCACAGACCTAGTTCTTTTGCTTGTCTGTAGATATGATCCCAGAATTTGCAGTCTTTTATTGTAGCTGCTTATAAGTCTTGTACAATTCTAATTGTAGCTCCAACATATTTGAATTGTGTTTTTTTTCCTTGTTTCTTGCAAAAGAGAAAACTTTGACCTGGGTTTTTTGAAATCTGGCAATAATATTCCTATGTGTGATGATTGGTGGGTTTTTTTTTTCTATTTCTACTTTCTCCTCATGTTCTATCACTCCTGGACAAATTTCTAGGGTTATTTCCTGCATTTTTGTGTCATGATTCTCTTTTTGGTCACAACTTTCTGGCAATCCAATTATTCTTATATTTTCTTTTCTTGATATGTTCTCCAGATTTGTCATTTTTTTTATGTTTTACATTCTGTTTCTCTTTTCTCATTTTTTATAATCTATTTTGTTACCTCTTGGTCCCTCATAGTTTCATTAGTTTCTCCTTGCCTAATTCTAATTGTCAAAGTTATTTTTATCTTTGAGACTCTATATCTCCTTTTCTAATTGGTTAACTTGTCACAATCTTCTTGTTCTTCTTGGATAGTTTTACTTTTTATCTTTAGTTTTTCCTCAATGTCTCTCATTTGATTTTTTAATCCTTTTTTGAGTTCCTCTATAAATTCTCTCTGGGCAGAGAGCCATTTCATATTACTCTTTGGAGTAAAAGATTTTTTTTTTTACTAAAGTGTCTTCTGAAGATGAACTCCAATCTTCCCTGTTCCCAATGTACCAATGGTGAGGTTCATTTTTTTTTTTTTTTAGTAAGAGGTATTGGTGTAAGTTCCACTAATGGTGGGTAGAGGATGGTGCATCAAACTTCCCTTCAGGTCTCCACTCTGACCAGGAACAGCAAACTGAGAGCTCCACCCTCTTACAAATGTCTACATCCAGAAGCATCCCTGTTCCACTGCCTCTACACTCCTGGTTTGCTGGTTCCTTTTCTTCCAGGACTGTGTCTTCAGCAGCACAGTTAGGCCAGGAGGTGAAAATCTCTTGATTCCTACTGAGGTTCCAACCACACCCATTTTGTCCTAGGCCTCCCCAATAGAAGCTTCTGCAGAGATTGTCTGGAGACCTCTGCGCTTGAGATAGGTTAATCCCCAGCCTGGGGACTTTCTTGGGATCTTCTCAAGTCCTATCATGAGGACGCCTGTTCTTCCCCAAGTCTTCTTGATTTTTCAATCTATGTTTGCCCTAAGGCACAAATTTGTTCTATTTGTAAGGGAAATCAAGAAAACTTGAAATTTACCAACCTATTCTGCCATCTCCCCAGAATCTTCACCCCATCTTTATTTTTAATACTTTTGATCATATTATTTAACACAAAACAAGTAAAACAACATAGAGCAATCACTGAACAGTTGCAGGTTCTATAGAAGAGAAATTAATGTCTCACACATTATGCAGAATCTTCACACCTGCTGGTGGAGCTGTAGCAACCGTTTCATTGATTTCCTTCTATGAAATGTCCAAAGATCCAATGACCATTGTGGAAGAAAATCATCTGACTGAGTCTGGACAATAGAGACAAAGAGGAGATGTTTAATAAAATTTTATCTTCAAATTAAATGGAACCAGTAATCATTTTTGTGAGTAAAGTTTTCCTGAAGCTATTAATCAACAATTAATTTCTTTGTTAATTTGTTAAATTATTTTAAGTAAATAGTGATTTCATCTGAAAATTGATTGGGATAATTTTATCTTCTAGTTTTTGGTATTTATATAATGAGCCTTTTCCTTGACCCTCCATAGTGATTTTGAGAATTAAGAAGGAGAAGTAGCATAAAGGTCGACATCCAAGAAATTAGGGAAGCAGTGGTGTAGTACAAAGAGTAATAAATTTAAAGTCAAAGGACTTTAATTCCAACCATTCAATTTATATGCACAGCATTAAACAAGTCATGTAAACTCACTAGAACCTGATTTCCTAAATTATAAGATGAAGGTTTTGGACTACATGACTTCTGAGGTCCCTCACCAATTTGTCTATGGTCACAGTACCACATGCATGATTCAGAAGAACACTGACTGATTTCTTGGAAAGAGTGATACAACAAGCTCAGCTATCAATGGGTCCTGGAGTATTCAAAAAATTAGTAAGTTACCAACATGTCAATTGACCTTCTGTTGTAAAATTAAAGAACATTTATGAGAAAATAAAGTATGGGTGGGGATGGATGAGTTGTGATCTGCATTTTTTTTTGGAGAAAACCACACTGATGGCATCAAAGATCCATTGGAATATTAGATTTTTGGATACTTTTTTTCTATTTCCTCTGTTAATTTTGTTTAAGTCTTAGAGTTTTTTTTTCCTTTTTCAATTTAATCAATTTCTACTTTGATTTCTCTAAGGATTACATATTTTTTGCTTATTTGGAGTGTTTATTTTGATAATTTTTCCATAACTAATTCAAAATGTTATGTTTATCCTTTTTGATTTCATTAATATATGCCTTCAGAGATATAAATTTTCCTCTAAGTATTGCATTAGATGCATCCCATAAATACTGTTATCTTATTGTTCTCACTCTCTAAAGAAAAAAATATTTATTGCTTCTATGATTTCTTGTTTGATCTAATCATTATTTAGAATGTCATTACTTAGATTCAATTTAGATCTATGCATTTTATTCAAGTTACTTTTATTGATTACTATTTTAAGCTCCCAATGAATGAATTCTACTCTAAAAAAAAAAATTAATCCTGAATGTTAAAGTCATTGATAGAATGAAAGAGGCTTGCAAAACTCAAACTTCGAACATAATATATTTAAGACATGAAAATTCATGTAGATTTCCAATGAGAGATTGAAGCATAACTTATTAAGTTTTAATCAAGTCTTACACAAGGCAAGAATAAAATGAGACACAATCAAAGACAAAGAGAGGAAAAACTGCATCATATTTAAAAATACCATAGATAATAAAAGAATAATACTAAAGTTGTTGTTTTTTTTTTAAATTGTCATATATTAGCAAAGATAAATCACAAAATTCAAATTATCAGAAAAATGGAAGCTTTATGTAAAAAACATGGTAAAATATTAAGAAATAAGAAATATATGAAAAATACAAATAGAGAATAATATTCTAATTAGTGAATGGGTCATAAAAAGATAATAGTTATATTAAGAAAAATGGTTACTGTAAGGCAACATGACAAAATTTGTAGAATGTAAATAAAGTAGTTCATAGGAAAAAATGTTAATACCAAACAAGAACCACAGTACTAATTAATTGAACATGCAACTAATAAAACCAGAAAATCAACAAATTATTCTTTCCTAAATTGCTAAATTTTCCTAAATTCCTAAATTTCCTAAATTCCACAAAAGTGGAAATTCTAAAGACTAAAGAGATGAACAAAACTGAAAACAAAGACTATTGAGTTGATAAATAAGATACTTAATAAATATAGTAAAATATATATAAACCATCAACTAGTGTGATTTTAAAGAGAAAAGGAAAAGAACCAAGATGACAATTAAAATTTGAGAAAGTAAATTCATCATGAATAAATGGTAATTGTATCAAAAATATTCATCATGTACTGACAAAATAAAAAAAATAATGAAAAATGAAAAATAATCAAACACATAATATACAATACTCTGATAAGCAAAATCAGAGAGAGAGAGAGAGAGAGAGAGAATCCAGATGACTCAATTTCAAAGCAAATCAACACTTATTAAGAAGTAAAACAAAACAATATATCCACCTGTACTTAAAAGAGGAAAGGAGGGAGGGAAGGGAAGAGAGAAAAGGAGGGAGGAAGAGAATTTCCTTATTTTGGGATGTTCTATATGAATTAAATGGTATAGGAATGAAATTCTAATCCCTAATCATAATAAATAGTATCAATAACACAATTAATCAAAATTACATGATTTATCAATAGGCAAAAATATATAGAATTCAGTAATGTCATAAAAAATTTAAAAGCATTGGAATAAAATAATATTTCCTGCTGAAAAGAAAAAAAAAGACCAATGTAGGAACTAGTGAATTATAATAGACAAACATTGAAAGGTTGCCCGGTACAATCAGGGATAAAGGAAGCATTCTCATTGTCTCTAGTATAATTTGACAATGGGCTGAAGATGATAACTATAATTGGGGGAAAAACTGAAGTATAAGCAATTATGAGGCAAAATCATCTCTATTACACATGATATGATGATATAAAATCTCTGCCATTAATGAAAAACTTAATTGAAACAATATGAAAAGAATCTATCTTTTCAGGATGATCCCCTCCTCATATATTTTACATTTCTGTCAAACTGAGCTACAGCATATTCTCTCATCTCCTTGCCTTTGCATAAAGCTGATCCTTGTGACTAGAATGCATGATGTCCTCATCTCTGCCACTTAATACCTTGCTTCTTTCTCAATTGAGATTAAATGTCATATCTTTCTGACAATCTATCCTGATTTCTCTGAGTGGTAGAAACTTTTCCCTAATAATTTTTGAATACATTTTACATTTAAGGGGAAGAGTGGTATGATGAATTAAAAGCTATCGAGGAATACCTGTTTCTATTCTTGCCTCTGATGTATGCTTATTTTCTGACTTGGAATAAATCTCTTTACTGCTCAGTACACTAAGCAATTCTCCAAAATTATAAATGGCAGGGAAGGTGTCAACGTGCATTGATACAAGCAATTTCATTAGTTAGGGGTCATTTATACCAATGAAATTCCAAATCCAGTCTCTACCTTTAGAACCACAGAGTGCAGTATACAGAATGCACGAGATTAGACTGAAATGGTAGAGATAAAACTTGACTGAGTGGAATAATAATAAAGACATTTAATAATGATAATAATAATAATCAGAACCCACAACAACCCTGTGTGTTTGCACAAAACACTCCTTTAAATGTTACTTATTTGATCCTCACAACAACCCTGTGAAGTTGGATGCTATAATTATGACTATTTTAGAAATCATAAGGTCATACTTTTTGAACCCAAAATGACCAAGTTGGTGAAAAGATACAGACCTGTATTGGTATTGGTAAAGGGCACTTTCTCATCTGGGAATATCCTATACCAATAGAAGATCAGGTCTGGAGTCTATCCTTCTACTTATGTTTACTTTTTTTGTTTATGTGCTGTTTCCCACAATATAGTGTAAGTTCCTTAAGGATAGAGACTATTGTGTCTTTGTCTTTCTAATGCTTAGTACAACGTCTGGTACCTGAGAAAGGCCAAACAAATGCTGGAGAATTGAACTCAGTTGAATGAAATCCCTTCAGTAAAGTATCACTATATCAGAAACTTCCACAAAAGTCACCAGGCCTTGTGTATATTACTATAAATGTTACTGTATGTTACTAAAAAATCTCTGAAGGAATAGATAGCATGAGAAATTACATTTGAGATAATAACAAAATGTGTTAAATATCTTCGAATTAATCTCAAAACACACACATGGGATTTATATCAATCCAAATATAGAACCAACCAACTACATATTTTTATAGAAATAAGAAGAAACCAATAGTTGGTGGGATAGTCATTGCCCTTGGCTAACCTTTGTCTATAGGATTAAAAAAGGATGACACTAACATTTCTGAACAAATTTCATACAATACCAATCCAAGAGGTAAAGATATACTTTACAACGTGAGACAAAACAATAATATCCATTTGCAGTTATATGAGAAGCAATATGGCATGAAAAATAGATAGTGACATCTTGAAGACAAGAAAGTCTAAGTTCAAATGTTGCCTCTGACCCCTAATGTGACATATGTGAACCTGGGAAAGTACTTAACCTTTCATAAGCCACAGGAAATTGGTTGAAAACTCTTCCCAATGGAAGAGTGATTACAGATCTGTGGGCAGATATTTCCTCAGAAAAAATAGTTTTGTAATGATTAATCACAATTTTGGACTAAAAAAGATTCAGGAATAAAATCTCAAACATAGCTTGGAGATATAATGAAGAAATAGTGTAAGGGAGCTTGCTCTATGCTCTGCCATACTCAGGACATCTAACATAGAGATATCTTCCTTCTCAGTGTTCCTCCCATCATCTAGGTAGAAATTAACTTCCTCTGACTGGCTGCATAGTAGGAAGAGTCTGCCTCTTTAAAACTGTCCAGATAGGCTTCTCTTTTTCTTGTACACAGTTCACTTATAAAGGAGCATAATGAATTGAACGGGAAAAGGTTCCTTCCTTTGTCCTCCTTTCCTTTAAGCTTGATTCCGAGAAATAGGCTTAGAATTGAGTCTGTTCTGTTTCATTTATCCTCCATTTTAAGTATTGGTGGTGATTCCCACTGGAACTGGGAGTTCAAACCATGATGGAGTCACAATTGTAGGCAAGATATTTCAGCCAAACACCAGCAGGCAGGAACACAAGTGGGGATGGGAATCGACTTGGACTAGGACTATGCTATCTAGGAATTAAGATAAACTGTTTTAATTTCTCTCCAGAGACTGAAATGGTATAAGCAGAGAGGTGTGTAACATCTATATGTGGTATAGTAAATTTGCATATATGTGATACCTTTAAAGTAAAATTTTCTTTGTAAAGGATAATTCATTTGCCAGTGACTAAAAAGAACTGGGGTGTGGGGCATCCGCTAAACTTGGAGGAACATCAGTAGTAAGAGCTGGTACCATTTTCTGGGATTCTGGAATTCCCCAGTCCCTGAAAGGTTTCTGGAGAACCCTCTGGGAAGAAAGAAATGTAATGGCTTTCAGCCAGTGGAGGTGAGGATAATAAGTGTTAAAGTAAGAAGGAGCAGTACTTGGGGCTATGCTATGCAGTATCTGGTACTGGATAAATAATAGAAAGTTGGATAAATGAAATAAACTAGATAAGCAAAAACCAAAAACAAATATACTGAACCTTTAGGGTTCAATCAATCTAAAAATGCAAACTATTGGTAAAGATATATATTTTATGTAATATGTTACTGGGGAAATTAAGAATAAGCTATTGAAATTAAAATTAGATCAAGATTTATTCCTTTCTTGTTCAGTCATTTCAATCATGACCAACTCTTTGTGATGTCACTTGGGATTTTCTTGGCAAAGATACTGGAGTGGTTTATATTTCCTTCTCTACTTCATTTTACAGATGAGGAAATTAAGGCAAATTGAGTTAAATGCCTTGGCTGGGTTACACAATGACTGAGATCAGATTTGAACTCACCAAGATGAGTGTTCTTCCCTCTGGGTTGGGCACTCTATCAACTGCACTATCTACCTGCCCCATCTAATTCCTAATTCCACAATAAATTCAAATGAATAAAATGTCTCAAATCATTTAAGTCACAGCACAAAAATTAGAAGATAATCAAGAGTTCTTTCACAAATCTGATTAAGGGGAAAGTTCTAAACTAGATTGGAATAGAAAAAAATTCACCAAAAATAAAGAAATCTGTGGTGCATAAAATAAAAATGTTTTGCACAGAGGAAATTAATGCATCCAGATTAAAAAAAATTCAGATTGAGGAAAATGTTTCTATTCCATACCTCTGACAAAACCCTAACAATCATTCAAAAAACAACCACAGAAGTATTAAGTCAATGTACCAGGTACTGTATAAGGTGGAGGAGATATGAAGGCAAACATAAAATAGGCTATATACTCAAAACTATTAAATGCTAGTGTTAAACTTAACATATGCAGTTATAAGTATATATGAAATGCATTCAAAGTAAACAAAAGATGATTTTGAAAAGAATATACCAGCTCCTTAGAGTATCAAGAAAGGCATATTGAGTCAAAATATTACCATACATTGTACCAAATGGAGGCTTTGTACTGATTGTGTTTTCTTAGCTTTCGTCATGAGAGAGACCAGGATAGAAAGAGAAATTGAAATGAACCTGATATAATGACAAAGAACAGTGATAAAGCTTATGTTCAAATAACTTTTTGTTTATGTAAAATCACTATCATGATTCCTACTTTTTTGGAATCACTTTAAGTATAATTTTGTTCCATCCTCTTCTTTTCACTTTGCATGTTTCATATGAGGTTCTTTTATGTAACAGATCATTTTCTTCTTTTAATCTGCTCTATTCTTTGTTTTCTTTGTTCATTGAGGATGTTAACACACATAGCTTTGTAAATATTAGTTTGGTTAAATTGTTCATATAATCTCCTATTAAATATGTATGTATAAGTTGTGTGTATTTGTGTGTGTATTAGGTACTTTTTGAAAGGAGAACAAAAACAAAATTACTCTGTTTTTTACATTTATTACTTTAACCTTAGCAACATAAAAACAAACATTTAAAATTTTAGTCATTCATTTATAACTGAAAGTGTTTGATCAATTTGAATACCTAGATCTCTGCTAGATTATTTTGAAAAAAATTAGTTGAATTCTTTCAATCCACTGAATGTTCAATTATTTGCTTTGAACTTAGGCTCAGCATTGAAGCAAGAAATATGTTTTAGGGGTGGCAATCATTTTTTTTTCTTTTGAGGATATTATATTCCAATCTTTAATTTCCTATAAACAGAGTCATCATTGATTTTCCTTGAAATGAGAAAAAGTTGTTTCAGACAAATTGTCTGAAAAATTTGTTCTTTCATTTTATAATTCTGTGTATAATTAGTTTTTTTAGTATTATATTTATTAGTGAGTTAACCTTTGGATTTCTTTCTATTAGTGTTCTGTGCCTTCTACTTAAATACAATTTGTTAAGTACTTATTCTATTTCTGGATATTTTTTCTGTATAATTTTGTGAATCACAATATTCAGATTTTTCTGCCATTATATGAAAGATTTACACTATTCAGATGATCTTTTTACATCCCACCTTTAAATGAGCTATTTTTATTTCATGAAATAAAAAAGTACAGGGTATTGGTGAAGTTTCATAAACTTTCATTAACTTTTTTCCTTGTTTTCTTCTCTGTATTATTTTCTAGTGAGATTTCATTTTTCTATTATGTCATGGGGTGGATAATGGAGAAATAATTCCAAGTGATCTATTTTTTGCTGTCTTCTACTCTAGTACAAAAAAAAATGATATATTACTCTGCTCTCAGGAATAATAACTATGAAAAATCCAAAGAAGCATGAGAAATCTTACACAAACTCATGAAAAGTGAACTAAGAAAGCAATTTAAATAATGACTGCAATAATAATTATATTCATAAGTTAAAGGTCCAAAACATAAAAGATGAAATGAATTTTATTCTTCTTCATGCATTTAAAATTAGAGAATAATATGTGTATATAAAATGTTTGTAATTGCTTATATGTTGGTTGATTTTGCTGAACTTTTTCTTTTCATTTTTTTCCCATATATTATAAGATGACTCCTTAGATGGAGTTCAGAGATATATATTTCAAGTGGTAAAGATAATATAAAATATATAGCAAATATATAGCAATATATTTTAAGAATTAAAAATGGAAATATGGAGGGAGGAGTGAAAAGATATAATAAAGTTAGTCCGAGAGCCAATCACCTGATTGGTGATTCTACTTCCACTTTGTATTACAGAAATATAACTTGGTCTTTAATGCATGAGCCATAAAAGAACTAAATAAATGTTATTTAATTAAAAGAAAAAAGAAACAATAATTTCTTCCAAACTAAAGAAGTAAGCATATTATAGTACTTGCTCTTTGGGAAACTGAAAGATTTGCAACAGTAAGGATTTTTTCCCTAATGTAAATAATAAAGATCAAGGATTCTTAAGTTGCTTCTATCAATCCTTCTTAAAATATTACTTTGATAACTGTACATCAATATAATTGTTTTCTACTGTAATTCTGTATGCCACATTTTATTCATTTAAAAACATTCTGAGTAGCATTCCACAGATTTAACCAGACTGCCAAAGGTCCACTATGTACAAAATTTTGAAGAATATTTGACCTAGGCAGGGACAAAATAACAGAGAAAAGGCAATGAGCTTTCCTCAACATCTCTCTGAACACTTTAAATAATTGCATAAAATAATTTCTGGAGCAACAGAAACAAAAAAAAAGGATGAAATAAAACAATGTTTCAGAGAAAAACAACTTAGGTCAGCAGATCTGTCGCACATGGGTAAGAGGGGAGCATAGTATAGTACAGACTGTGCCAGCACTGATCTAATCCCAGCAAACCAAGACCAAGCCTTGGGAGCCATTGCTGCTTCCAGAGCTCTCAGTTCACAGACTGGGGTTTGAACAACTGATCAGAAAGAGATTAAAGGACTCTCTTTGCTATCACTTAAACAGCTCTCTGTTACTTTGCTTATATTCAGATCTTGGTCACAGTCCTAGGCAGCAGTCCAAGGGGGACAAGAAACAGTAGCACACCAGAACTTGAAGCAACAGTGAAGCAAGGTTTGTGTGTGTGTGTGTGTGTGTGTGTGTGTGGTGAGGAGAAGCATATCACAGTTTCAGTGCAGAAAAGAATCTGTGGTCATTCTTAGATCAGGATAGGATATGAGAATGCTACACTTCTCCTTGGATCATAATAACTTGGGAGAAATGCAAATTTATAGGTCCTTAGAAGTATCTCTGAAAAATAGCTGCACAAAACCTCTGAACCTTGAGACAATTCACTCTACATCCTAGAAGCAGGGTTCTACTTTGACAAAGAATTAAAAGTTAAAATAAAGGTGGGAGGAAAAAGAAAGAAGGAGAAGAAAGAAGGAAAAGAAATAAACAAAGAGAAAGAGAGGGAGGAAGGAAGGAAGGAAGGAAGGAAGGAAGGAAGAAGGAAGGAAGGAAGGAAGGAAGGAAGGAAGGAAGGAAGGAAGGAAGGAAAGAAGGAAGGAAGGAAGGAAGAAAGGAAGGAAGAAAGGAGGGAGAGACAAATCCAAACAGACTAGTCCAAATGACAAAAAGAGGTACAAAAATTCATTGAGGCAAAAAACTCCTTAAAATTTAATTGACCAAATGGAAAATGAAGTACAAAAGCTCATTAAAGAAAATAATTCCTTAAAAATTAGAATTGAGCAAATACAAGCTAATGAGTTTATGAGAAATCAATAAAAATAAAACAGAAGAATGAAAAATAGAAGACAATATGAGATATGTTATTGGAAAAACAACTGAACTGAAAAATAAATTCAGGAGAGATCATTAAAAAATTATCAGCTTGCCTAAAAACCACAATAAAAAATACAATTTACTAAAAGAGCCTAGATATCATTTTTCAAGAATCTATCAACTGTCATGATATTCTAGACCAGAGGATAATACAGAAATAGAAATAATTTACCAATCACTTCCTGAAAGAGATACCAAGATTAAAAACTCCAAGAAATATTATAGCTAAAGTCCAGAACTCATGTCAAGGAGAAAATATTGCAAGCATCAAGAAAAAAACAAGTGGAGCCACAGTCAAAATAACAGAATATTTAGCAACTTCTGCATTAAAGGATTGGAAGATTTGAAATATAATATTACAAAGGGTGAAGGAGCTAGGATTACAGCCAAAAATCACTTACCCAGCAAAACTTTTAGTAATATTCTGTAATGGGCTGAAGCTCTTGAGTCATTGCACTGAGGTCCCAAGCACATGAGGCTAAATAGCAATTGGACAATACTCTATTAATATATGCTTGGAGAAAGAATGGCCCCACCCACTCTCTGTGCAAGTTTAATGTGTTGTATAGAAGATGATGTAGAGGATTTGGTGGGTGGAGTGTGAGAGGCAGAGCATTGCTGGCCAGATTCGTGTCATAATTGCTCTCACTTTGTATTGCCATTCCCCTTCACCTCTGCAAAGAATAAAGATCAAGGATTTTCCCTTTTCCTGAGTTCCTGACTTCTGCTGATTTTAAAATACATAGTCATCACATAATTCTTCAGGGGAAAATGGACATTCAATGAAATAGAGGACTTTCAATTATTTCAAGTTAAAAAAAAACTAGAGCTGAATAGAAAAATTGATTTTCATATATAATATATGCTTCTACAAGAGAAGCATAGAAAAGGTAAACATGAAAGAAAAATAATAGGGGACTTAATAAAGTTAAGCTCTTTTTATTCCTACATGGGAAGATGATACATGTAATTAATAGGAACTTTCTCATTATTAAAGACTTAGAAAGACATATATAGACAGGGGACCCAGTTGCCAGAGGAATATGAAGGTGTGATATCTAAAATAATAAAATTAAGAGGTGAGAGGAACATGCTGGGAGAAAGGGAAAGGTAAGATGGGATGCATTATCTTGAATAAAAGAAGCAAGAAAAAGCTTTTACACATGAAAGGAAGAAGGGGGAGGGAAGAAGAATTAGTGAGCCTTACTCTCATCAGAATTGGCTCAAAAAAGGATTAACATGCATACTCAGTTGGGGAAATCCTATGGGGAAGTAGGAGAGAAAAGGCATAAGACAAGGGGAAGAGTCATAGAAGGGGGAAAAATGAGAGAAGAAAAGAGTCAAAAGAAAAATACTTTTGAGGAGGGACAGGATAAAATGAGAAAGGAAATAGGATGGAGGGAAATACAATTAGCAATAGTAAATATGACAAAAAATGAAACAAATTTCTCTGATAAAAGTCTCATTTCCCTTTTTTTACATGTAACTAGGGGAAATAAACTTATTCAATGGGAGTGGGAGGAAAAGAAGATCTGGTATAAATGGAGAAGAAAAGAGAGGCCAGGTCATATCATTAGGAGGCATCAGTGTTTAATGGACATTTTAATGATTTAACAAAGGAGATTTAGAAAAGAAGCAGAAATAGCAATATTGCAAACTTCTAAAGAAAAAGAGAGTACTTGACAGTGTTTTCTCCTATAGCACTTTCTTGTTACACCAAATACTCTCAACTCAGGTGCTCTTTCTATATATTTTTAAATAACATTTATTTGTCATGTTTTCTCTTTTCTTATTTTCTTCTCCTTAAAACCTCTTGATATCATTCCCACTCTCTCCTTCTCTAGTTCAATTATGATAATATTAAGGGCCTTATTACTATAGTTAGCCATTCAGTGGTATATATGCCCTTGATCCTTCACTGTAATATTTTCTTTTTTTTTTTAATTTTTTATTTAATAATTACATTATATTGACACTCGTTTCTGTTCCGATTTTTTTTCCCCCTCCCTCCCTCCATCCCCTCCCCTAGATGGCAAGCAGTCCTTTATATGTTGGATATGTTGCAGTATATCCTAGATACAATATATGTTTGCAGAACCGAACAGTTCTCTTGTTGCGTAGGGAGAATTGGATTCAGAAGGTATAAATAATCCGGGAAGAAAAACAAAAATGCAGATAGTTTACATTCGTTTCCCAGTGTTCTTTCTTTGGGTGTAGCTGCTTTTGTCCGTCATTTATCAATTGAAACTCAGGTCTCTTTGTCAAAGAAATCCACTTCCATCAAAATATGTCCTCATACAATATCGTTGTCGAAGTGTATAATGATCTCCTAGTTCTGCTCATTTCACTTAGCATCAGTTCATGTAAGTCTCGCCAGTGCTCTCTGTATTCATCCTGCTGGTCATTTCTTACAGAACAATAATATTCCATAACATTCATATACCACAATTTACCCAGCCATTCTCCAATTGATGGGCATCCATTCATTTTCCAGTTTCTAGCCACTACTAACAGGGCTGCTACAAACATTTTGGCACATACAGGTCCCTTTCCCTTCTTTAGTATTTCTTTGGGATATAAGCCCAATAGAAACACTGCTGGATCAAAGGGTATGCACAATTTGATAATTTTTTGGGCATAATTCCAGATTGCTCTCCAGAATGGTTGGATTCGTTCACAACTCCACCAACAATGCATTAGTGTCCCAGTTTTCCCGCATCCCCTCCAACATTCATCATTATTTTTTCCTGTCATCTTAGCCAATCTGACAGGTGTGTAGTGGTATCTCAGAGTTGTCTTAATTTGCATTTCTCTGATCAATAATGATTTGGAACACTCTTTCATATGAGTGGTAATAGTTTCAATCTCATCCTCTGAAAATTGTCTGTTCATATCCTTTGACCATTTATCAATTGGAGAATGGCTTGATTTCTTATAAATTTGAGTCAGTTCTCTATATATTTTGGAAATGAGGCCTTTATCAGAACCTTTAACTGTGAAAATGTTTTCCCAGTTTGTTGCTTCCCTTCTAATCTTGTTTGCATTAGTTTTATTTGTACAAAGGCTTTTTAATTTGATGTAATCGAAATTTTCTATTCTGTGATCAGTAATGGTCTCTAGTTCATCTTTGGTCACAAATTTCTTTCTCCTCCACAAGTCTGAGAGATAAACTATTCTATGTTCCTCTAATTTATTTATAATCTCGTTCTTTATGCCTAGGTCATAGACCCATTTTGATCTTATCTTGGTATATGGTGTTAAGTGTGGGTCCATGCCTAATTTCTGCCATACTAATTTCCAATTATCCCAGCAGTTTTTATCAAATAATGAATTCTTTTCCCAGAAGTTAGGGGCTTTGGGTTTGTCAAACACTAGATTGCTATAATTGACTATTCTGTCTTGTGAGCCTAGCCTTTTCCACTGATCCACTAATCTATTTCTTAGCCAATACCAAATGGTTTTGGTGACTGCTGCTTTATAATATAATTTTAGATCAGGTACAGCTAGGCCACCTTCATTTGATTTTTTTTCATTAATTCCCTTGAGATTCTCGACTTTTTATTGTTCCATATGAATTTTGTTGTTATTTTTTCTAGATCAATAAAATATTTTCTTGGAAGTCTGATTGGTATAGCACTAAATAAATAGATTAGTTTAGGGAGTATTGTCATCTTTATTATGTTCGCTCGGCCGATCCAAGAGCACTTAATATTTTTCCAATTATTTAAGTCTGACTTTATTTGTGTGGAGACTTTTTTATAATTTTGCTCATATAATTGCTGACTTTCCTTTGGTAGATAGATTCCCAAATATTTTATGGTATCAACAGTTATTCTGAATGGAATTTCTCTTTGTATCTCTTGCTGTTGGGTTTTGTTGGTGATGTATAAAAATGCTGAGGATTTATGGGGATTTATTTTGTAGCCAGCTACTTTGCTAAAATTATGAATTATTTCCAATAGCTTTTTGGTAGAATCTCTGGGGTTCTCTAGGTATACCATCATATCATCTGCAAAGAGTGATAGTTTGGTTTCCTCATTGCCTACTCTAATTCCTTTAATATCTTTCTCGACTCTTATTGCCGAGGCTAGTGTTTCTAATACGATATTAAATAATAATGGTGATAGTGGGCAACCTTGCTTCACTCCAGATCTTACTGGGAAAGGTTCCAGTTTTTCCCCATTGCATATGATGCTTACTGATGGTTTTAAATATATGCTCCTGACTATTTTAAGGAAAAGTCCATTTATTCCTATGCTCTCAAGTGTTTTTATTAGGAATGGATGTTGGATTTTATCAAATGCTTTTTCTGCATCTATTGAGATGATCATGTGGTTTTTGTTTGTTTGGTTATTGATATAGTCAATTATGCTAATAGTTTTCCTAATATTGAACCAGCCCTGCATTCCTGGTATAAATCCTACTTGGTCATAGTGTATTATCCTGGTGATAATTTTCTGTAATCTTTTTGCTAATATTTTATTTAAGATTTTAGCATCAATATTCATTAGGGAGATTGGTCTATAATTTTCTTTCTCTGTTTTCAGCCTACCTGGTTTAGGTATCAGTACCATATCTGTGTCATAAAAGGAGTTTGGTAGGACTCCTTCAATCCCTATTTTTTCAAATAGTTTATATAACATTGGAGTTAATTGTTCTTTAAATGTTTGGTAGAATTCACATGTAAATCCATCTGGTCCTGGGGATTTTTTCTTAGGGAGTTGATTGATAGTTTGTTCTATTTCTTTTTCTGAGATGGGACTGTTTAGGATATTTACTTCTTCCTCTGTTAGTTTGGGCAAGCTGTATTTTTGGAGGTATTTTTCTATTTCATTTAAGTTGTCGAATTTATTGGCATAAAGTTGGGCAAAGTAACTCCTAATTATTGCTCTAATTTCCTCTTCGTTAGTGGTGAGTTCTCCCTTTTCATTTTTAAGACTAACAATTTGATTTTCCTCTTTCCTTTTTTTAATCAGATTTACTAAGGGTTTGTCTATTTTGTTGGTTTTTTCATAGAACCAATTCTTAGTTTTATTAATCAATTCAATAGTTTTTTTTACTTTCAATTTTATTGATCTCACCTTTTACTTTTAGAATTTCAAGTTTAGTGTTTGACTGGGGGTTTTTAATTTGTTCCTTTTCTAGCATTTTTAATTGCAAACCCAATTCATTGACCTTCTCTTTCTCTATTTTATACAAATAGGCCTCTAGAGATATGAAATTTCCCCTTATTACCGCTTTGGCTGCATCCCATACATTTTGGTATGATGTCTCATTATTATCGTTTTCTTGGGTGAAGTTATTAATTATGTCTATGATTTGCTGTTTCACCCAATCATTCTTTAGTATGAGATTATTTAGTTTCCAATTATTTTTTGGTCTACTTCCCCCTGCTTTTTTGTTGAATGTAATTTTCATTGCATCGTGATCTGAAAAGGATGCATTTATTATTTCTGCCTTACTACATTTGAGTTTGAGGTTTTTATGTCCTAATATATGGTCAATTTTTGTATAGGTTCCATGAACTGCTGAAAAGAAAGTGTATTCCTTTCTGTCTCCATTACATTTTCTCCAGAGATCTATCATATCTAACTTTTCTAGTATTCTATTTACCTCTTTGACTTCTTTCTTATTTATTTTGTGGTTTGATTTATCTAATTCTGAGAGTGCAAGGTTAAGATCTCCCACTATTATAGTTTTACTGTCTATTTCTTCTTGCAGCTCTCTTAGTTTCTCTTTTAAGAATTTAGATGCTACCCCACTTGGTGCATATATGTTTAATATAGATAGTGCTTCATTATCCATGCTACCCTTTAGCAAGATATAGTGTCCTTCCTTATCTCTTTTAATTAGGTCAATTTTTGCTTTAGCTTGATCTGAGATCAGGATGGCTACCCCTGCTTTTTTGACTTCACCTGAAGCATAGTAGATTTTGCTCCAACCTTTTACCTTTAACCACTGTAATATTTTCTGCAGCAGATTGTCCTCTTCAAGTATTCCCCTTTCTCTAATCTTTTATTTCTCCTTTTTCTGATGGCTACTAACACTCCCAAGTTTCTAGCATTAAAAAAAAAAAAAACTTTTACAAATTTTTACCATTCACTCAAGTTCTCATCCTGTAGTTCATCTCTCTTTTTGAAAACTTCCAGAAATAGTTATATGTGTTCATTACCCCCACAAACCTTCTTCTCATTTACTTCTTAAGTTTTTATAATGTTCCTTCCCTCATCTTTCATTGAGATTACTCTTTTTAAGACCCTAGTGACACCTTGACCAATAGTCATTTTTCGGGCCAACCTCTCTACAATCAGTTAACATTGTTGACCATCTCCTCCTCCTGTACACTTTATCTTCTCTGAGATTTCATGATGTTCCTCCTATCTCAGCAAATATTAGAAGTGCTTTTTTTTTTGCTTAATCATAATACATCATACTCTTTATGAATTTAACCCAATACTCTTTCTTGAGATCTTTTCTTTTCTAAATATTTATTTTCATTTCGTAAACTAATCAGCATCTATGAGTTTAACTGTCCTTTTTTATGTAAATGAATCTCTGATCTACATATTCAGACCCAATTTTTTTCATGATCTCCAGTGTCTGTATACATGGGTCTCTGTGTTCATATATGTATATGTTCACATTTGAATGCCTCAACAATAGAATCTAAGTTCTTTGAAAGCACAACTGTTTTATTTTCATGTATGTTTCCTCAGAATCTCACAAAATTATTGGTACATAGTAAAAATTGTGGGTTATTAGAAAAATCACCATATGATATATTAAGGAGAAGTAACCCTGGATCCTCATAAACCTACAGTAGCTGGCCCAGGTCTTATCAATATGAAAAGTCTATGAGTATGTCCGTAAAGACCAATTTACCTAATTGTGGGAACAGCACAATAGTTAACCATTGGATGATCAAACAAAACATAATGGAGTGAAAATGAAACAATGTTCTGAATTGGAAGACCTTGGCTTTCAAGAGATATGAATTTATTTGTCAATGAAGTGGGCACTTCATCCCTCAGTTTCAGTATCCTCAATAAAATTGTGATAAGATAGCCCCCTGCTTTCTTGGATGGCTGTGTGTTAAATGCTCTGAAAGCCTCAAGGTGATATATAAATATGAGATTGTATAATAACAGCCCACAGTCATTAATACCCATGATGTATGCATGTAAATTGTTAAAAGATATATTCTTAGGAAAAGAGAGTATAATATTTTATTATATGAATCTGAATTACCATATTTACTTATTATGCAGTTTTTTATTCCAAAAAAAAAAAAGCAACCTTAGGGTTATATTTGGTGACACTTAATTGTATTAATTTCCAATCTTCATTTTTAGAATAGAGAATTTAAAATTATTAAATAACTTTAATTATAGCAACTTTTCCAAAGTAGACTGAATCCTATTATTCTGAGGGAATCTGGCATTGAGGATTAAATTCAGTGTCAGGAAGACTGGGATTCATGTCATGTCGTGTCATGACATACAAGCTATATGAACACGAATAAGTCACTTGAAGTCATCATTCAGTTTTCTTGCAAGGACTCAAGTCACTTAATCAGTCTTATAACTGATAATATAGGAAAGGCTCTAACATTGCAAGTTTTATACAGAGTACAGATCTGTACTGATTAATGGAATTCCTCCCTCTACAGATGAAATCACATTTTCAAGGGAAAAATATAAAGAGTGTTTCTCCAAAGTAAGATCAGTTACCGTTGTTTCTAATCAATGGACCAATGTATAAGTATTTGAGAGCTTACTAAACTGTGCTATGGGGCATATAAAAACAATTTGAGTCAGGGCTTCAAGGAGCTTGAAGTTGATCTGGGAAGACAAAACTAAAAATGCATAAAAAGAAAACCATTAAGGATCAAACTCTAGGGACATCAAAAGCAGTGCTAGGGGGAGAGAGGGTGTTGATAGTTACAGCACCAAAAAACAACCTACCCACAGGTACAGTTGTACTGGAAAAATGATCTACCTATGTCCCATTATGGGACTGGAATAAAAACAGGCCACTGGAAGAAAAGCACCATGGCAACTAGTCCTGGATTAGAAGTGGGTGAAATTATGGGAATGTGCTGCACAATATAGGTTGCTGGGGATCCAGGAAGCACCAAGATTATGAGTCCCAGTGAGACATGGGGATGGAAGTCTCCAGAGAACAAGTACAGGAAGCATCCACATTAAAAGATCGAAGGGCCTGGAATATGATATTCCGAAAGGCTAAGGAACTTGGTATGCAACCAAAAATAACTTACCCAGCGAGAATGAGCATCTTTTTCCAGGGAAGAAGATGGACATTCAACGAAGTAAGCGAATTTCATCTATTTCTGATGAAAAAACCAGAACTTAACAAAAAGTTTGATCTACAAATATAGAACTCAAGAGAAATCTAAAAAGGTAAAGATTAATCTTGGGAACTATATTTTGACTATATAGATGTATAAAGAATACATGTATACCTTGTTCTAGAAATTGATGTGGAAAGGACATTGTACCAGAAAAAGGGTAAAGTGGGGGTAGTACATCTCATGAAGAGGCATAGGAAACCTATTATATCTGAGAGAAAGAATGGAGGGGGATGAATATAGTGGGTATCTTACTGCCTTCAGAATTGGCTTTAAGTGAAAAATCTTAAGACATATTCAATCTATGGTGAAACTTCTCCCATCTCATTGAAAAGTGAGAAGGGAAAAGTGGAAAGGGAAGGAATAAGCTAAGCGGAAGGGAATACGGGAACTGGGAGGGAAAGGGGTAAGATAGGGGGAGGAACTCTAAGGCGGGGGGAGGGACACTAAAAAGGGAGGGCTGTGAGAAGCAAGGGGTGCTCACAAGCTTAATACTTGGAAGGGGAGGAAAGGGGAAAGAAGGGAGGAAAGCATAAACCGGGGTTAACAAGATGGCAAGTAATACAGAATTGGTCATTCTAACCATAAATGTGAACGGGGTAAACTCCCCCATAAAGAGGAAGCGGTTAGCAGAATGGATTAAAAGCCAGAATCCTACAATATGTTGTTTACAGGAAACACACCTGAAGCGGGGAGATACATGCAGGTTAAAGGTAAAAGGTTGGAGCAAAATCTACTATGCTTCAGGTGAAGTCAAAAAAGCAGGGGTAGCCATCCTGATCTCAGATCAAGCTAAAGCAAAAATTGACCTAATTAAAAGAGATAAGGAAGGACACTATATCTTGCTAAAGGGTAGCATGGATAATGAAGCACTATCTATATTAAACATATATGCACCAAGTGGGGTAGCATCTAAATTCTTAAAAGAGAAACTAAGAGAGCTGCAAGAAGAAATAGACAGTAAAACTATAATAGTGGGAGATCTTAACCTTGCACTCTCAGAATTAGATAAATCAAAGCAGAAAATAAATAAGAAAGAAGTCAAAGAGGTAAACAGAATACTAGAAAAGCTAGATATGATAGATCTCTGGAGAAAATGTAATGGAGACAGAAAGAAATACACTTTCTTTTCAGCAGTTCATGGAACCTATACAAAAATTGACCATATATTAGGACATAAAAACCTCAAACTCAAATGTAGTAAGGCAGAAATAGTAAATGCATCCTTTTCAGACCACGATGCAATGAAAATTACATTCAACAAAAAAGCAGGGGTAAGTAGACCAAAAAATAATTGGAAACTAAATAATCTCATACTAAAGAATGATTGGGTAAAACAGCAAATCATAGACATAATTAATAACTTCACCCAAGAAAACGATAATAATGAGACATCATACCAAAATGTATGGGATGCAGCCAAAGCGGTAATAAGGGAAAATTTCATATCTCTAGAGGCCTATTTGTATAAAATAGAGAAAGAAAAGGTCAATGAATTGGTTTGCAATTAAAAATGCTAGAAAAGGAACAAATTAAAAACCCCCAGTCAAACACTAAACTTGAAATTCTAAAAGTAAAAGGTGAGATCAATAAAATTGAAAGTAAAAAAACTATTGAATTGATTAATAAAACTAAGAGTTGGTTCTATGAAAAAACCAACAAAATAGACAAACCCTTAGTAAATCTGATTAAAAAAAGGAAAGAGGAAAATCAAATTGTTAGTCTTAAAAATGAAAAGGGAGAACTCACCACTAACGAAGAGGAAATTAGAGCAATAATTAGGAGTTACTTTGCCCAACTTTATGCCAATAAATTCGACAACTTAAATGAAACAGAAAAATACCTCCAAAAATACAGCTTGCCCAAACTAACAGAGGAAGAAGTAAATATCCTAAACAGTCCCATCTCAGAAAAAGAAATAGAACAAACTATCAATCAACTCCCTAAGAAAAAATCCCCAGGACCAGATGGATTTACATGTGAATTCTACCAAACATTTAAAGAACAATTAACTCCAATGTTATATAAACTATTTGAAAAAATAGGGATTGAAGGAGTCCTACCAAACTCCTTTTATGACACAGATATGGTACTGATACCTAAACCAGGTAGGCTGAAAACAGAGAAAGAAAATTATAGACCAATCTCCCTAATGAATATTGATGCTAAAATCTTAAATAAAATATTAGCAAAAAGATTACAGAAAATTGTCACCAGGATAATACACTATGACCAAGTAGGATTTATATACCAGGAATGCAGGCTGGTTCAATATTAGGAAAACTATTAGCATAATTGACTATATCAATAACCAAACAAACAAAAACCACATGATCATCTCAATAGATGCAGAAAAAGCATTTGATAAAATCCAACATCCATTCCTAATAAAAACACTTGAGAGCATAGGAATAAATGGACTTTTCCTTAAAATAGTCAGGAGCATATATTTAAAACCATCAGTAAGCATCATATGCAATGGGGAAAAACTGGAACCTTTCCCAGTAAGATCTGGAGTGAAGCAAGGTTGCCCACTATCACCATTATTATTTAATATCGTATTAGAAACACTAGCCTCGGCAATAAGAGTCGAGAAAGATATAAAAGGAATTAGAGTAGGCAATGAGGAAACCAAACTATCACTCTTTGCAGATGATATGATGGTATACCTAGAGAACCCCAGAGATTCTACCAAAAAGCTATTGGAAATAATTCATAATTTTAGCAAAGTAGCTGGCTACAAAATAAATCCCCATAAATCCTCAGCATTTTTATACATCACCAACAAAACCCAACAGCAAGAGATACAAAGAGAAATTCCATTCAGAATAACTGTTGATACCATAAAATATTTGGGAATCTATCTACCAAAGGAAAGTCAGGAATTATATGAGCAAAATTATAAAAAAGTCTCCACACAAATAAAGTCAGACTTAAATAATTGGAAAAATATTAAGTGCTCTTGGATTGGCCGAGCGAACATAATAAAGATGACAATACTCCCTAAACTAATCTATTTATTTAGTGCTATACCAATCAGACTTCCAAGAAAATATTTTAATGATCTAGAAAAAATAACAACAAAATTCATATGGAACAATAAAAAGTCGAGAATCTCAAGGGAATAATGAAAAAAAAATCAAATGAAGGTGGCCTAGCTGTACCTGATCTAAAATTATATTATAAAGCAGCAGTCACCAAAACCATTTGGTATTGGCTAAGAAATAGATTAGTGGATCAGTGGAAAAGGCTAGGCTCACAAGACAGAATAGTCAATTATAGCAATCTAGTGTTTGACAAACCCAAAGCCCCTAACTTCTGGGAAAAAAATTCATTATTTGATAAAAACTGCTGGGATAATTGGAAATTAGTATGGCAGAAATTAGGCATGGACCCACACTTAACACCATATACCAAGATAAGATCAAAATGGGTCTATGACCTAGGCATAAAGAACGAGATTATAAATAAATTAGAGGAACATAGAATAGTTTATCTCTCAGACTTGTGGAGGAGAAAGAAATTTGTGACCAAAGATGAACTAGAGACCATTACTGATCACAGAATAGAAAATTTCGATTACATCAAATTAAAAAGCCTTTGTACAAATAAAACTAATGCAAACAAGATTAGAAGGGAAGCAACAAACTGGGAAAACATTTTCACAGTTAAAGGTTCTGATAAAGGCCTCATTTCCAAAATATATAGAGAACTGACTCAAATTTATAAGAAATCAAGCCATTCTCCAATTGATAAATGGTCAAAGGATATGAACAGACAATTTTCAGAGGATGAGATTGAAACTATTACCACTCATATGAAAGAGTGTTCCAAATCATTATTGATCAGAGAAATGCAAATTAAGACAACTCTGAGATACCACTACACACCTGTCAGATTGGCTAAGATGACAGGAAAAAATAATGATGAATGTTGGAGGGGATGCGGGAAAACTGGGACACTGATGCATTGTTGGTGGAGTTGTGAACGAATCCAACCATTCTGGAGAGCAATCTGGAATTATGCCCAAAAAATTATCAAAATGTGCATATCCTTTGATCCAGCAGTGTTTCTATTGGGCTTATATCCCAAAGAAATACTAAAGAAGGGAAAGGGACCTGTATGTGCCAAAATGTTTGTAGCAGCCCTGTTTGTAGTGGCTAGAAACTGGAAAATGAATGGATGCCCATCAATTGGAGAATGGCTGGGTAAATTGTGGTATATGAATGTTATGGAATATTATTGTTCTGTAAGAAATGACCAGCAGGATGAATACAGAGAGGCTTGGAGAGACCTACATGAACTGATGCTAAGTGAAATGAGCAGAACCAGGAGATCATTATACACTTCGACAACGATATTGTATGAGGACATATTTTGATGGAAGTGGATTTCTTTGACAAAGAGACCTGAGTTTCAATTGATAAATGACGGACAAAAGCAGCTACACCCAAAGAAAGAACACTGGGAAACGAATGTGAACTATCTGCATTTTTGTTTTTCTTCCCGGATTATTTATACCTTCTGAATCCAATTCTCCCTACGCAACAAGAGAACTGTTCGGTTCTGCAAACATATATTGTATCTAGGATATACTGCAACATATCCAACATATAAAGGACTGCTTGCCATCTAGGGGAGGGGGTGGAGGGAGGGAGGGGAAAAAAAATCGGAACAGAAATGAGTGTCAATATAATGTAATTATTAAATAAAAAAAAAAGAAAAAAAAAGAATTATGGTATATTTTATTCATCAATAATATAGTATTTTTGATTTGTGGGTTCCCCCCATTTAATTACCCACCAAAGAGCTGATTGATCTTTTATTAATTTCTGTACATTAAGTGTCTTTCAGGTACAAAGGGGTAATGTATTATATAGAATATATATCAATATATCCTACCTGGAAAGGGTCTATAATGTCCCAAATCATAGTAATGAATACTATTGGCTTAACTTACCTAGTATTTTCCTCATAATTCCATGAGGTCTATTAGGTAAGTGCAGATAGTGTCATTTTACATTTAAGGAAACTGAGGCCCACTGAAATGAGGTAGGCCAACTATTACCCAAATAATATAGTTCTTAACCAGGACTCAAAACCAACACATCTATATTTTACTATGGTATACTGAAATACTGATATTTGAACTTGGGGAAGAGGCAGAACCAAGATAGTAGCACAGAAAAACACTCAGCTGTGCTCTCATAAATCAACCCCACACACATCAAAAAAAAAAAACCTAAAATAATGCCTCAAATTGAATTCTCCAACATGAGAATCAGCAAAGGATTGAGTGAAATAATTTTATAGCTCAGGCAATTTAGAAAGTCAGCAAGAAAGTTCTGTCTCATCAAGGTAGTGACTCTTGAAAATTCAGTGAAGACACATGTCTCACCTTGTGTGTGGCTATATTGGGAGCAGCAGTTTCAGGAGCTCTCAGTCCATAGATATATGAGGGCAGGAGAATTGGACAATTGGTCAGAAGAGAATTATAGGAGACCATTTGTTGGTTCAGAGTTCAGAACTCCGTTGCATTGTGGATGAGCTCATATACAATTCAGGTCCCAATCCCAGTGCTCAAAGGAGCAATAGCATTTGCAGTGAAGAGAGTAACAGGGATCCAGGTTGTCGTTTCAGAGGAAAAGAGAAGTTCCTGGGCTCACATAGTGGGGAGTAGAAACCCTGGTCTAAACAGGGACAAACACTAGCAATTGTGAGTTTCAGAAGAGGTGGGGTATGGTAACAGTTCCAGGGAAAAGATGAGTACTAGTGTGATGCCTATGGGAGAACAAGGTCCCTTCCTGGGTAAAAACTAAAGAAGAGACCAGGATAGCAATTATGAAACTTGTCTTTAGATCACATCACTTTGTAAGCACCAAAACCTACAGATTCTTAGAGTCAGCTCTGAAAACAGCAGCAAGAAAGACTTGAAGCTTGGAATAATATTTCCTCTGCCTTGCCCCAAGAAGCAAAGCTCAATTTTAACATAAAAGTTAAAAGTCAAGAATTAGGTTGGAAAAAAAGGAAAACCACAACAAAAAGAATCTGACCATAACAAATTATTATCATGACAGGGAAGATCAAGATACAAATTCAGAAGACAATGACATCAAAGCAATTATAAGCAAATCTTCAAAGACAAATATGTACTAGCATCAAAACCAACAAGAATTCATTGAAAAGCTTAAAAAATTTTAAAAATCAAATAAGACATGTAGAGGGAAAGAAATGAGAGCAATACAACAAAATTACAAAAATAATAACAAGGCATGAAAACATTGCCTTAAAAAGCAAAACTAATCAAATGGAAAAAGTAGTACAAAACCTCACTTAAGAAAATTATTCTGTAAAAATTAAGCTTCAGTAACTGGAAGTTAATGAGTTCATAAGAAACAAAGAAATAGGGATTTCCAGCCAAGATGGTGGTGAGGACACATATCTATCTAAGCTTTTTCTTGCCCTCAGAATACTTTTTTTTCATGATACAACCTCGGAATTAGTGCTTAACTGAAAAAAATCCACAAATACATTACCAACAGAAGATATCCTTGAAATTTGCCAGAAAAGGTCTATTTTTGCCCTTGGATGAAGACAGTTAGACCAGGTGCAGACTGCAGGCAGGCAGTGAGAGCACAGAAATCAGCTCACACTGAGCAGACTGGAGGGGGCAGAGTGTTGCCTCAGCCATCAGAGAATTTGTGGGTAGAACTTTCCCCAGTGTGAGATTCTTAGCCCTGGTAGCAAGCCAATAGATCAACAAAGAAGCTATAAACACAGGGGGTAAAGACCTCAATCCTGAAATACTAGGGTCTCTCAGGACCCTAATCACATCCACCCCACACCCAGAGTGACTCAGCACACTCTCAGAGTCTCAGAGAGTGGCCACTATGCAGGTAGCACAGCCATTGTTGTTCCACTGCTGTTTTACTGCTACCTCCTGTAGTTTGTAGAGAAAGCTTGGTAATACCACACTGCCCAAAAAGCAGGCCATATTTGCTTTTTGTTTGTTTGTTTGTTTGTTTTCTTTGATTCTTTTTTGTCAAAATGAGCAAAAAAATCAAAGCATGCTTTAACTATAAATAGCTTCTATATGGACAGAGAACAGACTTCAGACCCTGGGGAGACTAAAAATAGACTGTCTCCAGATGAATTCTCCAAAGGGGAATATGATCTGGTCCTCAACACATAAGACTCTCATAGAAGAAATTTTAAAAGGCTCTTACAAGAGAGCTAGAAGAAAAATGGTGAGAGTAAAGGGAAGCTTGGCAAGACAGTCTAGATAACTCATCCCACTCATTAAAAGATGGCATGGATAAAGAAATCAAGTCCCTGAAAAACAGAATTAGTGAATTGGAAAAGGTAAACAATTCCAAGGAAAACAGAATTAGTGAATTGGAAAAAGAAAATAGCTCTCTAAAAAATAAAATTGGCAAAATAGAAAAAAATTCCATAGAACAAAACAACTCACTTAAAAACTCAATTGGACAATTACAAAAAGAAATGAAAAAAGTAAATGAAGAAAATAATTCATTAAAAATCAGAAATGAACAAATGGAAATGAATGACTCAAGGCTACACCAAGAATCAGTCAAGCAAAACCAAAAACATGAAATAATGGAAAAAAAATGTTAAATACCTACTTGGGAAAATAACAGACCAGGAAATAGATCTAGGAGAGATAATCGAGAATTATTGGACTTCCTGAAAATTATGATGAAAAAAAGAGCTAGACACTATTTTCCAGGAAATGATCAAAGAGAACTGCCTAGATGTTATAGAAACAGAGGGTAAAATAGACATTGAAAGAATTCATCGATTACCTACTTGAAAGAGACCCTAAAATCAAAACTCCAAGAAATATTGTGGCTAAATTTCAGAACTATCAGACCAAGGAAAAAATACTACAGGCAGCTAGGAAAAAATAATTCAAATACAGAGGAGTCACAATAAGGATTACTCAGGATCTTGCAGCATCCACATTAAAGGATCGAAAGGCCTGGAATCTGATATTCTGAAAGGCTAAGGAACTTGGTATGCAGCAAAGAATAACTTACCCAGCCAAAATGAACATTTTTTTCCCCAGGGAAGAAGATGGACATTCAATGAATAGGTGAATTTCATCTATTTCTGATGAAAAAAAAAAAAAGCAGAACTAAACAAAAAGTTTGATCTCCAAATATAGGATTCAAGAGAAACATACAAAGGTAAAAAGAAATCTTGGGAACTATAGTTCTGTTATGAATATAAACAAAGAACACATGTATAAAATTGTTTTACAGTTATAATATGAAAAAGAAACTAGAGGTGCAAAGGAAATTATACCAGAAAAAGAGTAAAGTGGGAGTACTACATCTCACAAAGAGACAAAGGAAACCTATCATATCTGAGGGAAAGAAGGGAAGGGGATGAACATAGTGTGTATCTTACTCTCACCAGAATTATCCTAAAGAGAAAAAAATTTAGACATATTTGATTTACAGAGAAACTTCCCTCACCTCATTGAAAAGTGGGAGGGGAAAAGTGAAAAGAGAAGAAGTAAGCTAAGTGGAAGGGAATACAGAAATTGTGAGGAAAGGGGGTAAGAAAAGAGGAGGAATTCTAAGGTGAGGGGAGGGATCCTAAAAAGGGAGGGCTGTGAGAAGCAAGTGGTGCTCACAAGTTTAATACTGTGGAGGGGGGTGAGGAGGAAGGAAAGGAAAAAAGCATAAGCAGAGGTTAACAAGATGGCAAGAAATACAGAATTAGTAATTTTAAGCATAAATGTGAATGGGGTAAACTTCCCCATAAAGCAGAAGCAGATAGCAGACTGGATTAAAAGCCAGAATCTTACAATATATTGTTCACAGGAAATACACTTGAAGCAGGGCAATACATATAGAATAAAAGTATGAGGCTGGATCAGAATTTATAGGCTTCAGGTAAAGTCAAAAAAGCAAAGGTACCCATCTTGATCTCAGATTAAGCAAAAGCAAAAATTGATCTAATTAAAAGAGATAAGGAAGAGCACTATATCCTGCTAAAGGGTAGCATAGATAATGAAGCAATATCAATATTAAACATATATGCACCAAGTATTGTAGCATCTAAATTCTTAAAAGAGAAATTAAGAGAGCTCCAAGAAGAAATAGACAGTAAAACTATAATACTAGGAGATATCAACCTTATACTCTCAGAATTAGATAAATCAAACCACAAAATAAATAAGAAAGAAGTCAAAGAGGTAAATAGAATACTAGAAAAGTTAGATATGATAGATCTTTGGAGAAAACTAAATGGAGGCAGAAAGGACTACACTTTCTTCTCAGCAGTTCATGGCACCTATACAAAAACTGACCATATATTAGGACATAAAAACCTCAAATTCAAATGCAGAAAGGCAGAAATAGTAAAGGTATCCTTTTCAGATAATGATGTGATGGAAATTACATTCAGTAAAAAGCTAGGGGAAAATGGACCAAAAATAATTGGAAACTAAATAATCTTACCCTAAAGAATGATTGGGTAAAACAGCAAATCATAGAAATAATTAATAATTTCTCCCAAGAAAATGACACTAATGAGACATCAAACCAAAATGTGTGGGATGCAGCCAAAGTGGTAATAAGGGGAAATTTTATATCTCTAGAGGCCTACTTGCATAAAACAGAGAAAGAGAAGATCAATGAATTGGGCTTGCAACTTAAAAAGCTAGAAAAGGAACAAATTAAAAATCCCTAGTCAAACACTAAACTTGAAATTCTAAAAATGAAACAAGAGATTAATAAAATTGAAAGTAAAAAAAATGTTGAATTAATAAATAAAAGTAAGAGTTGGTTTTATGGAAAAAAACAAACAACAAAATAGATAAACTCCTTAGTCAATCTGATTTAAAAAAGGAAAGAGGAAAATCAAATTGTTAATCTTAAAAATGAAAAGGGAGAACTTGCCACTAATGAAGAGAAAATTAGAGCAATAATTAGGAGTTACTTTGCTCAACTTTATGCCAATAAATCTGATAACTTAAATGAAATGGAAGAATACCTTCAAAAATATAGCTTGCCCAGATTAACAGTGGAAGAAGTAAATTGGTTAAAGTCCCATTTTATTTATTTTTTTAATAACTTTTTATTGACAGAACCCATGCCAGGGTAATTTTTTTTATAACATTATCCCTTGCACTCACTTCTGTTCTGATTTTTCCCCTCCCTCCCTCTACCCCCTCCCCCAGATGGCATGCAGTCCTATACATGTTAAATAGGTTACAGTATATCCTAGATACAATATATGTGTGCAGAACTGAAGAGTTCTCTTGTTGCACAGGGAGAATTGGATTCAGAAGGTATAAATAACCCAGGAAGAAAAACAAAAATGCAAGCAGTTTACTTTAATTTCCCAGTGTTCTTTCTTTGGGTGTAGCTGCTTCTGTCCATCCTTGATCATTATCTCTTTGTCGAAGAAATCCACTTCCATCAGAATACATCCTCATACACTATCATTGTTGAGGTATATGATGATCTCCTGGTTCTGCTCATTTCACTTAGTATCAGTTCATGTAAGTCTCGCCAATCCTCTCTATGTTCATCCTGCTGGTCATTTCTTACAGAACAATAATATTCCATAACATTCATATACCACCGATTCCTCAACCATTCTCCAATTGATGGGCATCCATTCATTTTCCAGCTTCTAACCACTATAAACAAGGCTGCCATAAACATTTTGGCACATACAGGTCCCTTTCCCTTCTTTAGTATCTCTTTGGGGTATAAGCCCAGTAGAAACACTGCTAGATCAAAGGGTATGATAACTTTTTGAGCATAGTTCCAAGTTGCTCTCCAGAATGGCTGGTTGTGTTCACTATTCCACCAACAATGTATCAGTGTCCCTGTTTTCCCACATCCCCTCCAACATTCTGCATTATCTTTCCTTGTCATTCTAGCCAATCTGACAGGTATGTAGTGGTATCTCAGAGTTGTCTTAATTTGCATTTCTCTGATTAATAATGATTTGGAGCATATTTTCATATGGCTAGAAATAGTTTCAATTTCTTCATTTGAGAATTGTCTGTTCATATCCTTTGGCCATTTATCAATTGGAGAATGGCTTGATTTCTTATAAATTAGAGTCAATTCTCTATATATTTTGGAAATGAAGCCTTTATGAGAACCACTAATAGACATGTATCCTTAAAGAGATTTTTTTTATGGAAAGGAATCTTTATAGACAAAAACATTTATAGAAGTCCTTTTCTTAGGGCAAAGATTTAGAAATAGAGGAGTAAATGACTGAATAAATTATGATATATGATTATGATGGAATAACATTGTTCTATAAGAAATGATAAGCAGGATGTTCTCATCAAAACCTGGAAATGTCCTCCTTGAACTTATATAAAGTGAAATGTACTGGGTGCAAAGCAATACAATGTTGTGGGATGATCAGCAGTGAATGACTTTGCTCTTCTCAACAATACAATGATCCAAGATTACTCTGAAGGACTTATAATGAAAAATACTATCCTAATAAGAGAAAGAATTAAGAGAAGAATTAATTATGACTGAATATAAGTTGAAACATACTTTTCACTTTTTCTGAAGGTTTTTTTTGGGGGGAGGGGTAAATTATGTTTTTTTTTTCCACAACATAGTTTTTATGAAAATATTTCACATAATCACATGTGCCTTCAAATGGGGTATTGTGGGAAGGGAAGAAGGGAGAGAATCGAGAAGTCAAAGTTTTAAAAAAACAAAGGTAAAATGTTTTTATATAAACTGTGGGGGATATTTTAATAAAATATTAAATAAAAAGACATTTATTAAGATTATTAAATTTATTCTAAGCTTATCCTAGTTGACCAGTAGTTTAACACATAAAAAGAAAACAAATGTATTATGTTATACATTTTCAATATTAGAAATATTGAAGCTATATATTAAAGAGAATTTCATTATGGAAAACAAATAGCACATTCAATAATCAGAATTTAGCAATTTTAGAAACTTGGATATTTGGAACTATTTTGAGACTTGGGATTAATTTCTTTCTGGGAGGCATACTTGCAATTCAAGAATGGGACACTAAATAAACAATGGTATTTGTTTGGGGTTGCATGAACAAGTCAGTTGTGCTTTAACTAAGCCTAGATAATTGTAATAGACAATTCAAATAATTAAGTCTTCCCATATAAATCATTTTGTATAATAATATAATTTAAGTATGGGAGTTGAAACATAGAATTTGAGAATTGGGGTGAACTACAATTGTGCTTCAATGTATAAGTTAAAGAAATCTCCATTGTAATGTGTGATAAGTGATCCTAAAGCTTCAGCTTTAGAAAAAAAGCCTCCAACGGGATTCACCATCTCTCTCAACAGCTTAATATTCTTTTGCAAAGCTCCAATTGTTATGAACAGTCTCCTAATATCAGGCATAAATTTCTCTTAGCAATATCTCACCATTGCTTCTGGTCCTGCCCTCCCAAAGGAACATATTCAGAGAGGTTGTTACTTGCCCTCGGACACATAGTTAGTAAGGCGAAGAGGCATGATTTTAACCTATGATGTGATCATATGATTCCATGGTTCCAATTCCAGAATAATGATAGTGCTTGTTTCCTTACATTCTGCTTCTGTTTATTATTTCAGGATCTTCCTTATGTAACAAAAACAGAATCTACATAATCCATTTTCCATACAACTGCCCTTTAAACACTCAAAAATGATATTGAAACCTTGTCACCATGTTTCCCTAGTCTAAAACTTAAATACCTGATGTTCCTTAAGCATCCTTAAATGATACAACCTTTATTCTGTGCAGTAAGCTGTATTCTTATCTCTGAACTCTTGTCCGGTGTCCTCCCTAAGAATGGTACCAACATACAAAGAAAATACTTCAGATATGTTCCTTTTTCTTTTAAAATTTATTTTATTTGAAAAAATAGAGTAAGAAAATAGAAAATAATAAAAAAAGAAATACAAAACAAAATAAAGCAAAACAAAACAAAACAAACCAAAAAAAAACCATTATCATATACCCAGCAAAATATCAGGGAGGATTCAAAATATATAACAAATTACCAGATCAAGAAAGTATATACATATCCATTATGTCCATTTTTTCACTTGCTTGTAAATTATTCTTTTGTTCTTTGCTTTGCACCTCATTTACTTTATTTTTCCCCCTTTCAGCATTCTCCTGCCAGTCCCAAGCAAACTACAGTTAAGAAAAAATATATTTATGTATACACATGTAGATATATACATACACAGACACACCACATACACACACATGTTTCCTGACATTTTAATTAAATTTTGCTCCATAACTTGCCTTGCTATTACTTTAACCTCTCCCCATCCAAGGAATCCTCTCTTGTCTTCTTCCCTCACCCTTTGCTTCCATATCTGCCCATATTGGCCCCTTATTTCTCTACAGATTTTGGAGGCTACTATAGTCTTCATGGTATATATGTAGTAATATATGTATTACTTACATATAAGTAATATGTAGCTTATTGAACCAGTATGTTTTCAGACTATGAGTCTTCCTCCTCCTTCTAATGCCTCTGTGTTTATTCTTCTTCTGCACCTCATTTGTGTTACATGATTACTATCTCTACCTTAACTCTGCTAATCCTTCTTTTGAGCTACCCAATTGTTGATGTGACTCTTAAAACATATAGTACATATTTTCCCATGTAAAAAAATAAATAATTTGTCCATGTTTAAATAGTTTGTTCATGTTAAGTTCCTTAAAATTGCTGTTTCATCTTGACTCTTATATGTTAAATTTTCTGTTAAGTTCAGGTTTGGTTGATAGAAAGTCCTGAAAATCTGCAAGTTCTGTGAATGTCTATTTTTTTTTTTCCATTCAAAATTATAGAGGACATCTTTTTTTCTGTAAAGAATATCCATGAAGTTTATTATTAAGTATATGTTTCAGCCTCAATCCATTATGTGACTCCTCTTTGATAATCCTTTTTAATTCTTCCAAAATCATTGTGTTATAATAGCCAGGCGTAAATACCATTGATTAAAGTACTAAAAATATAGGGTTTTGTTTCTGGGAAAAATTGGGGTCATTAAAAGAACCTTATAATTTCTTGAAGATAATTCAGCATCATCTTTTCTTCTTCTTTTTATTCTGTTCTCAACTAATAGTTCATTTGCCCTGTCTGGCTCAGCCAAAAATCTGATGGACAAGCTCTATAATCTGTCCATTTAAATAACTGTCATAATATGGTCAATAGACATCTTTCATTCCCATACCTATCTAACAATCTTGTCACAAAATCAAATAAGGTTGATTTGACATGACTTAATTTTTTTTATAAAGCCATACTTGTTCCTTGTGACCATTTACCTTTTTCTGTATCCACTAAACAACTCTTTAGTAATAAGTTGTATAATTTTTTGCTAGGAATCTAGGTCAAGTTCAGTGGCCTCTCTTTTCTATTGGGAAACTAGGACAATTGTCTTTTCCCTATTCTTTATTACTACACCACAAATTCATCTTTTATTACCTAATTTCAACTTTTGAATGTCTTTTAAAAATTGTTTCACAACACCATTGTTTTTAAGGTACACCTTATTTTCCTTCTCATGAGGACTATTGTTTTCTGTTTTTAGAACTGCATTCCTATCCCTCTGTGATTACTTCCCCTATAGAACTTTAGGTCATTGTTGAATTGAGTTAATTAAGACCAATTAAATTGAATAAGGGTAGCTAGGGTGATACTGTTAGATCTGAGTTCAAATTCGACTTTAGACATTCACTGTGTTATCTCAAAAATCATCTAATCTTTGCCTCAATTTCCTCATCTGTAAAATAGAGATTATAATAGCACTTGCTTTTCAGGGATGTTATGGGAATCAAATGATGTAATAATTGTAAAGCACTTATCACAGTGGCTGGTACATTGTAAGCATTATATAAATATTAATTATATTTATTATTATTGAATCACAAGATGTTACAAGCCATATGCTTTTGAGTGCAGAGTTTATAAGAGAAGTGTAAAAAGACCACTAATTAATGAATTCACAATTATTCCTTTCTGGTAGGGATCTTGGGCCTATCAATCTTCAGGTAAAGCATACATGTAGATGCCAAATGACAGCTAATAGGTAAAGCAGAGAAATACAAATCCATGGACCACTTTTCCTTTGATATTTGCATTTCCAGTGTCAAATATTACCTTATCCTTGCTACAAATCTTTTCTGTGATCAAGTAGAAGAACAAAGCAATAGTATGGGCATTCTTAGTGCTGTTTTGTGCCTCAATCAGAGATATTTTCACCATAAATGAAACGTAGAACTTATAAAATGCAGATATATTCATGAAATGCAAATATGATTATTTATTCACTAATGATCTGTAATCAGGTCTCATAGGTTAGGTAAACAATTAGTTTGTTTATTTGAAGTGAAAAAATGAGCATAATTCATTAATTTTCTAATTATTCTCTACTGCCATGTAGATGAGTCATGTTCTGTGTTTAGCTATTACCTATATCATTCAAATGCTAGCTATTTTTCTCCCTAACTGCCTCCTCTGAATTTATAAGAGCATATTTTAAACACCCTCATATATGTCTGTGCATTTCAATGTGTGAAAAATTAAGGAAAAGAGTGGGAAGAAGAAAAGTTTTCTGTACCATCAACACTTAGAAATATAATTTATAAAACAGGGGAATACACATAATTATTTTGTATAGAACTAAAGAAAGTTATTGTAATTCTTGTCTGGACTGATTACTTTAGAAAGGTGAACTAAACCTTTCAAATAACACTATAGCTGACAAACATTTCTTCAGGAAACTGAGTTAGCCTTTTTATTGGCAGCATACTTTTTAGTTTAATTCAGTCTAGATAGAAATATTTCTGAAGCATACAATTCCCTGGCTTCTTCAATGTAGCACACAAATAATAACAACCTTTCTTTGATACCTCAGGACTATTACTATGGGCATATGTTATTATGGAGATGATATATGGCACAGAGCTGGAAAATTCTTAATAGGTCAATTTTGGATCATTTTTTGTTGTAGTCTGGTCCAATTCAGTAGAATTTTTGGACTGTCTTGTTTCAAAATTTATTCCTAACTCAAAAATTAAAGTAGCCTTTCTCCCAAATGGTTTTCTTACTCTCTGGAAAGCATATATTCCTTTGCTGTTGCCTTCCATTTTGCTTGACTTTTCATTACCATTCCAAGCAGATGAATCCTGTATCATTAATACCAAGGACCCTTGGCACCTCCATAGCAGCTAATGCATCCTCTTCTGTGGCACTTAGACTGAGCTTTTTTGATGGTGTGAAGGAGCAGACACTCTCACTATTTCAAGAATTTATGCCTGACTACTTGAGGTTGGGCTTGCTCCAAAGCCTGAAATTTGTAAATGTCATCAAAAGATGATATCTTTGACATGATATCAGAATATTTATCTCTAAACTCTTCCTTAACATTTGACTTTGAACAGAAATTACAAGCATGCCCAGTGTTTAAAGAAAAACACCTGTCATGTTAAAGTGAAAGAAAAAATACAGTACTAAAAGGTTCAACTTTCTCATGAAATTCATTCAGATGTAATATTTCTTATTCTGGCTAGTACCTTGATTGGTAGGTTCACTCAGTATGACAACATCAAGAAACAGAAAGATGATCAAAATATTTCCAAATAGACATAAGCCCGGCACACTTGGGTTGAATGTTATGAGATCCCTACCAATGGAATAACCTTGCTACCTTAGGTGAACCTGTGATTCAGAATATTTTCACCCCTGGAGATATAAAATGATGATAAAATCAGGAAAAAATGTATTTGTGCATCTGTGCCTTAACCCACATTCTATAAGTAACAGGTAGGAAATATCTAAAAGATTGAGCCCCAAAAGATTTTTCAGTCAAAAAAATATTTTATTTCATGGAAATTTAGAGAACTGGACATGCAAGAATAATTATTCGGGATAAACCTAGAGAAATCCAGTTCACTGGAAATTGACAAAGTATGAGTTGACAAACATTAACAAAATATGCCATAATTTCACCACTAATGACTAAGCTGTGTCCAGAAGTTGGATTTCTGAAAAAAAAGTTCTAAAAATTCTTCTATGTCATCATGGTTTGCTTATTATCCATATCCAATTATATCTATCCTCCTGCCATTATCACTTAAATGGGACCACCACTTTTGAAAAGCAATATTTATTCATTTAAAAGTATGCCTTTTCAAAAACCATTTCAAAGAGCTTTTGAGTCATGTAAGCAAGAAAATGGTGAACTAGACATTTTCCCTGATCACCCTGACCTCGTAAACCTCCTCCAAAAAAAAAAAGAAAAGAAAAGAAAAGAAAGAAAGAAAGTAGACACCAAAGATAAAGTAACTTCAGCTGTTTCCATGGCCTAGGATATCAAGAATCCAAAAGAAGATTGTTCAAAAAAATCCTGTCACTACCATAATAATCCCAGGTGCTGTCCATCTAGAAACCGGAGAAACAGCACTGAGTGCAGTGGAAGTGGGTCATTTCTGGTTTAGTATAATCCGGGGAGGCCAGATTTAAGTTTTTCATATAAACTCTCTTGCATGAAGTTTTGAATATTTAAAATGTTCTTTTGGGGGTAGTTAGGTGGTGCAATGGTTAGAGCACCAGCCCTGAAATCAGTAGGACTTGAGTTCAAATCTAGCCTCAGTAACTTAACCCTTCCTAGCTGTGTGACCCTGGGCAAGTCACTTAATCCCAATTGCCTCACAAAAAAGAAAAAAAATGTTCTTTTTTTTTTAATAAATATTTAAGTCTTTAGCAAAAAAAAAAAATTACTGGAACTGATACTTATTGATCCTGAATCTTTGGAATCTTTTCCCCCTTCTCCCATGCTACCATTAAATAAGATGCATTACAAAAATGTTTGTGGCAGCCCTTTTTTGTAGTGTCAAGGAACTGATAACTGAGTGGATGTTCATAAGTTGTGGAATGGCTGAATAAGTTATGGTATATTAATATTATGGAGTATTATTGCTCCATAAGAAATAATCAGCAGGATGATTTTTAGAGAGGCCTGGAGAGACTTACATGAACCGATGCTGAATGAAGTGAACAGAACCAAGAGATCATTGTACATATCAACAACAAGACTATATAATGATCAGTTCTGATGAACATGGCTCTTTCCAACAATGAGATGATTCAGACCAGTTCCAATGATCTTGTGATGAAGAGAGCCATCTATCCTCAGAGAAAGGACTGTGGGAACTAAGAATTGATCACAACATAGCATTTTCATTCTTTTTGTTGTGATTTGCTTGAATTTTATTTTCTTTATCATTTTCTTTTTAGTTTTTGATCTGATTTTTCTTGTGCAGCAAGATAATTAAATAACTATGTACGCCTATATTGGATTTAACATATATTTTACCATCTTTAAAATATATTGTATTACGTTCCACTTGCGGGGATGGAAGGAAAGGAGGAAAATTGGAATGCAAGGTTTTACAAAGATCAATGTTGAAAAATTATCCTTGCATATGTTTGGAAAATAAAAATCTTCAATAAAAAATAAAAAATGAAAAAAATTCAGAAAAATAAATCCAATACTTGGAAAAAAATTAGGATGCACCAGCAGACCCAGGCACAGGACACAGACTTACAATACAATGCACCTCTACATCTTGGTTCCTCCCTCCCTTTTCGCAATGTTATAGATATCCCATAGGGACTGTAACTACAGGCTGGGGAAGTTTCTTCAGGCCTCAAGAGCCAATTTGGCTACAGTCCTCTAGAAACTAATGGCTATAGGAAGCTGAAATCTAGAAGCACCAGTGCTGCAAAGCTCTGAATTGGCAGCAGCCCTGAATTTCAGATACCAGAAAAATCAGGTTCTGCCAGTGCCAAGGAATGGAGACTCTAAATATCTGGTGCTAACAGACTCTACAGTTGGGTCCAGGAGATTCTGAACTACCAATTCTGAGCAACTCTGGACTGTCACTGTGAAGCCAAAGTACTAACAAAAAGAGGGAATGGGACAAGTCAATAGGACAGGAGATTGTATATATGGGAAACTATTCAGTGCTCCATCAAACCTGAGGGAAGACCAAAATGAACCAGTTATAACCACCCAAAAGAGGAAAAGACATAGACTTGTGAACCATGAATTGCTCACTGTGGAAAGTGCTTGAGATCCTTTGAAATCCAGCCCTCAGGGAAATCATAATCAAAAGAAAAGAGTCAACAAGTGATCAATAAGGAAAATAAGATGGGGAGGGAATACTTAAAGTACCAAAAAAAAGTAGGAATAAGAAATCTTAAAGACCCTGAACATAAATAGATAAATCAACAGGAAAAACGGTTACAACAGAAGGAAATATGACTTCTAGATCTAGTAAACAAGTTCAGGTATATATGAATAAATATTACTGAAAATTTTAGGATATTTAGTAGTTAAATTTGACAATTCAGTTCAGAAACAAGTTTTGCAAATCATCAGGAGAAAGACCCTCAAATACAATGGGAAAAGACTTTCAAGTGCCACAAGATCACTTGAAAAAGGAGGAGAGAATGACATAATGTGTTCTAAAGAGCACTGCAACTCAGAATGAAGCTCAGGGTGATCTGTCCTACAAATTAGAACCTAATAACAGAGAATAAAATATGGAAATTCAATCATAAAAAGTTTGAAACATTTTCAGGAAGAAAACCAGAACTAAATAGATAATTTGTATCTCTGATACACAAAACAACAGAATTGAAGGAGAAGTTAATAAATGCAGACAGGGACAGCAACAGAAAGAAAACAGAATGACCAGTAGGAGACTTCTTTCTAAAGGAATACGAAGAGACAGGCAAATGTTTACATCTGGTAGAGGTAATAGTGAATAGGTGGACAGGGGACATTAGAACAGAATCTGGTGACATCCTGCCTACAGGTGAATTCTTATTTTGTTGAATTAAATGAGAACATTGCAAAATATACGAAAGGGATGGAAATAAAGGATGTAATGTGCAAAAGTTAAATCAAGAGCTAGCAATCTCTGTGGTCTCAGAAAGGGAAAAGTTCACAGGACCATGGATATGGAGGAGAGAGGAAAGATTTAAAAAAAGGAAGAAGGGAAGATCTTTTTTTTTTTTAAGTTGGAAGGAGTGAATGCCTGTATGGGCAAATGGAAAAATCACTCTATGAGTAAAGGGAAATGACAACCTTATAGTAAATGAATCCTGGAGATTTAGGTACTTGGGTATTTGTCCTGGGAGGAGAGAAGTTGGAGCCCATAAAGGCAACTGACACCTAAAAGACTGGGAGAATATGGACCCAGGAAGCAGCTTTTTGGGGGAAAATGTCAAAAAGAGAGATCATAGATCATTTGGGGGAGAGGGTGCTCTACCACAGAGCAGTGTTCTTTCTGATACCTGCAATAATTGTCAATGTTCTGAGAGTGAGGCACAATGTAAAAGGAGAATCCCAGCAGAATCAGAAGAAATGAAAAGAATAATCAGAACTTTTTATTATTGTTAATAATATATGTTAATAAGATAATGCCAAGAAAACTGAGGACACACACCAAAAAATCCAAGAACACTTTTAAAATATAAAATATTGAAACTTTCAAAGACTAGAGACTTTAAATAATCTTATTCCAGAAAAGGAAATACATCTAACTAGTTATAAAGGCATAACAAAAGCTTGGGGGTGGGACTTTGTAGATGGTGTATTCACAGAGGAATTCGATAAAACTTTAAAAGAAGAGTTAATAATGATATTATATCAATTATTCTCTGAAAAAGGAGAAATAACCCTACCAGATTCATTTTATGGAGGAATACAATTCTAATACTTAAACCAAGGACAGATAAAGCAGGAAGAGAAAATATATGTGAATGTCATTAGTGAATATTGACTCAAAAAATTTAATCCCCCCAAACAAATTGAAATGATTTGTCCAAGAAATCATTCAATATTATCAAGTGGGATTTATATCAGGGATGCAAGTATAATTCAACATTGGGAAATTATCCAAAACCCCATGATTACCTCTTTTGACTGTCTTTCAAAATAAAAAGTATAGGTTTAAAGTGATCTCTTTTAAAACTTCATTAAAAAGTACACATCCAAAACAAACATCAAGCACCACATGCAATGGGGATGCATTAAAAACTTTTTTTTCATTAAATATAAGAGTAAAGCAAGGACGCCCACTTTTTTCACTACTGATATTATTTTGTAATAGCAATAGTAGTAAGACACAAGAAAAAAGTTCAAGGAATAAAGATAAGTAGAGGTTTTTTTAAATCCCTTTTGTTTCACTGAGAATAGCTAAATCATTCACAGCTGATCATCAAACAATATTGCTGTTACTGCATACAATGTTCTTCTGGTTAAGTTCGCTTTATTTTGTATGAATTTACATAAGTCTTTTTAGGTTGTTCTGAAAGCATCCTGCTTGTCATTTTTTATAGAATAATAGTAATCCATCACAATCATATACCCACAACTTGTTCCATCACTCCCCAATTAATAGGAACTTTGTCAATATACAATTGTCTCCACAAAAAGACCTGCTATAAATATTTTTTTTCCTTTCTCCTTTGATTTCTTTGGGATACAGAACTAGTAGTGGTATTACTAGGTTAAAGCCTATGCAGTCTTATAGCCCTTTGAGAATAGTTCTGAATTGTTCACCAGAATGTTTGGATCAATTCACTAATGAATGTATTCCTTTTAATAATATTTCCCCAGTTATATATAAAGATAATTTTAGCATTCATTTTCACAACATTTTCAGTTTCCATTTTCATCCCACCCTCCCTCCTGCTTTCTTTCTAAAGTGAAAAGCAATTTGATAGAGATTATATACATGCAATCATGCAAAGTATATATTCATTAGTCATGTTATAAAAGAAGAAACATACAAAAGAAGAAAAAATGGGAGGGGGAGAATAAAGAATAAAGCTTCAATCTGTATGCAGAATCAGTTCTTTCTCTGGAGGTGGATAACATTTTCCATCAGGAGTCCTTGGTAATTTTCTTGAATCATTGTTTTGTTGAAAAAGCTAAGTCATTCATAGTTGATCGTCATACAATGTTGCTGTTATGGTGTACATTATTCTAATTCTGATCATTTCACTTTGCATCAATTTACATAAGTTTCTTAATGGATGCATTTTTATTATAGCTTTTTATTTACAAGTTATAGGCATGGGTAATTTTACAGCACTGACAATTGCCAAACCGTTTTTTCCAATTTTTCTCCTCCTTCCCCCCATCCCCTCCCCATGATGGCAGGTTGACTAATACATGTTAAGTATGTTAAAGTATAAATTAAATACAATATAAGTATACATGTCCCAACAGTTATTTTACTGTACAAAAAGAATTGGAGTTTGAGATAATGTACTATTAGCCTGTGAAGGAAGTCAAAAATACAGGTGGACAAAAATATAGGGATTGGGAATTCTATGTAATGGTTCATAGTCATCTCCCAGAGTTCTTTCGCTGGGTGTAGCTGGTTCAATTCAATACTGCTCTACTGGAGCTGATTTGGTTCATCTCATTGTTGAAGAAGGCCACGTCCATAATGAATGCATTTTTAACCAAACAAAAGAAAAAAGATAAAATAGATTACTTTGATTACTTGAAACTGAAAAATTTATCCATAGAAAACATTAGTATATCAAAAATATAAAGAGAAATAATCTCATGGGGGAAAATAACTTTGTATCAAATTTCTTAGATATTTCTTTACTCAAGATGTGTAGACAGTTAATATAAATACATATATATGTATATATATATATATATATGTATGATAATCATTCTCAACTGGATAATTTTTAAATGAATATATCTTTAAAATAGAACTGAAAAATATTTATACTACATTTTAAAACTTCCAAATAACTTATAAGAGATATACAAATCAAAATAATTCTGACATTTTCCCCTCACACCCTGTAAAAAGATAGTCTAATACATTGTTGGTGGAGCTGTGAGATGGTATAGGCATTTGGGAAGCAATTTGAAAAGTTGTACATAATGAGACTAAAATGCCCATACCCTTTGACCCGGAGATCTCATTACTGAGTTTCAAGGAAGCCATCATCAATAAGAAAGTCTCCATAAACTTCAAAATATTTATAGTAATACTCTTTATGATAGCTAAAAATTGGAAACAAAGTAGATGTCCAACAAGAGGGGAATGGTAGCTAAAGAAAATTTGGAAACTGAATGTAATAGAATACTATTGCACATGAAAATGATGTGTTTGGTGAATACAGAAAAGTATGGAAAGATCTATATGAACTGATGCAGTAACCTAAGCAGAGCCAAGAAAACAATATACATAGTAAATATAATGTTATAAATTGAAAAAATGACCTATCAAAAAATCAAAAGTAAATATAACAAAAGCATAAAGGGATATAGAACTCAGATGAAGAGATAAAAGACACTCCCAACCGGCAGATGTGAAAGGTCAAGTGTTACACATTGCACACGTTTTCAGACTTTGTCAATGTATTGTGCTAATTTTTTAAAAAAAGCTATGCTAATGTTTTCCCCTCTAAAATTATAACTATATATGTGATATGGGATGACTTTTGGGAGCAAGGGACACATAGGATACTATGGGGATGTAATGAAGAAAAAATATCAAAATAAATTATTTTAAAGACTATGTGTAATACCCTCCTCTAAAATGTAATCTTCTCTTGTTGAGGTTTCCTTGGGGTCTCTGTAAGCAGTCTTAGTTTCAGTTCAGTAATCACCCTGAATGCAGCCAGGTATTAAAGTCCAAATCCTTTATTGTCTCTTTCCAAGTCTTGTCTCCTTTCCTACAGCATGGTTAGCTTTGTCAGAGGCCTTCTGTAGTCTTGGTTCCGAGAGCTTGAGCTCTGGCTTCTGAATCTCCATGACTGCCTTCTCTGGCTTCTGAATCTCCTGGACTGAATACTGCTTGAGGCTTCTAGCTTATATATGCTCTTAAAGGTGTGAATCTTGTAGAACTCTAGTAAATATTCAGTACATGTACTGAACTAGAGAACTGTTAAATACTGTGCTAAATAACCATTGTCTCTATCAATTCCACTGACTTAGCACCTTGTTTCAAGTTCTGGCCCATAACAACTATGCATTTCCAATAAGCATTAGGTTATTGGAAGGGATTCCCTGGTCCTTCTCACCTTTAATCCACACAGCAATAGCCATTTAACTCACCAGTAGGCTTCAACCTGTAGTAGTCTTGGGAACTAACCTAGTATGTGCACTATAAGGTCCTTTGGAGTCAAAACTTAATATTATCTCAGGCTTGCTACTAGCATTGGAACCTATGAATAGATGAATCAGTGTGGTGATCATCCATAAATACTTTCCAAACCTAGCATTTATATATATATATATATATCTTTTGGGGGAAAAACCCTGAGTTGTTCTTTTGTTTAGACTATATAGTTACTTTAACATTTAGTGTAGTGAGTACAGTTTCTTCCTTCATGGAGCTTGTATTCCAAGAAATGAAAGACAATAGAGGAAAATCTGTTTTTCAAACATAGACTTGAGAACTATTTAAATTATATAGAACTAAACACGGGTTTCAGTTTTACATTAATATTTCACTCAATGAAAGACAGAGAAGGATGTTAAAAGGTTATATATATAAATGGCAGAGTTGATTTCATTCTATGACCTAAGGTAACAATAAACTTTGAAATTCATAGGATATCTGGTCATCTTGTTTGAAGTGTTTGTGATGAGTATAATCAAAGAAATATGTATTTATCTCTACCAGCAATATCTTTGTGAGGGTAAGAGTCCAGTACACAGCTGGTGTTTATTTTTTTTTTTACTTTTATTTTCAATTAAGATAAAGTTACTTTATGGAGGAGGGAAGTCAGTATTAGTTGGTCCTAACTATATCCAAGATCTGACAATTCTTTTCTTGAAGAAAGTATTCATAAAACATGCATATTAAGTTTCCAAGTAATCTATAAGCACCTTTTATTTTTTATGTTACTGTTCAATCAATTTCAGTCATTTTCAATTCTTCATGACCCCATTTGGATTTGTTTTGATTTGTTTTTTTCTTTCTTTCTCTTCGGCAAAAATACTGAAGTGGTTTGCCATTTTCTTGTTTAGCTCATTTTACAGATGATAGATAGCATTAGGTGACTTGCCCAAAGTCACACAGCTGACAAGTATCTGATGAATCTTCCTGATTCTACTGCATCACCTAACTGCCCCAAATATGTCTCTCATACCTGGATCATATTTTCCAGGACTTTGAATTAATGTCATTAAGCATTAAAATATAAGTTGACTTGGAAACTGAGTAGATGTCCATCAATTGAAGAATGGCTGAATAAATTGTGGTATATGAATATTATGAAATATAGTTCTGTAAGAAATGACCAGCAGGGTGATTTCAGAAAGGCCTGGAGAGATTTACGTGAACTGATGCTGAGTGAAATAAGCAGGACCAGGAGATTATTATATACTTCAACAACAACACTATATGATGATCAGTTCTGATGGACGTGGCTCTCTTCAACAATGAGATGAATCAAATCAGTTCGAATGGAGTAGGAATGAATTGAACCAGCTACACCCAGCGAAAGAACTCTGGGAGATGACTAAGAACCATTACATAGAATTCCCAATCCCTATATTTTTTTCCGCCTGCATTTTTTATTTCTTTCACAGGCTAATTGTACACTATTTCAGAGTCCAATTCTTTTTGTACCGCAAAATAACTGTTTGGAGATGTATACTTATTTTGTATTTAATGTATACCTTAATATATTTAACATGTATTGGTCAACCTGCCATCAGGGGGAGGGGGTGGGGGGAAGGAGGGGAAAAATTGAAACAAAAGGTTTGGCAATTGTCAATGCTGTAAAATTCCCCATTCATATAACTTGTAAATAAAAAGCTATTATATATATATATATATATATATACTTCATTTGGAGAAATTTGTCCAGTTCTTAATGGACTTCCTCTACTTTTATAGCACATACTGTTGCAATTTTCTTCATGAGATTGTCTAGGCATAGAGTGAAAGCAAGCTGGAAACTTCTGTTTTCCTCTTCAAGGAGAATCTAAGACCTATCCTTCTCCTTAACAACATCATCATATTGTTTTCTAGCTTTCTTTTTCATAAGAATAATAATACTGATAGATGTCAGTTCTTCCAATATTAAGTCGATTTCAAATTTAAAACAGCTTGTTTATTGAGAATGGAAATCTGTGTGATTCTTAGCAACTTTTTGCTCCCCATTTTACTACTGCTCCAGTGGATTTGGAAGGAGATTCACCATGATTGAAAGCCATATTTTTCTCTGTTCTGTAAGTTGACATAAGCAAAGGATTCATTCCATAGTGGCCAACATGCTGGGCAAAAGCCTTTCAACCTTACTTTGGTTGGTCTTAGAAAACAGGCTCAATATATACTCTGAGAGAAAAAATGCATTATTTCATATATTCCTGGATTCATTACTTGGGCACTATACCTATATACATGTAGTATGAATGGAAGAGCTACATATATATTGTAAGATAAATACATATATGTGCATATATATGCTTATATATTTTGTGAAGTATATAAATTGTGTATATATAATTATGTGTCCATATATACATATATGTGTATGAGAGAGAAAGAGAGAAACAGAGAGAGAGAGAGAGAGAAACAGAGAGAGAGAGAGAGAGAGAGAAAGAGAGAGACACAGAGAGAGAGAGAGAGAGAGAGACAGAGAGACAGAGAGAGACAGAGAGAGAATTTCTCCATGGTTTCTTATCCTATTCAATTCTTGATAACTCCTTTCCTTGAAGTTTTCTGTAGATAATCTAGGAAAGGCATTAGATACCTTTGGTAGTCCATGAGATTTTGTATATATTTTGTGCATTCAAGAAAAAATAATTCTTTTACATAATTTTAAGTTAAATATAATTTGCAGATATTGCTTGCCTTCTTAATGTGTGAAGGAGAAAATAGGAGAGAGGGAGGAAGAGAATTTAAATTCAATTTTTAATGAATTTTTTTAAAATAAATAAATTTTCAAAAAATTAAATGTATTTTTACATCATATGTAATTCTAGACCCATCTATGTCCATAGAATACAGAATACAGTTGAAAAGGACCTTAGAGATTACCTATTTCTATATCTCCATTTTACAGATTAAAAAAAAAGTTTCCAAAAAAGTGATCTATTCAATTTCATATACCTAATAAGTGACACAAATAGGATTTAAATCTAGCTCTCCATAGCAGACCTTTAAGATATTGCATTAGAATTTAATTGAATCACCACATAGTACCTCTGGTTAAACACTTGTTCTTTGTCCAGACAGTCAACAAGCATATTTTCAGCAAATACTACATGTCAGATACTGAAGTAAGTGTTGAATGAAGAAAAGCAGAAATTCAGTTCCTACCACCAAGGAATTCACATTCTAATAGTATAATAAATATAAAGATACTGTGAGGTGGGTGCAAAACAGGATGCCAATGGCAGAAACTTAGATTCAGGAAAAGATGGGGCTGAATGAATTGGGGAAGAAAAATACAATATGTTATAGCCCAAGGAAGATCTATTTTGTTTCCTGGAGAGATAAATTTGGTCCAAAACATTTAGGGATATTGAAAAGGACAAAAAGGATCAAAAATTAAGAAAGAGGGAAAGACACAACTATAGCTACATCTCTCCTCTTCTACAACTGGGACAAGGATATCAGGAATGGATACGGTAATGTAATCATCACTGCACATATTTCTACTCTAAATCTTACTGAGAAATAGCAAAATTAAATAATTTTTTCAGCATCAGTGATCATTTTTCTAAAATATCTGTTTTGTGGCTTACAGAAAATAAAAAATAATTCAATATTGGAGGAAATAATTGCATTTTTTCTAATTCCCGATAGGATTTAGGTCAGTGGTTATTAGGTAGATTGAAAATATAATCCCAGATCATCTGTCATGTAATAACCAACAGAAAAATCCTCCATCCAGTTCTATAATTGTAATTTCATTACGTTAATTAAAATTCCAAACCAAAGTAGCATCTTTGAACAATGCTTCTACTTCAGCTTGATGCAATTCAATCCAATCCAGCCTCACTAAAGTTCTGAAATTTCTATGACTTTGGGAATGACCAAATTATTAAATGAGATTAATTAAAAGAAATTAATACAAATGACATAAATTTTATGAATCTCATAAAAATAAAATCATTTATGAGATCTTTGATTTAGCACTTTGATAAGTATTAATATGTATATATGAATGCACTTAAATTGTAAATGAATTGAAATTTTTTATTCTGAACTTAAAAAATAAAAAAATTAATTTCCATAACATTGTAGAATATGATTATTGCATATAAAACTGCAAACTATTAATGTACAACTTTCTGTTCCTTTTAAATATATAATAAATTATCATGTAACCTTTTTTCCCCTTTTTTCTCCCCTCCGCCTTAAAGATGACTACCATTAGACAAAAATGTGGGTATACATATGCACATATAATGTGTCAATGTATGTATGTAAAATAATTCTATATATACTTTTATTTATCAGTTCTTTCTCTGGAGGCAGATAGCATCTTTCCTTTATAGATCCTTTGTAGTTAATTTAAATATTTATAATACTCAAAGTGAGTTAATAGCTCAAAGTTGTTTATAAAACTATGTTTCTGTTGGTACAACATTCTCATTCTTCAGTTCCTACAGCACAATAGTATTACATTATAGTCATCTGTTGATATAAATTGCATGTCTCCACTGTTCCCTGATCTACATTTCTGTTCCTTACTGTTACTTACTTTAATATTACTATTAAATAGTTTGGATAATTACTGCCTTATAACGTAGTTTAAGATCTGGTACTGCTAAACATCCTTCCTTTACATTTTTATTAGTTTCTTTGATATTCTTGAACTTTTACTCTTTCAAATGAATTTTATTGTTATTTTTTTCTAACTCAATAAAATATTTTTGGTAATTTAATTGGAATGGCATTGGATATATAAATTAGTAAGATTTCATTTAAAAAACAACCCATAAATGTTCTTTTTTTCTGAATTGAATGCTACAAGATAGAATAAACAAGAAAACTAAGGTGTTTTGAGCTCTTTTTTGTGTGCTGCTTAATCAACTCAATTCATGCTTTTTGAATTGAATTAACGATTAGATAGTTTTCCATAATTACTGCCTTGTAATGTAGTTTAAGATCTTATACTGCTAAATCTCCTTTCTTTAATTTTTTTATTAGTTTCTTTGATATTCTTGACTTTTGTTCTTTCATGCTTTTCGGAAATGGCTGTTTCTCTCTTTTTACCTTAAAAAGATACAGATCTTTTATAAGGGACACTGATAATATCATTAATGTAATCATTTGGGGTCAATTTATTTATACAGTCATTTTGGCTCAGTTCCACCTTCTAAGGGTAGAACATATTTTCCCTTTTTTGCCATATCTGCTGCCTTCCATAGGATTTTATCCATACGGTATCATGACAGTGCCTAGTTCTTTAATGATTACAATGAAGATGTGGGGTTCATCAGTACAGGGAATTGTCAGATAAGGCAATTTCCACTACAAAGGCTGGTCAGCACCAGATCTGCCACTTAGAGAGTTGACAAGAGCATTGAAAGATCAAAAGACTTATGCAGGTTCACATAGCCTTAATGTATCAGAAGTAGGTCTTGAACCCAGGTCTTCTTGGCTCCATGGTTGGCTTATTAACCCTTATACCACTGTTCCTCTTTAGAAAAGGAGAAATAAATAGAAACATGGCAAACACTTAGTGGAAACTGGGTAGCTTTGATGCCTTCTCAGAATAAAACTCCCAAAGCTTTTATCTATAGGCAAGTCAAAACCCAGGAATTCAAAGAAACACATTTTATTTGAGGTTGTCCCTCTGTTGCTCTGAAACCTAACTATGGGACCCTTCATTCTTTTTGTCTCTGTATCTGCCCCTGTCTTTGTTTACCTCTTCCTCTCCCTTGCTCTCTGTCTCTCTATCTCGTTGTTGTTATCCTATTTCTTCTGTCTTTCTGTCTCTGTCTGTCTGTGTGTGTGTGTCTGTATCTCTGTGTCTGTCTCTGTCTTTGTCTCTGTCTGTCTCTGAATCTCTGTCTCTGTTTATCTCTCTCTCTCTCTCTCTCTCTCTCTCTCTTCTCTCTCTCTCTCTCTTTCTCTCTCTCTCTCTCTCTCTCTCTCTCTCTCTCTCTCTCTCTCTCTCTCTCTCTCTCTCTCTCTCTCTCTCTCTCTCTCTCTCTCTCTCTCTCTCTCTCTCTCTCTCTCTCTCTCTCTCTCTCTCTCTCTCTCTTTTTTATCTTTCTCTCACATGTGTGCCTGTGAGTATTTGTAGTGGAGTGGAAGAAGACTATTAAAGCATTATCCCTGGATAACAGCTGCTGGGATAGAAGCCAGCTGCCTCCAATGAAGAAATGGTCATTTCTTCTCCCACTTATTTCTCGGCTTCCCTGACAATTGGGTATGGCAGCCCAGCTAGATGATTCCCCCTCTCCAGATGCCAGTCCCATCTGCTCTTTGACTCTTTGATAAAAGCCTAGTTGAGGTCTACCCTCAGCAGCGACACCTGCTGGTTACATTTAGATCATTCATGTAGCTGAAGCAGGCAGGATTGTCAGGATGGATCCAATAAGACGTTACCATTGGGTTTGATTTCTTCTTCCCCACCAACCCTACTCCAGCCCCTTCTTCCTAGTCCTATAAAGAGTAAGTGGAGAAAATGGATCATAAAGCCAATAACAAATGTCCAGCACTCTATCTAGGTCCTCATTTTGGGGAAATTATGGTATAAATTAAGCTGTACAGTATGAAATTTAATCTTGATTATGGTTCCTTTCTTTACTTTCCTTAACCAAATCAATAAAAACAGATCGCATTTGTACAGCACTTTAATGCTTAGAAAGCACTTTCCTCGTGTTAAGAAACACAGACAGTAGTGCAAGCATTATTATTCCCATTTTGCAAATTAAGAAACTGAGGTTCTGAAAGATGAAATCAGTTAGATAAGATTATAAATGTAGCATAAATCTTGGGCAGGATTTGAACTAGTCTCCTAAATTCACATCCAGAATTCTTTCTGTTGTAGCATATTGCCATTATTCTTTGCAAAAGAAATTCTTGCACTGGGCTCTGCTCTACTCCTTGGATCCTCTGCGAGCTCTTTTCTGGGCCAGAAACAGTTCCCCTACTGACTAAGTTTCCTAGTAATGGGCCATTGGGAATTTTAAAAAAGAAGATTAGTTGCAGTTAGTCGGTATAGTGAATAGAGTGTCAGTTCTCAAGTCAGGAGGACCTGTGTTCAAATGTGCCTGAGAAACATAACACTTTCCAGCTTTGTGACCCTGGGCAAATTACTTAAACTCAATAGCCTCAGTTTAAAAAAAAAAAAAGATATTAACTCAGAAGCACCAAATACACCGTTTTTGTCTGACCCAATCAGACATTTGGGTTTTGACCCATGACTATACACATCCTAAATGATAACTTAAGCATGCTTGAAATCCTGGATCCACCAATCTACAGTCATGATTAAATGAAATGATTTAGGGTCTTGTAATCAAAAAGATCTAGGTCAAATCTTCCCTCAGATACTTATTAACACTGTGATCATCCCAAGTCATATGAGCCTTCTTTCCCATACCGAGGCAGCTTTCTAAATTATTGATCTGCTCAGTCTGCTTCAACAGAAAAATTTTCTGGAAAAATCACAAGCCATTGATAAATTGGCCTTGGTTTGAATTAACAGGACAGAGTGGAGAGAAGGCTGTAATTAGTATCAGAAACACGTGGGTTTTCATTTCCCCTTTTAACACTCACTAATTGTTTGATCGTGTACGTATTATTTTACCTGAGTCAGGCTATAGACAGGTTGTAATCCTTGATGAATTGCCTATAATCTAAACCAGAGTATTTTGTCTACTGCTTGTTTTCTTTTTCTGGAAAGCATTTCTGTAGACTACCAAGAGAACCTAGAAATATAACAAGTCTAGAGTTCTATGTCTTGCTTTATCCTTAAGAAGCACAAAAATGAACACAGGCTAAGAAATAATAATGATAAAGTAAATTAAGCAGAGAAATAGTATAGTATGTTGGAAAATTTGGATGTATAGCCAGAGACCCTGTGTTAAATTCCTGTTCCTATGACTTATTATCTTTTATGATCTTAGGCTAGTTCCTTCACCAAAGAGGCTTTTCACCTCTCTAAATGTCAATTTTCTCCTCTATAAAATAAGGGAACTAAATCAGAGCTGAATCTCTTTCAACTCTAAATCTATAGTCCTACACTCCTGTGACTTAATTTAACATGCCAGCAATCCCAGTTTTATTTTCTATATCTGCTGATGATACAATGCTGGACAAACGTTAGCTTTGTTTTGTTCTTTAAGCAGTTAGTAAAGAGCAATATGGTGGGTTCTTTGGAAAATATAGAAAGGATTTCTACATATCAAAGAATTTCATTTTAATAACTCTGACATGGACATACACGGAATAAAGCAACAGCAATAAGATGAAGATATTAGTACACAGTAGAGAAAATAATCTTCGAAAGAAAAACCAAAGCTGATGAAAAAGAACATGTGTAGATCCCCTTACTTTCCCAAACAACAATGCAATTCTCATCGTTATTATTCCCAATCGCTATTTTCTCTTGATTCATATACTAAACTTGCCAGTTTAATGTAATGTTTAATTTCTACATCTATATCAGCCCTTCGTGAGACACATTATCTTCCTACATACCAAAAAAGCGACCTTATTTTTTGTAGTAACTGTTGCCAAACGCCCTCAGTTACCTTCGTATTCCCTTTCCTGCAAATATTCTGGATTCTACTGAATTCAGACATTTTCAGGAAAAAAATGATTTTTCAGAGAAAAAAAAAGTAAAGTTTAAAACTAATTTGGTTTTCTTTAAGCCTTCTGATGAAAGAAAGGGCACTATATTTTTAAAATAATAATAGTCACAGTAGTAGTTATAACTAGGCTTTCTACAGTACTTTACAATTTGCAAAACGCTTTCCAAATAATATGGTACTTGATCCTCATGACGACCCTAGGAGTTAGATGCTATTATTATCCTCCCTTTTATAAATGAGAACATTGAGGCTGGCAGAAGTTAAGTTACTTACCCAGAGTAACACAGTTATTAAGTATCTGAGGAAGGATTTATAATTCTAGGTCCAACATTCTATTTATTGTATGACTTAACTACCTTACAAAAAAAGGTGTGTTTTTTTTTTTCATGGTTATCTTATGGTTTCTCAACGTGACACTATGTGACTGAAAAACAAGGATCTCACTCTGAGAATAAAAACTAATTGTCACCCTCCCTGATAGTTATGAACCAGCTGTCACAAAGTTATCAGTGAACAACTTCATAGGAGGTATGTCATGGATTAATAACCTCAGAGAGGAAAGAGTCACAGAGGCACAGAGTAAGCATGAAGAACAGCCAACATGCCAGTTCTGCTAGTATTCCAGAAAGATCAAGAAATTTTGAGAAGGCTTTGGGTAGACTCCACCCTACCCATCTACTCCACCCTCATCCCCAAGATAATTTTATCAGATTATATGGAAAGGACTTTCCCAAGATAAAAAAGCACAGATGGGTTATGATCTCTACCAGTGAAGGGAGTACCCATATGTAGGAGACACCACATCCAATAAGATATCATAGCTTCTCTGGTACAGTGGGGCATGGTATGTGTGGGCAGGGACATGTAGTTCCCTTGTGCTTCTTTCCTAAGGCAACTATTAATAGTTTCCAGGATTAGTGTGAGTGAGGGAAGAGAAGAAGTTCATTTTCTATCATAACTGTTGTTATGTTCCGAAAGTTGCAAGCTAAAAGGCAAAAAGACAAAAATAAATAAAATTTTGCAAATGGAATTAGATGACAATTTCTTGTCTACTACTGCATTCTTGTCACTTTAAACTCCTAGGATGAGTTGAGAAGAATTGCAAATTTAAACATGATGGAAGTTAAAAGGATACTCACAAATCAATGGGTCTCTTTACATCTTAGCACAGTGGTCTAGATCTTCTAACCTGAGCCATTCTCATAAGAGTTTTGTTGTCATTCTTTTGGTTGCATCAAACTCTCTGTGACCCCATTTAGGGTCTTGGCAAAAATACTGGAGTGCTTTGCCATTTCTTTCTCCAGCACATTTTATAGATGAGGAAACCAAGGCAAACTAGATTAAACAACTTGCTCAGAGTCACATAGGTATAAAGTTTTTGAAGCCAGATTTAAATTCAGGAAGATAAGTCTTCCTGACTCCAGGCTAGACACTATCCACTGTGCCACTTAGCTGCCCCCTCAAGAGTTGCTGACAAATAAATCATCAAGGGAGCAGTCCGAATCCCTGAAACTCATCCCCTAGTGGATGCCAAGGAGTAAATCCAAACCAGCCAAGTCACTAAGGGACAGACTCTAATCACTGAAACCTAATTAGGAGTCATCTTCTGTCATCTAAACAAAATGCCAATGGGCACCACCAGGTTCTGTATGTGGGGGTGTTTGCCAAACTTGCCAACTGCAGACTCACTGCCTTGTAAACTCATTAACTTGAACTAATCAAGGAAACTGCTTTGAGCAACCTTTCTTACAGATATAAATAAATTTATAAATATTGTAAAAGAAATCTAATTATATATTCACATTTGACTGTTGTTTGTTCCTGAATGAAGCATCTTGATAAAACACCATCAAATTGAAAGGCTATGGAAGCCAAGACACTAAATCTTCCATACTTAGGTAAGAGAACTATTTTGTTCTTATTTAACATATTTTCCTAATGAACAAATAGGTAATTCATAAGATCTATTTTGAGAAGCTGCATGACATAATGGATTGAGAGCTGGTCTTGGAGTCAGAAAGTTCTGGCTTCAAGTCTTGGTACTGCTATGCTATATGACTCAGTGCCTCCAGGCAATTCTTTAAGAATGTAAGTTGCAAAGTGTCTTGGGAAAGAGGGACTTTCTTCATCATAATTTTCTTATGCTAATGAAGCAGAATCATAAGTTTGGTCCCCAAAAAATCCATTTACATAATTCCTATATCTACTCGTAGATGTTGTAGAGTAGCAGCCAGTGAGCAGTAAATTTGCTAAACATAGAGAAAAATTGGAAAGTGAAGATCTTTCAGGGGAATATCATCCTTTTGATTTACACAGAAAAGAAAATGTGGTTGCTAAGGGCAAAATATTCCAATATCACTCATGGTTGAATGGATAGTAGATCTCAACAATAACAACGATTTAAATAATTACCTTGAAAATATTTTAAACTAACAGAAATAAAGTCTGAATGTTTAATGCCTTTAGATAAAAGAAAAACCCAAGCCAGACCACATTCTTCTTGCAAAGTCAAGGAAAAGGATGTCATAAAAAAAAAAAAGAAAAGAAAACCCTCGCTGTTTAGCAAAAGTTAACACAATTGATATATCAAATATTTAGGTAAACACAGCAAAAATGTAATTCAAAATTACCAGGCTGATAATGTTCTTTAAAATCACCAGTTTTATTCAATCTTTCTCATATATTTGCCAGACTGCTTATTTATTTTTTGTCACTTGGAAATCCATTTCTTTTGCCACAGTTATATGTTGTTGGATAATGCTGCCATCATGCTGTTACCTGGCAATTCTCTTGTCAATGCAGCCAAATTCATCAGCATATTGCTATCAATAACCAGAATTTTAAAAGTTCATATCATTTAAAAGTAGGCTTTCCCTTTTTAGTTTCTTAATCAGGAGAGAATTTGTCAAATGTGTTTGGATCACACAAAAACATCCCCATCATAAAAAGTATAACAAGTGATAGAATTTAACACTCTGACTGGTTTTTTGATGGATTCAGCAGTGTTTGGTTTGGTTTCAAAAGGCCAAAAGCCATCCCCAATCTGAAAAATATCAAAATGAAAGATTTTTATAATTGATCTAGGAATTTGGTTTCACTTAGGACCCTTGGGCTTTCCAAGACATTCAGTGAAATGATGAGAAATAACCAGTAATAAATAAAAGTAATAGGTGAGATCTGAAATAACTGAGGAAATAAAGATTTGAGTTTCTGAGCACATCAATTTATTAAACAATGATTGCTAATTGCACAATGAATTGGAACCAGGCCTTCTCAATTTTGCAGCAGACCCTGAATACAGGGGAAGAGAGATTTTTATGTATTCAAAGAAAGCAATTAATAGGATATAATCAAGATATTTGGGTAATCTTAATTCTAATTGGAAGGAAGAAAGATTAGGGGCTCTCTGAGTTGGGAGGGGATGAATGAACAGGCATTATTCTTTGAAATTAGAAAAAAAAAGGTATCTTGTTCCCCTTCTAGTGTCTGTATACAATCAAAGGAACAAAACCCAGTAACCGACCAGTACGGGGCCAGTTTCCAGATTTTCACTTTTCCCAATAAGTTTCCAGACTTATAAGGGCTGCTTCAGATGTATAATTGTGAATAAAGTCTTTACATCAATTTTCAGATCTGACTATGTTTCTGGTCAGTATAACTTATGTTCTTCACTAAAAATCTCTAAGTAACAGGTAGAAGTGATCCAGCTTCCTAGCCATGCAGACTAGACTCGAACACAAGATAGAAATTGGACTAAACCCATAATTGAATAGAAAGGCAACTGGGTTAGATTAAGAATTGAGTCAAAAGACTGAATCAGTCAATTGCCACAATTCCCACACAAACAAAAAACCTTCAAAGTCTTTATTCTCTGGCTAGGTATTGAAGCTAAAAACACATCCAGTTACTGGGACATTACATATTTTTTCCTCTTTTATATCAACTTCCTGCATAGCCTTTACTGAAATGGAAATGATGATATGCATGTGTATATATAATACATGTGTGAAATATATATATATATGTAACCTATACACATATATCTATATCTTCATGACAATCAAAGATCTTAATGTATGTAGCTTGGGGGATGAGATTAAGATTATTTGCACTAGTCTGCCACTGCATTCTTGTCACTTAAAACTCTTGGGCTGGGTTAAGCAACTTAGAATAATAAATGGAAGCCTGATGGAAATTGAAAAGATATGTTCACTCTAAATCAAATAATGTTTAATATCTATACTTATAGATATTATCGTTGTATGATGATTCATTTTAGAATTCTTTGGGGTATGTATATATATATATATATATATGTTTATGTATTTGTATATACATTTGGTAGAAAATTATCAATACACATTTACCTATAGATCTTCACATAGTCATACGGTGTGTGTGTCTATGTGGGTGGGTATAAATGTGTGTCTGTAAAGATACAGAAAAAGTACTGTTAGTTTTATACTAAACTCAGAAAGCAGCTCCTCAGGAAAAAGCAAAAAAAAAAAAATTAAGTGAAGGGGTGAGGAGGAGAAGAGTGTGCAAGAAGGAGGCTATATACTGGTAATTTATTGGAGAAGCAGCAAATTCTACTTTAAAAACTAACACAAACACCTTGAGAAAAGGCCAACAGATAACAGTAGAGTGAATGGTCTAGAAAAGGAAATGAGCATCATTCCCCAGCTGTCAGTTGGAGGACAATTATTAGGAAGGCCAAGGTCACCCACTATATCCTAAGCCATTGCCAGTCATCTTGACTTTTGTCTTGCCATTACACTTTGATGACTCTGAAGGACATACTGAGGCTGATAATTTTGCACAGCTCTTTTCCACTTATATCCAATTCATATGCAAGTCAAGACATTACCCTTATTATGTCATTAATCTTCAAGAATGAAGGGTGACTGTCTTACCCTGGGCAAGTCACTTAACCCCAATTGTCTCAGGGGAAAAAAAAGAATAAAGGATGAACAACAAGAAGAGTTCTTCATGAAGTCTCTGTATAGAGAAAAGGACTTCTAGAGCAGGGGTTGTGATTTAAAACTTACTACACATATTTCTTAAATGTGTGTCTCTCTATAATTATGGTATAATATGTTTAAGCTTACTGCTCCCATGGAGGCTGTATTTGTGGGAAGAAGTGAACTAGAGCCTTATGATAATATTTTATATTAATTACCTTTACCATGTAATCTAAAAGTAGTAATAACAACTTTCTGGGGCCTCAATCTGCCAATTAGATCAATTCTTTCTTTCTTCTTCCTTCTTTTTTTTCTTCTTTCCTCTTTCTTCTTCTTCTTTGTCTTCCTTTTTCTTTTTTCTTTATTCTGTCTTTCCTTCTTCTTTCTTCTTTTTTTTCTTTCCTCTTTCCTCTTCTTATTCTTATTCATGATCTTCTTTCTTTCTCCCCCTAATGTTTTTTCTCCATTTTCTTCTTTGTCTTCTTCTTTCTTCTGATTTTCTTTCTTTTTTCTTCTTCTTTTATTCCTCCTCCTGCTCCTTCTTCTTCATTTATTTTATTTTATTTGTTTTATTGCCTCCCCCTCCCCAGCAATTTACCTTTTCTCCTGTGTTTTCATTTTAGGTTTCTTGAAATATACTTATGAAAAGAAAGGCCTTTAAAGACTCATATTTTAAATGGAGCTTTTGATGCCACCTTAAAACCCAAATCACTCTGGCTCTCACTGAAAGTCTAATAATATCCCCAATACAACTCTTTATGGCTCATTTTTTGATAGCTTAGAATAACTGTAAATAGCAATTGTTTTCTGTTCTCGCCAGAAACTGTGAGGGTCTCCTCATCTCAGATGGATATCTTTGTGATGGCAAATTAAGTCATCTTTTCTCTCAACTCTTACCTACCACTCAGTTATTGAATGAGTATGACCTCAGACAAACAGATCTAGGAAAGACTTTAATTTAAGACAACCAATTTCACATACTATATCCCAAGTCATCACCATCATCTTGACCTTTGTCTTGCCACTGGACTTTGAAGACTCTGGAGGAGAGCGTAAAACTGCTAATTTTGAATACTTCAATACTCATATGTAATTCATGGACTAGTTAAGATATAACTCTTATGATGTCATTGGTCCTCTTCCAGAAAGAAGGATGAGCAACAACAACAGCTTGATGACATCACTGGTCCAAAAGATAACATCAGCAGCTCTAGAGGGAATAAGCAAGTGGTAACATTGAAAAAAGGGAGGGGTTGTTCAACTGGGAAAACTCCAGAATATGGATTGTCCCAGTTCTGCATGTTAGTCACTATTAGAGATGATCCTATTTCCAACCATTAATATAAAAATATGCCAAATAATATATTCTTGTGTATGAAAATTTTTTTCTTTTTTATTTTGCTAACTTGCTTTGAAATTTTACTTGAGTTTGTGATGATGTCCTTTGCTTGATTTGCTTAAAGAAATATTGGTGGGAGCTGTGATTTTGAACAGATTCTGAATCAAAAGATTTACTGAACATAGCACAGTTTTATATGAAAGTATAGGTTAGATGTAGAGATTACATACAGAATATAGATTATATTCATTAATAAAATAATTTTCTTAAAGCTCCATCAAATGAAGTTCATAATTTCTGTATGCTGATTAGTCCTACTTGATTTGCTGACATTGCTACCTAAAAATTGGTCTGACAAATTTATTTTACTGTAAATTACAGGAGGATACAAAGCACTATAAGATAAGATGTCAAAGAAATAGTAAGATACTTCTGTATTGGTAACTTGAATTTTTGTTTTGTTTTGTTTTGCTTTGCTTTGTTTTAGTTATAAAGATCCCCTGTTTTTTCTCCAATTCTATTGTATCTCAATTATCTTGGCAGTGAAGTGAACTGGTACAGTGGTTATGAGCTTGGACCGCAAATCAAGAAGACTTGATTTCAGCTGACTAATAGCTACATAATCCTAGGTAAGACATTTAACATTTCTTTGATTCATTTGTCTTATCTGTAAAATGAGGGGTTTTGACGTAATTATCTCTAAGAACCTTCCAGGTTTATATCTATGAAGCTTTGACTTTTCATTTTGTCTCATAGATTTAGTGTGTGTGTGTGTGTGTGTGTGTGTGTGTGTGTGTGTGTGTAGGGGAATATTTCAACAACTAGATAGAAAATGCTAAACAACTTGGAAGAGAACAACCAGATTACCAATGCTAATGTGATTGGAGTCATTCTCTGAGTATCTGTGTATAATAACACTACAACCAGTAAAGACTGGGTACACTCTTTTCTCCTTGTCATATGTTAAACCATCCTGGATGAGGCAGGAGGAGCAAACCAAGCACAAGGCAGAGAGAGTCCTTGAAAGATCATACATGTTTGTGTGGAGGAAGATTTGTAAATGACATGCCCTTCTCCGTGAACACGGGGTGCTGCTCAGAAATGCCAAGCTACTCTTTGTGCATACACTCTTGGAGTCTTGATTGCTGAAAGCATTTCAGTAGCTGTAACTAAATGAGGAGCTGGAAGCTCAATAATCTCATTCTCCTACACTAAGAGAGAAATGAAGAAATTGGCCTCATCATTCAATCCATACAAGGTGCCAAATGGCTGCAAGAACCAGTTGTGGAGGAGAAAACAGTGGATTCCGGGCATTTTGCCTGAAGGGACACTGGGGTTAACCTTCATGGAGCTACTGCAAATGGGGATATTTTTCTCTTCCTGTTATCTGCTATCCAACCATGAAAGCTGTCCTTGAACTCTGGTCACATCTGTCTCATTCTTTCCTTTAATTCATGGTTCGGGAGTCGTCCCGCTGTGCCCATCATTGCACCTTTGAACTGGTTGTTCCCCACACCTGGAATGCTCATCCTCCTCACTTCTGTCTCTTCGTTTCCTTGGCTTCCTTTAGTATTTAGCTCAAATACCACTTTTGGCAAGAAGTCTTTGTTCTTCCCCCTTGCTGTTAATCTTTTTTTTTATTTTTTATTTTCATACACTCTCTATATAATTGTTCATGCATACAGATAATTACATATTTTCTCCCCTATTAGAATGAGTACTCCTTGAGAGCAGAGAATAGTAAGATTATGTCCTTGTATTTTGCCTTTCATTGTAATCTCCCCTCCCCAATTATAATAGGTAGCATGTTACCTGTTAAATACTTAATAAATACTCAAATTTAACAAATACTTAATAAAGTAATTAATCAATGTCTGTTGGCTGAATGACTGGATGAATGGAAGAAGTGCAGAAAGTGATTTTTATTGGTGAAGAATATCCAGTCATTTCCAGTCAGGTCTGACTCTTTAAGCGCCCATTTGGGGTTTTCTTGGCATAGATACTGGGGTTGTTTACCATGTCTTCAGTTTATTTTACAGATGAGGAAACTGAGGCCAGCAGGATAAAGTAACTTGCCCAAATTCACATAGTAAGAGCCGGATGCTGCATTTGAATTTAGGAAGATGTCTCCTTGATTCTAGGTCTGTACTTCTATTGACTGTGCTACCTAACTGGTGAAGCATGTGACCCATAATAAAGAGAGGAATGACATGATGAACTATAACTTAATCTTTGAAAGTTTATGCTGTTGTGTGGGTGTGTACTAGAAAAAAATACAGTGTGTAAGTAAGCATGGAAGACATCCACTAGAACTATTGACCAGAGATTGTTTGAAGGAAGAAATGTTGACTGAATTCATTATATGTAGCAGAGATACTTAGGAAGACCATGGTGGCCAAGAACGCCCTTTGGATTGAGTGGTAATCCATAGAACCATTTTGGTATTTTCGATCTGACCAATCTCAGATCATACATATCTCATCTACAACTTTTTAGTCTTTTTAATAGTAGTTGTGGTCAAAAATCTCATCTCACTGTAGATGACCTAGACTTCTCTGAGCTATTATATTCATCATAAAACCAACCTGATATCTGGTAGGACATGACATAGGTTCTGAACACCTAGAGATAACTTTGTGAAATGATGAAGAATAAGAATAGGTCATTAGTGGGGAAAATGCAATTAATAACACTACTTAAATTGTAATAAAAGATTAAACTTCCAACAGTCATTTTAGTATAGTGGAAAAAGCCCAAACCTTGGATTCATGGGACCTGAATTTATATCCTTACTCTGACCTTGATGAGCCACTTAACATATTTCTTTTGTCATCTACAAAATGAGGGGATTGAAATAGATGACCCTTCTCGCTCACTACTGCCTGCCAAAATTTTTTATTTATTTTGTACAAACTCATATGTGTACATATTGTGATTTCCAATAAAATATAAACTTCTTAAGGGCAGAGACTGTTTCAAGTTCATACCCCCCCAGCACTTAGAATAGTATCTAGCACAAAATAAATATGCAATAAGTGCCTGTTGATTTTCAAAAGATCTAGACTTAAATGTTCCCTCTACCAGGATATGTGTAACCTTGAGTCACTCAATTTACCTCTCTCTTGCCAATGAGTTTTCTCATCTGTAAAATGGAGATGAGATATATTAGATTACCTCCATGTCACCTTAAAGTGCTAAATTGATAATCCTATGGTTCTATTTCCTTCACTAGTACACACTGCAACCTTCTCCATGCCATAGTAGGCACTTTCATAAGTTACTGCAGCAAAAAATTAAATAAATAAAAATAATAAAAATCATTTTTCAAAAAGATCAGGCAATGAATATTTCAGAATTTAACCAAATGAATCATTTATCAATCAACAAGTATTTATTAATTTCCTAGTATGTGCTGAAAATACAATAACAAAATACCATGATCCCCATCTTTGAGGAGGTCAAAATTTTTCTTACAATTGAGATAATAAACACAGTCTTTCACAAGGCCTATACTCAAAATCTTTCAATCAGGCCACAGTGTGCACTCTGGTATCATTGCCTTTCAAAACCCATAACAATCTTGACACTGATGAAACATTAGACAAAGAGTTTAGTGAACATGAACTGAGCACACACATACAAAAAAATGTGACTTTTTAACTGAACTAAATAGAAATCTGAGATTTGATGTTAATATGCATGAGTAACTTGAGTCTTTTGACCAATCCAAAAAATATAACATGTTATTTGATAAGATTTTTTTTAATACCGACCAGTCAATCCACTTGAAGTAGTCTCATCAGTTGAAAGTGATCCTCACAATTACTCTTCAAGATAGGTGCTATTATTATCCTCATTATATAGATGAGGAAAATAAGTCCAACAGAGGTCAAAGGACTTCCCAGGATCATATAGTATCTGAGGCTAGATTTAAAATCAAGTTTTGACTTTTAGGTTCAGTGTTCTGTCCACTGAACCACTAGCTTTGCTCTCATATAAGTCCCCCCACACATACACATAGCCTACTACCATCAGATTACCACCACCAACGGTATCAATAGCACCACCAATAACAATGCTCTTATAAATCTATCATTTAGAAATACTTCATTTAAAGTAATTCAAAGAGTTTCTTGGCGCAGTTTCTGATAATCTTTTGTAGAGGAGGTTTGTAAAACTTATTAGTTGCTAGAGAAATGCTGATATCAGTCCAGAAATAAATATTGATTAAGAACCTGGGCTCAAAGAGGACCTCAAAAATATTGGAATTTCAGACCAGCATCATGAGATATCTCACAGAATTTGAAGGCTTGGAGCCATCTCTAAGTCAAGGGGCAAAGTTTATTATAATTGTAACACTGAGTGAAGTAGGTTAAATTCAAAAAGAAGTTAGTGAAGAGTCAGGAGCAGGAAGATAAATCTATAGGGAAAAATTAGAGAATCGAGGTGTTGTTAATATGCTAATTTTATGTGTTAGAAGTGGAGTTGAGGAGTGGTCTGGTTCTGACTTTGTGCACAGGTGCAGTACCCATAGTTCTTTGGGCAGAGCTCACGGGAAACTCTTCCAGATATGTGTTTTTAGGCTTGAAATGTTACTAAGTTAGGTGGCAAGCACCCAATTTTGTTCTGTGTCTGCATCAACTTTAAGCACCTCATTACTGTTGCTCATTAGTCTCAGAAACCCCTTTATCACAGACCAATAGGCTTTTATCTGACAGTCAGGAATATTTGTGGGCTTAGCATTCTGGTCATATAGAGTAAACTGGGGCAGGATAGCCTAGGGGAATAAATACATCATTTCCAACTATGTCACTCCCAAGGCCAGGTAGCTTGAAAGTTATTGCTACATCTTTCTTTTTTTTTTTTAATTTTTTTTTAAATTCTTATCTAATAATTACTTTATATTGACAGAATCCATGCCAGGGTAATTTTTTTTTACAACATTATCCCTTGCACTCGTTTCTGTTCCGATTTTTTCCCTCCCTCCCTCCACCCTCTCCCCTAGATGGCAAGCAGTCCTATATATGTTAGATATATTGCAGTATGTCCTAGATACAATATATGTTTGCAGAACCGAACAGTTCTCTTGTTGCACAGGGAGAATGGGATTCAGAAGGTAAAAATAACCCAGGAAGAAAAACTAAAATGCAGATAGTTCACATTCGTTTCCCAGTGTTCTTTCTTTGGGTGTAGCTGCTTCTGTCCATCATTTATCAATTGAAACTCAGTTAGGTCTCTTTGTCAAAGAAATCCACTTCCATCAAAATATGTCTTCATACTAAAAACTGCTGGGATAACTGGAAATTAGTATGGCAGAAATTAGGCAAGGACCCACACTTAACACCACATACCAAGATAAGATCAAAATGGGTCCATGACCTAGGCATAAAGAACGAGATTATAAATAAATTAGAGGAACATAGGATAGTTTATCTCTCAGACTTGTGGAGGAGAACGAAATTTGTGACCAAAGATGAACTAGAGACCATTACCGATCACAAAATAGAAAATTTTGATTATATCAAATTAAAAAGCCTTTGTACAAACAGAACGAATGCAAACAAGATTAGTGGGGAAGTAACAAACTGGGAAAACATCTTTACAATTAAAGGTTCTGATAAAGGCCTCATTTCCAAAATATATAGAGAACTGACTCAAATTTATAAAAAATCAAGCCATTCTCCAATTGATAAATGGTCAAAGGATATGAACAGACAATTTTCAGATGAAGAAATTGAAACTATTACCACTCACATGAAAGAGTGTTCCAAATCACTTTTGATCAGAGAAATGCAAATTAAGACAACTCTGAGATATCACTACACACCTGTCAGATTGGCTAAGATGACAGGAAAAAATAATGATGAATGTTGGAGGGGATGTGGGAAAACGGGACACTGATGCATTGTTGGTGGAGTTGTGAACGAATCCAGCCATTCTGGAGAGCGATCTGGAATTATGCCCAAAAAGTTATCAAACTGTGCATACCCTTTGATCCAGCAGTGTTTCTATTGGGCTTATGCCCCAAAGAGATACTAAAAAAGGGAAGGGGACCTGTATGTGCCAAAATGTTTGTAGCAGCCCTGTTTGTAGTGGCTAGAAACTGGAAAATGAATGGATGCCCATCAATTGGAGAATGGCTGGATAAATTGTGGTATATGAATGTTATGGAATATTATTGCTCTGTAAGGAATGACCAGCAGGATGAATACAGAGAGGCTTGGAGAGACCTACATGGACTGATGCTAAGTGAGATGAGCAGAACCAGGAGATCATTATACACTTCAACAACGATATTGTATGAGGATGTATTCTGATGGAAGTGGATTTCTCTGACAAAGAGACTTAACTGAGTTTCATTGGAGAAATGATGGACAGAAACAGCTACACCCAAAGAAGGAATACTGGGAAATGAATGTGAACTATTTGCATTTTTGATTTTCTTCCCGAGTTATTTTTACCTTCTGAATCCAATTCCCTGTGCAGCGGGAGAACTGTTCGGTTCTGCAAATATGTATTGTATCTAGGATATACTGCAACATATTTAACATATATAGGACTGCTTGCCATCTTGGGGGGGGGGAGGAGGGAGGGAGGGGAAAAAACGAAACATAAGTGATTGCAAGGGATAATGTCGTGTAAAAATTATCCTGGCATGGATTCTGTCAATACAAAGTTATTACTAAATAAAATTAAATTAAAAAAAAATATGTCTTCATACAATATCGTTGTCGAAATGATGTCCTGGTTCTGCTCATTTCACTTAGCATCGGTTCATGTAAGTCTCACCAGTCCTCTCTGCATTCATCCTGCTGGTCATTTCTTACAGAACAATAATATTCCATAACATTCATATACCACAATTTACCCAGCCATTCTCCAATTGATGGGCATCCATTCATTTTCCAGTTTCTAGCCACTACAAATAGGGCTGCTACAAACATTTTGGCACATACAGGTCCCTTTCCCTTCTTTAGTATTTCTTTGGGATATAAGCCCAACAGAAACACTGCTGGATCAAAGGGTATGCACAATTTGATAACTTTTTGGGCATAATTCCAGATTGCTCTCCAGAATGGTTAGATTCATTCACAACTCCACCAACAATGCATTAGTGTCCCAGTTTTCCCGCATCCCCTCCAACATTCATCATTATTTTTTCCTGTCATCTTAGCCAATCTGACAGGTGTGTAGTGGTATCTCAGAGTTGTCTTAATTTGCATTTCTCTGATCAATAATGATTTGGAACACTCTTTCATATGAGTGGTAATAGTTTCAATTTCATCCTCTGAAAATTGTCTGTTCATATCCTTTGACCATTTATCAATTGGAGAATGGCTTGATTTCTTATAAATTTGAGTCAGCTCTCTATATATTTTGGAAATGAGGCCTTTATCAGAACCTTTCACTGTGAAAATGTTTTCCCAGTTTGTTGCTTCCCTTCTAATCTTGTTTGCATTAGTTTTAGTTGTACAAAGGCTTTTTAATATGATGTAATCAAAATTTTCTATTTTGTGATCGGTAATGGTCTCTAGTTCATCTTTGGTCACAAATTTCTTTCTCTTCCACAAGTCTGAGAGATAAACTATCCTATGTTCCTCTAATTTATTTATAATCTCGTTCTTTATGCCCAGATCATGGACCCATTTTGATCTTATCTTGGTATACGGTGTTAAGTGTGGGTCCATGCCTAATTTCTGCCATACTAATTTCCAATTATCCCAGCAGTTTTTATCAAATAATGAATTCTTTTCCCAGAAGTTAGGGGCTTTGGGTTTGTCAAACACTAGATTGCTATAATTGACTATTCTGTCTTGTGAACCTAACCTTTTCCACTGATCCACTAATCTATTTCTTAGCCAATACCAAATGGTTTTGGTGACTGCTGCTTTATAATATAATTTTAGATCAGGTACAGCTAGGCCACCTTCATTTGATTTTTTTTTCATTAATTCCCTTGAGATTCTTGACTTTTTATTGTTCCATATGAATTTTGTTGTTATTTTTTCTAGATCATTAAAATATTTTCTTGGAAGTCTGATTGGTATAGTACTAAATAAATAGATTAGTTTAGGGAGTATTGTCATCTTTATTATGTTCGCTCGGCTGATCCAAGAGCACTTAATATTTTTCCAATTATTTAAGTCTGACTTTATTTGTGTGGAGACTTTTTTATAATTTTGCTCATATAATTCCTGACTTTCCTTTGGTAGATAGATTCCCAAATATTTTATGGTATCAACAGTTATTCTGAATGGAATTTCTCTTTGTATCTCTTGCTGTTAGGTTTTGTTGGTGATGTATAAAAATGCTGAGGATTTATGAAGATTTATTTTGTAGCCAGCTACTTTGCTAAAATTATGAATTATTTCTAATAGCTTTTTAGTAGAATCTCTGGGGTTCTCTAGGTATACCATCATACCATCTGCAAAGAGTGATAGTTTGGTTTCCTCATTGCCTACTCTAATTCCTTTAATATCTTTCTTGACTCTTATTGCCGAGGCTAGTGTTTCTAATATGATATTAAATGATAATGGTGATAGTGGGCAACCTTGCTTCACTCCAGATCTTACTGGGAAAGGTTCCAGTTTTTCCCCATTGCATATGATGCTTACTGATGGTTTTAAATATATGCTCCTGACTATTTTAAGGAAAAGTCCATTTATTCCTATGCTCTCAAGTGTTTTTATTAGGAATGGATGTTGGATTTTATCAAATGCTTTTTCTGCATCTATTGAGATGATCATATGGTTTTTGTTTGTTTGGTTATTGATATAGTCAATTATGCTAATAATTTTCCTAATATTGAACCAGCCCTGCATTCCTGGTATAAATCCCACTTGGTCATAGTGTATTATCCTGGGGATGGTTTTCTGTAATCTTTTTGCTAATATTTTATTTAAGATTTTAGCATCAATATTCATTAGGGAGATTGGTCTATAATTTTCTTTCTCTGTTTTCAGCCTACCTGGTTTAGGTATCAGTACCATGTCTGTGTCATAAAAGGAGTTTGGTAGGACTCCTTCAATCCCTATTTTTTCAAATAGTTTATTTAGCATTGGAGTTAATTGTTCTTTAAATGTTTGGTAGAATTCACATGTAAATCCATCTGGTATTGGGGATTTTTTCTTAGGGAGTTGATTGATAGTTTGTTCTATTTCTTTTTCTGAGATGGGACTGTTTAGGATATTTACTTCTTCCTCTGTTAGTTTGGGCAAGCTATATTTTTGGAGGTATTTTTCTATTTCATTTAAGTTGTCGAATTCATTGGCATAAAGTTGGGCAAAGTAACTCCTAATTATTGCTCTAATTTCCTCTTCGTTAGTGGCGAGTTCTCCCTTTTCATTTTTAAGACTAACAATTTGATTTTCCTCTTTCCTTTTTTTAATCAGATTTACTAAGGGTTTGTCAATTTTGTTGGTTTTTTTCATAGAACCAACTCTTAGTTTTATTAATTAATTCAATAGTGTTTTTACTTTCAATTTTATTGATCTCTCCTTTTATTTTTAGAATTTCAAGTTTAGTGTTTGACTGGGGATTTTAATTTGTTCCTTTTCTAGCATTTTTAATTGCAAGTCCAATTCATTGACCTTCTCTTTCTCTATTTTATACAAATAGGCCTCTAGAGATATGAAATTTCCCCTTATTACCGCTTTGGCTGCATCCCATACATTTTGGTATGATGTCTCATTATTATCGTTTTCTTGGGTGAAGTTATTAATTATGTCTATGATTTGCTGTTTCACCCAATCATTCTTTAGTATGAGATTATTTAGTTTCCAATTATTTTTTGGTCTACTTCCCCCTGGTTTTTTGTTGAATGTAATTTTCATTGCATCGTGGTCTGAAAAGGATGCATTTACTATTTCTGCCTTACTGCATTTGAGTTTGAGGTTTTTATGTCCTAATATATGGTCAATTTTTGTATAGGTTCCATGAACTGCTGAAAAGAAAGTGTATTCCTTTCTGTCTCCATTACATTTTCTCCAGAGATCTATCATATCTAACTTTTCTAGTATTCTATTTACCTCTTTGACTTCTTTCTTATTTATTTTGTGGTTTGATTTATCTAATTCTGAGAGTGCAAGGTTAAGATCTCCCACTATTATAGTTTTACTGTCTATTTCTTCTTGCAGCTCTCTTAGTTTCTCTTTTAAGAATTTAGATGCTACCCCACTTGGTGCATATATGTTTAATATAGATAGTGCTTCATTATCCATGCTACCCTTTAGCAAGATATAGTGTCCTTCCTTATCTCTTTTAATTAGATCAATTTTTGCTTTAGCTTGATCTGAGATCAGGATGGCTACCCCTGCTTTTTTGACTTCACCTGAAGCATAGTAGATTTTGCTCCAACCTTTTACCTTTAACCTGCATGTATCTCCCCGCTTCAGGTGTGTTTCCTGTAAACAACATATTGTAGGATTCTGGCTTTTAATTCATTCTGCTAACCGCTTCCTCTTTATGGGGGAGTTTACCCCGTTCACGTTTATGGTTAGAATGACCAATTCTGTATTACTTGCCATCTTGTTAACCCCGGTTTATGCTTTTCTCCCTTCTTTCCCCTTCCCCCCCTTCCCAGTATTAAGCTTGTGAGCACCACTTGCTTCTCACAGCCCTCCCTTTTTAGTATCCCTCCCCACGCCTTAGAGTTCCTCCCCCATCTTACCCCTTTCCCTCCCAGTTTCCGTATTCCCTTCCTCTTAGCTTATTCCTTCCCTTCTCACTTTTCAATGAGGTGGGAGAAGTTTCACCATAGATTGAATATGTCTAAGATTTTTCACTTAAAGCCAATTCTGAAGGCAGTAAAAAACTCACGATATTCATCTCTCTCCATTCTTTCTCTCAGATATAATAGGTTTTCTTTGCCTCTTCATGAAATGTATTACCCCCACTTTACCCTTTTTCTGGTACAATGTCCTTTCCACATCAGTTTCTAGAACACGGTATATATAGAACATAAAGAACATATTCTTTATACATCTACATAGCCAAAATATAGTTCTCAAGATTAATCTTTACCTTTTTAGATTTCTCTTGAGTTCTGTACTTGTAGATCAAACTTTTTGTTAAGTTCTGGCTTTTTCATCAAAAATAGGTGCAATTCGCTTACTTCGTTGAATATCCATCTTCTTCCTGGAAAAAGATGCTCATTCTCGCTGGGTAAGTTATTTTTGGTTGCATACCAAGTTCCTTAGCCTTTTGGAATATCATATTCCAGGCCCTTCGATCTTTTAATGTGGATGCTGCCAGATCCTGGGTGATCCTTATTGTGGCTCCTTGATATTTGAATTGGGTTTTTCTAGCCGCTTGCAATATTTTTTCCTTCGTCTGAGGGTTCTGGCATTTGGCCACTATATTCCTTGGTGTTTTGATTTTAGGATCCCCTTCAGTGGGTGATCAATGAATTCTTTCAATGTTTATTTTTTCCTCTGTTCCTATGATTTCTGGGCAGTTCTCTTTGATAATTTCCTGGAAAATAGTGGCCAGGCTCTTTTTTTCATTATGCTTTTCTGGGAGTTCAATGATTCTCAGATTGTCTCTCCTGGATCTGTTTTCCAGGTTTGTTGTCTTCCCCAGAAGGTATTTCACATTCTTTTTCATTGATTTTTTTGGATTTGCTTGACTGATTCTTCTTGTCTCCTTGAGTAATTCAATTCCAATTGTTCGATTCTGATTTTCAGTGAAGTATTTTCTTCACTCACACTTTTAAAATCTTTTTCTAATTGTCCCATTGAGTTCTTTTGTTCTATGGAATTTTTTTCCATTTCGCCAATTTTGTTTTTTGGGGAGCTATTTTCTGTTTCCAGTTCACCAATCCTATTTTTCAAGGATTTTATTTCTTTATCCACTCTCTCTTTAACTGACTTCTCCAGGCTCTTTTCCCAAGCCTCCCTCTCCTTTTCCCAAGCCTCCCTCTCCTTTTCCCATTTTTCTTCTAGCTCCCTTGTGAGAGCCTTTTTAATTTCCTCCATGAGATTCATCTGTGCTGAGGAACAGATGATCTCCTCCTTTGGGGATTCACCTGGAGACTGTCTGTTTTTAGTCTCCTCAGGATTTAGAGTCTGCTCTCTTTCTGTATAGAAGCTATCAAGGATTAAAGTCCTCTTCAGTTTCTTGCTCATTCTGTCTAATAATCAAAAACAAACTAGCAAAGAAAAGAAGAAAAAACTGGAGTCTTTCTTTGGGGGAGGGGCTGGGTGGTGTTACCGAGCTTCCTCTACAGACTGCGGGGGGAGGGGGGGGCAGCAGTGAGGCACTAGCCCTACTGGGCTGCGCCTGTGCTCTGAAATCCCAGAGCGTGCTAAGTCACTGTGGGGGGGGGGGGGGGATGGTGGCCAGGTCCCAAGAGACTCCAGCTGTTTGGGGTTGTATTCTTCACCCCCGGTGTTTTTAGCTTCTCTGCTGGGCTGCTGACTTGCTGCCAGGGCAAAGTATCCAGTCCTGTAGCGAAGCTCTCCCCACAGAGATGGCTGCGATCACTCCCCACCCCCTCTCCAGTCTGCTCCCGTGCTCTCACTGCCACTGCCTGCCTCCTGCGCCCGATCTAAAACCGTCCCAGCCCTCCAGCAAAAACAGACCTTTCCTGGCAAATCTCAAGGATGACTTCTCTTGGTAACTATTTGTGGGTTTTTTTTTTTCAGTCAAGCATTAATTCAGAGGCTTGTAATGAAATGGATAGTGAGAGAAAATGCGGAGCTACACAGCTATGTGCCTCCTCTCCGCTATCTTAACCGGAAGTCTGCTACATCTTTCTTAAAGGCTGCAGCATATCACTATGTGTCAGTCACAGCAGCTACTACCATAGTACATAGAGCATTAAGCCTGCAATCAGAAAGACTGAATTCGAATCTAGCTTCAAATATTTCTTTGTTGTGTAACTCTGGCCAAGTCATTTAACCCTATTTGTCTCAGTTTCTTATCTATAAAATGAGCTGGAGAAGGAAATGGCAAAGCAGTCTAGTAAGTTTCCTACAAAAATTCCAAGTGGAGTGACAGTTAGATATGACTGAACTAAGTGAACAACAAAACAAAATGTTAGGCAATGTGCAAAGCACTGGAGATACAAAGAGTCCAAAGACAAGTCTCTGTTCTCAGTAAGCATACAATCTAGTGGAGGAGACAACAAACAAATCTGTATGAATAAGATATATGCAGAATAAATAGGAAATAATTAAAAGAAGGAAGGCACTAGAATTAGGAGATATTAGACAAGGTTTCTTATAAAAGATGAAATTTTAGTTTATAGTTAATGGAAGCCAGGGAGATCAGTAGGCAGAGATGAGGAAGAAGAGGATCCCTCAAGTGGAGAGATGAAATGTCTTGCTTTCAAAACACTTAGGAGGCCACTGTTAGCAACTCAAAGAATATATGTTGGGGAGTAAGGTGTAAGAATACTGGAAAGATAAAAGGTAAGAGTAATTAGGTTATGAAGGGCTTTGAATGTCCAAAAGAATTTTGTATGTGATCCTGGAGATTATAGTCACTGAAGTTTATTGAACATGAGGAATGAAGGGATGAACACTATCAGAACCACATTTTAGAAAAATCACTAGTGTCTCAATGGAGAGTGTGTTTGGGAGAGACTTGAGACAGGCAGACCCACCAGTAGGCTATTGCAATGCTCCAGGATTCGGGTCATGAAAACCTACCCAGGAGAGGTGGCCTTATCAAGGAGAGATATTTGAGATATACTGAAAAGGTGGAATCAACAAATCTGGACAACAGAAAAACACTCAATATGGTTCCCAGTAAATAATAGCTAATTAATAAATATTAATTGATTATTTTGGTCATGTTTAATTCAGCAACTATTTACTAATGAAGTGCAAGTTACTGTCTGAAGTACTAGGTATACAAAGATAATAGAAAAAAGTCATTTCCTCAAAGGATTTTCATTCTCTGAAATACAGCCACTTTTTGAATCAATTTGAAATTAACATACCTAAACATTCAACAAGTATTTTCTACATAATAGTCATGAAAAGTATGTAGGCCAGTGTAATTATACCCAGTTTACAGATAAGAAAACAAGTTCAGAAAAGTTCGGGGTCTTGCCCAGGATCCCACAGTTTATCAAAGTCAGACCTGGATGCAAACCCAGTTTTCCTTACTCAAAAGGCAAGGATTTTTTTACACTTCTCTAAAAATGGAGAATATTTTTCTCTTTGAGAGTGGAATGAAAACTTACTTTCTGGTTGAGGGAAATATAATGGTAACTTTGTTTTGTTCCAGAGTAATAGGATCTATCTGTCTCCTCTCTCTTTCTCTCATCTCTTTCTGTGTCTTCATTGTGTTTGTCTGCCTGTGTCTGTGTGTGTGTTTCTGTCTCTCCCCATCTCTCTCCCTTTCTTTCTGTTTCTATCTGTCTCTGTCTGTCTGTGTGTCTCTCTTTTTTTATCTCTTTCCTCTCTTTTTCCTCCTTTTCTTTCTCTCTCTTTCTTTCTCTGTCTCCTCTTCCTCTCCATTTTCTATGGCAGAAGAGAGCTAAATCAGATGAGTCCTTTGAGTAATAAGTCTGGCTAGAGGCTGTGAAGGAGAGCAGTCACTGGAATGATTTCTTTAGCAAAAGTCCCTAAAGGTGCTAGAAGCTGAGGGAGAGAGCCCAGGGGCTTTTTGACAGCAAGAGCAAGAAACCACAAGTAAAAGATTTTGACTCTAAGCTAAGAATTCAGGGTATGTGAAAAAAGAAATCCTAATCAAAGGTTGTGTGGGAGAAAAGAGAAAGACTAATCTGGGATTGATTAAAGTTTGGAGGCAACTCTATTTGCAGAGCTGGTTCCAAAAGATTTGATCCCCATGGACTTAATTCTAGGTGGTAGTCATCCATCATTTTCTTGGTGTTCACTGTCAAAGATAATGAAATTATTTGACACAGGGGAAGTGTCTCCCTAAATTCCCAGATTTCATTTCTTCATAAAATTATAGAATAATAATAATAATAACAGCAACAATAACATATATGTAATACTTAAGGTTTGTGAAATTTTTAATACATATTATTTAATTGGATTTGATCTTGACAACATTCCTGTGAGGAAGAGAGGAAGGAGCTATTAATATCCTCATTGTCAAAGAAGGAGATTGTGTCTGAAACAGAACTTGAACTCGGGTCTTCCCCTTACTCCATGTCCAAGGCTTTAACCATTATAATTTAATTACTAATATGACTGGATCATAAATTTAGAGTTGGTAGACATCTTAGAACTCAGTCCAGAGATTTCATTTAACACATGTTTATGAAGTACCTAATTTATACAAAGCAATACTTAAATACTAGTTGAAATGAAAATTTCAAGACAAATAAGCTTCCTTCCTGCCTCCATGGATCTTTCAGTCCAATAAAAGGAAAATACCTAAATAAAAATCTCTGAAGAAAGAAGTGATTGAAGATAGATGTGAGATGCCTACAACATTGAGACTTGAGTACTGTCTTACAGTAAGAATTAATAAGGCAATAAATCACTAGGTCTGAAATTATATTCCTGATCATCTTGTGGGGAACACTGTATAGTATGATAGAAAGCATTTTTGCAATATTTAGGGCTACACAACTCCTTAAAGGTCATTTCTTCCAATCTCTTCATTTTGTTTTTATGGATTTTTTTAAGTAACAAATACCTATTTTCTCTCTTCCCACTCCAAAGTGAAAAAGGGAAAAAAATCCAAAGTACTTATAACAAATATATCTTGACTTCCGGTTAAGATGGCGGAGAGGAGGCTCACAGTTGCATAAGCTCCGCGCTTTCTCTCACTATCCACTTCATTACAAGCCTCTGAATCAATGCTTGACTGAAGAAAACCCACATATAGTTACCAAGAGAAGCCATCCTTGAGATCCGCCAAGAAAGGTCTGTCTTTACTGGAGGGCTGGGACAGTTTTAGATCGGGCGCAGGCTGAGGGCAGCGGCAGTGAGAGCACGGGAGCAGAGCTGAGAGGGGGTGGGGAGTGATCGCAGCCGTCTCTGCGGGGAGAGCTTCGCTACAGGTTTGGATACTTTACTCCAGCAGCAAGTCAGCAGCCCAGCAGAGAAGCTAAAAACACCGGGGCTGAAGAACACAACCGCAAACAGCTGGAGTCTCTCGGGACCTGGCTGCCCCCCCCTTCCTCCCCCAGAGTGACTCAGCACTCTCTGGGATCTCAGAGCTCAGGCGCAGCACAGTCCTGCTAGTGCCTCACTGCTGCCCCCTGCAGTCTGTAGAGGAAGCTCGATAACATACCCAACCCCTCCCCCAAAGAAAGACTCCAGTTTTTTCTGTTTTTCTTTGGTAGTTTGTCTCTGATTAATAGACAGAATGAGCAAGAAGCTGAAGAGGACTTTAACCCTTGACAGCTTCTACACAGATAGAGAGCAGACTCTAAATCCTGAGGAGACTAAAAACAGGCAGTCCCCAGGTGAATCCCCAAAGGAGGAGACCATCTGTTCCTCAGCACAGATGGACCTCATAGAAGTGATTAAAAAGGCTCTCACAAGGGAGCTAGAAGAAAAATGGGGAAAGCTAAGTGAGGCTTGGCAAAAGGAGAGAGAAGCTTGGGAAAAGGAGAGGGAGGCTTGGCAAAAGAGCCTGGAGAAAGTTAAAGAGAGAGTGGATAAAGAAGTAAAATCCTTGAAAAATAGGATTAGTGAACTGGAAACAGAAAACAGCTCTCTAAAAAACAAAATTGGCGAAATGGAAAAAAATTCCACAGAACAAAAGAACTCAATTGGACAATTAGAAAAAGATTTTTAAAAAGTGAGTGAAGAGAACACTTCACTGAAAATCAGACTTGAACAAGTGGAATTGAATGACTCGAGGAGACAAGAAGAATCAGTCAAGCAAATCCAAAAAAATCAAACAATGGAGAAAAATGTGAAATACCTTCTGGGGAAGACAACAGACCTGGAAAACAGATCCAGGAGAGACAACCTGAGAATCATTGGACTCCCAGAAAAACATGATGAAAAAAAGAGCCTGGACACTATTTTCCAGGAAATTATCAAAGAGAACTGCCCAGAAGTCATAGGAACAGAGGAAAAAATAAACATTGAAAGGATTCATCGATCACCCACCGAAAGGGATCCTAAAATCAAAACACCAAGGAATATAGTGGCCAAATGCCAGAACCCTCAGATGAAGGAAAAAATATTGCAAGCGGCTAGAAAAACCCAATTCAAGTATCAAGGAGCCACAATAAGGATCACCCAGGATCTGGCAGCATCCACATTAAAAGATCGAAGGGCCTGGAATATGATATTCCGAAAGGCTAAGGAACTTGGTATGCAACCAAAAATAACTTACCCAGCGAGAATGAGCATCTTTTTCCAGGGAAGAAGATGGACATTCAATGAAGTAAGCGAATTTCATCTATTTCTGATGAAAAAACCAGAACTTAACAAAAAGTTTGATCTACAAATATAGAACTCAAGAGAAATCTAAAAAGGTAAAGATTAATCTTGGGAACTATATTTTGACTATATAGATGTATAAAGAATACATGTATACCTTGTTCTAGAAATTGATGTGGAAAGGACATTGTATCAGAAAAAGGGTAAAGTGAGGGTAGTACATCTCATGAAGAGGCATAGGAAACCTATTATATCTGAGAGAAAGAATGGAGGGGGATGAATATAGTGGGTATCTTACTGCCTTCAGAATTGGCTTTAAGTGAAAAATCTTAAGACATATTCAATCTATGGTAAAACTTCTCCCACCTCATTGAAAAGTGAAAAGGGAAAAGTGAAAAGGGAAGGAATAAGCTAAGTGGAAGGGAATACGGGAACTGGGAGGGAAAGGGGTAAGATAGGGGGAGGAACTCTAAGGCGGGGGGAGGGATACTAAAAAGGGAGAGCTGTGAGAAGCAAGTGGTGCTCACAAGCTTAATACTGGGAAGGGGGGGAAAGGGGAAAGAAGGGAGAAAAGCATAAACCGGGGTTAACAAGATGGCAAGTAATACAGAATTGGTCATTCTAACCATAAATGTGAACGGGGTAAACTCCCCCATAAAGAGGAAGCGGTTAGCAGAATGGATTAAAAGCCAGAATCCTACAATATGTTGTTTACAGGAAACACACCTGAAGCGGGGAGATACATGCAGGTTAAAGGTAAAAGGTTGGAGCAAAATCTACTATGCTTCAGGTGAAGTCAAAAAAGCAGGGGTAGCCATCCTGATCTCAGATCAAGCTAAAGCAAAAATTGATCTAATTAAAAGAGATAAGGAAGGACACTATATCTTGCTAAAGGGTAGCATGGATAATGAAGCACTATCTATATTAAACATATATGCACCAAGTGGGGTAGCATCTAAATTCTTAAAAGAGAAACTAAGAGAGCTGCAAGAAGAAATAGACAGTAAAACTATAATAGTGGGAGATCTCAACCTTGCACTCTCAGAATTAGATAAATCAAACCACAAAATAAATAAGAAAGAAGTCAAAGAGGTAAATAGAATACTAGAAAAGTTAGATATTATAGATCTCTGGAGAAAATGTAATGGAGACAGAAAGGAATACACTTTCTTTTCAGCAGTTCATGGAACCTATACAAAAATTGACCATATATTAGGACATAAAAACCTCAAACTCAAATGCAGTAAGGCAGAAATAGTAAATGCATCCTTTTCAGACCACGATGCAATGAAAATTACATTCAACAAAAAACCAGGGGGAAGTAGACCAAAAAATAATTGGAAACTAAATAATCTCATACTAAAGAATGATTGGGTGAAACAGCAAATCATAGACATAATTAATAACTTCACCCAAGAAAACGATAATAATGAGACATCATACCAAAATGTATGGGATGCAGCCAAAGCGGTAATAAGGGGAAATTTCATATCTCTAGAGGCCTATTTGTATAAAATAGAGAAAGAGAAGATCAATGAATTGGGTTTGCAATTAAAAATGCTAGAAAAGGAACAAATTAAAAACCCCCAGTCAAACACTAAACTTGAAATTCTAAAAATAAAAGGTGAGATCAATAAAATTGAAAGTAAAAAAACTATTGAATTGATTAATAAAACTAAGAGTTGGTTCTATGAAAAAACCAACAAAATAGACAAACCCTTAGTAAATCTGATTAAAAAAAGGAAAGAGGAAAATCAAATTGTTAGTCTTAAAAATGAAAAGGGAGAACTCGCCACTAACGAAGAGGAAATTAGAGCAATAATTAGGAGTTACTTTGCCCAACTTTATGCCAATAAATTCGACAACTTAAATGAAAGAGAAAAATACCTCCAAAAATATAGCTTGCCCAAACTAACAGAGGAAGAAGTAAATATCCTAAACAGTCCCATCTCAGAAAAAGAAATAGAACAAACTATCAATCAACTCCCTAAGAAAAAATCCCCAGGACCAGATGGATTTACATGTGAATTCTACCAAACATTTAAAGAACAATTAACTCCAATGCTAAATAAACTATTTGAAAAAATAGGGATTGAAGGAGTCCTACCAAACTCCTTTTATGACACAGACATGGTACTGATACCTAAACCAGGTAGGCTGAAAACAGAGAAAGAAAATTATAGACCAATCTCCCTAATGAATATTGATGCTAAAATCTTAAATAAAATATTAGCAAAAAGATTACAGAAAATCATCACCAGGATAATACACTATGACCAAGTAGGATTTATACCAGGAATGCAGGGCTGGTTCAATATTAGGAAAACTATTAGCATAATTGACTATATCAATAACCAAACAGATAAAAACCATATGATCATCTCAATAGATGCAGAAAAAGCATTTGATAAAATCCAACATCCATTCCTAATAAAAACACTTGAGAGCATAGGAATAAATGGACTTTTCCTTAAAATAGTCAGGAGCATATATTTAAAACCATCAGTAAGCATCATATGCAATGGGGAAAAACTGGAACCTTTCCCAGTAAGATCTGGAGTGAAGCAAGGTTGCCCACTATCACCATTATTATTTAATATCGTATTAGAAACACTAGCCTCGGCAATAAGAGTCGAGAAAGAAATTAAAGGAATTAGAGTAGGCAATGAGGAAACCAAACTATCACTCTTTGCAGATGATATGATGGTATACCTAGAGAACCCCAGAGATTCTACTAAAAAGCTATTGGAAATAATTCATAATTTTAGCAAAGTAGCTGGCTACAAAATAAATCCCCATAAATCCTCAGCATTTTTATATATCACCAACAAAACCCAACAGCAAGAGATACAAAGAGAAATTCCATTCAGAATAACTGTTGATACCATAAAATATTTGGGAATCTATCTACCAAAGGAAAGTCAGGAATTATATGAGCAAAATTATAAAAAAGTCTCCACACAAATAAAGTCAGACTTAAATAATTGGAAAAATATTAAGTGCTCTTGGATCGGCCAAGCGAACATAATAAAGATGACAATACTCCCTAAACTAATCTATTTATTTAGTGCTATACCAATCAGACTTCCAAGAAAATATTTTATTGATCTAGAAAAAATAACAACAAAATTCATATGGAACAATAAAAAGTCAAGAATCTCAAGGGAATTAATGAAAAAAAAATCAAATGAAGGTGGCCTAGCTGTACCTGATCTAAAATTATATTATAAAGCAGCAGTCACCAAAACCATTTGGTATTGGCTAAGAAATAGATTAGTGGATCAGTGGAAAAGGCTAGGTTCACAAGACAGAATAGTCAATTATAGCAATCTAGTGTTTGACAAACCCAAAGCCCCTAACTTCTGGGAAAAGAATTCATTATTTGATAAAAACTGCTGGGATAATTGGAAATTAGTATGGCAGAAATTAGGCATGGACCCACACTTAACACCATATACCAAGATAAGATCAAAATGGGTCTATGACCTAGGCATAAAGAATGAGATTATAAATAAATTAGAGGAACATAGAATAGTTTATCTCTCAGACTTGTGGGGGAGAAAGAAATTTGTGACCAAAGATGAACTAGAGACCATTACTGATCACAAAATAGAAAATTTTGATTACATCAAATTAAAAAGCCTTTGTACAAATAAAACTAATGCAAACAAGATTAGAAGGGAAGCAACAAACTGGGAAAACATTTTCACAGTTAAAGGTTCTGATAAAGGCCTCATTTCCAAAATATATAGAGAACTGACTCAAATTTATAAGAAATCAAGCCATTCTCCAATTGATAAATGGTCAAAGGATATGAACAGACAATTTTCAGAGGATGAAATTGAAACTATTACCACTCATATGAAAGAGTGTTCCAAATCATTTTCGATCAGAGAAATGCAAATGAAGACAACTCTGAGATACCACTACACACCTGTCAGATTGGCTAAGATGACAGGAAAAAATAATGATGAATGTTGGAGGGGATGCGGGAAAACTGGGACACTATTGCATTGTTGGTGGAGCTGTGAACGAATCCAACCATTCTGGAGAGCAATCTGGAATTATGCCCAAAAAATTATCAAATTGTGCATACCCTTTGATCCAGCAGTGTTTCTATTGGGCTTATATCCCAAAGAAATACTAAAGAAGGGAAAGGGACCTGTATGTGCCAAAATGTTTGTAGCAGCCCTATTTGTAGTGGCTAGAAACTGGAAAATGAATGGATGCCCATCAATTGGAGAATGGCTGGGTAAATTATGGTATATGAATGTTATGGAATATTATTGTTCTGTAAGAAATGACCAGCAGGATGAATACAGAGAGGACTGGCGAGACTTACATGAACTGATGCTAAGTGAAATGAGCAGAACCAGGAGATCATTATACACTTCGACAACGATATTGTATGAGGACATATTTTGATGGAAGGGGATTTCTTTGACAAAGAGATCTGAGTTTCAATTGATAAATGACGGACAAAAGCAGCTACACCCAAAGAAAGAACACTGGGAAACGAATGTGAACTATCTGCATTTTTGTTTTTCTTCCCGGGTTATTTATACCTTCTGAATCCAATTCTCCCTATGCAACAAGAGAACTGTTCGGTTCTGCAAACATATATTGTATCTAGGATATACTGCAACATATCCAACATATAAAGGACTGCTTGCCATCTAGGGGAGGGGGTGGAGGGAGGGAGGGAAAAAAAATTGGAACAGAAACGAGTGTCAATATAAAGTAATTATTAAATAAAAATTAAAAAAAAAAAAAACAAATATATCTTGTCCAGTAAAACAAAGCCATACATTGGCCATGGCTAATATATATGTGTACGTGTGTTTTTTTTTGTTTGTTTGTTTTGTGTGTGTATATATATATATACATATGTATATATACATGTGTGTTCATATGTATATCTATGTATGCATAGATGTGTGTGTGTGTATTTAAAATTTTTTACCTTGAGTCCATTCCCCTCTATCAGGGGTTGGATCTCATGCTTTATAATTAGGCTGCTGGAATGGTAGTTGGCTAACCCCTGCACTTTTTCAGAAAAAATAATTTGTGCTGAATTGTCTACATACTGACCTTCGCTTGCTAGTTGCTCAAAAGTGATTTGTATGTTAACTCCATTATTAACTTATTGTATTGGGCTTGAATCCTACATAATTCATTATACTTCAAAAGACTCAACAAGTTTTGTCCAGGTTCTAAACATGTCTTAGCTATGGATTTCCAATCACTAGGGGTTAAAATTTCATATGCCAAATTCTCTAGTAACATCTTAACATAAGATGATGTAGCCCCATAAAGAGTGCAACCCTTTTTCAAATCCTTAATTTTTTTCCAGATCAAAAAGAATGTATCTTCTCCACTGTTGACCTGAAGAGTCAAGCTCTTCAATCACAGGGTATGCATTTATTAAATCAAATATATCCTGTCCTTTTTTTTCTTTTCTTTTTTTTTTTTTTGCCTTAACCAGTGCCTTTTATAATCTTGTCATAGGCTGCTTCATAGGTGGTGCTGATTGTGTTACTGCCTCTCCCCCTCCTCCTTCTCCCTCCACCCATGAAGGGTTATTGAGAGAGATAGGCCAGGAGATGAGGAATGACCTAATTTCTCCTTCTATGAAGTACCACACTCATAATTGTACTTAACTCCATTCTTGTCTGATTCTTCATCCTTTTCACCTAATTTATCTGCATTCTCCCCCTCCTGTTCTTTCTTGTTTTTTCTTATACTATAATTTATATAATTTCCTAAATCCAGTTGTATTAAATTATATGTATAAAGTGTTTCTTTGGAAATTGAGTCAGGTTCATTATCATTGTAGAATTCTCATAGTTGCTCTCCTACTGATTTCCACTCATCTGGATTCAATTCTTTTTCCTTAGAGAACCAAGGAGATATGTGTTATACTGTTTCTAAAAGTTCAGTGATCTGCTCCCAAATTACAATCAAACCTTGGTTTTTCATAAGTCTTACAATGCTCTCTACATATTTTCCTTGAATTGGAAAAGAAGGCTGTTTTCTAAACATCCCATTTCAGTTGAAATACTACTTAAGCCCTTAACAAATTCGATTTTTGTACTCACCCTAATTTCTGGGTCACAGATGAAGGTTCTTGGTCCCATGTTCTGGCACCAAAAATGTAACATTCTCTCTAAAATGTAATATTCTCTGGTAAGGTTTTCTTGGAGTCTCCAGGAGCAGCCCTTGTTTCAGTTCAGTAATCACCACATGAGTGGTCAAGGGTTAAAGTCCAAATCCTTTATTGTCTCCTTCAAAGTCCTACCCCCTCACTTGGGGCTCAGCTAGTTTTTCTGGAGGCCTTCCTCTCTCCTTGGTTCTGAGAGCTTGAGCTCCCACCTGCCTTCTCTAACTTCTGAATCTCCCCTAACTCCAAAAATTTGTGCTTCAGCCTCCAGCCACCACAAAGGTGGATCATGGAATGAATGTCTCAGCCTCCAAGAGCTTCTAGTGCACTTGTCCTTTCTGGCCCTGAGAGAACTTATATCCTCCACAGTGAGTATACACCAATCATTATATCACTAGGAAACTTATTTGTTGTAGGATTAAATCAATGCTAAACTAGATTTAACCATTGTCTCCTCAGTTCCACTTAGTACCTTGTTTCAATTTCTGGCCCATAACATCTCCTTGTAGGATCAGATCAATTATACTGAACTATGGTAAATTAGATAACTATTGTCTCTATCAATTTTACTGATATAGTACCTTGTAAGAATCCTTTGTTTCAAGTTCAGAGTTCTGGCCCATAACAGATATTGAGCACCATGCAGATAGCTTGTCTAACCTGATACAGGTAACAGAAATAGGATTTAAAGCAACATAAGATAATTGAACATAAGGTATTGAAAAGGACCTTAGCAATCACCTACTCCAATTTCTTGCTTTGAATTAAGACCTTACACAGAATCTTATTATAAAAAAATGGGAGAAAGGTTTATGCTGCAGAATTCATAAACGAAAAAAAATTAAGATTGTCTTACATTGCCAAAGATATTGTGAGGTAATTTAACAAGCCGACAGCCACATGGAACAATAAATAGAGTATCAGGTACAGAGGGAGCTAAAATTTGGCCTCAAATAATTGTTGTGTGACCCTGGGCAATTCACTTAATCCTGTTTGCCTCAGTTTCTTCATTTGTAAAATGAGCGGGAGAAGGAAATGGCAAGCCATTCAAGAATCTTTGCTAAGAAAATCTCAAATGGGGTTGTGATAATTTGGATATGATTGAAAAAATTGAATGACAACATATTTAATAAATAGATATTGTTTTACAATTTTCTCATACATTAATGTATAATGTTTCTATGATGAGTCCTCTCCTCTCCCCCTCAAAAAAGAAAAGGAAATCCTTCTCAGAAGGAAAATTTGGTTCCTACTTAACCCAATAGAAGCTACCATTTCATCCTCAATTGATATAGAAAATTGTTTAGGCTAAAAATTCATCAATGATTTCCTTTCCCATAATGCAACTGAAGATCTCAACAGAGTATCTCTAGATGTTCTTTTTACACAAAGAGCATACCAAATGACTTTAGGAAATTTTCACATATAAGGCAATCAAACCAAATGGAATTCTTAATTCATTTCATATTACAAATAGAGCGAAATAGAAAACAAATAGATAAGTACCAAAGAGGGATAGAACTCTTCAAAAATATATTGAGCAATTAATATTAATTACTCATGTTTTGGGGTGTAAGAACTTTTTAAAAGTTGTCTGATTCTACATCTCAAGCAATCAAAGAAAGCTAGGTTGACTTAAAACAAAAAATCTAAATGAAATGTACTTGTATTTTATGATGTGAAAATCCATAATGAAAAACTCATATTGCTCTTAGTAGCTGTGATGTGTGACCATATAGCTGGATAAGGTTTAAAAAAATGAATATAGTAATTCAACAAATTTTTGTTCTTACACATTCAAACAAGTAAAGATTGGTCTTTCTGTCTATTAAAAGAAATACCAGAACACAGACTGCTTTATTAAAATATAAAACAAAAATAGAAAAAATAAACAATTTTTCTTTAATAGATCCTTGAAGAGACAGACTAGGTTATCCAAAAATGAGAATCCCAAAGAAAAATCTCTCTAGAAATACTTTATAAATTCCCCAAAATAGTCTACCTTCCAAGAAAAAGTCAAGAAATATATGAACACAATTACAAAACATTTTCCATACAAATAAAATCAGATCTAATCAATTGAAAGAATACCAAATGCTCATTGGTAGGCCAAACTAATCTAATAAAAATGACAATTCTACCTAAATTAATCTGCTTATTCAGTACCACAGGAATCAAACTCCCAATAAATTATTTTACAGAACCAGAAAAAATAATAACAAAGTTCATCTGGAAGAAGAAAAAGTCAAGAATTTCAAGGCACTTAATGAAAAAAAATGCAAATGAAAGTGACCTAGCTGTACCAGACCTAAAACTATATTATAAAGCAGCAGTCATCAAAACTATTTGGTACTGGCTAACAAACAGAGAAATGGAATAGGTTAGATTCTCAAGACACTGTAGTCACAGATTATAGCAATCTATGATAAACCCCAAAACCCTACCTATTGAGATAAAACTCAGTATTTGACAAAAATTGCTGGAAAAATGGAAATTAGTATGGCAGAAACTAGGCACTGACCCACAACTAACACCCTATAGATAAGATCAAAATGAGTTCATGGTTTAGCCATAAAGGGAGATACAACAAATAAATTAGAAGAACAAAGGATAGTGTCCCTCTCAGATCTGTGGAGAATGAAGGAATTTGTGGCAAAAGAAGAACTAGAGTACATTGTGGAATACAAAATAGGTTATTTTAACTATATTAAGTTAAAAAGTTTTTGTACAAAAAAAAAAAAAAAACAATGGGACAAAAATAGAAGGAAAGCATAAACTGGGGGAAAAATGCATTTGGTTCAGATAAAGGCCTCATTTCTAAGATATATAGAGAATTGACTCAAATTTATAAGAATAAAAGTCATTCTCCATTGATAAATGGTCAAAGGATATGAATAGACAGTTTTCAGATGAAGAAATTAAAACCATTACTAGTCATATGAAAAAATTCTCTAAAGCACTAATGATCAGAGAAATGAAAATTAAGACAACTCTGAGGTATCACTACACACCTCTCAGATTAAGGTGACAGGATAAGATAATGATGAATGTTGAAGGGGATGTGGGAAAACTAGGACACTAATAGATTGTTGGTAAAGTTGTGAACTGATCCACCCTTTCTAGAGAGTGGTTTGGAACTATGCCCCAAGGGCTATCAAACTGTGCATACTCTTTGATCCAGCAGTGTCTCTACTGGGCCTATAACCCAAAGAAATCATAAAAAGGGGAAAAGGACTCACATGTGTAAAAATGTTTGTAGTAGCCCTTCTTGTAGTGACAAGGAACTGGAAACTGAATGTATGCCCATCGATTAGAGAATGACTGAATAAGTTATGGTTTATGGATGTTATGGAATATTTTTGTTCTATAATAAATGATCATCAGGATGCTTTTAGAAAGGCCTGGAGAGACTTACATGAACCGATGTTAAATAAAGTGAGCAGAACCAAGAGAACATCATACACAAAAACAAGAAGATTATATGATGATCAATTCTGACATGTGATTCTTTTTAACACAGAGGTAATTTAGGCCATTTCCAATGGACTGATGATGTAGAGATCCATCTGTACTCAGAGAGAGGACTGTGGGAACTGAGTGTGGATCAGTGCTTCCTAATAAGAACCATCAAATCGTATAATTAAAATATTGGGTTGCCTTTTCCCAAAGCTTTTTAAGAAAGACAGGATGAACTGGAGTTATAAGGGAATTATTGATCAAAACATCAATTATGGTGAAAGAAAGATGTTCCTTAGTGAGATACCATTGGGTTGAATGAGTCCTGAACCCCCTTAGTCCCAAGCTTCTTCAAGTTGGTAACATTTCAAATCAGCCACAAAAAAAGTAATTTTGGTGGTTTCTGCAGCACTGTAATCTGCCAATCTCAATATTCTCCAAGATGTAGTTGAATATTAATGGCATATTTTGTGCCTATTCTATATCGCTACCATTGGCTGAGTCCTTATAGATGTGAGAAGATCGCATCAATGAGGACATGAGGAAATTGGGGATAGCACTTGATGAGATTGTAATTGAAAACATATTTAGGTACTTTTCTCTCCCTTTTTTTTGGCTGAGGCAATTGGGGTCAAATAATTTACCCAGGGTTACACAACTAGGAAGTGTTGAGTGGCCAAGTTCAGATTTTAACTCAGGTCCCCTTGTCTTCAGGACTGGTGCACTATCCACTGTGCTGAAACTGTGGATACTGAATGTGGATCACAGCGTAATATTTTCACCATTTTTTGTAGTTGTTTGCTTGGATTTTTTTTCTTTCTTATTTTTTCCCCCTTTTGATCTGATTTTTCTTGTACAGCATGACAAATGTAAAAATATGTATAGAAAAACTGCATATATTTAACATATATTGGATTACTTACTTGTAGGGCAGATGAGGGAAGGGAGGAAGAAAATTTGGAACAAAAGCTTTGGCAAGGGTGAATGTTAAAAACTATCTTTCCATGTAATTTTTTTTTGGCTGAGGCAATTGGGGTTAAGTGACTTGCCCAGGGTCCCACAGCCAGAAAGTGCTAAATGTCTGAGGTCAGATTTGAATTCAGGTCCTCCTGACTTCAGGACTGGTGCTCTATCCACTGTACCAACTAGCTGCCCCTCTTTGCATGAATTTTGAAACTACAAAGCTATTATTAAAAAACAACCCCCCCAAAAAATTAAAAAGTAAAAGAACTACACATATTTAACCTATTTCATCAGATTGCTTACTGTCTTGGGGATGGGGGAGATAAGGGAAGAAAATAGTGAATACAAGTTTTACCAAAATGAATGTTGATAAAAGAGGGGAAAAAGCCTACATGTGTGAAAAATGTTTGTAGCAGTCCTTTTTGTAGTGGTAAGGAACTGGAAATTAAATGGATCATTCATCAGTTGGGGAATGGCTGAATACATTATGGTATGAATGTAATGGAATATTATTGTTCTATAAGAAATGATGACAAACTGATGGACTTGGCTCTTTTCAACAATGAGGTGAACCAAGACAATTCCAATACACTTATGATTGAAGGAGCCATCCACATCCAGAGAGAGAAATATGGAGATTGAATGTGGATCAAAGCATAGCATTTTCACCTTTGTTGTTGTAGCTGTTTGTTTATTTGGTTTTTTTCCTCTTTTGAACTGATTTTTCTTGGACAGTATGATGAATATGGAAATAGGTTTAGAAGAATTGCTCATGTTTAACCTATATCAGATTAATTGCTGTTTTGGGGAAGGGAGAGAGAGAGAAATTTGGAACACAAGTTTTTGCTAAGTTGAATGTTGAAAACTATCTCTGCTTGTAGGGAAAAATAAAATACTATTTTAAAAAAATTAATGTTGAAAACTATCTTTACATGTATTTGGAAAAATAATTTAAAAAAGAAATTGGATGCTCTTTCTGGTGTCTTCTCCTTCACTTAGGCAATTGCTTATAGAGGACACACAATTTTAAAATGTTATCCTTCAAATCAAGAGGCTTTCTTCCTTTTCAAATTTTTGTTGTTTTCATTTGCATAGTCTTTTATCTTTTTTTCATCTGCTTTTGTTTCCAGGCTCTCAGTTCTTCAAAGTATCTGTAAAATTAGCTTGCCCTTATGATACCTAACTTGTTTTCTCCATGACAGACTTGATGGTGCTACAAAGTAGTATGACTAAGAAATAATAACCCTTCCTTATCCTTTTTTGCTGTTTTTGTTTGTTAATCATAAAGGTGCTTGAATTCCAGAAAGTACTTCTCTTCAATTCAGGGGAGAGCACGCTGGATCATAATTTCCTGGAATTTATTTTTATGAAATCCAAGTGAATAAAAATTTTGGAGAGAGATTCTGAGGATTCAAATTGAGTCAGAAAATATATGTTAGTAGCGCATGTTTGGAATTATTTATGTTGTTTTTGCAATATTCTAATAGGTTCTATTTGCCTTTGAAATCCCTTCCTCTTTCTGATCATCACACACTAAGATATTCCTGAAGTCTTTAGGAAATTGTGTCGAGGGGAAGATTGGTAAGCTATGAAATCTGGCTTTATTACATATTATCTTTATGTTAGCAATAGATCCATCCAACCATACTATGCACCAGGAACTATACTAAAAATTGGGGTTGAAAAGAAAAAGCATCCCTTATCTTCAAGGAGCTTAGAATTCCATAAGGGAGCAAAGCTGGGCATAAATTGGTATGGAAAAGATGCATATAAAGTAGATGAAATGTAACTTTAGAGAAAAAGGTACTAGCAACTTGGGGACAGAGAAGAAGTATCAAACTATCAAAAGGCAAGTGACTTCACATTTCTGGGCTCATTTTCATCATTTATAAAATGAAAAGGCTGGATTAGATGACTAAAGGTCTTTCTAGTTCTCAATCTACAAAACTATGAATTGAAACAAATCCTTGCATTTCAGGTTACTGAATGCAAGTTGAAACCATAGGATGAGATTTCATAATAGTCTTTTATAAATAGATAAATATATTCATCCGAGTTGGTGAGAATCACTGCAACAATTAGTAAAATTTACATAGTCATTAACTATTGTCAGATATAAACGTCTTTTTAAATCTCATTCTTCTTAACATCTTTGTGGCATATGGCTTTGTGGAACACTCCCTCTTTTGAATATTTTGTAGTTATTCACATTTTATGAATCTCCTCTATTTCTGACTCTTCTTTCTCTGCCTTTTGTCACTTTTCTTCCTTCATTTTCCCCTAAAATGTAAATATTCTCCAAGGTCCTTTTCTGAACTTTCTTTCTTTTCTACATCCCTTTCCTTGATGATCTCATCCATTCCCATGATTTCAATGATCCCATCATTACAGAGGTCTCCTAAATCTCCCATGCAATCCCTAAATTCTAGCCAATGCTATAATTTCATATCCCAATTATTTCTTGCAGATATCAAATGTTTCACTATGATTTCAAATTCATTATGTCTAAAACTGAATTAATTTATTTTTCTAACCCTGTCTGTCACTCTAACTTCTTTATTTCTGTTAATGTCACTGCCATTAATTTGATAACTTCAGATCATCTTTGGTTCTTCCCCAATACATCACACCTGCATTATCTATCCATCTTTCATCTTTCTAATATCATCCACCCTAGTTCAGTTTCATCCAACTTCCTCTCTTCTGGAGAGGACTACTGTAATGTTTTCATAATCGATCCTCTTTTCTTCAGTCCTTTCATCTCCAATCCATCCTTCACATTGTTGCCTGAACAATTTCCCAAAATGCCACCATGCTCACCTCATTCCTCATTTCAGTTGGTTGATTGGTTGTTGTCCTTCATTCTTGAGGAGAAACAAAAATGATCTCACCATTAGAGTTGAGGTATAGTGTGTTGACTGTGGCTGATCAAATCAATATGAGCTCAGAATACTCTGCCACAGGTCAGACACAAATAGTCTCTAGGAACATTTGGGAAGGCCTCTCTAACTTTACACATCACTCTCTAACTTTACTCTCTAACTCTGCTTTGCTCAGAAAACCCAGTATCTATCTGATGAGGGCATGCCGTGCTGGGAGGTCCTGTGCCAATCCTCAATTCAATACATTACAATAGTTTTCCATTGCTTATTGGATAACATATTAACTTCTCATCCTGGGCATTCAAGGCCCCCACAATATGGTGACTACCACTCCAGGTTTGTCTCATATCACTTATCTTCATAGACTCTATTCTTTAGGCAAACTGAACTATGACTTCTCCTCCTCCATCATCTTTCCATGACTTCCCCCAGATGAAAAGAATCTCCCTTCTCCAAATTTCTCATAGTCTTCTAATATAGTAGAAAAGACCTGGTTTTGAATCAAACTTCTATCACTTACTACTAAACTTAGATATGATATGTCACTTCACTTTCTCCATCTATAAAATGAAGTAGTTGGACTCATTAACTTCTTTTTTTAAATTTTATTTTATTTAATAATGACTCATTAACTTCTAAGTTCCCTTTCAACTTTGAAATTATGTCCATGAGCTTTGCACAAATTCCACTCTCCTTGTAGTATACATATGTGTATACCTGTCCTTCCTATACTTGTCCTCTCCACCACCACCCCCACTGATTGTAAATTCCTTGTGAACAAGCAATTTATTTTCTATCTTGATAGCCATCACATATAGGAAGAGAGGGGAGAGAAAATAGTATTTATTAAAGCCCTTTTGTATGTCAGTCACTGTGCTAAGCACTTTTTAAATATCTTATTCTCTATGCACAATAAGCCTCAATAAATGGTTAATTTCATGAATTAAGGGTCATTGTAATGACTCTTGTTATCCCTATTAATATCTCTAACAAAGTTGGCCCATCCATTGGATTTATTTTGAGAAAAATGCTATTTTGTCTAATGAATAAACATTTCCCATTGCTCAAATGAGCCTTCTTCCTGACAACTTTTTTTCAAAATGATGTTTTATTATAAACCCAGTAAATATTGAGTAAAACAAAGATTCAAATTAACAAGGTGAAAAAAAATTTCTTTATACATAATCCATAAACTTCAATCTACTTACATTTTGTTTTAGTAAATGCATAAATTGATTTTAACAAAATATTTTTCAAACATTATCTATTCTATATTCTTCCAACTCTTCTTTTCTGGATATGTTATTGAATTTTTTGCTATTATTTTTATATATAGTCATAGTCAGTGTATATAATTTTTGATGTTTTCTTTACTTCTTCACTCTGCATAACTTAGTGTCATTCCATATATCTTAGTATTTTTTCTTATTTATCATTTTTATGGCACAATAATATGTCATTATATTGATATACAGTAATTTATTCAGCTATTCCCCTATCATTATGTGTATGAGTTGTTTATGGACATTTTTTGCTATTATAAATAAAACCAGCATGAACATTTTTGTACAGAGAAGTATAGGATCCAAGAATTTAGAGACAGGAGAGATCCTAGAAATTAATCTAAACTCCTTATTTTACAATGCAGGAAACTGAGGCTTAGGACAATTAAATTATTTGCCAAATAGTTGGCAAGTTTGACATTGGGTTTCAAAAATAATTCTGTTTAAATCCAAGCCTAGTGCTATTTTCACTATTCAGATCTCCTGCTTCCCACCTTTATAGTAATATCTTTCAGGTATAAACCTAGAATTAGAAATACTAAGTCAAAGGATAAAAATCAATTTTGTCATCTTTTTTTCATGTTGCCATGTTATTTTCCAAAAGAACTAAACCATTTCCTGGTTCCACTTGCAGTTTAATAAGGAACCTGTTTTCCCTCAGCTGCACCAACATTGTATTTTATTGTGTTTAATTCCCTGTGCCATTTTGATAGCTATAATATAGTACCTCAAAATTGTTTTAATTTGCATTTCTCTGATCATTAGAAAGTTTGGAAGGTCTTTCAAGTGACCATTACCAAGTTTGACTCCTTCCTTCAGGAACTAATCATTATAAATTTAGTGGATTTGTGACCATTCCTTACATATTCCAGGTATTCATTTTTTATCAAATATATTTATAATATTTTCCCTTAATCTGTTTCTTTCCTTCAAGGAGGATTTTTTTTAAAAAATCATTTTGATGAGTTGACAGGCAGTCAATCCATTGTTTGGGGCTTTGATCATATGTTATTGTTGTTGATGCTGTTGTTGTTGTTGACTGCTTTAATACTTTCACTAGTGTCCAACTCTGCAATCCCATTTGGGGTTATCTTGACAAAGATACTGGAGTGGTTTGCCATTTTCTTCTCTAGCTTATTTACATATGAGGAACTAAGGCAAATAGGGTTAAGTGTCTTTCCTGGAACCATACTGATAGTAATGTTTGAGGCTAGATTTGAACTCAGGAAGATGAGTCTTCCTGATTCCAGACTCATTCTATCCACTGTGGCACCTGGTTATCCATATCCTACAACCTTATAGAAGATATAAAGTGTCCATTGATATTTCATTTAGAAGACTGAGGTTATCTCCTAAGTCTAAGTATTTGCCAACTAATTCATACTTATTTGATGATGAATAAGTGTTATCATGGACTCATGGATCTAGAACTAAAAGGGACCTGAAAAGTGATCTACTCCAACACTTTCATTTTGTAGCTAAGGTAACTGACTGCCACAGAGACTAAATTATTTACCCAAAGATAGGAAACATCTTAGGCGGAATTTAAGTCCAGGCCTTAGACTATGAAATCAGTTTTCTTTCCACTGTGGCACACTGACTCTATCATGAGAGATGAGTTGACAAAAGTGGTTGTGAGACAGAGACATATATTTGCGTTGGACTTAGAAAATGGTACTTCTTCTGCAGAGATTATCCCCTTTAGTAATTTCTCAAAGAAATTCAGATAAAGGTGATCTTAGAGACAATATAGTAGACTTTGATCCCCAAAGTGTTATGTCTATGCATTATTTATTGCTATCTCATTCTTAACAACAACATCTAGTGAGTAGTGCTTGAGTATTTTCATGGTAAATATGTCAGGAGCATTGATGGTGTAGCAAGGGTTCCTGAATCCCAAAGGTTACTGGATAGCATCACAAAGAGGAAGTTGCATAGAGCATCATTGCAGGTACACATGGCCTCAAGCCCATTGGCCCCAGAGAGGATGGAACCAAATATCTAGGTTCTTGAGGAGGGGGCATTTCTGGATGGTATCCAGTTCAGTATTTTAGAGGAAAACTTCTTGACGTTGGAGTAGGGTTCTCTTCTGACAATCTTTGGGTATGAGACTTTGGGCAATCACAACCTTCCATAATGGTTTCTTTCTCAGGGTGGTTTGGGAAGGCAGACACAGAGAGGAAAGAATCACTACTTTCTAGATTGAATCTATAATTTCTCAGAAACCTTGAGGCTAGGAACTGCCCTGTATCCATTTTTGTTTTACTGATGCCAGACACAAATAGGTGCTTAATAAAAACATCTTGCTTTATTGATCATTTGAGCCTGGAAATTTCAAAGACCAAACCATTTAAAGAGAAAACATAAGAGTCCTGAGCAAGAACCAGTCTCTCAGCAAAAAGATGATAGTTCATGTGGTTCTAGAGCTAAGGGAAAAGGTAAGTAGTGACTAAAAATTTAGACTTTTTCCTCTACCACCACAGCAAGTTATTCTGATGGTATGAATTTGTTGGGAAAGGCTCTTCCTCCTGGGAATAGTACAAGTTGCTAATTTCGTACCATAAGGCTGGAGTTATATATGGATGCTTGGAATAAAGATGAACTCAATGGGATGTCAGAAAGTCATTCAGTGAGTGAGTCCAAGTTTATTTGGAGTCCAAATCACAAGATCAGTCTATGTGCATAAAGGAATGTTTAAGATCTTTTTGATTCAATCACTGTTCTTGACCTGTTGACCACCTTCTCTTAGATATTTTCCCCAAGCCGCATTTTCATGACTTTTCTCCAATCTCTCTGTCCACTCCTTCTCAATCAACTTTACTGACACATCAGCTAGATCATACACCCTGAGTATTCATCAAGGTTATAGATTTGGTTTTCTTTCCTTTCTCCTTTCTATAATCTCTCTTGGTAACCTCATTAGCTACCTTGGCTTTCACTATCATTCCCATGGAGATGACTTACAAATATATTTACCCAGTCCCATTCTTTCCCCCTGAGCTTCAGTACCATATCACCAATTGCCCCAGTGACATTTCAGACAAGATTCCAGCATACAATTCAAATTCAGTATGTCCAAAGCTAAACTCATCATCTTCCCCTCCTATTCAAAATATCCCCTTTTTGCTTGATAGCATTATTAGGTTTTTATATAATTATTAGATTAGATAGAGTATTAGATAGATTATTTTAGACTCCAAGTTTCATTAATTTCAGCATTATTCCTGATTCTACATTCTTCTTCAGCCTTACATAAACACCTGCCCAATCTTGCCATTTCTATCTTCACAAGATTTCTCATTGATGATCTCTTTGATCTCTACTCATTTAGCTATAGTCTTTTACTTGATTTCTCTACCTTCATTTCTTTCATATTCCACTGCCAAAGTGAACTCCTGAAAGTACAGATTTCATCATGTGGATCCCTTATTCAACAACTCTATCCAGTGATTCTACACAACTTGCATTTTAGTCCCATTGCATATTTTTCCTCCCTTGTAGTTCTTGGTCTAGTCAAATTACCCCTTTTCTCTGTTCTTTACACATATTGCTCCTGTCTCTACATCTCTGTACTGACTATCCAATCTGTCTAGTATGTGATTTTTTCATAAATTCTCTTCATTTGAGGTACAATTAAAACACTTTTTTTCTGCATAAAGCCTTTCCTGACTCACTCCAGCTTACTCCAGCTGCTAGTGCCATTCCTCCCAGACTACTTTGTATTTAACTATTTTGTAAACATCTGCATTTTTTCATTTCATATTTATACTGTATATATTTATACATAAAATTGTTGTCTCACTATTTATATTGGAAGACTTGTGAATAGGAGTCATTTCATTCTTTTTATCACCTGTGCCTAGTACAGTGTCTGGCATGATGATGCTAAATAACTACTTATTGATTCATTGATTTATTGATTGAAAGAAAAGTGGGATTCACTAGAAAGGGAAAAGAAGTATATGGAGTGTTTACAAGCTACTAGGAGTCCTTTATGTGGTTTTGCATTTTCTATGAAATCCAATAATGGATGTGCTTTTTATGCTGTGCATTATTACCTTGGGTTGCTACATGCATTTGAAAATTCTTTTTCTCATATTTTTAAAGAACTGGACATAAACTATATTTTGAGTTTCCTAGAAGAAATTCATGGGTAAGACAAATTGAATCTATGGATTTTACTCCAAAGCATCAACCTACTACAGGTAAGCCCAGGGTTTGGGTTTTTAGACTATGGGCTACAGATACAATAAAATCCATCTATTTTATTTCCTATAATTTAATGCATTTATTTAGTAGATCAGAATTTTCTGCTTCTCCACAAATGTTCCCTTTCCCCCCTTTTTTTTCTCTTTTAACTTCCCTTTGATCATTAATGCTCTTAAAATTTATTGTTGTATATATTCAGATGCAGACCAAATCCCATTTTCTTCAAACTGCTCTCCAATTTTCCCAATGGTTGTTATTGAGTAATGATTCCTTATTCCTGGTGTTTTGTAATCATAGACTAGTCTTCTCTATAGAGCAATCTTCTCTATGCCTTTGTTTCTGATTCTGAATTATCTATTTTGTTCTGTTGATGTCTTTTTTATCCATTTTACCCAGTATCAGAAAGCTTTGATAATGACTGTTTTATAGTATAATTTGAGCTCTTGCAGTGCAAGTCCCCCTCCCTCATTTTTTCATAATTTCCCTTGATAGTATTGCTTGCATTATTCCACAAAAAGGTTATTGTATATTTCAATCTTTCAGTGAATCTGTGATCCCCAGAGTATATCTACTTCTCCTAACTTTGCAAATCACAACCAAGCCATTTCTTCTTGTCCTGTGCCATCCTCATCCCAGGTCTATTTCTTTTCATCAATTTTTACTTGGACTGATATATTTTGTTTTATATTACCTTTCCTTATGAAGCCTTACTAAGGGAGCTATCCCTTATAGCAAAGAACAAAAACATCAGAGGCAAAAAACTAATACCAATCAACATATTAATTTAGTCTCACAATATATGCAATGCAATGCACTCAGTATCCCCTTATCTCTCCCATGAAAGGAAAAATTATGTTTTCGTTCTTTTTGGAACCAATCTTAGAAACTCCTTCTGCCATAAAGATTTGAGTCTTCTATATTCCTGGGCACTATGATTGCCTTTTCCAATAATAACCACCACCATAACAAACTCTTTGAAATAACAACATTACGGCCCCATCTTAACCCTTCATAATATGTGGCCTTAGTAGTCTAAAGAAGGACTTGATCTTTTCAAACTTGAGTTCAACAAACCTTTCCAAAACTTAAACCATATATGTTGAGGAAGGAAGCCTAGAGAACAGCACCAAATCCCAAGTCTGCAATTGGTCTGAAGGTAACATGGGCCTAATCCAAAAGCTAACATAAGATATTTCTATATTTCTATTTTATTTTGCTTCAAGTTAAAACACTTGAAAAAACAAAGCAATATTAATAGACTTATGAATGTGGCCAGCCACCAAGGACTCGTTCATGAAGATACAAGAACATCTTTTCGTGTGACCATGACAGGAAGCAAAGCAAATCAGTCATTATAGCTAACATTGGACCATAAATACAGTTTTCTAAATTAGGAAACAACTGATGGTATAAATACCAGATGAAAGTATTTTGGAATGTAGCTGAAGATGGAAATCCATTTCTTCACTAAAAAAAAACCCTAGAATACTTGAAACTGAAGTCTATCCAATAGATCAAGAAGCTAAAGATACTCTACTGGCAGTGAATCAGTTTGCCCTAAGTGTTTTGCCCTAAGTGTTATTTAACCAGAAACTCTCTAGCTATCAATTTCCCTTTACCTCAGCCCTTTTTTGGAGTTAAAGATAACTCTCATTTAACTTATCAAGGAGTTGTGTCTTAATGCCCTAGCCCCCACCTTTTTAGGAAAATATCACCCATTGTCTTTTTCTGTGTTTCAAATGAGATTATTTATAAAAAGGGGTAATATGAGATGTTCGGGGAGGACTAGCACCTCTGGTGGGAGGGTTTGCTGAGCCTTTTGGGGGCATGTTCATCCAACTTTTAGTCTCTACCTATAACCCAGTTCTCATCTGTGACTCCAAGAATCAATCCATAGCATGCACAGAAACCACAACTCAGTAAAATTATCTTGGTAGATGAGCTAAAACAGATTGCAAGTAACCAACAGCCTCAAACCTAATGGCAAGCTAGAGGTCTACCCCATGCATATGGAAACTTCTCCCAAGGCAGAATGAGCAGAGGAGAACAATTGATTCCAATAGCCATGAAGGTAATTGAAGCAGGATCTACAATGCACTTGGAATCAAGCATCAAAATTAAAGTCATCCATTGCTCCCAGAGCCATCACCAGTTATCATTCATGACTTAGGTTTTGTCACTCGACTTTGATGACTCGGGAAGAGAAAGTGAGGATATTGACTTTATGCAATAAAGTCACTTAAATCCAATTCACACATAAGTTAAGACATCAACCCATGATGTCACTGGTAGTTTTCAAAAATGAAGGATAATTTACTAAAGGAAGAGAAGAACTGTTTAGATTTTCTTAATCATAATATTAGAAAAAAAAATAGGAAGATTGTTTTGGTTAACCAATGCATGTTATGGGCAATTTTGAGAAAGAAACATAAGAATAATGACAAGAAAATGAAAGAATTTGGTAAAAGTTAACAGATAAATGTTTGAAAACTCTTATGAGACATGTAGTAGATATCAATCAACTATGTCATATTATCAGTCATGACATGCCCATAAGAAATTGCCTAAATGTCACTATATTATGTATTTAATATATGTATGTATTTAGAAGTAGGGAGAGAGATCATAGGGCAATTAGGTAGCACGGTGGATAGAGCTAAGTAATTTAGAATCAGAAAGCCCTGGGTTCAAGTCAAGATTCAGAAGCTTACTGTATCTGTGATCCTAGACAAATAATTTAATCTGTCTGTCTCAATTTCCTTATTTATCAAAGGGAACAAAAATAGCACCTACTTCATTAAATTTTACAAGTATCAAATGAGATAACATAGGCAAAGCATTTTGAAAAACTCAGAGTGCTAAATTAAAAGTATTTTATTATTATGTTATTATGAAAAATAACTTATTTGTTTAATTATTATTATATATTATATATTACATTTTAAATAATATATAATATATGATATATTATATCATTATTGTGTAATTAATAAATTATTAATAAATAATAAAGTTATTATTATTATTTAGTGAGCAAACAATAATAGGACAGCCTAAGCATTGAATTGATATTTTCACAAAATTAAAAGAGCTAGGGAAGCCCTTCATAACATCAATTGTATTATTTATGAAAAATTTAGGGAAAGGTAAAGTGGAAGGAGTAATGGAGTATGAATTAAAAGGTCTTGTTCAAATCCTGTGTTTCTTGTGACACTTTGAATAAGTTGATTAATGTTTTTACTTTACTTTCCTCATTTTAGAATTTAGGGATCCAACTAGATAATCTGTAAAACAAAATATGCAGAGGAATAAAGGTAAAGGACCTATACAAGGGCAATGAGTGTCAAGTTCTGTACCTTCATTTAGCTTTGTTTCTATTAAATTTGGGGAAAATATCAATGTTAGTGAAATGAGGGTGCCTATGTTATTCTCTGACAAAAGGAATAATTTTAAAAAAATAATAACATTTGTTAAATTTAACAATTATAATTTTGAAATGTTTGTCATCTGAAGACCAACCAAAGAAGTTGAGAGTAGTTCATTAACAAGTTGCCTGGAGGGTGATGCATTTTTTTCAGCCTCAGTGATTTTTGTAAACCATCTACTAAAAAAATAGAAGAATTGTGATTTGAAAAACATTGAAGTGGTTTAGAAACTGAAGAACTCACAAATCTCTTTGAAATATTGAAATATCCACTGAGCATGAATAGATATAATTCCACTATAAAAGGAATAAAATGTCATGAAATAAATTTTAAAATACAACATATACTTAAATAGAATACATCTAATGCTAAAACACACACACACACACACACACACACACACACATATATATATATATATATGCTAAAGATAGTTCATGGAAATCTGGAAATGTAATAATGTTAATAATGCTCATGTTGAAGTACATTAGGAAATATTGTGAGTAAAACAAGAAAATTACACCATATATAAAGGTATAATTGTCGATCAGTGTATCAACTAGGAGGGGAGCAGCTAGGTCACACAGTGGATAGAGAACCTGGCCCAGAATAAAGAAGATTTTTCTTCCTGAGTTCAAATCTGGCCTTAGACACTTATCGACTGTAAGTCACCTAAAACTGTTTGCCTCAGTTCTTTATCTGTAAAACAAATTGAAGAAGGAAATGGTAAACCATTCAAGTGTCCTTGCCAAACAAATTCCAAATGGGGTCATGAAGAGTTTGACAGGACTGAAATGACTGAACAATGAAAAATATAACTTGGAACACTGATGTTCTAACTGACATGAAGGAAGGGCACCTGATGGGAGAGAATGTAGTACAGTGCTGATGGATTTGAAGTCTTAAGACCTGATTCTGAATTTTTGGTTATGCCATTTATGATCTCTAGATAAACTCTGTGAAAAGTCACTTAATCTTAGTTTTCTCATTTAGAAAATAAGAAGGTTGGACTTGACCCTCAAAATTCCATTTCAGCTCTAACCATATGATCCTACTGTTGCTGAAGGTGATGAAGTAAATAAATTCCCTGATTAGCTGGCAAAACCCTCCAAACCAAGTCAAATTGCATTTAGTACTCAATGAATGTAATGTGGATTTGGATAAAGGATAGGACAACCAAAAATAGAATGGGAAAAAGAAATGGAAGAGATAAAAGTTATTTTATAATGTTAAGTAGAAAGGACATTCAACTTGGAATAAGAAGTAGTCTCAGTTTAAATTTTGCCTCTGAAATTTACTATATATTTGACATTGAGTAGGCTAGTTCATCTTTTTGATGTTCAGTTTCCTTTTCTGTAAAATAGATACAGAAATAGCACCCGATTCACAATCTTATTGTAAAGATCAGATATTAAAGAAATGATGTACATAATTGAAAAAATTAAACTACAAAAAATGTCAGCTAATCTTATTACTCAGGATCTTCATACCTAAAATAAGACTGATTATAGTAGGACAATAGAGAAGCCACTGGCTCTGGAGTCAAAGGAACTAAGTTCAAAGCTCCTCTCTGACTTTTATTACTTGTCTTTGCAAGTCACTTAATTGATATGTATTGGTTGCTTCATTGTGTAGAGTATTAGACTGGATGACCTCTGAGTTTATTTTCTGTGCTAGATCTACTTTAAAAACTATCAAAGCAGTCAAACTAAGCCTATAAGTCCTCCCTGAGAAGACAGCCCATTTCTCTTATCTGTAGACAATAACAAACTGGGGGCATAAAGAAACAGTATTAGATTTTAGATTCAAGTTTGTCTCTCATGGCAATACAGGAAAGGAAAGGCATTAGCCAACCACAGAGGCCCATGGCTAAGCTAAGTCCTAGAGGTTTGTCCTGGACCCCTACCATTGCCCTTGTTCATATTCTTCAATTCCAATCACTAGTCTCTGCTCTCAGAATCAATGATCTATCTATTCTTGCCATGAATCTCTTACTTTTCAATATGTTCTATATGCATTCCTCATTTGCTTCTGAGTCTAGTTCATACCCTTTCACTATATAAATCTAATCTCATTTAAGTTTTATTCCCAGATTGGCAAATGAGAGGTTTGGTAGGTTCTTGCCAATCATCACCATTCTTGTGGCCATTACTTTTTTCTTTTTACAACAGTAGTTTCCTACCTAATGCCAACAAATTTTTTTCTTAGCATGACTTTCTCAGAGGTTGGACTGTAGCAAGGGTGTGCTGGAGTTAGTTCAGACTAACTTGGAAGAACTAATTATCAGATTTTCAGTGGGAGCATTTATATTTTAAATTTTGACAAATGCCACAAACCAGTCCTTGATTTATTTGTTTTATTGATTATTTAGATTTAAGGAAAGTGATATAGAAAATGTTAATGCAAATTTTAAAAAAATCCAGTCATTTATTCAGCAAGTCACCCTTGTACTTATGGGTTCCCCAATCAGTTCTTGTGGCTAGTTCCTTTTTAGTGACATGGCTCAAAGACAGGACAAGCATTTAAAGAGATTCCTCTCATGTCTCACCTCTTCCTTCCTTCTCTTAATAAAGCCTAAATAAGAACATATATTCTCTATCACTATACTCCAATAGTCCCTCTTTCAAATCATTCTGGCCCTTGGTGCTTTGTTTTGATTTTTGACATCAGGGTGGACACTGAAGAATCTTTTATGTTATTTGTTTTATTTTAAATGGAGAATGGGAGGACATAGGTAGTAAATATGCACTTCTTGTTTTTAAGATATATTTAAATAAATGGAGTTTGAATAGTTATAATGAGTATAGAATATCTTCTTGTTTGTCTTTTCTTCTAAGTTGACATCCAAATGGGACTTAGCCTGGGACCTATTGATGGCCAATCAATGAGAATCATATTGGTTTTGATTTAAGACACAGTCCTTAAGAAATCTATCCAGCAAACCCCAAGATATCTTGGGAGGGTTCTGAAGTGCAAAAGAAAAGAAAGAAAATGCTTGTAAGACCAACTGTAGGTAAGGTTATGATACCCTATATGGACAGAGGAAGAAAAGGGAAGGAAGAAAGGAAGGAAGGTTTTTCTCCAATTGACCAATTCTGATTTATGGGCCAGCTTTACTCAGACTGAAAGTAGATAACGATCATTTCTGTTTTGACTCTGAGGGACTTCCCCTCCCTGATTCATTAATTTATTTATTTATAATTTCTTTTGACTAAGTGAAAGAGGAGATTCTTTGTCTCACTTGCTACCTAATCTTAATCATGGAACGGGTGGGACCTCACTCAAACTGAGACTTGTTGAAGACCTTAGTTTAAAAAGATCAAGATCTTTCATTGAATCCACAGCCATCTCCAGTCATCCTGGTCTATCCTGGCCACTGAACCCAGATCATTCTGGAGGAGAAAGCGAGTCAGGTGACCTTGCACTCCCTCACTTCAATCCAACTCCTTTGCATCTCACGGCATCCCCTTCCTGATGTTATGGTTCTCTTCAAGAAGAAAGGACAAACAACAAGAAGTTGATGTTAATTTTTATCATTCGTTCTAACAAGTCATTGGTCTCCCAGCCCACAAAAAGCTGACTTTTAACATAAGGCCCATGGTTAAAACATTTCTCCCCTGCAATATATAGTCTTTCATTTTTTTCTGATATTTTCCCGATTCTCAATTTTTAAAAATTAATAATATTTATATTCATGTATATACACATATTTGCACATAAAATCAACAAAAATGTCCACCAGTGAATTGACTTGTAATATCCACATGACAAAATTGGCTCAAAGAAAAGGGATCTAATGTAATGGAATAGTAATAAAATAATAACAAGGCATTCTTCTATTAAACCTGTGGGCTTTTCCCACAGCACATGAAACATCAATAAAAAGAATGGCACAGAAACAAGAGTTTACTAGTAAAGATGAAGATATTTAGGGGACATATATGGTCAACTCAACTTATACCTCCATGACTGCAAACCTACCATTCTTCCTCTGGTGAGGAGCTGAGATTAGTATTTCTGCTGGATAGGTTGTTCATCTGGGTTCTTAGACCTCTTTATTTCCACAGCTCAACTCCTAATGGTCAGGGTTAAATAGGTTTGACTTACAAAGCTTTTCTGCTTTCATGGGACAGGTAAGGAGCACAATGAATAGAATACTGAGTCAGGAGTGAGGAAGATCTAAATTTAAAAGCAGCCTGGGAAAGTAACTTAAATATATTTGCTAGAGTTTCCTCAGTTGGAAACTGTAGCAAGTAAAGGTTAAGTGACTTGCCCAGTAACTCAGTTGCAAAAATAAGCATAAAACAGTGCTAAGAAAGGTAGCAATGCTAGGGTAGTGGTGAGGGTCAAATGAAAAAGCTCCTGCCACAGTGTAACATATAGTAGATACTTTGTAAATATTTATTTCCTGTTATGAGTTCAAATGTTGGAGTTCTTGTTCTTCTCAAAGCACAGCCGGTTTAGAGGCTTAGAGCCCTCCGAATATCTCCAAATCCAAAGGTTCTGTCCTTCAGCCTCTGCCTCTGCTTTCTTCAGCCTCCAACCAAGACAGAGATGGAATGTCTCTCTGGTCTCCTTCTGTTGGAGCTCGGCTAGCTTTCTGGTGAGTCTTTCAGACCAGCTTGGTCTCAGTGGGGGGCGTGCAGGAGCCCAGCCACCAGCTACAGTGGTGTGAGATGAAGATGAATCTGGTTGTCCACTGAACTCTCCACTCGTAGCTTTATCCTCTGAAAACTCTTCGTCTGCCACCAGCCAGCCAAGTGGAATATATTCTGCCTTGCCTCGGAAAGAGGGCTTCTGGCATGATTCCGCTGAAATCCGTCAAAGTGCTCTCTGCACCAGAGTCGCTCCTCTCCAGTCCAGCTGAACTCTCTTCTGCGACCAGCCAGCCAAGAGGAAAAAATGTATTCTCTCTTGCCTTGCCTCGGAGAGAGGGCTTCTGGCGTAACTCCACTGAAATCTGACCGAGAGCCTCTGTCTGTTTCTTTTATCCAAGAGGGAGGAATTGTGGGATACGAGAGAGGGGGATTATGGGTTTTCTCCCATAGTGCTCTCTGGCCCAAAGAGCTTCAAGGGAGGTGTGAACTCATTGAACTCCAATGAGTAAAGGTATGAACACAAGCCTTGTATTAATTAGTTCTATTTAGTACCTTGTTTCAGGTTCTGCCCAAAATCTTCTTGTAAGATTAGATCAACTCTAATTAGTTAGCAGTTTGTAAGGATTCCAACAATTTCCTTCCCTCGGGGCTCCACTTCCTAGACCTGCTTCCTGATAGATGAATGTCTCCTATTGGGTGAGCAGTTCTGTTACATAGTTTAATAACTGATGGAATGAGAGAAATGTTCCTGCTAAGAAAAGGGAAAGAGCAATTGAATCTCAGGAAATAGATTCTTCCACTTTTGACTCTTTTCTCTGCTGCCACAGGTCACACTTCTCAGAGTTGTCTCTTGACTCAAATTACCTCTAAATGCGTCCTATTAAAAAACAAAAAAAAAAAAACAAAAACACCAGAATCACCCAAGGCCTAGTTACTTCTAAGTCCATTAAACTTAACTAAAGACACTTATGAAGTGGTAACGAAGTACAAATCTACCTTTGTCCTTTGTTTATGTTAGTGCCATAAACACCTTATTATCTCTATTTTCTGTCTCTAACATTCTCTAATTGAGCTGGGGAAAATCAATTCATCAGACTGGCCTAATTATTTTCTCCCCTAACACCTATAAACATCATGCTGCAGCTTCTGTTACCATTTTAGTAGTAACCACAATAATAACAGTATTTATATAGCGCCTTAAGGTTTGCAAAGAACTTTACATATGTTACTTGGAGAAAATTAATTTGGTTCTTATAATAACCCTGTAATATAGAAGCTATTATTATCATCTTATGACAGATGAGGAAATTGAAGTTGAGACAGACTTTGTCAGGGTCACAAACTAGTAGGTGAGAAACAGGTCTGGAACTGGAGCCTCCTTTCAAGTCTAGTACACTATCCATTGTACCATCTAGAAGAAGCTCCTAGAATTGTTTATTTTTTTAATCTTACAAATTTTATTTTCTGCTCTTTTTGTATGTAACATTTTCCCTTTTGGATACCTGTAGGATTCTTTGACATAAAAGATTTGAAGTCTCAGTGAATTAAATTTATCTGTTTTCCTTGAGGACAGTCTCCTCTGACAAATAGATACACAGAGACAGACAGACAGATGGATATATAAATCAATTGTTTTTCATTTTTTGATATTTCTAATTTTTTTTTATTTTTCCTGAAATTTTATGACCAAATTATTTTCTTCTTCACAGTTTTTGAAATCTAATAATCATCAAAGTTATTTTCCTTGATCTCTTTGGGATATTCAAAACATTTATTTCAATTTCATCAAATGGGATTATTTTCCAGGCTTATTTTTCTACCTTTTTTCTTCCTACCATAATTCCAAATGACCAGGATAATAATGATAATAATAATAACCAACATTTATGGAAGTTTTGATTCAATCATAGGATCCCAACATTTCATAGAAATTTCTTCCTTATTTCTTAATGTGTTTTTTGTTGTTGTTGTTGTTGTTAATTTGACATCTTTAAATTCTTCTTGTGTGTTTACTATCCATTTTAGTGTTTTGAAGAACTTCTTGCTGTTTTTCATGCTATTGTGGATATTATTTCTGTACATTTTCCTTCTGACTTTTTTGTCTCTAAACCATACTATTTTCATAATTTCATAATGTTTTTATCTTGCTAATTTTGGAAAGACAATTTCCCCCAAAATTTCTTATAACTTTCCTTCTTTGGGATACTTCCATTTTCTTTGGAAAAGATAGAAAGAGATGAGAAAAAGAGAGAGAGAGAAAATATAAGCTCTCAGGCCCTACCCATCTCATACTTCCATGTGTCTGGTAGTTCATTTTCTCATTTCCTTGGCACATGGCCTTAAAATATCTCCAAGTTTACTCACAGTAGACAAATCCTTTGACACAGAGCTTTTCTAGAAACAATGACCAAGAAGACGGCAGGTGCCTTAAAATTTCTACAGCAGACAAAGCAGTGCTAATACTTGGGAATTTTTGAAAACTGCCTTGAAGTCTTTAAATTGCTTGCTCTTCAATCATATCTACTTTTTGATTTAATACTTTTATTTAACTGTTTGTAGAGTTGGTTGTGATAAGCTCTCATGCATATGTGCTTTATAGCTCAGTCAATGTCAAAACAGAATACTCCACCAACTGGCAACAGCAATTCTAATTTAAGAATCAAGTTTGAGGTGTGAATAAACCTTTTGAAAGTTGAATTTGCAAACCTAATATAATGCAGGGATAGATAATATAAGTCACAGACACTTTTAATGTGAATTTGTGCTTGCAGTGTCTTGTTTTGGGAAAAAAAATTCCTTTCTATATGAAATTTCAGTTTCATAAACTATGATTTTCTGTATTCTTCCCAAACTTCCTAATTGCAAGCTGAGCTGTTCTCTTCTCCCTTGTATGCCTTAAAATGGGTCCCCCATTTGCTTTTTTTAATTTAAAAGCTTCCTGCTCAATATTTTTCCTCATCTCTTAGATTTAATTACAATTTAGAAATGCCTTTAAAGAAAAAAAAGGAATACCTGAGAATAGGAAGAGAGAGAGAAAAAACTTAAATGAGTCATACTTAAGGTTGGAGGTCAAGTGATAGTTATAGCTCAGAGCTTTGCTGGTTCAATAGAAATCTAAAAGAGTAATTTTGGTATCTGGCATTTAGAGAAAGACTTTAGGTGACCCCTAGTGTCCCAGGCAGTTCCAGCATGCTTGGAAATTAAACAAGTTTCACAATAAGATTGAGACTTACCAATAATGGAAACTAACAGTTTATTATAGGCGCTTTGTGATCACACAAGAAGTATAAAGCATACATTAAGGCATACATGGATGAAATATAAAGAAATAGCAAAGAAAGAGACATTCAGAGCAAGAGAGATAAGGCCTCAGTTGCTGAGTGGTGGGGATGGTCATGTGTATGGATTAGGGGTTTTATTGGTATTTTGTTTGTCAGTGTATTAAGTTCTATGGGACAAGGGAAGAATTCAAGGTCAGCAGTATGGTACATGGAAAGATATGGAATTTGAAAACATGAATTCAATTACTTGAGGGCAAAAGTCTCCAGGCTTTGTGTGACTTTGAAAAAAATAATTTCATTTGAGAAAAATCAAATCTCTCTAGGCCTGAAGTTTCCTCGTTTCTAAAATGAAGTTGGACCAACTGATCTCTAAGATCTATTCAAGCTTTATGTCAATTTTTTTCTAGGATCCTGTGATTTTTTAATTCATAGTTGAAGGTGGAAGGGAATAAGTTTTCCCAGAGGCTGACTTCAGACCTAAGATGTATAGCTTATGCCAAGTTTGTAGGATTGCTACTAATTAGTATGTGAAAAGTTAGAAAACACCACCACAGCTCATCCTTCCAGAGTGAACCTGGCTTTGAAGAAGATATGAAACTAATTTTAATTCCATCCTTATTTCATGAAACATATGAACAGACACTTGCCAGTAATGAATAAAGACTGAGTTACTGCTTTGACTAAGAAGATGAGAAAGTTTTTTTTTTAACAAATTAGTAAAAAAACAACTGTCATTTTTACTCTTCCTGACACATGGTAAACTATATTCCCACCTCCATGTCTTTGTACTGATCATCTTCCATGGATAAAATTCATTCTACCTTCACTTCCATTTTTTTTTTAGAATTCTTAGTTTCTTTCAAGACTAAGCTGAAATCCTAACTTCCACATAAGACCTTTCCTGTTCCTGATAGATATCCCCCAAAAAAAGACCCTTTATCTTTTTAGTGGTTTGTAAATCCTGCCACTTCCCACCAAAAAAAAAAAAACAAAACCTTTTTTTTTAATTTTTAACATTGGTTTCTCCTAAAATTTTAAGTTCTACTTTCTCTCCCTGCCTCCTACCCTTCTCTCACCACCCAAGAAGGCAACACCATTGTCATACAAAACATTTCCATATTAGTCATATCATAAAAAGGGAAAAGAAGAGAATTATACTTGAATTTACCCTGAGTTCACCAGTTTTCTCTCTGAAGGTGAACAGAATATGTTCATCATGAGTCCTTTTAGAATTGTAAGTACTCATGATGAAAAAAAAAAAAAAAAAACTCTCCAACTTCAGAAAAAGAACTTCTGGAATTTGAATGCAGATTGACTCATGCTTCTTTCTTGATTCATTATCAGCTACTGGACCAGTAATTCCAATGATATGATCAATGGTAAAGAGAAAGAGGGAAGAATAGAAATCCCCCCCCCCATTGCTGCTTCCTGATGTCAGGTAAAAGGTTGGTATCTTTCAGAACTGTTACCAAGTCTCAAAAATATCTAGGGCCAAACCATTTAAAGACCCCAGAGACATGGCTAATCTGAGTACTCAGGTAATCAGTCTTTTTCTTTCTTTAAGCAATTAAATTTCACATCTTATAAATGGAGGAATGTCAAGGAAAAAAATATACCTGCTTTGAAGTCTTCCCCCTCCCCCCAAAAATGCTTATTTATCACCTGTTGTACTCTTTAGGGATAATACAAATTCAATATGACATAAGTCCTGTCTTCATGAAGATTACAGTTTAGTATAAGGGAAGAGATGGGGAAGAAACAAAAACATGAGCAAGTGTGAGAAGGTTATGATATATAGAGAAATAAATATAGATATATGTTCCATATCATTTTCCTCTACCATAAAAGAAAAAATCTGAGAACAGACCATAGTAGAAGCTTTAAACTTTGATTTTTTCCTTCATGGCAAATAAAATAATAGATAGATAGATAGATAGATAGATAGATAGATAGATAGTTAAATAGATAGATTCAGAAAGATTGAGATAAAGAGATAGAGGCAGAAAGGTAGAAATAGGTAAAGAAAGAGGGAAAGAGAAAGAAGACTGATAGATAGATAGACAGATAGATAGATAGTCATGTACCCTAATCTTATTCCTTTTGTTATTTCTCAAATGAGGAAAGATAAAGTAGAGCTTACATTGCCAAGTCATATTTATCTTTCATCACTCCTCCATTTAAAAAAATAATGAGAGAAAAATAAAAATTTATGCCACCTGTTCAATTTAATGCAGAATGCTATTCTACCTTTTATGGTACAACTGTCATTTTTTCTGTTTCTTTTTGTTGTTTTTGTTGTAGATTTTTAATCTAAAAATCGGCTTTTCTCATGGCTGATTTATGTCAAATTTGTTTATGAGCAAAAGGCAATTTCATTCACAGAAGATTCGAATTCCAGCATATACTGGACCTATTCAAGGAGGAGGAAGAAGCTATATTTAGTTGCTGACAGTGTTTGAGGCTATCTTTTAATGGTCTTTAAACAAGTCCTGAGGACATAAAATATGAAAATTTGCTACAAAACTAATACAACTCATCAGAAAGTAAAAATGGTATTGTCTTAATAGCAAATCATTGGATCACATTTTTAAAGAAGAAAGAGACCTCAGAGACCATCAATACAGTCTTCACTGGGTCCAATGATGTTGCCTAAGATCATATAGATAGTAATAATAAGAGGCAGAAGTTGAACTCATCCTCTGAAAGCACCTGATTGATGTAGGCAGCTATGAACCCAGACTAATGCTAAGAGCAAAAGAATTTTGAAATTTCTAAACCTTAATAGTCAAGCTTACTGTAACAAGTCAATAAATAACAGAGTTACACTATTAAGTAAATAGTTTAGTGAAAAAGTAAAGAGATAAATCTGATGGATTTCTGTGTGTATCTATCCATAGGAAATTATTTATATTATAAATAATTAGAGATTATATCTGTTAATTTTATATATGTGTATATGCACATGCATGTGGATATATTAGGGAGAGAGGGAGAAAAGGGGGAAAGACAAAGAAAGAGACAGACAGATAGAAATGCAATGATATAGGCCTCAATTCATACACACCTTCCCATCCTATGCAACTCCTGTCCCTTATAACCAGGAAAGTCATCAAAGAAGTATGTTACCTACCTGCTCCTACCTTTTGTTAGCTATTTTATGGATGCCAGTGGAGTGGTCGGTCTCTCTATTATTTCTCCTCATTTTTTCCTGATGACTTTTTCTTGCCTTCTCTAATGAAAACCTTTGGACCATTTTTCTTCTATAATGCTTCTACCTAATATCCACCACTCCGTTATACTTTGATTCTCAATTTCATTTCTTAGAAAATTATAAGAAAAAATTTTCACTGTAACTTGAAAAATGTAGTATTTTGCTTGTTTTTAAAGATAGAGCTTTGTTTCATGGAGTAGCTTAGGATTATTTAAAAAACTAAATTTCCCCAAAGCCTCATAACCTGTTCTTTTTCTGCTATTCACTTCTGAGCCCAGCTCATTAAATACCTTTAGTGTTTCTCAAACATATATATCCTGATGGAAGCAGCTCAATGGCTCACTGAATAGAATGCTAGATTGAAAGATAGAAATTTGCTGTTGTTTGTTGATCTTTCAGGCTGATTATTTCTGAGCCAGTATAGGCCTTTCTTGGCAACAAAATACTAGAATGGTTTGTAATCCCATTAACTTTTCCATCGAATTAAGGCAAATAGAGATTAAATTATTTCCCTAGGGTCACATAGATAAATATCTAAAATATCTAAGGTTATATTTGGAATCAAGACCCAATATTCTATTCATTGAGTCACCCAGCTGTCTCTGGCCTAACTGATTATAGAAAGGAAGGTAGGAAGACTTGTATTCAAATTTCATCTCAGCCCCCTCCTACCTATGTGACCCTGGGCAAGTCACTTAACCCTTTTTGCCTCAACTTCCTTATCTACAAAATGGGAATAATAGTAACATCTACTTCATAGTGTTATCATGATGATCAAGTGAGATATTTATAAAGCACTGTACAGGCTTTCAATTGCTATTTAAATGCTGAGTCTATTTTGGAGGGGCTACAGAAAGGCACATTCATATTCTATTGTTAGAATTGGAAGTGATCCTTATTGTTATTAATTTTTTTTCAGTCTAGTCCAACTCTTTATTACCCCATTTGGGGTTTTCTTGGTAGAGATACTGGAGTGCTTTTGCAGCTTTCTTCTCCAGGTCATTTTACAGAGGAGAAAAATGAGATAAATATTAAGTGACTTGCTTAAGGTCAAAGAGCCTATAAGTGTCAGCGGCCAGATTTGAATTGAGGAAGATGAGTTTTCCTAATATTAAGTCCAGTACTCTATCCATTGCACTACCTTTAGAATTAAGTTAAAATACTAAATTCCTTACCATTTGATCCAATGACCCCACTATTAAGCATATACTTCAGGTTAGTTGCAAACAAGGGGGGAAATTCCCATGTATACCACCACATTCATGATAGTATTTTTTGTCATACCAAAAATAAAAATAACCCTTTGCACAATGTTTGTGTGAAATGATTGAAAAATGAATGAACAAATTGGGGTAAATAAACATGTTTTTTCACCATTAGAATACTAGAAATATTACTTCACCATTATAAAACCATATGAAGAATTCAGAGAAGTACCAGAAGATCTATATGAACTGATGTAAAACAAATAATGCATCACTATAATAATGTAAACAAAGAATACTAAAAGACAGACAAATTCTTACTACTGGAAATGAGCAATCCTGGTTCCAGAGACTTTGAAAGTCAGGAAGGGGCTACAGATGCATAATACTTCATACATTATCAATGCTATCTCAATTTTGGGTTTGGTTCATTGTTTTTGCTTTGTTATAAGAGAGGGTTTGTTTGGAAGACAGTATATTGGGAAATGATTGTGGAATAAAAACAAAAAGTGTCAATGAAACTTTTTTAAAAGAGAAAAGTTGTGAAAATAACATGGTAAGGCCTCAAAAAAACATGTTCCCTTTGTAATGTAGCCATTGAGTGGACTATGCTTTGCTAATCATAAGGTATAATATGAATGGGTGCTATTACTATTGCTTTTATTAGTATTTATATCACATCTCCAGACACAGATAGTATGCTTGTTACTTCAAAAATAACTCAGTTCAGAGAAAAGTGTCCTCAGGATGGCCATTAGTTGACACGTTTCTTTTACTAAAAGTTTTACTATAAGGTTTTGCAACTTGCATCAGTGGGAAGGGAATCACACCAAGGTAATCATCTCTCTTTTGAAATATAATAATGATAATGATAGTAATGATAATCAGCATTACTATAGTATTTTTAAAATATTATCTCATTTGATCCTCTCACCATCTCTGAGAGGAGGTGCTATTATTATTCCCTTTTTATAGATAAGGGAGCTGAGGAAAATTGGGGTTAAGTGACTTGGATCATACAATTATGTGAGACTATCCCTTATACCCCATTCAACTGCTCTCCAGACTTTGTTATGGCCAGCAGAATTTCATCATCTGCAAGATCCCATCAACCCTGAAACTCACAACTACTCATCAGTACCCCTGTCTTAAGGCCCCATCCTCTGTCTGATTAGAGAGGGTGAAAGATAAACATCACAGGGCTCCTCCTTCCAGATCCTCAATTGAAAGTGGATTCTCAGAGCAGCTATCTTATCATTCCTCACCTAGCTGCAGGACCTTCATGACCTTTCCATTGTTGCCTCCAGTTTTTAGCTTTTTGTTTTGTATTGCTTTTCCCTATAAGATTCTGCGCTCCTTGAGCTCAAGGACTGCCTCTTGCCTTTGTTTGTATCCCTACCACTTACTATAGATGGACACAAAGTAGATGACCAATCAATGTTTATTGACTGACAACATCACCTAATATGGAAGTAATGTTATATATTAATCTAAAGGGTTTGAGAATTTGGTGGCATATTGAATTTTTATAGATAAAAGGGACAAGCATTCTCCTCTCATCTCTGAGAACAACTTATAACTGCTGAAATCTTTGCGCTACAAGGTAGAATTGAGTCACACCCTGGAGTTCTGAAAGAAAGATACCGATTTGGAGACATAGAACAAAAAGAAGGAAGACCACAACAGATGAGCAGGATCAGTTATGAGATCAGCCTCCCCAGCACTGAATGTAATCATGCAGAGTAGAACTAGAAAGCATCAGTGCCCACAACAGGTGAAAAGATAAAGAAAATGTTGGTCTGGGCTACATCAAATAAATGAGATTAAGGAGGCCTATTAGCTCCTACAGGCACATCAGGACACAAAACTCGGCTAAAGTCACTCCTTGAACCCAAGTCTTCAACAACTAAGGGAAGGTTCAAGAATAAATATGCTTTTTATCCACATTCCCTTCCCAATGCTTTTCTATTAATAAACACTTTAATATGTTTGGCTTGCTTCTTTACCCAAACATTTATGGTAAAATGAATTTTGCCTCAACCATTAAATAGACAGGATTATAAATTTTAATTAGAGAAGAATGGTAAACCTCAGTCTAAATGTTATGACTTTTCCTAACAAAGGTGTTGAGGACCATGCCTAGGTGAAGGGGCAGTTCAATTCTCCAAGACCCTTTACAGCTGTGAATCATAAACTTAAGGAGTTGCAAAGCAACCTCCACAGATGTTCCTTGTGGATTGAGAATGAAATAAATTGGAGACAAGAGGGAAGAGGAGAGAGATCAGATGACATAACTGCCTCTCAATGGGGGAAGCCAGAGAATGCAACTGCCTCTCACTTTCCTTGTATCATTGTCATCGTCACTCTCTCACATGAAGAGATCCATTCTACAGATCTGAGTTAGACCTCTAGCAGGCACTGTCAAGTGGCTCCTGTATCATAACACAGGGGACTCTGAGGTACTGTTTTTTTTTTAATTTTTATTTTTTTTACTTACTGTACACTCCATAAAGCAGCTGAGAAAGGGATAAAAGGTCTTTACAATGCTTCTAGATTTTAAGGAGAAGGGCAGAGGGGAAACACTAATTGCTATGATATTCTGTGGGTGAGTAAGTCTCTAGTGATAAATTGAATAGAGGAGATAAGGTATTGATAGGCTGGACAATCCAGCTTCCTCCTCACTCCCTCCAATCACAGATATTTTATTATAAATAAAGCCATGCCATTATCCAAGTACCATAACTTATCAAATTGGCAGAGGAAAAGAAAATAAGAAAGTAGACTGAGGGAAGGAGGGTGTGAGAAGAAGAAGAAGAAGAATAGAAAGGAAAGGAGTAAAGAACAGGTAGTAATAGAGGAAAATAAAACCTGAAACAAAGACTAAAATCTTCATGAATGATTCTGGTAAATTTGAATAGAGAGCAAAAGTCAATTCTAAAGGCAAGATTATTTATTAGATAAGAGGCAGAGAAGTTAAAACAATATTTACCTATTTGGGCACTTGACAACTAATATTAATAAAAATAGAATCAGCTGTTTGCTGGAGCTGTATTATAGTAATGCAATAAATGAAATTATCTAAGGAAAAAATATTATTTATTGAGAGTACAGAAAGCAATCTAAGTGCCTCTACCAAATTTAACAACTTGAGAGGTAATGTGCCATTGCAATCTCAAAACTGATTCTGGACTAAGAAAAAATCTGGCTTAATTTCTGAATTCTAGACTCTTTATTATTTGATTTGTAACCTTAAGAAGCAGAATGGGACATTACTTAAAAGGATCTGGCCTGAGAAGCAAGAACACCTGTGCTCCTGTCTCTCTTCTGACCCATATTGGGTAAGTCACTTTAACTTCTTAAGGTTCTAAGCAGCTAATATTCTGAGATAGAAAGGGAGTGCCAACTCCAATAGGAGTTTTGTTGCCAATGAAATCAGTTTTAGCCCCCCATACTAGATTACATTCCTATTTTTATGCAAAAAAAATCAATTTACAATCAACAAGCATTTACTAAGCACTTAGTAGGTGAAAAGACTGTGCTAGATGATGGAGATACAATAACAACAAAAAAATTCCCTCTCCTCAAGGAACTGCCTATATCCATTATGAAAATAGGAATAAATAATGTAAATGGTTATAAATAGGGAATTAACAAAAAATGGAGGTTGAGGAAAGGCATTAAGATTCAAAAAATAAAAGATTAGATTAAAATATGAAGTGGCATGAGATGGCACATTAGCTGAGTGTGGAAGAAAACTAGAAAGTCTAAAGAGTAAAAAGGAGGAGGAAGGATATTCCAGGAATGGAGGTGAAGACATAGAGCTGACACCTCAAGGGTCATGTTAGAGGAGCGGTGAGAAGGCTGATTTGAAGCTGACCTAATGTATAAGTCTCAAAAGGTAAGTTGGAGTCGGGTTGGGAAGAACTTGACATATCAAGATAAGGGGTTTGTATTTTGTCCAAAGGACAAGAAGTGGATACTTAGGACTCTTAAATGATGCAAGCCCACAAAGTAAGAACAAAGAATACTTTGGTAGATAAATATATGGTGAATCAGAGAGGAAAGTCATGAGGCAGAGTTCAAGTGAAAGTCTTTTCAACAGGCCAAGGAAAAGGTGATGAAGAACTTAACTAGGGTGAGTCTGTGTGAAATACAGAGGAGGGAATATGAGCTCCTTGAGACAATGGTTATCTCAGTTTTGTCCTTGAATCCATAACTCCAAAAAGTGTCTGGCATAAAGTAGATGCATTTAATACACATTTAGTGAAATAAACTTATTGGGTAGTTTTGAGACTAGATGGATTTAATAAGACAGATGATGACCTCAATTTTGATTTTGGGATATTTATGCATTGCAGATATGAAACAAATAGCCATTTTAGATCAGAGCTTAGGAAAGAGAGGGGGAGAGAGAGCGCGAGAGAAGTCATTTCACTATTCAAGACTCAGTTTTCTCATTTGTAAAATGGGAATCACAAAACTGTTACTAATTTTCACAGGGTTGTCATAATGAAAGATTTATTAACCATAGAACTCTATGAAATATGAATAAGAAGAGAGACTGGACTCTTCTTAAACATCAGTTTAGTGAACTCCCTAGATGAGGAAACTCCATTTCCCAAGGATGTTCAACAATTTCTCTGCAATTTATAATCTTAAAGATTTCACTAAGATTATACAGATGGAATATGACTTGAAACCAGGATTTTCTGGTTCTGAGACTGATTCTTCTTCTACTATGTCACATTTATCTTTCTGTAAAGTATCATATAAATGTATAGTTTTAGTATTGCTAATAGAAATGTGCTTCTTGCAGTTTTAATGCAAAAAATAAATCATTTTAAATATCTACCTAATATTAGTTATATTGTACTATAATAGAAATGGAGAGAGGGTGAGTTCTTAGGAGTAGAAGATCTCTCAGCTTTCTAGAAAAGGGTAAACCAGACCACTCAGAAAAAGGTCACAATTCTGTGCTGACCCGTGGTAGGATTGGGCTCATACGTAACCATTATACCTCTACCCTGGGCAAGAGAAGACCCAGCTCCCACCAAAAAAATCCCATAAACATACATAGAAATATACCCCACATAAACATGTGTATGTGCTATATAGAAATGTATGTTGAGATATATAAACATACATATGTATGTATATAAATATCCATATCAAGATCTCTCTCTCTCTCTCTCTCTCTCTCTCTCTCTCTCTCTCTCTCTCTCTCTCTCTCTCTCTCTATATATATATATATATATATATATAGATTTAGATCTATATATGTATTGATATATAGATATACAGGTACATATATGTCTGTATGCATATATAGATATCTAGAGATACATACAAGTACATATACATATGTATGCATATATATAAAAAAGATACACACATATGTATATATGTATATCTATAGATATGTAAAGATAAATAGAGATATATAATGTATAATCAATCAAGAGGGGCATCTAGATGACTTAGTGAATATAATACTGGATCTGGAGTCAGGAATATCTGAGTTTAAATCTTATCTGACGCTTACTAGCTGTGTAACTCTGGATAAATTCTTAATCTGTTTTCCTTAATCTACTGGAAGAGGAAATGGAAAACCACTCCAGTATCTTTGTCAGAAAACCCCATGGACAATATTATCCACAGGATCACAAAGAATCAGCCATGACTGAATGACGAAACATGAAGTGTTCAAATGACCTGTGTTCAAATTCTGTCTTTTTCATTTGCCAGTTAAATGGCTCTAGGAAACTGGTTTTATTTCTCTTGCCCTCAGATTCCTCATCTGTAAAACAAGAGGCTTGGAATTAATGACCTCTGAGGTTCCTAAACTGCAAAATCCTATGATCTATGAAAACAGAATAGGTGCTCAGTGTGGTTTTTAAAAAGTACTTTACTTGCTACTTATGAACAAATTAAACAATTTTCTGTATCTACTGCTAGTATTATTTTATTGAATTTGCTCATAGCTTAGAAAGAATATCATGAATTGCTATTTGGGATTTTGGATCACTCTTAACACATTTGTCATTGGAGGTTATCCAAGACTTTAAAAATGGATTTTAAATGTCTCTATTATACTCTTTATTATTAGCCAAGTATGAGATTAAAGCATAAAATTAAAAAAAAAACAGTATTCAGAAAAATAAAATAAAACCTTGTCATTGTAGTCTTTTAGTACTTCAGAACTTTCTCTTTAGGCTTCTTAAAAACAGGGGATATTTCAATAATACTCAATTTTCATTGGTATTTTCTGACACTAGAGATCAAAGAAAACTAGATATCAATTCTCTTCCCTCAATCCCCCAATCTAATCACTTTATTTTCCAGATCAGGAAATCTATTCAGAAAAGCACTGTAAATCATCCAAGATCACATCTAGCAAGAACTATAGTTTGGTTATTTAATGCATTATGTAATTGATTTGATGGAATTTTCCAAAATGAAAGAACTAATAAATGACAAAAGCATTTATAAAGAACTAATAAATCAAAAAGTATTTATTAATGTATAAAGAACAATACTAGTTGCAAGAGACCCAAACATAAAAGCAAGACAGTCACTTTTCTCAAAGTTTAAATTGTAATAGAGGGAAATAACACATATAGTAGGTTTAAGTTATTGGACAAATATATTTGTAATGAGAGTCTGGCAACAATTCAGAATATCCCCAGTGGCTTTTCTCCATCTGGATGAAGCTAGAACATCTGCTTCTGGGAGAGTCACAATGGACTAGGAGCTAGAGCCAGGTCATATCAGCTTGTGGGTTTTTCAACAGTCTGTGGAGGCATTCCCAAAAGCCTACTGGATTTGGCCTTTTATTCTTTGCTTCATCTGGTGATTTCTCACTCACAATGTCAACTAAAAGACAATGATATAAGGGGGGAAGTGGGAATCTATTATTTTCCCTTTCTAAATGAAGAGAGTTGTGACCTTATGCATTCCAAAAGATGTGTAAAGTTCATCGCCATCCAGACGTTACAGAACCAGCTGAGGTTCAAGATTCTGGGCTCCAGAGCCAGTACAATGTTGTTGTCTTGAACAATCTGTAGGAAGGACCTTTAGGGCTCCAACTAAGTAATAACTGAGACAAAGACTCATCCTGGAGAAGAATTTTTGCATACTTGGCAGAACCAATGTTCTTTAGAAAGTGAGCTATGTTAAGCATACTCTCCCCAGAGAATGAAGCAGCATATGGGAGAGTATATCTGGGAAGTATTGAGGAAAATATTTGGGCTTTGTTCCTGCTATTCAATCTTCAAAGTAAATATCTTTTTTTTTTTAAAGTTAACCGATGTGAAATGCTAACTGGGCCTATAGGACCAACCACTAAGGAAATACACAATGGGAAAACCACAAACCAATGGTTGGTAGAGAAAACAAGACCCTATAAATCCCTCAAGATGTCCTAGAACTCTGAGATATTGATATAGCCTACCAGCTCTGGAAAAATAGACTCTGTTGCACATGTTACATTTGTTTTCTAATTTTCATAGACTTTTCATTTTAATATCTTCTATTTATAAATGTAATGATAGAAGTAGGGAAAAGTATAACAAAATATTTTTTAATTAAAGAGATTTGATTAGGGAGCCCTTGATCAACTCAATGAGTTCCTCGATCAACCTTATGATACTATAGTTTGGACCACTATTTATAGGCATCTATGAAATGTGATCATGACTACTGCTGCTTTAACTAATTGGCTTTCAATGAGAGCTCTGTGTCCTGGGGTCAATAAACTCCAGGGGCTTTCTTTTGACTGCAAGAACAAATATAAAATACTCTGCTTGATATTCAAAGCTCTCATAACCCTCCTACCTTTCCCATCTTCTTTCACTTTACTCCCTAACAAGTACTCTTGGAGCCAGTGAAATCATGCTCCTGGCTGTTCCACAAACAAGACACTGCATCTGCTAGCTTCAGGAATTTTTTTTTTCTGATTGTCCCCAGTGCCTTCAGCAATCTCCCTTCTCTGCTCTACTGAACTCTCTGACTTTGTTTTTTAACAACCAAGTTTTGTTTAACAAACTAAAATTTCATCTTTTACTAGAAGCCTATACCAAGCCCTTTTAATTCTAATCCCTCTGTTGATTACCTCCTATTTATCCTATATATAGCTTTTCTGTACATATTGTTTACTACTTGTCTTTTCTAATAGATCACTAGCAACTTAAGGCAGTCTGTCTTTAGCTGTTTTTTTGTATCTCCAGCACTCAGTAGAGTGCCTGGCACATAGTGGGTGCCTAACAAGTATTGACTGATAAGATTGATTATTGGTGACTGAATATTAGGTGGATGAATTCTGCAAAGAAGTCACACTTTTTAATCACGATTAATATAAAGGGGGCTGTATTTCTGTTTGTCTTTTTGTCTCTGTCTCTGGGTGTCCCTGTGTTTGTTTCTGTCGTGTGTGTGTGTGTGTGTGTGTGTGTGTGTGTGTGTGTTTCTCTGTCTGTTTGAATGTCTGTGCATGTATGTTCTTTTTTTTTTTCCCTTCACCCTTCTTCTAGAGTGCATCAAAGCTGTGGGTGCGAAGTGTATTTCTCCTCTCAATTACTCACTGGGTAATTGTTAGGAACTTACAGAAGTATATGACAGGTCATATCTATTGCTTTTCTGGCCTGAAGGGGACATCTTGAGAATACACCTCACTTTGGACTTGAGAGAGGGCAGTTACTTCAGAAGAAATCTTAAACTCAATAAATTCAGATTTATAGAGTGCTTTGATAAGATGATCATTTCTGAATAATGAACTCTGAAGAAGGACTAAAGTTACGTAATTGGTAGCCAGGGAATGTGGACCTTGCTATTGCTTTTACACACTTATCGGGATTACTGTGAGTCTATTAGTCAGTGGTATAAGATTGTTCCCAAAATATATATAGCTTTCCAAGTAAACTGAGCTATCAAAGTGTTGATATTTCTTTACTCTGCTAACTTATTAATTTTTAAAGTTTTTTTTTAAATTTTTAAAATATATGCTTGGATATTTTTCAGCATTCACCCTTGCAAAACCTTATGTTCTAAATTCTCTCTCTCCTTCCACCCACCCCCTTCCCTTAGAGGGAAAGTAATCCAATATATATTAAATAATTACAATTCTTCTGTACATATTTCCACAATTATCATGTTGCCCAAGAAAAATCAGATCAAATAGGAAAAAATGAAAAAAGAAAACAAAAAGCAAGCAAACAAGTATTGATGTTTCTGTGAATCCTTTGCATCTACTTTTGCATAATGTATTTTCTGAGTGCTGAAATAAAAACTGTCTATAATTTATATGCCTTTAGCATCCTGATTGCTGTTCTAGGAGTTAGGTTCCCTGATACTACATTTGAGGAAACCTAAAGAAAAAGCTATATACCATGACTATATTTAGAGATTTCCCTGAAATATAACAATAAGCTATAAAGAAAAAGCTGACCTTCTCAAAGTCAGACCCCTTAGAATCAGAACCAGACTGTATGAACACAGTTTGGGAGGAACCCGGGTTAAGGGTTATATTAAAATAAGAACAGATAAAAGAAAAAAAAAAAGGATTTACTCAGGAGTACTTAATAAGATTCTGATTTTGTTTTTAAAAAGAGACAAAACAAAATGAAAGCAGAAGATAAATTATATAAATACAGACATTTTAAAATGAGGAGGTTAATTCGCTTGGATGGAGTCTGTGAGTTAATTTCACTGATGTTAAAAATAACCATGCATAGTTCTACTTTATTAATTGTGTGCCAATTAATGGCAGATGTGGAGGTGGGTTTTGAAAAACTGCAATTAATGTTATTAGAATAATTTTTACTGTCTTATATCACCCTGATGTTTGGGGCACGGTACAGAGAGATGGACAAGGTCTGTGATTTCACTAGTGTAAGCATGAAAATTTAATATTTGTTGAGTTTCTCAGAGTACTGAAAAATTAAATGATTTGCCACACATAGTCATTATGGCACTGGAACTCATTAACTTTCTCTTTCTCTCTCCTAAACCAGGCTACCTCTCAGGTATCAATAGGAGATGGAGGTTATAAATTTTCGATTGGAAATTAGTTGATCCAAGTTCAAATCTCTGCCCTACCTTTTTGTCTGGTAACCTTGCAAATTCTGATCCTTAGTTTTCTCATCTGTAAAATGGGGAAGGGGGTGTTTCAAGATGATTACCAATATCCATTCTATTTCTAAATCTTAAGATCTTATACCTATATCAACAATAGAACCCCTGTGCCAACACTGTCAGTATACAAGACATAGTTATGACATTCTGATGAGAACTCTCTAGACAGATTCATTTCAGAAATACTAAATTTGTCAAGGATATATTGGCAAGGGTGCCCAAATATAAGGGGAGGGGAGGAACAAAACTACAACACTTTTATGGGATTAAAACATATAATATGGAGTCTCTAATGATTCCCTCTACTATTCTGTATTTTCCTGGAAAAGTCTGTCCCCAAACAAAAATTAGAGGGAGCTCAAATACCATGTATGAAGCAGAAACAAATATTTCATCCTAGCTAAACTTATATTGGTGCCTGTGCCTAAGGAGAAAGGAAACTAGTAATCAAGTCAAAGCCCCTCTCTCACATATGGCCTGTGATACACTAAGCTCTGTGGATTATTATTTTTCCATTTATTAATATTGTTTGAACTTAGTTTCATGTTGCTAAAATATAAAAATATTAAATATACATATATAATGAAAATATGAAATATATAAATATAAAAAACACAAAAGCCAAAAAGCTTTCTATAGATCTCATGCTGATCTTAAGAGATATTCCAGGGAAACCAGATGATTACAAGAAATGTTTAGATTCCACCCTGTGCATTTTTGAGTACATACAAAACCCAAATATTGACTTACCTGCATCTCAAATAGCCAAAATAGAGACTATCTGCAGCCTACATGAAGTCAATTAGGTAAATGTATGTCCTTGAATGAATGCTATGTAATGTAACCTCATTGTAGAGGGCCACGGATAGTGGGGGAATTCTGGGTGAGACATAAGACCCTTCAGCACAGAGGGAACCTGCTAATAATGTCTGTTTCAGCTCCTCATCTCCCCCATGGGCTCTTGGTCTTCCTGAGAAGTCAGGAGGCAGCGACAACCTGTGTTCTAATTAAAGCAGAGTGATACTAATTGGCAAAGAGTCATTTATACACAATAGCAAGTTGTTTATGTGGTCCCCTATGTGCAGTATGCTATAATTATGTAAGGATATTAGGGTATATAAGGCTGAGAAAATTTGGGATAGATTCCATCTTTGACCATCCACATGAGTCCCATCTCTGCACTCCTCCTTCAAAGACCAAGGACTTGGGCTACTACTAAATGTAGTCAGGATATAACACCTCACAAAGAGTTGAGAGGGATGTTCTTTCCAACTCTTTCCATTAAATGACATAATCAATTTTTTTCTAAAACTATTTCAGATATTGGGACTTATTTTCATGAACAAGAGTAAAATTCAAACTAAAGAATCTTAGAAAATTCCCTGGTCAAAGGTAACAAAACAGAGAAATGACAAATATTGGAGGTACTGTGGAAAAATAGGTTCATTAATGCACTTTTGGTGGAGCTGTGAATCTGTGCAGCTAAACTAGAAAATAATTTCAAATTAGATCCTTCCCATCACTAAATCATGACTTTCAACTCAATGATATTTCAACAAGGCTTTTAAAGAGATAAAAGAAAGTAGATAAAGACTCATACCAACAAAAGAGTAATTCTTTTTGAAATAATAAAGAACTAGAAAGTAAAAGGATGCTTATCACTTAGGAAATGTTGGAACATATTTTGGTATGTAAATGTAATGGAATACTGTACAGTATTCCTGTAAGAAATGATGAATAAGTTAATTTCAAAGAAACCTGTGAAGACTTATATGGATTGATGCAGATTAAAGTTGTCAGAACCAAGAAGATAATTTTTATAATGACAAAAGCATTTTAAAGAAAAATTACTTGGAAAGAGTTGAGAATTCTGGCTGTTGTAAAGACCAGGAAAATTCTAAGGGACTAATGAGACATGATACTTACTTCTGAATATAGTGGCACTGGATCCAAATTGGAAGATGAAATATACTTTTTAGATAGAGAGAGATGGAAATGTATTTTCCTTGAATATGCAAGTGTTATTTGGTTTGTTTTTTGAGTATGTAAGGTTTTTTTTTAATAATTGGGGAAGGGAGAAAATAAATGCTTAACTGAAAAACAAAATAAATTGAAAGATTAAAAATAAAATTATAGAATATAAAAAAGTAAGTTGTCTAGGACAAATTGTTAAACCCACAAGTCACTTAAACTAAGATCTTTCTGCCTCTGAAGACAGTCTTCTATCTGCTATCCCATGGCTTCCTTTTATGGGATATATTTCTTCCATATTCTCCCATTCACTAAATAAAAGCAGGAGTTAGTACAACAAACAGGAAATAAGAGAGATTAAGATACATTCAAAAGATCCTAGATCTAGAATTCTAAGGTTCCTCAGAGGCTAGTTAGCTCAGCCTTCTCATTTTACAAGTGAGGAAACAAGGAAATTGTGATTTTTTCCAGTCCAGCCTTCTCATTTTACAAGTGAGGAAACTGAGGAGATTGTGATTTTTCTAGTCACATTGGTAGCATCAGAAGCAGGATTGAAAATCAAGATGGATGACTCTCATCATTGATTCCATACACCAAACTGCCTTTTAGAACAGTATAAACTTGGAAAGGATCTCAGAAGTCCTACTGGTAAATTTCTATTTTTTTTTCTGATGAGTAAACTGAGGTCCCAGGTGGTTTATTTGCAAATCCAAAGTTACACAGGGACTAAATGGCAGAGCTAGGACCTCTAATTCCAAATTCATCCCTCTTTTCTAAAGCCCCACACTAGGGCCTTTTCTCTAATAATTTAAACCATATGATTTCATCAGTGTGGATACTACCTCTAGAGTCTTCCTTGCTAACAAGTGGCAAAACTAAGACTTAGATCTAAGGTTTAATGTCACATCAGAAATCCAAACTCAAGAATATTAATTTTGTACCTCTAGAGAATAATGTCAGTTATTACACCAATGTGACCACATTTAAGAAAAGCACCTGATTGTGCCACCTTTCTTGATCAACCAGGGCAATTATGTGCTTTCCTCCTATCTAAAGGAAATCCTGCAAGTCATCTATGAACTCAGTATGAAATAATGGGACTCAATTTTCTTCATGGAAAGATAAAGACCTGAACCTGTCTTTCTTAATCCTCAATGAATGTTCAAATGTTAAAACTATTTTCACTTAATACAAAATGACTTTATTAGGAATAATTAAAGTAATTACCCCCAAATGGATCTACACTTCCTGCTGCTTCAGATTTTTAACTTTATTAGGGGTGTGTGTGTGTGTGTGTGTGTGTTTCCTTCTGTGCTTCCAATTCAAAGTAGCATGGGACATTTGAAAAAGGATGCTCTTAAAAACTCTTGTTGTTTAACAATTACTGTATGCTCTAAAACTAATGAATCTTGTAATGTACTTTGATGATTCTGCTTTCTAAGTTGATAAAAACTCACTTTTGGAGGCTCTCAATCTTATAGGAATAACTTCTGTCAAACAAGGGTGGCAGAGCACAAATAGCATTAAATTTGGTGGTGTGTTCTCTGTCGTGTTCTGCTACTTCTGACAAATGCCTGGGACCTGGAAGGAATTATTAACTTCTTTTAAGTCTTTTTTTTTAATTTAAGTTGGGCTGAATCTGTCTTATAGGTTTTGAGATATTTAAGACAATTTGTCTATGGACTTAGGTACACGTAAACAGGAAAAGAAAGAAAACATCAACAGATGCTATAGATAGATAGATATAGATATACACATACAATTTTAAAAAGCAAAACTAATTTTTTGTAAATTTAAAATCCAAACAAGTGAAAATGTAGCCATGACTTCACAAGGCTAAATCAGTTTCAGAGTTGAAAGAGACTTTAGAAGCTATTCACAGGACCAAAAGTTCTTCATGATAGCTTAGCAAGCCTTCCCATAGCAATCTCTAGGAAATTACTTTCCAAAGCAACCCTTAGCATTTGGGCTAGGCCTAATTATTCAAAAGTTTATTCAGATATCAGGCTTAAATTTACCTTTTTAAACCTCATTGGTCCTAGTTCTGCACTTGGGTCAAGCAAAAACAGTCCTCATCCCCCTTTCACATGATAGGTCTATAGATACTTCAAATCTTCCCAAGTCTTCTTTCAGTCAGCCCAACCATTCCACTTCCTTCAAATGATCCCCATATGACATGATCTTGGGGCCCTTCACCATGCAAGACAAATTTGCTCCTATTAGATTTTTAATAACTTTTTAATGGATGAATGAATAATTATACTATTTTAGAACTATTTACAGGTTACTCTCCTAAAGGGGTGGGTGAAGAGAAACTTGGTGAGGATGGACTGTCCATGTTCAGATACTTAGTAACTTCATAACCTTAGGCAAGTGACTTTGCCTTTCTGGATCTCAGTTTCTTCATCTGTTAAATGAAAGGGTCATTTAGACCATGAGCTCTGAGGTCCCTTGAAGCTATGATTCTGTCACTTTGTGCCCCCCAAGTTGGACTGCAGTTCTAAATTTGGTAAATGAAACAGCATATCTTGGGCAAACAATGATAGCATCTGCCTGTGAAGTCAAGAAGTAAGGAAAATGACCCCACCCATAGGCATAGGAATCAATACATGGGTGGTAGGAATGACTTATCTCCTGTTCTTTTAAACCACTTTTACCAGTGGTCTGTCTACAGGCTAAGTCTAAAGTCATCTCATTTATATTTCTAACCAAGAAATAGGGAGGGGAACAAAGCAGGAAGTATTATTACTGATTATTACAGTCAGGGACTGAGATGGATACTCTAGGCCATGTTGAAAGTAATTATTTTCACTTAAATTTACAGATTCTCATGGCAATGGTCCCTGAGTTGAAGCATATACATAACTAAAATGATAAAATCATGGGGACAAATGGGTCCAATTCTGTGTTTAATTCTCATATAAAAAGGATATATATATAAAAAAAAGATTAAAACCAACCATGACTATTTCCTCTGTAGCAGAATTCCTTATGGTCAGGGATATTTTATTTTTGTCTTTGTATTACTGGCACCTTGGATGGTATCTGTCACATAATAGTCATCCAATAAATTCTTGTGGCATTGAATGGAACTGAACTGGCTTTGTGCAGTGCCATACAGGCACTAGAGATCCAGTTTCTTGATTTGATGAAGATAATCATAAGGTCACCACAAATATTCTGGCAAAGTTATTGAGACATGCAAAATAGGATTCAGTTGATGCTACCCACTTATTAAATTCTCATCTTTTTACAAACAACTTACTCTCTTAAAAAATGTGGGTTATAACTGGTCCTAATCAAAAGCATAGGGCTCTGTTCAAGAACAATAATGAATGCTCATTTGGAGAATCTATTGCCTTGAATATTGGTTTGGAAAATGAATCCTAGAAACAGAAATCTTCAGAGATGACAACATACCTGCCAATCCCTTGTTTCCATTCAGGCCTGTCTCAGAAATTCACTCAGAATCAGAAAGAACTTCAGAGTTTCTTCTAGCTCTTCCCTTTGCATCATGTCCCATTTCCAATCAGTGCCCATTGCATATTAATTTTGACACTCGTAACATCTCTCAACTATGTCCCCTCCTCTCTACTCATGGGACAAACTAGTCCAGTCCTAGAGTACTATATTAACTTCCTGATAACCCTACCTCAGGACTTTCTCAGCACATAACTTCCACAGGGAGATTCCTAAAGCCTTGATCTGACCAGAACATTTCCGAGCTGAAGAAATGCCAGTGACTCCTGATTTGCCTCTAGGAGTAAATACAAACCCCTCTATGTGGTATTTTAAGTCCTTTTACCAGATGCATTCAGCTTACCTCTCTTGTTTTTTGCATAGTTCTCTATAAACATCACATTCTAGCCAAAACTAGCTTCTTGTTTTTATCATATATAACATAATAATCATATAACATATATAACATTTATCATATAATAACATAAGTGGAGATAATTACTTTCAACATGGCCTAGAGTATCCCATCTCCATGCAATTGTACTACTACTTCCTAGGCCTGAATGTACTTGATGCTCATCTCTGATCTTCAGAAGTTTCCTTTTCCTTAAAGGCTCAGCCAAAGTGCCACCACTTACAAGACCTCTCCTAATCTTCCCAATTACTAATAACCCTATAATAATTTTATTCTTTTTACTTATTGTGAATTTATTATCTAAGGTATCATAAATATTTTTGAGGGCAGATCTATATATTTTTTATTTATGTATCCCTGGTGCCTGGCACATAGCAGAAACATAATAATATGCTGGTTTCATATATATGAAAATATAGCATAACATAATATAATATGACATGATGTAATATAAAACAATAGACTATATTCAAATAGTGGTTTCATTTCATTGTACAGTCCTGGTTATTTCTCTGTATTATGTAAATTCTGTCTCTCCCTTTCCTGTCCAAGCTAGAAACCAGTAACTATACGGGCAAAAGTAGTCAGAGTTTTGCTCAGACAAAGCAAAAGCAAAAATAAATAATCCTAATTAAAAAAGAGAATCAGGGAAACTATATTTTACTAAAAGATACCATAGACAGTAAAGTTATATTAAAAAAGAAATTATAACAAATTTATCTTCTAAAGACCTCACTTCTTAAACATATAAATAACTATATCAAATTTATAAAAAAAAAAAATTAAGAGCCATTTTGCAACTGATAAATGGAACTGATTTAAAAAAAAACAAAATATGAACAGGCAGTTTTCAGAAGAAGAAATCAAAGCTATCTTTGATAAATAAGACTGATAAAATGTTTTAAATCACTTAGAGAAAGGCAAATTAAAACAACTCCAAGGTACCAATTTATTACTATTAAACATCATCAATGCTGGATAAGATGAGGAAAAATAGGCACATTATCGAATTGTTGGTGGAGTAGAGAACTGATTCAAATATTCTGGAAAATAATCTGGAACTGTGTCCAAAGGTCTATAAAACTTTATATATACCACAAGAGTCTAAAGAAAAAGGGAGAAAGATCTATATGTAGTAAAAATATTTTGTGGTAGCAAAGAATTAAAAATTTAGGTGATAGTCATCAATTGGGGAATAGCTGAGTGTTGGCAGATGATTGTGATGGAGTACTCTTTATTTTTATTATAGCTTTGTATTGACAGAACATATGCATGGGTATTTTTTTCAACATTGTCCCTTTGAAATCACTTCTGTTCCAACTTTTCCCTTCCTTCCCTCTACCCCCTCCCCTAGATGGCAGGCAGTCTCATACATGTTAAACATGTTAAAGTATATCTTAAATACAATATATGTATACACATCCATACAGTTCTCTTGTTGCACAAGAAAAATCAAATTCATAAAGGTAAAAATAACCTGAGAAGAAAAACAAAAATGTAAGTAGTCTACATTCATTTCCCAGTATTCCTTCTCTGGGTATAGCTGATTCTGTCCATCATTGATTAATTGGAACTGAATTGGGTCTTTTTATTGTCGAAGATATCCACTTCCATCAGAATACATCCTCATACAATATTGTTGTTGAAGTGTATAATGATCTTCTGGTTCTGCTCATTTCACTCAGCATCAGCTCATGTAAGTCTCTCCAAGTCTCTCTGTATTCATCTTGCTGGTCATTTCTACAGAACAATAATATTCTATAACATTCACATACCACAATTTACCCAACCATTCTCCAATTGATGGGCATCTATTCAATTTCCATTTTCTAGGGCTGCCACAAACATTTTGGCATATGCAGGTCCCTTGCCCTTCTTTAAGATCTCTTTGGGATATAGGCCTAACAGAAACACTGCTGAATCAAAGGGTATGCACAGTTTGATAACTTTTGGGGCATAGTTCCAAATTGTTCTCCAGCATGGTTGGATTCATTCACAACTCCACCAACAATGTATCAATGTCCCAGTTTTCCCGCATCCCCTCCAACATTCATCTTATTTTTTCTTCTCATCTTAGCCAATCTTACAATCAAAGTTGTCTTAATTTGCATTTCTCTTAATTTGCATTTCTCTAATCAATAGTGATTTGGAACACCCTTTCATATGAGTAGAAATAGCTTCAATTTTATCATCTGAAAATTGTCTATTCATGTGACGGAGTACCCCTGAGCTATAAGAAATGGCAAGGGGGTAGTTTCAGAAAAAAAAAAAAAAACACATACACAATAAGACCTATATGAGCTGATGCAAAGTAAAGTGAGAAGCAGATCATTGTGCATAATAATGTTGTAAGAATGATCAATTATGAAAGACTTGACTATTTTTTTTATTATATTATATATGATTTTTTTTATAAAAGATACAGTATCCCCTCTCCAGCAGCATGGGAATATTAGGTATGGTTCATTTCTAGGCTACATAGATGTAGGCAAAAAACTATCAGCTCCTATAGAAGCACTCAAGTCAACAATACATATCAGATAAAGAACAGTCATTATTTCATCACTCAAATGGAATGGAGGAGGGACTACAAAGGCCTCACAAGAGCCTATAATTATACAAGCCACTCATATTTCCTCAAATATGGAGGTGATGGCATCTCTGGGTAGAAATGTCCTTGATGTCAGCCAGTCTTATTTCAGATGCCCTCACTAGTAGGCAATATTTTTCGAGGCCAGTCTGTTAAGTCTCACCATTCCCTCAACAGCTACGTATGGATTCTACTGGGTTTCTTTCTCCCCACACTAATACCATTTTCATATGGCAAATAACATAAGCTGCTTCAAAGCATGGATTTTCATTTTTGTGTTTGAATCTAAGATACTTAGTATATTTTCTAATATGTCATATACTAGACACAGCAAATAGTTGATTTGGACTGAGTTATTATCCACATATATTACAATATTTTGAGGGAAAATATTGATCTAAGCATTGGGCTGCTGCTAATCACTCTCTATCTAGAGCTCTCCAACAGAATGGCATCTTTGCCTCCCAGAAACCTGCTACATCTAAATCAGAGTCCCTCTTTAATCAGCAGTACAGAATACAAAAGAAGTTCATATGTTCAACAAAGAGCTGCAAGTTGAATATATGACCCAGCACTTACTAAAGGTTTACTTAAGAAATCTACATTTTAAGACAGTTTAAGGGATATGTTAACTATTCCTTCCTTTAGATTCTCCAAGTCCTAGACTATATTGAGATACATCATTGACCAATTATAATTCCAAAGGGCTCTCCTGCCAGAGAAGAAAAGGGCTTAGAGTGCAAAATGAGACATGTTTAAGACATGGCCATTGGGATTTGTTTTCCTATAACTCTGCACTATTTTTTTTTCCAACAGGAAGGAGGGAAAACTAATGCTTATCAATTTTTTAAAGGGCAGCTAAGTAGCAAAGTAGATAGAGTACTGAGGCTGAAGTCAGAAAGACCAGAGTTCAAATCTAGCATAGACACTGTGTAGACCTGAGGAAGTCATTTTCTTCATCTATAAAATGAGACAGAGAAGGAAATGGCAATCCACTCCACAATCTTTGCCGAGAAAATGCAAATATGGTCATGAAGACTTGGACACAATTCAAACAACTGAATGACAACAATGACAATTTTTAATCCTGAATAAAACAATTTAAAAAACAGATCATTGTAAACCAATGTGCTTGGGTCATGTTATATCAGCTCCCCCTAGAAATGCTTTTTTGGGGTATAAGATTGAATATTGCTCTCAGTACTGATAGTATAAGAAACATCCCAAGATAAGATTTCTATAATGTTTGGGAAACAGGATATCACCTATTGTATAGCCTATTATTTTTATATTAAGTGCTGATAGATGAGGAAACTTTTAGAACTCAGTGCCAGACAAAATATCCACTCCCCAGATGGATTTTTCTGTTGTCTTTTTTTAAACAAGAACTATATAAGCCAGTGCATTTCCCTTTTTCAAATTTGCTGTCAAGAAATGCAATCCAATTCAATGTTGTGTTATAGCAATTAGCTAGTGACAGCTCTTTCTTTGGTCTCTAGCTAGCTTCTATTTGTGCATATGTGGATATGTAACTGTGTAACTGTCCAGTTTTATATTGTGTTTCATTTTGTAAGCTGTTTTGAATCATTTTTGAAAGTTGGCATATATGTCTGAAACTGAGCTATCACAGAGTGGGATCACTGATTTCCTTGAATGTTTCTTGAAAATATTTTGAAACTTTTCATTTTCTACCAAAATCAGCATGTGGTCATTCTTGGAGCAGGAACGGAGAGCGGTGGAAGCTTCATAATGAAAAATATTGGGTTCTGCCATCACTCTCCCTTTGCTGATTCATAATTATGATTCATATCAATTCTCAATTACTTGCTGACACAATCATTTAAAGGAGATCACTTTAAGTAGAAAGTGCTTCAGTGATAGTCAGAGGACTTGGGCTTGAATCTAACTTCCTATATATGAGAATGGCCTAATCATTTAATCTACAAAAGTATCCGTTTCATCAACTAAATGGAGAAGAGGGGTACACTGGATGACCTGAATGTCTCTGTTTTCTAAATCCTGAATAATCCCTAAAATCTCAGATCTCTCCATTCTCAATTGTGGTTGCTTACAAAACAACTTTATACCATCAAATATCTTAAAGGCAGCGGGGGAAGCCAGATTCTTTAACTTTTTTCCTTCTCAGCAGACTCTTTAGGCACATAAATTAAATATTATGCTAAGTAACATTAAACAATTAGAAACCAAAAACAGATGCAAATATGATTTATATGTATATTGCAAGGGGGAAAAGAGAAAGAAAGATTAGGGAGTTATTTATTATTTTGGATTATTCCAGACTTGTTCCCTTTTATTAGCAGTCTTGATTAAAAAAAAATAAAAACAACAATAACAAAAATTGAGAGACATCTTGAACAGATTGAAGTGTAAGACTCAGGATAACTGGATTTGAATCTTGTCTCTCATTAACTAGCTGTATGACCTACTCAAGTCTAAGCTTTCAATAGACTATGAATCTCAGATAAGAGAATTGTTTCTCAAATAATAGGCCAGGCATTCTAACAGCTATTTAAGGGATATGAAGCCCAAAGTAGAAATTTTGAAGAAATTAAAAAAGGATTTATAGCTTCTGTTATAAGGAGAGTCTCTTGTGTCCTGGATAATACACTCCATATTGATATTACAGGGACCAAAAATGAAAGAGATTCTGCCCTTAGGGAGTTTATGTTCTACTGGGAGATATCACATATAAAGAGACAAATATAAAGAGAGAAACCTGGAGAAAGAGAGATGGAGGGAGGAGGGAGAGAGGGGAAAGTGAGACAAAGAGATAAAGTGATAGAAACAGACAGAAAATGAAAGGAAGGAAGGAGGGAAAGAGGGAGGGAAGGAGGGAAGAAGGGAAGTAGAGAGGGAGAGCAGACAGAGACAGACCCAGAGATTGAAAATGAGAGAGAGAGAGATGAAGACTGAGACAAAAAACAGAAAGAAAAGAACAACAAAAAGGAGGAGGGAGGAAGAGAAAAGAGGAAAAGGAGAAGAAGGAAGAGGTGAGAGGGTGAGATAAAGAGATAAAGATAGAGACTGAAGCAGACAAAAACAGAATGGAGAAAAAAAGAGGAAAGAGACAGAGGAGGAAGGAAGGAAGGTAAAATAAAACTGAGACAGTGACTGAAAGAGAATAGAGGGAGGAGGAGGAGAAAGAAGAAGGGGAGGAAAGTAAAGAGTGAGATAATAAGAAAGATTTGGTGAGACTGAAGCAGACAAAGACAGAGAATGGAGAAAAGGAGAGAAAGAAGAGAGAGAGGAAGGAGAGAAAGTAAGATAGAGAAATATAAACAGACAGACAGACAAAAGCAGACAGGTACAGAGAATGGAGAGACAGAGAAAGATGAGCCCAAGTTCTATTGAATTTAGTTTCAGAAAGGCCCAGTTTCAAATTTGACCTCAGATTCTTACTAGCTGTATGCTCTTGGGTGAGTCACTTAACCTGTGTTTGCCTCTACTTCCTTATCTGTAAAATGGAGGTGCTAATGTTAGCTACCTCCCAGGATTGTTGTGAGAATCAAATGAGATGATCATTCCAAAGTGCCTAGCATGATGCCTGGCACATAGTGGATGCTATTTAAATGTGAATAATCATCATTTTGTCTGATACTCCCTGTCTATGTGGCTATGAGTAGCTCATGAGTCTCAAAATCATCCTCAGTAAATTGAAGGAGTGAGATTCTAAATTCCCTTCTGGATTTCAAGTGATGATCCAAAGAACTAGGGAGATTAAGAAAGGCTTCCTAGAGGAGGTGACCCCTGAAAAAAACCTGAGAAAAAGCCCAGAAGTCAAAGAGGTAAAGTAGAGGAGTAAGTGTACTCCAAGAATTGTTGTTCATGGAAATCAAGACTGAACATTGTATAAGTGGAACAGCCATGATAGCACTTGAGCAACAACCTAGGAGGTGTAAAGGGAAATCATTTGAAGTTAATCTGGAAAGGCTGGGAGGAGTCATGTTTTAACAGGCTTCAAATGCCAAAGTGGAGAGATGGATGTTGTCCAGGAGACAAGAGGGAGCCACCAAAGATTCTTGAACAAAAGAGCAACATGATGAGACCTTAGATGGTTATTTTGGCAGCAGAATGAGGCAAGGACTGGGGACTGGGAACAGGGGCTTTGACAATTTTACTGCTATGTCTACTGCCTCAATTACCTTAGAATGTCATCACCTAGAAGTTAACAAAGACAAAACAAGGGAAATGAATTTCTTTTTTGAAATTTCTAGATGATAGAAGATGGAGTAGGGGAAAGGAAGATACATTTGTAGCTTAGTTCTATGTTTGTCAGAGCCTATTAAGAAAGATTAACAATGGCACTTGGTTTAATGTAATTTAGTTGATATTTTCAGGAATCCTTTGGTTAAGCTCCAAAAGATAATTTATTTTAAGGAGAAAAAAAAACCTACAACAACAATAAAGAAAAATAACCCTCTCACCTCAAAGACACACAGAATGACAAAAAGATAGTGCAAAATCATTTTTAAAACCTATGGAAACACATTTTATCTCCAACAAAAGAAATAATATAATTATAACTCTATTTGCTGTAACACTTTCCAGGTTATCAAGTCCCAACCCCACAATGAAGATTATTTTTCCAAAGCTAATAATACAGGGCTATCTTCCTTATTGAGTTGTTGCTTATGGATCCTAGATTTAGAGCCGAGCCAGACCTTAGAGACTACATATTTCAAGCACCTTTACCACCCACTTGCTCAGATAACCAAGGGACCACCTATGGTTAAATGAGTTTCCCAAGAACACACAGGTAGAAAACTTTAGAACCAGAATTTGAATTCAGATCACCTGACTCCAAAACTAGTACTTTTGTCACTATATCAGCAGGGATGAACTTAGATAATATTCATCCCTTGATAAACTTCTGAGTACAGAACAAATGAGCTCTAATTATTATTTTCGCTGTTTTACAAAGAGGGAAATTAAAGTTCAGAAGAGTTAAATGGCTTGTCATAGTGGATCCCCAATCTGGAAAGTTTTGGGGGCTGAGACATAATCCATGTCCAAGTTCAGTAGCCTTACTATTAAAATCTGAACAATTACATTAATAGATAGGTAGTAGGTAGAGAGATAGTAATGGTACATGCTTTACATATATATATATATCTCACAATATGTGGTATATGTTATTACATATATGATATATATACACATGTATAGATATCTATAAATATATATGTTCATATAGATACATATGGGTATGCATACATATATACTAGTATGTTTATATGAAAATACAGGCAAGCTTATACATATGTGCATTGTGTGTCATATATACATATATGGGCTTATGCATCTATATATACACATGTGATCATTTTATTGGTATAGAGAATCTCAATGAGGAAACTATCTCAATCAATGTAAGAGCACCTGGCATTTTTAAGAGAAATTTTGTTGTTCAGTTGTTTTCAATCGTGTCAGACTCTCTGTGATCTCATTTGGGGTTTTCTTGGCAGAGTGGTTTGCCATGTCTTTCTTCAGCTCATTTTGCAGATTAGGAAGCTGAGGCAAACCGAGTTAAGTGACTTGCCCAGGGTCACACAGCTAAGTAAGAGTTTGAATCTAAGATTCATCTTCCTAATTCCACACTAGGTACTCTATCCTCTGTGCCACCAAGCTTCCCTATTTTTTTTTTTTTAGAGAATTACCTGTATGTATCTCCTACATACAACTAAGAAATTGGAAAGAAAAATATATTTTGACTAAAGTTCAAGTTATGACCTTAAATGTTTCCTTTCAGCTTTAAACCTGAAACAATGCTGTATATTTCTTTCTTAGTTCTGTCCTTAAGTAGACTAGATGATAATTGCTGGAATTTTTTTGTCTATAGCTCAAGCAGATAAAACTCTGTTATCAGATTTTTAAAGATGTCTTTCATGGGTATTTACTCACTCGCTCCCAATCAGTACTGCCATTATTTCTCATATTTATTTCCAAGGGTTTATGTTAATTTTCCAGTGGAGAGAGGGAGTAGGAAGGGAATAAGATATTTGTGTGAATGAAATAGGTGCAGTTGCTTATGCTTTTTCCATGGGACCAGATAATCAGATCCATAGCTGGTGCTTAAGATATTCACAGATTAGGGCTGAGTTGGGCTTAGAAACAGCAAGAAAAGGCAAACAGTATGGTAGAATGGAAAGAAAATTTGATTTGAAGGCAGAAAAGTTATATTTAAATTCATCCACTATCACTTACTATTTTTATGATTCTGGATAAGGCATTTAAAGTCACTTGACCCCTGGTTCTTCATCTGAAAAACAAGGATATTTAGTTCAAAATCTGTGACCCTATGATTTCAGATCTTGAAGTTCAAGATCTGAAATTATTGGGGCATACATAGCAGGTGTGGGGTTCTGTGTATATGAATGTTTTAAGAATATGATATTTTTAAAAGTTGAAAAGTCCCAAGTTGATGCTGAGGAATTCCCAAAACTGTAATAGAGATTTTCATCATGCTCTTAGGTGAGCTAAAAGGTAGATCACTGAACTAGGAGTCAGGAAAATGTAGGTTTAAAACTTATCTCTGACATTCAATATGATCCTATGGATAAATCACTTCAGATCTGTGTCTCAATTGCCTCACATGGGAAATTCAATCAACAATACCCAGAGTGTCTGCATCACTGAGTTGTGTGGATTTTTGTTGTTGACCTCATTTGGGGGTTTTCCTGGCAAAGACACTGACAGGGTTTGCCATTTTTTTTCAGCCCATTTTACAGATGAAAATCTAAGGCAAACAGAGTAAAATGACTTGCTCAGCTCATCTCTGAAGCCAGATTTGAACTCAGGTTCTTCAATTCCAGGGCTATTTTATCTATTCGGCCACCTACCTGCCTTTGTGTAGGTTATTTCACTTTAATTACATTGCCATATTTCAAATGCCATATAAACTTTGGCTTTTTGCCTTTCTTTGTATCCCCAACTTAGCAAAGTGCTTAGCACAGAAATAGACACTTAGTAATCACTTATGAATTTGACTTGGGACAAGATCATTGAATATGAAAATGAGCCATAAAAATGCTTTATCTCCACTCATAAAAACTGTTAACAGGCCTGGTCAGAATACTATAATGGATGGAGAAATTTTTAAAAAAAGATGAAATTTCTGAATTATATTTAAAGTATTATTATTGAGATCACCAAAAAATAATAATTTGTACATGAGGCAAAAATAATAGACAAGAGAATCATTAATTTTTAGCACATAAAGGAAAGTCTCAGTATTTCTTAAATACTAATGTCAGAAAGGCTTCCCCAACCCACACAACTCCCAGTATTCTCATACTTTAATCATATTATTTTTATCAGTTTATTTAATAGTTGTAACCACCAATAGAAGGTAAATTCCTTGAGAGAAGAGAGATTTTTTTGTTTTATCTTCATATTTCCAAAGTTTGGCATATAGTCAACACTTAATAAATGTTTCTTGGGGATAATTGGATTCAATTGAATTATAAATTAAATAATAAATCCAACAAAAAGAATCAAACCAAAAATGAGGAATCAAACCATGAATAAAGCCTTACATTCCAAACAACTGGTATGCTCTTCAGCTGCTAACACTTCCCTTTCCCAATTACTTTTTGTCTATCTTTCATGTACCTTTAACACAACTGGTTATTTACATGTTTTTCCCACTACTGGAATAAATACTCCTTGAGGGCAACAACTGGTTTGGGTTTTTCCCCCTTTCTTTTCTTTGTATCTCAATTGCTTAGCAATAGTCCCTCACATATAGTAAATACTCAATGCTTGTTGACTGGATAATTCTTTTTAAAAGAGTTTTTAAAAATCAAGAAAATAATAATGGTAGCATTTTGTGTATTGCATAAACCCTATTTGATCTCTGTCTCTATACTTGCATGATGCTGTCACTATTATTTATATATAAAATCATAGTCTGTGTGCTGCTTTTATTCCACCCACTTTGCTCTGCATCACTTCTTGTAAGTCTGACCATATTTCTTGGTATTCTTCATATCTGTCATTTTTATGGTGCCATAATATTCCATTATATTGATACACCACAATTTATTTAGCCATTGCCCAATCATTGGACATATGGGCTCCTTCCAGTTTTTTGCTATAACAAATGAAGCCACAACAACTGTTTTTGTTCATATAGGCTTTTTAATCCCATCTCATAATACCCTTTGGCTATAAGTCTTACTAGTGGGATCTCTGAGTTAAAAGATATGATCAGTCTTGAGCTATAATTGTCTAACACTAGACTGCCCTCCAAAAAAATTGTATCAACTTATGATTTCACTAACAAAACAATAGAATATATACCCCTTTATGCTTCCAACAATGAATTTTATCATTTTAAACTATTTTTGTCAATAACACTGGTAATATATCCCAAAGTCATTTTCATTTTCCAAGTAGATAGTTGGACAAATTTTAAGGGATTACTACCGCTTCTTCTCCACTGCTTCTCCTCTTCCTCCTCTTCTTATTCCTACTCCTATTATTACCACCACTATTACTACAGCTACTAAAATAATACTAACAATAATAGTAATAATGGCTAGCATTTATAGAGAGTTTAAAGATTTTAAAAATCCTTTATAAATGTTATCTCATTTGATCCTCACCACAATCCTGTGAGTGAGATGTTAGTATTGTCCCTATTTTACAATTGAAGAAATTGAGACAAACAGTGGTTACATGACTTAGCTGAACCTGAAGGAATTTTGATGACTTGCACAGGGTCACACAGCTAATAAATATCAGAGGCAGTCTTCCAGACCCCAAGACTAGAACTCTATAGAAATTAAAAAATATATATATTCAGAGATTTGATTGATTCCAGCTCACAGCTATAAGAAATACTCATTATAATGTCCTGAAAAGTGGTCATCCAGCCTCAACTTGAAAACTTCCAAAGAAGATAAACTCCCCACTTCTCAAGGCAGTCATTTCCCTTTATATAACTCCCACTGATAAAATTATTTTCCTGACATCAAAACTAAATTTAACTCTATAACTTCTACTCTGTTTGCTTCAGTTTTCTCATCTATAAAATGAGCTGAAGAAGGAAATATCTAGCCAGCATTTTTTGCCAAGAAAATCCCAAATGGTGTCACAAAGAGTCAGACATGATTGAAAAATGATTGAACAATAATAACTACCAGTCAATACCACTAATTATGTCCCCCACAGTCAAGAACAAATCTATCATCTCCTTTTTATAACAGTCTTTCATATACTTAAAGATAGCTACTGTGTTAGCCAATTCATCTCCTCTTATACATAAAACATCCTCATTTCGTTCAACTGATCTTCAAACAACTTGAACAACACGCTCCATATGTTCAACAATTGTGTACTGTTCAGATCAAATCCCCTTCCCCTCTGTCACTGTTTGCAAATAGAGCTTAGAACAAAAAATGGAAGAGGCAAGAAATATACCTTTCTCTAGTGAATATTTGATTTCAGGATTTTAATTATTATAAAGATAAGGACAAATAGACATCATCATTAATTCCACAAATTCTAACATTCATAGTCCATAATTAACAATGACAACCAAAAACAAATTCAGGGAGACCATCATCTAAAATACACACACACACACACACACACACAAAAAAAATGCTGCTAAAATTAGCTCATGTTTTCAACTTCATTCCCTCATGAACTAAAAATATAATTTACCTCCTGTGTCCTTCACAGCTCAGGGAAATAAAAGAATGCATTGTCTAGAGAAATTGTAGGGGGAAGGATTTCACAAAGGAAATTTCTGAATAAACTTGGGCTACCTTGAAAAAGTATTGAAACTTTTGTATACACTCTTGTCAAAAAATAAAAATAACCAGCCACCCCATCAATAAGGTTTGGAGAAATACTGCTGATTGATGCCAGAACTCAATGCATTTCTCATCAACATTTTATCAGTGCAGATGATCAGTTTAAATAAAATTTACTTCAGTTGACAAAATAGAGTTAAGAGTGCTCCCAAATAATGTTAGAATATTTCAAAATTAATTTCACTGGAGAGGAACTGGGTACTGTTCACATCGATTTAGCATTCAAGGATTCTGATTTAAGGGCTGATGAGTTGGGAAATAACTGCATTGTTATGACGGTACCTCAGTTTTAAAGGATTTTTGTTACATTGGCTCGGTTACCAGCTCCACCTATAGAAATTGCAACATCCCTAAGTTTACTGTTTTAAATGATAACTAAAAATCTTCATCAATTGGTGACTATCTCTCAAGAGAATGAAGAGAGTCTCTCTGTGTCAGGTGTGTTAGGCATGCAATGATAGGCTTCCAGTATAGCGTGAGGTAATATCTAAAGTCTCTACAACTCATTAGGACACAGCAGAGTTCATAAGCTACTGATTTGTTTCAAGCTACCGATGTTTTCTATGTCAGAGCAAGCATCAGAGGAATACTTTAGAGGAAGAGGAGGCAAAAATGACTGCATGATAAGATCTCTCTTATCTCCAACTCTCTTATGTTTTGGTTGAGGAATGAAGTGACTTTTCCAACATCTGCAATAAGTTGTAGAACTGGGATTCAAACTTAAATTCAGCATGTTTCCTACGCTACTATGGTCAAAAGGCAATCAGAATTAATTTGGGTAGTGGAGAATCAGGGATACAGTGTTTCACTGATTCCTCAGCATTGAAGTTTGGGGGGTTCATATTATTGGTATGCTCATCTACTTTTCTTTATATACTAATAGTAGCATTGATATATTTTTTTAAGGTTTGCAAAATATTTCATGGTATTCCTCTTAGCAAATTCTTTGTGAACTAAATCCTAGTATTTTTGTCATTCTACAAATGAGGAAACTGAATCTGAGAGATCAACTGACTTACTCTACATCATACAGCTATTAAGAGTCTGAGGGAGGATTTGAATCAGATCTCTTTGACTGCAAGTTTGATGACCTATCCACTATGGAATGGTATTTCAAAGTGAAACTATGGACCAAGGTTATCCATTAACTATCCATCATTTAGTATACTACATATCTATGCCAACAAGTTAGTTCTTACCTCAAGTCTTGTTTATTAAGGAAACTACTAGTATCTCCTATTAATATACCAAATTCATACTATACTAATTCATACTTGATTTAAAATATGTTAAATTATACTTCTATTTATTCTTCTGTTTCCATTACTAATTTTCATACATTTGTTTCTAATTTTGAGAGTCCCCGATTAGTGTCAAAACATCGAGATGATGCAGAGTGCTGCAGCAAACTGGTCCCCAGGACCTAATGCCTTGTCTGATTCTCCACAGACTCAAAAGGGCTGCCATTTTTTGCCAGAAGAACTCCTTCCCAAGATTCTTTTCTGTAAGAATACCTGAAGAAAGGAGCCATTGTTCAAAAGTTCAAAAGTGCATTAAAGGCTCCAGTAAGGAAACATTACTGGCATAAAGAAGAAGAATACAATAAAATCACAGATTTAGAGCTAGAAGGATTCTTGGAGAACATTTAGTTCAGTCTTGGACTAAATGGCCCCTTTGCCAGGAAGAAATCTGTCATGGCCCCACGCCGTACCAACGAAAAACTCAGCTTCACTGTAAATTAGGGATACAATGGAGATGGAGACAATAGTGGTTGGGCCACAGGTCATTTGGCAGCAAGCTATTTAATAGTCATGATCTCTGCTTCAAGTCACACAGGCAGTTTTCAATAATCAGGATTTTAATCTAGTACCTCTGACTTTTAAACCAGAAGTATAGCCATAGTCTGAGTGACTAAGGTAAGATTTGAACTCAGATCTTTCTATCTCCAAGTCTGGTGCTATTTCTACTAGAACACAAATACACCTGTTGCACTTAGGTACCATCCACTGAAGGAAAGTCAAAGAGTGTGGCAGGAGGGTCAGGAATTGTGGTGAATCATGAGTTACATTGCATGAGAATATAGAAAGGCAGAAAGGAGGCTGGCAGCAGAGGTGGCATTTGCCTAATGCCTTTCCCCTGCGTTACCATTTTAAGGTGTGGGTGGATGTTCACAGGTATTTGTCTCAGGCAGAGTTTGTGACTTGACTGCTCCCACACACCATCCACCCAGAGCCCAGCAAGCGATGCAGGAAAGCTCTGAGATCAGCTTTTGTTGAAGACTTTCTGTCTAAATAATCCCACAAATGAGAGATTTCTACCGTATCCTGTGCCCGAGAGAATGAAGTTGGCAGGGGGAATTGGGGCACTTGATAGGCATTAGCCCTTCCTTTGAACTAAAAACCAAGCCACTCTGTAGGAAAATTTGTGTCAGCAGAGGTAGGTTCCATTCATCTGTACACTTACATATTTTGAAAATAATGACTTAATCTGTATAGAACTTTACAATGTTTTACCCCATCAGATCTTCTTAATGGCTCTAAGAGGAAGTGGTTGAGGGGGAAGAACATCGCACTCAGAGTCAGGAAAAGTTGGGTTCAAATCCTACCTCAGACACTGTGGGGAATATGTTTGGAAATGATGCTTCTACATATAAAACTGGTTGCTCTGTTGCCAGGGAAAGAGTCTTAAAGCTTTAAGTTAACTCTCAGTATAAACAAGAAAACTAAAATTTCCTGAACTGGGCTAATCAAACCCCATTGTTAAGTGGGTTTGTAAGTTTAACACTTGTGAATAAACTGGGTTAAAATAAGGAGAAGAAGGTGCCAAAATGTGAGGGTGTAGATTCATGAGGCAGGAGTAAGCCCTGTGGTACCCAACCAATGAGGAAATAGGGGAAGGAAACGCAAATCAAGAATAGGAAATAGATTTTATTTGTCTTAGCCAGGCACACAATAAAGGTGCTTTCTGTGGTTTTGTGGAGTTCTTGATAAGAACTTGTTTCTTATAGACACTAATGACCTGTGTGGTCAAGGGAGAATTATAGTATCATTGATTTAGAGCTGATCTTAAAGACCGTCTCATTTAACTCCCTCACTTACAGATAAAGAAACTGAGGCCCAAAGAAATTCATTAACTTGCCTAAAATCACATAAGTGGTGAGCTACAAAGGTAAAATGATAATCCAATTCCACTTCCTTTTAATAGAGGGTTATTTGTACCACATCATCCTGTCTTTCAGGTCACTGAGCTTTCTGACCCAAAAATGGAGAGAGTAACCCCTATCATTCCTGCCTCACTGGATTTCTGTGAGAACCAATTAATGTATATAAAGTGCTATGCTAATCCTAGTTATTATTGGAAAACATAAATAATTGTTTCCCAAATACAGTGAGTTTTTTCTATTGCCCCGCAAGATTATACTTATACACATATGTAAAGATATGTGTATCTTTACATGTAGACATATATCGCCATATATGTAGACATATATTAGCATAAAGTCATGGCCCAGCTGCTTCTGAGAGAGAAAGCAACAATGGTGGCAATGATCTCTGCTGCACTGCAATCTGACCTGTGAGCATGACTGGGGTGTTGTTGCCTCTGTCTCCATTACATTGATGATCTTAGGTGAAGGAGTCTCTCATAAGGATGTGACTTCATACATTTCAGGTTCAATGACTGGGACCCATGAAAGATTTCAGTCTGATGAAGGAGCCAAGTCCCAGGGTACCAATTTGACTTAACAGAGAAGTAGATCAAAGGCAGGCAAGATGGAGGGCAGAAACTTTATCCATTGACTATATTAGCATTAGAAAGGGAACTTTATGAAGCAAGTGCTTTGCAGAAAAAACTCTAAATTGAGCTCCCTTTTCCCGGGAACAAACATTGTATAACAGAGTGCAATACTTTATTTCAATTCCAATAGACATGATGGAGAGAGCCATCTGAATCCAAAAAGAGACTCTGGGGACTGAATGTGGATCATAACATAGTATTTCACCTTTTTTGTTGTTGTTTGCTTGCTTTTTGTTTTCTTTCTCATTTTTTTTTTCTTTTTAATCTGATTTTTCTTGTGTAGCATAATTGTAAAAACATGTATAGAGGACTTGCACATTTTAACATGTATTGGATTACTTGCTATCTGGGGGAGGGGTTGGGAGAAAGGAGGGGAAATTGGAACACAAAGTTTTACAAGGATAAATGTTGAAAACTAGCTTTGCATATATTTTGAAAATAAAAGGCTATTAAAGAAACTTACTACAATTTTAAAAAGAAAGTAAAAAACTATTATTACAAAAATGATATGATCTCATTTAATACAACAAACCTAGGAAGTAGTTGCTATTGTTATTTCCATTTTGTAGATGAGGAAACTGAGGAAGACTCTGTGCCTAGAATCACATAGTAGTTAGGATCTGAGGCCAGTTTTGAACTGAATTCCGGGTCCAGTCCTCTATCTACTGAACCTTTTAGGTGCCTCTAAATGATAATTGAATGTTAATCATTGGTGGGGTAGCTGGTGGTATATAATGGAAAGAATATATAAGAATGAGGTACATATCTCTGCGTTTAGAATCATAAGACCATAATTTGAGATTTGGAAAGGACTTTAGATGTCATCTGATCCACCCCATCCCCACTTTATGGAAAACCTTTCTGGATCTGTTTTCTTAAGTGACTTGCCCAAGATTATACAGCTAGCAAGAAGCAGATAGGGACTGCAGCTCAGGTTTCATGACTCCTGCTTTAGTGCTCTACTTCCCATACCATGAATACAGTTGTCATATTGTTCATAACCTTCACTCTTGACATATGACTGGTCTGCTTACCATTTTTGTGCACCTATATTGACTGAATGAATGAAGTCCCTTGGAAATAAGCTCAACTTTGCTGATGTCAAGTCATTTGCTGTCATGTCCGACTCTTCATGATTCAATTTGAGATTTTCTTGGCAAAGATACTGAACTAATTTGCTATTTCCTTTTCCAGAGCCTACCAAAAATTACTGTGTGTTTGGTCATAACCATTTAAGTTTATTCCAAATTTTAAAAAGGGATTCAAACCAAAAATTAAGAGTGAAGGGGAATACTGCCTACTTACAGGCATCAAGATAAATAATACCACATTGTCACAAAATTTTTTTTAAATTACCAATGATGATAGTGATGATGATGATGATGATAACCAAGATACTCTCAGAAGACAAGAAACCAAGGAAGTGGCAAAAATATAGCCTCAAATGCCAATATACAGCAAGCAAGGAGGGAAATCTAGAAATCCTGGTGAATAGAGGCAAACTTGATAGGATGAAGACTTATGATCGAGGAAAATAGGCCCCATTAAAGAGAAATGGGACAGGTGAAATGGGGCAGTCATATTTTATTATAAGAAGCTAAACTTCCATGAGGAAATCCATAAACCTGAGGTAAGGGAATTGAGTAAAGATAATGGAGTCAGAAAGAAAAGTGATGTCATCACAGTAAGCAATAGGCTACCTGGATAGATAAACAAAGAAATGGAAGACTTGGGAAACATAATAAGTATGCCATAAGGCAATGATGTAGTAATGGTTCAGAACTTCAATTAACCAGACCTGCTGGTTCACTTTTCTCTGTGTCTGTCTCTGTTTCTGTGTCTTATGTGTTTCTGTCTCTTTGTCTCTCTCACTTTCTCTCTCTCCTTTTTTGTCTCTCTGCTTGTCTGTCTTTGTGTCTCTCTATCTCTGTTTCTCTTTCTGTCTCCATCTCCATCTCTCTGTCTCTTCATCTCCATCCTCATCCCCTCCCCGTCTCTATCTCCTTCTCCATCTCTGTCTCCATCTCCAACTCCATCTTCATCTCTCTCTATCTCTTCCTCTTCCTTTCCTTTTTCCCCTCCCTCTATCCCTTCTCTAGAGAAACTAATGATATGTTGACTTGCTTCAGTGATGATTTAATCCTTTAAAGAAATCAATGAAAGAACTAATTTTACCAACAATGAGAAAGTGATTCCCTGATAGCATGAATAAGTAATTCCATAATCTTAATATCTGTAATGAGGGGAATGGGAACTAGGACTAGTATGACTTGGATAGATTAAGGAGAAAAGATTTTAAAGATTTTAGACAAAAAATGGCTTGGATTTCCTTGGGTCATAATTCTATTTGGGTAGTTAGGAGAAATGGAAAGCTCTCAAGACTGGGATTCTGAAAAGACACAGAAATAATGCAAGGAGAAAATGAGGAGTTGTTTAAAGAAATGAATGAAAATATACTGGAAATATATCAACCAACTCAGATTTTTAAAAGACATTTACAGAAGATCAGAGCAAGGTCTGGTAACAGAGAAGCAATAGAAAACCGTAGAGTAATCCTGTAAAATAATGCGAGGAGAGCTGAGATTCAGAAAAACTGAGGTCAACAAAAAGAGGGAGATTTTTCAACTTATATTAGAGTTAGTTGAAAGGAAGGATTATGACCAAAGAATGAACTAGACATTGCTCAAAATGCATGGAACACTGGAAATGACAGAATGGCAGAATGACTCCAACCTTACTTTTGAGGGCATTAGGTGTTGAGGTGGATAAAAATTGGATATGGGCTCAGAAAGTTTTAATAATAACTCAGATTCTCAATGTGTCTCTAGTCGAGTCATCTAATTTACTTTAGCTTTATTTTTTTCATTTGTAAAATGGTAATAATAATAACATGTACATAAGAGTTGTTGTGAGGATCCAAGAAAATACACATAAACTTTAATGTGATATGTAAACATTAGCCATATTGTGGTAAAGAATGGTCTTTAAGAGAAAAATATAAAATCCCTGATAGTTTCTTGCTAGAACCTAATGATTGAGCACTCACTACAGCTAGTTGACTTCAGTTATAGGAACAAGCCATCTCCTTGCCATACCACCATGCCCATCTCCTTCTCTCCCATTTACCGAGTTCTGGTGTAGAAGCAGTAATCAATCAAGTCATTACAGCTCTGAGGGGTGTGCCTTTTATTTGCCCCATGATTTTGCTTATCACCTCAAAGACTGCCTTGTCCAAACTTAGTTCCTTGGCCACTGTATTCATTGCCTCTCCATTAGATTGTAAATTCTTTGAGGATAGGGACCATATTTCTTTGGTATTTGTATCCCTAATGCCTAACAGTGCTTCACACACTATTGGGTACATACTGCATTTTTTTTTTTTTTTGCTGAGGCAATTGGGGTTAAGAGACTTGCCCAGAGTCATATAGCCAGAAAGTATTGTGTCTGAGGCCAGATTTGAACTCAGGTCCTCCTGACTTCAGGGCTGGTGCTCCATCCATTGTGCCACCTAGCTGCCCTTACATACTACAATTTTAAAAACACTAGTTGTTCATTCATTCATTCAAACTTTCCTACATGGCTCAATCTGGCAGAACTTGTTTTACAATGAACCCAGTTACTGATGCCTGACAATAAATCATCAAGAGTAAGACTTGATAAAAGTGTGTGTGTGTGTGTGTGTGTGTGTGTGTGTGTGTGTGTGTGTGTGTGTGTAGGAGATGAGATTCAATCTGAACTTGAGATTCAATGAGTACACTGAACTCTTGGTGTAAAACTGACTCCAATAAAGTTCAACACCTTCTCTACAATGTATAGTTTTAGAGAGATATTTGGGATGCTGAGAGATTGAGTTACTTGTCCATCCAGTCACACAACTAGTATGTATTGAAAAGGAACTTGAGTTCAGTTCTCCTTGCTTCCAATGTAATGTTTCTAATCATATAATCATAATCTATAATCAAATCAAACCTGCCATGCTTCCTCTGTGTGTGTGTGTGTGTGTGTGTGTGTGTGTGTGTGTGTGTGTGGAGTTACAAAGTATAAACCATATGCACAGACATTGGTATTCAGTTACAATTCTGCTGATCTTCCTCGTTCGTGTGTGACTAAAAAGATTCTCTAGGCCTTTCCATGTTTTATATATTAGATGGGGCCTTTGGTTTATAGTCAGCCTTCATGGAACCTGGTGCTATTTGTAACTCTGGCCCCATGACTCATGGTGTCTTTGAAGCTGCTGCTCTGAAAAGGCCACTTCATTTATAAAGGATGAGGATCACCTCGAGTTATCTTCTGCTTTTGTTTCCCAGTAGTCCAAGGTCATGCAGCATCGTTCTGAGTTGTGCTTTCAAGTTTCATTTCACTCAGTGCTTCTTTCAGAGTTAATGCCTTGTTAGGTATGTGATATACCCACTGTCTGAGCTGAATTTGCTTTTAAATTGTAGCCTGAAGATCCAGATCCACACCTGACTCATGATGATTAGCAAAAATGTTTATTTCCTCATTACTTTTTAAATCTCTTTGAAAAATGTTCACTTATTGGTCACAGTGGGCAGAAATAAATATGTTACAGTAACAGGAACATTGTCCAATGATCGACTATGGAAGACTTAGCCCTTCTAAGCAATTCAATGATCCAAGACAATTCCAAGGGACTTGTGATGGAAAATGCCAACCTCATCGGGAGAAAACACTATGGAGCTGAATGCTGGTTGAAGCATATTATTTTCACTTTTGGAGGGTTTTTGTTTTTTTCTTTCTCATGTTTTTTTTTTTTTTCCCTTTTTGTTCTGAGTCTTTTTTCATAACATGACTAATGTGGAAATACGTTTAACATAATTGTGCATGTATAACCTATATCTGATTGCTTGCTGTCTTGGGAAGGGAGAAGGAAATGGAGGGAGGGAGAAAAAGCTGAAGTTCAAAATCTTACAAAGATGAATGTTGAAAACTGTCTTTATATATACTTGGGGAAAGGCGAAATACTATTGTGTGTTTTTTTTTTAAAGAAATGAACATGTATATGTGCTAATAGTACTATAAGGGTCCTGCAAATTCTGACTGCAAGGGTCCCATGATTCATGGTATAGGTGCCAGAATACTGGGAAGGGTTCAGATGGCATTGACGAGAACATGATCCTGTGTCAAGTCCACTGGTATATGCTGTATCTCTAGACCACTGATTTCAGACCACCAGCTTAGACTCCTATTATTGTATCTCCCCAGGACACATTCAATATAAGAGAATATCCTAATGACATATAAGGAAAACCATCCAGGCAACCAGATCCCCAAGAGCTCTATTGCTCTATCACAGAGGATACAGATTACATAAATCTTGTTTTTCCTTGTGACAATAATTAACTGTATTTATGAGGACTAGTTTTGAAATTCCAGCCCAGAAATCTGGGCTAGCTCACTAATATAAACTGGTTTGGGGCAGCTCAGAGTGGGGTAATACTGGTGCATTCTGCTCAGAGATTTCAACAAGGCTTATTTCCTCAATAAATTCCCTGCTTTCTTTACTGTGATAAATTCATCAAGAACTAGCCTCAGGAAAAGAAAAACCTGGTTTCCTGTCCCAGCTCTCATTGTCCCAGATAACTGTCTAAGAGGCAGGTGCCATTCTGTCTTGGTATAGCGTTTCCTCACTAGTCATTCCCCATATCAATGAAATCACAAATCTAGCCCCTAATCCAATCACTAACATTCCAGAGCCTTTCTTTTAGCTACAAAGTATTTCTCCTTTTGTTTTGGAAAAGGTAGGAGTGTTCTGAATGAGATGTAGTTAAAATATTGATCCTGTTTTTAAAATCTATGTTCTCCTAAATAGTTTCCATTCTATTTCCCAATCCTAAATTTCTTAAACTAGTCCCTTGTCGCACTAGATGCTTGTCCCTCAATTTCCCCATTCTGCATTTTAGCTAAAAGAATGCTAATATATTTGCCCTGGAGTTATACCTTTAGCACCTCCTACTCCTCTGTATTATGGTAGCATGATGGTATGATGGATTGACTACTAGCCATGGAGTTCCAAAGACCTCAATTCAAGTCCTATCTCTGTAGCTACTACCTAAAGGACTTTAGACAAGTCCCTTTCCCTCTCTGAGCTTTGTTTCCTCCTTTGAAAAATAGATGTCCATTTTAATAATGCCTGTACCACCTATGTCCCAATATTGTTGAAATATGAGCTAATACAAATGAAATACTATATGAGTGCCAGTTATTATATTAGCACAAGAGTGATTCCCTAAAGATGTGAATGATGACCTTTCTTACACATACATGCCAAGAAGAAGAGGAAGAAAGATTAGGAAACATTAAAATACTCATTGAAGTTTTGATTCCATCAAATCTGATTTCTAGCCTGACTCTAAAAGTTTGTGTTTAAGCACAGAATAAATTTTGGATCATTTGAACTGCTCCAAACTTCAAGAGAGCCTATACCCAAAGAGAATCCAAACTGAACAAATCCTCATTTGAATAAAAGACCAGTAAGTGAGGAAGAGAAGTCCATTAACTTAAACCTTTTGTTAAATGATAAATTCAAGGAAAATAATTGTTCAATTTCTTTGCCACTATCAAAAATAAATTCTTATAAATCTTTCTAACAGTGAATTAGTCTAGGATAGATTTAAAGAGGTAGAATGATATAATAGAAAGAAAGGTTGTCTCAAAGCCAGGGAGACTTGGATTCAACTCAGCCTCCGACATATTGATGACCCTGAAAAAGTCACCTAATTTCTCAAGATTCTAAACAACTGTCTCAGATGATAAGTTTCAGGGGAAGAGCTGACAAGAGTCAGAAGAGTAAGGTTTCTCATCCAGGAGTTCCCTGTTCCTATGAAAAATATAGTCCAGTCTTTATCCTTTATATATTTTCATGTATCTATACTATACAAATATAGTCTACTCTTTATCTCTTCTACATTTATGTGAATCTATACTACAAAGACTTTATCGCTTATACATTTATGTATATCTACACTACACATGTACGTTAAAACCAGCTTGATGGGGTTGATCTTTTTGTGTGAGAATTTAGACTTCAGGTATTGGCAAATGTTACAAATCAGTTTGATTTGATTCTTGATTGTCTAAATTTAAGCAAGTGATGGGGATAATGTTAATAATACAAATCTAACAAACATACCGCCTACTTTCCCCTCTTCCATCCCGAGAACTGGCTGTTAAATCTTTATGAGCACATTGCAGTATATAAATGTGTATATACTCTTGTATTTATATACATATATAGATATATAGATAAATGTAGATATCCTTGCTCAATATCAATAAATATAGAGATGAAGAGTATCTACATTTTTCCTTGTAACTTTATAGCTGATACACTAATAGGAAAAATAATGTATATGGCAGAAGATAAATGGGGAATACCGCTAACTTAAAATTTTTATTTTAAATTGATTTAGGAACTAATGAAGATGAAAAAGTGTTAATTTAATAAGTATTAACCATTTAATAAAGAGAAGTCAACCACACCTTCAAATATAAACTATTCAACACTGTCACATCACTATTCCCTGACCTACGCAGGAATGAGGTAAAGAACAAAGGATGATGAGAAAAGGGGAGGTAGTAGGAATTCTTATCAGCTGCCTTATTAGTTCTCCAAGAGACTTTGGTGGAATCAGCCCCAATAAGAGCTGAAATGCATTGAATAGTCCTTGAGACATGTTGGACTAGGGCTGTGTCAGAAAAGAGCAAGGATACTACTTACTCTACCACCTAGAAGAAACCATAGGAGCAAATGACAGTGTTGGAGATAGGTTTTAAAAAAAAGTACAAGCAAAGATAGCCTGAGACCATTCCCAGGCACCTATGAGAGGGGCAGCTGAAAAGGAAAAAAGTAAAACATGATTCTGGTCAGGAAATAAAAGCACAAGAGACATGAGTCCTCTTCTTAAAATGCGAATTTTTTAAAGGAAGTTTTATGTAACCTTTTCCTCTGATATTAGAATCCAAAAGTTTCACAATGATTATGTTACTTGATTTCTTCCATTTTTTTACTTATATCTTTAAGTATCATTTATTAAGTCACAAATATTTATGTTATAAATATTTTCTTTATAAAATATCACTCTTAGGTAAATGATTATGTTTACATCAAATATTTAGTCATAAATATTTACTTTCTAAAGTATCATTTATCAAGGAAATGATTGGCTATATGATTTATGATTACAACTTAATCTTTTGTTAGAGAATGTTCTGAAATTGTGCTTGATCTGAATTCATAATCAGAAATATCCAAAACACCTAACATTGAAGCCAGGTTAGCAAAAGGTTCTGAAGTGAAAGGATCTTATGCCATTGAATAGGTAGATTATCCTGTATTATAATTGAGATTGTATTTTATTAATCCATTTATTTAGCAGCTACAACATACTAATAGCTGATAGTAAAAATATGTTAAATAAAGCTTCTCTATATTTTTTCACTTATACTTTTTTTTGCCAATCCAGGTGTCAGAATAATTACTTATATCATTGTTGTTATTGTTCAGTCATTCTTCAGTCACATCGAAACTTTCATGACCCCATTTGTGTGCAGTCATTTGCTCTAAATATAAATCTTAAAATTCTACACAAATGTTAGCTATTATAATTTCTTGAAGGATAGCATGTATATTTTTACCTTTAGGGATAGAGATGACAATTATATAATCAATATATAAAAGTTGTTTTTATGTGTTTACATGTTTTATTGAGATGAAAATGCTGCCCCCACCAAAAAAAAGTGTACATGCTAGTTTTCCTGAAATGCCTCATCCACTCTCTTTATCATTTCTTTTAATTTTTTGTAGTTCATTTAACCAACCAACTGGCTGGGGAAAAGAAATGGGGTCAATTTTACTTTTAAAAAATATGCCAGAATAATGACTTCAATAAATCAGGCAGAAAATATAAATATAGAATTTTATAGAGAAAAGTTCTGGTGGAAAATAACTTTGGGGGCTATTCAAAACTATGTAACAAATATTCAGTAATGGCCAGCCAAATTGAGAGAAACTCAACAATTCTGGCCATCTTTATTTTTATAGGCATAGAGGACTATAAGTCTTTCTCTGACAACTTATTTTTTTCCCTGAAGGTGATCCTAAGTTCCCAAAGACTATGCTAGTTCAGTTGAGTTTCTAGAAGATACAGAGATTTAAGTATTGATAAAGCAACAAACTTTATCTGCTCTCCAAAGACAAATCTCATGTGACCAGATAAATTTTTCTACTAGAAACACTTCTGCATCTCCACTGATGATTGCAGTGTTGGAGGTAGGGGGAAGGTCAGAATATACTGAGAATCACATAAGTTTTCGACCACAAATAAATATTAATTTAACTCTTAAATTCTAAATGTGAGATTGTTGTCCAATAATTAATGAGCTGACATACAATGGGAAGAATAAAATTTGGATGAATATTGACATCACAATCAATGAAACTAGAATTCAGCTAAATAAGAAAATAGCTCATAGATTCTTCTTCATTATATATCCAAGGTCAAAGTAAACACCATTCCTTGGATATTTAGTAATCTCTCCTTGAAATACTCATGAAAAAAAATGTCAGAAGTCCACAATAAAGATACTTGTCACATATTTACTAATTCTCATTAGTAAATCACTGACCAAAAAAAAATTCTAAGAAAATAATGAGTTTTCATGTCAATATATCGACTTCAATGGCAAGTTAAACACTGAGAAAAATGAAAAAAAAAAAAAAAAAAACATAAATCCATTGACGAACATGGCTCAAGATTAATAAGTAAAGAAAACCAAAAATGTGTAAATTCCTCAGAAAGGACATTATGCATTACCAAGAATATTTTCTTTAAGAGAGGCAGAAGACACTGAAAATTGGGAGAATTGAGTACCACAAACTATGAAATTGACTATATTTTAAAAGATAGGAAATGACTAATTACCAGTCATTCTTCTGAATCAGCTATCTATGTGTGATCAGATTATTGATTGCTTAAAGCAAAAGTCCAAATCAATATGGAACTAGGATACAAATGAAGAAGATAGAATGTGGATGCAAACACAATAGATCCAATTTGCCGTATTTAAATACATTGTTGACATAGAAACATGGAAAATGGACAAAGTAAAAGAAACTCTCTTTGATTGTTATTTTCCACAGAAACTTTTGTTATAAAGGACAGACCCAGAAACCACTTCAAGGAGGAAATAGTTGGTCCACTTACAAAGACTGGTCCATGGCATGACCAGTACCATTTCATAAAATGGTGGGGAAAATAAGAAATAGGAAACAGAGTTTGAGGCAACTTTGTTTTGATATTCATCTGATTCAGATCATTCTAAATATATAGATATATGTATGTGTGTATATATGTATATCTAAAAATGTCATCAAGTAGAAAAAAAATGAAAGATTTCTTACCATTTCTTTAGCTATCTATTTTCATCATAGCAAACAATGGATTCACTCTTCGAATTTCCATCTCTAATTTGCCATATGAGGAAATGATATTTACAAAAATGATATTAACAAGAATGACTAAAGCCAAAGTTGAGATGTTATTATATTTAATGGCCAGCTTTCTAGGGGGAAAAGATGTACACATGATGAATTTTTAAGTTTTATCTGCATTGTTAATATTTTATCTATCACTTAAGTCTAGATAATCAAAGAAATATTAAACCAAAATCAGATGTAGAGCTTTTGCTGATTTCTAAGGTGTACATACTCAAAATTAATTTAACAGTAGACTATTTTGAATCAGTTGTAGTTGGCTCCAGTACAACTATGCAAAGGAGAAATTTATGCTGAGAGACAGTTTTCAAAGTATTGAAGGACCAAATTTTAAGGTATTTGAAAAAAAGAAAGAAAACAAATCATTAGAAAATCATGGATTGTACTATTATCCAAAAGGAAGGAATCAAAACAGCATCAATAACTAAGTACCTAATACATGTATTTTCACAGCCCTATAAAATCTATATGCATTGAAGATGGCCTTGATTTAACATAATATGAAATTAAAGGGAAAAAAAGCATTTTCAAATGATTTCTAGACTAGATTACATTTTTAATCATAGTGTTGATGAAAAGGTATAGAAAATACAGGATCCAACTAGATGTAGTTGGTTGGTTAAAGTAGTTAAAAAACTATTATTTGTGATTTTTTTTAATATTTGACTTGGTTAAGTCATAACATTGCTCTTAGAGGTCCTCCTATAATGTGAATTTATTAATTACAGAGAATTTCTTGACTGACACAACTTCAGAGGAAAATGACATTCCTTAATTCTCCAACTAAAATAATGCTAACACATTTATATAGCACTTTAAGGTTTATGACATGCTTTACTACATTATATAGCATGTAAGAAACAAGCCTCTTATCAAAAATACCACTGACTCTCTGATGAATCTAGGTAAGAATTTTGTTGGAATGTTTACAGAGAATTTCAGTTAGGATCTTGCAAGTGTGGGTGTCCAAGTTATAAGCACACCCTTGAAGTACAAAAATACAGCCTTCTATTCCCTCTCTCTGAAACAAAATTCCCTTCCCTGTTTTCCTCATTGTCTGAGTACTATAGAGATTACAGTCTATCTGAAGCACCTAATTCACCCACTTGAGTGTCCATCCCTGATTACAACTCCCATTCCTCCAATTTTCAATGAGCTAACTCTTATTTTCTTATTTGGGTATATATACTCCTCCATTCTGCATATACCAATGGACGGCTTCCCTCTATCAGGTTCGTTTCCTTTGTTCCATATTAGCCCAACTTTAAATTTCATTTCTTAGGTTTCAGTTTCATTTTTCTAAGTTTCATTTCTCTGATTTTTTTAACGATGTAATTCCGTGGAAACTAAACACTCATCCAGTTCTCACAGGCACACTCCCCAAAACCCTGTGAAGTAGGCTTTGCAGTCATTATTTTCCCCCATCTTACAGGTGACAAAACTGAGGTCCAGCAAGAGTAAGTGAATGCTTATGATCACCTAATGAGTAAATATTACAGGATAAATTCTACACTAATGCACTCCTGTTACCAGGCCATTTTTTTTTTCCTTTTCCATAATGCTTAGCTCAGTGGATGGTCCTTTCATGTTTCCCATAGCTCTTTCTTTGGCTTTCTCCTTTACTTTTTCCATATCCTCCTTTGCCTACTAATAATTAGTATAGATACTTTACCCTCACTGTTAAACTGTAAGTTCCTGAAAGCTAGAACTATGGATTTGTATCCTGGTATCCCCAGCTATCAAAATGACTTGCTGGCAGCAGGTGTTTAAAACTGTCTGTTGAATTGCAAATCCCTTTAAATGCAAAACAAATCCTTGGTCCTCTCTAATGAAGGTTTTAGCCTCCATTTTTTAGCAACTCAAATATGTATTTCTGCACAAAGTTAATTCAATTTCCTGAATGATATATGCATATTAGACAATGCAATTTCACCTAAAATTACTTGTCTTTTCCAACCACTTCATTTGGGATTTCAACATTCATTTTGAAAAGAGCCTACAATCATTGCTATAATAGATAAATTTCTCTGTAACAGACATGGATCAAATGTTCTTTTATCTGATTCAGTTCCCCAAGAGAGACGGAGAGGTACTTTAAATTTCCCTGATGAAAGTCTAATATCTAATATAAAAAGAATTGGTTCAAATGTGTAAGAACAAAAGCTGTTCCCCAATACATAAATAGTCCAGAGATACAAATGTGTATTTCTAAAATGAAGAAACACACAGTTGCAACCACTATTTGGAAAATACTCCAAATCACTTAAGATTAGAGCAATACTAACTTAAACAATGCTAAAGTTTCACCTTATAGTCATCAGATCAGCAAAGATGATAAAAGAACAAAGCACTTGTTGGAAAGATTGTGGGAGGACAAGCACACTAATGTACTATTTATGAAACTGAATCATTCTATTATTCTGGAAAGCAAATAGGAATTATGCTCCCCCCAATCACTAAACTCTGTACACTCTTTTATGTATGCAGTAATATCACTACTAAGCATAACACACTACCACCACAAAAGTGAAGTCAGAATGGATCGATAGGTACAAAAATATCTGTAGCTACACTTGTAGCAAAGAACGTAAGAAAAAACTAGTATTTAGCAAACCGCACAACATGTGTGAATGGAATGGAATCTTATTGTGCCCCAAAAAATTTGTGAACTTGATGAGAATCAGAGAATCCTAGAAAACATTTACAAACAGATTCAAAGTTAAAGGAGCAATATATGCAGTGACAACAAAAATAATGTGAAAAAAAAAAAACAGCTTTAAAAGACCTCAGAACTCAAAAACAACAAGCAATAGTTATTTGAAAAGACTGATGATCAAACCTATTTTTCCCATCTTGGCAAGGAAGTTATTGCCTAGAGAGATTCCAAATAAAAGAGGCATTCTCAGAAATGGCTAATGTATTGATTTGTTTTCTGGGATATACAAGTTTTATAAATGGGGGAAATACTATCTATAAGGAAGGAGAGGAAGGTTATAAATACTTCACACCAAGGCATTAATAAAGCTTTTTTTAATGCACTGAAAATAAGAAGATATAGATGGTAATACAAACTAATAGAAAAATTTCATCACTACCTTGTTAAATTTAACATATATATATATATGTGTGTGTGTGGGTGTGGGTGTGGGTGTGTATACAATTTTTTACAAAATAAATAATACAAAACAGAAGTATATTGTTTTTTATGCAATCATGAACAAGTCGCTTTCCTTCTCTCTGTTTCCACAACTGTAAAATGGAAATAATAACATCTAATTCACAAAGATCCTGCAGTATAAAAAAATGAAATCACATGTAAAGTGATATGCAAAACTTAATAGCAAATATGTCATTATAGTATATAAATGCTATTTGGAATAAAGAATTGAAGCTCCATATGCAGAGGACCTAAGTTCAGATCCTGACTCTGATGCTCACCTCCTACATGACCTTGGACAAGTCATCTAATTCTCTGGACTTCCTCCATAAAATGAGGGAGATGATCTAAATGGCTTCTGAGATTCTCTCTCTCTCTCTTTCAATATTATATTCCTATCACCCTTGCCTCTCAAACTTCAAAGCAAGCAACATTATACCAGACTTACCAAAAAAAAAAAAAAAAAAAAACCTCCATTGATTTATCCCTGAGAGAGTGAACTCTGTATTTTACCTACACATCCTCCCACCTATACCTTACTGTAGCACAAATACCCTTACTAGAATAGCCTTTCCTGCAAGGAGATATTCCTTACCTCAGTCTAGAATTAAACTCACCATCAACTGCATCTTTTCCTATTTTAAATCCCTAAAAATCATAACTTTACTCTGTGATCTATTATGTTAATGGTACCAATCCTACAGAAAAAAAAATAGATCATAAGTATTTAGAGCTATAGTATACCTCAGAGTTTTGTTGTTATTGTTTTGGTTTATAAGGCAATGTGTATTAAGTGACTTGCTTAGGGTTATATAACTAGTATCTGAGGTTAGAGATGAATTCAGATCCTTTTTACTGTCCATTTGGGTTCTGACCTAATCAGTCATGTGGAACAGCATATCAGTTCTGGAAGGAAATTTACAAACCATCTGGTCCAATCTCTCCCTGAAGAGGAAAAAAAAAACCTTTCTATAAGGTGGGGGCAAGGGTCATCCAGACTTTCTGATAAGGAAACTAAAAGTCAGAAAGATGAGTTGAGTTGTTCATTCGGATGGCAAATATTAGAGCCTGAACTTGAAAATGATCCTCTTACTGCAAATCTAGTGCCTCTTCCTCAATATCATGATGCTATATATCGTCTATATACAAAGATTTTCTTTTCTCTCTCTTCCCTTCTTTCCCTTCTCCTTCAAAAGATTAGTATCCTATTGTTCTTGCTTCACCTTCCTCCTATTAAAATTCCCTCTAGAGAAAGAATATGACTCAAGTCATTTATACTCTAGTATGAATTGAAGGGTTGGTTTTTAAAGTTACCTCTCTCTCAGGGTTATTCTTATCATGAATTTTACTCTAGTAGAACTTTTTGTTCCTATTAAATGGATTTCTGGTATCTAGTTAGAGAGAGGAGGCGCTGGAGGGTGGGGAAAAGTACCACATCCCAGCACAGTAAAATTTCACAGTCAGCTACCTACTCCACCTCTGTCAACAAAGGATATTAACCTGAGTATATAATGAAGGCTAATCCTTACAGCAGAAAATGAAAATTCTAACTATTAGTATCTCCTCCCATGTAAATGCAAAATACATATGTAGAAACACTATTAGCTTAACTGAAAATTAATTTATGGTGAGACTGAAACAGAATGTTAAATACCTTCACTGAAGACAAATGATCCCTCCACCACCCCATCTCTGAGGGAATATTTTACATCTGTTGTTGAGTTGTTGCCGAGATACCGTGGCATCCTAGTGTTCGGCCTGTGATTTATAAAAGAAAAAAATAGAAAAAATTGGGTAAGCATCAGCTTGAATTGTCTCTTTGCTGTCTTGTGTTACTGGTGCTTATTGTTCATATGCATTTTCCTTTACAAAATAAATAAATAAAATACTAACTTTTCTAAATGAATCTTTTGCTATCCATAATTGCATAACAATAATCATTATAATGAATAGTTTGCTATGTAAAACCAGGGAACTTCTCAAAGATGAAAACCTGGGAGTTCTTCCAAGTCTGTGAATGGTAAAGCTTCATCCAGGTATAGAAATACCATATATTTACATGAATTCATAGATTTATTCAGAAAGATTATCCATGCTAAAAAAACTCTTTCCTCTTCAATTGAGGTGTGCTTTATCCCTGAATTGGATGTTGTGAGGCTTAATAATTAATGCAGAAAAGAATGCTTCCTCTTACGAAGTTATTTCTGATCCATTTGCCTCATTAGTTTACTCTTACTCAAAATAAGCTTTGTAATTCAGTGAAAAGAAAGTCACTGTTAAAAGTCAGGAAAATCTGGACTCTTCTTTCCTTAAAAAAAGTAGTGGACTATGGGTGTAAAATGTTGCTTACATTGTCAGATGTGGTAGCTGTGGGGAGTTTTGTTTTCATTTAAGTTACTTACCTTCCTTACCAGGTAAGATATGTGGCAGATAGCAAGATGTAATATAAAAAACAAATGACATCAATCAAATATTACTATAAAAAGAGGAGGGGAGAAAAAAGTCCAGACCCCTAGTTATTTGAACTTGGGCAAGTCATTTCTACTTGTGAAAAACTTTTTGGAACACAGGTTTCTCATCCATAAAATAGAAGTACTGAAACACTACCCACTTTACAAGCTTGAGGAAAGTGTTTTGTAAACCTTAAAACATTATATAAACTCTAGCATCACTGTCCAATTGTCTTCTGTGTTTTTTAAAAAGTGAATAGGAAGTGGGGGTCTCAATACATTCAATTTTATATTTATCAAGTGTCTAAAATATGTAACTATGAGATGAGGTTCTGGGGATGTAAATACAAAAATAAAATACTAACCTCAAGGAGCTTTCATTGTATCAGGGGCTTACTATATGAATACACTAGTAAATCAAAGTATAGGTAGAATAATGTAAAATACCATTTGCTTTGAACATCACACCTTTCCATTTACTCCCACAAACCTTCCTATACCAAGGAAACAATTAAGGAAAACCAGAAAAGACACTAACACCTGGGGAAGGTAGAGGAAATGTATCACATAGGAAGCAGCACCTGGGATATGTTCAGTAGAAAAAAGGGTAGAGATTTTAGGAGGTGGAACTGAGGGAGAAGGGAGTGCTTGGCAACCATAGGAATCACCTGTGAAAATGTTGGTGCATTTACCAGTTAGTCTTTCGACATTTCTGGTGGTATGTGCTGTTATCCTTTTTTTTTACTTATGTCTTTAGAATGCTATAAACAATTAAAGAATACAGTGAAATGCCTTCATCTACCAGCAGGATCTGAAAAAAATCACCATTTCTTCCCAGTGGAAAGTTGTTTTTAATAATGGTTGAAGTTGGCGATTTTCTTCTCTGAAACCACCATGATGAGATGTTACCCACCATTCCTTGCTAAAGCCTCACTCATTTTCAAATCCCATTGTAAATAAAAACAACTACCAGTTTAGTTTTTAATAAGGCCACAATGATGAGGTGAGATTGAAATTTCCTTTATTAAGAAGGCATAAATATGGATTAGCAATATAGGAGTGTTTTTTTTTTTTAACATCTCTTTTCTCATGTCTCTAGAGGGTTGATGTGGGGAGTTCTTGACTAGCCACAAAGCCAAAGGAATAGACTTAGAGAGGTCATCTCTTCCAATCATGTTATTTTGCAGGTGAGGAAACTGAGACTTAGAGAAATTAATGGTGATCTTTCTCTCCTTAAGACTTGGAGATTATTTCCATATAGAAGGTATGGATCTTTCTTGAAAGAACTAAGACTATCTTTTAGATTGGCAAAGTTTTCTGCTCAACTTGATGAGCTACCATGGTAGTCAAGCTCAAATTCAGACGCTGGCTCAGAGCTTCCTTTGGTGGGGATTGTAAAAGCAATATCCTAATTTTTATCTCTGAATAATTTAGAGAAATTATTCTTTAAAAGCTATTGACACTGTCCTCAACATTCATTTAGGTATCTAACGGTTCAGGCTTATTGTCTTCACTTCCTCATTGCTAGAATATAATACAGTTACACAGAGTTCCAGTCTATGAATTTATTGCTTGATACTGGGGGGGGGGGGATGGGCAACTCAGATAAGGAAGCTTCACTCAGGTGGATCAACTTTAGGTATCTTCAATATCTTGATAAATATCCTTCTTCTCCTATGACTAAGTAAATATTTTGTTAACTGCTGAATGACACATGGGTATCAAACTGTTCCAATATCAAATTTAAATTACAAATTACCTAAGCCTAGGTCTTACTTCAGCCTTAATAATAATAATAATAATAATAATGAACATATACCTTTGTGCTTCCCAGAAGATAGATCATGATACTTTCTCATACACTGGTTAGTTCTGACTCTTATGAATGAGAGTTGAAAAAAGAACTAGTCATTTGTAGTGGCCTATAAAAGTGTGTGTGTGTGTGTGTGTGTGTGTGTGTGTAAATATGTCCTAGTGCCTTACTTGTTTGAAAAATGAGACTTTATCAAGGAAACTTGCCACAAAAATCTTTTTACAGTCACTATTGTTAATTGACTACTCTTTCTCCTAATATATCCTTTTTTCTATCACCTTTCCCCTTTCTAATAGTCCCCTCTCCTATTTTCCTGTAGTGTTAGATAGATTTCTATACCCATATTGAGTATGTATGTTATTTCCTCTTTGAGCCAATTTTGATGAGAGCAAGATTCCCTCAATTCCCCCTCCCTTCCCACTCATCCCTTCACTGTAAAAGCTTTTTTTTTTTTTGTCTCTTTTATGGCAGATAATTTACGCCATTCCACTTCTGCCTTTCTCTTTCTCTCAGTACATTTCTCTCTCACTCCTTAATTTTGTTTTTTAGATATTATCCCTTCATATTCAACCAATCAGATTTCAGAAATCAACTAGATTTCTATCTATATATAGTCTTTCTATCTGCCCTAATAATGAGAAAATTATTATCAGTTACAAGTATCATCTTCTCATGTAGGAATAAAAACAATTTACCCTAATTACTATCAGTCTTACCTTTGACCTTTCCAAACTTTGTTCCAATATCAGATCTAAACTACAAGATGGCTGACCTAAGTCCTACTTCTGCCCTAATAGAAAGAATTGACATATCCCTTGGCGCTTCCCATAAGATGGATCTCAGTAATTTCTCATACATTGGTCGACTCTGACTCCCATGGATAATAGTTGAAAAAAGTAATCATGTGGCCTAAAAGTGTGATATTAATCTTACTTTTGACCTTCTCTCTAGTAACTTCTTTCTTCTACCCCCCTCAAAAAAAAAAAAAAACTCTCTTCAGAGAAAAGTAAGAGTACAGAAGAGCTAAAAGTAGACATGATCTAGGGTAAGTTGGCTATTGAGGATAGGGTATAGAAAAAGTAGCCTAGAAATGATTGGGAGTATGTTGGCAGAGAGAGACACAACCAAATGAACCCTTATCCAAATGGTCTGAGAGCTCTAGATTTTAAGTTCCTGGCCCCAGCTTTTAGGTCAAATATTGTAACTAATTCTCCCCAGGAGATGGCAGTCATAGAGGGGAATTATTTGACAAAATGGTGAGAGTTCCTAAAATCAAAACTTCTAAATGAAGAAGAGGGGAAATTCTGGGAAACATTATCCTGGAAGACAGACATCTAGTGCTACATGGTAATTTTCCAAGCATTGATCATCCTGGCATTGGGTCTCGAGAAATCCTAACTTCAAAGAAGCTCAGGAGACAAACCATAATAATATGTCTTGCTAAGATGAACTTAATCATGAATTAAAAAAAAAAAACTTCAAGTAAATAGTCATTTAAATCATCTGGGCAAAAGTAAACAAAAACAAAGTGTATATTAACAAAACATTAACATAAAACCAGAGCAAACCAAGAAAAAGAGAGTGAAAGTAATTATAAAAATAGTAGGTAATAGAATTGATTTTCCAACATTTCTAGAGTATTGTTAAAAAGAAATAAATTGCATTAAGGGATAAATGAGAAAACAAAGAAGAATCATCAAATGCCGAAAAGGATCTAAGGGGCTAAAGATTTAAAGGAAACATAAAGAGTCAAGAAGGAAGAACTGAATCAATACTATATGAACTACATCCTCAGTCTTTATATAAGTAAATCAACATATTGGAGGGGAGTGTTGTGTGAATATAGTGGGAATATACTAGACTGTGACTGGAAGGCACAAAACACACAGAAGAGTCAAATTCGTGTCCCCAGGCTGGAGATCAATAGAGAAGAGAACTTTTCCCCCTAAAATCTCAATTTTGTAGAAGACCATGGAAGAATAAAATGAGTGAATGGAGAGGGAAGGCAATAGGACTGGGTTTGAAAGGTACAATTAAAGAATATTCCCAGGAGAGGGGAGAATATGTATCTGGTGAAAGGCTAGGGACTTATAGTAGTTTTTTGTTTAGGAGGAAAGGGAACAATGGGAAACAGTCTTCTCTGAGAAAGAATTGTACTGTTTTGCCAGCAATTGGGGTTAAGTGATTGGCCCAGGGTGACAGAACTAGTAAGTGTCAAGTGTCTAAGGCCAAATTTGAGTTTGGGTTCTCCTGACTCCAGGGACAGTGCTCTGTGCAATGTGAGTTGTACTTAACATATTTAAAAACCCTAGGAGAAAAGATATATAGGTCCCTTGTGCCTAGCACTCAGGATTAGAGGAAGAACTTGGATCCATGATTAGAATATACTAGCTTAGGAACTTTAATCAATTAAATTAATAAAAAAGATAACCTCAGATGTAAATAGAAGATAGCATGAAATCAGCAAAAGATTGATTGACTGACAAATGGACTAACATAGGAATTGAAAAAGAACCTCAAATTCACTACAACAGAAATTTTAACTTCTATTAAGGACATAAAATAAAAAGGGATAAGATTATAGCAAATAAATGAGATAATCAAATTCACAGTAAATTAGAAGGGATAGAAATAAAGAGAAATGAAAGCTTCTTGGAGAAGAATATGCATAATTAATTGTAGGAACATGACTTCAGAAGACAAAATAAATATCACTTTAAAAGAAAAAGAAAATACAATCCCAACAATAGTAACCTTAGATGTAAAAGGAATAAATATTCCAATAAAAAGAAAAAGTTACAGAATGTATCATAAAATCCAACAATTTGCTATACAGCAAGCACTTATCTAAAAATGTAGACATATAAAGAATAAAATGAAAGGCTGGTTTAAAACATGGTACCATGCATCAAATTATTTCATGAAATTTCAAGAAGAGTTATAATCATTCTGCCCCACATATAGAAAGAAAAGTTCATGATTTCAAAAAATAAAAAAATACACCATTTTTAAAGATACCATAAACAATGAAACAATGTCATTAATATACCAATGACGTAGTATTTAAATTGATACAAGTCCCTGCTCTTAAGGAGCATATATTCAAATGGACAAGGATATATCAATTGATATATGCAATATACATGTAAAGTAAATGGAAGAAAATCTTAAAGGAGAAAGCACTGTTAGTTAAAGGGACTGTGGAAAGTCTTTCTGAGAAGATGGAATTTGTGCTGAGTTTTAAAAGAAGCTAAAAATTCTAAGAGCCAGCAGTGAGGAAGAAAAGTATTCCAGAAATGAAGATAGCACAGAGATGGGATATAGAATGTTATGAGTGAAGAATAAATAGGCCAATACAGCTGTGGACATGAAGAAAATGTAGGAATACAAGGAAGATAGAAAGATCATTCAGATTGGAAAGAGCTTTACATATCAAAAGAGGTTGTATTTGATTCTAGAAGTAATAGGGAACCTTGTAATTTGTTGAGAAGGGAATGATAAAGTTAGACATAGTAAAATCACTTGGACAGTTTTTCAAGAATAAGGACTGTTATTTTTATTCTTAGCAGAATGCCTCATAATAAGTGCTTTAATATGTTTGCTAAATTGCTAAGACTAAATGGTTATATAGATTGTATTCTTCACTAATCATTGTCAAATGAAAAATATGAACATTGGTGGTACAGGATGAGCAAGCAACAATATGGGTTATGATATATATCACAAGTGGGAGTCCACATCAAAAGACTACAACTGTATCTAAGAATTAAAATATCCTATCACCAAGAACAATGTTACTGTGTTTGAGAAGATTTATAAGCTTAGAGGGAGGAAAAAAGACAACAAAATGAGAACCTCATCCCTTCTATTCAGAAAAATAATCATCCAGGGGACTAACAAAAGTAATAAATATTACTTTTCAGAATGTGGCACCTGTCTAGGTTATCTCTATGAAGAAATGTAGATGAACTATTTTTAAAAGATAGATTTTTTTGTTGATTTTACTGGTGATGGGAAAGGGATTAGGGTGTATATGTGGGGAATAGAATTTTGATGATGAAGTCTGAAATTCCCAAAATATTTCTCTTTAGGAACAGTCATGACTAAGGTTTAGACAGAAGGCACTAAAAGTCAGAGCACACAGCAAACATTAATTTTAGGACAAATTCCAACCTTGCTTCACTTTACTATCTCAACTCTCTGAAATCTTGCTAGTTATAGACCATGTACCTTGCCTCCTCTAATTACTATTCTTCCCCTTTTTAAAATGTAAGTTACTATGCACCAAGTGGTATAGCATCTAACTTCCTAAAGGAGAAGTTAAGAGAGTTGCGAGAAGAAATAGACAGCAAAACTATACTAGCAGGAGATCTCAATTTTGCATCTCAGATTTAGATAAATCAAATCACAAAACAAATAAGAAAGAAATTAAAGAGGTAAATAGAATATTAGAAAAAATAGGTATGATAGATCTCTGGAGAAAAATGAATAGTGACAGAAAGGAATATACTTTCTTCTCAGCAGTTCATGGAACCTACACAAAAATTGACCATATATTAGGACATAAAGACCTCAAAATTAAATGCAGGAAGGCAGAAATAGTAAATGCTTTCTTTTCAGATCACAATGCAATAAAAATGACATTCAATAAAAAGTTAAGTGTAAATAGACCAAAAAGTAATTGGAAACTAAATAATCTCATATTAAAGAATGATTGGGTGAAATAGCAAATTATAGACACAATTAATAATTTCACTCAAGATAATGACAATGATGAGACATCATACCAAAATTTGTGGGATGCAGCCAAAGTGGTAAAAAGGGGAAATTTTATATCCTTAGAGGCTTACTTAAATAAAATAGAGAAAGAGAAGATCAACGAATTGGGCTTACAACTTAAAATGTAAATTACTTAAGGATAAGAACTATTCTTGCTTTCATTTGTAATCTCAGTGCTTTGTATAGTGTAGCCTTTGCTTTTACCATGTCATATACACATTTCTTTTGAAATTTAATTCTTTTTATATTTTTCTCATCCTCACATATATACCCCCTTTCAGAAAGAAAGAAAAAAAAAAACATTTTTCAATGAAGATGTTATCAAGTAAAAGGAATTTCCAGCTTGGCCAATGACAAAAATGAATATCTCATTTTGAATCTTGAATGTATCATTTTCTCTGGGAATAAATGAGTAGTATGTATCCTGTTCTTTCTTCTGGAATTTCAGTTCATCACTGCATCAATCAGAGCTTTTAAATTTTTCAGAGTTGTTTATCTTTATAATATTGTTGGTAGTCTATAACTTGCTCCTTTTGTTCTGTTCCCTTTATTCTATATTACTTCATACAAATTTTCTGAAGTTTCTTACCAAAAAAATTTACAAAAAAAATATTTCATTTCATTTATATACAATAATTTGCTCAGACTTCCTGACATTCCTACTGCAATAAAGAAACCAATTAATAAGGGTAATTAGTAAAACTAGGGAGATACCAGATGGTGAGCTTCCTCTGCCTCAGCTCTCACTCACCCTTAGCTTTTTGCCACTTCTATAAGTGATTCCCAAGCAGCAGCCTCTTAGTATCCAGGAGTCTTTGTCTTCAACTGCAAGTTTGTATCTGGGATCTCTTCAAATTAGGTTGTGCTGGCTCTCTCCATGGTTGGTCTGAAGGTACCATTTCAAATCTTTTTTTTTTTATTATGGCTGTTGATGGAACTCTCCCTAGGAAAAAATTATTGCCCCTACTCCTACTCAGTCTTGCCTACATTATTTACATCTCAAGTGCTTAGCACAATACCTGAAACATATACAGTAAGTGCTTAAGAAATTATTTTCATTTCTTAAGTCCCTGCCTTATCAAAGTAAAATGTTGCCTAATACTAAACCTTGCCATCAGAATGGACTGTTTTGGATCATCCTGTCTTGTAAGTTTCTCTCATTGTACTACTATGGTTTTAATTTTTATTTAATTGTTTCTATAATCTTTTTAAAAATGCATTTCTCTAACTGCCATAATTCAGCCAGCTGTTACAAATATTAGAGTGCCTGAGTTCAAGGCACTGTAGTTATCGGATCTCTCCTTGAAACCTAGTAAAAGGAGGGAAATCAATGTAAAATTTGAAACCAATGATAGAGATGCCAAATAACTGAAGGCAAGAACATTATCTCATTTGTAAGACTATAAACAACCAAACAGCTAGATCAGCCTGTCTCTTTAGCCAGAAAACTAGAGGAAGCAGCTTTACACATAACAGAGACAGAAACAAAGAGAGATAGAGACAGAGACGAAGACAAAGAAAAGAGACCAGACAAGCAGAGAGACAGACAGAAAAAGAATCCAACATGTTTTAATTAAAAGATAGAGTTTGTGAGAATTCATTAAATGGTCATTAGCAATGGGATATTTCTTAGATATCTCCTCTTTGAAACTCTATGATATAATCTTACTTGCTATATGACTTTGGTCAATACACTTAATCTTTCCAAGCCTCAATTATGTCATTTATAATATGTGGTAATTTATCAACAATCAGATTCTTTCTCTCTCTCTCTCTCTCTCTCTCTCTCTCTCTCTCTCTCTCTCTCTCTCTCTCTCTCTCTCTCCCTCCCTCCCTCCTTCCCTCCCTCCCTCCCTTTCCCTCTTCCTCTCTCTCCTTCTCCCCCTCTCTCTCCCTCTCCTCTTCTCTCTCTCTTTCTTTTTCTCTCTCTTTTTCTTTCTTTCTCTCTCCCTTCATTCTCTCTCCCCTCATTCTCATTCTCTTTCTCTCTCTCTCTCTCTCTCTCTCTCTCCTCTCTCTCTCTCTCTCTCTCTCTCTCTCTCTCTCTCTCTCTCTGTCTCTCTCTCACACACACACACATACACACACACACACAGACACACACACACACTCCCCAGATCTCTAATTCTAAGAGAAATGAAATGCAAATTAAAACAACTTATAGTATGGATCTCACACCCAGAAGACTGGCAAAATTTTTGCAAAAATATTTTTAAACTTTTCCCAAAAGAGTTTGTTTGAGGAGCAATAATAAAGCAGACATACTGAAGCGTTGTTAGTGGATCAGTGAATTATATCAATAATTCTAGAAAATAATTTGGAATTAGGTGAGAAAATAATTAACATTTATATTTTGAGTGATCCCATAACTGAGCTAATTACAAGGAATTTAAAAGAAGAAAAGTCTCATATATGCTGAAATATTCATAGTAGCATGTTTTGGGGTAGCATAAAATTTAGAAATGAAGTCGGTATGTATTGAATAGGAATGGTAAAAGCAACTTGTTATATAAATAAATATATGAAAATTCCTTAATCTTAGTAATTTCCATTTGAAATTATCCCGAATTATATCACACACACACACACACACACACACACACACCCCTAGTTCTCTCTCCCATTAAACTCTGAGCTCCTTGAGAACAGGGACTGGATTTTGGGATGATGGGGTGTTCATTTGTCTTTCTTCATATCATCAGCACTTAGGATAGTGTCTTGCACATAATGGCAGCTTAATAAATGTTTGCTGATATGATTTAACTTTATGTAAATGTAAAATAATATCACTATCTAGTAAGAAGTAAAAAAATATGAAGAATTCAAAGAAACATGGGATTACACATCACTTGATACTAAGTGAACTAAGTCCAAACAGGAGATCATATACACTGACAACAAAGCAAAAGAAAACAATACAGAAAGTCAGACAAATCCCTGTGGAATGATTGGTTAATCTTAGTCCTGGAAAATAGTTAATGAAACACTGCTCTTTCAGCAGAGAAGTAAGTGTCAAGGAGGCATGGTGCTCTATACAATGTCCATACATGGTCACTGACTGGGTTATTTTTCTTTATTCTAAAGGAGGATTTGATGTGTGTGTGTGTGTATGTGTGTGTGTGTGTGTGTGTGTGTGTGTGTGTGTAACTGGGGAATGGGGGAAGGAATGACCATCATATAGAAACAAGAGAGACATAAAGACATAAAATAAGTGAGTTGGACTGCATGATCTCTAATATTCCTCAGAATCTGGTATTTATGATTATAACGTGATTATAAGGCTAAATTCTTGTGGGAACCAATTTTTTAAGTTTTACTTTACACTATTTATAGCACAAAGGTGTGGGGGAGGAGAAGCACTCCAGCCATCTACAAAATAAATTAATTTTGTGCAAAGGTTTTTTCATTGAAACACTTCACTATGTAATTACCTCTATCTATGCTAGAAAAAGCAGCTCTGATTCTGATGGCACTGATCTTATTGGAAATGTTAGCCTCTGTGATCAAGATATTTGCTACATGAAGGAAGAGTCACCATTTCCCACAGAGCATTTTCACACCTGAAAATTAGCCCAATTTGTTTTGCAAATCTGTGGTATGCAAATTGCAAAATCAATCACTAAGTAGAGACTTCTCAACAAAGAATTTTTCCTCTAATGAATCACAAGTTCCCTATGAAGGTCAGCCCCACAGATGCTCATCAGCAAAAATACCAGCCTGTATAACAGTTTACATTGGGACTAGCTACTTGTCAAAATCATGCCAGTAGAAAATTTATACAATCCCAGTTATCATTATTAGAATAGGAACACAGAGGACTCTGGTCTAAGGTACCTGGGAACAGATCAGGTTTTGTTGCCTGCTCAGGATTGTACAATTAGCACAGTTCAGAAGGGAAATTTTAACCCAAGTCTTCCCGATTTCAGGCCATCTGTTGTATCTATTGATACATATATTGTCTATAATATGAAAAAAATTATAATAAAATTGAAAATTAGCTCTGTTATTGAATACTAATTATGTAGAGAACTTTAAGGTTACTAAGCACACTATTTATGCTATCCCTTTAGATCCTATCATGATCACATTTTACAGATAAGAAATCAGGCACAGGGAGGTTAGTAAGAGCTAAGAGTTGTCTTAGGATTTAAATTCAGGCATTCTTGAATATGAATCAAAAACACTATTCATTTTACCATCTCCATGCTTATTAGTCACATGTTTTTGTCTGCATTACAATTTATTACATTTTTTGCATTTTTCTGCTTTTATTGTTTACCAATACCAATCTTAGTTTATACCAATTTTTAATATAATATTTTCTTTCCCCCAATTACACATTATTTTTTTTAATTTTGAGTTCAAAATAATATCCCCACTCCCCTTCTCTTGTTCTTAAGTGGAAAACAATCTGATATACATGAATTACATATTTTATTAAGAGCTGTTTTAACAATGAGGAGCACCTGGCTTGATTTCCTGATTCTCTACATGATCCTTTCCAATCCTAGAATCTAGAATTTCTCCTAGTGCCTATTCCTTCATGGTTTTCCTAATCAGCTTGCCATCTTTGCTTCATCCCTCATCCTCAACTCCACTGAGTAATTACCTATTCATATGGACATTTTATAATAATAGAAGACCTCATAAGTTATGGCCCAAAGGAATAAATCTCTAAGTACTGAAGTCAGATCTTGAGGCCTTTGGGATGGCTTGTCAATTTCCCCTTGCCCACACATCCATCCAGGACAAATCATTTCACATGCGATGAGTTAAATATTAAAATAAGGTGGGTGGGAGGGGGGAAGCAAGACCAGGTACTGTATTGCATAGTTATTTCTTCATACCTTTCTCAAATTTTATTACTCAATTTTTTTTTGCTTCTCTATAAATGGGGAAAAGGTGAGACAATTTGCATTTTATTTTTATTACTTCATTAAATATAACTGTGACTGTGTGAACTATAAACTAAATGTGACATTCAGAAACAGAAATATTTAGTGGAGAAAATGTATGAGCATTTTCCTGTCTTTACATTCATCATCATAGTCCTAACATAATAAACTGTTTTGCTTTAACTTTAATATACTGTATTAATTTTCTTACAAATGACTGACAAGTTAGAGTCAATTATCATCCCTTTACTATAAAAAATTGCTTTGTTCCTGAATACATAGGATTCAGACAAGACATGGTGGTCTGCTATCAGAAATTAATCCATGTTTCACATAGTCACAATTGCTATGCAAACATTATACTAAGGTTGAATGGGAACCTTGGGTTAAACAGTTTAAAATTTGGCTGAATAAATAGCCAGAGACAATGTGGCTCAATGTAGTGATGAGAAAGGTGGCTCTTGAAACCAGGAAGACCTGAAAAATACTGACTGTGTGGCCCTGGATAAAACAGTGATGCAAACTTTATTCCATAAGGATCAAACTAGGGAAATAGCTAACAAAGAACAAGACCTTAAGGTGTGGCAATTATGCTAATCCTATACTCTACCATCACCCCCATGGTGCTCTGAGCAACTATCTAGTTCTGTAAATCCTATAAATGATGTTGATGTGTATTAGTAGAGAAAGTTTGCTCACCCGGAATTAAAAAAAAAAAGAAAAAGAAATCACATGATCATTTCCTTGTCTTAAAATATTCAACCTGAATGCAATAGTGAGAATTAATGAAATGAAATCAGACAAAAATAATGGAATATGTACTCAATGGCTATCCTTAACAAATCTTCCATAGTTATAATTTCATTTTAATTGGTATCTTAATTCTGCCTCTGCTAACTTGAGAGTATGATTCAGACCAGTAAATGCAGTAGAGTAGGGAGGAAAGAAAGAGGAAGACATCCAAGCAGAAAGGATTAAAAAGGATTTCCCTGGGTCCTAATTATATGTCACATGCCACTGGTGGATCACAATGCCATGGGTCCCCAGTTCTAACATCTCTCTCCAAACACCTAATCTTTCTTCCAACCCAAATGAACTGAATTTACACTGTCAGGATCCTTTTTTCTTAATTTTACAAGAGAAAAAAGGAATAGAAAAACTGAATCCTCCAAGTTTTTCCTCACTTTGCCTGGTAAAAATGGCGAAGGAATGACTAATAGAGAACAAGAAAGAGCAGTATTTGAGCAACAGCAAGAAGGTAGGAGGATGGAACATCACCACTAGCCCTTTCTCCTCTCTCAAACCTTACCAGTCATTGTTGACCCTTGATTTTGAAAGGACCAATGGCATCATAGGTTGATGTCTTGACTTGCTTGTGAATTGGATTGAAATGAGGCAGAGTTGCATAAAGTCATCAGTCTTACTCTCTTTTCCAGTCAAAGCAGAATAATTGGTGATGACTTAGGATGTGGACAATCCTGCCTTCTTTGATGCCCATTCAAGCCATTTGTTGGAACAAATTGTTCTCATCTCCCCATTTCACTAGGGTAAATTTTTACATGCTTGAGGTAGATATTCAGGCAACTCATCAACTAGTTTGAGATTGTCAGTTATCTTTAACCTAGTTTAGCTCTTCTGCAAGATGGCAGTAGTAAGAATCTAGACAAGAAGACACGGTTTGTTGGGCGTATAATAGGTCTTTGGGACTAATGATGGCACATTTCAGGGCTCTTATTTCAGGGCACTTTTTTTTTAACTCAATAAGTATTTATTAGGTGTGTAATACATGCCAGACTCTGTGCTAAGTGCTAGGGCTATCAAGAAAAATCAAAATGTAGTTTTTGATCTCAAAGAGCTTACTTAATAATGAGAGAAATACTGTGCAAACACAACATGTAATAACAGAAAACAGAGAGAAACAACATGTATAAATATGTATTTTTCCCTTTCTTTTATACCCCCATTGTCTGGAAATATTAAGAATTTAATAAATGTTTTCTGACTGGTTGACTTCTTATTTTTTCTGTTTTTTATTGCACGTGGGACTTATGCACCTTCATTTTTAGCGAAAAATCTCTTCTCTAAAGTTTTGAACTTCCAGGTTACAAATGGAAATTGGTCTCAGTTTATGGGAAGAAAGAATTAGTGTAGATTTTCCCAGTTTTCCTAGGTGTTAGTACCTGAACCAAGAGAAAGGAAATTTTCTCTTATAATGTATCATGGTCCTTTGTCAAAGCTTCATGTGGTACCAAGGAACTAAAGTACTATGTTGGGGGAAGAGGAATGTCAGGATCAAAAAAGTCTTTTGTTTTTGTTCTACTTAGTAGGTTTAAGGAAATATGAACATATATCTGTACTCTGAGAAGGAGTTAGAGTGAAGCTAAATTGTGCCCCCCAAAAAAGATGACCAATGGAATAAAATAACTTCCCAGAAATGGAGTAACAAGGATTATAACACCTACTCCAATGCAGAAATACTGTTGTACAGTTGATAACCTCATTCACCTCCCTGAGATAGACAGCCTGCACTGGAAATCAGTATTAAAAGATACTAGTTTTGACATCAGGGAAACAAACCTTACTCCTGCTCCTCATCTTAGTTCTGCTGTCATTAGCTAGCAGAGTGACCTCAAGCAAATTATTTCAAGTCAAGTCAAAAAGCATTTATTAAGTACCTCCTGTGTGCCAGGCACCATTCTAAGTGAAAGAGATACAGAAAAATTCAAATCAGCCCCCTTCCTTTAAGAAGCCTACAATCCAATAGGTGGAGAAAAACTATGAACACTATGTATAAATAAGATATATAAATGGTTAGACTGGAAATAACCTCAAAGGGAAGACATTAGCATTAAAGGGAAAAATATCTTTCAGTTCCTCATCTGTGAAATGTGGGGTTGGACTTGTTGAGCAATTCTTAATTTCCTTAATATGCATGGACTTGAATTTTAAATATTTTGGGAACTTTTTCAATATAATTGATTTCCTTTACAATCTCTTCTTTAAAAGTTTATGCATTTAAATTATCTTACTCTGAGCAGAAGTCCATAGGTTTCTTCAGATAGCCTTAGGATTCATGACACAAAAAAAAAAAAACGTTAAGAAGTTCTGGACTAGGCAATCACTAAGGTCCACTCCAGGTCTGAACATCTAGGAATCTAAAGCTACTGTTCCTCCTTTGGGATATGCCGACTGCTTAGAAAGTTTTCCAAGCCTCTTTTTTTGAGGTTCTTGAGAAACACTGAATCTTAAGCACCCTCTCCCAATCCCACTCTCTTAATTTCGATAATGAATAAGTGATTGTAATTGAATATTTAGGTTTGGAAGAGAACCTCAGAAGTTATCTAGGGCCACAGGGAAACTATTTGCAACCACATGCCCTATTTTAAAGTTCTGGAAAGTAGGAATTTTCAGGGAAATTATTGTATGGCTATCCCACGAGACATTGATGACTAATCAATAATTGGTCCAAATTTTCACATGCAAGATCTTTTTCTGGAGATCAGACCCCACTCTTTCTCCTCATTGACATCCCTCTGAATCTCAAAGTAATGCTATACCTAAGAATGTTCACTGAATTAATTAGTTATTGAAATCTGTTTTAGAGAAAACTAGAGCTCAAAAAAGTCAGTTAAGTTCATCACTGATTATAACAAATTTCTAAGCTCTCTCTGCTATACTTCCCTCTGACCAATTTGATGAGCAAGATGCCTGACACTACTGGTAGGTACTAAGGATTCAGAGGGGGAAAGTCCCATCCTCTTAGAGCTTTTTACAGAAGGTAGAATAGTATGTATACAGAGAAATAAATATATTATTATAGGAAAAGTATTTGAGAGGACACTGATAAACTCTTTGCTAAATTAAGCACTGTAAAAATTAAAATGATGGTTCCCTTGAGACAAGTTTTCATCTGTGAGATTAAATGATATTCTAGAGTAAGAATTATGTTTTTTCCTATGTTTTTCCTGAGATAGGAAATTCCTTCTACTAATTGTAGGTGAATATCTTCCCTACAATTTACCATTTTGGAGAGTTTTGAAGATGTGGTTTCTTGTTCAAGGTCACACAGGCAGCACTTTCATCTTTTTGTCTGTGGTTTCAAGGAAAACTATATATACATTAGTTTGTGTTGTCTCTAACATGAAGTTGTGTTATTATGAATGTATATATATATATATATGTATATGTATGTATATATATATATATATATATCTATGTAAGCATATGTGTATATACATATAGATGTAGATATAGACATAAATATAAATAAATGCAAATATAGAAATAAATATATAAATATAGATAGACAAGTATTGGTTTTATCAGATCCCAATATGTAATAGAAGACTTTAGGATTTTCTTGGCAAAAATATTGGAGTGGTTTTCATTTCCTTTTCTAATGGATCATTATTTTACAGATGAGGAACCTAAGACAAATGGGGCTCCCCAAGATCATACAACTACTAAGTGTCTGAGGCTAGATTTGAACTCAGATCTTCCTGTCTCCATCTAGCTGTCCCTACAAGTAATGAACACGAATTAAAAAGAGAAGGCACATATTAAGACTTAAATTTGCTAGATAGCTAGAATATCAGTTTTTACTCTCACTACTTTAGCATACACAGAAAAAAGAAACTTTTATTGAGTTGTGTCAATATTTAGTAATAATAAAAAAGAGAAAACTTGGGAAGAGGAAAGAATCAGACAAATAACAGATTTATTATATCTTGGATGGTCACCTGAAAAAAGGATTAGAATGGTCCTCTTTGACCCCAGAGAGTAGAAATAGAAATAATGGTACAGGATGGGGGGAGAGAAGCACATTCACATTTAAGAGATACATCAGGAGAAAATCTGCTAATAATGAGAGCTGGGCTGACTCCAGGAGGTGGTCATTTTCTCTCCATTGAAGGTCTTAAAATGAAGGCTGGAGATCCTCATATCAGAAATGCTATTGTTTTATTTCTGTTGTGATTTGGTGTTAAATGGACACTGAAATCCTTTCTAACTCCAGAATTATGTGCTTCTGTGATTTACTTTCTCTTTCCCCCAATTTTCCTATATAAATGATATGTATATGTATGTATGTATGTATATATATATATATATACATATATATATACATACAAACACACACATATTCACACATACACACACACACACACACTATATACATACATACACATATATACATTTACCCAATGCAGTTCTTCTATATACAAGTACTGGGTGGAGGCTTATTTGATTTTTTAGCAAAAAAAAAAAAATGTTAAAATAGCTCAGTAATCTGTGAAACTATTATTGCTTTTAAAGTGTAATTTGCCCAGATGTCTTAAGGTTCCACGTGGAACACAAGCTCACACCACCAAATCCCAATATAATTAGCAGGGCTGCCTTTGACAATTCAATGGATGAGGTGGTTCCAGAAGAAATTTTGGGAAACCACAAAACTGCTTCAGAAAAACATGTGTACTTCATATAAAAGAATTGTAATTAAGCTTCAGTCATCCTCTCCTATGGAGAACAGAGAATTGCAGTCAAAATTGGTTGCTATTATGCTTACGTCTGTCAGAGGCACTTTGGGAATGATCGTGGAGACACTATTTAGAGAAATGAAATCTGTGAGCAACCGTTTCCTTCTGTTGGAAAGAGAGGAGAGTGAAGAAGGCCAGCAACCTTATTGCTAATGATTTGGCATTGACTCCATGAGGCAAGACTTCAGGGACAAAAAGGTAATTCCATTTGGCAGGTTCTAAGGAAGACCTGAAGCTCATATGCTTACAGTCAATCCATGCTATTTCTCCACCAAAGGTTTTTTGTCACTTAGTCAAATCAACAAGTAAGGTCACCTAGATTTTTTAAGCACTCACAATGTATCAGGCATTGTCTTAAGTGATAAAAATACAAAGAGAGGCAAAAAATGGTCATTGAACTCAAGGAGCTTTATGATAATGGGGAGATAACATGCAAACAATTATGGACATGGAAGATATAATCACAGGATAAATTGGGAAGGTACTAATACTGAAGGGATCAGCTAAATGGCTCACAGGAAGGAGTAGCTGGCCTGAAGTCAGAAAGACCTGAGTTTAAATCTTCCTTTAGACACTTATTAGCTATATGACCCTAAACAAGTCAATTAACCCTGTTTGTGTCCGCTCCCTCACCTGTAAAAATGAGCTGAAGGAAAAATTGTCAAAACATTTAAGTATCAATGGCAAAACAGTTCAATGTCAAAAAAACTTTGCCAAGAAAATCCCATATGGGATCACGAAAAGTTGAACAGAACTGAACAGCAATTTTGAGGAGAGCTACAGAAGGTAGGATTTTAACTGAGCTTTAAGGAAGCAATGGGGCAGAGCCAAAAAGGAAAAGCATCCAAGATATGGGGGACAGACAGTAAAAAGGGATAGTGTGTCATGTGTGAGGAATAGCAGGAAGGTCAGTCATGCCAGAAGTAGAATATATTGAGAAAATAAAGTATAAACACACTAGAAAGTAAAGAATGACACAGATTACAAATGACTTTAAAAGCAAAATAAAAGATTTTCTATTTGATTCTGGGAGGAAGAGGAGACCAGTGGAGTTTATTGAGTTGAAAGAAAAGTGTGACATGCTCAACCTATACTTTAGGAAAATCATTTTAGTGGCTGAACAGAAGAGAGATCAGAAATGGGTCAGACAAGGCAGGCAGACCCACCAGTAAATTACTGAGTAGTCCAGTAGCAACAGAAGCTTTGAAGCCAAACATCTTCTGATATAGGATCACAGATTTTTTAGAAGTGAAATGGATCTCTGTAACCATTTAGTCTAAGGTTTTTTTGTCTTGTTTTTGTTTTCTGTTGAGACAATTGAGGTTAAGTGATTTGCCCAGGATCATACAGCTAGGAAGTGTCTGGGACCAAATTTGAACTCAGATCCTCCTGACTTCAGGGCTGGTGCTCTACCCACTGTGCCACCTAGCTGCCCCAAATTCTAGATTTCTTAACCTCAGTTCCACTCACCTCTTTTGGAGGTCTTTGGCTAAATTTCCAACATTATATGAACTTGGATAGGAAAAATATATCTTTATTTTCACTAATCTTTGCTTTTAGCTTTGTATGTTTACAGATTTTTAATGCTTTTAAAAATATAATTGCGAAGGGGTCTAGAGGGTATCACCATGTCAATGACTCAAAAAAGGCTAAAAACCCTGATCTAGTCAAATCTATATCCCCAAATGGATCCATTAAAAAACATGTCCAACAGCATATATATGGAATACCCAATAAAGTTCATCTAACTTTTTAAAGACAGAGGGGCTTACCCCAAATGATTAGTAGTCAAAGGATATAGATAAGCAATTTTTCATAAGAAGTAATCCAATCTATCAGTAGTCATAAAAATAATGCTGTAAATCACTAATTATTAAAGAACTGTGGATCAAAAGAAATCCGAAGTTCCACCTCTTACCCCTGAGATTGGCAAAGTTGACAAAAATGGAAAATGGTAAATACCGAAGGGGCTATGGGAAAACATGTAAATTAATGCAATTTGGAACTCTACTCCAAAAGCTATTGAACTATGTATACATACCTTTTTGACCCAGTCATATCACTGCCAAAGAAATAAAAAAGGAAAACAACTCATGTGTACAAAATAACTTGTGGTGGCATAAAAAATTGGAAAGCAAGGAGATGCCAATGGATGAGCAAGTAATGGTACATAAAATGATGGAATATTGTTGTCCTGAAAAAATAATTAAAGAAATGGTTTTCCATAAAACTGGGACTAATTTTATGAACTGAGGCAGAGCAAATTGAGAAGAACAAGGTAACAATTTATTCAATAATAAAAATATAATAAAGATAAACAACTTTGAGTGACTTAGGAATTGTGATCATTATAATACCAACTGTGATTTCAGAAGACATGATAAAACAAATATTTGGTATTATCACAACATTTTGACTTATTGATATATTGACTTATAGCCTTGGAAAGTTCACCTAATTTCTTTTAGTCTCATTTTTTTGGTTGTAAAAATGGGAATAATAATATATTCCACGTAGCTCATAAGAATGTTGTGCTTTTCCATAAGAAAAAAATATATAAAAGGACTTAAAAGTATAAATTGTTATAACAAAGAACAATGGTACCCATATCACCACCATTATTGTTATTCTCCATAACAGTCTTCTGGTTGCTATGAGAATATCTTGGTTATGAATTAGAGAAGCAAAGGAAAATATGCTGAAGGGCTCAACACCCCCTCTATAACTGTCACCCCAAACCCACCTGACGCCTTCTTATTGAAAGAACAAATGATCACTGGCTTACTTCATAGATTTTCTCCAGCACTATTCCCATATTCAGAAATAAGAAACTTACATGTTAGAAGCTTCCTAAGTTTGGGGGCTAACTTTACAAGAATAGTGGAGTTTCAAGGGACAGATGGCTCAATGTTAGGAGAAAGAACATCTTCAAAATGGAAAATCATAATGTCAAAACTGATTAAGAGAGAATGATGGTAAAAAATACAGCTAATAAACTGAGAATAATGAAGAATTGAGATTTCTAAATCTAAGTATGGAGAACAAGTAGGGAAGGAATAAAGGAAGAGACAAGCAGGAAAGAAATAAACATTCTTTAAGGAAACTGAGGCAAACAGACACTAAGCAACTTGTCCAAAGTCACACAATTAGTAAGCAACTGAGGTCATATCTGAACTCAATTCTTTCTGACTTAAGCCCTAGCACTTCAGACTCTTTAAAAAAGAGCTTTGATAAACAGTGCTGATATAGTGGGAATGAAGGTGAGAGAAGTTGAGAGAAACTGAAGATAGAGTGTTAAATCATCAAAGTGGACACTGAAATCTCCAAGAATGATGTCAGGGACAGAGAAGGACTGTGATCCAAGAGTCAAAGTCAAAAGGAAAAGGTGACAGTTTCCTAGAAGCCAGTGACAGAGAGGTCACTGGTCAGGAGAAGGTAGTAATGAGGTGGCATGAACATCAAATATGTTCACACATGTAAAATCAGAATCTATGCCACACATCCTCCCTTGTTTTTTAGACATAAGAAAACTGAGGCCCTGTGAGTTTAGATGACTAACCCAAGATTACCAAGTGGTTGTTCAAACAGGTTCTGAAGTCAGGGTCTCACACTCTAAATTCAGCCACCATTTCCCTACATCACATTTGCCATCTACCCCATTCTTGAAGCTGGTAGAGCATGACACCCACTGAAGAAGAAGAATGCTGAGAAGGAGGAAATTCAAATATGTCTGTAAAATATTAATATGAAGAATTCTCTCTAGTTTAATCCCTTAGTCTCTATTTATAACTCCCTGCGATTTCCTTTCTAGTCCCAATGCAATGCTGATCGATGTGGTTGGGAGGGGAAGGTGTGGAGACTGTCAAATGCTTCAGTGAATTCAAAAAGATGACCCCCAAGACCATGACTAGATTTGAAAACTAAGAAATATCAACAATCTTTAAAAGAACAGTTTTTGTAGAATGATTGAGGTGAAAGCCAGAATGCAAAAAACTGGGAGCAATTGAATAGTGAAAAAGTGGCAGTAGAAAGTGTAAATCATGGGGTAGCTAGGTAGTATAGTAGATAGAGCAACAGCCCTGGAGTCAGGAGAACCCGACTTCAAATACATTCAGCCTCAGACATTTATATTTCTTAGCTGCACAACCCTGAGCAAGTCACTTAGCCCCAATAGTCTCACCAAAAGAAAAAAAAAATCAGAAGGAAAGAAAGAAAGAATAAATCATAAATCATTCCCTTAAGGAGTTTGACAGTAGAAGGGAAGATAGACAATAGGATAATAGATAAAGGGGAATGGCAGAATTAAGAGAAGATTTTCTTGGGACAGAGGAGACTTGGGCATATTTGTAGACAACAGAGAAGTGAAGAGGGACAGATTGAAGATGTAAGAAATATATGGAAAAGATGGTTGAATTGAAGTTCAGAAGGTAGCAAAAGTTGGAATCAAGAGCCCAAGTTATGAGGTTAACATGAAAAGGAAAAGGGAAATTTCTGCTTTTGAAAAAAAGGCAGGCTCTCCATGTGCATGAATGAAGACCAATTGGAAGCTTCACTACCTTTCATTCTAAAAAGTCAAGGTAATAACAATGGCAAAAGGCAAGTTTTTTTTTTTTCTCTACTAAACTTCTAGCTTGACTTCCTTTCCTATATTTAATAAAGTAGTCACTGGACAATTTAAATATCAAGGAGATCATAAGATCATAGATTTAGAGCTAAAAAGGAGATATTCTACTCCCATCTTCTTTTTACAGTAGAAGAAACTAAATTAAGGGACTGGCCCATGGTTACACAAGCAATGAGCAGCAGAGCTAATTCAAATTCCACTCTACCATATTGTTATGTTTATGAGCACTGTATATGAGTAAAAGAATTGCTATTAAATTCCAATAGATTTGTGATGGAAAGAACCATCTGCCTCCAAAGACAGAACAATTAAAACAATGTGGATCAGTATTTTCACTTTTGTTGTTGTTGTGATTTGTTTACTTGTTTTTTTCTCTTTCTGGTGTTTTTCCCTTTTAATCTGATTTGTCTTGTGCAGTATGACAAATATGGAAATATGTTTAGAAGAAATATACATGTTGCAATATAACCCACATTGGATTCCTTGTTGTCTTGAGGAAAGGGGAAGGGGAGGAAAAATTTGGAACACCATGTTTTGCAAAGTTGAATGTCAAAAACTATCTTTGCATATATTTGGAAAAAATAAAATACTAATTAAATGTTTAAAAGAATTTCTATCAGATGATTTTAATAATAGACACCTATTCTTTGCCTATAAAATGTAATTCAGTTAAATTCAACAAACATTTATTAAGCTCCTATTATATGCAAGGCACTGTGACCGATGTTGGAGATAAAAACAGATTTAAAAACTTTTCTGCTTTCAAAGATGTTACATTCTACATTTCTAGCCATTTTACCCACTACTCTTCCACCATACAGATTTTGATCTGGTCATGTTATATATTTATCCATTAGCAAATACTAACCAAAACTCCCATTTTCACTCTTTTGTATTGGCTGACTCTCATGCCTATGATATTCCCTCCTCTCCTTCACCTATCAGAATCCCTGGTTTTCATCTAAACTCAGTTCAGATATTGTTTTCTATGTGAAGTTACTTAGTGTAGTACTTAGAGCATAGTAATCAGTTAATAAAATTGATACTCACAGCTATTAATTTCTTCCCTTCTCAAAATATCTTGTATTACTTGTGTATATGTTATGTAGATAATTGTATAATACATGTTTTTCCCATATTAGAATGTAAGTTTCTTGAGGCTAGGAACTGTTTCCACTTTTGTCTTTAGATCCCTTACATTTAGCACTTGGCCTAGCATAAAATCAGTACTTAATAAATATTTATTACTTGAGTGATAAATGAGGCTACAGATAAGAATATTGATATATATATACATATATATAATTATGAAATAATTTGAAGAATTAGGAGCTGAAGAGAAGACTCTGAGAAGTAGTCATTGGAAAGAGAAACTAGTCTCCTCTAGAGCCCAATTCTTAAATTGTGGTCTAAGACTCTTTATGAGGTCATATAACTGAATGTGGATTGTGAAATTATGACTTATTATCAGTAACTATTTCAGTTGTATACCTATTTATATGCCCAGAGTCATATGAAAATTTCTCAGGCTAAAAGGAAAAAAGTCTAAGAAGCCCAGGAGATCTAGGCCAAGCAAGGACCACCATTTTCCAAAGAAATGTTGTACTAGAGAAACTGGATAAATTTCCATTAGAGTAGTTCCCAAAATGCCTTTTATTTCAAGCCTATCTCCTGAGTTTCATTCTGAATTGAATTAACCATTGGGGGAGTGGAAAGGGAGGGAGAAAAATAACTTATTCCTAAGCCTTTTTGCCCAAGTACATCACCCTCTATTTCAACTATTTCAATCTGTCTTAATATTAGCTACAGAAAAACAGAACTATGGACAACTGAAGAGCTTTTAAAAAAAATAAATTATATAAGACCAAACCAAGAAAAGAGGTTACTTAAGGTGATTTACACAAAATAGCCCCAAAATCTTGTTTTTCTAGGATGATGGCAGCGAAGTACTTAATATGCTAACAGAGTTCATGGGAGCAGATGCAATCTAATGATAAATGGGAATGATTGAGATAGGGAAAAAAAACTCTGACAGCCAAAAGATGAACTTAGCCCAAATCTTCACTGGTGAATCAAGACATTATAATGGCTATTCAAAGGCACCATTAGAAAATATACTCTCCATAGTCACAGACCTGGGTTGGACCCTCTGTTATAGGAAGAGAAAACTACACAAGTTTTACTACCTATGAAAAGTAATGTACTGGTTCCAACTATAAATAAGGTGAGAAAAATACTCAACTGTTGACATCAAGATACTTGTTAATACTCCCAGAAATACATTCCTAAACACTCTTACTACAAAAACTTTTAGGCTAGTCTTATCCTTGGTCAACCTATATTTGGACTATTGTATTCTATTCTGGGTACAATAGTTTAAGGAGGACATTGATAAGCTAAAAAACATCCAAAGAAAAATTACATATAAGGTAAGTTCAATCCAAATCAACAATCATTTATTAAACATGCACTATGAGTAAAACACGGGAGCGACATTTGATAAATGATCAAAGGATATGAACAGGCAGTTTTCAGAAGGACAAATTGAAGTTATCTATACTCACAGAAAAATGCTCTAACTCGCTACTGATTAGAGAAATGCTAGTTAAAGTAATTCTAAGGCATTAAATCATACCTATCAAATTGGCTGTGACAAAAAAGGAAAATGACAAATGCTGAAAAGATTGCACAATATACTGTTGGTGAAGTTGTGAACAAGTCTAACCACTCTGGAAAACAATTTGGAATGATGCCCAAAGGACTATAAACTATGTGTGCCCCTTTATTGAGTAATAACATTACCAAGTCTATATCCTGAAGAGATTTTTTGAAAGGAAACGGTCATACATATACAATATTTGTAATAGCTCTTTTTGAGGTGGTGAAAAATTGGAAACTGAGGGAATATTTATCAATTGAAGAACAGCTGAACAAGTTATAAGATAGATTGTGATGGAATAATATTGTGCTATAAGAAATAATGAGTGGGATGCTTTCAGAAAATCATAGGAAGACCTATACAAATTGATATAAAGTAAAGAGAGAACAAGGAGATCACTTCACATAGTAACAGCAGTATTATAATGAGGATCAATTGTGAAAGACTTACTTTCTGTGATCAACACAGTGATCCAAGACAGTTACAAAGCAGTCATGATGAAAAATGTGATCCACCTCCAAATCTTAATGAAGATTGAAGTATTATTTTTGGCTTTCTTTATTTTTCTTACTTTTTTTTTGCAATATAGCCCATATGAAAATATGTTTTGAAGATTTCACATGTATAGCTGATATCACACTGCTTGTCTTCTCAATGGATAGGAAAGGTCTCAAAGGAGGGAGAGAATTTAAAACTCAAAACTTTTTAAAATGTGAAAAATAAATAATAATTTTTAAGAAATGAGAGAGGAGGGGCCAAAGATAAAAAAAAAAACACCTGCCCTCAAAGATCTTACATTCTATCTTCTCTGTAGCACAAAGATGAATGTATAAACACTTATGATCATCTGAGGAGGGTGGCAGAATTAATAACAGGGTTCAGGAAAGAGTTAGGTCATGAGATGAGCTATAGATTTGGAGAAATGGATTCAAGGGAGGAGTATATTTTAAGCATATTGATAGCCTGTGTAAAAGCATGGAAGTTCCATTCTGTGTGGAAATGAGTAGAATAGGTCGACTGAAAGGTAAATGAAATAAAGGGGAATAATGTGAAATAAGGCTTGAAAGATAAATTGAATCAATAATGAAGGGTTTTAAATACCAAGCAGAGAAGTAGAATGGCACAGCACAAGTAACAAAGGATTTGAATTTGAAGGATTTTGAGTCATTCAACCCACAAGTACCACTTCCTACTTGGGTGACAAAACACTTAATCTCTCTGGCTCTCTGTTTCTCCACCTGTAAAATGAGAGTTTTAGACTAGATGACCTTTAAGGTCACCTTCTGCTTATGCTCTCACAAGTTTCCATGTCATCCTAGAGCCAATAAGGAACCATTGAAGATACTTTGACAATGATGTGCCATGTGCAGAAACCACACCAGTTTAGATGAGGCACTCTTAATCTTTTTTTGTGTGTGTTATTGACTCCTTTGGCAAGATAGTGAAGCCTAGGAAGCTTACATTTTAATTTTAAAATTTTAAAATTATATTTTAAATGCATAAATTAAAATATATTTTAAAGAAACCTGATTATATTGAAATTCAGTTATCAATAATAAAAAAAAGTTCACCAACTCCTATGTGAAAAGTAAAAATAAGAATCTCTTTTGAAAAATAGATTGTCTAAACAATTTTCTGCAGATTGCTCTGATTTTATTCCAATGGCTCTTCAAGATCTCCAATGGAGACCTTCCTTCCAATGAAAGAATATTACTGCCTACTCATGCTTGCCAATCATGGGCTCCTCTAGTTCATGTCAATCTGCTACCAAACAGGCTTCCAATAATGCTTGCTTTATTTTTAGACATGTAAAAATCTAAACATTTGACGAGGCTAGGCAGACTAAGTCTCTCTAAAAGGATAAGGAAACTAGGAGAGAATAAGAGTTTAGAATGGATCAAGAATCCACCAGGGCAACTCCAGACATCAAAGAAATTCTACCAACTCCTTTGTTTAGACTTATCTACCCCATTCAGGATTAGAGCATTGAAAGACTCTTAAGGGATGTTTAGCCCGATTGATACATTAGTAACAAGCTCCCATTTCCTAGGACTATGGAAATATAAAATCACATAGGCTCTTTTGGTCTCAGTCCTCTCTTGAGTCCTACAGTTCTGGATAAAGCTGATTTCCTGTGTTGCAATTATACATGTAGCCTCATTCCTAGGAACCAGAACAAAGCTGAGATTCAAGTGGTGATGAACCATGAATCTTTTATTCTTTCTTGAGAGTTAATTTAGGCCAGAGTTTCATGGGTTGCTTGGATGCTATTAATATAGCTTGTAGCTAGATTAGAGGTGATTGTGGCTATATTTTCAATCCCTGAGGACCAGAACTGGACAATATGTTTTAAAAATAGATATGAAAACTGGGTGACCTTATTACATGAGCGCTGACTTTCAGGTTCATGACACAACAGTACTTTTTCAATGAACTTTCTTTTTCCAGAGGATCCCTTTTGGTAATTTAATATTCCTTTGAAGAGAATGGAAGCCTTTTGAGAGCAAAGACAGATTCTTTGCTTGCATATCCCTAAAATCTAGAATATGATTAGCCTAACAAACACTGGTGCTTAATAAATACTTATTGGTGGAGATACAAAACTGGACAATCTTGTTGTATACCTCTTTATGTCAAAAATATTTTACTCAAGTTCTAGAACTCCCAGATGCTCAAACTTTTCCATTAGTTGATAGGCATTCTATATTCTTATGACATATTTGTCAAATGTTTTGAAGAACCCAAAGTGTGGCCTCCTATGTCAAATACCATAAAGGAGTTATCTATTCCCAATAACTCTCTGAGATTCTAATGGTATCACTATCCTTTCTTTCCTGGTAAAAAAAGAAAAATAAGGCTATCCAAGATAACACAAAGAGAAAGATCATAGGATCCTAAATCCAGAGGTGGAAGGAACTTTTATAAGCCATCTAATCCACCCCTCCTTTTCCAAATGAAGTAACTGAATCCCAGAGAAGAAACATGTCTTGAGTAGGATCACAGGGATAATTAGTAGCAAAACCAGGATCCAAAGTGAGGTTATGTGACTTTAAGTATATCAGTCCTTCCATCACATTAATGACCAGTGCTCTAACCACTGCACCTTATCATGTCATCCACTGCATCGTAAAATGGAATTTGTGTATTAAAATAATGACTGAAATGAGATTGAAGCCCAAGACCCCAAATTGTGTATCCTACTTTTAACTTTTCTTGTGAAAAATGAGTTACTTCGCAAGGTCCTTATGATGCCTGATAAACAGGAAATAATCCCGATTTGGAGTGGATAAAAAAAAAAAAATCCTCTAAGCAGATTAAAAAAAAAAAAAAATGCAGGTTGAATTTCTTCTCAGGGACTCATCATTACCAGGAAATCATTAGAGACAGATTGGAAAGGCTGTTTCTGCCTTGCCTTTGATGCTTCACAAACAGGTTCCTTTGATGCCAGAGCTGAATTTCATACCAAACAACTGCAATTAGTTTTAAGCACTGTTACAAACCAGGAAAAACTGTTTACTGAATTGTTTACTCTATTCCTTTTAAATGCTTAAAACAGTCCATTCTCTTCTCAGAAGCTTCACTAGATTTTTTAACTGGCATAATATTTTATTCATAAAAATATTTAATATTCATATTTGAAACTTTGAGTTCTGAATTCTTTCTTTCCTCCCACTTCCCTCCCCATGGAGAATGTAAGCAATTTGATGTAGGTTATACATATGTATATTACACATTACATAATATTACATACATGCATACACATTATATAATATCACATATATAAAATCACATAATATAACCTACATATTACATGACTACATACATATATAGTCATATAAAACATTTCTACAACATGGTCATGTTGTGAAAAAAACATAGATTAAAAAAAAATCAAGAAAAATAAAGTTTAAAAAAGTGTGCCTCAATCTATATTCAAACACCATCAGTTCATTCTCTGGAGATGGACATCATTTTTCATCATAAGTCCTTCAGAGTTGTTTTGGATCATTATATTGCTGAGAATAGCTAAATCATTCACAGCTGATCATCTTACAATATTGTTGTTACTTTGCGCTCAGTAGATTTCCTGTTGGATCAGCCCATCTAAGTCTTTCCAGGTTTCAGAAACTTTATTGTTAACTGAAGGGCACATCAGTGGAGCAGCTTGTTCAATATCTTAAACAGTCCTTTGAAAGGAATTCAGAATTAACCTTTCATTCTGTACTTTCATTGAAAGTAAACACAACTTCATTGCTCATGATACAGTGCAGGACAGCTCCTGATAACAACAGATAGACCAAGGAGATTAATCTTGCCGAATTGTAGGAAATTGAAAAAGGTTAAGGGGGAAAAATTACTTCATGGAGGATATGAATTAGATACAGTTTAGAAGACTCCTGGAGAAATGAGTGATGTGTCTTTAGAACAAAGTTTGTTGTAAAAACAAAGAATAACTCAAGGAGTAGTATGGATTGCAAGAATGATCTATGGTACACTGTCAGGACAAAGAGCCCATCTAGCTCACCAGCCAGCTTTGCAGTGTTTTTCAAGCCCTGGAGTATCCTCTATCAATGCAATATTTGCCAAAGGCCATCAAAATCAAAGGCCAGCTTCACTTACTTGACACGGAGCTATTAAGTGGACCAAAGTGACAACACTTATTTAATTTGGAATGACTTGTGGAAAGAGCAAGAAATAAGAGAAAAATAAGAGATTTTCAATATCCAGTAGAAAGAATACTACCTTGCAATGAATGCAAATCCTCCTGTTGATTATTACTTGCATGACTTTGAGAAAATTCCTTACCCTCTCTGAACCTCAGTTTCTTCAACTATAAAATTAAAAGGTTGAACTCAGTGGCTTCTAAGGCTTTTTTTTATCTCTAAAGTTATAATTCTAAAACCATGTTAAGAAGCTAGAATTCCAAAATATGAAATCCCATAATTCTATAGGATATAGTAATGGAAGACAGAATCACTTGGAATCAGAAAGATATGGGTATAAATTAGGGATCCTCCATGACAATTACTGAGTCAACAAGATTAAGCCATTTGTCAGTTCCTTCATCTGTAAAACAGAGATAGAAACAGCTATATTATCTACCACACAGGGTTGTTGTGAGACTCAGAATAATTAACATATATAAATACCTTTGCAAACTTTTTAAGTGTGACATAACATTTCTTTTCAAAGGGAAAAAAAGTATAGAGCTATTCTTTCAACAATTTGGCTCCTTCCTGCTTTGACAAATACATTTCATCTCTCTGTTTCCTAGATTGAACAATTCATCTTCTACATTTAGGTCTTTACACAGTTTGTGTCCCATGCCTAAAATGTACTTCCTCCTCACTTCTACCTTAAAATCCTTAGACTCAAATAGTCAATGACTATAGCAATCTAGTGTTTGACAAACCCAAAGACCCCAGCTTTTGGGATAAGAACTCACTGTCTGACAAAAACTGCTGAGAAAATTGGAAACTAGTGTGGCAGAAACTATGTCCCACCATATACCAAGATAAGGTGGAAATGGGTTCATGATTTAGACATGAAGAGTAATATTATAAGCAAATTAGAAGAACATAAGATAGTTTACCTCTCAGATCTGTGGAGAAGGAAGGAATTTGTGACCAAAGAAGAACTGGAATTCATTATTGAACAACAAATAGATAATTTTTATTATATTAAGTTAAAAAGTTTTATATAAGCAAAATTAATGCAGACAATATTAGAAGGGAAGCAATAAATTAGGAAAACATTTTTATATATAAGGGTTCTGATAAAGGTCTCATTTATAAAATATATAGAGAATTGACTCAAATTTATAAGAATTAAAGTCATTCTCCAATTGATAAATGGTCAAAGGATATGAGTAGACAACTTTCAGATGAAGAAATTGAAACCATTTCTAGTCATATGAAAAGGTGCTCTAACTCACTATTGGAGAAATGCAAATTAGGACAACTCTGAGGTACCACTACATACCTCTCAGATTGGCTAAGGTGATAGGAAAAAGATAATGACAAATGTTGGAGGGGATGTGGGGAAATTGGGACACTAATGTATTGTTGATGGAATTGTGAATGGATCCAGCCATTCTGGAGAGCAATTTGGAATTATGCCCAAAGAGTTATCAAACTGTGTATACCCTTTGATGCAGCAGTATTTCTATTGGGCCTATATCCCAAAGAGATCTTAAAGGAGGGAAAGGGATCAACATGTGCAAAAATGTTTGGCAACCTTTTTTGTAGTGGCAAGAAACTGGAAACTGAGTGGATGTCCATCAATCAGAGAATGGTTGAAGAAGCTATGGTATATGAATGTTATGGAATATTTTTGTTCTATTAAAAATGATCAGCAGGATGATTTTAGAGAGACTTGGAGAGACTTACATGAACTGATGCTAAGTGAAATGAGCAGAATCAGGATTTCAATGTACATGGCAATAGCAAGATTATATAATGATCAATTTTGATGAATGTTGCTCTTCTCAACAATGAATCAGGCCATTTCCAATGTTCTTGTGATGATGAGAACCATCTACACTCACAGAGAGGACTGTGGTAAATGAGTATGGATAAAAACTAGCATTTTTACTCTTTTTGATGTTTGCTTGCATTTTATTTTCTTCTTGATGATTCTTCTTGTGCAGCAAGATAATTGTATTAATATGTATGTCTATATTGAATTAAAATAAAATAAAATCAAATAAAATAAAAAATCCTTAGTCCCTCTCTAGGTCAGTTCAGGGGCCACTTACTACACAAGATCTTTCTTGATTTTAGGAGTTATTAGTGCTTGCTTGCTCACTTGCTCTCTATCTGTCTGCCTGTCTCTATCTCTGACTCTGTCTTTCTGTCTCTGTCTTACTCTGTCTCTGTCGGAGTCTGTCTGTCTTCTGTCTGTCTGTCTCTCTCTCTCTCTCTTTCTCTCTCTTTCTCTATCCTTGTCTTCCCCTCCCTCCCTTTCCTTTTTCTCCCTCTCTACATCCCTCCCCTTCTTCCTCTCTCTCTCTCTCTCTCTCTCTCTCTCTCTCTCTCTCTCTCTCTCTCTCTCTCTCTCTCTCTGTCTTCCCCTCCCTCCCTTTCCTTTTTCTCCCTCTCTCCATCCCTCCCCCCTCTTCCTCCTTCCCTCTTTCTCTCTGTCTCAGTCTCTCTGTGTCTGTGTGTGTGTGTGTCTCCCCCTTTTCCTGTCTCTGTCTCTCTTCAAATATAAACACATATATGTTTGTTTGTTTATATACATATACGTGTATATGTTACATATATATCTTAAAAATATGTGTGTATATACACATATATTATTATTTCTGTTGACATATTCTACTCCAGTTGGCATATAAGTTCATTGAGGGCAAAGTCTTTTTTTGAAGGGATAATTCTTGGTATCTTCAACACCTAGCACAATGTCCTACAATAGTAAGAGTTTAATAAATGTTTATTGGTGAATTATTATGTTCAAATTCCCCTATTGTATAGTTAAAGCTGTTTGAGGAATAAATTACAAAGGAACTATTGATTACATCAAACAGCCTTGGAAGAAATTTCCATTTGTCCTTCTTTGTTACACATGTTGCCCATACTATTGCTTAAGATTTAATCATTACTGTTGTTTTGTGTTTTACATAAAATAATGAGATTATTTAGAAGGAATATAGCTACCAAAACACTTGGGGAGGAACAAAAAATGTTGCCAGATAAAGTAAAAGAACCATCTTTTGGCAAGTCACATTATTCCTAAAGATCTAGTCATTAGGAAAACAAAGGATGCATTGTCAGAGTATCTCCTAGAAGAGGCCCAAAGAATGAGAACAGAAATGAGAGCCAGGGAATCCTAATATGTAAAAATCAGGCAAGTCAACAAATATTTGTTGAGCACTTACCATCTGACAGACACTGTTTTAAGTACTGGGAATAAATGTACAAGCAGAAAAAAAGACAGTGCCTACCTTCAAGAAGATTATATTCTGATTAGAAAAAGATAGTATATAAAAGGGATATGAAAAAAGCAAGGAAGTGATAAAGTGAGAGATGAGTCATTTAGGGTTTGAACCCTGCTAGTACCATTGATCAAATGTAGATATGATGTAATTTACAGAATCTTAAGGTCACTCATATATAAATACTTCATTCCTCTCATTTCCCATATATATCTCTTCGGACCTTCTATGGACCAACCATAATTTCCAATTCAATCCAAACTCATGATTCTAAGACGTTACCATTCTTTTTTTTTCTTACATTTAGTTTATTTATTTTTAATAAACATTGCTTTATGAATTATGTTGGGAGAAAAAAAAATAAGAGTAAAAGGGAAAACCGGAGACCCTACCATTTTTGATGGATTTCTTCATTGTATCTAGATTTCCTTTTTGAAAATGATGAATGAAATCCATCCCATTTGGGGTAGTTAAATTTTATAAAGAAAATAATTGGAATTCTTGAGGCCAATGAATTAAAATTATCTGAATATAATGAAAGGACTCATGATTTAGGGAAAAAGCTATAGGCTCTAGTCTCAATGCACCTTCTGTGCTTTGCATTGTTCTTCTGTGTGTGGTCTTAGATAAGGTCAGCCTCTCTGAGTCTCTTTTTTTCTCATATTTAAAATGAGTACATTGGACACTAAGGACCCTTTGGTTCTATATTCATGATCTATATGATCCATTATTTTATTAACTGATCATTTAACTTATTTTATAAACATTTTGAAGTTTGGTCTTTTGTTACAGGAAGTAAAAGCTAGTATTTTTTAATCAAATGCAGGTTTTAAATTTTTTTTCATAGTTAAGATTTACTGATGCTAACCTCCCCTCTTTCAAAAAAGTAGCAACAATAAAACCAAAACAAGCAAATAAAAGTTTTATTTTCTTCCACAAAGGAAACCTAGCATGATTTATAAAGTTTAGTCTAGCCCCTTCTCCTCAAACATTCATCACTTCTCTGTATCACTGATGGTGTGGTCAAGAAGTCAAATCAGCAAGCATTTATTAAGTGCCTATGACAAGCCAGGCACCAAGCTAAACACTGGGGAAACATAGTGTAATACAGAGAATACTAGAGTTGGAGCAAAAGGTTCAGAGATTCATAGGATTGTTGACCTAGAGCTGAAAGAACTTCTGAGGCCATCTAGTCCAAACATCTCATTTTACAAATGGAAAAACTAAGACACTGTAGAATTAAGTAAAAGAGATTCCATATTTAATTTCTTGATTTACATCTTTTATATGATCTTAGAAAAATAACTTTACAGAATCACAGAATTTGAAAGTTGAAAAAGCTTCCATTAGAAACAGGGTTTGATTTAATCCCTGAATCTTTGATTCTGAATTTGTAAAATAAAAATTTTAATGCTTGGATTCTTGCCCTTAAAAACGAATGACCAAATGTTAGCCATTTTTTGGAGGAATTCTTGCTCAGATATAAATTTTGACTTCTGGAATTCCTTCTAACTGTGAGAGTCGGTGATATTGTGACTATATGTAAAATATTTGAAGACTATCGTTATTGTTGTTGTTCTTGCTCTTGTTATTTAAATCAAGGTCTACCATTCCTAAAAGGAAAAATATCAAATATAAACCAAACTCAAGAAAACAACTTTTTTTTTTTAGGTTGTAACCCAATTGAGGTTGTCATTCATCCAGAGTCTTACAGATTAGTAAGTGTCAAGTATCTGAAGTTGGATTTGCATTTAGGTACTCCTGACTACAGGGCCAGTGACTGACCTATTTAGCTGTCTCAATAAAACAACTTTTAATTGATCTATATTGGTTTAATCTTTTTGTTTCAGAGATAGAAACAACCAACCCCATCTTGGCTGAAGTAGACCCTTCCAATTTTTTTTCTACTCAGCATTCACCTAATTTCATTCTCTCTCCAACATCTGAATTGACAAAATCTCCCATCTATCCCATACTCAACATTTTAATACATCTCTACCAAGTCCTTTTTTATCTCCCCTACTTGAGCCACCCTTGGCTTTGTTGGCACAATACTTTTGTTATTTCCTAAGCCTTGAAGTGTATCCAACATCTCTCTGGCCAAAAGAGACAGCACAAAACAGTGGAAAGAGAACTATTCCTGGAGTCAGTTTAAATCTTACTTCTTCTACTTGCTGCGTGTGTGATCTTGAGTGAGATCCTAGGCTTTAGTTTTCTCAGATATAAAATGGAGATCCTCTCCAGCTCCAGAACTTGATCCTCTAAATATCTTGCCAGGAACCTACCTCTATCAATCTGTGCTACTCCCTTTTTGAGAAGGATGTGAGATCCCAAGATCTACATCTCATGTCCAGAATGCTCCAGAATGTTGTTTTGTCTTTCACATAAAATAATGAGATTATTTAGAAGGAAGATTAATGGGCACAATGAATGGTGACAAATGGTAAGAAGACATTATAAAGAATGTCTGGGAGAAATAAAAAGCTCCCCATGTGGAAGCAGTTATGAATACTATGAGATCTCTGAACAGAGCTATCCTTAAATAAAAAATGTGGCTTCAAGAAGTTAAATTACACCCATGTATTCTCATCTCCTTCATTGTCAAGGCAGGCTGGACCTCCATAGCCTTATTTCCACTCCAATGCCCTAGCCTGATCTCTACCACTCAGGGTTTGTATCTGATCAGTAATAACAATTTGGCTTTATATCTCTTTTTCCTTAATAAACTTTATCTTCCCTGAATAACAACTTTTAAAGATACAGTTATAAAATCTTAAGAATTGGAAAACTTGAAGAGCCACTTTGTCCAACTCCCTGCACAATGCAAGATTCACCTCAAAAATATTCCTTACCCTAAGTCTCCTTGATAAGTTCTTATAATGGCAAGTTTACCAAGAAACCAATTCCATTTGATTGACAGACCAGATGGTGAGAAAGTTGTTCTTTCTCTTGAGTCAGAATCTACCTTGCTGTAACCCAAAGTAGTTCAGTTCTAAAGTTCCACAGAAGTTCTATTTTTTTTTTATCAAAAGAGAGTCCTTCAAATTCTAAATCACAGAATATTAGAGATGGAAAGGAATTTGAACATAATCCAGTTTAATGGCTTTATTTTATGAGCAAGAAAACTTAAGTTCCTGAAAATTTTAGTTGCTCAAGGTCACACAATCAGGTTAGTGAGATGAGTATCATGATCTTTTAAATCAATCAGTCAATCAATAAGCCTTTGTTGAATGATTATTGCGTACCTAGTTGGAACCTAATAAATAGTTAATGAAAGACTGATGGCACATTTTTGTGTTTCTGTTCTAGTTGTCTCCCAAACCTGGGATGTTCTTCCTTCTCACTTCTGCCTATTACAAGCCTTATTTTCCTTCAAAATTCTATGACTATGGGTCATGCAAGAAATAGTTGACATGGTCTTTATCCATTATAGATAGATATATAGACAGACAAACAGACAGAGAGACAGAGAGACAGAGAGATAGATAGATAGATAGATAGATAGATAGATAGATAGATAGATGAATAAATGGATATACAAACAGGAATACATACAAAATTAATTCAAGAGAATTTTAGAAAGAAGGGTATTAGAAGCCAGAATAGATTTTAAAAAGTTTTATGTAGTAGGACACATTTGAGGTGAGTTTGGGAGGAAATTATGGATTCTAACCAGTGGAGGTGAGTAGAGAATGCATTCCAAATCTAGAGACCAGTTATTACAAAGGCAATATGCGTTGTATTATATGTGTTGTAAGTTATAATATATATGACTAGATAGAGGGAAATCCAGGGAAATGTGTGAGAAATTTAGAAAGATAAGAAGAGTTGAGTCTTAAATACCAAACAGAATAAATTATAGTTGATACTAGAGATAATGGGGAGCCACAGGAAGTGACATGATCAGACATCTGACTGAGTAAATCGCATTGTTATCTGCGTAGAGAATAGAATGTTGAAAGACTGTAAAATAGCAAGACAAAATCAAAAACTATTGAAATATTGCTTTGCTTGACTATGCATATTTGGTACAAGGATTTTATCTTGTTTTTCCTGGTAGGGGAAGAAAGAAGCAAAAGGGAAAATTATTGCTTTTTGATTGAAAAATGAACAAACAAAACTATTTTAGTAGTCCCAAGTAAGAGTGATGAGGGTCTAAATTAGAGTGGCAGTTAAGCCAATAAAGAAGAGAGTGAGTAATGAGAAATAACATGATAGTAGCTGATTAAATATGTGAAGTAAGAATTAGAAGATGATTATAACACTAAAGTGGAGAATCTGGTGACTGGAATGATAACATTGTTGTCAACAGTAATAGGAAAGTTATGAAGAAGGATGGAATCTGAGGGAAAGACAGCAAATTCTATTTTAGATGTCTTCATTTTGAAACAGTCATGGATGTCCAATAAGCACTTCATGATATGAGACTAAAATTCATGTAGAAGACTAGTGTTGGATATAAAATGAAAGGTCATCTTCTTAGAGGTGATCATTGAACCCATGGGAGCTAATAAAAGCACAGAATTAGAGTATAAAGAAAAGACAAAAGGATCATGGATAGAGCAATGTAGTTCAGGATAATATAAAGTCCTCATTTGCTTTTCTAGGTCATGGTTAAAATAGGAATTACATGAAGTTGGCCATATATCGCTCTAAGACATGCTAATGATTATTTATTTCTTTTGTTGTCTGACTCTTCATGATTCCATTTGGGGTTTTCTTGACAAAGATAATAGAATGGTTTTCTATTTCCTTCTCCAGTCCATTTTACAGATGAAAAAAAAACTGAGACAAATAAGGTGAAGTGATTTGCTGAAGGTCACATAGCTAGTAAGTAGCTGAGATCAGATTTGAACTCACAAAGATGACTCTTCCTGACTTCATATCTGTCATTCTATCTACTGTGCCACCTAGCTGCTCTATATTTGTTTCATATCTTACAATTTTATTCAAAATATTTTTAAACTGGAAAGGAAGTATGACTAAGAAAATAACTATGTCCACCTCTAAACAGCTACATGCTAAGAAGAAGAATATTTGAGATATTTCAGAATTCAAAGAAGAAGGAATTCAGGAAATGGCAGACTCAAAATCCATAGCTTCAAGTGTCTACAAAAATTACTAAAAATATAAGTAATAAGCAAGAGATCCTGCAAAAAGATCTTAGTTGTAGATATCTGATAGGATGAGAACTATTATTGGATAGAGTCAATGGTAATTTCTTACTGAAGAAAAACCTGAAATAAAAAGTGGAACAGGATAGTACTGTATTCTATTTATATACTTGTATGTTTCTAGCCAGAGCTAACACTAAGCTAGAAAGCTCTATCATCCTTTCATCTTGAAAGGGATGGCCCTTCCAAGGATAATCTGAACCTATCCTCAAACTTCTTACCAGTGTATCCCTCCCTTTCTCCCTTCCCAGTCAGATATTGAACACATACCCTCATCCCCACTTTTAACAGAGGAAAGTCAGAATCTTCCCTCTACTCTGACCCTTAGGTCATAGGCCAGTCTGCTGTAAGGTACCTGTCCCTCAAAGCAAATACTTTAAAGACCCTATGGAGTCATGATCCTTGCAAAAGCAGAAATAACGTTGTCATCAGAATTACATAATAGCCCACTTGCATTGAAAGAGGAAATCAAGGAAAAATTCAGGAAAATTGTCCCAAGTCTAGCAGAAAGATCAAAGGAACTTCAATTATCCAGAGATCTTTTTCTCTGTCCAAAGCAGAATAATGAAAAACTCCTTGACAATGATATTTTAGTATTCAAAAGATGAAAAACACCAATTAAAAGGAATTCGCCAAGAAAGTAGGTGGAACAATAGAGCACCAGCTTTGGCATCAGGGCTAAGTTCAAATCCAGATTCAGACATATATTCATTGTATGGCATTGGGCAAGTTATTTAATATGATTGTCTAGGCTTAAATATTTCTATAAAAAAGGAATTCTCTTTAGATCTAATTCACCAAAAAAAGGAAGAACTGAATGAGAATTTTAATTAGAAATGATTTCCAATTTGAAATCTGTGGTATAAAAGAAGAGGAAAAACAAGAGCACAATCTAACATGAATATTTGATTGGGGAAGTGCACATTTGAAATCATTCAAGGAGGATAAGTTGAATTATGTAGAATAGAATTCTATAAGTGAATCTAGGACAGAAAGGACAAAAAGTCCTTTCAAGAAGGAAATGCTTAAGACACAAGGGGAAACAATTTTAATGAGAAAAGGGAGTTTTCCAAGGGGATGGGTGCGGATGCATAGGGAATTCATCAGTCAATTTATAATATTTTTAAAAATCTTTTAGAGAACACAGAAACAAGGGCAGTTAATAAAGGACAAATTTTTACATGAAATGTGGTCTTGAAGGAGTAGCATCACAAGTGAGAAGGCTCAGAATGAGTGAAGACTAATGAGGAAATTTAAGGACAAAAGGAGGGGGAAGGATGTCTTGCTTTAGCTACATCAGGAAAAAGGAGATCCCAAACAGGATAAAGATCCATAGAGACATGGACCAGAATAATAATAACTTCAAGAGAGGGAAAGAAGACCTTTTAAGTTTTTTTTTTTAAGAAAATAATCATTACCCAAAACTAAATTTAAAAAAAGAAAAAACAAAATAGAAAAAAAGAATGAAAAATAAAAATAAAAAACAAACATTGTCATGTGCCAGTAGAACTTCAGGGAGGATTCAAAATATGTAAAAATAAATTTCCATTTCAAGAAAGCATATATAATAATAGAAGTGATTATATTCATGACTGTATTTTTTCCTTACTTCCTTATTGGTTATTTTTTTTTGTTCTCTGTTGGGCACTTTTTATTTTATTCTTTTTTGTCCTCTTCATTCACTTTCCAACCCTCCCCAAGCAGGTTATAGTTATGATATATATGTATGTATGTATAGTCATAGATGCATAAATTTATATACATGTAGATTATATATATATCTACATGTATATATAAACAGATATATCTAGACATACATATATATGTAGACATTTATCTACAATATTTATATGACTGACATATAATGTAGAGTTCTCTCATGATTGCATCTTTAAGTTTGACTTTTTTTGAGATCATTGATTACTAGTCCTAATTTTTTCTGATGAATTCTATTCCTGATCTTGTAGTATTTATGTGTATCTCTTATTTCCTATCACTGTTAACTCTTTTACTTTAGTTTTACTCTTTAACTTGCCTTGCTATTATTTAACCTCCCCTCATGCATGGATCCCTCCCTTATTTTCTCCCCTACTCTTTCCCTCCATCTTTATCCCATTAATCTATATATCTTATCCCACTCCCATTCATGTAAACACTCTTCTGGATCCTACCTTATCCTATACAACCCTTTCCCTCCTTTTTTACCTCTTTCTATTAATCTACACATATTATTCCACTAAATAAATAAATCTACACAGCTTTCAGTATCTTACATTATCCTATTCACCTCCCCTTATACCTTTATTTATTTTAGAAGATACTATACCCTTCATGGTTTATATAATATATTGCTCCCTATTTAACCAATTCCTAATGTGAACAGGCCCTTCTCCCTACTAGAATGCCTCTGTCAGTTTTTTTTTTCTTTCTACCTCATTTGTATAACATGAGTACTATTTTGCCTTTTCCTAGTCTTGCTTTTTGGAGTGAGTTCATACTCAGCTCTGCCCCAATCTTTCTCTTGACTGATATCAGTTTTAAACATATGTTTTATATTTCCATGTACAAAACATAAACAATTTTTTATTGTTGAGTTCCTTGAAATCAGTCTTTGATATTGGCTCTTCTATGTTAAATTTTCCATCAAATTCATGTTTGATTGAAAAGAATTTTTAAAATGTCCATTTTTAAAATTTAATCTTACGCTTAATTTTACTTTTGGCCACAGGCCATAGACCTAGTTTTTTTGATTGTCAATATATAATATTCTAAGGCCTACAGTCTTTTATCATAACTGCTGATAAATCCTGTACAATTCTAATTGTAATTCTAGTATATTTGAATTGGGTTTTTTTGTTGTTGTTTCTTATATCATTTTTCTCTTTAATCTAGGGATTTCAAAATGTAGGAATAATGTTCCTATGGGGTTTTTTCCTTATAGAATTTCTTTGAGGTATTGATCAGTGAATTTTTCCTATTTCTATTCCCCCTTCATGTTTTATAATTTCAGGAGAATATTTTTTGATTATTTCTTATATTATTGTGTCAAGATTCTTTTTAAGTCACAGTTTTCAGGTAGGACAATTACGGTTAAGTTTTTTCTTCTTGTTCTACAGATCTGTTGTTTTTCTTATAAGAAGTTTTACATTCTCTTCTTTTTTCATTCTTTATATTTGATGATTTCTTGATCTCATAACTTCAATGGCTTCCCTTTGTCCAATTATGATTTTGAAAAATCATTTTCTTCTTTAAGACTTTGTATCTCCTTTTCTAGTTGCTTGACTGTCTTTTCATAATTTTCTTGGGTTTTTTGAATGGTTATTTTATTTATTTGTTTGTTTATCATGTTTTTTCTTCAATCTCTCTCATTTGATTTTAAGTCTTTTTTGAGTTTTTCTATAAATTCTTTCTGAGTAGGGAGCCACATAACATTACTCTTTGAGGTAGGAGAGATATTTTTTAGTTAAATGTCCTCTCTAAAATGAACCCTGATCTTTCTTATTCCCATGGTAAGCTTCTATGGTTGGGTTCTGTTTCTTTTGCCTGCTCATTTTTTAATGAAAACATATTAGTGCAAGCACCTCTAATCTTGGGATAATGGGATGGTGCCTCTGGTATCACTTCAGCTCTCCCCTCTGACCTGAAATCTCACAGCAATGGTTCCTCCATACTGCAAGTAGCCACAGTCAGCAGAGAGCCCCTGCCTCATACTAAGTTCTCTGGTTCTTCTTCATGTAGGGCCATGTCTCAGTAGCATAGCTGGACTGGAATTTCTGATCAGCTGAAATTCCCTCAATGTTCTCAGACCCAAACTCCTCACTCCCCACACAGTCCAGGACATTAAAGTTTCTGTGATTCTAACTGAGGCTCCCTCTGACCCTAGCTAGCCCCAGAGCCCACTTCTTGCTGTTTCTTTAGAGCTAGCCTGGACATATTTACACATTTACACTTACCATGGTCCTGGACTCTCTCTCTGATCTTCTTGGGTTGTCCTAGAAAGACCTCTGTTTTGCCCCAGTCTTTGTCTGTTCTATATTTGTTCTAAGGCACAACTTTTGTTTGTGGGAGAAATCTGGAGAGCTTATAATTTTCCCATTCTTTGTTCACTATGAGGAGATAGCTAAAAAGGAGAAAACAAAAATGGCTGATAGGGCACTGACATTTGAGACAAACTAGGAGATGGTAAGAAAGCCCAGGGCTGTCTGTAATGCATTCAAGTCATCTGGCCCAGATGCAGCACATCCTTAGGTACCACAGAGAAAAAAAATAGATGTGAGTGGTGAACAAGTATCAGGGATATGTGAAAGATGGTGATTAGAGAAGGGCCATGATGTCATAAGTTTTTGAAAAATGAAAATGAATTAAATCTGCAAGCTAAAAGACAATAAGCTTGATTTAGGTCAAGAGAGGCAGGTGAGTGGTAGAATCGATAAAGTGTTGGACATAGAATTAGATGGACTCAAGTTCAAATTCATTCCCAGGCATTTATAAGCTAAGTGACACTGAACAAGTCACTTATCCACTATCCTGATTCTACTATCTGTCAATGTGTATGGGGTCGGAGGAGAGAATAATACCTACCATCCCTTAAAGTACTGTATGTTATCTGTTAATACCATTATTCTTATCCTGTGAATATTTTAGAACTTATTCTTGAAACATATTTAGTGAATATTTAGAAAAAGAAACAAAGAATTACACATTTTCAATTGCCATATTAAACGTTTCAAATAACTAATAGTTAAGAAATATAAATCAAAGCAACTCTGGGGTTTTGTAAAAGATGACTTAAAGAGTCCATGTCAGAGGTGTCATGCAAAATGGGCATATTAATACATTGGTAATAGAGTTGTGAATTAGTCCAACTATACTATTACATTTTGGAGTTATGTTAACTAAAATCTATGCTCTTTACCCATAGGTCACAATGCTAAGCATATACCCAAGGGAGAACAGGAATAAAAAGAAGTGTCTCATAGATGTCAAAATATTTTAGCAATACTTTTTGTAGTACAAGTGAGCTGGAAATAAAGTAAATGTCCATTGATAAAGTAATGGCTGAAGAAGTTGTTATGCAGAAATGTAGTTGAATATTATTTCATTAAGAAAAATTTATGAAACATTCATAGCAGCTTTCTTCTTAAGGCAAGAAAAAATGGAAATTGTGGGGATTTCCATAAATTAGGGAATAGCTCAATAAACTGTATTATGTGTTTGTGAGGGAATATTATTTTTCCATAGGAAATGATGAGCAGGATGCTCTCAGAAAACAAAACCTTGAAAGTCTTCCATGAACTCAAGCAAATTGAAATGTATCATATGCAAAAAAGTAATAGCAAGGTTTGGGGATGACCAGCTGTGAATGACTGCTTTCTCAATAGTACAATTATCCATGACTACTATAATGAAAAATCCTATCCATATCCAGAGAACAAACTGATTGAAACATTCTCTTTTTTTCTTCCTCTTTTTTAACTTAATTTTTAAGTGTTTTCATTTTTATTAGGGTAGGATATCTATTTTTTTTTCACAATTTGACTTTTACGTAAATGTTTTACATAACTTTATGTGTGGCTTCTTAATTGCGGGATAATGCAGAGAACCTAAAACTCAAAAATTTAAAAAAGCAAATATAAAAATTTGTTTTGAATGTAACTGGGAAAATATTAAAGAAATATTTATAAAAATGTGGAGAACCATGGGAAGACTTACAAGGACTAAAGCAATGTGAAATAAGAAGCACCAGAAAAGCAACATACACATTAACAACAATGAAAATGAAATTGAGAACAATAACAAAAAGAAAAAAGAAAAAGAAAAAAACAGCTAGTGTAAAATTGTAAAGACCAAGTTTAACAATAAGGAAAGATAAAATAGCATCTTGCTTTTTTCTTTACAAAGGGTTATGAATGAGGGCCAATGCCTATAATTTTGTACTTGAATAATACATTGGTTAGTTTTGCTGGACTGTTTTCTTCACTTATTAAATCTTTTTGATGTAATGGATTATGGAATGGCCACCCACACCTTTCATATGGGTATGTGGACACCTACTTATTCTTTGGACTGGTTCAGTCTCTCTAAACTCTCCTCACACTATCAGTTATAGAATCCCAAGAAAAGAATGGCCACTATGTAATAGTTCACATATTCTCTCCAGATACTAGGAATAACCATAACATAGGAAAATATACTTCTCTTACTCATCACTTTAGCTCCTTAAATCCCCACAAATGTATTTCCATTTATATAAATCAGACATTCTCAACAATGACTTAAATTTCAAACATAATGATGACTTCATGTTAGAATTCTTACAAGGTGCTAAGTCAGTCAAATTAATAGAGACAATAATTATCTAATTTAGTATGATACTTAACAGTTCTCTAGTTCACTAATGTACTTAGAACTTATTAGAGTTCCACAAGATTCACATCTTTAAGAGAGCATATATAAGGAGGAACCCACTAAAGGAGAAGCCCATTAAGACACAAGCCCACTCTCGGAGGCAGGAAGAGATTCATTCCATCTTCCACCTTTGTGCTGGCTGGAGGCTGAAGCTGGCAGAGGCAAAGGACTAGCAGCAAGAGCTCTCAGAACGAGGAGAGAGATAGGCCTCTAAGAAAGCTAACCAGGCCCAAGGAAGGAAATAATAAAAGGATTTGGACTTTAATGCCTGACTGCATTTGAGGTGATTATTACACAGAACTGAAAGGAAGGCTGACTACAGAAGCCCCCCAAGAAACCTGCTCCCAGAGAACTTTATACTTTAGAGAAGAACATTACAACTTCATAAGACACCTCTTTGTTAAAAAAAAAATATATATATAATCCATACACATGCCTAAGTCACATTTTTCTCATCAATGTCTTCAGTATAGATGGATGAGTGAGAGCAGACAAAGAAACCTGGCAGGGAAGAATGAAAATGAAAAATCCCTTTGCTTAAGATAATTTACAACTGTGAAGTATAAGCTTTGATGACATTAGTCAATTCAGGAATATGTGAACCACTTGAAGTGACTTTTCTATTAATTGTTTATTTACTTTATCTACTCTCCACTTGGGCAAATATACTTCTCTTCTTGAGCTTGCAGGGCATTTGCAAGGTCTTTCATTCTATAATCATAGGAATCTATTAGCATTGGAAGAGGATTGCATTATTAAATTTGATAATAGTTCTCTATAAGCCAGAGAATTATAAAGTCCTTCAAAATAGTTATCTTTCACCACTATTGGTAGTGGCAGAGCAACACAGAATATTTCATTCACCAGGATATTGTGTCATCCAATCAAAACCAAACTCACAGCATCAACAGCTCATTAGAGTGAGTATCTTGACAAAACAAACCAAGTTAGGGAGAATTTTTATGGAACAAAGAAGCTACTAAATGTCTTTTTCTTATTACTGTTTTTTCTTCTACATCAGAGAGAGGCAGCAATGAGTAAGAGTCACTTCTGAGAGGTTCCACTCCCATGAAATAGTATTAAGAGTAAGCAAGAATCAAAAATCCTCTTGCTTGAGACAACTAGGAAATTACAGTCAAAGACTTCTTACTAGCTGACTGTCTCTATTCTTGGGTTCTATAAACAGCTCCAAGAAATATGTTTTTGATACTCTACTGAAATTGCTGTTTCCTGGAAAGCTCTCTAGGCTCTTGCCCACAATAGTTTCTCAGCCTCTATGCATATCCTCAGTGGCTTAAATCACAGTCTCCTGGCACATAAAGACTCACCTCTCACTCATGAGGTTCAACTCACCAGTTTTCTTCTGAGAAATTAACAGTCCTTGTTTAACCACTTTGCAGTCTCCAAAATTAGGAAGATTTTCTTTTCATTCTGTGAGTTTTAATCTTAGATACCAAAACAGGTCAATATTAAATGAGCTGAGGAATTATAATAATTTGTTGCAACTTTCAGTCCTCATTATGATCTAACATTACATTCTGTGTCCTTGAAACTTTTTCTTCATACTCACAAGTTTCCAGTTTTAATAAATGAAAGTTCTTTCTTTGCTCATCACCACCATCACTCCCCCACAAACTATCATATACAAATAGGGTATCACTTGTCATATTTTACAAGGTGACTTGAATGTGTGTGAATGCACACACACACACACACACACACACACACACACACACATTTATATGTATATATACTGTAGTCCATTTTCTGAAAACATTTTCTTTGTGCATGTGTTTTACCTATTTTATTAAACCAAAGTTCTTTTTCTGTTCATTTCAGGCATCAAAATTCACATTTCCGACATCTCCAACATCCTTTGATAATTGATTTATCTTTTTCTTTATGTAAAAATACTTTTTCTTCCTCTTTCAGCAGAAATTGTTTCCTATGAAAGGTTAATATCATGAAGGTAACCTTACAGCTATAAGGAATAGCTTATCTCAGAGAGAAGAAAGGGATATTTAAATGAACATGATATAGAAGACAAAAGATGTCAATAAAATTTCAATTTAAGGGGCGAAGAATCTGAATGGTTTCAAAAATACAAGATTTCATGCTATCTTTATTTTTGCATTTGACATGTTTATTAAATTGCTAACTCAGGGAAGTGCTTTAGATGCATTTTATTTGGATTTTTGGAAAAGCATTTGATAGTCTTTCATACCTTTCTTGTAGAGGATTGTTCATTGAAATATGGGCTAGACAACAGTCAAGTTATACAGATCCAGAACTGGCTAAATGACCAGGCCTAATGATTAATCATTAATAGTACTATGTCACCTTGGCAAGAGGTTTCTTGTGGCTTCCTCAGGGAACTTTGGTCCTATACTATTTAACATTTTCATCAATGATTTTAAAATGATAAAAATGCCATGCTTAACACATTTGCCAATGACATAAAGGAGAAAAGAATAATTAGAACAAAGAATGCTAGATAGGATTAAACAAAAAACAAGTTTCGGCAGGCTACAAGATTGTACCAAATAGAACTAACTGAAACCCAATAGGAATAAAAATGAAATTTTATAATACTTGGGTTGCAAAAGTATACTTTCTATGCATTAAATGAGATGAATGAAGGAAGAGAATCCTCCTGGATAGCAAGTTCTCGGAGCAGTAGGGGAGGAAGGCTTATGGACTCTAATAGACTGAACATTCAATATGAATCAACAATTTGAAATGATAGCCAAGAAAATTATAGAGGAAGCCAGTCACAGACAGATGAGAAATTCTGAAGAAACAAAGGAATACAATTCCACTGAGGAAGCAAAATGTGAGTTATCTGATTGAATCAATGTAGATTGCAGGGAACTCATCACAAAACAAGATTTGTTTAAAATGTATGTGAAGAATATGGAAGCAAAAGTAGGTTAGAGAAGATGAAAAAATAAGTAAAGTCTGGTTCATAGTAGATGGAACACAGGAATTAGATACAAGAAAACCTGAGGTTAAATCTGACCTTAAATACTTAACTACTGTGTGATCCTAGGCAAGTCATTTAAACTCTGTGTTAGTTTTCTTACTGTAAAATGGAGATAAAATAGCACCTCCCTTCATCCCCAGGATTTGTGAGGATTCAATGAGATACTATTTGGAAAAGTGCTTATTACAGTGCCTGGAACATACTAGATGCTTTGTAAATGTTAGTTATTATTATTAATTATTATTAAAATACTGTTAGATTATATTGGATTACTTGGTATTTAGTGGGGAGTGGAGGAGGAAGGGATAAAAAAATTTGGAATTACAAAGGTGAATGTTGAAAACTATATATACATATACATATATATGTGTGGGTATGTGTTTTGAAAATAAAAAGCTTAAAAATAAAGAATACTTTAGCAATGCTAAAGTTCAGAATGAACTGAAGCTGACAGTGAAATCCATAGACAACAAAAAAAGTAATTTTAACTATATTGGGGAAAAGAAGAAGAGTCAGAGCTAGAATAGGAACACTATTTGGGATTGACAAGATGATAATAATGGATAATAGAGAGAAGAAATGCTCATTTCCTTGCCAATAAAAATGATCTTTGAACTATAAATTATGGAAGAAAAATGGCAATCATGGAATTAATTGTTCAGAATAATTAAGAAAATAATAAGAAAATATTTATCACCCTCAATGAGTTCAAGTCAGCTGGCCCAAATGAACCACATCCTCAGATACTGAAAAAATACCCAATTGTGACCAATCAGTACTGCCAGTATCTGAAAGATCATGAAGCATAAGAGACATACCATAGGAGTGAAGAAGGCAAAATATTCCATCCTCTAAAAGAGAATCAAATATAAAAAATTTAGAATAGAGAACATGGTTTCAAATTCCTGAGGAAATTCTATAATGGATAATTAAAGAAGTGATTAATGGATATCTAGAAAAAGAAATGGTAATCACAAAAAGCTGATATGTTGTCCTCAAGAACAGGTCATTCCAGGCTGAATTTATTTTCTTTTTTAATAGAATTACTAAACTAGTAAGAAAAAGTAATAAAGTAATTATAGTTTTTCCCTAGATTTCATCAAGTTTTTCATAGGGAACTAAATATCTCCATACTATTCTTGTGTAGAAGATTAAAAGACTAGAAAGCAATAGATGGATTTGAGTAATCTATACTATTGGATTTGGAATTAGTTGAAGGAAAAGACTGAGTTATATAAGTCTGGAGCTAGCTAGTAGCTATGAGCAGATAGTTAAATTTTTGTTGTTAAATTTAGTTTAATGAGCATTAAATTTATTTGAAAATTATTATTTGTTCATAATTTTTTTTAAATTCTAGTTTATAAAATTGTTAATTTTCATTGTGAAAATAGAAATCAATAAATGGTATAAATCATGGCTCAGTATCATTTTGTTGATTTCAAGACTTAAGGGATAAAGAAAGTAATCATGCAGATTAAACTTAAAAGTGTGACATACATACTTAAGATAACATTAAACTTAAAAGTATGACATATATTATTTTCACAGAGCCATTTGATAAACTTTTACTATCCGTGGATGATCCTAGAGGGGTTATTCATGATTTGATTACAACATGGCAAGAACTTTCTGTGATCTTCCTCAGAAATCTATTCTTGACTTTATATTGTGTAAGATTTCTATCAATGACTGGATGAAGACTTATAATATCCTCATCAAATGTAAAGATGACACAAATCTGGGAGAGATATGCCTAAGATTTTGTATAACAAAAGCAAGTTCCAAAAAGATCTTGACAGCCAAGAACTTTCCACTGAAAGATAAACCTCAAGAGGGATAAATGTAAAGTCTTTTATTTGGGTTCAAAGCACCAATTTCACAAGAATAGGATGGAAGAAACATAACAGTGAATATTTACATAATACTTTAAGGTTTAAAAAGTACTTTACAAAATGCTTTAGTTCTCTAATCTGAGGATTTGGATGTACTGTACTTTTAATATAAATCTGTGCTTGTGATGTGACAGCAGCAAAGGAAAGAATCATACATATCTGATATATCAAGTTCTGAACTCCCCAGAATCCCTAGTTCCTTCTTCCGGTAGTAATTTGAAATACATATTGTCTGAAAAGTATACAAAATAGAAACTATATCATCTTTGTACCTGAGCACATCATTTAATTTGAATTTGTTCACATCTATTAAAATTACTATTACATAGAAATATGTTACAATGAAGATGCAAACTATATTGTATTTGCCCCCTCTAATATGCTCCTGACTTTACATTTTTGTTTTAATTTTCATAACTTCTTTCCTAGCATCTGCTCCTGTCTGAAGTAGTTCCACCATAAAGCTCCCTGCATTTAAAAATCCCCTGCAATGGATCCAGTCATTCTGGAGAGCAATTTGGAACTATACTCAAAAACTTATCAAACTGTGCATACCCTTTGATCCAGCAGTTTTACTACTGGACTTATATCCCAAAGAGATCTTAAAGGAGGGAAAGTGACCCACATGTGCAAGAATTTTTGTGGCAGCCCTCTTTGTAGTGGCAAGGAACTGGAAATTGAAGGGATGCCCATTAGTGGGAGAATGGCTGAATTATGGTATTTGAATGTTACAGAGTATTGCTCTATAAGAAATGATCAGCAGGATGATTTCAGAAAGGCCTGGAGAGACTTATATGAATTGATGCTGAGTAAAGTGAGCAGAATGAGGAGCTCATTGTACACGGCAACAAGGAAGATTATGTGATGATCAACTGTGATGGATGTGGCTCTTTCCAACAGAGATGACTGAAGCCAGTTCCAATGATCTTGTCATGAACAGAGCTATCTACCCCCAGAGAGAGGATTGTGGGAACCGAGTGTGGATCCCAATATAGCATTTTCACTCTTGTTGTTTGCTTGCATTTTGTTTTCTTTCTCATTTTTTTCTTTTTGATCCAATTTTTCTTGTGCAGCAAGAGAATTGTATAAATATGTATACATATATTGGATTTAACATATATTTTAACTTGTTTAATAATTGAATTACTTGCCATCTTGGGGGGGGGAAGAGTGGGAAAATTTGGAACACAAGTTTTTGCAGAGGCAGTGTTGAAAAATTATCCAAGCATATGTTTTGAAAATTAAAAAAAAAGCTTTAATAAAAAATTAAAATAAAATAAAATTCACCTGTATGTATGTATGTGTGTGTGTGTGAATCAAATAAATATAGTCAAACAGAGACTGGCAGTCTATGTTAACTAATTGACACCACAGTGTGCATATTGCAACAAAAGCAGAAACATTTGACTCAAAGTATATTTTTCCTAAAAGCATGACATAATCTTGATGTAATATTTTATGTAATTTTCATAACACTTACAATGCTTGTCACAGTATATCAAGATACATACAGAAATCTTGCAGCATATAAAGAAGCAAAACTAAAGAAAGGGATATATTGAATTATGAATCAAAAAAGAGCAAGTGACAGATGGTATTATAAAGTTTGTTGAAACAGTGGTATTTATACAATAAGCATTAGATATATTTCTCTAGATAAATGAGGTTATTTGCAGGTATGACGCACCTAGCCCTCAAATAAGGGTTTATTTTCAGTTTGTGTGCCTCACACGGCTTATTTTAGAGGCTGCATCTGTCAGAAAGAAAATGACGTGATACAGAACTTCAAACACCATCCAAAGGGAGCTGGGTGCTCATGGAGAAATGGGGAGATGCAAAGGGAATAGAGCAGAAGGTCTAGGCCTCTTTAGGATGAAAACAACTGAAATAAAGATGTAAATAACAGTATTAATTAAGTTCAGGAGAATCTAGGGATGTGTGTATGTGTGTGTGTGTGTGTGTGTGTGTGTGTGTGTGTGTGTTTGTGAGGTTGAAGACTGTCAGAGGGTAAGAATGAGAGGCTATGGCTGTGGATCAGTAAAAAAAGGAATCTTTGGGGTACAGAATATTCTCCTTGTGTATTGAGAAAGTCATTTATACAAGGGAAAGGACATCAAACAAAGAACAAGAAGTTATCCAGAGAATTACAGCTGGAGAGCCAGTGAAATTGGATGATTTCAGAACAGGAAATGCACAGGATCATGTTAATTCTTGGGTCCAACCACAAAGATCAAATTAATGCATTGACTTTAACATTGTGACCTTATTTTATTTCCCACCTTACATTTCATCTTTCAATGCCTTTGGCATGACTTTGCTTATTTGGGTGTCTTGCCAGACTTTCTACAAACTGGCTTTGCTGTCCCCTTTTCATAAGATTTTGCAAATTAATTCATATTTTAAATTGATATTGCTTTTGGCCAACATCTCTTTCCACTGGGCAAGTAAGTCTTGGGACTACTCAGATAATTTTTAGGTTCATGACCAGTAGGTTGGCCATTTGATGAATTATTTGGCCACTGTAGCCCACAGAAGAATGAACAATCGAAAAATATAAATCCCTTTTTAAAATCTATGTAAGATCCAAAATTCATGCTCTGATACATACAAGACTGCAATTCTGTAAATAAGTTTATGTAATGCAAATGGTCTTTTAAAGGTCAAAAACATAAGTTTCTTTTTCTGTTTTCTCTTGAGAAGTTATCATGTCTTGTCAAATATTCTGTATATATATACAATTTTAAGATGTCAATGGAATTTGTTAAATTTCCTGCTATTTTCACCTGAAGCTTTCTTTAAAAAAAATATAGTACTTGTACAAGACAAACAATGCATCAATAACAGTACTACTGCATGCCAATGATAAATATAGTGGTCTTATATTTTTGGTCTTATATTTTCCAGACTGTTTTGGTTTTTACATTTCTGCTGCTTAAACTATTTCTATTGTCTTTGCTCATGAGAGTTTTAGGTGTTCCAATGGATTTTCTTTTCAAATGGTAATGCATGTATCAAAAAAAAAAGGTATTTTTCTTTTTTTTAAATAAGACAATTCAATGTGGCAATTAAATTTAAATATAATTATTGAAAATTTCAAACAATTTTCTAAAACATTTTAAAGTTATTTTAGGTTTTTAAAAGTTTTTGTTTTCTTAGGAGATCAGCTCATTAAATTCTTGCAAAATGAATGATGCTGAGAAAAATAGGATATTATCATACTTTTAACTTCCATACAAAGATTTTTACATTTCCATTTTAGACACACCATTCAAATGAAATTAACAGCAAGATAATAGAACTCATCCCTGTTCTGAAGCTTTGCCAGTTGAAGGTGATGGAACAGTCCTCAAATTTCTTCTCATTTGTGCATACCTCATTAAATAATTATTGCAATGTGTGCACTACCAGTTGGAACAAATTTGCCATATCAGTCTCCCTTTAGTTGACTTTAACTTGAACTTCATTTTTATTGCATAGAAAATTATTTATAGTTCTATTTATATAGTTCTTATACATCTGGAAGCAATGTTAAACAGAATTGCTCTTCCTCACTCTTCCAATTGGGTCTTATGAACATCATACAGAAATACTGAAGATTCGTGTGAATTTGTTTCATATAATGCAAATTGGCTGAAATTATCAATTGATTCATTTAATTTAGTTATTTAGGGTTCTTTAAATTCAACATTTTATCATCTGTAAAAAATAAATAAACAATGGGGACTTTTTTTGTTGTTATTGTTTGCTTGATTGTTTTTTTTTTCTCTTTTTTTCTTTTTGATTTGATTTTTCTTGAGCTCCCAGCATGATAAAAATGGAAATATATTTAGAAGAATTACACATGTTTAATCTATATTGTATCACTTGTTGTCTAGGGGAGAGAGAAGGAGGGGAAGGAAGGAGAAAAATATGGAACACAAAGTTTTTCAAGCGTGAATGTTGAAAATTATCCTTGCATGTATTTTAAAAGATAAAATAGCTATTATAAAAATAAATAAAGGATAATTTAATTTCTTTTTTACTTCTCCTGATTCTCTCAATTTATTATTTTTGTTCTTTTCCTATAGTCAGAATTAGTCAATCTTCTGTCAGTACCATATCAAGTAGAAAAGTTTTATATTTATTTATTCTATATTTATTGTAAAGGATACAAGTTTCTCTTTGTGCATATAAGGTTAACTTTTGATTTTAGATATATAATATGTATTATTTCAAGTAAAGTTCTATTTATTCCTATGTTTTCCAATTTTTTGTTATTATTTTTGTGGAAATATATATTACATGCTGCAAAAAATTTGTTATGCATTTATATAATTATGTGCTTTTTTGGTTATTTTGTTAATAATACAATTAATTAAATGTATAGTTTTCCTAATATTGAGCCAATTTTGAATTCTTGATATAATTCCAACATGATCATAACATATAATTTCTGTGATATGTTGTTTTAGCCTCTCTACTAGTATTTTATTAAAAGATTTTATGTCTATGTTGATTTTACAATCTGATGAAGAATGAAATGAATGTAACCATGAGAATAAATTATACCATAACAACAACATTGTAAAGACAAACAGTTTTTGAATTCATCTCTGATGAATACAATGACTATTCATGACTTCAGAGGACTGATGATGAAACATTCATCCATTTCTTAACAGACAGCTGATGGACTCAAGATGCAGAATGAGACACATATGTACAGATACAGATACAGACACACATACTATATGTAAACAAGTATATGGTATATAGCCAGTAAGGATTTTTTTTTCATCTCTCTGCATATTTTTTCAAAGAATTAGTTTTTCCCCCAGTGGGGTCATGAGTGGGAAGAAGAGAAAATAGATTTCTATTTAATTAAAAAAAGTAAAGAGACATGCTGCAGATGTGGAATGTTACATACAATTTCAAATTAGATCACTGCATTATTTTTTAGTTTGACTGTTTTGCTTTGCTAGAACTAAGGGTAATCATGAATTTCATAAAGTGAGGGTAATTGGTAAATATTTGTATTAAGGAACAAATTCATTCAGTTCAACAAAAAATATATTAAGTATGTGCTACACATCCAGGTGCCCTACTAGACACTGAAGATACTAATATAAAAATGAAAAAGATGCCATCTTCAAGAAACTTACATTCTATTAGATGTCCTCACTGGAAAACATGAAGAATTTTGATTACTTGACTTATTCATTTGGATGCAAATGAAGACATGTTAAATACTTAATGTACCATTCTGGTCAGTGAGGATACAGAGGCAGAAATAAAAGCATCCCAGCTCCTAAGGACCTCTTTACAGATTCTAGTACTACTCTTGAAATATTTTTTAAATTAATCCAATGTTATTTTTTAATTATTCTTTTAAAACATATTATTGATCAAAAATGTTTTTAAACACAAAATAACTCAAGATTAAATCTAGTAATTACCTCCATCTCCTCATAGAAAGGAGGCTGCTTGTTTTATTTTTCTTTGTGTAGTTTATGATATTGCTAATATTGACACTGAATACTACTGCTGGATACTAGCGATACAACTACAATAGGAATAACAATAATAACAATTGATATAGAGACAGACAGATATATAGATAGACAATCAGATAGATAAATGTAAGTGATATGGCACTTTAAGATTTGTGAAGTACTTTACAAATAGTTGGTTCTCATCATTTGAGGTGGTTATGGTCTACAAAATCACCATGAACACTAAATTAGCAAATAGCAAACCATTGTTCCTAGAAGAAATGTAGGGTTAGGTTCCTACAAGTCACTGTTGATGATATTTGCTTTAACACTATTTATTTTAGCTTTTAGGTGGGCTTTCAGAGTGGGCTTTTAGGTGAATTTCTTTCTCCTTTTTCTGGTTATACAACATTGGTAATTCATTAACATCAAACTCTGTAAGTCATGTATAAACAAAGCCTTTTTGGCACACATCTTTTCTCGATAGGGCATATCACAGTCTTATTGTCCTGAGAAACACTAGACAACACTATAGTAGAATACTTGGGGTCATTTGAAAAGCAAAGTCACTTACAAAAAGCATAAAAATTAGAAAAGTATGACAATAAGTAGAGCCGAAACAAGACAAGGAGCTGCCTTATTCAACCTCAGCTAGGATCGCAATTCAAAATTCTTTTGCTGTTCTGCATGTGTTCACAAAACTGTTGTGAGTATTGATTTGGGGGTTACAAATAAATTTTAATTTTGTTTAGAATTATAATTTGGAGTTATAAATAAATTTTAGTGAGTGAATTTGTAAATACAGGATCCATAAACTATGTGGATTAAATATATATATGCATATATATATATACATATATCTTATTAATTCTCACAATAATGCTATGTAGTGGGTGTTATTGTTATCCCCATTTTATAGAAGAAAAAACTGAGGCTGAACGACTGCAAAAGCATTCAAAAAGAACTATCAGCTTTGCCTACTGGTTTGTTTGCTTGTTTTTGTCTCTGCTCTCCTGCACATGATTGGTGATTGGCGAAGAGAGTAGAGCCTTCAACCTTCTAATTTTAAAAGGCTGAGAACACTCATTAATATTCAATTATACAAGAGTTTAATATAAAATCTGAACAGGGGCATGAGGTCTCCAATATATGAAAGAAATGTACCTTATTTGACATTTCAGAGTCAAGGTATAGAGCCATTTTCATTGCCTCAAGGAAAAAGAAGTGATCATTTGGAGATCATTTTGGAAGAAACTTTAGCTCTCTCATCTAGCAGTAGCTAGAAGGACTTCATGTTCAGTAATGTCACCTTTAGACAAGAATTTGGTAGGAACAATATTATATTGCTGCTGTTAAGTCATTTCAGGAGTGTCCAAATCTCTGGGACCTCATTTGGGGTTTGGGGGACAGAGACACTAAAATTATTTGTCATTTTCTTCTCAAGTTCATTTTACAGATGAGGAAACTGAGACAAGCAGGGTTAAATGATTTGTTCAGTCAGACAACTACTGTAATTTGAACTCGTGAAGATGAATCTTCCTGATTTCAAATCCAGTGCTCTATCCACTATGCCTATTAGCTGCCATTTATTATGTAAGATCACATAAGCTGAGTCTACTTTCCCAATATACCAAGAGAATGGAGAGAAGAACGTGACTCAAGGTTTTACAAGAAAGTGGGAAAGAAAAGTTTGCATTTTATTTTAGCGGTATCTTTCATAAATTGCCTTTTGAAAGTTACCTGATGTTAAGTGGTTAAATGGAACTAAGGGAGTATTCACAGGACTCCTGGTAAATGGGAGAAACACAGTCAGTTAGGACTTCAGGTAATGACAGAAAACTAGGGGGAAAAAACATATCCTTATTGTTTCCTGGAGCCCTGCAGGGCAGTTATAATATCCTGACTCTGAAAGAGGGAGATAGAACATATTCCTATACAAACAAACAGTAAACAATCTGGAAGTTCCCTTTCTACAATAATGGCTTTTTTACACTTCCATTTGATACAAGAATCAACCCATCTATGAACCTTGCTCCTAGAAGACGGCCAAAGTGAACAGGCTTGAATATGGGAGAAGCAGCCCCTCTGGCAGGAGGACCTGACATTATATTATCTCTTCCCTAGACGCAAACAAATCTGATCATATGAATAGATCCTAGTTTTCCAAAAACTGAAGGGGGGGTTGGGGAACAGGGTTGGTTTTGTTTTTTTTTTCTTTAATATTTAACAGACACCAATTCAGTAGAATCACCATGATTGCTTAGCAAGCAGAGTTTTTCATTCCACTTCGCTCAATGTAAAAAAACCCAGTTGACTCCCCAAATGATCTGGCAAAGGGAAACAGCTTTCTTGCTGTCAATTACATTTCCTTTCTTATGATTTAAGGAGTCAAACAAAATCTCTCCATTGAGAAAAGGAACTGGGGTCCCTTTTCGATCTCATGTTGACTTTAGAAATTGCTCCCATTTTGAAGGGGGAGACAGATTATTTCACAGAGATTATTTTGATTAATCTGATCACATAAAAGCCATAAAAATATAATATGATTTCAAATAATCTGGAGGGAGCCTATTTTCTAAGATTATTATGTCAAATTCAAGGAAAGTGTTGCTTCAGTTTTTTTCTTTAAAATGTTCATCAAATATTTTTTCCTCATCTCTTCAAAACTTTTCACTTATTGTAATGAGAAAATGATCTGACAGTTGCAATTCCTAGCATTACTAGAGCCGATAATGACTTTCTTTTAAAATAGAATTATTTCTGAAATTTCTTGTAGATTTAACATTGGGATTCACATGGTGAAGGAGACTCTTGTATAATTGCTTAACACTTTACTGCCAAGTTTTGTTAACTTTTTTAAGATATCTTCCAACTTTAAATGCATGAGGATTATGATGTTTGGTTGATGATCGCTGCTACTTAAAATATTTTACCTAATCTCTGTTTGTCCACACAACAACCCATGCTCTTATTATTCTCAATTTTCAGATGGTGAAACTGAGATTCGGAGGATTATAATAATTACACAACTTCACATAGCTGGTAAGTTTCTGAATTGGGATTTGAACCCATATTTTGTTGACTTGCTATCTGTCACTCTATCTATGACCATTCTGAATTTGAACAGTTCTATGATACTTCATCCATGAAAAAAATGTAGTTTGGCAAGTTGGCCAAATAGTTGTATGGCATATTCTCCCCATACATACCCCCAAACTTCTCCCAATGATCCTCAAATGTTGTTGCTTGTAAGGGTATCAGAGATGATCCAGTTTAATTTTCTCATTTTAAAGTCAAATGAATGAAAACCTAAAGAAGTGAAACACCGTCCCCAATGTCAAAGCCACTCATTGACAGCTAAGTCTCCATCCAACCTGACTGAATACACGTGTGTGTGTGTGTATGTGTGTGTGTGTGTGTAAGAGAGAGAGAGACAAAGAGACATAGACACACACACAGAGGTGGGGGGGGGAGAGACAACAATGATGCAATGGTCTTTTAATAATCAGCATTCAAACAATGATAACAAATCACATTTATATAGCATTTTATGCACAATGTAGCAATAAATGAGGAATCAAATTATGAACTATGAAATGTTTTAATTGGAAGGGGCCATGGAGGCCATTAAGTAAAACCAACACTTTCCCCTAAATTCCATGAGAATATTCTCAATAAAAACAGGAGGATACTTCCAGCCTTCCAATGACAGGGAACCCACTCCCTGGAATGGTAGCTCATTATCATTTTCAAATGTCTATCTCTGATTATTAAGAACTTGAGCTTTCTTCCTCTGATTTAAATCCTAATTCAGCCTCTTTTATAATTCTATAAAATTTTAATCACGCATTGGTAATCAACCATCTATAGTTATTGCTGAATACAGAGTATTTGATTTTCTTTAAACACCATCAACAAGCATTTATTAAGTGCTTACTATGTATAAAATCTCACATACTTCTATTATAGTAAATCTTCTTTCTTGACATAAGAACAACAAAACTATCATTTTTTCCAGTGCTCACTATAATCTCCTTTCACTGATATCCATGTTTTATCTTCTGCTTCACTCTCTTAACCAAAATATGGACAGCTCCAGGAAATGGGAAGTCACCATCTGCAGTCAGAAGTACACCACCTCCCTGTGATTGCCACATTACAAGGCATCTCCTTCTCCTTAGACAGATGGGCCATTATCTCCCTTCTCCCCAATGCTTTCATCTCCCTGTAAATCAGCAGGCGGCAGAAACTCATGTGATAAATGATTATTGCCATCCCCAAAGCCCAACTGTATCAAGTCGTTGTTGTATCTAATTGTCACTATTTAAAAAAAAAATCTAGCATCTCTGGTCTGTATCCCTCAGTTCTACTGTCAACCAACTCATCATCCTATTTTCAAAAAAGGTTTTACAATATTTCTGGTGAAAAAAGAATTTAACATAAATATTTTCTGTCTTCTTAATTTTGTACCACTTCTCCCTACCCTCACCCCACCCCCATTTCTCTCTTTTTTAAACTCTGCTTTTCAAACTGAAAAGAGTGTTTCAGGCTGGCACATAAAAACAATTCAACAGATGTTGTGCCCATCACTCTATGTTTTCTGTTTCTACACAAGAATAGAAAATTGGCTCAGCAAGAGAGTCCCTGTTGATCTCCACTTAACGCTGGTATCATCAATGCTTTCCTCGGAGTTTGCCTTGACATTCGTCAGCCCTGCTACAAGCCAGATGTCATAAAGACACTAAATTGTTTCATTCCATCTTCCTTTTAAACATATTCCATAACTGGTCAAGCCTTACAATAACAGATATATTCTTCTATGATGGAACTCTCTAAAAGCCTTCTCACATGATTATTTAATGGTATGTTTTTCTGTTTGTCCCCAATAACTGTCAGGATTTTTTTTTGTCTTTTGTATGTGTGTCTACTCTGGGCATTCCAGTTTTCCAAAAGAAAATACACTTTCACTCAAAGAAAATACATCTAGATTCATAGATTTCCTATATCAAGATGATTATTTATTTAATTCTAGAAATAGTAATATTTACAAATCACTAAATAAATAATATTCTGTATATATATTTTTACATATCAGTTACCCTAAAAAGGCAAACTGATGAAGGACAAGGGTTACTTCATTTTTAATGTTGTAACCTCAGAAAATTCCTGGAAAATGATAGGCACTTAATAAATGTCCACAGAATGACTGATCATGAAATAAGTTTGGTTTGTTTCTTTTTTTGTTTGGGGTTTTTATTTTTTTTAACTTAAGGCTTCTGAAAGGTGCCAAAATACCTGAAAACATCTATTGGTGACAGAGGAACAAAAATACTGAAGAAAATAATACTTTAAAAATAGAATTTGTCTAATAGTAAAAGAGGCACAAAAATTCACTGAAGAAAAGTACATATGTAAAAGCAGAATTAGCCAAATGGAAAAAAGAAGCACAAAAGGTCATTGAAGAAAATAATTCCTTAAAAATTAAAATTGGGCAAGTGGAAGTTGACTCCATGTCAACAAGAAACAACAAAACAAGGTCAAAGAATAAAAAACTTCCTCATCAGAAATACAAGGCTATCTGGAGAATAGATTAGATGACTAGCCAAGGTTCCAAGGACAAGCAGAATCAGTGATACTATTTGCATCCACAATCTTGGAGTTCAAAGTCAGGTTTTCTTTTCCTCCTCTACCATGTTATTCTATGATTTTGAATTAAGGAAAACTGTAGCCTCTGAAAATAATGAAAATTAGTATTAAATAGAGGACAATAATGGATGTAACCAGACAATAGCATATTATATACAATGAATTATGAAAGAAAGTAGGAGTTAAATAGACCAACAGACAATTAGTGAAAATAGGTAGACTGGTCACATGGTAAGAGGAAAGAATACCATTTGAATATTTATTGTACTTTCACTGGTCTCCTCATAATGTTGGGGGAAATGAAGGAATGAATGTTTTCAGACAATAGCTAGATCCCCATAGTGAATTTATGGGAAGACATGAACAAGAGTTACCCAGTAGGAACAGGCATGGATGAGTTGTCTTCTGCATTATTAAAAGGAGTGTTCACACTTATAAGACCGCATTTACTTGATTCATTGTCCATGAACTAAAATTTCTGCAAACACGCTAAATACACAACACCTCACATGTAGTAGGTACTTAATAAATGCCTCTGCCCTTCCTTATCCCTATATATATTGACTATCCCAAATATATGTCCAGATGTAGTTATTAAATGTACTAATGATCCCTACTATAAGTCATAATCTAGAAGACAGAAAGTCTTCAGAAGTCAACTCACTTTTCCTGTATGGATTATTTGATCAATTTTGTTCCATTAATCATGATAGTCATTGAGGAGACACCCCCCACAACATCCTAGGTTTTGAAGCAGTTAGTACAATATCATCTATCTTCTATTTTCATAGAAGCATCAGGAAGACCCTAAATACTGGAGGGAATTGTTTAAGATGTCTTCCAGATAAGTGGTTAGTATCCTTTTGGAGGATCCATCTCTTTGTTTTATACTACTCTTCAGGTTATTATTCAAAGGAATTCAAAGGTTATTATTATTTGGTTGAATAAATAGAGAACCAGGGTGGAAGCTTCTTGTCAAACAGTCAAGTGTGGATTTGAAAGCAACTCTTTTGACTCCAAATCCAAAGTTAGTCCCTCCACATAGATAATGATTACTCAAAATGAGAAGATATAAAGGTTTGGTGGAAGAAGGGCCAAAAATCATGAAATCACAGGTTTATTGCATATCACCAGCCAGCCAGGGGCAGGAAACATTTGAAATGACATAAGTTATCACATATAATATTAAAAGCAATTCAAGGAAAAAGAGTCACCAAACAAATTCTTTGTTCCCAAATTACAAAATGTAAAAAGTTCTATTAATTCATTCATTCAACAAGCATTTATTTATATTTCTGGAACTATAGCAGAAAAAAGAAATAAACAAACACCTTCAAGAAACTTATGCTCTAGGAGATGAGGAATAAAACATACAAAAAATTACAAATATATAAAAAGAGAATGCAAGTACTTTTTGGGTAAAGAAAGGCATTAAGTGGACCATTAAAAGTCCTATTTTTCTGGTCTAAATCAATGAGAAATTACAGTTAACATGAAGAGAAATTAGAAATCTTTCTGGAAGGGAAAAAATTTCTAAAGTGAAGGAAAGAATGAAAAACAGAGGAAGAGGATACAGACAAATATGGATTGGATTTGGATGAATATTTTATTCATTGGGGGAAAAGTACTGAGTGGATAGAACTCTCCTAAAGCAAAGACTCAGACATAGCAAGTACTTTGATATTTAAAAAGTACAAAGTAGATGACTATTTTTGCTGCCCAAGTGGAGCATTTGAATAGAAAAAAAAAGTGAATTTAGACTTAAAAGTAGAATTGAATTATTATCAACTTATAATACAATTAGGTTTATTCTGGATATAAGGTATATGCTAGGCAGTGAAGATACATAGAAAAAAATGAACTATCCCCCCCCCGCCCAATGGAACTTATAATCTGCTGGGAGAACATTATTCATGAACAGAAGAATGGATACTAATAATATCCAAAATATTTCAAGTAGGGACCAAAGCATTAACAACCAAGGATATGAAGAAAGGAAGTCTACATATAGGATGTGGTGACACATCCGCTATATTTTGTGAAAAAAATGAGATTCTATATCTAAAAGTATCACCATACACTGAGGTTTCATTGGGAAAAACACAGAGGAGGAAGATGTTATATCATGTATTATGAGAGAGTTTGGTTCTCATGTTTGTGATTTTAATTTCATTAGATTTTTAGTTGGAGGTCATCTTAGAATGTATTGGAAATTGGATGAAAAGAGAATGGCAAGAAAGTTGATAATAGGAAAAATCAATAGACAATTTACATTTCAGACAAATGAAATGAGCTTGAACTGACTCCTTATTCTAGAGTCAGGCAGCTATATCTTCTCTTCAGGGTACCAGGATACCCTGAGGTGTTTAGGGATATCTCCTCTCTACTGTCATTGGCCTACATATCTATTTGTTTAAGTTGCCCAAGATTAGGGCCCTACTTCCACTGAAATAGTTAAAATAATTACTTCTTTTAAAAAAGACATTTACTTTTATGATAGAGCAAGAACAAACATGAACACCATTCTCCCTTTTAAACATCTCAGAGACACAATTTTAACTCAGTCCTTAGATGAAATTGGTTACAGCAAGTTCACATCCATATATGGCCATATCTCAAAACATCCCCTCATCCCAATTCTTGCTAGGCTAAATCCCAAAGATCACACCTTTTTTCTTAAGGTATGTATCAGTGCTATGCTGACCGCAAAACCCACTTTGAATGATAGGATGCCCTCCCAAACTTTCAAAATTTACAGGGTTAGAAGCTTTTATCTCTTTTCCTGAAGTGAAAAAAAAAATGCAAAATCCAAGACTATTTAAAGCAGCCACATGATTTCAGAAGGTCCCAAGCTCTTATTGCATCTGACATTATGAGTAAAGGAATCACTTACATCCCTAACAGTGTTGAGATGAAGAAATTAAGCTGAAGCTACATTGGACCATCATAAAGATACCTCAATTCCATCTGCCCACAACCAATTGAAAAAGCCACTTCTTTTTTACCAAAACTTTTTATTTTCAAAACATATGCAAGGATAATTTTTCAACACTGATCCTTGCAAAACCATGTGTTCTAATTTCCCTCTCCTTACCGCCATTTCTCCCCTAGATGGCAAGTAAGCTGATATATGTTAAACATGGTAAAAAAGTTAAATCCAATATATGCATACATATTTATACAATTATCTTGCTACACAAGAAAAATCAGATAAAAAATGAGAAAGAATTTGAAAATTGTCTATTCATATCCTTTGACCATTTATCAATTGGAGAATGGCTTGAATTTTATAAATTTAAATCAGTTGTCTATATGTTTTAGAAATGAGTCTTTAATCAGAACTTTTGTATGTAAAAATACTTTTCCAAGTTTACTCTTCCCTTCTAATCTTGTCTGCATTAGCTTTTTTTGTACAAAAATGTTTTAACTTAATATAATCAAAATTATCTATTTTGTTTTCAACAATGAACTCCATTTTTTCTTTGGACACAAATTCCTTCTTTCTTCACAGATCTGGGAAGTAAACTATGCTGTGGTCATCTAATTTGCTTATAACATCACTCTTTACTTTTAAATCATGAACACAGTCAACCTGCCATCTGAGGGAGGGGGGAAGAAGGAAGGGAAAAATTGGAACCAAAGGTTTAGCAACTGTCAATGATGTAAAATTACCCATGCATATAACTTGTAAATAAAAAAACTATAATTTAAAAAATATAAATAAATAAATCATTAATCCATTTCAACCTTATCTTGGCATATGGTGTTAGGTGTGGGTCAATGCCATACTAATTTAAATTTTCCCCCCACTTTTTGTCAAATAGTGAGTTCTTATCCCAAAAGCTGGGATTGGGGTTGTTCAAGTCATTAACTATTTTGTTCTGTGAACTAACCTATTCCACTGAACAACTACTCTATTTATTACCAATACCAAATGGTTTTGATGAACATTGCTTTAAAATATAGTTTTAGGTCTGGCATAGCTAGGCCACCTTGATTTGTATTTTTTTTTATTAATTCCCTTGAAATTCTTGTCCTTTTCTTCTTGCAGATAAACTATGTTATTATTTTATCTAGACTTGTAAAATAATTTCTTGGGAGTTTGATTGGTATGGCACTGAATAAGTAGATTAATCTAGGTAGCACTGTCGTATTATATCCCTCAGCCTACCCATGAGCACTTGATATTCCAATTTTTCCAATTGATTAGATCTGACTTTATGTGGAAAGTATTTTGTAGTTGTGTTCACATAGTTCCTGACTTTGCCTTGGAAAGTAGACTCCCAAATATTTTATTATTATCAATAGATATTTTAAATGGGATTTCTCTTTGTATCTCTTGCTATTGGACTTTGTTGGTAATAAATAAAAATGCTGATGATTTATGTGGATTTATTTTGCATCCTGCAACTTTGCTAAAGTTGTGAATTGTTTCTAATAGTTTTTTAGTTGATTCTCTAGGGTTCTCTAAGTATACCATCATATCATCTGCAAAAAATGATAATTTGATTTCCTCATTACCTACTCTAATTCCTTTCATCTCTTTTTCTTTTCTTATTGCCAAAGCTAACATTTCTAATACAATATTGAATAGTAATGATAATAGTGGACAACCTTGTTTCACCCCAATCTTTTTGGGAATGATTCTAGTTTGTCTCCATTACATATGATACTTGATGGTGGTTTTAAATATATGCTACTAATCATTTTTAAAGAAAAGTCCATTTATTCCTATATAATCAAGTGTTTTTAATAGGAATGGGTGTTGTATTTTATCAAATGCTTTTTCTACATCTATTGAGATGTGATTTTTGTTAGTTTGGTTACTGATATAGTCAATTATACTAATATTTTTCCTAATATTGAATCAGTCCTGTATTCCTGGTATAAATTCTTCTTGGTCATAGTATATTGTCCTGGGGATGACTTTCTGTAATCTCTTTGCTAATATTTTATTTAAGATTTTTGCTTCAATATTCATTAGGGAAATTGATCTATAATTTTCTGTTTTCACTCTATCTGGTTTAGGTATCAGCACCATATCTGTTTCATAAAAGAAATTTGATAAGAGTCCTTCTTTCCCTATTTTTTCAAATAGTTTGCATAGTATTGGAACAAATTATTCTTTAAATGTTTGGTTGAATTCACATGTAAATTCATCTGGTCCTGGAGATTTTTTCGTAGGGAGTTGAGTAATAGTTTGTTCTATTTCTTTTTCTAAAATGGAACTATTTAAGTAATTTTTTTCTTTTCTCTTAATCTGGGCAATCTATATTTTGTAGGTGTTCCTCCGTTTCACTTAGATTATCATATTTATTGACATATAGTTGGGTAAAATAATTCCAAATTATTATTCTAATTTCCTTTTCATTGGTGGAAAGTTCTCCCTTTTCATTTTTGAGACTATCAATTTGATTTTCTTCTTTTTTTTTCTAATCAAATTAACTAAAGGTTTATTTGTTTTGTTGACTTTTTCATAAAATCAACTCTTAATTTTACTTATTAATTCAATAGTTTTCTTTCTTTCAATTTTATTAATCTCCCCTATTATTTTCACAATTTCAAATTGGTATTTAATTGGGGGAGGGGTTAATTTGTTCTTTTTCTAACTTTTTAGTTGCAAATCTAATTCACTGGTCTTCTCTTCCTCTATTTCATGCAAGTAAGTATCTAGAGATATAAAATTTCCCCTAATAACCGCTTTGGCTGCATCCCATACATTTTGGTATATTGTCTCATTATTGTCATTCTCATGGATAGAATTATTGATTGTGTCTATGATTTGTTGTTTTACCCACTCATTCTTTAGAATTAGATTATTTTCCAATTAATTTTTGGTCTATTTTCCCCTGGCCTTTTCTTGCATGTAATTTTTATTGATCATAATCTGAAAAAATGCAGTTACAATTTCTGTCTTTCTACATTTAACTTTGAGGTTTTTATACATGGTCAATTTTTGTATAGATTTAATGTGCTGCCAAGAAAAAAGTATATTCCTTTCCATTCAATTTTTTTCCAAAGGTCTATCATCCCTAACTTTTCTAGGACTCTATTTACCTCCTTAACTTCTTGTTTTATTTATTTGTAGTTCGATTTATCTAATTCTGAGAGAGCAAGGTTGAGATCCCCCAGTAGTATAGTTTTGCTATCTAATTCTTCTTGCAGCTGTCTTAACTTCTCCTCTAGGAATTTATATGCTATACCACTTGGTGTATATGTTTAGTATTGATATTATTTCATTATCTATGGTATCTTTAAATAGGATGTGGTTTCCTTCCTTTTCTCTTTTAATTAGATCCATGTTTGCTTTTCCTTGATCTGAGATCAGGATTGCTATCCTGGAAAAAGCCCCTTCTTAATCATATGGTTAAAAGGCAAGAACCAGTTTCAAGATACTTACATTATCTCCAGTGCATGCTAAAATGCCTCTTTAGAAGCAGGCTCTTTGCATTCTCCAAGTAGATACTTTGGATCAGCTCATCACATTAAAAGCTGCACCCTGCACATACAACAGTCCCTATATTCAGACAAGTAGGAAATTAAAAAACACATTCCTAAGCCTAGGGGAGTGACTAATTTGGTAGATTGTTAAGGACTACTGGGAGAAAAGAATGGTAGGAGAATGGATCTCCGGACTCTAATTAAATGATATTTGAACACACTATGAAACTCAGAGTTAGAATGAAGCATTGGCTGCAGAAAGTTTGACCTCATTTCAAGCCCGATATGCTTGCCTTTTAATCACTTAGCTTTGAGGGATTACAGTCTGGACCAGTTGGTTCCTTAAGTTAAATCATGGTGTTTTTGAGTCAAGATTGTTTTTTTTTGCATCCCCAAATAATTACTGTAGTCTTAAACACAGAAACTCAAATATCTTCCTTCCCTAATCAAGGGGTCTAGACCTAAGCCCAATAGTAAATTTTTCAAACCAGAGATAGATGACTCAAGCAGAGCTACTAAGAAAGCAGCTGTAACAATATATTCTAGATTTATCTAGATAAAGGGATGCACAATCATAGATTATGAATTAACTTTTAAAACTTCTTGTCAAAATTGGCTTTAATGAAATTTAAAGACACCATACTTGTCAAATTGCTATTGTTTGAATGAGACATGTGAGTATATAACATACATTTTAGAATATTTTAAGAGCCATATTTACTTGAGGACAGTTGGTGATGCAGTAAATAGAGCACCAGATGTAAGAAAACCAATTAAATGTGACTTAAAACATTTACTAGCTGTGTGACATTGTGCAAGTCCATTAACCCTGTTTACCTCAGTTTCCTCATAAGTAAAATGAACTGGAGAAGGAAATGACAAACCACTCCAGTGTTTTGCCAAGAAAATCCAAGTCACCGAGAGTCAAACACAACTGAATTATAAACAAAAATATTTTATTTGAAAACATATTTTTGTATAATTAGAAAATAAAGATGGGCAGTTCAAACCACAGAACATATTTACATATAACCTGGAAAAGTCCGTTTTGGATGATTACTGCTTTACTATAACAATACCAAGTCAAAAGTCAAAACCAAGTTTTTTGAGAACAGGACTAGGTTTGGAAAGGTTTTTTTTTTGTTTGTTTGTTTGTTTTTGGCATTCCCCACACTTAGGACAATAGCAGAAACTTAAGAAATGCTTGTTGACTTGCATCAAAATTCTGAATAAATAGATGACAGAAACATAAGCAAAAATATATAAATATATTTTAATTGATCCCATTCATATTCCTAAGGAGACAAAAATAATAAATCTATTTTAAAAAATAGATCTTCTTTCTTGTTTGACAAGCAGTAAAATGAAGCATTTAGTTATATATTCTCCAAAAAAAGGAAAGGGAGCTAGTAACTAAAATTCACTGTTTCTCTTTTGTCCCTGCTTCAGTAAATACACGTTATCATTTTGGCAAGATACATTTTCTCTCTAGCAAACTATATCATTACCCAGATGAAACTGATGAACTCTAAAATATATTTCACTCTAAAAGTCAATTTCCTTAAACACCATTGCTGCTATTTGGGTTTCTTGGAGGAAAGGAGTTAACAAAATATTATTTTGAAAATTAATCACTCTGTTCATTCCTGAGAAATACAAATTAATATCTAGGATTGGAAAATAGAAATAAAAATCTTCCCTTGACCCTGCTGACTTCCTACAAGCTATCTTCAGTTCTCTTATCTTTCACTGTTAAACTTCTCAAGTGAATGCTCTACAATCCTTTTCTATCTCATCCTTACTCTCTCTCCCAACATCTGTCTTCCATCAGTATCACCCCTATGAATACTTTTTCCATTCTCTCCTCATCATAATCCATTCTATGCACTGCCAACCAATTAGTATCTCTAAACTCAACATGTCATGTCATTGTTTTGCTCAAAAAACTTCAATGACTTAACTTGAAGTGAGTTAACCAAATTCAAATTCCTTAAGGCTTACACTAAAAGCTTCATACCATTTGGCTGTAAGTTTTACTTCTAGGCTTATTCCAGTGAGGATTGAAGAATATATCTAGTGCTTCATCTTGTTAGCCATGTGACCTATGTCATTTGAATTCTTAAAAAACTGATTACTGCTGATCCTTAATATATAGTAATATATTATATTTATATATATGTGTGTGTGTGTGTGTGTGTGTGTGTGCGTATATGGATAAATAGGACCATACACATTGCTTTAAAGACTAAATCTTGATATATAGATATATGAAAAGAATAAAGCACTGCAATACATATTAGCAATCATTCCCTTTATTATCACTAACATAAGAAGCCTAGCTCTCATCTATAGTCCACTTCCTTCTATCTAGTTTTTCTAGACAATTGTATACAATACTTCAGATCCTATATGTAATTCGGTTCACTCATAAAATACATTATCAACAGGCCAGATTCTCCACTGGGTCCTATCCAACCCTGGGCCATCAGCCTACAGTGGACCCATAATAAATTTTTTAAAATTCAGTCACTGCTTCTACATAACTTTTTCTGCATCACTCTTATAAAAACCATCAAAACAGAAACTGAGAAAATGGATTCCAAGATTGAGAATTTCCCTGATTATTTTGCAAATAGAGGCTTACAAAAAAGGGGGGGAGAGATCAATTCTCTGTTCCAAGGAGAAAAGATTTACATGCACCAAAGGAAAACAAATGAAGCTCAAGGAGCCACTTAATCCTCACTCAAGCAGGATCTAATCAGGATGAGGTGCCTGATCAAATTGCTACTATGATCTATCGAAGTTATGAGTCTGACAATTCCCACAAGAAGAAGAAAAATAGGCTATCAAAAGATATGCAGGTGCATGGATACAGCACGGGGACAGCAGAGTTATAGAACTGTCCATTCTATTTCAAGGTCTAGATCATATTAATATAGTCCTTGAGGCTTTTGCTGTCAGTAGAAAATCACAATATAAAAAACATAAATTCACATACACATATATGCATAAATTTATTTGTGTATGAGTGCATTGGTCTGAGGGCATCCATTGCCAAAAATCACATGTAGAACAGGGGGAAAGAGTTCATAGCACAATACCAGAAATAATTAAGCAGTCAAATAGGTTGACTAATAAGGAAGGAATAAAATAACCACATACTTACAGTTTAAGAGGAAAGGAAGGATATAAGGAGTTTAACTATAATATCTGAAAAGGTCATGATCATTAATATAGGAGAACTCATTTTACAGAGTGAAAACAAGAGTAATAGGTGAAATTAGAGGCCCTACAAAAAGAACCAGGAAATATTTCTTCAAAATGAGAAAAATAAGCAGACAAAATATTTGTAGATTGAAAATCAATTATCTTTGCTATCTTTGTATGCACCAAATAAGTGAACTCTGATCAACAAAAGGATTCTTGCTTAAAAATTACTAGGTGTCAATTTCTGAAGCTAGAAGTAATACGTGAATCATTAAAGCAGTCTACTACAAAATTCCCCAATGCTCTTAATCCAGCAAAATCCAGTTCAATGAACTCCAGGGCATAGCCAAAAAATTTAATTTTCTGGTTTTGCATTCTCTGCTACGAATAAGAAATTTTAGCTATTTGATTTGTCTTTCTTATATATGTACTTTATATGTATGCCCAGGGGTTCTAGGGTAATGAATTCATTTAAAATTATTGAAGTACAGAAACATAAATAAATACAGCTATTTTCCCCCTGGGGAAATTAGGAGATGGGAACACTACCTCTTAACAAAGAAGAAAAAAAGTAAATGAGCAAAAATCTATAAGACTTAAGGAACCATGAATTGGGACATTAGAGATTAGTTTTCCTCTAGTGCTATTTCTACTTAATAAAAAACTTTAAGTTCCTGGGGATGTTTACAGCAAAAGTAAGAAAAACAAACCATAACAGCATTACTATGGTCAACATTTTGATATTTTGGCTGCTCATAATTTTCAACATCTTTTCTAACCCTGTCATAGGGAGGTAGATTTCTTTATTTGACATGTGTTTCTAAAGGTTTTGGAAAGCAGTTTGACAGAAATCAAGTATATCTTGAACCATATACTATAATAAGTTTCAAATGGATATATGGTATAAATATTTAAAAGTCATTTTTAATAGTAGATAATAGGAAATTCCTTTCATAAGTATAATTGGAGGGGAAATATATAACTAAACAAGACATGGTGATTATTAAAGAGGAAATGAACAGTTTTGAATACATAAAAATTTTTTGAAGTTTTTGCAAAGGCTAGGTCTGGTATACTCTTGTAATAACTGCTATTGGAGAGTCTGAGGCTGGCAAATCTCTTGAGTTTAAAAGCATGAGGGGATAAGCTAAGTCAGTATCTGTACTGTGCTCAGCATAGATTTGGTGAATTCTTTTAAGTGGAAGGTCACTCTGTTTCTTAGAAAACAGAGAAGGTGAAAGCTCTCATATCATTCAACAGTAAGATCAGGACCCATGAAGTGTGGGGCTTAACAAAATGTAGGACCCAGCTGCAGTGATCTCTTGAAGTTTCCTTTTAGCAATGACACAACTAGTCATTCCCACCCTTGAGGACTACAGATCTCACTCATCTCTATTCTTCTGAAGAAAAGAGAGAACATGCAGCATGATATAGGGGAGGATCGTATAGGCCTATGTGCAGTGCTAATTAGTAGAGAAAGAAAGGGATTTCTAAAAAGAAACAATGAAAAGAAGGACTTACTAGAAAAATCAAGAGAGAGCCTAATAAAAACTTGTAAAGAAAAATGAATAAATCATTTCCAAAAAAAAGTCAACATGATAAACAATTACAACACAGTGAAGGAAAACAAGCCAGAATTCTCTGAAGATAAAAGTATCACAATAAATTTTATAAGGGCCCCAGAAATTACAACCCACCAACTCAGACTCTCCAAAGTGTTTAAGAGAAATAAGTAAAAGAGGAATAAAAGGCAAAGCCTAAATTATATTTCTCAAGAAATACATAAACCTGGTGATAGAAATTAGAACAAATGGCAGAAATAACGGGTGAGCCTTCCTCAGTTTTTTTTAATTCTTAAATTTTTCTTTTTGGTGTTATACAAATCAGTGTCTAGAATCAAGTTTATTGTTTTTGCATTATCAGCAACTCAGTCTCATTTTGCCTCTGTCCATGGTCCTAACTATCTACACCTTTGTCAAAGTCTGAAGGGATACACACTTTTATACACAAATATATATGGTATCTCCCCAGATAGAATGTAAACTGCTTGAGAATAGAAATTCTTTTTATAACTATACTTTTTAAATTTTTTTCTGAAAACCCTAAAGAGAGAAATGTTACCTCAAAAATTAGCTAACTTCTCCTGGATAATTTCCTCAACATGGAAAATGGATGATGATATTATGAAATACATTCAGGCTTTGCCATGTATGTATGTCTTGTCTAGAGCCTTGAGAAAGAATTATAGATGGCTTGAGAAAAAAAAAAGATGCCTGCTTTGTCTATACAAAGCAGTTTATTGTCTACCTGATAAACTAAGCCAGAAAGCTAGAAAGTAGTGATAACTCATAGTAGTCATTTGATAAAAGTTGACTTTAATTGAACCAAAACTCAATCAACAAGAATCTACAAATTAGACTATGCTAGGTATTGGATATATAAAGACAAAATTAAAGCAGTTATTGCCTTCAAAAGAGTATAAGTAAGTCCTAATAGGGAAAATAGCATCTAAGTATATTTTTAACTCTATGCAGAATACAGTGTAATATGGCAGGGTGGAAGAATCATGAATAATTATAAGGATAAGGTGGGGCTCCATGTAAAAGATAAGAGTTGAATTTAATTGACTGAATTAAGAAGGAAAAGTCTGGTCAATTTAGCAAATATTTCTTTCTACTTTTTAAGTTTTATAAGCATCAGCCATAAGATATAAACTTCCTAAGGACAGGTATTATTTCTCATTTCTCTTTGTAATCATATTGCATAGAATGGTACCTGACACTCAATTGGAACTTATTAAAGTCTTGTTAATTGTTAAAGAATTGTTTTCCTCCTCTTTTTCTTATTGGCTCTATCCCAAGAATCTATGCAAAGTCTGTGAGATCCTAGATTTAGAGCAGAAAGAAACCTTAGAGATAATTTGGTCCAATGCCATTATTTAACACAGGGTTTCTTAAACTTTTTCAACTTGCAACTCCTTTTCACCAGAAAAAATTTTACATGACCCCCAGGGATATAGAGATATAAAATAGGTATCCAAATCAAACATTTTATATAAGGAAATTTTTAAAATAATTTTTGGTATACATAAATTTATCATTTATGAAAGATAAAAGCAAATTTGCATTCTAATAAGATAGATGTGGTTGTTCATTTTTAATTAAGTAATTAAATCTTGGTGGAATATTTGATACCATTTACTGTTGCTAAATTTTCTATGACCACCACATTCAGTTATGTCACAACCCACAATTTAAGAAGCTTTGATTTAACAAATGAGAAAACTGAGAACCAGAGAGAAAGGAAGGAAAAAAGCATGTTTTAAGTGCCAACTGTTTTTCAGACACCATACAAAACACTTCATGACAACTCTGGAAGGTGTGTTATTATTGTTTCCATTTTATTGAGAATTTTATTGAGAAAATTAGGCCAGACAGAGGTTAGTGATTTCAGCCAGTGAGTGTCTGAATCCAGATTTGAATTCAATCTTTCTAACTCCAAACCCAACACTTTATCTACTGTCACTAGCTGCCTTGAAGAAAAGTACAATAGGGGCAGCTAGGTTGCATAGCCTAGAGCACCAGCCCTAAAATCAGGAGAACCTGAGTTCAAATCTGGTCTCAGACACTTAACACTCCCTGGCTGTGTGACCCTAGGCAAGTCACTTAATCCCAATTGCCTCGGGAAAAAAAAAGTTCAATGACTTGCCTATAGTTAGTCAGGTAATATAGCTAAGATTTGGACCCAAGTCCTCTGAGTCTGCATCCAGCACTATTTCAACTTGGAGATCTCCTTTCTTCCCTCTCTACTCTTGTGGTTCGTTATCCCCTAAAACAACCATGTAGTGATTTTTCTTTTTTCAATTTTAAAATAATTTTCATTATTTCAGTGTTAACATTTCTTCACATTTCATAAGAAAATTTATCTCTTAGGTAGATATTCAGCAGAGCCCATCCTGAGGTAAATTCTGATATAAGTAAAAATTGGCTATTGATGCTCCCCTAACTCTTCAGCACCTTTCTCTCACCCTTAAAGATAACACTTTACTCCCAAGTATCCATCTTGTATATATCCTGTTCTCCAAGAGTTCAGCTCTCAGCCAGGTGTCATGTATAGAAGGCAATCAGATACTCCTCAGGAACAACAATTTAATATATCACAGTAAGGGATATACTGGAACCCCAAAGGAATGACTGTAATAGTGTAATAACTAAAGAATGAAAATAAATCACACTCTACTAGCAAAGATCATATGAAATAAAAGAGACTTTTGGAGGGTAGGTCCTATAATGTATCCTTTAAGATTGGGTTTTTGATAATTAATTCAATCTTGGCTACACAGATGGAGGTGGTCCAGTTAAATAAAGGGAGAGCTGAGTCTCGGGCAGGAAAGGTGGAAAACTGATGAGTGAAATATTTGCACTCGAGCTTGGGCAAAGAGCTGAAATTTCATCTATTTAATGTCCCTAAGAATGAAGAAACAAAATTTAAGCTCCCTCTGTGCCCATGCCATGCAAGGTTCAGGTTTGAATTTATGTAATCAACTTTCTTTTATCACGCCCAGTACTATGTTACAGCCTCATAAGGAAAATGGAGTGGAGAGGAGACTCAATGCCCATTACAGTCTGTAGTATGACCCTCCACAAGGCAATAGAAAAGAAAATGATATGTTTGCCATCCTTCAGCTCTGAAAATGCCATGTCTAGAGCTTCTTGAGCTCAATCTGGGCATCTATGAAACATTGCAATATTATTATGCTTACAAAATCTACTTCAAGCAGTTACTCACTGTGGGATGTCCAGAATTCCAAATACTTTGAGGAAAATGGATGAACACCTAAGACGAGGTTGTTATTTTTTTTTAAAGAAACTCTTTTGAGGTTAAAATCTGTTAAATGGTGTATCCAAGGGACAAAGCAAAAATAAACCAACTTCCAGACTTTTCTATTTTCCAGATCCTAGAAACCACTTGGTAAAGAGGGAAGGAATGGCAGATTACATGAGACAAAGAAAGATTCTCAGAATTTTAAAAATCCTATCTCAGATTTTTTCTGACTAGTTTACCATAGACAAATCAGCTAATTTTTCTTAGCCTAAATTTTCTTACTGGTAAAATGAGGATAATAATTACATTGACCTCAAAAAGGTTGTTGTGAGGATTGAATGAAATAACATATGTAATATACTTTGCAAGTATTACATCAGTGCTAGTTAATGTTGTTATTAATACTAAAATATTTCACTGTATTTTCAAAATTCATTTATCAGTTATCATTCTTGTTAACTTAAGATCACAGACTTAAAACTGCAAAGGCCCTTAGAGACCTGCTAAGTACAGTGTGCTGAACAAGAGTACAACATTTCCATAGAGAAGGAAAACATAAGACAAAAATTAAATGTAATAAGTGAATAACTATGTAAATTACAATCTTCCACTGGGGACTCAGGGCAAGTGACCTGCTCTAGAGAGCAAAGCAAGTGATCAATAGAGCCAAAGATGATGGAACATTTCTTTCTCTCAGTGTTCTGGAGATTAAGGGACATGGATATAAGACAAGCTCATGATACAAACCATATTCCTAACTTAAATGCACAGCAGCGTGGCATACAGATAGAACTCTGGCATTGAAGTCAGGAAAATCTTGGTCTATGTGCAAATTCTGACTATGGAATACTATTTACTTACATTCACAGGATCAGAAGTTCAAATTCTGACTCTATTTATTAATAGAGTGTTCTATACAAGGGATGTCAAACTCAGAGAGAAACTGGGAGCCACAAAACCACATAAGGTAATCACTAAGCTATGTAAGGATCCCTGTGGGCTGCATATTGACTAAGAAAACTACAAATTAACGTTATTTATATTCCATCACATTTTTGTTTATTTTGTCAAATATTCCCTAATTATAATTATTATTTTATATATTTTTATAATTTGTTGTACATTAATATTAAAATATAATACATTAATTGTATAATATAACTTTATATTCTGGTTCCAGGCACACTTGGAAGTATCGCTGACCCTATAAGCAATGTGTTTGACATTTATGCCAAAGAAACTAGGAGCCTAGTCCAAAAATATAATGAATAAAATAAATAGCATATTCAAGTTTCTTCCACTAAATCCATTGTAGATGCTGTCTCTTGGCTTCCCATCTTGGCTCTGTCTGTCTCATAATAATACAAAAGATAAATAAGCTTTGCATTTGAATTTTCTCATTAAAGACAGAAGTACATTTCTTAGGGATGGGGCCAGAGGCCCCAAAAAGGGAATTAATCATGGGCTACAAATGAACAACAACAAAAAAAAAATCCTTAATTTTGTTTTTTAAATTATATATCAGAAGAGAGGGTTGATCAGGGAAGCCCAATCAGTTTAAGGCAAATGAGGCAATGTTTGTGTGTCTGGACTGTGTCTGAAAGATTTTGGACAAACTATAGAGAAGGGAAAATGCCCAGTGAGGAAGTGTTTAAATTACTAGATTAGGAGGACTTGATTGGTCCATGAAAATGCGCTCCAGAGTCACTCCTTTTGCATTGGCAATCTAAGGAAGGGGACAGATAATCAATCTGGAGGCAGCATAAAATAGGGAGAAAAAAAAAAAAGATCAAGGTTCAAATCCCTGATCTGACATTTACTACTCATGTGACCTTGAATAACTTCTCTATGTTTAGCACAGTGTGTTTCATATAGTGCACCCATCTTAAGTGCTGAATAGAAGAATGAATTGGTCTCTGAGGATATTTTTGTGGGCCAGAACTAGAGAAATAGCCTATTTCCTTTCATTCCTCCAAGGCATCATGATATAGATCAGAAGTTTTTAATCTTTTGTCAATGTCCTGGATGCTTTGGTTCCCTGAGAAAGTTTTTGAACCCTTTCCCAGAACCATGTTTCATTCTATTTTCCCTACATTTAGAATGAAAGAAAATGTTAAATTTTCATCATTGTTGAGTGAAAATAAAGATGTCTTTTTTTGAAATCCAAGTTCACAGAATCCCTGTAATCTATCCCATAACTCCCTGTTAAGAATCATAGTCCCTTGCAATGTTGTTTCATCTTTGCCCTGTTTCATGGAGCCCATGAAGAATATCAGGTATATATTTATAATGTGGGCTATTCTCCAGGGAAAGGAATGGAGACTTTTGCTTAGATCTTATTGGGAAAGGGCATATCTAGTGGAGAAATTCTCTTCTTCATTTTTAAACTATTTTATTTTTCCAAATATATGCAAAGATAGTTTTCAACATTCACCTTTGCAAAGCCTTGTGTTCCAATTTTTTTCTCCCTCTCTCCCCTACTCTTCCCACCCCAAGACAGAAAGCAATAAACATAAGATAAACATGCATGATTCTTCTAAATGTATTTTCATCTTTGTCATGCTGCACAAGAAAAATCAAATCAAAAATCAAAAAATGACAAAAATATGCCAACAAAAAACTAAAATACTATGCTTTGATGCATAATCAGTCTCTACAATTCTTTCTATGGATGTAGATGGCTCTTTCTATCACCAGTCAATTAGAATTACCTTGAAATTACCTCATTGTTGAAAAGAGCCAAGTCCATCAAGTTGATCATCATGTAATCTTGTTGCTGTTACAGTGTTTTCTTGGTTCTACTCACTTCACTCAGCATCAGTTCATGTCTTTCCATTTTTTTCTGAAATTAGCCTGTTCATCATTTCTTATAGAAAATAATATTTCATTGAATTCATATAACTTTTTCAGCCATTCTCCAAATGATGGGCACTCACCCAGTTTCCAGTTTCTTGCCACTACCAAAAGGGCTGCTACAAACATTTTTGCACATGTGGGTCCTTTTCCCTCTTTTAGGATCTCTTTGGGATACATAGTATCTAATCAGTGGCACTACTGTATCAAAAGGTAAGCATAGATTTATATCCTTTCGGGCATAGTTCCAAATACTCCAAAATAGTGGGATCACTTTACAACTCCACATCCAATGTCTCCCTACATCTTCTCCAACATTTATCATTCTCTTTTCCTGTCATCTTAGCCAACCTCAGTGTGGGTTCCTTAGTGGCACCTCAGAGTTGTCTGTATTTGCAGGAAATTCCCTCTTCTAATGAAAGATATTGCCTTCTTTGAAATTAACATTTTTAAAGAGATAAGAATGTTCCATTTTGAATTGGAACATCTGGATTCCAATCCCAAGTTCACTACTTATTAACTGCATGATCTTAAGAAAAGTCACTTCATATCCAGGTTTTTTTTTTTTTTCTAAGAAAATGAAAGAGGAGGACTAAATGGTCCAGCACATAGGAAGTGCTTAACAAATGTTAGCTGACGGACCAGTAGAGGTCCTTCTCAGTCTTAAATCTATTAATTGGTGTTCATTTTAAAATTGTTGTCCTAGAGATACTACTCCTGTCTTTGTTTCATGTGGAGTCACATAACAATGTGGGGGTCACAAAATAAGGATTTATTCTCAATAAATTTTATATATCTATATACTTGAGTCACATAAAAATTTCTCAAGCACAAGTGAAAAAATTTAAGAAACCATGTTCTAAACCAATTAGCCTGCAGAAAAAATGAGATTTTGTGTTACTCTGCTCAGGTTAGACAAAGGTGTTCAGTTCCAGGGATCAGTGAGTCAGCCAATATTCCCAAGTACTTACTTTGAAACAGGTACCGTACTAAGGGCTGAAGATACAATGAAAGGTAAGAGATGGTTCTTGCCCTTGAGACATCACATTCTAAGAATGACATTAAGATGCCTAAGAAGTCCATATGGTAAAATGCCTTGAATTCACATTCTATGAAGATTATTTAAATAATAATAATATTCATATGGAGCTTCCAGATTTATAAAGTATTTTATAAATATTGTTTCATTTTATTCTCACACAACCCCCCCCCCAAAAAAAAAAAAAAAACATGAGGTTGATGCTCTTATTATTCCTAGTTTATATTAAGGAAACAGGGAAACAGAGGTTAAATAATTTGGCTAGAGTCATGCTGATAAATGTCAAGAGATAAGATTTTCACTCAATTCTCACTCAAGACCAGTACTCTATACAGACCATTCAGACTGGACAGACTGGAGTGAAAAAGACTTAGGGGAGACATGACAAATATTTTGAAGACTCATCCACATAAAGGAAGAACCTGACTTATCTCACTTGGATATTCAGCAGGAATCCCAGAGTAGGAAACCGGCATCTTAACAGGCTAGCTGTGGAAATATATGGGGACCATTTTTTATTAGTATTTTATTTTATTTATTTATTAAAGCTTTTTATTTACAAAACATATGCATGGGTAATTTTTCAACATTGATCCTTGCAAAACCTTTTGTTCCAAATTTTCCCCTCCTTTGCCCCATTCTCTCCCCTAGCTGGCAGGTAGTCCAATACATATTAAATATGTTAAAATATATGTTAAATCCAATATATGTATATATATTTATACAGTTATCTTGCTGCACAAGAAAAATCAGATCAAAAAGGAAGAAAAAATTGAGAAAGAAAACAAAATGCAAGCAAACAACAGAGAGAGTGAGAATGCTATGTTGTGTATGAGGACCATTTTCACATGTCATTCCAAGAAAGCTGCCTATTCCCTCCCTGCCATGTGTCTTCCACATACTGCATAAAGTAACACCTGCTTGAGGAAAGCTATGTGGTGCAACGGAAAGTGTGCTGAACTTGAAGATAAAAGATAAATATTCACAATCCCAATTCTGCTTATAGCTTTGTGATCCTGGGCAAACCACTCAAGCTTTCTGGGCCTCTGGACCCTGTTCTATAAAATGTGGGGGTGGGACTCAAAAGTTTCTTAATTCCAGATTCAAATCTTTGATCCTCTGAAGTAATGTGAGAAGAGAGAGCTTCACAAAATGCCTTTTGTGGCATTCTCTTATTGACCTTGAAAGAGTTCAGAAGAAGAACCCAAGATTTACAAAAAGCAGCTTCCCAGCAGGAGATGAAGCCTTTTTAAAACATGAAACTCCAAGAGGCCTTAGAAGTAATGCGAATGAAGACAAAAGGAGGAACTTAGTTGTGCTATAATTTGAATGATTGCCAAACTATATTTTCATTAATTTCATTAATCTTTTAAAAGAGAGGTTCTCACAGCACGAAGACAACTTTTTCTTTCTGTAATAAGCAGAAAATGTAAATGAAAGTGTAAAATGTAGCTCCCTATAATCCAAATGGCATACCAGTAATGCTTGGGGATTTGAAACAGGCTATGGCTCGTAATATTTGTCTGTTTACTATTTTAAATACATTTTAATAAGAACAATTAGACACTCCAACTAAAACTCTTTGCTTCCTTCTGCACTGAGGGACTAAGGGAGTATTCTTATTTATGCAAAGTCTGAAAAAGGAGCATTGAAATATAGTAGCTAGGGAGCTATCCTTAAAGAATCCAGAAAGATGGGGTCAAGTCCTGTCTCTGACAAATGCCAATTTTGAAGTTCTGGGAAAGTAATCTAGGCTTCTTCCCTCCATTCCTCTCTCCTTCCCTTCTTTCTTTCAAAGGACCCATGATGAAAAATGTTATTCACCTCCAGAGCAAAAATTGATAAACTCTGAATTGCTTTCTTTATTTATCTTGGGTTTTTTGTCTGTGTTTTCTTTTGCAATATAGCTAATTTGGAAATATATTTTGCATGACTTCCCATGTATAATTGATACCAAAATGTTTACCTTCTCAGGGAAGGAGGAGGAACAGAAGGGAAAGAATGAATTTGGAACTCAAATTTTAAAATGACTTAATTTTTTACATGTAACTAGAAAATATTTAGTGAAATAAATTTTTAAAAAATAAGAAAAAAGAAAGTGAAAAATTCTTGTAATTTAGGGACTCATTTTCAGAGAGAGCTTGGTTAAAATACAGAATATGCATTCCTATAGTTCCTACTATAGCACGGATACCATGCTAAGCACTTTAATTTTTAACATTTGATCCTCAGAACAACTTTGGGAGGTATGTGCTATTATTATGCCTATTCTACAGATCAAGAAACTGAGTCAGGGATTAAACAACTTGCTTAGGGTTCTCAGAGCTAATAAATGTGTGAAGCAGATTTTGAAATCAGGTCTTCTGATTCTAGGTCCAGACTCTATCCCAGACACTGCCTAGCATCCCTTTTAATGTATTAACAATTCTTTTCAAAAATAACATTGGTCAGGGAAACTTTGTGAGGCGGAAACCTATATTGATGTTGCAGTAGATTAGAGATCATTGGGTGGCTAGTAATAAAATAGTAATTAATAAGAAACAGATTAGAATCCTGACTCAGATACAAACTGTGTGACTCTAAAGAAGTCACCTAATCTCTCTCTATCTTAATTCCCTATTTGTAAAATGAAAAAGCCTTTCAGTATTGTTCTTGCTCTAAATCTATGATTCCCCTACCACTCTATCCACAAACATTTATTTGGAATAAAAAGTGTACCTTCTTTGTGAGAAGACACAAGTATAATACTTAAGATTAACGCAAGGCAATTTGGAGAAAGATCAGCAGCTGGGGGTATTGAGGTAGGCATCATTTAGAAGGGAAGAGAAAATTAGTTTAAAGGGTGGAAAGGAAGAGGGAGTGCATTCTGGGAAAGGAGGAAGGCATGGAACAGAGGGTGGCTTCCAACATGGAAAAAGGCATTGGAATGTCATGTATGACTAACAGCAAGAAGACTTAGCAAGACACTTAGGTGGCTTGTAAAGAGTTGGAAGCAGAGGAAGTATAATAAGACTGGAAAGACAGATAAAGGTAAGTCATAAAGGACTTTAAATTCAAAAGAAATCTGCATTTGATCTTAGAAGAAGAAGCCTCTGAAATCTGTGATTGATCTGGCAGTAAGTAGCACCAAGTCTTAAATTTATTTGACCATATTACTCTACCTTAATGCTGAATAGTGGACATTCCCCAGAGACCTTGAGTATTGACACCTTGAATATGGTCCCACCTACCTGGGTAAGGCTTCCCCAGAACTATGATTTGTTTTGAATTTCTTGACATTCCAAGTCTTTGTTACCACAATTAGTATTTCTAAATAATATAAGACCTCCTGAGTTTTACCTGTGAGTTTTGGACATTTCTTTACTGATTAATGTATTTCTTCTGCATCTTCCCCCTACCCCAAGCAATTGTAATTATTTAGATCATTTGTCCATTTTTTCCAAGTAACATTTTAATCTGTTGAAAAAAATAGCAAGTGGTTACTCACCAGATATATTTACCCAGTAAATTTCTTGAAAAATTAACACAAATAGCCAGAAGGGAATTATAAACCACAAGGTCAGAACATTCATGACAAAGAAAACTCAAAGGGCTCAGAAAATAAAGTATAAAATTGGAAGGAAATGATTTTCCCATATGCCTCTTTTTTTCTCCCATGGGTCCTTTAAATTCCCTCTGTTGTAAATACACCAACCTTGTAATCCACTTCCTATCATTTGTGCTAAGATATGCTGGGTAAATAGACCCAGCTTTGGCTGACATTAGCCCAAAAGTGTTATGGAGTAATGAGAACTATCAACCTTTCTTTAGGAAAAGCTTAGCTCTGAAAGCCATCATCCAGAGAGAAGACTCTACATGTAAGTCCTATCCCCAAGCCCTCAAATCTGCTTTATACAATCTTTATACAATACATGAGTATGTCCTGTTCACTATACTCTTTATTAATAATAATAACAGCAAACATTTACATAGCATTTTAAGGTTTACACAGTGCTTTACATCCATGATCTCATTCCATCTTCTCAATAATGATGAATGCCATCATTTATTATTCCCATTTTCTATATGAAAAAAGATTGAGAGAAGTTAAATTATTCTCCCGAGTCACATAGTTATAAAATGTCTGAGGCTGGATTGAAACTCCCGAGTTTCCTGACTCCACCTGGATCCTGTAATCTATTCTACCTCCACCTTAATCCTGTAATCTGTCTACTACCTCAAGAAGCGAGCAACAACAAAATTTTTCACAGCATCCTGAATGCAAAGGTGGAAGGAACTTTAAACATCACCATACAGTTCAATCTCCCCATTTTACAGATTAGAAAGCTGAGGTCTAGAGAAGTTAATTCACTTATCCAAGTTCATATAGGTAAAAATTCAAAGTAAAAATATTTTATAACTTTTCTAAACTTATTTTTAGCATATGTCAAACATATTTTTCCTTTCAAAGCCATCTTATTTTAAGACACATATTTTGGAGTAGCTTATAAGAAGAAAAATTCATTAGGGCTTACCATTAAAGGATATTTAGGGGAATAAGTGTTTACAGTAGTCCCTGGGTTAAGCCTAGCTAGCCATTTTTGTGACTAGAAGTTGAAAATATCATGGTGATCACTAATTCAGATCTTGCAATATAATTTATCATTGTCCACGCAACTTAAATATACATTGTAAGTCTAGATCATAAATATGCCTCAGTTTACCCATTTACAATATTTTTCTTTCTCTCCTAAAAAGACATGGAAGAGGTTTTTTACCTATTTTTCTCTCTATTATAATGTAAGTTTCTTGAAGGCAGGGACCATAATTTTGTCCCTCTGTGTATTTTCAGTGCTTGACATATGAAAAACACTTTAAAAAATGCCTCTTGACTGTGTGGACTATAGATAAGAGGGATCACAGAAGTTCAGCTTCCTCAGGAAAATCTTAGGCCTAGAAAGATTGAAATATTTGCTCAAGGTCACACAAGTCATAAGCAATAAGGTAGCATTTTAGCCAAGTTCTCTGACCCCTACTTTCTGTAAAGACCTTTTCTGAGACTCCCTTATAGGAGGGCCTTTTCTCTGCAAGGTTCACACAAGTCATAAGCAATAAGGTAGCATTTTAGCCAAGTTCTCTGACCCCTACTTTCTGTAAAGACCTTTTCTGAGACTCCCTTATAGGAGGGCCTTTTCTCTGCAAGGTTATTTTCCACCTACTCTGTATGTACATTTCTATTTATTTTTATATTGTCTCCCCCACTGTAAAGTAAGGCAAAGACCAACCATGTTTTTGTTTTTCTTTGTAACCCAAATTCAATTCAAGTGTTTTTTCAGTCAAGTTCAGACTTCATGATTCCATTTGGGGTTTTCTTGAAAGAGTTACTATAGTTGTTCACCTTCTTTTTCATTTTCCAGGTGAGGAAACCGAGGCAAACAGTGTTACACAATTTCTGCAACATCACACAGTAAGTGGCCGAGGCCAGATTTGAACTCAGGAAAATGAATCTACTTGATTCCACTGTGTTTGCCACCTAGCTGCTCTAGCATGTGGTATAAGTGCTTAATAAAAGTTTGTTGATTAGTGTAAATAAAATTCTAGGCCTATTCCTGCTGATTCTGGTTCAGGTCTAGTCCTAAAGGAAATAAAAGATCACCATCACTGACTTACTGCAGGACTCATGAATCTCTGGGTGACTCTAAATAACACTCATTAGGATGGGAAGACAAGTTCTAGAGAAGAGAAAATGACCTTAGGCACCAATATTAGTTAACCCCAGAGGTAGACCACAAATCTTGGAATGAATCACATGAGCCCAAATGGAAAATTTCTGATTTCTTCTGAATCCAAGTTCGATGCTCCATAGGAGAAACCATATTCTTTTATCCCTTCAGGTAAATCCTTTCTTCTCCTTCAACTTCACAGCGCTCTCAAATTTCCTCTCTCTCAATTCAGCATCACAAAAAGCCTCCAACTCCAATTCAGGACACATTTTCCTTCTTTTTTTCATCCTCCTTTCTCAGCTATGGTCACTGTCTTTAAACTCAATGTTCTCTCACCAAAGCTGTGCACAGAATGCAAAATGTCACCCTTTAAATTTTATTGAATTAGTACTTTCACAGAATATCTGTAGGAAAGGAAAAAACATCATAATTGGTCAGTTTTATAAAAGGAACCAATCTTCTCATAGATATAAAGCTGGATCAGGCATTGGAGGTCACCTGGTCCAATCCCCTTCACCTAATAGATGAAAAATTGTTGCCAAAAGTGGGGGAATGATTTGCCCAACCTTCTCCTTGATTCTCCATCATCTCCAAGTCATGTTACCATAGATGACCTTCTTCCTTTCCTTCTCGTTTCAGTTATGTGCAACTTTTCATCATCTCTCTTGGGATTTTCCTGTCCAAGATACTGGAGTGGCTTGCCATTTCCTATTCCAGCTTATTTTACAGATGAGGCAAACAGGTCACACAATTAGTAGGTATCTGATATCAGATCTGAATTCACATCTTCCTAATTCCGGGCCCAGCACTCTACCCACTGAGCCACCTCGCTCCCTTTGTATGTTGTCTTCCCTGATTAGAATGTAAGCTTTTTGAGGTTGGGAATTATTCTTTTTTATTTTTGGTTCACCAGTCCTCAGTACAGTGCCAAACACATAGTATATATTTAATAATTGGTCTATCTATCTAACTTACCAAAATGCATACAGAAAGGAAGAAATAAATCCAACATTCAAATCCCAGTACCCTTACTCCAAATTCTGATTTTTTTCCCCAAAGGACATCATCTCCTACCTACTAACAGTCACTAATAAATACAATTGCTACCAGTTAAAAACAACAAAAACAAAAAATGTTCAATACGTCAAAAAGCATCGACACACCCATAATAGTAGATTTTTAGCCCATTGATGCATTTATAGTAATAAACTTGCCTTTACCAGGACTCCAAGATCAAGAAAGGACTTTCAAGTATTACCCAATTTGAATCTTGCTTAGTGATCTAACTTCCAATTCTTCTATTTTTAGAAACCTCATTCTGTGAAAGCCTACTAAAAAACTAACTCCAAGTCCAAACCAAAGCACACCCGAGCTGCCTCTGCCTTTAGAAACATGACTCACCAAGCTTTTTTTTTTATTTGTAAATGACCTTTCCCATCTAAAACACCAAGCCCAAAGTCTACAGGACTATTCAGGGATTAGCCAGGTGACTTTTATGCCACTCCTAAAATGTCACAGGATTTATTTTTTTTTAATTGTAGAAGTGTCATTACAACCAGGACCAAAAAAGAGACCGTTTTCCCACCCCAACCTGCATAGGTATCAAACCAACACAACCCAATTTATTTATAAACTGGCATTTTAATGTCTGCTAAATCTCTTCTAAAGAGTTTTTCAAATGAGTTAAGAAACTTTATAAAACAAGGGAAGTAGCAGGATCTGAACTAGATAGACAACAGATCCTTTACTCTCATTCTACTGTTTTTTTTGTTGTTGTTGTTGTTGTTTTTTTTTTTATTGCATCATCCTGTCTAAGGAACAGCTTTAAGTCACGATGTATCATTCTATCTTTAAATAATGACAACAACTATAAGAGAACATAGTAGAAAGAATACCATTCCTAGAATCAGGAAGACTTATCTTCATGAGTTCAAATTTAGACTTACTTTCTAGCTGAGTGACCCTAAGGAAATCAGTTATTTTTGTTTCCTCATCTGTAAAATGTGCCAAACAAGGAAATGGAAAACCACTCCAGTATCTTTACTAAAATTTAGTACAAGAGTTGGACATGACTGAAATGACTGAACAACAATAATATTGTTTTAAAGTTTGCAAGGCATTTAAAAATATTAACTTATTTTGTCCTCACAAAAACCCTAGGAAGTAGGTGCTGTTATTATCCCCCTTTTATAGAGGAGGAAACTGAGGCAGACAGTGGTTAAGCAACTCAGCCAGAATTGTACAACTCGTGTCTGACACAAAACTAGAAGGCAGGTATTTCTAACTCCCAAGTCCAGTGTTCTACCTTCCCTTCTAGCTGCATCGGTAAACAGCAAGATAATTCCATCCTAGAATTCCAAATATAGTGTTGATAATGAAAGGTGACATATCCTTGTGAAGAATACTAGCAACAGGTGCATTAGAAAAGGACAAGAGAAAGCAGAGACAAACCTTTGATCAATCAATCAGTCAACAAGCATTTATTAAGCACCTACTAGACTCCAGGGACTATGTAAAATACTGGAGATACAAAGACTAAAATTAAACTTCAGAAGCTTACATTCTATTATGGGAGAAAATATGTGCTTATAATATCCATGTATAAATAAAGTGGGTGATTATGGTGATGATGATGATGATAGCTAATGTTTATAAGATCAGGTAAATAGCTCAGTGGATAGAGTACTGAGCTTGAAGTCAGGAATATCTGAATTCAAATCTGACTTCAGACATTTATTAGATATGTGATATCACTTAATCCCCTGGGAAAAAAAATGGCAGAGCACTTCAGTATCTTTGCCAAGAAAACCTGATGGTCAATACTGATGGGCTACGGTCCACAGGGTCATGAAGAGTTGAACCCAACTGAACACAATATTTACAAAGCACTTGCTATGTACTATGTAGTATGCATATAAAATAAATACAAGATGTGATAAATAGGCAAGTTCTTAAATTTTATAAACTGACATGTGTATCAGAATTCTTTAGTATTAAGTTCACATCCTTGAGAGAGTAAGTGAGGTGCTTGAATTCTGTACTTGTAGGAGGAAGAAAGGGAAATAATAAGGAAAAGGTACCAAAGTAACTCCTAGATCTGGAGTCAGCAAGCCCTGAGTTCAAATTCAATCTCATAATGAATTACTTGTGTGATGCTGGGCAAGTTTACCATTGTTTGCTTTAGTTTTCTCATCGTAAAAAGGATAATGGTGATTCTAATCTCTCAGGGTTGTTGTGAGCATCAAATGAGATAATCATCCTAAAGCATTTAGCACAGTACCTAGGACAAAGTTATTTGTTGTTATGTTTATCCTTTCTAAAAAGTGACCATGACATCAGGGAGGTGGTGCCATGACATGCAAGTAAATTGGATTTAAGTGGGGATTGGCTGTTCAAAGTTACCTGCCTCACTTTCCCCTCCACAGCCATCTGATCCAGTGGCCAAATATAGATCAAAACAATCAGAGATGGCTCTGGATGCAATTAGAGACCTTGGCCTTTTTAAAATAAGGTCTTTAACAAGTCTCAGTTTGACTGAGGCAACATTCATTTGGTGATTAAGGCTGACTAAGAAATGAGGTATTTAATGGCCTCTTTTCCCAAATAAAACAAAATCAACTTGGGAGGGGAAGACCTTTGGGATTTCTGGACAAAAGGGAAATAATTATTATTTACATCCATGCTGAGTCAATCAAGGCCCAAGGACTTAATAAAACTAAGTCGGAGTTGACCTGGGACCTATTGTTTTATATAAATATTAGATTTTAACTATTATTATTATTAAAATTATATGGAAATGGGCTTAGGGATAAATTTGGGATACTTTATAAGGAAATATGACAATCATTTGAAAAAGTTTAAACACATTTTGAATTTCAGATATTGCATGATTCATCCAACATCCCCAAAAGGCAGCAAACACTGAAAGTGACCCATAATTTCATTAATTTGGAAGTGCTCTTCAATAATCACAATCTATCCATTCAATTAAATCCCCTCCTGCCTAATCACTTAGGGTTAAGTGTAAGCTCTTAGGGTTAGTCTCTCTTTTTAGTTTTTAGTGTTTTGGGGTTTTTTTGGTGAACATAGTAAAATAAGCCACCACAATATAAGCTTCTATCACTAAGTGGCATGGGACTGTTTGTAAGTCTCTCTCTCTCTAGATCTAGCTGGGGGCACCCTCCTACAGCAGACATGGCTTCTTGCAGGAGATGGTCCTTCAAGCCATTCCAGCATGGTAAAACAAGATGTAACTTGTGCTCTACTGGCAGAGCCATTGAGAACCTGGACTCACCTTCATACGCAAAGCAGGCATCTTGGAACAACAGATTTTTTTAATGGAAAAAGAATCTTCAGAGTTTTTATAACAAACTCTTTTCACTCATCAAAAACAGTGAGTGTCATCTTTAGCTCCATACTTTTACCCCATATGTCTAATCTGCTGCCATAACAAGATCTTTTGTAAATGTCCCCTTCTGTCCACTTACACAGCTGTGAATCTATTCTAGGCCTTCATCACTTTTAACTTAAGAATACTGCCAGAGTCTTTTAACTAGTCTCTCTGCCTCAAATCTCTCTCCATTTCAACCCATCTTTTTCTCATCTGCTAAAATAATTTTCTTAAAGCACAAATCTGATCATTTTACTCCAACTGCTCAGATTACAACTAGGATTAAATGTAAAGTCCTTGGATTGGCATTTAAAGCTATTTATAACCTGATCCATTTCTACCTCTCTAGTCTTTGGACACTTTATTCTCCTCCATGCATTCTCGTCTTTCTAGCTTCTTGGCTGTTCTTCACATGTAAAATTCCATCTTCCTAGCTTCCTTTAAGGGCCAATGAAAATTTTATCTTCTATAAGAAGGCTTTCCCAACCCCCTTAATTCTAATGTCTTTTTTCGGTGAATTATTTCCTATTCATTTTTTATGTAGATTATTTGTTTACTTATTTCCATCATCATATTTTGAATTCCTTTAAAGAAGAGACTGTCTTTGCCTTTTTTGTATTCCCAGTGCTTAGCACAGTGCCTAGAACTTAATAAATATTTAATGAATTGCTGATGTCACATTTTTGTGTTTTTGTTCTAGCTGTTCCCCCAAAGCTGGAATGCTCTTCCTTCTCACTTCTGCCTATTACAATCCCTGTTTTCCTTTAAAACTCTATGACTATGGATTATGCAGACAATAAAATTTTATCCATTATAGATATAGATAGATAAAACTGATCAATAGATAAGCTTGATAGATGGATAAATAGGATAGATAGGTGGATAGATAAGATAGAGAGATATCTCGTATATACATTTTAAATACAGAATGAGGTAGGACCAAAATTAAATATGAGTAGAGTAGAAGGTTGAGTTGAATTGGGAAATTATAGAGTTATAATAATGTCCAAATTTCTTGAAGTAATAGCCTACATTTTTATAGTAATAATCTTATGATTTTAAGGTTTCCATTCATGAAATAGCAGTCTCCAAAGAACCAAAGTTAAAAATCATCCAAAAGCACAATGGAAAGATGCATGGAGATATAACCAGATTCCACAACACTGCAATGGACAAATCAAACATTACTAGCAATATAATGTCTGTCAGTAGAAGAATATATGATTGGGAGAAAATGATGGCAGGAGAGTAAGTGATAATTGATGCATGGGGAATGTGTTCTATTGCTATTCATGCAATGTCAGGAGATCTAGAGGAAAGATGCACCACTTCTCCTTTCTCCATTTCTCCTTCCCCTGTTCTTCCCCCATCACAATGAGTGAAGCCAATATGGTGGGTTTCCAAGAGGACATGGAGAAGTTATATTTGATGGGCAGGCACGGATGGGGGGAGATCTGCATCACTGGAGGGAATTCAGATCTATTGAACCACTGCAGTGTAAAAGCAGTACGATGCCAATAAATTTTCCCAGGGTCACACAGCTAGTCAGTATCTGATGCTAGACACTGAATTCAATTGCTAATGATTTCACTGAGGAGACTTTCTAGAGCTCTGGAGAGTGATGCAGATGGCTTTCTTGTAATCCAGAGGGAAAAACAAAATTTAAACAATTGGCAAACCCTTTCTATGTGTCTAGGGATTACTCTTGCATGCAATTAGCCTAAATCATGTTTCCTTTTTATCCAAAAGAAAGCTCGAAAGCTCATATTTAACATTTCCTTTATAGATTTTTTTCTGATTCTGGTACAACATAATTTGCAACAAGACTTTGGAAGAGGAAATACTTTGAATTTTGATAAATAGAATGAAAAAGAGAAAAGATTCACTTTGACCTCTCTGAGAAACTATCCCATTAACAATAAACAATAAAAAATCATCTATAGCCAATAAACATATTGTGATTTTCTTTTTAAAAATATTTGTTGATACCTTTTGTCACTTCATTTTCAAATATGTGCCCCTTCTCTCTAATTAAACAATATATCAACAATCTGACAGTACATATAATATTCCCCATTTATAATACCACACTTCTGCAAAGAAAGGCGCAAGATGCATTTTCTCCTCTCTGCTTCCATTAAAAATTTGGTCATTAGAATTAGAAATGGTTTTTGTTTGTTATTTTTGTTGTTGCTAATTCCATTTACATGTGGTCATTGTGCTTAACTTTGGATATTTCATATGTCTTCCTCACATTCATAGTTTTTAATCTGGTATTACATAGACCAATAGTTCAGTTTCCAGTAGACCATAAGCTCCTTGAGGGCAAGGTCTATTTTCCAGTTCCTGGTATGGCATTTTACATATAATATGTTCTAATCAAAGTTTTTTGTTGCTGTTGCTTAGTCATTTTTCAGTTGTTCCTGACTTTTCATAACCTTATTCAAAGTTTTCTTGGCAAAGATACTAGAGTGGCTTATCATTTCCTTCTCTAGCTTGTTGGGCATATAAGGAAACTGAGGTAAACAGGGGTGTGATTTTCCCAGGGTCCCACAGCTAGTCAGTATCTGACACCAGACACTGAATTCAATTTCTAATGGTTCTACTAAGGAGACTTTCTAGAGCTCTGGAGAGTGATGCAATTCATACAACCTCTTCTGAAAAGCTGGAGAATCTTGCCATTAATGCAGCATCTCTGGGGTGCAGCTTGAATATGTTTCTTCCTTTTCACAACACTTACATGGCTTCCTTTTGCCTCTAGGTTATATCATACAAATTCTTCTGCCTAGCATTTAAAGCCCTCCAAAGTATGACTTTAATCTACTGCTCCACCTTATTTCACATCCACTTTGACTAAATTGGTCTTTTTGCTTTCCCAATGTCTTTTAATCCCCTGCCTCCGAAAAAGACACTTTCTATTCATAAAATATATTCCCTTCTCAACTCAGCCCTTAAATTTTTTTTAAAAAAAGCATTTATTAAAGTTTCAGGTATTATACTAAACTTTTAAGGGATAAAAAAGGCAAAAACGAAGTAGACCCTGATTTCAAGGAGTTTACTTTCTATTGAAAGAAAACAATATATATTCATTTTAATCGAAGCAAAATATAAACAAAATAATTCAGAATATTTATCTTCCTTCACTACAGATGATGCTTACCCAAGAAAGTCTTCCTTGATGTCCCTTTATCAACTAGTGGTTGCAATATTCCTTTGATTTGATTTTCATTTCTTTCCTATAAGCTGTAGCATGTATAGCTGCCATATCATGGTAAAACTATTTCAGCAAATGGGCTGAGGTAGTTTGAGAGTCACCAACACATATCAAACCTGTCAGTGAATTAGGCAGGATGTCTAGGAGAGACCAAGGCAATTGATGCATGAAAACTAAAGGGAATTTTCAGGAAAGTGTTGGAATAAAGAATGGAAAGCCTTTTGTGGGAATAGGTGGAACACAGAAGCAGAGTGTTTTGCAATTGATCACAAGTCTAGTTCAAGCCAGGGTTTGGGATGCATAGTTCAATGAGATCAGCCAGCAGACACTAGCAAAGGTATCTGGGAATGAACAATATCTTGGTTCACTGCAGGTTCTTGATAGGCACCTTTCAGCAAACCGATTTACTATATATCCAATACATTTGCCTGGTAAGGTAACTCATAGAAAACAGGCATATTGATCTGAACAATCCAATAAATAAAAACTGTACATATGTGCTCATCCCATACATAGTCATAGTTAAAGTGGTTAGAACTATTAGTTCATGTATTTTTGTTCACCATTCCTTTATAGCAAATATTTATTCAACAAAACTCAGATCATGTTTATTGGGACACAAAACGCCTTTATAAAAATACATACAGCAAATAAAAGAAGTTTAAAGAAGGCAAAACAAAGAGTCAGAGAAAGAGGAGGAAGTGTAGAGGGGCTACATCCATAAGGATCTACTAGCAACAACAAGCTGTAACAATTTTAAAATTTGAGAGCCATGTTTTCTGGGTAATTTAATTATGTTATTAATTAGGCTATCATGTTATTCATAAAAGAAGTCAATGGTACACTTGAATGCCAAAAACTGCTTCTATAGTGGAAGCTCAGTTTATATGTCCTGGGAGGGTAAGCAAACAACACTGATTGGTTAACAATTAGTGAGAGAATGACTATTACAGTGAGCTGTATTACAAAGAAGGTCTTGAGGAACATAATGAGGAACACCCAAATCTTGGTCAAAGAGATTTGTCAATTTCCATATCACCTGTCTGACAAAAGGGAAAACCCACATTTTCCCATATGTGTCTGAATTGCTTTTACTATTTTTGATTAGCCCTTACCTATTCTGGCTTGGGCAAATTTTTAAGAAAGATTTTCCACTGGCTGATTTCTGAGTGAGGAAGTAGAAAAAGGGGGGGGGGGGACATGTTTCTGACTCGATAATTAGTTATAATGAATAAGAAATAACAATTTTTCTCAAAGCAAATCATTAAGTTGGGTCATGAGTTTGACAGCATTTTTCACTTGCAATTTACTTGACACCTGGGACCCTTATCCCAAAAGCTTCTTCCAGGTCTACAATAAACTATCACTTCCCAAGAACCTTGAATCCCTCCTTCCACTTGGGAAAACTATTCTTCCCAAAACCCTCTTGTGAATAAAGGTGTATATTCATCTTTATACCTACACATATATGACATAATACCTTTGTTCTTTACTTGTGTGGGGGAGAGACAGAAAAAAAGAAAGAGAGAGAAACAGAAATAGAGAAAAGGGGAGTGAAAGACAGAGGGACACAGAGAGAAAGAGACAGATTCAGAGACAGAGCCAGAAAAACACACATACACACAGAGACAGAGACAGCTAGAGAGCCAGAGAGAGAGAGAGAGAGAAAGAGAGAGAGAGAGAGAGAAGGAAGAGAGAGAAGGAAGAGAGAGAGAGAAGAAGAAAAGAGAGAGAGGAAGAGAGAGGAAGAGAGAAGGAAGAGAGAGGAAGAGAGAGGAAGAGAGAGAGAGAGAGACAGAGAGGGACGCAAAGACAGAGAGAGACACAAAGACAGAGACAGCGAGACAGACAGAAAGAGAGAGAGAGAGAGAGAGAGAGAGAGAGAGAGAGAGAGAAGGAAGAGAGAGAGAGAGAGAAGGAAGAGAGAGAGAGAGAAGGAAGAGAGAGAGAAGAAGAAGAAAAGAGAGAGAGGAAGAGAGAGGAAGAGAGAAGGAAGAGAGAGGAAGAGAGAGGAAGAGAGAGAGAGAGAGAGAGAGAGAGACAGAAAGAGAGAGAGAGAGAGAGAGAGGAGAGAGAGAGAGAGGAGAGAGAGAGAGAGAGAGAGAGAGAGAGAGAGAGAGAGAGAGAGAGAGAGAGAGAGAGAGAGAGAGAGAGAGAGAGAAACGGAGAGACAGAAAGAGAGAGAGCTGCCTGTGTTGCTGTATAATGTACATATACAACACCTTTGTTATGGTTTTGGCCCTGAAGAATTTTCAATATTTTTCCCTTCTAAAAATCCCAGAGGGAAAGCTCTACCTGGTGAATTAAAGAGAACGATTGGGTATCAGTCGACAACCAAACGCATAGGTAAATGGTGATCCGGTTTCCAGCTCCCTCAAGGTAAGACTGCTTACATAAGTGGGGCGCTCGCCGGGGAACACTAAAGTACCGGGAAGCGACGTGAACGGAACCTCTCGAAAAGAGGGGAACACCGTGCGCACGGTTCTCAGTCTTACTGTCCCATCTGCAAAATGGGGAGATGGCCCTCCCCCCCAGACTTGGCAGAGCCTGCAGGACTGAGGGGGCCCGCTCCGCTCTCGGGGTCTCTCCGCCGGCCGCACTCGGGCCACTCCGTTTGTTCTCAGGGCGAGGCGGCCGCTGGGATAAGTCTGCGCTGTCACGGACACAGTCCCACGGCAAGCCGGGCTGCATCCCCGCACGAAGGCTCGGGCCGAAGCCCCGTAAGGCGCGCTTGGGCTCCGCAGAGCAGTCTGGCCGCGCCCCCGCCCCCCGCACAGCCTCACGCCCTTCCCCGAAGCCAAGCGAGCGGCGGAGTTCCCAGCCACGTGCAAGGCCCGCGGAGCTGGAAACAGCTGGGTGGGGGAGGGGACAGCGCTTAAGGGGGCGGGCTGGGAGGGGGCGGGGCAGCGCGAGGGACCAATGGAATGTGATGTTTCAAAAAAAAAATCGGGGCTCGCGGGAAGAATGCCCGGGGGAGGGCGTTTGCGCCGCCCCAGAGCTGGCCGAGCCCTGGGCCGAGGTCCGGGGCGCAGGGAGCTGTCGTGGAAGGCACCACTCGTGGCCGCCGCTCGAGAGGCTCTGGACTTGGCTGGTAGGATACGAAAATGAACTTGGGCAGCTCAGCTTCAGCTACACGGCTTCCCGGGGGAGAGCATGGGAAAGACCGAGAAAGGGGGCGACTCGCCTCTCTGCAGCCTGCTCTCAAATCTGCCTTCATCTCCATCCCTATCGTCATCCTTATCTCACCCTCATCCTGGTCCTTATGTCTCCCCTCATCCCCATCTTCAGATCTACCCTCCTCCCCATCCTTATCTCAACCCTCCTCCTCATCCTTCTCAACCCTCCTCCTCATCCTTCTCAACCTCCTCCCCATCCTTATCTCAACCCTCCTCCCCATCCTTCTCAACTCTCCTCCCCATCCTTATCTCTACCCTCCTCCCCATCCTTATCTCAACCTTCTTCCCCATCCTTATCTCAACCCTCCTCCTCATCCTTCTCAACCCTCCTCCCCATCCTTATCTCAACCCTCCTCCTCATCCTTCTCAACCCTCCTCCCCATCCTTATCTCAACCCTCCTCCCCATCCTTCTCAACCCTCCTCCCCATCCTTATCTCAACCCCCCTCCCCATCCTTATCTCAACCCTCCTCCCCATCCTTATCTCAACCCTCCTCCCCATTCCCATCTTGACCCTCATCCCCAAGACCATTTCTATCCCTATCTTCATTCTCCCTTCCTAGGAAGGCTTACCTTAGGGGTCATCACAGTGATTCACCCAACATGTCCAATCTGACACTGACTGGTGTAGGGTCACCTCGCCATCTCACGCTTTGGCTGTTCATTATATCTGACTCTGTGTCCCCATGTTGGGTCTTCTTGGCAAAGATACTGGAATGATTTGCCATTTCTTTCTCAAACACATTTTACAGATGAGGAAACTGAGGCAAACCAGGTTAAGTGGCTTGCCCAGGTCCCACAAGGCCAGATTTGAACTCAGCATGATGAACCTTCCTGACCCCAGTGCTCCATCCATGGCACAAAGCTGCTCATCCCTATCTCACACTTAGATTAGAGAAGTAGCCTTCTGGTTGCTCTCCTTGTCTTTCCCCCTTGTAGTCTATCTTCCACTCAGCTGCCAAAGCGATCTTCCCACGGGCAGGCCTGATCCTGTCATCCACCCCACTTAATGAGCTCCAGGAGCTCCCTAATGCCTCCAGTATAGGATGTTACATTTACCTTTTAAAGTACTTTGTGACCTGACTTCTTCCTGCCTTCATAGTCTTTTCCAACTTTTCTGCCTTTCACAGCAGAGAAAAATAACATCGGTTTCCTTGCTGCTAATTCTAATGCTAAGCTAGCATTTATATACATACTGCTTTGAGTTTTGCAAAGTGTTTAAAATATTTTTTCTTTATACCGTCCCTGGAACATAGGTGTTATTATTGTCCCCATTTCATAGATGAGTAAACTGAAGTAGACAGGTTAATGACTTTTCCGGGGTGACAGATCTCATCAGTGTCAAAGGTCTGTGAATTTGAATCTCCCTATCTCCCTATCGCCTGGTCTTTGTAAAAAATCTTTTGGTTTTGTTTTGTTTTTATTTAAAACTAAATACAAAATAAGAAAAAATAGAAAAAGAAAGAAAAGGAAATTTTTTAAATTGTCATGTATCCAATAGAACATCAAGGAGGATTCAAAATAGCTAACAATTAATTTCAATTTCAAGAAATGATTATTATATAATAATAGTGAAGATTTTATATATTCGTGATTATCCATCTTTTCTTGGCTTCCTTATAAGTTATTCCTTTGTTCTCTGCTGTGTATTTTTTACTTTATTCTTTTTTCCCATTTCATCCTCACTATCTCCCCCAACCAGGCTACAGTTAAGCACAGGTATGTATGTATGTATGTGTATATATATATATATATATATATATATATATATATATATATATATATATATATATATATATATATGCATACACACCTGCATACATATATATAATTCATACACACATACATATATCTATATACACATACACATACTATACACTTAACTAACTCTGCTAATAGTTAAACCGCCCGCTCCCCATAGATTCCCTCCTTTTTCTTCTCCTCCTATCTTTTCCTTCCGTTTCTCTTTCCCATTAATCCATACACCTTGTCCCACTTCTTAAATCTGCCTTCTGTACCCTACCTTATTCTATTTTCCTCCCCTTATTTCTTTATTTATCTTATTTCTTAGAGGATGCTGTATCCTTCATGGTGTGTGTGTGTTTGTGTGTACATATATCTATTTAAAATATATATTTGTGTGTGTGTATCTATGTGTCTTTGTATATATGTGGAGAGAAAAAGAGAGTTCCTTATTTAACCTATTCCATGTAAGTTTTCAGAACTACCAGCCTTTTTCCCCCCTCTAATGACTCTGTGTCACTTCTTTCTCTGCACAGCATTTGTACAGCATAATTACTGTTTTTAGCTTTTCCTAGATAGTATTGTGTTTTAAAGTCAGTTTAAACTCAGCTCTATCCCAGTCTTTTTTTTTTTGAGCTACCTAATTACTGATGTTAATCTTAACCATAGGATATACATTTCCATGTAACAAACATAAGCAATTTATCCTTGTTGAATCCCTGGAAATTAATCTTTGATGTTGATTCTTATTTGTTATATTTTCTATTAAGTTCATATTTGGTTAGGACAAAGTCCTGAAATTCCTAAAATCTACAAGTTCCTTGAATGTCCATTTTTTATTTGTTTAATATTATAGTTTTACTGGATATGGTATTTTTGACCGTAGGCCTAGTTTTTTTGATTGTCAATATATGGTTTTCTAGGAACTGTGGTCTTTTATTGTGGCTGTTGATAAATCCTATTCAATTCTAATTGTAGAATTAAAAAAAATTAAAAATTAAAATTAAATTTTGTTGTCATTATTATTTCTTGGAGAATTATCTCTTTGATTTGGGAGTTTCAAAGGTTAGCAGTAATATTACTGTGTATTTTCCATGCAGGATCCTTTTGGTGGATTTTTTCCAATTTCTACTTTTCTCTCATGTTCTATCATTGCAGGATAATTTTCTTTGACTGTTTTTTTGCATTATTGTGTTAAAGTTCTTTTTGGTGGGGCACAACTTTGAGATATTCCAATTAATTTTATATATTTTTCTGTTTTTTATCTTTGCATTTTGTTGTGTTATGCTATCCCTTGCCCAATTTTTTTTTTGAGGCAATTGGAGTCACACAGTTAGGAAGTGTTAAGTGTCTGAGATCAGATTTGAATTCAGGTCCTCCTGATTTAAGGGCTGGTGCTTTATCCACTGTGCCACTTAGTTGACCCCCAATTCTAATTTTCAAAGAATCATTTTCTTCTTTCAGATTCTGTATTTTGTTATTCTTTGGGATAGAAGAAGCTTTTTTTTTTTTTTACTTCACTGTTCCCCTCTGAAAGTGAACCTAAATCTTCTCTATTTCCATAGTAAGTTTCTATGATTGGGTTCTTTGTTCTTTGGCTGTTCATTTTAAAAGAGAGACCTAGTCATATAAATACCGCTAATCTTGGGGTGGGGAGGAGATGGTACCTTCACTTCAGATCTTTTTTGACTTAGAACCCCAAATCAAAAGCTCCTCCCTCTTGCACATGCCTGCAGCCAGCAGCGTCCCTTCTCCCCTACTTCTGCACTCCCAGTGTGTTGGATCCTTCTCATTCGGGGGCCTTGGCTGTGCAACACATTTCTGATCAGCTGGGTCTGGCATTCCTGATCAGCAGAGGTTCCCTCTGTCTGTCCTGACTTAGATTCCGACTTCCCACATTGTCTGGGAGGTGAATATCTCTATTCTCTGTACACAGGCTATCCCTCATTCCTAGCCTGTAATTTCTCTTCCTCTTTTCTTTGTATCTTTATTTTCTTTCAAATCTCAGCCTTGTTTCAAAGCTCCACCTCCTACAGGAAGCATATTCTGGGCCCCAGCCTTCCTTAGTAAGTCCTCCTCCCCAGAAATTACTTTGTATGTATTGTGCATGTATTTTGTATTTATTTTAATCTTCATACATCCTCAGTCTCCACACTTCCTTAATAGAATGTGTACCCCTTGAAGGAAGGTACTGTTTTGATTTTTTGGTACCTGGAGCACTAAGACAGCGAGTATACCATTGGATAGCATATTAGAGTCAAGAATTTACCAGCTAATGTGATCTAAGGAAAGTCAAGCTCTCCTTGCTTCAGTTTCCCCAACTATAACAATGAGGACAATAAGGTCCCCATCCTCCCAACGTTATTATGGGGATTAAATGGGATAACATTTGTGAAATATACTACAAACCTTAAAAGCTTTCTATAAACGTTAGCTGTTTTATTTAGCACAGTGCCCAACACACAGTAGGCAATTAAATGCTTGTTAAAGTGAATCAAGTTGAATGAAACCTTGAATTAGGATAGAGAACTTTTAAGCTGATGGGAAGTGGAGACAGAATTATAAAGGAAGAATGGACAAGCCTTTGCATCTCATTGGAGGTGGAAATGTAGGATTGGGAAACAGCAAGCAAAGACTTTGTCCAGGATTGCCAACCTGGGTGACTGCCAGGACTGGAAGGATGGTGGTACCCTCATCCGATGGGAAATTTGGAGGTGGGGAAGATTCAAGTAATAAAGATTAGGAATTGTTTTGGTCTGTGCACAGCCTACGGCAATGGGCACTATTTAGGACCGAGAAGAGGAGCTGGGACCGTTCCAGGCTTGTCCACTTTGTAATCTCTGGGCTTCTTGTGTAAGATGAGAAAGTTGGCCTAAATGCTCAGTCCCCACTCTGACACTTACCAGCTGTATGATTCCCAGAAAAGTACATTTACTCTTATTTTCCCCAATTTCCTCTTCTGTAAAATTAGAATGGCCATAGGTACCCTACCCATCATCTCCCAGCCCAAAGCCTGGCACCTAAGGAATCAGTTAATAAATGCTTCTTGACCTGACAACTTGAGAAAGCTCTATAAATTTGTCTCACTATTACTCTCTAGGTGAGGTGTTTTTGGCAGAGTATTGCTTTGTGTTGGCAAGAGATCTAGGTCCTGAGAAAGCCATCAGGATGAAAGCCATTTTGCTTTCTTGATCTGTAAAAGGTTTATTTTTTGTTTTGTTGTTCATTTATTTTAGTTATTTCTGATTCTTTGTGACCCAATTTGAGATTTTCTTGATAAAGACACTGGAGTAGTTTGCCCATTTCCTTTTCTAATGCATTTTACAGATGAGGAAACTAAGAATTAAGAGTTTAGAGTCACACAGATAGTGAATGTCTGTGGCCAGATCTGAACTTAAGAAGATGAGTCTTCCCACCTTTAGGCCCAGCAGCCTATCCATTGGGCCAGGTAGTTATCCTAAAACTAGTCCCTTTAAAAAGGTGCAAAATAATTTTGAAGCACCAGTAAGTCGGTCCATCAACATTTATTAAGGGTCCACTATGAATCAGCACTGTATTAAGTGCTGGGGATCCAAAAAGAGGCAAAAAAGTAATTCCTGCCCTCAAGTAGTTCATAATCTAATGAGGGGAAAGACAAGCAAAGAATCCCATTTTTTTCACTGATCTGCCAAAGGGGTCCATGACACTAAAAGGACAGAGAGAGACCCTGCTGTAATTTTAACTTCCTCAACTAAAAGCAAACAAATTTATACAAATAAGCTACACGCAAGATAAATAGGACATAATAAGCAAAGAGGAGGGAATGTGAATTAAGAGGAATTGGGAGTGACTTTTTAGAAATTGGGGTTTTAGTTGGGACTTAAAGGAAATTGTGCATGTAAAAGGCAGGGAGCATTATAAACATGGGAACAGTCAGAGAAAATGAAGATTAACACCTTTTTTACAGATAGCTACCAATATTTGAAATATGTGTGTAGGTCCTAAGAAATTTGAAATGAATAAATATTGCTCCTATTAGCCCCACGGGTTTAGTGTGTCTTATTAATAATCCTATAATTCGTCTTATGTTATAATGGATAATTATAGCTAATATAATTAAAAATAAGTGACCTTGGAACAATTTTATCTTTGTCTTATATGAGTCTCACAATTCTGTGACATAACTGTTGTTATTGTCCTCATTGTAAAGTTGAGTGAACTTAGATGAAGAGTAATTAAATGACTTGCTCAGAGACACATAGCTAGTAAACATCTGAAGCAGGATTCAAACTCAGGTCTTTCTGAGAATATTTGTTTGTGTGTGTGTGTATATATATATATATATATGCATATATAATATACATGTGATATATATTATATTGGTATATATTTGTATATTATATATACAATATAATATATTATATACAATATAATAGACACATTTTAATGTATGATATATAATACATATCATATATCTTATACGAGATACAGTTATATACTATGTATGGGGACATATAAATGTATACAATACATATATTAGTATATATATTCACACAATATATTATACATATATGCAATATAATATATAATGTATTACATACAATATAATGTTATATTATAATATCTCATATATAATATAATGTATTATATATGATATAATAAACACAGTTTAATATATAATACATATATGATATGTAGTTACATACTGTGAATAGGTACATTTAAAATATACATACATACATATATGTATATATTGGTATATATTTACATGACATATACAATATAATATATGTTATATATTGCAATGTAATATATGCAATATAATAGACACAGTTTCATATATAATGCATAATACATATATATATAGTTACATGTGTACATATAAAATATACACATATACATGTATGTATATATTGGTATATATATTTGCACAATATATTTACATGTATACAATATATTTTGCAATGTTATATCTTATATACAATATAATAGATACACAATTATATAATACATATATAATATATAGTTATATATATTTGTGCACATGAGTATATAATATATATATGCATATAAAATACATAAACAAACATATTTACACAATATAATATATTACACATATACATAATATAGAACATATTGCAATGTAATATATACAATATAATAGAAGCATAATTTAATGTATAATACATATATTAAATAATATAATTATATATTTATGCATGTGTGAGTGGGTGTGGGGGATGTTTGTGAGTCTCAGATCTTGGTTATTTCAACATTAGGCCAATCTACATCTCTGGCATTTCTCCACCATGTTCTCTCTTTGATCCCCCCCATCTTCACTCTTTGACATTAATGTGCTCTTTTCTGGGCCAGCAAGAGATTTCAAAGACTCTTGCTCCACCTCCTTGTGTTGCATCAGTTCAAAGAAAGGAGTGGGGGTCATAAACCTTCTGCCCTGGCAGGCAGTGAGTGCCTACCCAAGGCTCCATGCCAGACAGAATATCATTCTTCAAACGGAAGGTGTCTCGGGCAAAGCCCTTAGTTTTAATAACTCCTCTGGGTTCAGTGAGGAGGGGGAGGTCCCTGCCCTGCCTACATTCAATGGCATCTCTGAGAAGGACAAAATGAGCCTCCAGCCTCCTCTGTGAGCCTCCGGGCTGGGCTAGTAACAATGAGTTGCCATGATGTGCTGCTGTTTCATCACTTGAAGCCTCAGGGTCAAGACACAAGTGTTATCTTGGGGAGCGTTTCCCAATGCTCTTACCAACATGCCCCGGCCAAGGCTGGCCTGTTAAACATCACTGCCATCGGCTCTAAGAGCTTGTGACGTTCAATCTGTTCCTCCCAAAAGGTCTTTTCACAAGAGAGATAATTGTAAAAAGCATCACAAGAAAATCACTGTCTTTCCTTGCTGTGGGTTAAGTAGGGAAAAGAACAGATTGTTCTGGAAAAGTGCCCCAAGTTCATGGCTATTGAACTACAGGGAGGCAAGACTATTTGAAATAAACCTTAAAAAAATAAAAAAAAAACATTCTAGTCACAAAGTTTCTAACTTGGAATAGTTTAGGTTACAAAAAATACAACACTTTAAAAGGGTCTAAACCTCTAGTCTAAAAGGCAATTCTAATTAAAGACAAAATGCATCTCTAGGTAAAAAATTTGCATGTAGATAGATGTAACTTTTCTTTATGTTGACTCAGCTCAGAATCAATTAAAAGGTCCCCACAGCAATAGCCCAGTGTCGTAATAAAAACAATGCAAATACCAAATGGGCTTTTTTTTTTTAAATCTGGTTATATAAATATAATAAAAAGGTAGAGAACAATAAAGACAGAATGTGGCATATATAAATAATGCTTTTCAGAATCTGTCAATATACTAATTTTTTGTTTAACTTTTCCTTCTTTACAAAGGAGACTTAAATTTGGGGAGTAGGCATTATCAGTAAAAATCAATGTATGGGGGCAGCTAGATGGCACATGGACAGAGCACCAACCCTGAAGTCAGGAGGATCTGAGTTCAAATTCGGCCTCAGACACTTAATATTTCCTGGTTGTGTGACCCTGGCAAGTTACTTAACCCCAACTGCCTAGGCAACAAAACAAACAAACAAAAATTTTAAAAATCAGTGTATGATGGAGCTAAGATTGCTTCTACAGAATTTGTATAAAATATACAGTTATACCTAGAAGTTAATAATCAAGTCTCACCCATTAAAAGCATTGCAAAATTTAAAAAAAGAGTAAAAGACCATAAGACTCAAGTGTGATGGTTAATATTCATTCTACATAACTAATGTTGGAATGTTCTTCTCTCTGAGTGGAAAGGTGGTGGACCATGAGTACAAAATGTGCCATGCTCCTTGAAGCATGGTTGATGTAGTTGATAAATTTGCTTTACTCTTTTGTTGTTCTTCTATGCTATAGGAAAGGTATACTATAGATGGAAGGAAGGAAACAAGCATTTATTAAGTGTCTATTACATGCTAGTCACTGTACTAACTATTTTAGAATTATTATCTCATTTGATTTTTCCCAGCAAACTTGGGAATTTTGTTGTTAAGTTGTTTTTCAGTCCTGTTCAATTCTCTGTGACCCCATTTGGAGTTTTCTTGGCAAAGATACTAGGTATGGCTTATCATTTCCTTCTCCAGCTCCTTTTACAGATGAGGAAACTGAGGCAGAGTTCAGTGACTTTCCCATAGTCACACAAGTAGTAAGTATCTGAGGCTACATTTGAACTTATGAAGATGTGTATTTTTGAATCTTGTGCCCAGTGCCTACCCAATGTGGAATCTATCTTCTCACCTTGATAAGTGAGGGCTGGCTGTGCAAATCACCAGCTTCACTTTCTCCTCCAGTGGCATCTGGATGCAGTGGCAAGATATAGATCAGAAAGACTGGAATTGATAATTTGCAGTTGAGGAAACTAAGGCAGAGTCACACAGCTAAGTTTTTGAGGCTAGATTTGAACTCAGGGCATCCTATTTCCAAATCCCATTACACTATTCATTGTAACACCAACTGTCTGGGAGTTAGAAGTAGATGTAATGAACTAATAAAGCACTTTTAAAAATTGGTGAAGAGTCATTGAGCCGAAGATTAATGAGAGATACAATGTGAGATGTGGATCCAAATGCCTTTCTCATCAAATTGACAAGCCATTTTCCCAAATACATTTCTTAAATAATATGTTCCTCAGTTTTTATTTTCTAAATAAAAGTCTGTCAATAATGCTTTGTATACATGTGGTTGGATATCTACCATCTATTGATTTGTTTCTCTAGTTTTTACTCAATAACAGAGTTTTGATGATAACTGCTTTGTAATATATTTTGAAGTCTGGGAGCATGAGAGCCTTTTTATCAGCTTTTCTCTGTGCCCTTTAATATTCTTGCCCATATTTCCATATAAAATTCATTATAATTTTGAATAGTTCTATAAAAGAAACCCCTTGGTGTTTTGATTAGTGTTGCATTAAAGTAGATAAATTATTTGGGGGAGTATTGTCATTTTTACTATATTAATCCAACTCATCCATGAATATTAGTGTCTCCTCCATCCCCCAGTTATTTAGGTCTTTTTTTAAATCGGTCATTAGAGTTTTATGAGAGGCAGCATGTCAGAGGGCTAGCATTGGCTTCTGAGTCAGTAAGTTAGAGGTTCAAAACCCACCTGTGACTCATACCTTAAGTGTCAAGTGAGCTAAACAACTAAACACTGTGAAATAATTTCTCATCCACATTGGTTAGAGAGTTCCTTCAACTGAGAATGTCCCTTTTATCGATGAAACAACAAAGATATGTATATATGTATGTAGTAGATAAGTGTAGATATATCTGTATACATGTTTGTGTATATTATGTATGTATAAAGTTATCCATCTCCAGATCCTTTGGAGTCCCAATTCACTAATATTTTATAATTTTTCTGTTGTAAATTGGGTTTCTTTTCTTGATCTTTATCACTAGTAAGTATAAATGCTAATAACTTGCAAGGGCTCTTATACTCTTTGATTTTGCCAAATTTATTGTCTCTGATTATTTTAATTGAGACATTTGAATGTTCTATCTATCCTTGTGGGTCTTCTACAAATAATCATATTTTGATCTCTTCATTTTCTTTTTCTCCTTTTTAATGAATTTTTTTCCTACTTTGTCGATAAATTGAAATGACTGGAATTTCCCATTTCTGTTGTTGTTTAATTGTTTCAATCATGTCCAATTCCTCATGATCTCATTTGGCAAAGATGCTGGAGTAGTTTGACACTTCCTTCTCCAGCTTATTTTACAGATTAGGAAACAGGTGATTCACTCAAGGTAGTAAGTGTCAGGCTGGATTTGAACTCAGAAAGATGAATCTTCCTGATGTCAGACTCAAAACTCTATATATCTACCTCCCACTACTATGTTGAATTAAAAATAATATAAATGGGTTTTCTAAATTTGTTTGCTCCTGTTTTTTAATGGTGTATCTTATATTTTCTAGATGCCTTTTCATATAATGAAAGTTTGTGTGAGTGTATATGTGTGTGTGTGTGTTAGGACTCAAAATTTTTTTAACCAGCCTTGGCTACATTAATATGGGTTTATTTGTTTTTGTTTTAATATTTTTGATGACCTATATCTTATCTTTGGTAGTCTTTTTGATATTGAACTATTCTTGGCTAGTATAAACTTTGTTTAATTATAGTGAATATTTTCTCATATGTTGCTATATTTTATTAGGTAATATTGTATTTCCTATTTTTTACATATGCAATAGAAAAATACTTTTATTTTTATGTTATCTTTAACTGTTTTTAAAATCAATAACATGTTGACCTCATAAAAGATCCTGTAAAATAATTTTTCTCTGTTTTTGTTCATCAATTTTTTAAAAAGAGGACCAATGCCATCACAAGCCTGATGTCTTGACTTGCACATGAATTGGTTATAAATGAGGCAATCATCATAATCTATATAAAATAGGGATTATTTGGTTTTGGCTATGTTTTAAGCAATTCTATTATAAGACCATTTAGAAGCTTTTTGTTTGTTTTTGAAGAAACGAGGTGAGTCATTTCTTCTGTAATTTGTTATTTCATTTCTTTAGAATTCATCTATTTAAATGAATTCATTTTCTGTTCTAGCAGTTTTCAACAATTTATATTTTGTAAATAACCATCCATTTCCTTTAAATTCCCTCATTTGTTAAAATGTAGTTTCAGGTAGTTTTCTCCAGTAATAGTCCTAATTTCTTTTATGTTTATTGTGATTCTATTTGTTGTGTTCTTTTTTTTTTTTCAGTTTGTATATTTCCTAATTTGTATTTTCTCTCTCTCTTTTTCAAATTGAGATGTTAAATAGTTTGTCTATTTTTTATCATAAAAATTGTTTGGTTAATTATTTTCATTCTTTTTCTCACTGTGCTTTTTTCATATCTCCTTTATAATATCTCTTTTTAAACTTTCCTTTGAATGAAGGCTTTCTCTTTTGAGCTTAATGAAAGGCTAATTTATGTGTTTTCTTCTTTTCTTATCAGTTATTAGATTTAAATCTAAGAACTACTTCGACTTCAATTTATAGATTTTGATATGTGGTATTATTGTTCTCATTGTCTTTTAAATTGTCTTTTGTTTTTATTTCCTTCTTTTAACCTATAGTTTCTATGTAGTTATATTTTTTGGTTAATATTAGCTATTTAATTCTAATTTGTTGCCTTGTGTTATATAATATTGTAATGGGCTGAAGCTCTAGTTGATGCACTGAGGTCCCAAGCACGTGAGGCTAAATAGTAATTGGATCATACTCTATTAATATATGCTTGGAGAAAGAATGGCCCCCGCCCACTCTTTGTGCAAGTTTTGATGTGTTGTATAGCAAATGACATAGAGACGATTTTGGTGGGTGGTGAGAGAGGCGGAGAGAGAGGCAGAGAGACTGCTGGCAAGGTTCGTGTCACAGCTGCTCACATTCCTATGACCATCCCTTTTCACCTCCACAAAGAATAAAGATCGAGGATTTTCCCTTAATCTGAATTCCTAACTCCGGCTGATTTTAAAATACGTGGTCATCACATAATATGGCATGCATAATTTCATCACTCTCATTTTTCTGGGACTCTTTCATGATCAAATTTTGTGTGTTCTATATATATTATAAGAGAATACATATTAATTACATTCTCCCGTTTAGTTATCTATGTTAATCAATTGATCACTATTTATTAATTGCCTACAAGGTTGTAGGCCCTATATTAGGTACTAGAAATAAAATTACCAATAAGAAAAAGTCCCTGCTCTTGAGAAGTTTTTATACATTTTCTGATGCCAATTAGTTTAATAAGCAGCTTAAATTAAGAATTTCTTTATTTATCTTTTAATTATTTTTACATTCTGATAATGGAGGGCTAAGGTTTCCTATTATATTTTTGTCTTTTCGTGCTTACAATCAGAAAGTCTTCTTTTCAAAATGCTATTGGAAAATTTTTGTACCTATATATCAATAAATATTACATATTTATTATGCATTTTTATTTTATTATTAAGTAATATCTTGTTTCTTTTTCTGCTTTGAATTGATTAGATGGCATTACTTTTACCTTTCCCTTTTTTGAACTTGTAGTAGCATAATCTATTTAAAAGCAACCTGTTGATTTCTATGTAGATATGACATTTTCTAATAAATGTCCTTACTGTAAACAGTCTGTGGATTTTTTCTTGCTTCAACATGTAATTCTTTTTTTCTTTTATTGGAGAATTTATATCATTCACACTTATTGCTATAAGTGAGTCTAAAGGAAAATAATCTCCTTGAAAACAGACTGTTTCGTTTTTATCTTTGTATTCCTAGGATCTAGTACCAAGCCAAGTATAGTAGATGTTTAATAAATAGTTGTTGATTGATTGAAATAATAAGTCTAATTTTTATTCTAACATTTTTCTCTAGTTATTCTTGAGGCTGCCTAATGAGAATGAAATCTATCTTAATCTTTTCTATCTACTTCAACTATGAAAACTATTAAGTAGATAGAATATTAAATGAAACAAATTATATTTCTTTTGCTAAAATACTAATTCTCATTATTCTTCAAGGTTCAATCCTTTTTTATTATTATCCTAGAAAGACAAATTTTGCCTTTGGAGTTGACAACTCTTCTTTCCTTTTCTGTTTCTCCCATTTATTTTTAATGTTATTTTATGCTATTTGATTTGTCTTTTTGTTTTGAAATGATCCATATTCTGAATGACTAGTAAAAGTAAACATGTTGGTTGGAGATTAAATATCCTAAATTTGGGGTAGCTTTCTTAGTAGCTCCTATGTAAGAGGGGATTCTTTCAAATAACATTACACAGAAAAATTGCTTAGCAAGATATACGTATCACTTCATCTTTACCCATGCATTTGTAAAGTTCCAAAAGTATTTGGTCCAAATATGATATAGGAGCTGAGCAACCAGGTGGCACAATGGGTAAAGTATCCATTCAGAGTCAGGAAAACTCATCTTCCTGGGTTCAAATCTGGTCTCAGATACTTACTGGCTGTGTGACCCTCGGCAAGTCACTTAACCTTTATTTATTTAAATTTATCATCTGTAAAATGAGCTGGAGAAGGAAATGGCAAACCACTCTAGTTTCTTTGCCAAGAACACCCCAAATGGGGTCATAAAGAGTTGGACACAACTTAAACAATAACAGCTCAAATGAACAAAGAATGCTGTGGATAAATTAAGTAGAGATATAGGCAGGTTTTATTGTTTTAAAATTACATTTAAAATACAAATATCTCTGAGACATAATGGGCTGGTTTGAAAGGCTAAAGCATTAAAATAGAGCTCTTTTTTCAATTAATCGATACTATCTTTACTGGAAACCTTCCCCAACCCCTTTTTATTCTAGTGTCATCCCACCATTAAATTATTTCCTGTATGTAGCTTGCTTTGTATACATTTGCTTGCATATTAGTTCCCTTCCTTGAGAACAGAAACTATCCTTTGCTTCTTTTTGTATCCCAGATTCTTCACATAATGCCTGGCAAATAATAATAGGCACTTCCCAAATGTTTCTTGATTGATGGGATTGATAGAGCCAAAAGCATTAAAGTTCTTTTTAAGATATCCTAGAATTAGAACTTCAAAATGACCTCAGAGGCTAACTAGTTCAACCTCATCGTTTTCAATAAATCCCACAAAGCTAAATTACTTTTTCCATATCAAAGAGATAGGAAAGGAAAAATTGAGATTTGAACTCAAGATTTCTTACTCCAGAGGCAGCATTTGTAATACACGGTCCTAGATATGAAGGATATGAGTTGCAACTGACTCTGATGGTACATTACAGTCTGACAGGCAGAAGATTGATGGTTGAAATAAAAGTAACCCATTTAAGACTGTTTCAGGAACACCCATAAACGGGAATTACAATTGCCAAGTGGAAATCAGAGTTCCTGATCTCAATTCCTTTGAATATATGATTTAGTCATTCTGTCCTTCCTAGTAAATCAGACACTTATGTCTTGCTATTTATCTTAGCTCTTCTTCCATTAAAATTAAAGCATGCATGGTGTATTTTAACAGTAAGCAGTCCTAGATGAAATTTAGACTGTTAAAAATACAGATAAAAAAAAATCATACATCATTCTTTTTGAGGCAGCCATTGGGGAAAAAAATACCTTAGTTGATAATATCTTTCTTCCCTTTTTTTTCTCGCTAAGCTTAAGGCTCTGTTAGGCTCCCCACTCCTGGACCTGAACCTAAATATGACTTTTCAAGTGACAGGAGCTGTACCTTCAGGAGGTCTCTGATTCCCTTCTAAAATCTCTTTTCATCAAGAAATTCGACCCTGTGGGTGTTCTTCTGATTTCACATGCATGAATGCTTCCATGCCCTCCCACCAGCTACCACTTAAATCTCTATTAGCCAACATCACTTAAACAAAAGAATTCAGTGATGTCTTGAGAGATCATCCCAGTTAAAGTTTGAGGGTGAATTGTATTGTCTATTGCTTGCACACACGGTTGTGTGAATTTCACTTGCCACCAACCAGTTTTTTTCTATTTCCCTAAAAAAGAAGGACCCTGCGTGACGATAGCTTAATAATGAGTTTGTGCCCTTAGCTGATGGTCTCCTGATTACAGCTGCATTGAAGGTGGGGTTTGAGACAGAATGAAAAAAAATTATAATCATTCTCCATCATTATGTTGTTGTTCAGTCGTGCCCAACGCTCTGTGACTCCATTTTGGACTTTTCTTGGCAGAAATCCTACATTGGCTTGCCATCTCTTTGTCCAGATCCTTTTACAGATGAGGAAACTGAGACAAACTTGCCCAGCATTATATAGCTAGTAAGTGTCTGAAGTCAGATTTGAATCCTGGTCTTCTTAATTCAAAGCCTGGTGCTGGGCCACCATTGGGCCATTTAGTTGCCTCTCCATCAGTCTACTAAGGCTCTAAACATCCTCTGCCAAACAAATGGCCCTGTATTGAGAGCCAGAGGATCTTGGTTTGAATTCCAGCCCTCCTACCTACATCCTTGTGTGACTTTTGGCCTCCATTTCCTCATCTGTAAAATGGAGGAGTCAGATTAGATCTCCAAGGTATATTTTTGGCTCAGTGAACTTTTAAAGAAAGGTTTTTTTGCCTTTATTTGTCTGTTTTTATAACACTTGCAATGTTACAATATTTTTTAAAAACTATATGGCAATTAGGCTAAAGAAACTTCATTTGCTTTTTTAGTAGAATCGAATTGTCAATTAAAACTAATATTCTAATCAATATTGATGTACATAATACTATGTAGAGAACTCTAAGCCATTTTTGTGTGTCATAAGCATCTTCTCTGATTAGGTTTTGAATATATAAAATTTAAAAAGGAAACCAATTATCTTAAAATGTAATTATCAGAAATATATATGTGTATGTAAAGTTTATAGCCCTCAGATTTAGGAATTCCTCTTTTAAAGGGCTCTATCTATTCTACCACTTTAGTCAATTGTAAAAAGTAGGGGCATTGGAGCAGCTGACTCTTATGATCCCTTTCTGTCAATTTTGTCAATCTCATGATTCCCCCAGATCTTTATCTCCTTGCCCCCATTAATTCCAGACCTTAAGGAGTTAGATGAGAAGAAAGGGAAATGGTCACTGTGTCTCCTTAGAAGTGAGGGAACTGAATAAAAGCCTATCCTCTCCCCTTTAATTCCTGCTTCCCAGGGAAACCTACCTTCACTTCCCTTCTCCAGAGCCACTAATTTAGAAGAAGAAGAGCTTCAGAAATGTGCTTCTTCTGGTAGAATTCCTCCCCCAACTTAATATAGCATAAGTTGAGCCTGGAGTACTGGGTCCTCTGGGAAATTTAGAAATAGGAGACATGGAGGCACAGTGATGCTGTCGCCCCCATCACATACACAGTCTTACACCAACGCACTCACACCATCATTTCCAACCCTGTTTCTTGTCATTTTTGTTTCCTGTTTGTTTTTTCACTTGAGGGGAGTTTCCAGACAAACACCTCCTGACTCACCCAGCTGCCAGTGAGTCAGCTTCCTTTCTTTTAACAACAGGACCTTCAAGAGGTAAATAAGAGAATCCCAGAGCTTCAGAGGCAGGGGTCCCAGAGGCATCTAGTCTAACCTGGAAAGAAACAGGAAGGAGGGTGAGCCTTTGTTGCATGATGTCTAGGGAAGAATAGCCCACCACCACTCACAGCAGTCCTTCTTATTTCTGAATAGTTCTAATTGTTAGGGAGTTTGCTTTTTGCTTCAGTCAAGTTTACTTCTCTTGCTCTCTGTGTCATCTCCTGGTTCTTCATTCTGCCCTCTGAAGTCAAGCAGAAGATATCAAATCCTTCCAAGTGACAGGTTTTCAAATATTTGCAGACAGCTATGTTTCCCACAAAGTTTTCTCATTGCCAGGCTAGTTTTGGGAATGCAGAGTTTGGGGTTAAGTGGAAGATAAACATCATACTTATTTGTTTTCTCTAACATATAGATTGACTTTGAGGGATAGGATAATATTGGATAAATGAATAGAAAAAGGAAGGGAGGAAAGGAAGGAAAAGAGAGAAGGAAGGAAGGCCAGGAAAGAAAAGATGATGGATGGAAGGAAGGAAGGAAAGAAAGAAAGAAAAGAAAGAAGAAAGGAAGAAAGGGGGAGGGAGGAAGAGAGCAAGTAAAGAAAAGATAATGGAACAAAGAGTGAAAGAAAGGAAAAAGGAAAGAATGGAGAAAAGGAAGAGAAGAAGTAAAGTAGGAAGATAGGAAGGAAGGAGGGAGGGAAGGTAAAAAAGGAAGGAAGGAAAAGATGGCATGAAGGAAGAAAGAGGAAAGGAAAGGAAAGGGAACAAAGAATGGAAGAAAGGAAGGAAAGACAGAAGGAAGGAAAAGAAAATGGAACAAAGGATGAAAGGAAAGAAGGAAGAAATGGGAAGGGAGAGAAGAAAGGAGGAAGGTGAGAAGAAAGAAAGTTACAAAGGACAAAGGAAGATAGAAATGAATGAAAGAAGTGGAGAGAAAGCATCTCTTAAGCACTTTCTATTGCCAAGCACAATATAAGCTTTGGCTGCACAAAAAGAAATGAGAGTCATTACCCTCACAGACCTCATGTTCCATTGTGGAGAGATAACACAATCAGAAGTTTTCTTGTCAGGCAGATGTTGAAGTTGTCTTATGAAACTGGAGGAATTCAATTCAACAAAACAGTTATTAACCCTTATTTGTGGAGACAAGAGGCAAAATGACAACCGATAGAAAGCTGACCCAAGCCTAACTCTTTTTGGGTAATATGACTCGGAACAAATTCCTTAACTTTTCAGTGTTTCCAGGTAACTGCCTAATACTATAAGTTGCAGACAGAGCAGATATCAATCTGCAGTAGTAGAAGGAATTTCCATACCAGAGTTCCTTCCACTAATGAAACCACAGATCTTTTGGGGTTTTTTAAAGGGCTTTGTTGTTATTGTTGCTGCTGCTTCTCCTGGAAGACAAAATGATAATATGCCCATTATCCAAGTAAACCAAAGATACAGACCAAGTCATTCCTTGAAGGAGAGAGCACAGTTAGTGCTCTGGGAAGAGATGGCCCCTGAATTGATCCTCAAATAAAGCTTGGGTGCTCATGTACATATGAAGATAATATGGGGTGTCTCAAAAATCTTGGTGAAATTTTTAGTTTGACTAGCTTTGAACATCTTTAATAACTTGATTAAGCTTTCTAATAGCTTAAAACTTGACTAAGATTTTGGGGACATCCTGTATGGAGAAGTAGGAGCCGGTTGGTTTGTTAGATCTGAATTTCAAACCAAGAATTTGCCAATTTCTCAAACCATTATTTAGCTCCCCAATCTTCTCAAGAACAAAGAGTAATTGAGAAATTATAAAATGAATGATTAATATTTAACCAGCTCTCAAACACTTCCAAAATCCATAAAACTTTAAATCTTCATTAAAGATAATTGAAATATGATTGAAACAAAATCCAGAAAATGTTTCCAACATGTTTTGATCTTCCCCTCTCTTTCTCTCTCACAGCATTCACTCCTCCCACATAGAAATCCATTTTCTCCAAATAAACATTGTCACTGCTTAAGCTGGGAAAAAACTTTTAAAATGAAACTATAAAGATAGCACCCAAAAACCATCAGAGTGAGGACTTTAAAAAATCTTTCTTTAATTGTCAATTACTCATCCAATACTTAATACTTTGAAGAGCGGCAGAATCATTATCTCCCATCTATAAAGTCATTCACTTATAAATCATTCCCTTCACTTTCCAGGGAGCAAGAGTAATACAGTCGCCTTGATGCCAGCAGAAGCAATACAGATGTAATGAATTTACTGGCTTACTTTTGTGACCTTGATGAGGGCAAATAGTCTGGCTAGGTTAACTTGTCCAAATGACAGGCAACAAGATAGTTCAGTGGATAGAATGCTGGAGTCAGGAAGACCCTTCTTCAAATCCAGTCTCAGATGAGGACTAGTTATGAGACCCTAAACAAGTCTCTTAATGTCTGACTGCCTCAGTTTTCTTATCTATAAAATGGGGATATTTTACCCTCCACTCCCAAGGGTTATTCAAAGTAAAATGAGATAATAATGTTTTGCAAAGCATTTTGCAAAGATTAATTCTTCCTTACAGATTCTAGCTATTATTATTATGTAGATAAACTGTATGTTTCCATAGCTTCAGTGGTCAAACAAAAGATCACAATCAGCAAGCATTTTAAAGCACTTACTGGGAACCATTTTGGTGAAGCGGGCAAACAGTTTGTTGGCCTTGAAGCCAGGAAGACCTGGATTGGATTCAAATCCTGCCTCTAATGCATTCTGTCTTTGGGACCTAACTCCTTGGTGCTCTAGATAGCTCTAGGATTGCAGAAGTGCTGTCTTGCCTTAGTAAAGGGAGTTTCCTCATCTAGTAACTTCGGTCTTTAACCTTATTCCTATTTCTGCATTGAGCAAGTGACACAGAATTATGAAACAATGTCTGCCCTCAGTGGGCTTACAACTGAAGTCAGATCCATTAAGCAACAATGTCCAGTGGCTGAAGGCAATACTGATTTAGAATATAAAATGACCCAATTCTAGCCCACATGCCATCTTTTCCTTCCTTCCTCTTTTACCTTCCCTCCCTCCTTCCTTCCTATCTTCCTACTTTACTTCTTCTCTTCCTTTTCTCCATTCTTTCCTTTTTCCTTTCTTTCACTCTTTGTTCCATTATCTTTTCTTTACTTGCTCTCTTCCTCCCTCCCCCTTTCTTCCTTTCTTCTTTCTTTTCTTTCTTTATAAATCATTCCCTTCACTTTCCAGGGAGCAAGAGTAATACAGTCGCCTTGATGCCAGCAGAAGCAATACAGATGTAATGAATTTACTGGCTTACTTTTGTGACCTTGATGTGCCAGTTTAATCCCATGAGGCCTACCTGAGGCCCAGGTGATAGAAAGAATAAATATCACAGGTTGTGTTGAAACTAAAGTCCTCCCTCTGTCTTCAGAGTCCATGTGCTGCCTCATTTGTTAAATATAATGAGGAAATATAGTGGAAGATGGTGAAATAGCATCAACAGATATAACGTGAGCAGCAATAGGGTTCTTGGTGGGGGGAAAGGGGAACAAGCTTGCAAAAGTGCAAGTAATATCTGATTACCTCAAACTATCTGTAGGTAAGACCAGAAAGACAATGGAATGGGTTAATCATGGGTGTTTGAAGAATGACCGTCATTGAAGTCTAACATCCAAGTCAACAAAGTGCTAAATGAAAACTGAGAAGGCCTTTGAGAACATGGCAACCTGGAAAAGTAACTGGATTGGACCAAATCTACAAAAAAGAAATCTGTGTTAAAGAGGATGCAATTTTAATACTCAATTAGTCTGGAGTATTAGTTTTCCAAGCATCAAGTTTTCGAACTGAACCGTGGTCAGGGACTGGTTTTGATTTGGGGTTTTGGTTTGTTTGGAGATATCTCAAGTACTTAGTATAGTGTCCAGCACATAGTAGGTGTTTAAGGAATGTTTGATTGAAGCAAACTGTTTCCAGGTGCCTGTGTGACTGCAAGCAGATCATTTAATCTTGCTAGATCTTTTCTGTAAAACAAGGAAGGGTGAACTAACTGACCTCTATGTATTCTATATCTCTAAATATCTTTGGTAGTATTGAGTATTAGTTGTCCAAGCATTAAATTTTGGAATTGAACTGTGGTCAAGGTTTTGTTTATTTGGAGATATCCCAGGTAATTAATTCAGTGTCCAGAACATAGTAAGTGTTTAAGGAGTGCTTGATTGAAGCAAACTATTTCTAGGTGCCTATGTAACCATAAGCAGGTCATTTAATCTTTCTAGGCCTCTCTGTTAAAAAAAATAAAATAAAATAGAAAGAAAGAAAGGAAAAAAGAAAAAGAAAAAAACAACTAACTGTCCTCTGAGTATTCTCCAGCTCTAAATATTTGATTAGAAATAAATCACAGGCAGTATTATTATATAAAAAAGAAGTGACTAAAGGAGCATCAATAACTTCTAAACCACTTTATAAACCCACTTTTCATCTTCATAAAGTTTTTAACAGAATTTCATCTATACAGGTGTCCAAGGTGACCTTGATGATACCATGAGATGAGAATAGGAAGCTTTCACAGATTTCTTTGGCTTTTAGAGAACGTTTTACAGTAGACCACAGCTTCATTGTCACGCAGTTAAATGGGAGGAGGAATATAAAATAAGTCTCTTTTAGTATTTGTTGATTACAAAGTCAACTACAAAGACCCATGTGCTTAAGTGAGTAAAACTCTGACCAAGCCCCTTTCCTGCATAAGTTCAGCTCGTAGCAGACTCCTTGACAGAAGCAAAGAGAGAGTAGTTCTCAGCTTGTGATTTTTTTAAAGCAAGAAATAAAAGAAGATAAACATGGCCAGGTGCATGTTTGCATAATGACTTATGCCATTATGAAGTATGTGGCATCCAGTGGGAAGAGAATTCTAGGCACTGAGGTCTTTCCCAATGCTCCCTGATCATATTATGATGACAGAGAGACTATGTGATCTGATGAAATCATTTTTTTCATGAGCTCTCGAGTCAGAGCCAGGAGGACTAGGGTTCAAATCCTGTCTGAAAAGTTTAGCATTATGACCCAAGCAAATCCCTTGACATGCCTGAGCCTCCTGTCATCTGTAAAATTAGGGTTAGACTAGATCAGTGCTTGCTAAACTTTTTTCTACTCATAAACCTTTGTTGCCTGAGAAATTTTTATGTGACCCTTAGTATGTATATATTTAAAATAGGTATACAAACCCAACATTTACTGATAATAAAACATTATTTTGTGACTCCACCACTAACTTAGGAGACCTCATAGGGGTGGGTTCTCAAACCACAGTTTAAGAAGCTGGGGATTAGAGGAAGGTTTCTTTGTTAGCATCATGAATCCCTTTGACAGAGCAGTAAAATAGATGACTTTTTTCACAATATCATTTTAAATACTTAAAGGCAATGCTAACCTTCAGTTCGAGGTAGTGATCATAAAGATGTAATTTTTTTTCCCATGCAGACTCACAGATCCCTTAAAATCTTAACTCTAAGCTAAGACTCCCTGGACTGGACATTCTCTGAAGTTTCTTTCAGTCTGCAAACATATGATTCTATGATGCTTACATCAAACTTCAGAACATCATAATGCAAACTAAGCAATGATACATCATTATTCAAAAGAGATATACAATTCACACAAGAAACAGTCATGATACAACACAGGTGTGACAACCAAGTTTTAGAAGATCATCCCAAGAATGAGGCTAGAATCCCAAGAATAGAAGAGCACAGATAGCAAGCATCTAAGGCTGGGACTAAAGATAAAATTGCTTAATGTTAAGCAACTCTATGGGTAAATTTCTTAAGTGTCAAGTTTCCATCTCTAAAGGTCCCTTTTAACACCAAATTGAAGATTTTCTGACTTTTCCAGGATTATACAACTCATATATGTCACAGTCGGCATTTGAATCCAAATCCTCTTGATTCTGAGACAAGCAATTGTCATTTATACTTTAGTAGAAACTATTTCTTTTTCATATTACATATGCATATGTATGTAAATTTAAAAAAATTAGCAAGCTGAAAAATGCCAATTGGGTAGACTCACATACAATTAGATAGGCAGTGAGCCAGCTTCTTCTATTTCCAACTACCAATGTTTATCTATAATACATTTAGCATAAAATAAACCTCTTGGACAATCTTGAAGGAGATGAAGGAGAAAGGTTAGGCCCACCTGCTTTCCCTTGGCATTGGTGGGGATATACTGAATGGGCAAATTGCTGTTCTGTCAAAAGGGCTATCCAAAAGTCAGCTCTCAGGGTTGATTTCGATTGCTTCATGTAAAAGTCATGAATAATTCATAGTGCAGGAATGTTGCTGGTAGGACCCTTTTTTTCCCCCAGCATGTGTGTCAACAGTGTAAAAAGCAGATCAGCTGTCACTGTTTGGGAGTTGGTGTACCCTTAGTTAAAAATGGCAGCTCTCCTAGACACACAGTCCCCCGACAGTGCATGCTGTGATTTGCTTTTTAAACACACACAAATGTTTTGGCTGCAGAAACTCATCTCCAGCTTGTGGTTCATGGAGAGAATGGCATCAGTCAACAGCATATTGATATGGTGGGCAAGGTTTCGAGGTAGAGCAACAGACCACCACAGGAAAATCCTGAGACCTGAGCTCTCTAATTCAATCAGTTCTTCCAGATTTGTGGTAGAATCCTCTGCAAGAAAAAGCATTTAATTCTATTGTGGGCTCCCCCCCCCTTCCTTTGGAAAATAGTGATAAAAATAATGGTTCCCTCTTTATACTGTAAGTTAAATAGCATTTGTCAAAAAATGTGAAACTTTTGGAACAAGATCCATATTGATAAAAGATGAAGAGGTGTTTCTGTTCTGGACAAATGTTGGATTCTCAACAAGAGGAAAAAAATTAATATTTTTTCCACACCTCTGTGTGGCAGAGTGCCTTGAGTAGATCGAAGTTTGGACTGGCTTTCTGGAATTAGAGAAGAGTTTTTTGCCAGTGGGATGGAACAAGGTTTGAACTTTTCTTCAAGATGCTCATAAGCTTGACTTTTTTATTTTTTAATGAAGGATATACCAAATCAGGATCAGTCGTAACTGTGACTGACCCACTTTACAGTGTTAGCACACATGCCTGAAAAAAAAAAAATCAGCATATTGCCACCAAAATCCTGAACTATGTAGGATGTACCAGTAGTTAACTGTGAAAACTTTTGTTGTTTTTTAAAACTACTCTTGGATTTGAGCCTCAGATCGTTTTTAGCACTAGTTGGCAAAGCTTCCTCCTCCTTGTCTTCAGGCTGCCTCCTTGAGTCACATCATACCTCAGTGCTCAGTTTTAGAACTCCCCGAAGTACAATTACCTTCCAAATTTCACTGGTTAGATAGTCTATGGTTGACAAAACAGATTTATTTTACATACACACACGGGCATGGATACATGCACAAATGTGTACATAGACTCTACATTCACTCATATATAAACATTCATACACATGTGTGTATATGTACATTGTGTTTATTTCAAAGATATGAATAAGTTAATATAGACATTATAATGATATATTCATTATATATATAAACACAATCTATGCATGTCTATATGTGTGTGTCTGTATGTACATATATACACACACACTATATTAGCTAAGTTCTTTGAAAACAAACCTCTGAGATAGTATTGTTAATCTCATTTTCTAGCCTTGAAAACTGAGGTGCATAGATATTGTGACTGGAATGAGATCACACAGTTTAGAAACTGGCAGAGCCAGGATTCACAAGTAAGTCCTTTAATACCCAAATCCCTCCTTCATTACATTATGTGCCAAAACAATTCTCTTCTTTTAAGACTTAAAACTGACTGAGTGATCCTCTAAAATATCAGGTTTTTTTTTTTTACTCGAAAATTTCCAGAGGAGGAAATAAGCTTCTAGCACTCCAAGAAGGATAATAAACTGACTGGCACCCATCATTCTCATTGCTGTTGGCTGGTGAGAAGAATGGTCATCTACTTCTAATATCTTTTGAATATATAATAATATATATAATAATAATAAAGCTACTTTTTAAAAGTGCTCAGTTAGAATGTCAGATAGAATAGAAGAATACTGATCTTGGGCTCAAGAAGACCACAGTTCAAGTCCTGCCTCAGACACTTTGTATGTAACCCTGAGCAAGACATCTCCAATGGACCAATCGCTGTTCTAGGTACTGACATTCCTAGTTTTCAAATAATCATGCAGATACTTAGCTTTTCCAAGTGTTATCATATGCAGTACTGGAATAATACAGAATCCTTTTGTAAAGTAACAAGAAGTTCCTGATTTATCTCAAACACAGAACAAGTCACTTTACCTTGGTCTGCCTCCATTAACTCATATCTTAAATGGGAGCAATAATAATTCCTACATGCTGAGGTTGCCATAAGAATCATATGAGAAAATAGTTGTAAAGTACTTTGCACAGTGCCTGTATGGGTTCTTGATAAAGATTTATTCACCTTCCCCCATTTCATTTGGAATTCTGAATATTCAGTTTTTAGTTCAACACATTACTGTAAAGGTCCAAACAATGCTATTTGCAAGCAAAATTCTTGTTTCTAAATACTGACTAGTTCATCTAAGTTACTGAGTTAATCTTCAAATTCATGTCTGATACTTTTACTCTCTTAATCAGAAGTCTTTAATAACTCCCTTGTGTTGCTAAAAATAAGATATAGGTCCCTTGATCCTGTCCTTAAGCTCTCTATGTTTGGCTTCCACCATTCCTTTCCAGATTTTATCCTCCTCCCGCTCCCATCATTCACTCCACATTCTGGCAAAACGGCCATACCAGCTGTTATTCTCTGGTCTGGGCCTGACATTTTCCATGTCCATGCCCTGTGCCTGGAATGGGATTCCCCTTTCACTCCTGTCTCTTAGAACCCCCAAGTCACAGCTCAGATGCCGCCTCTTACAGGAAACTTTTCAGGAATCTCCAGCAATGAATGCTCTCGTCTTTATGAAACAGAGGTCTGTATAAACTTTGTATTTCTTTGTCAGTCTACACAATGTATTCCCCTGATAGAATGATAACTCCTTGAAGACATAGACCAATTCTTTTTTTGTCTTTATATCACCTATGCCTAGTGAAAGATGTAGTTCTGAGTGAATAGTCTTAAATACTTGCCAAGTTCTGTCCAATATTTCACTGGCCTATGTTATTGTGGGAAGATTACTGAATTGAGAATTATGAATTTTGGGTTCAAATCTGGGTTCTGTGCAACCTCAATCGATTCATTTAACCTATGGGAAAGGGTACACACTAGAATGCTATTAATTAAAAGATCCCTAAGCTGTCTTTCAGCTCTAGAACTTCTATGATTTGTCTTTTTTAATTTTCATATTTAATAATCATTTGCCCTAAAAAAGATCATTGACTTTTAAACTCAACTTTTATCAATGTAATGTGTCAGCATGATAATATTTATGTTTAATTGGAATCCAGCACCCCTTCCCCACCCCCATTACCAAGGGAGTTCAATACTGCTGGTAGAATGTGATTCTAGATTGGAGGAGAGAATGATGATGTCACCCTATGTGACTGAAGGGCTGAGTTGATTAGAGAACTCTGAAGAAGAGGGATATTTTTCATTCTTGCCTGAGAGAAGACATGCATGGTTTCAGAGTCTCTTGGAAACAGACTTATGACAGGTGGGAAGAGAAAGATCCTTTGGAAAGCAGACTTGTAGGGGAAGCCAGTACCTCAATATGTTTTGATTTTCAGCTTGCCTCCCTAGAGAATTTGGGTTATTTCCCCTTGGGTGAACTCAGGTGAATCTTGCTTGAGCAAATTCTCATCTCTCACTTTAAAAATCCACTCATTCTTTTGTATTTTTGACACATTCCAATCTGTATAACTTCTCTGGTTTCTGCTCACTATGAATTTATTCATTTCTTTATCCATCCTTCATTCTTTGTAATGATCTTTTATATCATTAGCATTGGGTGGGGAGTAAAGAATTTATAGGTGTATTACCCTAAGGATGTCAGTGACTTCTGTACCTAAAATCTGTTTCCTAGAAGAGCATTATTTACTGGGAAGATAGTTTTTTAGTCTTGCACTTCCTCTCTCAGAGGAGAAAAGAGCAAGTCTTTTTTTTTTAACTCCTTCTGCCACCCTCCAAGAGGAAGCGGTAGACAGTATTCAAGAAAGATCCATGCTTGTGACAAGTCACCTGTCTGTGCATTTAAGATATCCAGTGAAGACATAAATAACTTCTATGCAATATTGTTATGCATTTTGGATATGTCATTATCCATTAGAATGTAAGTTTCTAAAAACAGGGACTATTTTTGCTTCTTCTTTAGCATAGTATTGTTTGATATTTATTGATTGATTTTTAAAATCAAAGCTCATTTTGACTTTACCTACATAGGAATCAGGAAACCTTCATTTAGTTGGCAACTGAAGTTATAATATCAGCCAATTATTCTGTTACATTAGAGAATTTTATTCCTTCTTGCCATTTAGTAATAGCTAACAGAAAAAAACAAAATATTCTAATGACATTCAAAGTTTGGAGGAGAGCACATGTGAAAGCAAGAAAACTCAATAATCTGGCATACTTATCAATTAGATTCATCAGGCATTTATTAGACACTAATTGTGTTTAGTGGAAAGAATGCTAGACTTGAAATCAGAACTATATTTCAGTCCCAATTCTGATACTTAACTATCTGTGTGACTTAGAACAAGTAAATTTGCAATTTTTGGCACAATTTATTTAGATACAAAATTAAAATGTTAGACTAAAATATAAGATCACTTTTAGAGGAATTCATAGGATACAAAGGGACAATAGTGAAAGAGGGAAGTTGGGAGACTACTGTTGGAACTTTGTTGAGAGTCATAAACTCTCAAATAACACTAAAATCCTGAGTGTAGAATTCTTGTTTGGTGGATTGCTTTTATAATTTAAAAAATTATTTTATTTGACACCACTTGATAATGGCATCATCCAGTATCCCTTTCAAGCAAAAAGTTAACAAGGCTTAGGGAATGAATAAATTTCTTTACAGTTAAGAAAAGAACAAATAGTGTACAGAGTAGAACTATGATAAATGCACAGTATCAGTCTATGTGAAGCTCTCCCCTAGAGGCCTATAATGTAGCCATCACTTTAATTCAGATGTCTATCCTTGATATGAAGTTGGTTCATGAGGTCTATCATCCCTTTCTCTTTTTTCCCCAAACATCCAAGAGAGACAGGCTTCCATACCTATATCAATAACTCCCAAAAGTCTAGAAGCTTGATAGAACTACCCCCGTTTCCTCCTTAATTGTCTCCCTGAGACTAACTGGGTGAGATCACTCAAATTAACAATTATTTTTTCCATTGTTATTCGTCAACTAGATGGCATGGGAGATCAAACACTAGACTGGGAAGACAAATTCAAAACCTGCTGGGCAAATCAATCTCTTGTAAACCTCAGTTTCCTCCTTTGTAAAATAGAGATAATAATAGCATCTACCTCCCAGGATAGTCATGAGAATCATAGGAACTTGTAGAGTGCTAGCACAATACCTGGTATGTAGTAAGCACTATATAAATGTTAGCTATTAATCTTATCATTATGAATATCCATGATTGGGAGTATGACTCTAGGAATCCAAGTTCCACCAAAGAGAGAAAAAATAGTTTACTGTACACATTCTAAATGAATGACAAGATACAGATCTAATCTCAAGAGCAAAAAAATAAAATAAAATAAAATAACCAAAGTATATCCTTTCTCCCCAATCTCCCCAACTAGTTTCAAATTTAAAACTTTTTTTTTTTTTTGCTCTGAGGTATTATCTGTGAAGGCCCAGTGAACAGTGCACTTAAGGATGAGTCACAAGATAGGTGCTTTAGACCTTTTTTCTCCCAGATGAGTTGTGCAATTCTCTGCAAGCAAAGCATTTAATCACATTATACTTGCTTTCTCGTTTGGAAAATAGGGATAGAAATAACTACTGATCTTGTAGGTTGTGAGTTAAATAGCATTTGTAAAGGAAGTTGAAGCTCTTGGAATTAAGAGCCATATCAATAAAAGATGGAATTATGTTTGTGTACTGGACCAGAGTAAAAATTTTGGCAAGAAGAGAAATTAGTATTTTTCTCCATACCTCTACACATTAAAGCTCCTTAAGTAAATAGAAACTTGCGCCAGCTTTCAGTAGGTGAAAAAGAGCTTTTTGCAAAGATTCAGAATAAGATTTGAGCTTTTCCTCAAGATTCTCATGAATTTGGCAGACTTGTTGCCTTTATGTTAATGGAAGAAATGTAGCTGAAGGTCTCAGAAGAACACTGACACCATACTTCTTCTAACTTCTGCCACCTGCAAAGCACAGAAATTAATTGTTTCAGCAATCATTTTTGATGAAGAGTTTTGGAAGACACATTCATTATGGACACCCTTGCTGTATCAGCAGAGACCCCACTTGTAAAGATGTCAGTTTATACCATAGTCATTTTATAAAGATTAGAAAATCCCCACCTCCCATGAATAACCCACACTTTATGTCAGTCATAAACTTGGCTACTAGAATAGGCTAAAACATTGAAATATTACCCCAATGATTGTTAGCCCCTTCATTATCATAGTACATATGTGTGTGTGTAATTTTTACTCTTTTCAAGCACCAATTCCCTACTTAAAGTTTTTTCTTGGCTTCAACTTTTTAATTTATTATTTGTTTTTAACATTCTTTTCTTTTTTGAATTTTGCATTCCAAATTCTCTCCCTCCCTCCCATCCTCTCCTATCCACTGAGAAGGCAAGCAATATATCAGTTATATATTTGAAATTATGCAAAACATATTTCCATATTAGCCTTATTTGAATCCTTTTCTGATACCCTAGTTGCTAGTGCTTCCCCCTCAAAATTACCTTGTAGGAATTTTTTAAGCATATTTTACACATAGCTACAAATTGAGAGCAAGGAGTATTTCATGTTTTTTTTTGTTGTTGTTGTTGTTAGCACTTAGCAGTGGCTAGCACATAGTTGATGTTTGATAAATGCTTATTGACTAATTAATTCATTGTTGTATCCATCATGTACAAACTCATTGATAGTAGGAATTGTCTCACTTTTTGTCTACCTAAAAGTACCTAAAACGTACCCTGGTATATAGTAAAGTTTGTTGAATTGGATCCAGTTTGTAATATCTCCACCATCCTCAGCAAAGACTAGAAAAGAGATTCTGGCTTATTGCTATTTTTATCTTATTCCAAAGAATTATCTATTCAAATGGCAAAATGAAAGCATGTGCATTTGTTTTTAGGAAAGTTACCAAATTCATTACCCCCCCAAAAAAAAGATACTAATTCTTGTGAACTGTTTACTTTCATTTGAGTTACTGAGAACATGCTGGCTTGTTAGGGCATTATCTGAATTTCTGAAGTGTGATACAGCAAACAAGATTTTTAATCCTATTTTGGATTATGGAACTGAACAGAATTTGATTCTTGGAGGTCTGTGGGAATGATTGCATTTCCTGTTGAAAGAAAAAAAAAGCGGTAGTTTGAGAGTTTAGAAGAATTTTTGTGAGTGTTTCTCTGCTAACTATAATTCATAACATTAAATGGATATAGCTAAAGCGATGGCCTCAAAACTGTGACTGTGTGGCCCAAAGCTTGCAAGTAGCCAGTAATTGACACTGTGTCCTTCAGTTGGATAGATCTACTTTTCAAATCTGTTAAAATTTGATAGCCACATCCATAGCTCCCCTAGAATTAATAGTATTTATGGTAGAATGCTGTCATAATTATAGTTGAAATCCGATTAAAGATTGTTAAGACATCATGACTTTTCTCACATAAGTTTGCTTAATACACATTAACTATTAAATGAAAATCTTCATTGTTGTTATTCCAAAGCAAATTTAATGACAGAATCAGAGAATTCCAGAGTCGAGAGATATTTGTATCCCTTTTGTCCAATCCTTAACAGAAATAGAACCTCCACCCCCATACACAATCAGAAGTTGTCTATCCAGACTTTGGTTGAAGATTTCCAATGATGGAGAATCCATTGCTTCCCAAGGCAGGGAAGTGTTCTCCTTTGGCATAGTTCTAATTATTAGAAAATCTCCTTGATATTGAGTTTAAATCTGCCTCTTTATGACTTTCACCTATGAATCATGGGTGTCCCCTCTTCAGGAACAAATCAGTTGCTCTCCCCCAAAAGACCCTTCCAATACTTGAAGGTAGCTAAATTATCCATTCTTCCCTAGTTCCCACATCCCACCACAAGTCTTTTCTTCTTTAGGCTAGCCATCCCTGTTTCCTTCAAATGATCTCATATGACACGAAACTTCACTATCTATAGTGTTTTCTTTCTGACATTTTTCAGTTTATTGTCCTTCCTAAAGTAAAGTTCCAAAAACTGAATCCCATAATTCCACATATGATGTGACCAAGGCAGAGGGTAGCAGATCTCCCACCTGAGATAGCTAGTGGAACATAACTAGAAAACTGCACCTGGAGTTAGGAAGACTGAATCCAAATCCAGCTTCAGGTACTTATCAGCGGTATTATATAGGGCAGATTGCTTAACTCTGTTTGATTCAATTTCCTCAACTGAAAAATGGAGATAATAGCAATAACCTCACAGGATTTTTTATGAGGGTCAAATGAGATATTTAAAAAGAGCTTAGCACAATGTCTGGCACATAGTAGATATCATATAAATACTTACTCTTTTCCCTCTCTTTCTATTATCAATTTCTCCTGTACATACAATATCACCTTAGATTGTGTTGCCTATACCTGTTGTGCTTCTCTTCATCCTACCTTTTACCTTCTTCAGGCTAAGCATCCCAGTTTGAAACCCAATTTGTTTTCATAAGGTAAGCATTTGAGATCCTTCACCATCCTGGAGCCCATTTTGGGGTACAGTCCAATGTATCCATAATTGAACATACTACTTCAGGTGTGGTCTGACCAGGATAGAGTACAAAGGTGACTCTTTTATTCCTCACAGATATGACTCTCTTACTTCAATCTAATACTCCAATTTTTGCTTTTTTTTTGGGGGGGGGGTGGTAAGTACCCTTACCCTATCAAAGGACAACACACTCTTTAATATGAGGATTCTTAATCTTTTTGCATTTTGATCTCCTTGACAGTGTAGGGAAGCCCAAGGGCCCCTTCTCAGAATAATGTTTTTAATGCATAAAATAAAACACACACGATTGCAAAGCTAATAGCTGCATATGGGATGCTCAGGAAAGATCTCTGGTATAAGGACTTGCTAGTCCCTTTGCTCATCCACCTTTAGTGTCCACCTTCACCCCACTCTCACCTTTAGCATGAAGAGCATCCATGCTCCAGTAAAACTGTCTGGGCAGATGAGCTAAATTAGGTTGAGGATCTCCAACAGGTCTCAAATTTGGAGCATTTCTATCCCAAGCATATGAAGACAACCCCCTCGCAGAATGGGCAGATGAGAACAGTTTGTTCCACTGGCCTATGGCTGAAGATGGCTGAAGTCAGTGCTGTGGTCAGACATCAAAGTTGCCAAGGTCACCTACTTCCAGGCCATCACACGTTCTTCGTCCTGCCACTGAACTTCATTAATTTTGGAAGAGGAAGTGAGGCTGATGACTTTGTACAACTGCCTCACTTAAATCTAATTCTCCCACAAGTCAAGACACCATCCATGATGCCATTGGTCCCCTTCAAAAACAAAGGAGGAAGAAGAAGAAGCTAAGTTTATATAATGCTTTAAGATTGGTAAGTATTATAAAGGAAGACAATTATATTGAAATACAATTATCAAAAAATATTTCTACATTTCTAGATCCTGTCTTAAAAACTCCTGGAAGTGTTGTCTGGAGGCCCTAAGAAGTTTAATGATTTTCCCATAGTCATAGAGCTAGAGATAGGATTTGAACCCATGGTTCTCTTGGTTCCAGAGTTGGTCCTCTATCTTCTCTGCCAGGCTGCCTCTCAGAGCAGATTAAATAAAAAATAGACACATGTGGATCAGGTTGATCAACCACCTTGGGAATAGAGCTTTGGCAAGAGCCTGTTATGTATGTCTTAGCATGCATTCTGAGTCAAGGGGCTGGTATAATTATAACCTAGTTGTCTTCCCTGACAAGGAGGTACAAGTCCACATGGACGCTTGTAAAAAAGACTGAACCACACAGGTCTCTTAACACAAAGCCAGGTGCAGTGCTCAACCCTAACAAGGAGGAAGTTTCTCCGAAGGAATGTCTCCCATAGCTACAGGAATTCAACAGCAGGTTAAAATTAGATTTTTCTTTTTTTTTTAAGGAATGAAAACCATAGCAACTGTAATGTTGCATTTCTCCTATAGTACATTAAAAATGGGCTCTCTCTTCTCCTCCAACTGTCTATCCATATTTGAGCAGCCTGTTTCAACAGCAAGTCCAATAAGTAAACTGGCTTTCTCCATTGAGCTGCCATGAAAACACTTGTATCTTTCCAGTTGCAAGGCCGTGCCATCTGCTTCTCTTCCATTCCCCAGCCCAGAGGGGCCAAGAACTTGGTTGCACAAAGCAAACAAACCCTTTCTTGAAAATGCACTAAGCAAATTTAAAAGGCTGACCCTTGAAAATGATGGGAAATCATCACCTGCTCTCCTCTTGTGCTTTTTATTATTAAAGTGTTTGAGACTTTTAAGAAATCTGTTCTTTTGATATCTAAAAAAAGTTTTGAAGTTCTATGGTACATTTCTAAGAAGAAACCAAATTTACAACATTGTCTATACCAAAGAATGAACATTTTGTAGGCACCTATAAACAAAAACACTTCTTTAACAAAGATAATTATTTTTAATTGCTTTTCCCTAAGTTTTGTTTTAATTGAGATAATAATTAAAGTGGACCTCAGTGGAATCAGAGCATGTCTCAATATCAAGGAATAATGTTGGGTTAATCAAATTGATGATTTATTAAAGACAGAGAGACAGATAGGCAGAATGAAATTGAGAGAGACAGAGATACAGACAGACAGACAGACAGAGAGGGGGGAGGGAGGGAAGCAGGGAAAACAAGAGGGAAAGAGGAAGAGAATGAAATTGAATCAATGATGGGTTCATTGAAAATGTAGAAGATCTACTTTATCTTGCCCATAATTAAAAAATGAAATGCCAAAAATATTTTAGGCTCTACTTTCCCTGAGATAGGCCACACTTGGGCACCTCTGTTTATTTTCTGTAATTTTACAACAGGAAAAAATACTATAATAACATTATGTTCAATATGTAAGCTTTAAGAGTTAAGACAAAGGAATCATTGCTCTACTTTGAAGTGAGAGTTTCTGAGTCTATCAGCTCTTGCCCAAATAGTAGTATTAATGTGGATCAAAAAAAAAAGTGAGAGAAAGAGAAAAGTTACCAAATTTGAAATGGTTTAATTCAGCTGTTTCTCCTTCTGTTTTATCTGTCTTTGTCTTTCTCTCTGTCTCTCTGTCTCTCTGTCTTCTCTCCTTTTGTGCATTTTATACAACATTTTGAAAAATGTTGATTTTTTTCATTTAAAATGTTTATTAAAAGCTTAAGCATCAGCATTTCAATATTCAAAGAATAGAGGAAAGAAGACCATTGTATATGAAACTGTCAACTTCCATTATGAGAAATTTGCTTATTCTTTTTCAAATGTATATTAAATTTAATACTAGTAACAAATGGTCCTGTTTGTTTGGGCACTCACTTCCACTACCTTCTCTGCCTTTTGTTACTGTTTCATTCCTTGATGATCTCTCTTGTCTCTGATTTATTTGCTTTCTTCCCTTCACTATGGGAGAAGATCCACACACTGATCCAGGAATATGCCCCAATTAAAAAGGATGAGAAGAGGAGAAGGCAGGTATGTGGCAGGAAAGCTTAGGGAGTGAGATAAAACGTACCTAAGGTTTGCCTGGAGAGTTAGTCACCAACCAGGAGATATGAGTCCTTTATATACAGCATGTATATAAATACAGGCATATAAGATACGTGCAGAATGGGTAGAAGGTAACTTTAGATCAAGAGTTCTTAACTTCCTTTTGAGTCTGATGACATTAACAAACCCTTTCTTGGAATGATGGGTTTTTTTTAAATAATTAAAGGAAATGCTAAATTTCAGTGAGAAGGTAATGAAAATAAAGGTATAATTTATTTCCTAATCTAGCTCTTAGACACTAAAAAAACCTCCTGCCATAAACTGTAAGGCACTAACAGCTGAGGGGGCTAGGAGGGTGAGGAAGAGACTGGGAAAGGCCTTTGCTGAAGGAAACATTGTAGTTGAGTCTTGAAGGGAGTCAGTGATTCTGAAAAGGGAGAGCACTCCAGACATATCATGTGATCTATGGCAAGGCACTGAGACATCAGAGATAACAAGGAAGCAAGTAGGGTATAATGGCTACTCCATAGAGAGTGTATGAAGAGAAGAGAGAATGTAAGACCATCGAGATGGTAAGAAGGGGTCTGATAGTGAAGAGCTTTTAATTACAGAGGACTTTGAAGCTGGAAGGAATAGCAAGTCACTGCAGTATATGGAGGAGGTAGGTAACATGATCAGACTATTGCTTTAGGAAAATACTTTGACAAGCAACTGTGTACAGAGATACTTGAGGCCAGGAGACTAATGAGGAAGCTGTTGTAATATTCCAGTTGCGGAATAACTGAGCCCAGAATTAGGGTTCTAGCTCTTTGAGGAGAGAGAAGGGAAAACATGGGAGAAATTTGTAAAGGTAGAAATAAGATTTGCAGTTCCATTTGTTCAGTAATGAAGAGAATCAACTACACCCAGCGAAAGAGCTCTGAAAAATCAGTGTGAACCACTACATAGCATTTCCAATCCCTCTGTTTTTCTCCGCTTGCATTTTTGATTTCCTTCACAGGTTAATTGTACATTAAGTCCAATTCTTCTTGTGCAGCAAAATAACTGTGGATGTGTATACATATGTAGTATTTAACAAATACTTTAACATATTTAACATGTATTGGTCTACCTGCCATCTGGGGGAGGGGGTGGAGGGAAGGAGGGGAAAAATTGGAACAAAAGGTTTTGCAATTGTCAATGCTGAAAAATTACCCATGCATATAACTTGTAAATAAAAAGCTATAATAAAAAAATTTTTAAACACTAAATTTGGTGACTGATTAGACATATGGAATAAAGAGATGTACTATCAGACTGAAAAGTAAGGAGTAGGAGACTGGTGTCTGGAAGGATGGTTCTATCCTCAACAGTAATAGAGAAGTTGAGGAGAGGGGTAGCTTTAAGGCGAAAGAAAATGAAAGAGTTCTGTTTTGGACTTTGGACATTTTGATTTTGGATTACCTGTGTACTTTCTGAAACAATACACAGTTGGCAGTTCAGGACTATTGATCAGGATCTAGACTGGGGATGGATAGATAGATCTGGGAATAATTTGCACAGAGCTGAGTGAACCCAGGGCAGTTGATAAGATTACCCAGAGTAAAGAGAAGATAACAGCCAGTATGAAAAATATGGGTAAAGAGTCCATAACAAGGACCAAAAATGTAAAGTCACACCTTTTAAAGAAAGGTGATAAAAACCCAAATAGAAGAGAATACCTAGGAGGAAAGAGTGACCAACAGTATTTGTTATTAGGAGAAAGAACACTTGGATTCCATTCCCAACTCTGCCTGGTACCATCAATGTAACCTTGGAAAATAGCTACCATTTATATGATAGCTAGTATTTATTCAGCTCTTAAAAGTTTGTGAAACTCTTTACATATTATTTCATTTGATTTGCACAGCAACCCTGGAAGGTCAGTGCTATTATCATGCCCATTTTACAAGTGAAAAGAACAAAGCCAAGTGAAATGTTTAGGGTCACACATAGCTAGTAAATTCTGAGACAGAATCTGATCTTTCTTTCCCTCACTCCCAAGCCAGTACTCTATCCACTGTGACATTACTAAGTGTCTCCAAATTATCTAACCTCTCTGGTTCTCAGTTTACTTCTACGTAAAATAGAAGATTGAATCAGAGTTCTGAAGTCACTTCCAGCTCTATATCTGTGCTGTTCTGAATCTAATACATGGATTTTTTTTTGCTGTAATATAAAGTAAAAAGAAAAGAATAAATTTGGCTATTACACAAAAATTCACATTTATAAAATTTTGAGGTCTTCTTGGACCACGAGCTGTCATATTTATCTCAAGCATCTCTGCCAGCAGCATGTCTTCATCTTAGCCCACATTTTGGTGCCAGTCCTATGAAAGTAAAAGAGAGATTTTAGAAATATGTTTACCAAGGCCATTGGTTTTATAAAAATGGACCACGGTGGAGTATGTCACTGAACAGTAGCCATATACTGTGTTGACAATTATAACAATTGATCCCTTAGCAGTAATGAATTGAATCAGCTACACCCAGCAAAAGAACTCTGGGAGATGACTAAGAACCATTACATAGAATCCCCAATCCCTATATTTTTGCCTGCCTGCATTTTTATTTCCTTCACAGGCTAATTGTACAATATTTCAGAGTCTGATTCTTTTTGTACAGCAAAATAACAGTTTGGACATGTATACTTATTTTGTATTTAATTTATACTTTAACACATTTAACATCTATTGATCATCCTGCCATGTAGGGGAGAGGGTGGGGGAAAGGAGGGGGAAAATTGGAACAAAAGGTTTGGCAATTGTCAATGCTGTAAAATTACTCATATACTTGTAAATAAATAGCTATTAAAAAATAAATAAATAAATAAAATTTGTGATGCCCCCCCCCAAAAAAAAATTGATCCCTTGCCAGTCCCAAACCCAAATTTTGAGGTCTTAAATGTAAACAAATGAAAAAAGGTTTACCAAAAAAAAATGGAGATGAATAGAAAAATAGCATTGTCCAGAGCAAAATTATTAAGGGTGATAGACAGATGCTACATATTTTGAAAGTACTGTGATACTCAGCATATCCCAAGGATGGAGATATTATATTTAGAGATTTTTTGAAGTAACACAATTGCAATTTTTTTATGTAATGAAAGTCAATGGAAAATTTTTCTACAAATGACATCAGAATTCTATCAGGACAAGGGAGAGCTAATAATTAGTGATAGAAATACATTTTAAAGGAATGTATCAGGAAAACATTACAGAATTATTCAAAAATAAAAAATCTCAGAAAGGATCATTAATAAGGCAATCTTTTTAATATCTTGTTAAATTTAAGATAAACTATGAAATATAATTTCATGGCTTCATGTAAAATCATCCTTTGCACACTAAAATGTTTGTGATTGTGATAAATTACAAAATAAATAATAACTTTCTATATTATATTTCATTCTTCATAATAACCATATGTGAGATAACATGGTCAACTACATTGTACAATGTATAGAACACCAGGCCTAGAATCAAGAAGACTCATTTTCATGAATTCAAATCTGACCTCAACCTGGACAAGTCATTAAATCCCGTGTGCCTCATTTTTCCTCATCTGTAAAATGAATTGGAGAAGGAAACAGCAAACTACTATCTACCAAGAAAATCCCAAATAGGATTACAAAGAATTGGACACAGCATAACAACTATAATAACATCATTTCTTAAAAATAAAAATGAAATAAAATTATGACAAAAGCAATTTTTCTAAAAATCATAGCAAAATTAGCCATTCAGATTTCTGAGTACTTCTTGTACTTCCTTAAGGGATTTGTCTGTTTGAATTACTCTCAGAGAACCTCACCATCCAGGTCACATATTCACATTTGACCCCATAATTATTCTAACAGGGAGAGAAGGAAGATATTTCTGGATATATTGTTCATTGCTTTCCTTCATATACTTTGTGTACTGGCCAGATGGTTCCTATGTACAACATTTCCTTGCCTTTCCTTTTTCTAATAATGCTGCTGCACAGGCTTCCTTTTGCCTGGAATGTACTCCCTTCCCTCCCCATCTCTGCTCCCTTCAAAGCATATGCCCATTTGCCATCTCCAATACAAGACCTGTTCTCTGACTCAAATGCTCCAACCTCTTTCACCTTGTGTTTATTCTGTAACTCATTTTAATATATATGTATATATGTCTCCTATGAGTAGAATGCAAACTCCTTGAAGACAGAAGCATCTTCATCTTCCCAGAATCTCACTGAGTGCCCAACACATACGGGGCACTTAATAAAGGAGTGTTGAATAAATGAAAGCAGACATTAGTTGGGATGGCTTAGAATGCTTTAGGATGCCTTGAATCTTGGAAGTCAAGGATGGTTTTTCCTTTTGTCTTTGGGTCTGGCACATAATAGGCCTTTAGTAAATGTTGGCTGAGTTGGATCGAATTCGACTGGAAGAAACTCTACCAGATTTAAGTTCTGGCTCTTTTTTTGAAGGTTCATGGTAAGCAGATTTCAGATTTCCAACTCCAGCATTTAAAGACTACTTGAGAGTTCAACTTGGGTTAAATGACTCAACCCTTGTCACCTTGATCTCTCAGCCTTCTAAGTTGTGACATTTTTCTAAAGGGCAGCAACTCCTGTTTGGAACTGAGAAGAAACCAATGCACTAGAGAAAGACAGAGACCTTTTATCTAATGTTGATGTGTCACTCAGCTGTTCTTTTCCTTCCTGCTTTTGGTGTACCTTATTAAAAATAACATTGGACAAGGAATCCAAAGACTTCTGTCTTAAAACTGACTCTGATGACTCTTTTAACAGTGTACTGCAATAACTTTAACTCTCTGGGCCAGTTTTCTGATCTGTCAGGTGGGAGTAGGATAGTGGTAAGAATCAAATAAGATAAAATTCCTGGAAGGGCTTCAAAAAGCTGTCCAATACTAAAATAATAATGATTAACTAAAATAATAATGATTAATAGAAGAGGGCCATGGTGTATTTCCAGCACCTGGCACCTCACTTGGCACATAGAACATGCTTAATGCAGGATTGTTGATTGACCCCCAAAATATTGTCATATACTCTGAGACAAATACAGGAGCAGAGAAAATACTCCAAAACCTACAGTGGAAAGAATACTGATCCTGGGATCAGATGGACTTAAATCCCACTTCTGATAACTTCCTGGGTCATCTTGAGCAAGTCAGTTAACTTCCCTGAAACTCACTTTATTCATCTGTAAAAATAAAAGTGTTCCTATCGCACTATCTAGGAGATCTTGGGCAAGTGATCTTCTTTCATCTATATCACAGAAGGACTAGCCAGACAACCTCCTGATCTACCTTCTCTTTCTGGATCTATAGTTCCATGTTCTTAAAAATGGTTTTTTCCATTTTAAAAACAATTGTGATTTCTGGCAGCATTTCTAATCTGTGCAACATTATAGTTTTTACTTACATGTAGGATGCCGGATAGCATAGCATTCTATGTATGCTAGCATTCTCACCCAAAGGATATGGGTTTATGCCCAGCATTAATGTGAAGTTGAAGGTCAAGTTCCTTCCACTTAGAGATAAATAAATTAATAAATAAATAAGACAAAAAAAAAAGGAAAGCCTGTTCTGAAAAATGGTGTTTAAAGCTGTGTAAAATTAACATTTTCATTATTAATGGAAAAATGAGGGAGGAAAATCGGCTTCCCACATTTCTGGAAGCCTTTCATTGGCACCAGCTGTGGTTAAGAGAATTCTTTCTCCTCCAAAGCCTATTATGCAGGTGAGTGGTGTATTTTATAATGAGTTCTAGGCCACCTGCCTTTAATATCAAGATGGATATTTCGTCTTTTTTGTCCTCAGCGGATGTGCCTAAGATCTTCCCATTTGGTGCATCTCTGTACCTCATAAAAATGAGCAGAAGATGTTGTTGTTTGGCTATGGGTGATTATTTTTAAGATGTTTTCTAAAATGTGTTTCTGAAAATACTTTTTGAGAATAATAATAATAATATTGAAACATATACTGCCCTAGGTAAAGTAATAAGTCAGCAAAAGCTATAGCCAGAGATTTGCCTCAAATGTGATTACCTATGAAGAATAAAGCAGTAGCCCTAAGTGGATTGTGGCAGTGACTTAAATGATCGAACTGGCTTAGATTGTTTTTCATAACTCTTCCTCTCTCCCCACCCCCATTCCCTCTAGGAACATTCGGGGGATCCGATGGATTCAAGGAGTCTGGAGAATGCTGGGAACAGGACCTGCCACGATCAGATGGTCCCGAAGATGAACGTGAGCAAAAAGATCGTGATGTTGGCCAGCCCGCTCCACGCTCTGGACATGCCCCAGGAGGTGAAGAAAAGCTGCCCCGAGAAGCAGGGGGAGATGGGGAACGAGAGGGTCAAGATGACCAAGGCGCTGAAGGAGAAGCAGAGCGGCGAGCTGGACAGAGCCGGCCTTAAGAGAAGGACCGAGAGCGAGGAGAAGCCCCCCGCCCTGAAGCGGGAGCCCCGGGTCACCGAGCTGGAGAGCCAGCTGATCGCTCTGCCTTTGCCCCACATCCCCCTCAAGAACATCATGGACGTGGAGATGAAGCTGGTCTACATCGACGAGGAAGACGTCACGTACGAGTTCGTGGAGGCGCTGGTGTCCACCGCGGCGCCGGCCCCCTGTCCGGCGGCTGACATCGCGGACGCTCTGAACGCGCCCCACTTCGGCTTTCTGCCCCAGATCGACAAGTGGCTCCAGGTGGCCCTCAAGGATGCCAGCACCTGCTACAGGCAGAAGAAGTACGCCGTGGCGGCGGGGCAGTTCAGAACCGCCCTGGAGGTAGGAAATTACCGAGCCGCAGGTGGGTGGTGGAGGCTGACGTGGGGAAGGAGGAGATGGTGATGGCCCAGCATGGGGCTCGGGACACGAATGAACCCAGAGAAACCTGGGGGGCTGCGGGCGCTGGGAGGGACACCACCCGTACAATCAATCACGTCCACCTGCACATTGCCAGAGAGGGAGGTTGGCACCCTAAAGCCTCAGGTTTGCGTCCTCCCTCTGATCCATGCTGACTACGGGACAAATTACTTAATCTTTGGGCCCCAATCGCAACTCTCTCAATTATATGGTTACTGTTCTTGGAGCTGGGAAGTCCCGAGTTTGAATCTTGCTTCAGATACCCTGTGGAAGGTACAAAACTGTTCTAAGCCTCTTCATCTGTAGAATGAGGAAGTTGGACCTGAAGATCTCTCAGGTTCCTTAGGGCTCTAAATCTGTGGTCCAGTGGACAGAATTTGGAACCTAAACCAGTGACATCATAAGCTCAGGCTAATTGAACAACCACAATAACAGCTGTTGTTTAGTGCTTTTAAGTCGCAAGGTGTAGTGGACAGAAGGCTAATCTCTAGTCAGGGAGATGTGCCTTCGAATCTCCTCTCACACTCACTGGACAGGTGACTTTGGACAAGTAGCTTCCCCTCTCAGTGCCCCAGGCAAGCCTCAGAGAGTCTCTGATGCATAAAAAGTGTCTTACTGACAGAGGAAGGGTCCTCATTAGGGAATTCCACATATCAGTGAAATCCTAAGTTCATTCTAAACACACGCACCTATGTGCATATCTATATGTATGGGAACATGCATATATATAAATATGTGAATATATGCATTCCTATTTCTGTGTATGTGGGCAATACACATATATACAGTATTATATCCCAGGTCTGTTCTTGGCATTAATGTTCTTAAAACACTTTATATACATTTTCTCATATAAGTATAAATACATATGTGCAGTATATACATATGTATAACGTGTGCATTGTGATATATGTACATTGTAAATATACATATATTTATAATATGTGTACAGTATATATATAATATATGTACATATTTATAAAGCACTTTGCAAATCTTGGAGAGCTATATACTTATACATACATGTATATATTTATAATATAAGTGACATAATATATGTTTGAAGCACTATATATGTATATACACACAATTATTCCTATACGTGAAAAATTTTATATTAAATGTTTTGCAAATTTCTAATCAGAGGGAATTTTGAACATTATACATATATGTGTATATATTTCCATGCACATATGTACACACGAATATATACATGTACATACATCTCGGTGTGAGTGTCTGTATATTTGTATATGTATCTATATCTCTCTATGTATTCTTGTTGCTCTCCAAGGCTTTCCTCATACACATCTTTTTTTTTTTTTTTTTTTAAGATTTTACATTTTATCTGGGTAAGAATGCAGGGGGCTGATCATAGACTTCATCTACTACTAAATAATATGGGAGCTTTGTTCCATTTCAGTCCCAAACTGATTTGTTCCTCTCTAAACTACCTGATAGTCCCACATTCCCAGAGACTCCTCATACCAATGTCAAACATAGTGTGGACACATCAATTTAGCCCATTGCAGTTTCCAGCTGGCTCAAGAGATCTGCCAGTCTTAGCAGCTCCAACTCCATCAGCTGAAACTCTAAATGTGTACCACTGTGACTAGCCCACAAGTCCTTCCACACCAAGAATGGCAGATCCCTGAGGTATCTGTGAAAATAATATGTTAACCCTACAAGTTGTGGGCTACTTAAGAGAAGAGGTTTGTGATAGGTGATTGGGATAGATAATAATGAAGGGAAGAGAGAAAAGCACACTTTGCTTAGAAATAGCAAGTGGACTCTGCCATATTTTGTGACTTCCTCGAGTTCTACTCAGCTGCACATGGTTGAGAGATAAGGAGATGAATGATGGAAATTATCCAAGTGGATATGGACAAGATGTGATTGATGACTGAATAAGAAACCAGGGTAGTCAAGAGTAGAGCACAGTCTAGAACTGAATTAGTTCACCCCTGAGTCAAGACCAGGAAAGCAAGAGGCTGATGACCTGATAAATTACTGTCTCAGTGAGAATGACTCACAGTGAGGATGAGAAGTCACAGTGAGGATGAAAAATAGGATTGGGATGGTGAGACATAAGAAGAGTTTGGATGATAAAAGTATGATCAAGTAAAGGGATTTCAGAGTTCTGGAATACAGAAATAGGTGGGCGACCAGGCAGGGAGTTAGGTTCTTATTCTTCTTTTAAAATAATATAGGAAGGTTCTCTCTGGGAAAAAGTAGGTTTCTTGGGGAGGTTTTCTGGAGGCAGTCTTAGTATCAGTTCAGATCAATAATTACCCCAAATGCAGCCAGCTGGTAAAAATGCAAATATTTATTTCTCCTTCCAAGTCTTGTCTCTTTCCTTGGGCCCGGATAGCTAGATTCTTAGAGGCTTCTCTCTCTGCTTGGTTCCAAGAGCTCCCTCCAAATGTCTCCAAATCCAAAGGTTTGTCCTTCAGCCTCTGCCTCTGCTTTCTTCAGCTTCAGCCAGCACAAAGATGAATCTGTCTCTCTTGCCTTCCAAAGTAATTCTCTCCTGGCTCTAGCTCAACTCCGACTCATGGCTTCTTCTGACTTGACGCTCTCCTCTCCATGTAATTTGACTGAATTCTGCCTGAGAGCCTCTGTCTGTATCTTATATATGAGAGAGAGGAATTGTGGGATACGAGAGAGAGAGAGAGAGAGAGAGAGAGAGAGAGAGAGAGAGAGAGAGAGAGAAAGAGAGAGAGAGAGAGAGAGAGAGATTGATTGAGATTATGGGTTTCTCCCATAGTGCTCTCTGGCCCTAAGAGCTTCAAGGGAGGTATGAATTCACAAAGTTACAAAGTTTACTTTGTGAATCTCCCATACTTGTGAGCTCCAATGAGTAAAGGTGCAAACACAAGCATTGTATTAATTAGTTCTACTTAGTACCTTGTTTCAGGTTCTGGCCCAAAACATCTTCTTGTAAGATCAGATCAATAATCTGTAAAGATTCCAACAGCAGGGTACGTTTCAGGCTGTTTCCATGATTGTCTGCCCCTGACTTTTATGGAAGAGAACCTGACTGCAGAAGCAAACTCCATAGGGCTGTGCTTTATATCTGTGCTCTCCCCTGATCCCCTCCAATGGCACTTAGAGGAGGGTACTACAGCATGAAGGTCTTCATCTCACTTATGATGAAATAAGTGATTTTGCCCAGGGTCACACAAATGAGGGCCAGAGGTCAAATTCGATCTTTGCTCTCTTACACCAAAAAAGGCAAAAAGACAGATCTGTTAAGTGAGAGAAAATGTTCATGACAAATCAAATCACAGTAAGAATTTCATGAGGAATTAGGCTTCCACTATGTTATTCCAAGATCAGGAAAAGCCACAAACGACCCAAGTTTTTAAGCTCTTCTTATAGGATTTATGTCTGGTTTTATTCCACCAAGTGAATAAATTAGAATTCTGATTGGAATCCTAGAAGTATGCTAAATCACTTTCATGAATGCAGAATGAATCTGCCTAAACCTCCAATCCTTAGAATGCCAGGGAAGAAAATGGGCCCTTGAGACCAAACTGGTACAGCTTGTGAGCGGAAGAAGAACTAGGACCTCAGAACCTAGATTTTCCCCTGGGATTCTTTTTATTATCCCTCTACAAGGACATCCAAAATCTTGGAAAATGAGTCACATTCCCCAAATATCATTGACTAAGAGTGTGACAGTGAAAACATCTACCCTGCCAGTAATGATAGTAATGACTCAAAAAGAATGCTCAGAGAATGGATATCTTGGCCCCTTTGGCAATCAGGCTGGTGAAGTCTGTGGTCTCCTCAGGATCATGTTTTTTTTTCAATGCATAAAATAAGATCACAAAGGAAATAAGTTATGTTGCAATATAATTCTAAAAATATATTTTTTAAAAAAAGGTCATAGACTCCAAGTTAAGTACCCTTAACAGATGATATTCTCGATAGATCTATTGTATCAGATGTTCCCTAAAACAATGCTGCTCTCAGTCCATCTATAGTTTTCCATCCTGTGTGACCTAATTTTTCACTATACTCTTCTTTTTCTATGAAATTCAGATAGACTCAATTCTATGATAAGCCACTATCTTGCTACTCTTTCATATCCCATGTTATAGCACCTGTTGCACAGTGGATAGAATAACTGCTATTGTAGTTGAAGAAAAGTATTAAGATAAAACCTTATCCTCTGTGATCTCATGGAAGCATCCTTAGACCCACTCTAGAATCAGATAGGACAGAAAGAATGTTAGTCCTTTAATCTAATTCCCTTATGATTTTATATCTTCTGGTAGATTGTATATCTCTTTTATAGTGTAAAAGCTTCATATTCCATGAGCTTGGATATTATGAGAATTTGGTATAATGGCACCTTTTAAAAATATTAATTTTAACAGATTGATGTTTTGTTCAGATGATTTTAGACAGTAGCTTGTTTTGTCATAATTGTCTGATTTAACTACGGTTTGTTGAATGGGTTTTCTAAGACGTCTTGACATATGTATTTGTCGCATAAAGATTTGTCTTTTGTTAGTCCCTGAAAGACAGTGAGCTTCTGACATTTAATTCTAGCCACTATGTCATGTCTTGCTAGCTATCCAGTAGGTGCTAGGTTTTTGCTGCCTCCACTTATGGGTTGTATTGTTCCAATTCTCTTATTACATGAACTACCAGTGATCACAAGACTCAGGCTTGGTAATAATAATCTTTTTTGTAATTACTGGTAACAATAGCCTGATTTCAAAATGGCATTATAACCTACTTTATTTCCACAAGCAAATTACTGACTAATTTTTTTGATGCTTCTTTTTCAACATCATGTTGTACTTTACATTGGATGTTGCTTGTGGAAGGTTTTTTGGTTCCATTCTTGAATCATAACCATTTCATAGGCTACATCTATAAGTAATTCAAATTTCAATTTTAATTATCCCAGAACAACTCAGTGATGTGTATATTATAATCAGCCTTTTCAACTGCTTGATAAAATGATGTCTGCTTGCTCCAGAAGTTTTTCTTGAAGGGTTTTGTTTTGTTGAGTGTGTGCTCCAAAATAGCTTATCAATCCTTTGCTGCTTTTTTGGAAAGGGGATGTTAATCTAGCTACCTTAGGATCATGACTCCTACTTCTTCACTAGTATTATCCAAGTTTTTGAAAGAACACTTTCTAAATCTATTTGGTCCATTTCCCATTTTCAAACGTGTACATTATTATTGTTTAAGTATTAATTGCTTTAAATATATCCATATAGCTTAACCTAGATTTCAGAATGTCGGCTCATATTCAGCCTCAGCTTTTAGGATAACTTGCCTAGAAGAGACCAGTGTTTGTAGGTATCACCGCTAGTTCCTCAATTTGACCTCTAGATTCGATATTGAACCTTTTGTATTTTGCTTTTCCTTGGAGAACATGAGGAAGTTCATATATTGGATTAAAGTGACATTTTTGTATCCTAAGAGAAAGATTCTATGAGTTAAAGAAACTTGGTCATGTATTTTTTCAGTGGAACCATATAGCTTGCAGTCATTCATGTACATGGACATGAAATGATTATTAAAGTATTTTGGCTTGACTTCCTCTCTTTTTGGAAGTCATATTTAATTTTATTTAGAACAGTTGATAATGCATTCCAGTCTAGTAAAATTATAATGGGCTTGTCCTAGCTCCCTAAAATAACCCTATCCATTGTATGATTTGTTTTTAACATTATTATATTGGTGTCACATTTAAAAAAAACAGTTTTCCATGTGTACATCAATTGCTCCAGTGTTCTCACTTTGATCTTTTTTAATATATTTATATTCCAAACTTAAATAACCTGTGAGTGAGGAATTGCGATAAAGGCATTGTGAGAATCTGTATAGACAGAACAGACATTAATTTGCTTTGGGGTACACTGGTCAATAAGTATTGAGTTGACAAATTGCTTTTTACACCATATGTACTTTTTGACACTAGTCTTAGCTTCAAATTTTTATAGGGTATTTTTAAAAATGATAAAAATTGTGAATATTTTTGTTTTTTAACTCTTATCTGGCCTGCATTTGTAGGCCTTGTTGCCATTCTCACTCCTTGGTCAAACAGAAGTGATGCGTTCTATAAAGAAAAAAAGATCAATTTTACAAGGAAGCTGGTAAGATGCATTGTTAGTAGTTCATGAACCAAACATACAGAGTTTGAGCCAATTGTGATCTTATATAGCCCTACCAATTTCCATTTTTTGCAAAATAGCAATCTCCCCTTCTTTGACATAACCATTTGGCTATATAAAGCCAACAACATGCAAGGTTTCTTTTTGTCATTTGATCCAGTTTGTGTTTTTATTACATTAGACCTCTTATAACCTCATGGTTACACAGAAATTTTCTACATTCTTCCTTCTTTGGGGATTTCCTTATGCCTCTGATTTATTTACTTCCCACATCTCTGTAGTAAAGTTTTCGATTAATGTTGAATCACTTATTTTGTTCTTTTGCAGGTTTGATTCTTCACATAACCTTAACCTTTTGGCTTTGGCTTTGATTATTGTTGTTATTATTGTTGTATTTTATTATTGTATGGTAACAGTGAGTATATTAAGGTCATTCATTGTTGGTCTTTAGAATTCCAAGTACTGAAATAAGTGGTCCAATTGAGTTGACAATCATATTAGGCTAAAAGAAACCTCTTTATAGATCTTTAGAGCAAAACCAGGATTCCTGAAGGAAGAAAATAAAGATTATCAATTCCCATGGATTCAATTACTCATCCCTCTGCTGATGATTTTCATATCTTTTTATTTGACCATAGCCTCTCTACTTGGGTGTTTCTACCTATTAGAGATCTTAAACTAAATATCATGTGCTTGTGTCCAACTCTTTCTGACCCCATTTGGTTTTTTTTTTTTTTGGCAAAGATACTTGGCCATTTCCTTTTCCAGCTCATTTTACAGATGAGGAAAAGAAGGCAAACAGAATAAAGTGGCTTGCCTAGGCTCACACACTTAGTTTCTAAGACTACATTTCAACTCACTTTCCTGACTCCAAAACCAGTGTTCTATTAACTGTGCCATCTAGCTACTGAATGTCTTGTAGACATCTTAAATTAACATGTTCAAAACTGAAGTTATCTTTCCCACCAAATGCTTCCCTCTTCCCAATTTCCCTATTACTACCTAGGAAACCACCATCCTCGCAGTCACGCAAGCCCATAATCTGGATGTCATTCTTGATTCCTTCCTCTCTCTCTCTCATCCCTCATATCCAATAAGTTGCCAAGAGCTGCTGATTCCACCTCTGCAACATCTCATCCCCTTCTCTCCTCACACCTGCACTATTGAAATCACCCTGTGGTTGGCCCTCTTTCAACAAGTCTTTCCCCATCCCAGTCCATCTTTCATTCAGCTGTCAAAATGACCTTCCGGAAGTACAGATCATCTTCCTATTTAGTAACACAATCGTAAAATCTTCTTTTTGTATTCAAAGTCCTTCATGACCTGCTCTCCTCACCTTTCAAGTCTTTTTACACCTTCTAACGTCCATACACACACACACACACACACACACACACACTCTCTTGATCTCAGAACTCTGCTGCAGCTGCTGGTAAAATTTGGATGTTGACACTAATTACTGGTAATTAGCAAAGGTCATTACTGTAGGACTAAAACTTAGCTTGGACATCTGGCTTAGTTTTCATGGGAACATCTAGGGAATCCACCCTTCTGACCTCACCTGGAATGTGTCTAATAAATCAAGCCTATGGACAACTGAAACTCTTTTTTCAGCATTGTTCCTCTTCTTTTTCTCACGTTTCTTCCAGAAGTCTGACAATGCTATGATCTCATGAATGTAGTTACTAGAGATGGCTCGTACCTGCCTCCTTATCCTGTGTGCTTTTGTCCTCAGCCTCCTTTAAATGCTCCATAGATGGTCTATCCAGTGTGCTGGAAGCTGTATTCTCCATCTCTTTACATTTTGTGAATATCATTGGAGCATATAAGTGGTGATAGGTTATTTTTCTCCTTCTGTGCCCGCTCATCTTTTCCAAGGTCATCTCCTAATTGTTTTTCGAGGATAATTCCTCACGGATAGTATCTTGCTGACTTTGCCCACAGACTATGCATTTTCTTCAGTGCCCTTTATTTAACTTTAATTCTTCCTAACTCTCTAGACCCCTTTCTCTGTTCCCCAGCAGCCTTCTCACCCTAGAAGATCCCTCCACCTCCACAGAGCCTTCCTTAAATTTATTGGTTCTTTTTAGAACTTTCATTTTAAGGGAATGTCCAAGTCACCCACTTTTATCCTTTTATTCTCTCTATACTCCTGATTCTCTAGACTTCATCTTCTATTGTGCCCTTCTCCCGTCTCTAATCTCCCAGATTTTCAACTTCCTTTTATGTGCTGTCTTCCAGAAATTCTTTCTTTTTTCTCCTATTGGACTTGTATCTCTAGGATTTAGCATAGTACTTGCTACATAGTAAGCGCTAATAAATGCTTGTTGACTTTACTAGAACATTTTATTCCTTGTATTACTACAATTTCACTAGAAAGTTATTATTGGAAAGATAAAAAATATAAGCCTTTATTTTGGGGAGAAGATTCAGATCATTAGAAATGGTGTTTAGTTTCCCAAAAGCAGCTCTTGCTGTCCTGATCATTTTTATATCTAGAATTCCTGAGGGAATGTACTGCATCCCTCCTATTCTATTGGCATTTTTAGGACTTATTTAAATATCTTCAATAATTAGGACTGAGGAAGGTTCAGAAAAGTACATGGAATCATAGATCTTGACCTGGGAAGAACCATCTTCCCCCTAAGGAAACTGAGGCAAACAGTGTCATAAATTTGAACCCAGATCTTGATTCAAATCCAATACATTATCCTTGATCACACAGAAACTGACCTAAGGCAGAATTATACAATTGGAGAATTAGAAGCCAATGAGTCTGAATTCAAATGTAAAGTCCAGAGCTTGGAATATGAAAGCAATAGATCAAAAAAAAAAAAATGCAGACCCATGCTGAATGAGGCATAGGAAGAGGCTAACTCATTCTACAGATCCCAGAGAATCAGGTGATTGTCACAGCATAGTTAATAGAGTACAAGAATTCATTCTTTATTCCCTATATGCCATGACTGACAAGTGACCAAAGTACTGGATTTGGGTTTAAAGGACTTGTACCTATTATTTTCTCATTGTCAGTGCCTTTCCTCTGAGATTACCTTGTTGAATTGAATATGAGACTTATTTATGAAGATAAAGAGACATAATCAGAGTAGGATGGTGTATAGTGCCCTTGTTCTGGAGCAAGAGGATTTGGATTCAAATCTCACTTTTTACCTACCTCTATAACTTAAGGCAAAACACTTAGTCTCCCCACACCTCAGTTTCCTCATTTATAAAATAAGGTATTTGGACTAAAATATATGGCTTCTGAAGCTGCTCAAAGCTCTAGATCTATAGTTCTATGGACAGGGCTTACCTGTCATTTTTTCATTTATTTCTTTACTTTATTATTCACTCTCCAGTATATGGATAATCTCAAGACCAGCATGGGTATGTTTAATGAGATCCATTCCCAAGAGATTGACTTACAAATGAAAGATATTTATTTAAATCTTGTAAAGGCTTAAAGGAATCTGCCTCACTTGGGAGAGTACCTATCTCTGTGAAAGAAATTCCAGTACTAGGAGAGCCTCAAGGAAGTTATTCTTTTATTCCTTGGGTTTTTGCACTTGCAGTTTTCTCATGCTCATTAAAAAAGCAAATGATTCATCTTAATAACCACTTTACTGCTTAGACGAAAAAATAAAACAGGGCTAGACACTTTACCAGTAGTTAGAACTAAAAGAATCCAAACTTTTTCTTCATTTCTCAAGGAAACTTTCTATGAGAGTCATGTACCTCACACACACACACACACACACACACACACACACACACACACACAAAAGAGTGATTGATTTGCTAAAGACCTAATGGATAAGTTTCATAAGCAGGAAATTTTCCATATTCCACAGATGGCTATTATTTTGTTTGATACAAACTGTAAAGTAAATGTTGGTATCACTTTTATTTTTTTTAATTTAACAGTATTTTATTTTTCTAATTACATGTAAAGACAATTTTCAACATTTGTTTTGGAAAGATTTTGAGTTCCAAATTTTTCTCTCTCCCCAACATGGCAAACAATCTGATACATATTATGCATGTCCAATCATGTAAAACACATTTCCAAATTAGTCATGTTGTAAAAGAAGAAACAGACCAAAAATATACACAAAAAAGTATGATTTGATTTGTATTCAGCATGCATCATTTTTTTCCTCTGGATGTGAATAGCATTTTCCATCATGAGTCTTTTGGAATTGTCATGGATCATTGTATTGCTGAAAGAGCGAAGTCAGTCAAAGTTGATTAATCATTACAAGAGTTACAGAGTAACAGAGATACCAAATTCTCCTAATTCTGCTTACTTCACTTTGCATGTTCATGTAAGTCTCTCCAGGTTTTTCTGAAATCTACCTTTTCAGCATTTCTTATAGCACAATAATATTCCATTACATTCATAAACCACAACTTGTTCAGCCATTCCCCAATTGATGGGTAGCTATTCAGTTGCCAATTATTTTCCTGTTGGTGTCATGTTTAAATGAAGTTTCTGTTTGGAGATTAATTCATTGCCCAGACATTGATTTCTTATATATTAACTTCCTGTTCAATGACCAACTTATGTATGGCATATTGAAGGAACAAATCTGGAGAATCAGTCTTATGAAGAAATTAAAACCATTTCTAATCATATAAAAAAATGCTCTAAATCACTATTGATCAAAGAAATGCAAATTAAGACAACTCTGAGATACCACTACACACCTCTCAGATTAGCTAAGATGACAAGAAAAGACCCATGACGATTGTTGGAGGGAATGTGAGAAAACTGGGACATTGATACATTGTTGTTGGAGTGGTGAACTAATCCAACTATTCTGGAGAGCAATTTGGAACTATGCCCAAAGGGCTAATAAAACTGTGCATACCCTTTAATCCAGCAGTATCTCCACTGGGCCTGTATTCCAAAGGATCATATAAAAAGGCAAAAGGACCCATATGTATAAAAATGTTTGTGGCGGCCTTTTTTGTAGTGGCAAGAAATTGGAAACTGAATGGATGCCCATCAGTTGAAGAATGGCTGAGTAAGTTATGGTATATGAATGTTAGGGAATATTATGGTTCTGTAAGAAAAGATCAGCAAGATGATTTTAGAGAGGCCTGGAGAGACTTATACGAACTGATGCTGAGTGAAAAGAGCAGAACCGGGAGATCATTGTACATGTAATGATCAATTCTGATGGATGTGGCACTTTTTTTCCCCCCATCTATTTATTTATTTATTTATTTATTTTTATCATTTCTGGATTGGGAGCTCCAGAAGCTACTGCTTCTTTCTTTTTTTATTTACAAAATATATGCATGGGTAATTTTTCAGCATTGACAATTGCAAAACCCTTTGTTCTAATTTTTCGCTTCCTTCCCCCCACCCTCTCCCCCAGATGGCAGGTTGACCAATACATGTTAAACAAGTTAAAGCATAAGTCACATACAATATATGTATACTTGTTTATATAGTTATTTTGCTGTACAAAAAGAATCAGACTCTGAAATAATGTACAATTAGCCTGTGAAGGAAATAAAAAAATGCAGGTGGACAAAAATAGAGAGATTGGGAATTCTATGTAGTGATTTACACTCATTTCCCAGAGTTCTTTCCCTGGGTGTAGTTGGTTCAGTTCATTATTGCTCTATTGGAACTGATTTGGTTCATCTCATTGTTGAAGAGGGCCACGTCCATCAGAATTGATCATCATATAGTATTGTTGTTGAAGTATATAATGATCCCCTGGTCCTGCTCATTTCATTCAGCATCAGTTCATGTAAGTCTCTCGAGGTCTTTCTGAAATATTCCTTCTGGTCATTCTACCACAATTTATTCAGCCATTCTCTAACTGATGGGCATCCACTCTGTGTCCAGTTTCTGGCCACTACAAAGAGGGTTGGGATGTGGCTCTTTTCAACAGAGAAGCCAGTTCCAGTGATCTTGTGATGAAGAGAACCATTTGCACCCAGAGAGAAGACTATGGGACCAAGTATAGATAACAACATAATATTTTCACCTTTTTATTGTTGTTTGCTTGCATTTTGTTTTCTTTCTCATTTTTTTTCTTTTTTGATCTGGTTTTTCTTGTGCAGCATGATAATTATAGAACTATATATATAAGAATTGCACATGTTTAATCTATATTGGATTACTCACCACCTAGAGGAGGAGATGAGAGGACAGGAGGAAAAAAAATTGGAACACAAGGTTTTGCAAAGGTGAATGTTGAAAATTATGCACATGTTTTGAAAATAAACAGCTTTAATCAAGAAGGGGGGAGAGAGAGAGAGCGAGAGAGAGAAACAGAGAGAAAAAGAGAGAGAGAATCAATCAGCATCTTAATCTTAAATATTCTTAATCTTAAATATATTCTGGTATATAATAAATGCTTGTTGCATGACTGACAGACAAAATAATGTTGGAATATTAATGATGAGCAATAACAATGACATAAAAAGTTGTCTTATAGAGGATAGAGCACTGGACTTTGAGTGAGGATGGCTTATGTCCAAGTTTCACCTCTGACATCTAGTGGCTGTGGGACCCCAGAGAAGTTAATTTATCTCTTAGCACTCTAAGCTATTCAAGCTATCGTAAGACTCTCAAGTTACATGGGAATGATCTTCATCATCTGGTACCAGAGGTACCTGTATGAGTCCAAAGCTATAAATGATGTTGCTTAAACCACAAAGATCTCAAACACATTGAAACGGAGAAGTGAGGGTTAAAGGTTAAACAGAGCCAAATTAGAATCTATACCTGAGTTGCATACCTATAAATTTCTAAGCTGTATCCCAAAAAGTATCTCACATTTTTACAAAGTTTTTTTATTATAATTTAACAGAGGAACATGTTGCCCAATATAGTCTTTTTTTGAATTTCTCTAGTACTTATTTAGATTACTCAAATAATATTTAAATGCTGTCTTATAATGTAATGAGGATCTTATAAGTATTATACTTAGATAATTTAATATAAAACATGAAATTATTTTATGCCTGATAAGTATAATGGGGGTACATTGCAGATCTTCTAAGAAGATATTCTCTACTTAGTGGATGCTAGGCAACCTTTTCTGGAATAATCATGATCATATATGAGGGAAGTACTATGGGGAGACAGATTGTAGACTGAGACAGAGCTGGGAGTCAATGGCTCTTTGTTAAAAAGTTCATGGTCTCTTCTGATGAAGTGGACCTCAGATCTTCCTCATGCTCTGGGAAGCCTCCTTCCAGGGCCTTCCACTTATAAAGTTTTCATACCCAAATATGCAAAAAAAAAAAAAAAAGGAAGATAAAATACAGGATCTCATTGGTTGACAGACCTTACTAACATCAAAAATGACCTATCAGCAGAGTTATGAATTGAATGAAGAAGGAATCTCTCCACTGATCAGGTGATTGTAAATGGATGAGCTTCTCCTTAGGTGAGGCAAGAGGAAATGGTACAATCTTTACATATGCCCCAAGAACATAAGAGGGAACGCTTTCCATACCATATCACCACCATGATCATGGGACGTGATCAAAACAGGATAGAGAGAGAGAGAGATCTTTGTTGGCATTGTTGTGCAAATGAGTTTCATACTGACAAACAAGTAATGAATTACATTAAAATTGGAGGCACATGATAGGACCCTTCTGTTATAATCTATTTTCCTATATGACATGCAAAATATGGATTGATATACTATTTATTCTTATACATATTATTAGATGACTGAATAGAGATGAGTATGTTGAAATAATTATGAACAATTATTATCTTTTATAGAATCATACTGAACTAATACTGATTAGAATGAACAGAGGTCCTCAATTAATTGACTTTTTCATCTGTACTGTCATTTCCTCAAATGGACATGTGATCTCAGAAAGCTTGTGGGTTCCGCACATGTACCAGACTCCATAATTATTGTTTAATATATGTGTGTCTTATCTCACAATCTAGATTGAGCATAAGCTTCATGAGAGGGGATCTTATCATTTGTTTATCTTATCATATGGTTCATCATACAGAGGAGTCATCAAACTAATATACTTCTTTCCTATGAGAGCCCTTTTTAGGAAGAGAATTTGATAGATTTTGAAAGGTTAGGGAGAATAGTGTCAAGAAGCAAAGAGACCAGACCTTCATAATTCCTTGTGTGGATGAAGAAGGGCTGAATTTAGTGCAGAAGCATAAAGGTAGACTAATGAACAAATCAGAAATATGATCAAAAAGCATTTTCTCCTTTACTGAATTCCCAGATGTTCACAAATGTGCTTCTAAATCCAGTTTGACTGATGACACAATCCAAAATGATCAGAAGGTCTATTTACACTAAGATATAGATAGCACAAACATGAACTCATACATTATAGCTCAGACAACTAGAATGGAACACGTGACCAAGAGATGTGCAAATAGTTTTGATGAGAGTTCCGATAAACACAATCAACATTCATTAAATGCCTGCTTTTTGCCATGCCCTCTGCTAGGTGCTGGGGTTACAGAAATAAATTGAAACATTCCCTTTCCTCGAGATGCTTATATACATTGAAGGAGGCAACAAGCACAGATATGAGTTTACAACAAATAAATACAGACTAGTTTGGGAGCAAATAAGTGGTGCAGTAGGTAGGGCACCCCAGAGTCAAAAAAAAAATCATCTTTCTGAGTTCAAATCTGGCCTCGGACACACTAACTGTAACTTATTTTAACCCTGTTTGCCTCAGTTTTCTCATCTAATGATTTTGCAAATGAAATGGCAAATTACTGCAGTTTTGTCAAAAAGAAAAAAAGAAAAGAAAGACATTAAATGGGGTCATAAAGAGTCAGACACAACTGAAATGACCGAACAAAAATGTACATACTTTAATATATAAGCAATCCTTATGGATAGAAATCCTTGATTGCAAAATGAGAATGTGACAATGTTAACTAAGTGGAAGCACATGGATTTTGGCTCGACTTTGACAACATATCAGATACAACCAATCTACTGATTATTCAAACTCTCATAGCTGATCTATGGCTGCTCCAGATTATGATTTTCTTTTGTTGCTTAATTTTAGGGCATTTTGCTCTCAAAAACTTGCTTCCGAGAAAGTATCAGTTAAGAAAAAAAGGGAGGAGGATAAATGGGTTTATTTTGTAACTTGGTAGTATCTGTTTTTGTTTTTTTTTTTTAGTGGTGAGGTTGATAAGACCATTGGCTAGAATGATTATTTGAGTTAACCATGGACATACGCACATATGCACATACATATATTCTTGCTAACTGGAAAGACATGGCAGCTAAGAGCTATAGCAGTTTAGAATGCAATTTTGTATAAAACCTCATAGAGACACATATGTGTAAGAAAATATTCATAGCAACATTCATTGTGACAAGGCTGGAAACAAAATATGCGCAAAACAATTGGCAGCAAAAATTGTGTTTTATATGAATGTAATAGAATATCAGTGTTCCGGATGGAGTCATGAATATGAAGAATTCAGAGAAATATGAGACAACTTGTCAAGTGATAGAGCTTTAAAATAAATTAAAAAACAAAGCCAAGAAAAATCTATATAATGTCTACAGCAGTGTGCATAAAGACAATATTACAGCTGCAAAATCCATGTCAAACATAACAGACAATCTTCTAAGAGTTAAAGCAAATGTCTTCCCTTTTTAACAATCTATAAAATATCAAAGTGCTAAGTGATGTATATAACAGTTGCAATCATGTCAGTATATGCCTTTTTCTTAACTGTGTTTGGCAGATGTAGTTAGGAAAGAGGGCAAAGTAAAGAAATTGGTTGGGTATTTATTGGATATATTTTGTATTAAAACCAGACTTTTTTTTAAAAAACCCTACAAAGGAAAATAGCACCATCTTATAAAAAAATGAGAAGTAGTGGACTGGAAAATGAGATTTAAAAAAGAAAACTTAGTTTAGGAAGCAAATAAAACAAACAATCCCCAAAATACTTAAAGATGGACAGAAAGAAAGAGGAAAGAAGGGAAGGGGAGGGGACAGTAGAGGTGGAGAGGAGAGGGGAGGGGAAGGGAAAGGAAGAAAGGAAGGAAGGATAGGAGGAAGGGAGGATGGGAGGAAGGGAGGAAGGAAGGAAGGAAAGAGGAAAGGGGGAGGAAGAGGATTGGGAAAAAGGAAAGAAGGAAGGAAGATTGGGATGAAAGGAAAGATGGAAGGATGACAGACTAGATAGATAGATAGATGGATAGATGGATGAATGGTCAGATGGACAGATGGTTACCAAGCACTGTGCTAACACTAAGGATACAAATACAAACACACAAGACAGTCTTTTCCTCAAGGAGTTAATATTCATGGGGGAAGACACACACAGTGGGGTACCTGAAAGTAATACGGGTACACACACAACACCATGCTGAAGAGATGGCCTGGAATGATATGACAGAGTAAAAGCTCCCTTCTCAGCAAGCAGATTCAGGGATGGTATCCAGACCTTCAGTGGGAGAGAAATGAGCTCACCACCCAAATAAGGGACTTGAGTGACTTATATACCTATTTTTTCTTCTCCATAAAATTCTGGCAAGAATGTTCTAATCCAATACTAAGTTTATCTGTGATGAAAATATCAGAAGATAATAAACAAGAGTCTACAGAAGACTGCATCGCTATCATTGTCCTATTGATTGAAAGGTATAGGTCATAGAAGATCCCATTCGCCATTACTTGATTATATTTTTTAAAATGCTACAGATCAAAAAGATATCTTTAAAGGTTCACCCCCAACAAAGTGTCTCCCATGTAGTACTCATACAAGATTTCTCCATGTCAACACCAAAGATAACTTTTTTGACAGGTCACTAAACTTCAATATCAAGAAAGGCTTAAAGAAGAAGATGCAAGTTAATCAATGCCTTGGTCACTACTGTAGAAAATGCCAGAGCTGAATCCATACCTAAGAAGGATTCTCTGACTGACAAGCTCCCTATTTATGTTGTCCTGTTTTATCAAGTGGCAAAATTCTATGGAACTTCTTAAAAATGATCCCCAAGCACATGTAAGAGATCACCCTAGCAATCCAGTGAGGAAAGACCAAGTTAGTGAAGACTGCCTATTATCTGTGTTAGGATGCACAGGATGCAGAGGATAGAGGCAGTCCATCGAATCGGTTGGTCCTTCAGCATGACTTAGGGTAGGGACTACAGCTGGCTAAAAAAGTATTCCCAAAATTGATGAATTGGAAGAGAGTGCTGTGGATGGCATTTGGGGAAATGGTCATTAATTTCAAGGTCCCCAGAAAAAAAAATATATTTTAAATATCAGTATTGTTCCAGTGGTAATATGCCTATATCATGCTCTTCAAAGCATCTTGTGCAACACTACAAAGGGCAGTAAAGACACATGTGGTCAGCAAAATTCTGCTGCATCATATTATCAATGCTGATTTGTGTCCCAGGAGTAACATGGAGGAGACATTTGGGGAGCTTAAGATAAGAAAAGGTAGTAGTCTGGTCATGGAGTGGGTTATAGATGATCAGTATACCTGTGTAATATTAGGAGACAGATATACCTGTGTGATATTAGGAGACAGAGAAGAAGGTCTCTAGGCTGAGGGGTAAATTTGGTGCAAAATATTTTAAGGGAGGTCACGAGTGAGAGCCCCACAAGATAGACAGGCAGGCAGAAACGGGTTGCAATCTTTATTGTTAGAGTGTTCACACTAGTGAAAACACAGGTTCATTAAAATACTGAAGCATATATGTATGTAGACATCATTATGTATTCATGTTAAAGCATATCAAAAGCCAATACAATGGATTGGTGAGTGCTAAGGGACTGGTTGATTTAAGTAGGATTCCAATGAAAGTCTCCACTCAAGTCCTCTGAAATCCCTCACCAAGATGTTGAGGCTTAAGAAGTCCTGCCAAGTTGGAATAAGGGACAACCTGGCAGTTGACTATGTCTTTCAGAACCAACCTGGAAAGAGAATAATCACCAAAATATTGGCTATCAGGCAGTGGATTTTTCCAGCCACAGCAGCTCATGAAATAGTCCACTCAGACACAGAGGATTTAGGATCTTTCTTGTGGTGGGAATAATCACATTGTAGAAATTACAAATCCTTTACACATTGAGATCTAGCCAGAATAAGAGCTCAAAGGAAGTTTGTTTTGTAAATGTTAGATTTCATTTTATGTAGCTAATTTAACAAACATTTGTTAATCACCTATTCATGCCTATATAGGTATTAATTCACATTAGAATTGGAAAATAATTTCTGTTGTCTGACATGAGTTGCCTATAAATCACGTTACATCAAGAAGAAAAATTCTTGTGATTGTGTTAGTTTGAGAACTCCCATCACTAGGTCAAGTGATGACTTGTCTACAGTGTACAGTCTTAGACTCTTGTGTGAAGCTCACAGAGGCTGGCCAGTGCATGTGCATCTCGTACTGAAATTTGAAGCAAGGTTTTCTGGGCTCCAAGTCCAGTATTCTATCCATTGTATAAATCACAATATTACTTTAGGGCTAAGTCTTAGGAAACCTCAAGAGAATCAAAGGTCATGGAGATTTCATGAGCTCAAATGTGTCTCTCAAATTTATTGGTTTTTTGGTTTCTTGGATTTGATGGCATTTTTGCTTATGATTTGGATCAGAACAAAAGGAGGAGCAGCTATTCCAGATCTCCTTGTTTGTCCTAGCTTGTGACAAAGAGGAGGGTATGGACATGCATCCCCAGCAACAGTAAGTAGGGGAAAGGAGGACTGAGAATACTAAGAATAGGCAAAAGATGCTAACTAGCCTGGGAGTGAGCTGGTGACATCTGGGAAGATCATCAGAGACAAGACCAGAGCCAACTCCAGATCGGGGCTGGAACAATATCTTTGATTGAGTGTTATCAAGTGGAAGCCAGACCACAATTTCTTACACCTCCAGCCCCTGCATTTTCCCTAAGGTACTAAGTAAAAGGAAATCCTTTACTAGTGCATTAATCTCAATCTTTTCCCTTACATTCTGGGAGAAGAAGTGAGAAGAATAGAGGTTAAAAAAACGCAATGTTGTCTGTGATATTATTGCAGATTAATAATTGGAGCGTGGTTTTGTTGATATTTGTTTTGTTTTAGTGGGTTCCCTCATTGGAGATTTTCAAGCAAAGGTCAGATGATCAAATGTCAGATGTAATGTAGAAGTGATTCCTTGGTGAAAAAGCTCTGATTAGATACTTACCGAGGTCCCTTCTACCTTGGAAATTCTTTTTACTCTTCGTTTTTTAGCTATGTCTTAACTCTTCACAACTTCATTTAAGGTTTTCTTGGCAAAGATACTGGAGCAGTTTATCATTTCTTTTCTATCTAATTATTTTACAGATGAGGAAATTAAGGCAAACAGGATTAAGTGTCTTGCCCAAGTTCATACAGCTAGTGCTGGAGACAGATTTGAACTCAGGAAGATGTCACACTCAATTCACTGTCCTTTTATTAAGTTATAAATAAAAAAAATAGTTTTAGGCAAATTGAAAAAAGAAAATTCCATTTTTAAAAATATTCATTTAGAAATAGTGTTTGAAAAAATAAAATAAAATAACAAAAAGAATAGAATCTGTATTAATAAAATTTTAAATATATAATCACCTGTATTTGTTGATTTATTGTCACATTTTAATATTTGAAACAAAAAATTAATGAAGAAATAATTTTATTAACTTAGATTTGGAGAGAAATGCAACATGCTAATAAGTAAATTCTTTTCATAATTTACTGTTTCTACATAGGTGTGTTATGTGTGATTGCACATGCATGTGAAAGTCTTGAACTTTGAGCTGTCTGGGCACATTACTTTGGATAATGCCCAAAGTGTTGACTTTGTGATAAGGATGATAATTATTTGTTGGCACTTGCAATTTTGTACAAAACAAATAAATGTGTTTTAATAGAGTTATATGATTAGCCAAAAATTAAATTCACAAGAATTCAATATTCACACTTCCTGGTGCCTCCTCAAAGTGTGAAGTTTGAAAGCTGGTAATTTCACACCAGTTGGTTCTTTTGTTTTTATTTTTAACATTTTAAGTTTCATTCAGTAATGAATGAAAAAAGTAATTCAGGTCTGTTAAGAGACAGAGACAGAAGCAGAGAGACATAGAAACAGAGAGAGAGAGAGAGAAGAAACAGAGAGAGGGGGGGGAGAGAGGGAGAAGGAGAGGGAAGGGGGGAGGGAAAGGGAGGGAGAGAGAAAGAAAAAGAAAGAGAAAGAAAGGGAGAGAAAGAGGGAGAAAGAAAAGGAAAGGGAGGGAATAGAATCATCTCCATCAGCACCTCTCTGAAATTAAGAGATACCAGTGCTATTTCCAGCTTTCAAGGCCCTGAGTATTTAAGCATTGTCTACTATGTTCAAGGCATTATACTAAGAGTAGAGGACACAAAGATAAAACTAGTCAGTCCCCACCCTCAAGGAATTTGTAGTCCACCAGTAGCAGACAATACATACATATAAAGGTAAATATAAACTCTACATGAAATAAATTTCAGGCAATGAGGAAGTATTGGTGATCTGGGAAGGACTAGAGTAATAGCATTTGAGTTATCTTGAAGGAAACAAGGGATTTTTAGAGGTGGGGAGGGGAAGGGGGGTAAGAAAGGAGTATATTTTAAACTTAGAGAACTATCAATACAAAGGAATGAGACTGGAAATGAAACAAAATATATGAATAAGAAGATCGGACTTCTTTTGACTAGATGTAGAATGTGTAAAGAGAGTAGTGTGTAAAAATTGGAAAGTTGGGTTGGAGCTAGGTTATGAAGGCCTTTAAATACCAAACAGGCATGTATAGTTGATCTTAGAAATAATAGGGAGCCATTAGAGTTTATTAAGTAAGAGAGTGATAGAGTCATAGTTTCTCTTTGGGAATATCGCTTTGGCAACTATGTAAAGGATGTCTTGAGGTAGAAAGAGGCATCAGGCAGGGACCAATTAGGAGGCTTTCACAGGTGAGAAATGACAAGGGCCTAAATTGGAAATAGTTTTGTTAACAATAAATAAAAGTAAGTTGTTGTATAATTATCCTAACTAGAGAGTTGGTAAGATATTAGCTTTAATGTGTGTTGGTTTTGTCATTGTGGCCTTTTGGGGGGCTGAGAGGAAAAGTGGGAGAAAGGGATACGTAGAGAGATTAATATTTAGGCCTCTTGGGGCAGGCTAGATGTAGTAAATTCTCACACATTAAGTCCTAGATTGACAGGATTCTAGCTTGGTGAAGATAGAGGCAGGAGGGTCAACTCATAGCAGGAAGATTTTCTAGGAGTCTGAGGCTGATATCTAGTGATTACTCACCAATCAGCTTGGATCTTAACCTCTTTCTTAATCTCTAGTCCCATATCTCCAAATGTCTCTTAAATATCTCCAGCAGGATGTGTTATACATAACTCATGTGTCCAAAATTGAACTTATTATAATATAAGGGAGATGGAGTTGATGAAAATGAGTTAATTACAGAAGGAACTGAACCATAGCCATTCCAACATGCTCACTATAAGTGAAATAAAACTAAAAGAACGGAGCTACTAAACAGAAAAGCTTACAAGCTTCTCCCTTAAAGAGGCAAAAAAAAAATTAGTTAGCTTCTCAAGCATCTAGAGGTAACAAGTATCAAAGTGTCAAGGATGTATGGTGAGTATAAGCAAAAATACTATTAAGGGATTCTAGCAATTTATGTACCAATATTATCTGTAGATAATAAAGAAATTCTATGAAGGATTCATCCAGATTCTCCAGAGTAAGTCAGCACATATCTCGGTCACTTCAGTATGACTCAAGAAGACACATGGGAGGATGGGGAAATTTATATTAGAAAACATGGTTTGAAATTCTTACCTATATGTCTTGGGTGCTTTCTTCATGAAGAGGATAGCTGAAATTCTCCATCATATAGAAAAGGATTATTACCCTGATTGAAAGATGAAGGAATGAAGACTCGTATTAGTTCTCTCACATTTGTACCAAAATAAGATATCTCAAGTAATTCAGAGTCTGTTTGCTGAAGTGAATTGTGGGCTAGCATCAGATTCAGAAATGTGTCCCAAACAGGACTCTTTGTCTTTCCTTCTCACTTTTAAACCTCCACCTTTTACAAACTTTCCTAGTTAGACTGAAGGCAATTCCATTCTTCTAGCTAAATAAGTTTGGAACTTAGGGAGTAGCCTTAACCGCTCACTATCTCTCATGCTACAAAGTCAATCAGTTACCAGATCTTGCTGCAGCTACTTCCACAACTCCTCTCTCATCTGACCCATTTTCTCTCCTCCCACACCTCCCATATTAATTGAGGCCTTTAGCATCTCTCACTTGGGCTTTCCTGTCCCAAGTCTTCTCTTACTTTATTTCATTCTACAGACTGTTTGCTTTTCCTGGAGCATAGATGTGATCATGTCCATTAACCTGTAGTTTCCTCTTTCCTCTAGAATAAACCACAAATTCCTCCAATGTTTCAATCCCTTCCAAACATACCCCCCACCTACATTTCCAGCCTCAATGGGTGTTGTTCTCCCTCCTGCACTCTGTGATACAACCAAATTAATCTTCACAATCATGATCCTCCATCTCTTTTGCCTTTGCATCGATTGTCCCTCATGCCTGGAATGTCCCCCTTCGTCACTCACCTCATAGAATCCCTTTCTTCTTTCAAGACCATCAAGTACTGTTTTCTTTGTGGAACCTTTTCTCATACACTCTACTCAATTATCAGAGATTTTAACTTATTTACCACTTTGTATTTGTCCTTATTAATTCTCTTTCTATTAACTTTGTGTATATTCACAAATATAATTAAATATGTATTTAAGCATATAACTTAAGTATTTAAGGATAGCATTGTCCTCTTAATAAACATTGTTGAGTAATTGATTGAAGACCTCTCTCTCTCTCTCTCTGTATATATATAATTGAGTGACTCTGGATAAGTCCCTTAACCCTAATATCTTGGTCAACTCACTAAGACTCTAAATTGCAAATTGCAAAACAATTATGTACCTTCATTGGTAGAATGAGTTTCCTCATGGGACAGAGTTGTGTGGAATTTATATAGGAAATGGACATGACCTGGATAAAGCTCTAGCAAAAAAAAAAAAACTGAGAAGGAATGATCAGATATAGAAGACTAGGAGAGAGTGGTATCCCAAAAACCTAGAGAGAGAGAAGAGAATAATTGAGTGTCAAACACTGAAAGTTCAAAAAGGATTAAGATTGAGAAAGGTCATTGGATTTGGTGACTAAGATCATTTGTTACTTTGGAGAAAGCAGTCTCAGTGGAGTGAGGAGGTTGACAGCTAGACTGTGAAGTTAGGAAAACATTAAGAGGGATTGAAACAGAGGAATTGATTATAGATGGCTCTCTTAGGAAATTTAACTATGAAATGGAAAAAAGAGATTTTGAGGTTGTTGTTTGCTTGTTTTGACAACAAGGAAGAAAATGGTATGTTTGTAGGCAGTGGTAAAGCTTCCCAGTAGAGGAGGAGAAATTGAAGATTAGTGAGTGGGGATGATAAGAAGGAGCAATCTGCTGGAGGGAATGAGATAGAATTGGATGTCTTGTGCATGTTTGCTTTAGTAAGAAGGGATACTTCATCATATGAGATAGGGAAGGAGAATAAGAAAGTGTCTAAATGCACCCAAGTGATGTGAGATAAGAAGAGTTTTTAAAATTAAATATGAGACAGGGATCTTAGCTGAGGGAATTAAGGGAACTGGATCTTCAGAAGGTTAAGGAGGAATGGAAAGAATTGAAAAAGGAAATGTGTGAATGAGATAGCAAATTAATTAGGGAGGTATAAAAAGATATCCTTTCTTAAATGAGGACCTTATAACATAAGATTTTAGTGGACCCAGTCAGCATGATTTCATAATTTTCTTCAGGTCCTTTCAGCATCATATGAATAGGAGTGAAGGGATCAAACTGTGAGATGCCTGCCTTCTTTATCCAAGGCTGATCAGGGCAAGATCAGCTATAGAATATGGAGGCATGAAACTCAACAGAATTGAGCTGCAGGGCAGAGATAAGCATGGAATGACAGTGGATCCAATAGCGGAATTATAGAATTCATAAAAAAAGAAGTGGAGCATTTGTGTGTGGAAGTGAGGTTTGATGGGGGAGTTAGGAGAGATGAGTAAATTTGGGAAATGAGAAGCGTGAGTCTTGTCAGACATTCAGGGTACATTGATTCCTCCCAGCAAAGAATAATAATGGGCTTTGGTAGGAGGATGGGGAGAAAGAACCACTGGTTTAACAGATCTAAGTAAATGAATTTTTGTCATGGCTTTATTTGGAAAAAATCTAAAGATACCTAGTGAAGCAATTCCCCTCGGTGATTATTTGTGGACTGATTGAATTAAGCATGATTCTAGTAAAGGGAGAGTTGTTTTTTTTTGTTTGTTTGTTTGTTTGTTTGTTTGTTTGTTTTTGATTTAGAAAAACTGTAAGGTACAAAGAAAAGATATCTTAAATATTTTGTAATATAAAAGACATCATTAAGGTTGTACATGACAGGAAAACTAGGTCAGTCTTGTTGAGAAAATGACAGGCAATAGATGAAAATGGATGCTATTCCAAGAAGTGTTGAGGACAATCGCTACTATTTACCACCGTGTATGTGTGTTATTTTATGTTATTAGAAGATAGGTACAGATGAATATGGATAGCAAAAGATAAAAACAAGAAATGAAAGGTTTCATGATTATGAGCCAGTTTCAGCCCCTACGTCTTGATAATGGCCTGATGACAATGATATTAGAAGTAATATCTCTTCATCAAGCATCACCGGACTAGCGTGAAGCAGAAGACCCAGAAGTAAAAGGCTTGCTGTCTTGTTCATTGGCTCTAAACTCAAAAAGTGTTTGAGGAGTCAGTTTTCAGCAGATAATTGTTTCCTCAGGATAATTCTAGTAATTCTCCCGTCATGGAAACAAAGTATATCCACTTTTAATTTGTGTTCAGTGATAAAATTGTATTAAAACCCAATTACCATGTTCGCGTGCTTTACTAGTGCCAGAACGACATGAATGCCCATTTCTTAAGATGTAAGGTAAATGTCTCTAAAATGAAGTGTGCGTTCATATTTTGAAGAAATGGGATGGAATCTGGTTGCTGTAGTTAAGCTGTAACATTTAGGAGAAATTACTCTTGGCCTATAAAAATCAGAAAGCTCATTATAGTTAGTAACATACTAGCATCTAAGCATTATTTCTTTTATATGGGGAGATTGTAAAGTCAACAGGGACCACTTTGGCAATTTAGGAATTGTTTATTATTCAAGAATGTAACATATTAAGTTTATGTTGTTCCTACAGCACATAGAGAAACCAGTACCATAATACTGCATTTTTCTTCTTTTCTTCCTTCCTTTCTTCTTCCCTCCCTCCCTCCCTCCTTCCTTCCCTTTCTTTCCCTTTCCTTTTCATTTTCCTTTTTCTTCCTTCATTCCTTCCTTTCCTCCCTCCTTTCCTCTTTCCCTCTCTTAATTTTTCCTTTCCTCTCTCTCCCTACTTTCCTTCCCTCTTCCCTCTTCCCTATTTCCCTTCCCTTTCTTTCCCTCCCTTCCTTCCTTTCTTCTCTTCTTCCTTCCCCTTCTTCCTTCCTTCCCTCTCTTCTTTCTTCCTTCCCTATCTCTGTCCCTTTTCCTTCTTCTCTTCACTTTCCCTTTCTATCCTTTCCCTTTGCCTTCCTCCCTTCCTCCTTTTCTCCTTCCTTTCCCTTTCCAATCTTCCTTTTCTTTCCTTCCTTCCCTATTTATTCCTTTTCTCCTTTCTTTCTATCTCTTCTTTCTGCCTTCTCTATCATTGTTTCTTCTTCCTCTCTCCCTCCCTCTTTCCCTTCCCTTTCCCTCCTTTATTCCTTTTCTTCCTTCTTATATCACCTCCTTCTTTCTTTCTTTCCTCTTTTGTTTCTTTCTTCCTTATCTCTGTAACTTCTACCCTTCCTCCCTCTTTCTCTTCCCTTTATGTCCTTTTCCTTACTTCATTTCTCCTTTTCTCCTTCCTTTCCCCTTTCCATCTATTCTTGCCTCCCTCTCTTTCTTCTTTATTCTCTTTCCTTCCTTTTTTTCCTTCCTCCTTCCTTCCTACCTTCAATTCCCCACAACCTATAGGATAACAGGGATTATACCCAACTATTTTCTTTGAATATTACAGTGACATAAGAAATAAATGCTATCAGGGAGTAATTTCAGAGAAAAATGTTTATCTTGGGCATTTTAGTAGATTGTATTGGAGCACTTAGATGAGTTCTTAAACAGCCTTTATCCTAAACTGTGTCACAAGTGATCATATTTATTCAGTCCCTGATTGGTTGGCATAATCCTTTGATATTAAACAATGATGGAATTCTTTTGCCTACTCAATGTTTATTAAGACTGACAGAAGACTGAGCAGCTAGAGGACTGGGCTGGCAATTAAAAGAACTGGATTCAAGTCTCGCTTCTGACATATCTTGCCAATGTGACTATGAGCAAGTCACTTTATCTTCAATAACCCAGACCACTCTGTGAAATTATAAATTATGAAGGCACTGATCTTTATCTGTGGAAAAAGTTTCTCAGAAAAGAATTACCTACATTGATTAGCTTATATCTCCAGATTTTTAAATAATGTTTTTATTCTAAAAGAAGAAAAAGAATGAACATCCTGATTTAGATCAATAACTCTCATATGACCTTGCCACCCAGAGAGTCGTTGCCTTCCTTAATATAAATATCAAATGATGTATCAAGAACTTCTCTAATCTCTAGTCACCCAATGTGGAGGTACTCACCATTATGGTATTTACATTCTACTTGGCCATATTTATATTTTCAGGCTTTGGGGGAAAGGGCGCAAAGCAAATGTAATTAGTTTTCTAAATTCCTACCTATGATAAATGAAGACTATCATGAGAAACCTCAGGAATAAAAGTGATGAGAGCAAGAGATAACCCAGATGTGCCACTGGTGTCTGTGCGATGTCCAGAAATGTAGAAGTCCTTCAGTATTTTGGTGTTCTTGGTAGCAGATGTATTGAGATATATAGGCAAGAGGGACAAAAGAAGGAAAAATAAGGATTGGTTTTGACTATTGGAAATGATATTTACACTAACAAGATCATAGATCCATCGAAAAATTAAAAGAGTAGAAGGTAATATTTTTATTTAAATTATTTAGTTCAAGCATCAGGATGCTTGTTAGTAGTCAGAGTTTAAACGAATAGATCCCCATTTGCCTTATACAAATCTTCCATGTTCATTCCTTAAGATCCATCCTTCTATTCATTAAATAATGAGAGTGAGGGTCCATCAACCACTAGAAGCAAGTATCATCCCACCATTCCTAACTGAGAGCAAGCAGTTAGATTATTGGCTTCTCCCAGAGAGTTGTGAATCACTTAGTTGTATATTCGTGCCCCTCTGAGGTCCATTCTTATTTTAACTTATTGTCTGTTCTTTTTGCTACATGATTTCCTTTTGTGTTTCTTCATGGAGTGAGCTACTTCTAATAAAATCTGCTCCTCTCCACTTTCATTCTAGAGCTTTTATTGGTTGTCTGATGAATGAGAAAGAGTCTGCATGTCATTCTTTCCATTACACAATGTGGAAGCATAAACTGATACCACCAGGATGCTTTGGGTGATTTTTGTCCTGATTTTCATAGATACTTGTCATGCATTGATGAGCATTAAGAAAGGAGCTAAAGCTATCACGGAACACTCTATAATATCAGCATCACTTTGTTTCCAGGCTCATCTTATAGATGAGGAGCTGAGACCAAAAGAGATCAAGTGATTTTCCCAGAATCACAAAGCTAATTAAGTAGCTGAGATAAGATCCAAGTCTTCCTGACCCCCTGCCAACATTCTATACACTATATGATGGTATCTTTCTGGGGGAAGACCACTGTAAACATATTCCAGAACCTCTGGGTTCTCCAAACAATCTGCAGAGAATTTGTTGTTTGTCTTTGTTCAGTCAATCTATATTTCTAGGACAATCAACCTAGATGCCTGCATCAGCTCCAATTGGCATTTCCAGGATAGCATTTGCAAATAAAACCCAGCATGTGACATGTTCACCATTCATCTTGAGCCTGATTTTCCAATTGGGATACCACAGCACTGCCCCACGGCAATGACGAATCATCTGGAGAGACTGAATCTCTTTGCTTTATGTCTTTGTGGATATTCACATGTCCTGGTTCTACAAACCACTTGATTTCAGTTCAATTTTCGCTGTCCGTGTCTTCAAGGACGCTAATATATCAGTTATCTTACTGTGTGCAATGCATTCTATTGCATTGAGTTAAATTCTCTTTCATAATCTGCCAAAGGGTAAATCAGATGGAAATAATTGTTTGCAGGATTCTTGGAGTTGTTAACTATGTTCAATCAGTCCACAGCGAGAAGCTATCCTGACAATTTGTCCACTTGTGACCAGAAGAATTCACTGGGCCATTTTCCATTTGAGAACATAAAAAGATAAGAATATATAGATGATGTGGCGGATAGAATGCTGAACTTAAAATCTGGAAGACAAGTTATATTCTTGTGGGCTAAATTCCTACTGAGTGAGGATAGCTAGATAAATCCCTTAACTTCTTTTGGCTTCAGTTTGTTGGCCTGTTAAAAGGGGACAATAAAAGTGCCTTCCTCACCGGCCTATTGTGAGGATCAAATGAGATAATGTATGGAAAGTACTTCACAGACCTTCAAGTGCTATATAAATATTGCATGTTGTAATTTTACTAAAGATGAGTGACTGTCATAGATATTTTCTGCACAAGTTGGACCATGGTACTCTCAACGTAATCAACAAAATTGAGTGGCTTCCTATTTTATTTCCAGAATGAATATAAATTAATGAATAAAAAAATCAGGGCAATTAAAGCTATTGACAGAGTAGACATTTAATGCATGTTTTTCAACTAACTAAATATCTTCTACTCTGTGAGTTTCATAGATGTACAGAATGTCAGTCTTTTAGTTAAATAGAGGTGAGGAGTGAGATAAAGATATTATAGGACTGAGAATTAGTGTTATATATGGTAATAAAAACTTTAACCACTCTATGGGTCTTTTTCTGGGACGTTCCTCTGGGATACTGAGTAAATGGTAAGGGTATTAAAGAAAAATATATGTTTATCCTTTTTTTTCCATTTATATTTGGTTATTTTATTTTTTAGCCATTAATCATGAGATTTAGAGCAGGAAACACAAATTTTTCCCATAGGAAATCCTATCATTTTTACAGATGAGGAAACTAAAATCTATATAGCTATCAAGTTGATTAACTGGATTAAGACCCAGGTTATCCTATCAGTCCAGTTCCAGAGCTTTTTCTATCCCTCTTCCCTTTGGACTTTGTTGTGAGGATGAAGAACAGTTTGATGGTGAGTGTGCAGGCTTCATTGGAATGCTTGTGAAATTAACTTTCGTGCTTCTTCCCCATATGTCCCCAGGAGTCCCTTAGCCCTATATATCTTTGATTATACACACACCCCTTTCAGTCTTAGGTTTTTAGAATGAAGATTCTTTTTGTATTCTTTCCCATGATAATCCCCTCCATCTCCTTGATCATTCAAGAACTTGCCTATTAAGAAGTATAGTAACAAAATAAACAGCCTCTTTTGCAAAATATTTGTGTCTTTGGGGGTCATTTGTAGAACTTTTGTAACTGTTGTGCCAGCAGTTCCCTTTTAGCTCAAAAATATTTTCATTTTTTAAACAGCACACAGAGAAGATAAAGTCCTATAGAGGGATTTGGCTTTAAAAATTAATGATTCATTTATTTAAATTGTTGCCAGGCTAAGGCCCCACTGGCATGATTACTCCAGGATGATGTTCTTAAGGCTACAGTGACTCAGGGTGCAGAGTGAATTAAATTTGTGATGATAAATCGAAATGTAGCCTATGAAAACCAATTGAATCAAGCCTCAGTGTAGATGCTCCTTGAGTTGGTGGAAGTATGAGATAATTGGTGGCTCTTCAATTTGGATTTTTATTACCTTATTTTAAATAAATTTCTAACGAACATAGGGTACATGTTAAGCAACAGGTGACAAGACTTGCTGCCTTGGATCCACATGCAGATTCATAAATGCAGAGCAGCTCTATGATCTGGAGGGAAACTTGCTGAACTTAGGGTCAGCAAACATTTCTGTTTCATTCAGTTAATTCAATTTCTGCTCTGCCATTTAAGAACTTTTATTGTGCTCTTATAAAAATGGGGATAGAGACATCTATGGGGCCTGGAGCCAAGAAAACTCATCTCCCCAAATTCAAATTCAACCTCAGACATTTACTCGCTATGTGATCCTGGACAAGATGCTTCATTCTGCCTCAGTTTCCTCATCCATAAAATGAGCTGGAGAAGGAAAAGATAAATACCCCGAGTATCTTTGCCAAGAAAACCCCAAATGGGGTCATGAAGAGTCAGAAACACCTAAATAATAACTGAACAATAATAAGCTGGGGATAAATTTTACACTCTGTCTTACAAGGTGGCTGTTTTGGCCAAAGTGCTTTAGGAATTTTAAGTGTCATGGACCAAATCACTGCTGTTATTCCTAACATGAGCCCTTGAGATGTTTTTAGAGAAGGAACGATATTCAGATAGCTTATTTAATATAAAAACATGTATATATAAATGTTGTAATTTAATATAATTGTAATAGATGCTCATTCAACAAGTATTGATAAAGCAGAAGCCAAGATGGAAGGGACACAGGCACCACAACTCTCATTTTTAATCACTAGTGTTCCTATATTCCAAAATTCCTAGCTTTAACCTCAGTTCTAGATCTCAGCAATGATAATTGCACTCAGGAATAGGACTAGAATCTGTATTCCCCTTTCTCTACCAGATACTAAAATAATACTTGAGTGAGATTGCCTTATGACCTCACTTACGATTTACTTTCTGGATGCTTTAATTGACATTTGTATGGGACAAATAGAGTTCCCTTTGCTAGTGACACTAATCCAACTTCAGCTTCTCCTACATCACCTGAAGCCCAGAGATCCAATACCTTATGAAATAGAAAGGGAAACAAACTTAGCTCCATCTTCTCTTCAACACAGTCCAAGAAGCACACTTATCTTCATGGCCATTTAATGTAGACAAATGTGTGGTGTTCCAGATAGAATTCAGCCTGGCATCTCTAATTACCAAATGAGTATGAGCAAACTCATTCATTAAGGTCCTGTTTATAGTTAGTGGTGAAGTGTAATCAGTTGTTAGGGTTACCTTGAGGAGAAATGGCCATTCTGTGAAAATATTTACAGAGGATGGGCAAGTGTTAAAGAGACATGGAAGAGCTAGCCACTCACATCCGCTTGTGAAATCCAAGCCCATTATCTCTTACTGGCAGGAAGCAATAACTCTTATAAACTCTGATCCCATTTCAAACAAATAAACAAATGTGGTTAACAATGGAGGCATAAATATAACTGAAATGAATTGGCTAATAGGCTCATTCCCTCTTTATGGATATTAACCTAAGATCTAACTACAAGCATATTTATTGTTTAAGGGTGAAGAAAGCTACAGGGACAATCTTATTAAACTGATTAATGTTAATGTTAAGAATAATGCCGGGGGTGGAATGTTTAAATGTATACTGTCTTTTGTGTACCAAGATGATGTTAATCACACTCTGAAATCCATGAGGATTTTGAATTGTTCCTGCTTGTATGTGTGATGCATTCAGGGGGACAAATTGTAATCTGTGTCCACCAAAGGTAATTGGCTTGTATATTCATCATTTAATTGATCCTCATTTGCACCTGCACACTCTTCAGTCTTTACTTAGATGGCATCAATATCTTTTTATTTTTATCCAGACCTGTGAGTTTGTTGGCCTATGAATCTTTCTCTCCTCAATAAAGCCTTCCTAAAGTTCTTGAGGTCTTATGCTATTTTATCTTTGTCTATCACAGTGCCTTGTTCAGAACTGAAAACTCGACAATTGCTTGTTACTTGATTGAATAATTAATTCTGCTATCAGTGCTTTCTCCTTCTCCAGTTATTCTTAGAAATCTTTGATTTCTTCCTATTTTCCTCTTTACACGCTATCCTAAATTATGCTGGTGTTGGTTCATGTGACCACTTTAGTACCTGTATGGACTCAGGAAGGTCACTAAGTTACCCTAGACTTAGTTCCTCAACTTTAAAATGAACCAGCTGATCTTTAAGGTCACTTCGAGATCATAATTGGTCTTACACCATCCACTCCTACTCTCACTCCAACAGAATCCATTTGTCTTGAGGGCAGGACTTTTTGTATTTAGCACAATACCTAGTACAGAAATGGTGTCTAGTATGCATTTATTGTTGAATTGACCCAGCGGTCAGCTTTCCAATCAAGAAACCAAGGAGAAGAATGAATAATCTGCAGTTATTCAACTTTTCTTTCATTTTAATCTTTTTATGAGATCAGTTAGCATCTACTTACATCCCTCCCATAGGCACTACAGAAGCATTTTAACAGCTAAGTGATCTTTACAAACAACATCCAGTCCATGAAGAAACACCGACAAGAACCGTGATTACAATCCACAATTTAAAGCAATTCCTTTCAAGTGAAGAAGCTCAAAGCAGGAATCCAGAGCTCTTTCATGCTTCATGAAAGGTTAAAAGTGACAAGCCTGCAGGTGAGAAATAGCTCCATGTGTGCCGGTTTACGCCTTATCTGTAAAATGAGGTGATTGAACCAGAGGAGCTCAGAGGCTGCTTCCCGCTCAGAGATTCTGAATTTACTGGAGCTTTTAGCACAGAACCATGCAATGTCAGAGTTGAAAGAGAACTCAGCCACCATGCCATTCAATCTAAACCAAAATACAAATCCTTAGTATGATATACCCAACAAGTAGTCCCTGAGGTTTTGCTCAGAGCTTTCCAGTGAGACAGGACTCACTTTATCCCAGAGCAGTCCATTACACTTTTTGAGAACTTCAATTTTAGCTAGTTTACTTTCCAATGATGCTTAATTTCCCTCTCTCAAACTTTGACCAGTTTTTCCCATCTTGAGCCAATTAGAACATATTTAATCTGTCTTCTCTTTGATGTTTTGAATATCTGAAAACAGGCATCAAGTCCCTATACACATACACACACACACACACACACACACACACACACACACACACACACTTTTCCCTGATATGCTACAGATTTTCAGTTCCACCAGATGATAATCATTTGGCCTGAATCAAAAGCTCTTAGTTGCTTTCTATTAAACATTCTGAGCTTATCAATGCCCTTTCTAAAGCATGGCATCCTGAGCACAGTTCATTTATTTATTCATTCAACAACAATGCATTAACAGCCAACTACATGTCAGGCATAATACACCAAATTCATTTGTGATCTAGCCAGGGCAGAGTGGGGTGAAATCAATGTTACATATGACAAGAAAAACTGGTAAGTTAGTCACAGAGTGAATCAGAGATAAGTTGGATGGTCCAAATGGTCTATTGAGCTACCAGAAAAGAACTAAATTAAGCTCTAGTTCACTTCACTAGAAATTTTATAATAAAATGCAGATGAGTCACATAAGAAAGTATCATTGGGTTGTTATTTTCCTCCAGTGGAAGAGTGCCAACTAATGAAATCTTGGGTCATTCAAAATATGGGAAATAGCATACTTCAGTGGAAAGATAACTGGATTTTTAATCAGAGGATCTGAATTTAAATCATGGTTCTGCTGTTTACCACTTGTGTAAGATTGAGCAAATCATTTGATCTCTCTTGACTTCAATTTGTTCTTCTAAAAAATGAGAGTACTGTACTAAATGGAGTTCAAAATTTCTCCTTTTAACTCTAGTCCTGTGAGCTAGAATATCTTTTCTTTTATGCATAATACCCAATTATGATAATTAGCTCATTAGAAGCCTATGGACCACATTGTAGCCCCTCAGGTCCATGTGGTTTCTTCATCTGCTGTTTAGGGAGATTATATTAAATGAAAAACTAGGAATAACTTTACAAATGTTCTGAGATTCTAGGCAAGAAAATTCCAAAAATTTCAACAGAGAAATAGCTCTCTTTAAATTTATATTTATGTTTATTTTATTTAATCCCTGGTGTGTGTCTGTACTTGGAACAAAATTTATATTACTGGAAATGTTTGGGTAAAGAAGCATTGGAGTAACTTACAGTATCTGATGTTGTACAGATAATAGAACTGCTGGTTTAATGTCAGGTTCAGGAAAGAACAACCCTCACCTTGGAAATTCCCTCTATCCTTTAGGAGGTTCATAAAACTAGTGATGTAAGCTTTAGCCTCCTGCTCATAGATATCTGTAAGATTGATGACACAATTCAATCTCTCCTCTGTTATAGTTCAGTCCTACTTTTTCTTTCTTCTTTTGATATGTGCCCCTGGGTTCCCAGCTCTCTCTGGGTCATCCCTTGACGCCACCTACTCCTTCTTTGCAATATTCTTGAAATATCATCTTAGTTGTGATTTAACTGCTGCATTCAGGTTATGACCAATCTGAACAGATATTGATTATTCAATGGGCTGTCTAGCTCTTGTTCACACCTAGCAAACCTTGGAGATGTGTTCTCTCCTTATAAAAGTCTGAGATAAAAGCATCTTGACACATGCTTTAAATAGGTTGGGAGTGATATCATTGGTTTATTCACTGATTATAGTGGCCAAAAACAGTTGTAGTTACTAGTAAATGGTACATGTTTATCTATTGCTCTGGATGAGACCCACAAGGTCAGGAATTCTACTTCTTGGGTTTTGCTGACTTTAAACTAGCCAACATCCTTCTGGGGAACAGCTAGGAGAATTTTCTTCCTGGAACAAAACCTCTTTCTCTTGATTTAGTTCCTCTCTTTTGGTCTCAGAGCTAGCCTCAGCCCTAAGATTCTTCCAGGACTGAACCTCTTCTTTTCTTCCCAGGAATGTTCTCTCATTCCTTATTTGGCACCATCATGCATGCAGTTTGGCAAGCTTTAGTCCCAGCTTTTCCTCACTGGTCTCCCTGAGCTTGGCCTTTTATGTAGTTAAGGCTTCTGGCCACCAAGGTACTTATCTGAAACAATGGAACAAGTCTGTTGGCTAGTTTCTAAAGGGCTAGACATTTTTGTGAACAAAGAACAATTTTTGTCATATGTGAAACACTAATTGCAAATTGTCATGTACAGATTAATTACATGGGCTTCTCTTGATCTCTCAATGTCTCTCTCTTTGTCTCCTGCATACACACACACACACACACACACACACACACACACACACACACACCTGGAATGCTTTTATGTGTGTGTGTGTGTGTGTGTGTGTGTGTGTGTGTGTGTGTGTGTGTGTACCTGGAGTGCTTCCCCTAAAAAGCTCAGGATTTATTTAATATACATTTATCATTAGTTTGGATTTGGAAATTTCTTCATATGGTAGCTTATATTTCTTATAGTTTATATTTCTTGACTATTATCATAAAAAACCTCCTAAATATTTTTTTATTTTGTTGGTTTCTTTCTAATTTTAATTTCATTGATTCTGATTTCTCTTATCATTAGTTTGGATTTGGAAATTTCTTCATATGGTTGTGAATAGCTTATATTTCTTGACTATTATTATTAAAAATGTCCTAAATATATTTTTTTATTTTATTGGTTCCTTTCTAATTTTAACTGCATTGATTCTGTTACAACCCAAGATTCAAATCTGGAACATGGATATTCCTCATTGAGGGAGAGAAAATTACTAGACAGTGAATTTCAGTTTGAGGGGCAAAGTTTTCTAGAGAGCTTAGAAATATTATATTAGACTTTAGAATTCAAACATGTAGAAGGTTAGCATCCTCACAAGAGATCAGGATATTTCCCCTTTGGTGAGATCAGATTTCTCTCTCATTTTCCTTCTTTCTTTATGTTGGCTGCTGTATTCTAATCTGCATAATCACTTTGATTTTTGTTTGACATCTGCACGGATAAATGCATTTAGTTCTTATTCATTATTTGTGATTTTTTTTTGTATAACTACCATTTGGGGAAGGGAAACAAGCCTTGCCATATGAGGTATAACTCTTCTTATTTAAGGCTTAGTGACCAAGGAAGCAGTAAAAAATAAAAATCATTTCCTAAACTAACAATATATGAGGAGGGAGTGGGAATAGATATAGAACAATATTCTAATTCTAGTATATTCTCTTCTGGTATTGCATCCCATATTTAAGAATAGCATATAGTGACCAGTCCTTTTTCTTAGTCTCTTACAGAAAAAAAAAATCAAAGTGTCCTTTGGAGATTCCAAAAATATCTATTTATTTCTCTCTGTGAGCACATTTAGAAATCATCTGGACATTCATGGAACGTAGGCAACACACACACTTATACCATCCTGTTTTTGCACAAACTTTTTAATTCATTAAAATTGTCTACTTTGCCTTTTGTGATGACCTCTATCCCTGATTTGGTCAAGAACTGCTCCTCAATCCACATGTATGAAAAAAATCCTCAATTTTTTCTTCTCCCATTTGTTTAGGATATAGTTTCATATCATAGGATATATGATATATCCATGCAGGGTTTATTGTAGTTTTGTGTGAGGTGATGATCTAATATAATACTTTTCAGACTGCTGTCCAATGTACCCAGTAAGTTGTGTGTGTGTGTGTGTGTGTGTGTGTGTGTGTTTTTCCCAGATAGTAAATCAACTCAGTATTTGTTATCTTTGGATTTGTTGAATACTATACTATGTTTGGTCTTGTAATTAACCTGTTTCACTAATGATAATATGGCTCCCGCTCTTAAATCTCAGTCTATGTAAAAGCAACATGGAATAAAAAATTAGTTCTCCACTGGATTCAATAAGATCTCCAGGCATTTTCTGGCTCAAGAAATCTAGGTAGCTTCCTCATCTAAAAAACACCACCTACTCCCAGGCATTCTGTAAGAATCAAATCAAGTGACTGAATATAAATTTTGTCAACCATTAAATGCTATATAAATGATGGACATTATGATTACATTGTTGATGTCTGTGATTAATCTGATTGCATCATCAGGAATCTGGACACAAACATTTAATTCCCATTAGCTTCTTGGTAAAAATTTTCCAAATGTGCTTTGAAATAGGGTCTCGATGACTAGACACCAGAGAGATAGGAATTCAAGAGTTAACACATTGACTCAGGCTTATGGTCCATCAAGCTCTGGTAAAGAGAAAAAGAAACATTATGGACAACATCATTACCTTATTTGACATCGACCTTAAAATTTAGAGATGCTCATGTAAAATATCATTATTTCCATTATAGCCCAACTGTCACTGATTTATCAGAACCATTCTTGAAGCTATTATTTTCAGTTTATACCACCCCTTATATCAGTGAGCTCTGTGTGTTTAGCACTAGGTATATAAAGTATGCAAACTTTTATACTTTCCCCACTAAATCCCCCTCTTTCAAGAATTAAGGCAATTGATTAAGCAATCATTTATTAAGTCACTAAATTTATTAAATACCTACTATGTGCAAGGTACTATGTTGAGCACTGGGGATGCAAATAAAGTTTCTGCTCCTAGCTCAGTCTAATGGGAGGGAAAACATAGAAAAAATATATATAAAAATGATATGTACAAGATAAAATGGAGACGGCACTAACATTAAGGACGATCAGGAAGGGTATCTTATAGAAGGGGAGATTTTAGCTGGAACTTAAGAGAAACCAGACATGGGGATTAGCCATTGAAAATGTGCACAATAGGAAGATTATTAAAAGCCTACTAAGTGCCCACTCTGTTTTAGGAGCTGTACTCAATGAACTCGGTTCCAGAAAACCCTGCTCCATCCAGCAAATTTGATGACAAATCTCTGAACAACTTAACTATACCTTTGATAGATTATATATCTCTCTAGTCAGCCAGTGGGGACCATCACCAGTCATCCTGACCTATGTCTTGCCACTGAATTCTGATGACTCTGGAGGAGAGAATGAGGTTGGTGACTGCACAGCTCTGCTTTAAATCCAATTCACTTGCAAGTTAAAACATCACCTTGCTGATGGCATTGATCCTGATCAAGAACAAAGGACAAATAGCAACAGCATCCAGTGCCTGTAGAGGACAGCATGCAGTAGCAGAAAGAAACAACTCCATCAAAGCTCAGCTCAGACAATGCCCCCTCCAATATATTGGCTTCCCCTACCTTCTACCAAAAGCACCTTGTGTTATGGCATATTTATGGAGGAGAGAGAAAGGAGAAAGAAAGGAGAGACAGAGAGGAGAAAGAAGCAGAAAGATAGAGAGATTTTATGTGTATATAATAATGCTTACATTTATACAAGGTTTACACAGAATTTAATTCTGAGAGAGATGGGTGTTATCATTATCCATTTTAAATATAAGGAAATTGAGGCTGAGAAAGATGATGTAATTTATCCTGAGTCAAATGGGTAGGAAATGTTTGAGATTGGATTTGAATCATCCTGATGCCAAGACTAGCACTATTGCTACTAAACTTAGTTGTCCCCTATAGAATATAAGTGACTTCAGGGAAGGAACTATTACTTTGTTTGCCTTTGCATCTCCTCAAGTGCCTAAAACATTTTAGAGGGGAGGAGGGAGCGGACCAGTGATTTTAATGGGATAATAAACTCCCAGTGGAGGAATTATATATCAATATCTCCTTTTTGCAACAAGCAGTTTTTAGAAAGATGCCTGAAATCAGGACTGGAATTCAGGCCTTCCTGATTCCTCAGCCTGATCTCTCTCTTCTTGTGAGTAGGAATGGTTTTATTTTCATATTTAAATATATGTGTATTCACATGTATATGCAGATATAAATATACAAATATATAGCACATATGTATATATGTATGTATGTGTGTGTGTGTGTGTGTATATATATATGTATATGTGTGTGTGTGTAGCCTGGCACAATGCTTAGAACATAGTAGGTGTTTAATCAGTACTTGTGGATTGATGGATTGCTTCATCTGATGCATGTTAGGCACTAGGTAAATTCCTATTGTTTGGGGTTCTCCTGTTGCTGGGTTGGTATGTGAGCTTGGGAAAGTACCTCCTCCACACTGGAACCCAGTTTCCTAACTGCCAAATAAAGAGATTGAACCAGAGGAGCTCTAAATTCACTTCCAGCTCTGAGATTCATTCAATAATTTATTATTAGAAACCCTCCACAGTTCACGAAAGGAAGAATGGGGGCCTCTACGCAGAAGGTGTCTCTACAGTACTTCCTGTGGTCTCTAGTTCACAGTTATTAAATTACGTGGGCTAGAAGTGAGTAGCATCCCTCCACCGTGACTTAATAGGCCTTGTAGGAATTAAGAATGGGATGGTGGTAGAACAGCTGGCCATACTGAGCCATTAACCCAATCTGCAAAGCTCACATGGAACTTTTTCCATATGACTAAGAATACAAGTCTATTTTGAAGCTGTCTTCCTGGTCACTGCCAGGCATCTGTTAGCTTCAGGGTTTACAGCATCTATTTTTTAATTTTGTTCTTCCCAGTTAGGTCTGGATCCAGGAGACCAAGGGTTTATTCTTGAACATCTCCCTCTGTGAAGATTCTCCATCCTTATGTTCAAGCTGACTTGGGACTTTTTTCTGGCAATCACTCAAATCCTACCATAAAGCAGCTGGGGGCTGCTTCCTCTCTGGATTCGCTTCCAGAGAGAATATTTCCATTCCAGGCAACTGACCCATAAACCTCTTCTCTACTCAACAGTTTAGATTCATAGTCATACTTTTAAAACATCAAGCATTAGATAATAATCATTTTTTAATTTTTTTAACTTATTATGATTGGCAATCTGAATTTTGTTTGATTGGGTGGGGGGGAAGCAAAGAGAAAGGAATTTCCTAGAGCTTTCAAGTGGGCATAAGATCTAAATTTTAGACTGGTTTTTAAAATGAAAAGCATTTACATGAAATATGTAGTCTCATTGATATTTTTTGGTTGATTTGTTAAGTCTATTAAACAAGAAGCTCTTATAACAATTGTCTAATAGGGCCCAAGCTATTTAATAAGTACCAGTGTGAAAAGCTTCATGGAACTGATGATTCTTTTATTCTAATAATAGGATTTGCAAAGAGATACTTATGATGATCCATCTCCCAAACTCAGACAGTGAGCAGCTTCCCACCTCCCCAAGGTCCTGGAGAGCTTCTCTTAGCAACTCGCTTTCCCACCTTCACCTACCCATTACCAAAGCAGCTGCCGAGAATAGTTAGTAAAGTACTGGACCTAGAAACAAGACAAGCTAGATTCAAACCTGCATCAAACAGTAATTTTCTGTGGGACAATGGATAAATTGTAAAATCTCTCTCAGCCTCAGTGTTCCCATCTGTAAAAGGAGGTTAAAAATAGCACCTATTTCTCAGAATTATTGTGAGGATCAAGGGAAGAAATATACATAAGTACTTTCAGAGTTTTAACTCTGAAAGAGTCATATAAATGTTAGGTATTGTTTTTACAGAGTTGCCTGAGTTGGTCACCAGAAGATAATCATAGATGTACAATTAACAAAAAAAAAAAAAAAAAAAAAAAAAAACACCTTAGAGATTTACAAGCCAGACCCCATCCCTTTATAGATGACAAGTTGGAAAGGGGTTCACCTGAGCCATAGAACTAACTAGAAAGGTGTCAGAGGAAGGACATTAACTCAGATCACTTGGACTCCAAGCTCTTAAATCCTGAAAACTTTCTGCAGTTGTCTAAAGTATGCTCTCACAGCTTCCATTCACTGTTCTAGTTGTAAATGAAATAGTCCAGTACTTCTTTCATATCTCATAGATTTGATTTTATTATTTATTATTATTTTATTTTTATTTATTATTTTTTATTTTATCACTGTAACAGCAGACTTTGTGCATTTCATTTCCATTTTCTCTATCCAAAAGAGTATTTGGTGATTCCATCATCTCTTTTCAGTGACACAAGGCTGATCACAACCCAGAGTAACAGTTCACATGATTCTTTCTGTGAATCTTTAAATTTGTCATATTTATCATTTCTAATTCAAATGGATTAGTGATCTCATCAATTGGAGAATCTCCACCATTGGTACAGGTCACATCCATCCTGAGCCATTCTGTGTGACACATATCTATGACCTCCCCAAAGTTGACCATATCTTGTCCATCCAGTGTTGGAGGCCCTTCAGCTCTTACCTGCCCTCCTTCCCTCTTACAATTATGTATTTCTCTGATGCAGTTCTCAGATAGCCCCTCTTTGGGAGTTCCTGTTCTTGGTGTTGTACATTGCAGTCTGCTTATACCCCATTCTGAGCCTGTGCATTGCCTCTGTGTAATGAGTATCTTCAGTTTCGAGGCAATGAAATTCCAGGTCTCATTGTCCTGTGGCTACAACAGTAAAATGCTATACTGAAAAGATGAGGCTTTGACATTATGGGAAGAGTGGGGTGGTTACAAGTGTTTGATAATTTTCCAAAAGCTATCTCTCTTTCTCATTTTCCACTCTGGACCACCTCATAGTCCATCTGTCCGTTGTCTATCTTTGATATACTGACTGTTGCCAAATGCAGTATGTGGAAAAGAAATCTGGGCAACCGATATTTTTCATTTTCTTATTAAAGGACAGGGCAAATCCTTGGTATTATAATAGATATCTTCTTGGAATTAACTTGGATAGTAATGAAATCAAAACAGGATCACCTGGCAGACTTCACCCACCATGGGAATTCCTGCTCAACCTGGACTCTGGTGTGAGTACCACCTCCACAAAGTTGAATATTATTGGCAAACATATATTTCTCTGGTGCCTCTTCTGATACTTTTTATCAGAAAGTCATTGAATAGGATTATTTCATCCAAGGATTCCCAAAGGATCTTGTAGAAAGTGGACACATTTTATGTAAAAAAAGGATAACCCCATAAGTAGAATTTTGTGAACAATAAGATTTTATAGTTCTATGTATTTCAGGAAATTCTGGGAAGAAAAGTATGGCTTATTATTCAAAGATCATTTGCAAAACCCTCATTGAGGATGCTCCAAATTCATGTAACAATAATCCTCCTAAAGATTTTGTATTGATGAAAGACTAGGTATCTAGAGCAATAGTTATTAATGTTATATGAATCACCTTTTTTAGTATTAGTAAGATTCAAGAGTTTTTTTTTTTTTCATTTCTTGGATATTTTCCTCTTTTAAACAGGTTTTCTCAGTGCTTCAAAATTTTATTTCCTCCATCCCTAACTTCCTTTATATATTTGATCTAGTCCAGCTGCCTCCTCTCTTTGTTCTTCTCAGTGCCATTTCTACCTCCTCAGGGACTGTGATATTGTGGCCCAACTGTAGTAGTTCGACTATGCTCAATGAATAAAACAGATTGTTGTGATTGCTTTCATAATTTTTTTCCATTTTCTTCCATTTTTAATATCTTTGTCGTTTTCATCCTTGAATGCCCTTGGGATAGCTTTACCTAACAAAAGTATCTTGCCAAGTTTTCTTTAGACAATTTTGATCCTTTACTGCTTCTCTTTGCTTTGTGAGATGATAATGCTCATAATCATGATATTTCTTTGTAAGATTGGTAACCACACTCTTGTTTGGCAAGGAAGTCCACTGTTTTTTCATCAAGGTGTTTTCTGGTCTCTGTTGGCCTCTTTGGTTGTGGAAATTAAACACTGTTGAAAATTATAGATGAACAGTCTGTGTTTATGTCATTTAAATTGTCCATTGCCCATTTTAATAGCTTGTTTATATACTTAAGTGTTAAAAACAACACCAAAATCACAAACTTTTATTAAATAATTGCTATGTGCCAAGCTGTATTACACATCGAGGATATAAATTAAAGCAAAAACACTTTAAGGAACTCACGTTCTAATGGTGAAAGGAATAGAGACAGTATTCCAACAGCTATGTGCATATAAAATAAATGCAAGAAAATCTTTTCCTGTCTAATAAAATTTAGTAATTTTCTTCTAATGACATGGATAGGGCAAGTACCAACTAATCATAAATATTTATTCATATTCATATTCAATAATTATAGATTTAATCATAAAAATAAAAAATAAATTTAATCATAAAAAAATTTAAAATTAAAAAAATAATCATTAAAAAATCATAAAAATCATTTTTAAAATCATAAAAAATTAACTTTGATGCTTGAAAACTGATTATGTACCTTCTGATTTCCTTTTCCCCCATGTATAGTCTCTCATTCTACCTTGCTGACCAGCATTCTGCCTTTTTTCCATATATATGTTTATCTCTCATATCAGTAATTATGGTAACCACTATAAAGAAGAGAAAAGTGGGGAAATTAGATCTTAGCAATGACCAAGGTATGAATTTTATCCCATTTAGTCTTAGATAACCCTGGATAAGTCATTTAAAATCTCTCAGCCTCAAGTTCTGTGGCTTTAAAATGGTCAAATCAACAAGCATTTTTAGCATTTGTCCCATAGGGTTGTGGAGAATATTAAAGAAGAAAATATATGTAAAGCACTTTGTAAGCCTTAAAGTCCAATGTAATTGTCAATAATTATTATTAATACTATATGCAGTTGGCTACACATTTCAAACAAGGAATTCTAAGGAAGAAGTAGCATTATTAAAGAAATAATGATGGAGTGAGGGTAAAGAATAACCCATGTATTCCATTGGAATCCTTGTCATGTCAGGAAAACCAAAGGAAAGCTCCTAACTTGTGACAGAAAATGGATAGGAGCCACATAGGAGATATTGGCTTGGATCATTAAGATTTTCAGTTTGGGAAGGAACATGCTCATAGGAAATCACAGATTTATTTGAGTGTATCGCCATTTATATCATCACAATTTCCGTAGGGTACCTCTTAAAACCCAGAAGCGATTTTAGTTCACAGTGTGTTTATTGAGAGGCAGTGTTGGGTAGTGGATGGAAGGCTGATCTCAGCATCACTATCAGAGTCAAAGAAAAGAATTTCCTGGGTTCAAGTCAGTCTCTGACACCTATTGGTTATGTGATCCCAACAAAGTCATCTAATCCCTCTCTTCCTTCAGACAACTTTTCAAGACTCTTTAAGTTGTGAATTAGGTGCTGATCTACAGGTGCTGAAAAAGGAAACTTTTTCATTAGGAGTTCTCTGCACCAGAGAAATCTTAGTCTAATCTGAAAAAAAAAATGTAATTCTGCATGATTAATATAAGTAGTTTGAGGTAACATGGCAGTATAATGGATGGAGTGCTGAGTCTGGAGTCAAGAAAACTGAGTTCAAATCAGACCTTAGACACTTATTGGTTCTTTAACCGTGGGCAAGTCACCTAATTTCATTTGTGAAATGGGGATAACAGCAGCAACATCTCTCGGGGAGTTTGTAAAGATCAAATGAGATGACATTTGTAAAGCTCTTAGCACATTCTCTGCAATTAGTGGGCACTTAATAAATGTTTGTTTGGATCATGAGAAGTATACAGAATATAATATGCACATATGCCTTATCTATATCCATTTTTGTTGTCAAAATCTGAGCCACCCAAGAAATTTCAGAAGGCATTAGAACCAGTCAAGAATGTAAGTTGAGTCTCTGACAAAGACATTTTCATTATCACTAATATCTCAGGGCAGCATTTGCATAAAAATAAAAAATAGCTCTTGTAATATTCAACCTTTTCTGATGCTCTATAATTGAGGAAGCTATGTGAGATGATGGTGATGGTGTGAAAACTTCCTCCTGGAAAGAAACAGCCCCTAAGAGGACTGTGCCAATGGTAGCTGGAAGGGAAAGGATTTGCAGCTGCTCATTGATTGTTTCACAAAACTGACATGGTGTTATGGGCTGACAAGGAGTTTGGATGAAAGGTCTACGATCCTAATTAGTGAAGAAAAAAAGTGATCATTCATCTGGCTTGTTTTGGTATTATTTCTTGGCAGTAACATGAGAAAATGACTGAGACAATGTGTACAGCTGACAGTTTGGAAATTAGTGAGGAGGACTTCCGGCCAAGATGGCGGAGAGGAAATACACTTCTGTGTAATCTCCGTGTTTTTCTCTCACTATTCATTTCATTTCATGCCTCTGAATTAATGCTCGACTGAAAAAAAAACCATACAATTACTTACCAAGAGAAACCATCCTTGAGACTCGTCAAGAAAGGTCTGTTTTTGCGCGAGGGCGGGGACGGTATTTGGAAGCAGTCTGCGGGTAGCAGCAGCTGCAACCAGAGCACAGATAGCAGCTCAGAACCGGGTGGAGCGGAGAGGGGGTAGGACCGCAGCCGTCTCTGCGGTGAGAGCTTTGCTATAGGAGCAAGTCAGCAGCCCAGCAGAGAAGCTAAAAACACCGGGGGTGAAGAATGCAATCCCAAACAGCTGGAGTTTCTAGGACCTGGCCACCCCTCCCCCACAGTGTCTTAGCCCGCTCGGATCTCAGAGCGCTCGGATCTCAGCGCGCAGGCGCCATAGCACAGTAGGACCTGTGCCTCACGAATACCCTGCCCCTCCCCCAAAGAAAGCAGCCTCCATTCAAGGGGTTTTTTTTCCTTCTGTTTCTTTGATAGTTTGTCTTTGATAAATAGACAGAATGAGCAAGAAACTGAAAAAGAATTTAACCCTGGACAGCTTTTATACAGATAAAGAGCAGACTCCAAACCCTGAGGAGACTAAAAACAAACAGTCCCCAGGTGAATCCCCGAAGGAGGAGACCTTATATCCCTCAGCACAGATGAATCTCATGGAGGAAATTAAAAAGGCTCTCACAAGGGAGCTAGAAGAAAAATGGGAAAAGGAGAGGGAGGCTCTGCAAAAGGAGAGGGAGGCTTGGCAAAAGAGCCTGGAGAAGTCAGTTAAAGAGAGAGTGGATAAAGAAACCAAATCCTTGAAAAATAGGATTAGTGAACTGGAAACAGAAAACAGCTCTCTAAAAAACAAAATTGGCGAAATGGAAAAAAATTCCACAGAACAAAAGAACTCAATTGGACAATTAGAGAAAGATCTTAAAAAAGTGAGTGAAGAAAATACCTCACTGAAAATCAGGGTCGAACAATTGGAATTGAATGACTCGAGGAGACAAGAAGAATCAGTCAAGCAAATCCAAAAAAATCAAACAATGGAAAAGGATGTGAAATACCTTCTGGGGAAGACAACAGACCTGGAAAACAGATCCAGGAGAGACAACCTGAGAATCATCGGACTTCCAGAAAAGTATGATGAAAAAAAAAGCCTGAACACTATCTTCCAGGAAATTATCAAAGAGAACTGCCCAGAAGTCATAGAAACAGAAGGTAAAATAGACATTGAAAGAATTCATCGATCCCCTACTGAAAGGGATCCTAAAATCAAAACACCAAGGAATATAGTGGCCAAATGCCAGAACCCTCAGGCAAAGGAAAAAATACTGCAAGCGGCTAGAAAAACCCAATTCAAGTATCAAGGAGCCACAATAAGGATCACCCAGGATCTGGCAGCATCCACATTAAAGGATCGAAGGGCCTGGAATATGATATTCCGAAAGGCTAAGGAACTTGGTATGCAACCAAAAATAACTTACCCAGCGAGATTGAGCATCTTTTTCCAGGGAAGAAGATGGTCATTCAACGAAATAAGCGAATTTCATCTATTTCTGATGAAAAAGCCAGAACTTAACAAAAAATTTGATCTACAAGCACAGAACTCAAGAGAAATCTAAAAAGGTAAAGATTAATCTTGGGAACTATATTTCGGCTGTAAAGATGTATAAAAAATACATGTATACCTTGTTCTAGAAACTAGTTGAGGAAAGGACATTGTACTAGAAAAAAGGGAAAATGGGGGTACTACATTTCATGAAGAGGCAAAGAAAACCTAGTATATCTGAGAGAAAGAATGGAGAGGAATGAAAATAGTGAGTATTTTACTGCTTTCAGAATTGGCAGTAAGAGAAGAATTTTAGACATATTCAATCTATGGTGAAACTTCTCCCACCTCATTGAAAAGTGAGAAGGGAAAAGTGAAAAAGGAAGGAATAAGCTAAGTGGAAGGGAATACGGGAACTGGGAGGGAAAGGGGTAAGTTGGGGGGGGGGGACTCTAAGGGGAGGGGAGGGATACTGAAAAAGGGAGGGCTGTGAGAAGCAAGGGGAGCTCACAAGCTTAATACTGGGAAGGGGGGTAAGGGAGGGGGTAAGGGAGTAAGAAGGGAGAAAAGCATAAACCGGGGTCAACAAGATGGCAAGTAATACAGAATTGGTCATTTTAACCATAAATGTGAACGGGGTAAACTCCTCTATAAAGAGGAAGCGGTTAGCAGAATGGATTAAAAGCCAGAATCCTACAATATGTTGTATACAGGAAACACACCTGAAGCGGGGTGATACATGCAGGTTAAAGGTAAAAGGTTGGAGCAAAATCTACTATGCTTCAGGTGAAGCCAAAAAAGCAGGGGTAGCCATCCTGATCTCAGATCAAGCTAAAGCAAAAATTGATCTAATCAAAAGAGATAAGGAAGGGCACTATATCTTGCTAAAGGGTAGAATGAATAATGAAGAAGTATCTATATTAAATATATATGCACCAAGTAGTGTAGCATCAAAATTCCTAAAAGAGAAATTAAGAGAGCTGCAAGAAGAAATAGACAGTAAAACTATAATAGTGGGAGATCTCAACCTTGCACTCTCAGAATTAGATAAATCAAACCACAAAATAAATAAGAAAGAAGTCAAAGAGATAAATAGAATACTAGAAAAATTAGATATGATAGATCTCTGGAGAAAATGTAATGGGGACAGAAAGGAGTACACCTTCTTTTCAGCAGTTCATGGAACTTATACAAAAATTGATCATATATTAGGACATAAAAACCTCAAACTCAAATGCAGTAAGGCAGAAATAGTGAATGCATCCTTTTCAGACCATGATGCATTGAAAATTACATTCAATAAAAAGCCACAGGAAAGTAGACCAAAAAATAATTGGAAACTAAATAATCTCATACTAAAGAATGATTGGGTGAAACAGCAAATTATAGACATAATTAATAACTTCATCCAAGAAAATGATAATAATGAGACATCATACCAAAATGTATGGGATGCAGCCAAAGCGGTAATAAGGGGAAATCTCATATCTCTAGAGGCCTATTTGTATAAAATAGAGAAAGAGAAGGTCAATGAATTGGGCTTGCAACTAAAAATGCTAGAAAAGGAACAAATTAAAAACCCCCAATCAAACACTAAACTTGAAATTCAAAAAATAAAAGGAGAGATCAATAAAATTGAAAGTAAAAAAACTATTGAATTGATTAATAAAACTAAGAGTTGGTTCTATGAAAAAACCAACAAAATAGACAAACCCTTAGTAAATCTGATTAAAAAAAGGAAAGAGGAAAATCAAATTGTTAGTCTTAAAAATGAAAAGGGAGAACTCACCACTAACGAAGAGGAAATTAGAGCAATAATTAGGAGTTACTTTGCCCAACTTTACGCCAATAAATTCGACAACTTAAATGAAATAGAAGAATACCTCCAAAAATATAGCTTACCTAAACTAACAGAGGAAGAAGTAAATATCCTAAACACTCCTATCTCAGAAAAAGAAATAGAACAAACTATCAATCAACTCCCTAAGAAAAAAACCCCAGGACCAGATGGATTTACATCTGAATTCTATCAAACATTTAAAGATCAATTAACTCCAATGCTAAATAAACTATTTGAAGAAGTAGGGATTGAAGGAGTCCTACCAAACTCCTTTTATGACACAGATATGGTACTGATACCTAAACCAGGTAGGCTGAAAACAGAGAAAGAAAATTATAGACCAATCTCCCTAATGAATATTGATGCTAAAATCTTAAATAAAATATTAGCAAAAAGATTACAGAAAATCATCCCCAGGATAATACACTATGACCAAGTAGGATTTATACCAGGAATGCAGGGCTGGTTCAATATTAGGAAAACTATTAACATAATTGACTATATCAACAACCAACCAAACAAAAACCATATGATCATTTCAATAGATGCAGAAAAAGCATTTGATAAAATCCAACAGCCATTCCTAATAAAAACACTTGAGAGCATAGGAATAAAAGGACTTTTCCTTAAAATAGTTAGGAGCATATATTTTAAACCTTCAGTAAGCATCATATGCAATGGGGAAAAACTGGAACCTTTCCCGGTAAGATCTGGAGTGAAGCAAGGTTGCCCACTATCACCATTATTATTCAATATTGTATTAGAAACACTGGCCTCTGCAATAAGAGTCGAGAAAGAGATTAAAGGAATTAGAGTAGGCAATGAGGAAACCAAACTATCACTCTTTGCAGATGATATGATGGTATACCTAGAAAACCCCAGAGATTCTACTAAAAAGCTATTAGAAATAATTCACAATTTTAGCAAAGTAGCAGGATACAAAATAAATCCCCATAAATCCTCAGCATTCTTATACACCACCAACAAAATCCAAGAGCAAGAGATACAAAGAGAAATTCCATTCAAAATAACTGTTGATAGCATAAAATATTTGGGAATCTACCTACCAAAGGAAAGTCAGGAATTATATGAGCAAAATTACAAAAAAGTTTTCACACAAATAAAGTCAGACTTAAATAATTGGAAAAATATTAAGTGCTCTTGGATAGGCCGAGCAAATATAATAAAGATGACAATACTCCCTAAACTAATCTATTTATTTAGTGCTATACCAATCAGACTTCCAAGAAAATATTTTAATGATTTAGAAAAAATAACAACAAAATTCATATGGAACAATAAAAAGTCGAGAATCTCAAGGGAATTAATGAAAAAAAAATCAAATGAAGGTGGTCTAGCTGTACCTGATCTAAAATTATATTATAAAGCAGCAGTCACCAAAACCATCTGGTATTGGCTTAGAAATAGATTAGTTGATCAGTGGAAAAGGTTAGGTTCACAAGACAGAATAGTCAACTATAGCAATCTAGTGTTTGACAAACCCAAAGATTCTAAATTTTGGGATAAGATTTCATTATTTGATAAAAACTGCTGGGATAACTGGAAATTAGTATGGCAGAAATTAGGCAAGGACCCACACTTAACACCACATACCAAGATAAGATCAAAATGGGTCCATGACCTAGGCATAAAGAACGAGATTATAAATAAATTAGAAGAACATAGGATAGTTTATCTCTCAGACTTGTGGAGGAGAAAGAAATTTGTGACCAAAGATGAACTAGAGACCATTACCAATCACAAAATAGAAAATTTTGATTATATCAAATTAAAAAGCCTTTGTACAAACAGAACGAATGCAAACAAGATTAGTAGGGAAGTAACTAACTGGGAAAACATCTTTACAATTAAAGGTTCTGATAAAGGCCTCATTTCCAAAATATATAGAGAACTGACTCAAATTTATAAAAAATCAAGCCATTCTCCAATTGATAAATGGTCAAAGGATATGAACAGACAATTTTCAGATGAAGAAATTGAAACTATTACCACTCACATGAAAGAGTGTTCCAAATCACTATTGATCAGAGAAATGCAAATTAAGACAACTCTGAGATATCACTACACTCCTGTCAGATTGGCTAAGATGACAGGAAAAAACAATGATGAATGTTGGAGGGGATGCGGGAAAACGGGGACATTGATGCATTGTTGGTGGAGTTGTGAACGAATCCAGCCATTCTGGAGAGCGATCTGGAATTATGCCCAAAAAGTTATCAAACTGTGCATACCCTTTGATCCAACAGTGTTTCTATTGGGCTTATACCCCAAAGAGATACTAAAAAAGGGAAGGGGACCTGTATGTGCCAAAATGTTTGTAGCAGCCCTGTTTGTAGTGGCCAGAAACTGGAAAATGAATGGATGCCCATCAATTGGAGAATGGCTGGGTAAATTGTGGTATATGAACGTTATGGAATATTATTGCTCTGTAAGGAATGACCAGCAGGATGAATACAGAGAGGCTTGGAGAGACCTACATGGACTGATGCTAAGTGAGATGAGCAGAACCAGGAGATCATTATACACTTCGACAACGATATTGTATGAGGATGTATTCTGATGGAAGTGGATTTCTCTGACAAAGAGACTTAACTGAGTTTCATTGGAGAAATGATGGACAGAAACAGCTACACCCAAAGAAGGAATACTGGGAAATGAATGTGAACTATTTGCAATTTTGATTTTCTTCCCGAGTTATTTTTACCTTCTGAATCCAATTCTCCCTGTGCAACAAGAGAACTGTTTGGTTCTGCAAATATGTATTGTATCTAGGATATACTGCAACATGTTTAGCATATATAGGACTGCTTGCCATCCTGGGGGGGGGGGGAGGAGGGAGGGAGGGGAAAAAACGAAACATAAGTGATTGCAAGGGATAATGTCGTGTAGAAATTATCCTGGCATGGATTCTGTCAATGCGAAGTTATTATTAAATAAAATAAAATTTATTATAAAAAAAAAAAAAAAAAAAAAAAAAAAAGGAAATTAGTGAGGAAAAGAGGATATTTTCTTATCACTCAACTTTGCTAATCAGCAGAACTCAATAATACTAATAATATTCACTTACATACCACTTTTAGGCTTTTAAAGCTTTTCAAAGTTTGCAAAACACATTTATGTACATTATCTCATTTGGGGCTAACAACCCAGCAAGATATTTGCTATAGATATTGTTATCCCCATTTTACAGAATAGTTATAAGGATCATTAATCAAGAACTTCAGGGGAGCTCAGAAGAGACTCACCCAACCTTAGATGAGAAAACTAAGAGTAGTTGCCCATGGCCACAAGTTGGTAAATGTGAGGAGCAAAATTTGCACCATGAAAACTCTCTTCTCAATGATGTTGATTTCAAATCCAGCATTCAATCCATTACTCTAGGACACTATATATATATATATATATACACATACACATACACACAGGTGTAATTGGGAGATAGATGGAGGTATTGCTGGGATAGTTTATGGGCTATTAGTCAAAAATGTTTCCAATATCATCAATAGCAATATATTTTCCCTCATGAGAAGGGGTAGGATGAAAAGAGAGGGAGAGACAAATAGAGAGAAAAAGAAACCAATAGAAGGGGGAGAGAGAGAGAGAAAGGGGAAGAGGGAGGGAGAGGGGAAGGAAGAAAGGAAAGGAGGATTGAAAGAAGGAAGGAAGGAAGGAAGGAAGGAAGGAAGGAAGGAAGGAAGGAAGGAAGGAAGGAAGGAAGGAAGGAAGGAAGGAAGGAAGGAAGGAAGGAAGGAAGGAAGGAAGGAAGGAAGGAAGGAAGGAAAGAAGGGAGGGCAAGAGAGAGGGAAGGAGGGAGTGAGGAAGGGAGAAAGGAAGGGAAGGAGGGAGAGAGGAAAAAGAAAAACAAAAAATGAAAGCGGTATCTAGTGAATAAAAATATCTAAGAAAAAATGAACTAATTGTTCACAGATCCTTACCTGCTCTTCATACCCCTTCATCACCCTTTAGGTCTACCTTTGACAGCCCTTCCTCAGGCTTAAAAGTTGCCATTGTCTGTAGATATTATCAGAAGAATATCACCACATAATCTCAACTTAACTTTAAAATATCTATAATAAAAGAAAAATCATAAAAGTAAATACATTTTCTCTTAACAGTACTTGAATAGCTTCCTTCTATCCTACTTCTAATAGCAAACTTTTTAAAAGTTTCAGTATTGATTGATCTATTTTTCCAATCTTCATAACATGATATATTCTCCTAACTTTTTATTACCTCTGAGTGACTATAAAATCTCAGCTGTTTAAAATTATTTTTTCAGCTTTATAGCATTCCATAAAAGTTTTAGGTGTAAAAAATGTTTCCTACAGATCTAAAATTGTTCCAAACTCATCAATATTTAAAAAAAGTGTTGATCTCCATGGCATAACTCTGTGGCATTAATTTAAACAAGGGTTGGGGGTAGAGATCCAGTTTCTTCTTTCCTTATTTTTTGCTTTGTAGCAAAATAACATTTCACATAGAATAGATAGGTATAGGTGATAGGTATGGATAAAATGACTCCAGAGTTGCATCCTTTTTTTTTTTTTTGTCTTAGAAATTGAAATCCTGGGATATAAAAATTTCAAGCATTCATTTCTAATCTGTTTTTAAAATCTAGCCACATAAACATCACTAAAAATGTTAAATACTTGAGAAATCTGACTTGAAACTATATGAAATCCCACTGGCTATATGTAACTTAAAGGCTGTATTTAAGCCTGAGTGTCATTGCTTATACCTAGAATGTGGTTATATGGCCTCAAAGTACATCAATAAATTACCCACTAACCTACCTCTCCCCCTCTGCTCTGATTCCCTCAACAATACTTCTATTATAAATAGTGAGTTCAATAAATATGGAAACAGTTTTCCAAGATTGGGAAGTTGACTGGACTTCAGAACCCTGCGTCTCAGAGGAGTGATTTCTACAATGATACTGATAAGTAAGCCCAGGACATACTCATATCTTTTCCATACTATTACAAAAGCCTCCTAATTAGTGTTTCTGGATCACATCTCTCCTCAAGAACAAAACCCCTTTCTGGTAGTCAAAATCTGTTCTAGGTGATACAGTGGTTTGTTCAGATCCAGCTTCAGACACTTGTTAGTTGTATGATCTTAGGCAAGGAACCTGAATTCTATCCACCTCCTTTTTCTCGTCTGTAAAATGGGAGTAAATAACACCTAGTTCCCAGGTTTTTATGAAGATAAAATGAGGAAATATCTGTAAAACACTTTACAAATGTTAACATGATATATGAATGCAAGCTATTATTATTATTACCTTATAATTGTGCACCTAAAAAACAAATAGCCACACACTTTTGTAGAACACTTGTTCATCTTGCTTTCCAGAGCTCCCAGTGATTATATAAAGAAAGACAAGAAAGAAGATAATTACAGCTCAAGTATCAACATCTGCTACCAAGGACTAAAGTAGAGAAACTACATCAAAAAACTTGATTAGATTCCCTCAAATTAAGTCTGCATACAATGAAGTATTTAGTCATTTCAGTTCAAAGTTGGTTTAAATTTTTAAAATCCTATTTTGGAAAATATCTTTTAAGATCAAGACATTTTAAAAGAAAAAGTTGTGAATTATTTAACAGTCTCATTCCTTGTCCGTCACTGTTGTTGGAGTAAGAGAAAGGGGAAAGGGAAAAGTGGAGGTTTCTTTATTAATAGTGTTCAGGTAGGGAGCCCTAAATCCCAGGATAAGACAAGCAAGTATTCCCAATATTAAGTGCTTATGTGATTACAGGAATTGTGTGGTAGGTGCTGGAGAGAGGGAGGAGGGGAGAGAGACAGAGAGAGACAGACACAGAGACAGAGAAAGAGGGAGGGAAGAAAGGAGGGGGAGAGGGAGAAAAAGAAGGAGAGGGAGAGGGAGAGGAAGAGAAAGAGGGAGAGGAAGAGGGGAGGGAGAGAGAGAGAGGGAGAGAGAGAAGGAGAGGGAGGGGGAGAGAGGTGGAGAGGAAGAGGGGAGGGAGAGAGAGAGGAAGAGGGAGAAGGAGAGGGAGAGAGAGGAAGAGGAAGAGGGGAGGGAGAGGGAGAAAGAGAGGGAGAGGGAGAGGAAAAAGGAGGGAGGGAGAAAGGGGAAAAAGAAAAGAAAAAAGCCAGATTCTGGTCTTACCTTTACATACAAGAAATAGCTAGTTACTGATGAGGGAGTATTTTGAAAACCAATAGTTTGCTGGTAATCATTTCCTCATAGTGCAAAGGCCAATACAAATGATATCATGTACAATTGTAATAGCATTAACTTGACCCTTTTAAATGAGCCTTCAATTGTGAAAAATGAGAAATGGAACTAAGTCACAACATTAACTTTTCTTGAGGTAGTTTAATTACACAGAATAATGTCCCCAGCCAACAGACCAAAAGAGCCTGTTAGACCACATTTGCCAATAAACATTTGCCTCATTTTTTTTTAAATCAAGAGTAGAAACATGCATGTGAAAAGGTGCTCTAAATCACTGTTGATCAGAGAAATGCAAATCAAGACAACTTTGAGGAACCAGATTGGCTAAGATGACAGGAGAATATAATGATGGATGTTGGAAGGGATGTGGGAAAACTGGGACACTGATGCATTGTTGGTGGAGTTATGGACTGGTCCAATCATTCTGGAGAACAATTTGGAACTATGTTCAAAAGACTATCAAATTATGCATCCCCTTTGATCCAGCAGTGTCTATACTGGGTTTATATTCCAAAGAGATTATAAAAAGGGAAAAGGACCAATATGTACAAAAAGGTTTGTGGCAGCCCTTTTTGTAGTGTCAAGAAACTGGAAACTGTAAGTAGATGCCCATCAGTTGGAGAATGGCTGAATAAGTTATGGTATGGGAATGTTATGAAATATTCTTGTTCTATAAGAAATGATTGGCAGGATGATTTCAAAGAGGTCTGGAGAGACTTACATAAACTGATGCTGAGTGAAATGAGCAGAACCAGGGAATCATTGTACACAACAAGAAGATTATATGATGATCAATTCTGATGGAGATGGCTCTTTTCAATAATGAGATGATTAAAGCCAGTTCCAATGATCTTGTAATGAAGAAAATCATTTACAGCCAGAGAGAGGACTATGAGAAATGAGTGTGGATCACACCATAGCATTTTCACTGTTTTTGCTTGCATTTTATATTCTTTCTCATTTTTTTCTTTTTGATCTGATTTTTCTTGTGCAGCAAGATAATTGTATAAATATGTATGCATATATTGGATTTAACATATATTTTACCTTGTTTAACATTTATTGGATTATTTACCATCTAGGGTAGGGGGTGGAGAGAAAGGAGAGGAAAATCGGAACACATGGTTTTGCAAGGGTTAATATTGAAAAATTATCCATGCATGTTTTGAAAATTAAAAAGCTTTTAAAATAAATGTTTTTTAAAATGGCACCACCAATTAAAGCACTAATTCATCTTCAAAATACTATAAAGGTGTATGACAGAAGACTACAAGAAGTTTTTGGTATCGAGGTTTTCTCTACACCTGTGGTGTCATCAGCATAGAGAAGCCCAGAGGCAGAAATTTTCTTTACTGATACATATAAATAATTAATCTGTAACTCTGTAGACCTCAATGGTAACTATAACTGTGATTATACAGTAAGTAGGTGTTAGAGACAGGATTTAAACTCAGATTGTCTTGATTTAAAGGCCAGATTTAAAATCTATGAGTAGTAGTACCTCCTAAAGCAGTTGAAGGCATATTGATATTGTATAAATGATGAGGAACTCAGCAAGAAATTGTCCTTTTGTAAATGAAATGGAACCCATATGCTGCTAGTTCATCTATAGTTCTCATTTGGCTTCTCTTTACCCAGAGTACTATGTGGAGAAATTTTAATGAAACCTAAAAAGAACCTGTGGAGTCCTGAGGAAGCAGGAATTTTAATTCTCCAGGCCTCAGTATTTGCATCTGTAAAACAGAGGATTTGTACTAGATAATTTTCAAAGTGACCTTTTCCAGCTTTAGTATTTTGTGAGCCTTTAGGGTAAGTCTGGAAAGACCATACCTTATAAAACACATAAAAAGTAAAATCATAGACTTGGAATTGGAAGGGAGCTTAGAAGTAATTAACTCTAGCTTCCTTATTTTATAGGGGGGTAAACTGAGTCCCAAGAGAGGTTCAAAGGATCACAGATTTAGACTTGGAAAGATCTATGAGATCACCTAGTATAACTCTCCCCTCATTTAATAGATAAGGAAACTGCAGCCTGGAGAAAATAAATGAATTATTCAAGATTATTTAGTATATATAAAGAGACTGACCCATTCATTCACACTGAAAAAAATAAAGTGGATTAACAATGTGGATTACGCAACATTATAATATGCAATTGGATAGATGGTTCATTTAATTAGTAATTTATAGAATGAGCTACAATTAGAAAAATACATACACAAATCCATATACATACAGCACTTAAGTGTTTGTATTTTACAGGAACTGCACTAATTTTGGGGGGTGCATATAAAAGCAGATAAGAATCTTTATCTTTAATGAGTTCTAATGGGAGAAGAAAACATGAAAGGGTGTGCTATGAAGGGAAAGGGGAATATAATGGGAAGACTGAAGAAATAATCTTGTTGCCCATTCCCAGCTAGATGACACAAAAGGCCCACCTAGCAAATCCTGGGGGAAGCCAAAGATGGAATCCAAGTTTCAGGTGGGTTAGAGGTGTTCTAAGAGGGAAGCCATAGTAGAGAGATTGTAGGAAGTGGAAGTCTTCTCTGATGAGAGACTCTTGAGAATCTGTTATCTTTTTGCAATCAGATCAGCTGCTGCATGAAAAAGCCAATATATATGCATTACAAATTAGAAATAAAGATAAAGATGAAAAGAGACTATATAATTTCAGCAGCTTCAGGCACACCTTTTTAATGAGCTTCCAGCTTGGAATCTCTTACAGCATCCAGATATAGCATCTCTTAAACAGATGCTCCAGGTAAACAATGAAGATGACACTTTTGGAAGACTTGGCAGCAACCTCATTGATGGCAAAGGAGTCAGAAGCATCAGCCAAGAAGGTATCCAGTGTTTGAATGAGGGTAGTGAAAAGGCAAGAACATGAGCATGGATCCAGAAGGAAGCAGGCATATTTTCTGGCTGGACAGGAATGTTTTCCAGAGCAAATGATGTTGATAGTTGTTGGGAACTGATAAAGAGATCAATTTAGTCATAAATTCAATAGAATGGTCATTCATAAAGAATATTTCTATGTGCCAGGCACTAGGGATACTAAGAAAAGGGTCACCGGGGGCAAGCAGTTTGTTGGATGTTGATGATACAAAGACAAAAATTAAATTGTCCTGAGGGGTAACCCTCAAGGAACTCATTATAATGGGAAAGACAGCATGTGATGGAGGTGTTGCATTTCCAGCCAAAGGACATGGTTTTAAATAAATCCCAACCACTTTTGTGACTTTAGATTAAGATGTTTCCATATCTGAAAAAATGATGGAGTTATATTAAAAAAACCTCTAAGTTCCCTTCTAGCTCTATGACATATATAACAATGATAATAACTGATAATTCTACAGCATTTTGATGTTTTCTTTTTTAGATATTGAACAGATTTTATTTTTTTCTGTTTCTTTTTTTTTTATTTTTATGTTTAGTTCCAAATTCTTTTCCCCTCCAGCCTTTCTCCCACTCATTAAGAAGGCAAGAAATGTGATACCCATACATAGTACATATGAAATCATGCAAAATATATTTTTGCATTAGCCATCTCTCTTTAAAAAGCAAGAAAAACAAAGAAAGAGAAAAATATGCTTCAAATTACACTCAGTTTATCAGTCTTCTATCTGGAGATAGGTAGCATTTTATATCCTGAGCTCTTTGGAGTTAGAGTGATCAATTATTAAGTGTTGTACAGTTCCTTATTGTTAAAATTGCTATTCTATGTACCTTGTTCTGGTTCTGCTCCCTCTACTTTGTATTAATTCATTTTAGTCTTCCCTAGTTTGTATCTGAAGGTATCCCTTTTCATCATTTTTTACAACACAATAGTCTTCCATCACATTCATAACTTGATCAACCATTCCCCAGTAAATGATCATCCCTTCAATTTCTCTTTGACACCAGAAAAAAGATATGCATTATCTAATTTGAGCCTTGCATTTGCATTTGCCTTTTACTTTGATCTTTTCTGTATATAGATTTAGTAGCAGTATTGTTGGATCAAAGGATATGTATGTCCTTTGGACATAATTCTAAATTGGTTTCCAGAATGGTTGAACTAGTTCACAGTGAAATAATGTACCTATTTTTTCACTTCCCCTCCAGTGTTTATCAGTTTTCTGTCTTGTCATCTTAGCTGATCTGATGAAAGTGAGGTGATGCTTCAGAATTGCTATAATTTGTACTTCTCTCATTATTAGTGATTTGGGGTATTTTAAATAAATATCTTTTGAAAGTTTCATTTCTTCTTCTGAAATCTAGCTGTTCATATCCTTTGACTATTTCTTAGTTATAGAATGGCTTCTACTTTTATGAAAGTGCTCCATATACTTAAGAAATGAGACTTTTATCAAAGAAACTTACTGTAAGTTTTATTCCTAGTTTCCTGCTTTTGTTCTAATTTTGGCTGCATTGATTTTGTTTGTACAAGAAGTTTTTTTTTTAATTTTGTGCAGTTGAAATTATCCATTTTACCTCCCATGAACCTCCCTAGTTCTTGGTTTATCATAAATTCTTTCCCTGATCCATGGATCTAATAGTTAATTTTTTTCCATGCTCCCCTAATTTGCTTATATCATATCTAAATCATGTACCTATTTTGATCTTATCTTGCTATATGATGTAAGCTATTTGTTGATGCCTTGTTTCTTCCAGTTTTCCCAGAAGTTTTTGTCATATAATGAACTCTTGATCCAAAAGTAGGGATCTTTGAGTCTATCAAACACTAAGTTACTGCAGTTATTTATTTCTATGTATTCTGTATCTAATTATTTCATTGATCAACCACTTGTCAGTACTATATTGTTTTGAATATAAACTCTTTGTAACTATCAATTTGATTTTTTAAAGCACTTTATGTATACATTATCTCATTTGAATTCTGCAATAATTTTGTGAGATAGGTATATTATTATACCCATTTCACAGATTAAAAGACTGAGACTGAGGCTCACACAACTAGAAAGTATTATATGACAACCCAGGTATTTCCTAAATTTATTCCTGCTCCTTTTGCCCTATTTATGCTGTATGTTAGTATTAGGTGGGCAAGAAACTAAAATTCACTCTTCTCTTTTCTTCCATGTAGTATATATACATACATATATATGTGCTGACATATTAACAACTGATATAATAATATATGGTACTTTTAGGTTTGCAAAAACCTTTGTGCTATTATTATTATCACCCCCTTTGTACACATGAAAAAACTGAAGCTGAAAAAAAAGGTTAAGTAATTTGTCCCAAATCATAGAGCTAATAACTATCTGAGGTTAGATTTGAACTTGGATCTTCTTGCCTTTTCAGTTCAGCAGGGCAACCAGCCATCTCTGCTTGGTGCCTATGAGATATGTATTAATTGGCTCAGATTCAATATCTTCCCCAACAAGCATCCAGTCCTCATGTTCCATTGCCCAAGGTAGTTCTTGAATGACCCCATCAAGGAGAAGCAAAATGGATCCATATTCTGGGCAGCTACTCATCTGTTTGAAAGATGCTTTAGAAAAGAAGGGATTGAAGATATTTTACAAATGGGACCAGCAATGATTAATCACATTTTACTGTCTTTCAATAACTTGGAGCCCAGGGAGTCACCTCATTTCTCCAATTCTCATAAATCTAATGGAGGTCACATCATGGACTATTGGACTGAAAAGCATTGCTACCAAAAGCCCTGATGGTACTTTTATGTTCGCTGATGTGTAGACATAATTCTTTGCATCTTTGAGCCTCACACAGTATGTCTTTCCCAGGGAGACATTTGAGTAGATATATATGGTACCATGTACAAAGTTACAAGAGATGAACCTTCTGATTTATTCCTCTTACTTGTAACAAGATGATAGAAAATTTAAAACCAATGGGTGCTGTTATATAGTACAGCACTTCTCTCCACCCCTGTTAGAGGAAGATAGAAAAGATATTTATTGAAACTGGAAGCTATTACTTATAAGACCCTTGCCATCTAGAAATTTCAGTCTGGGACTTAAAAATGGAATTTTAAAGAATCTTCATGAAGACCTGCAAGTACTACATTTCATAGGTTTCATTTGGTCTCATTTATTCTTAATACTTTCTTTCATCTGGGCCATTTTTTTTGAATTGTGAAAATTTTTTCTGCATTTTCTACATTTTAGATTTTTTGACAGACTGCTCAATTTCCTGAAGCATTGAGTTTCTGTCTCTTCCCACTTTACCTTTCATTTATAAAGAAAAATATGTGATTGATATATGTATGTATTTGCCTATAAAACCACATGTACATATATTCACATTAAGAAAAATATGATCGACCCAGACATATGTCCAATGGAATAAAGAGATACAGCATAGTGAATAGAAAGCTGGATGTGGAATCAAGAAGATCCAGATCCAAATGCTACCTCTGATGTAAATTGGCTATGTGATTCCACATACATTATTCAACCTCTCAGTGCTATAAGTGACTCTCTGAGATAATAACTTCCAGTCTTCCAGAGAAAAGCCAACCTGCCCTGATATTGAGGATGTTTCTTCAGGGATTTTTCTATACCACTGAAATCACAAGCCTAAATCCTATCCCTTATATCCCTTAGAAATAGGATATTAAGCTAGAAGAAAAAACTTCTGGATCAGTTCTTATAAATTATCCCGTAATCTCTGAATTTTTTCTTGTTTCTTCTTGTTCTTATTATTAGTCTGTAACGGGCTGAGGCTTGAGTTGATGCACTGAGGTCCCAAGCACATGAGGCTAAATAGTAATTGGACCATACTCTATTAATAGATAAGCTTGGAGAAAGAATGGCCCCCGCCCACTCTTTGTGCAAGTCCTGATGTGTTGTATAGGAAATGACGATTCTGGTGGGTGGAAAAGGAAGGGGAGGAGAGACTGCTTGGGAGCCATCTTGACTACCTTTTTTGTGTTCATTTTTCTTCTTCTTTTTGCTTTTTGCTGAGGCAGTTGGGATTAAGTGACTTGCCCATGGTCACACAACCAGGAATTGTTAAGTATCTGAGACTGGATTTGAACTCAGGTCCTCCTGACTTCAGGGCTGGTGCTCTACCCACTGAGTGAAACTGGAGTCATTGATAATGGACTCTCTTCTCTAGAAGTTTTGTGGCAAAAGAGAGGAGAAATCTTAGGATGTCAGCTATTGAAGATGCATGGATCAAGTGAATGTTCTTTGAGGATAGGAAAGACATGGATGTTTATAGGCTGAAGGAAATGAGCTAATAGAGAGGAAGAAATTGAAGGTAAGTGAGAGAGGGGATGAAAGAAGGAGCAATCTGCTGGAAAAGACAAGATTAAATAAATAGCATCAGTTGTATATGTAGAAAATTTTGCTTTGGCAAGAAATACCACTTCTTCATGTGAGATGGAGATGAAAGAGAATAAGAGAGAAGACATCTCAGTGATGCAAGATGAAGTGGGGAGGAGTTCCTATCAAATGCTCTTATTTTTTCAGTGAAATGTAAACAAGGTCTTCAGCTGAGAAGATGGTAGAAAGAAGTAATTATGAGAGGTTGAGAGAGGATGAAAAGATTTAGTCACTCTGGTGAATGGAATAGTCAATTAGGGAACTATGTTAGGATTGTCATTTAGCAGTGAGGTCCCAGTATATCAGATGTCTGCTTATCTTTCTACAATCTCTGTGTCAGCATTAACTATTTTTATCTTTTACCATTTTTGTAATTTTGCTGAGTAAAGCTAAAAATGCATGAGAATTGTGATAGAAAAATATATATGGTCAAAGGATATGAACAGACAATTTTCAGATGATGAAACTGAAACTATTTCCACTCATATGAAAGAGTGTTCCAAATCACTATTAATCAGAGAAATACAAATTAAGGCAACTGTTGAGATACCACTACACACCTGTCAGATTGGCTAAGATGACAGGAAAAAATAATGATGAATGTTGGAGGGGATGCAGGAAAACTGGGACACTGATGCATTGTTGGTGGAGTTGTGAATGGATCCAACCATTCTGGAGAACAATCTGGAATTATGCCCCAAAAATTATTAAACTGTGCATACCCTTTGATCCAGCAGTACTACTACTGGGCTTATACCCCCAAAGAAATACTAAAGAAGGGAAAGGGACCTGTATGTGCCAAAATGTTTGTGGCAGCCCTGTTTGTAGTGGCCAGAAGCTGGAAACTGAGTGGATGCCCATCAGTTGGAGAATGGTTGGGTAAATTGTAGTATATGAATATTATGGAATATTATTGTTCTGTAAGAAATGATCAGAAGGATGAATACAAAGAAGCTTGGAGAGACTTATATAAACTGATGCTGAGTGAAATGAGCAGAACCAGATCATTATATATCTCAACAACAATACTGGATGAGGATATATTCTGATGGAAGTGGATCTCTTCGACAAAGAGAAGATCTAACTCAGTTTCAATTGATCAAGGATGGACAGAAGCAGCTACACCCAAAGAAAGAACATTGGGAAATGAATGTAAACTGTTTGCATTTTTGTTTTTTTTCCTGAGTTATTTTTACCTTCTGAATCCAATTCTTCCTATGCAACAAGAGAATTGTTCGGTTCTGCAAACATATATTGTATCTAGGATATACCGTGATATATTTAACATGTATAGGACTGCTTGCATCTGGGGGAGGGGGTGGAGGGAGGGAGGGAGGGGAAAAGTCAGAACAGAAATGAGTGCAAGGGATAATATTGTAAAGAATTTTTTTTCAAAATAAAAAAGAATTTAAAAAAAAAGAAAAATATAGATGGGTGCAATAATAACATAAACTAAGAACACTAAAAATAAGTGAATTCAGATTAATGAGTTAATGACTTAGTAAACCTTAATGAAAGGTTTCTTTTTTCTCCTTTCAGTAGAAAGATGGGCAGTATCAGATCTTAAACTATATTATAAAGCAGTAATTATCAAAACTACCTAATTCTAGCTAAGAAATAGAAAGGTAGATATGTGGAACAGACAATACATGGGATATATAATACAAAGAAGTAACTGATTATAGTAAACTTGTGTGTGACAATATAAAGATTTAAGCTAAATAACCAATACATGATTTGGTTAAAAATATTTTTAAATTGTTGGGGAACTGGATAGCAATTTAACAGAAATTGGGTAGAGACAAGTATCTTATACCACTTACTGGGATAAGTTCAAAGTGGATACTTGACCTAGATATAAAGAGTTATATCATAATAAAACTAGAATATGGAACATATTACTGTCAGACCTATGGCTGGAAGAAGAATTTATGAATAAACAAGATTATGAGATATAAAATGGATAATTTTGATTACATCAAATTAAAAGGGGGTTATACAAATAAACACAATGTAGCCAAGATGAGAAGGAAAGCAGAAAATTAAGGGAATTTTTATAGACAGTGCTCAGAGGTCTTATATCTCAAATATATAGAGAAGTTTGTCAAAATTATAATGTTGAGTTATTCCCTGATTGATAAAAAGTTAAAGGATATGAATTGGCCTTGGAGGAATACAAATTAAAACAATTTTGAGACATCACCTCATATCTATCAAATTGGTTTAAAATGATAGGAGAAAATGATAAATGGAGAGAGTGTGGAAAAATTTGCACTCAGATACACTGCTAGTAGAGCTTTGGCCTTGATCCTACTGTTTTGGGGAGCAATCTAGAATTATTCCCAAAGAGCATAAAATTATGGATACCCTTTAACCTGTTAGGTCTATTTTCCAAAATGATCAGGGGAAAAAGAAAAAAAAACCTATATGTTCTAAAATATTTATAGTATGTATCTTCGTGGTAGGAAAGAACTGGAAATTGAGGGAATGTCCATCAATTGGAGAATAACTAAATAACTATAGTATATGATTATAATAGAATATTACTATGCTCTAAGAAATGGTGAGCTAATTGATTAAAAAAACATGGAAAGAATAATCAAAGATGGGCAATATCACTTGGAGAATAATTGTAAACATCCAACTTAGTCTACATATTATTAATACTTAAATCAGCTGTAAAGGATCTATGAAGGAAGAAGCTATTTACCTCCAAAGAAAGAACCAATGAATAGAAGTATATATGTTTATAAATTTATATGAAATAGTGATTTCCTGTAGTTCAGGGTAAAAGAGGGAGAAGACAGTTCAGAATTTAAAATGTAATCCAAAAAAATTAAATTAATTTTTTAAAGCACAGTATACACACACCAGCCACAGCTATGTAAAAAAAAAAAAAAAAAAAAAAAAAGACAACATTAAAAAGCAAGAAAACCTGTGGTGCCATTTTTTTTAAAAAATGGGGATATAGAATATTGAATACACTGTCCAGCATAGTCATTTAATTGATTGGTTGCAGTTTTTCTGTTTTTGTTTTGTTTTGTTTTGTTGGGGGAGGGTGTGGGGAGTTATTAGTTATTGTTATTGTTTCTCACCAGAGAAGGTTTGATTGAGTGGCAAGGATGCTTGGAAAAATTACTTGTTATGTAAAAAGCAAAAAATATACATAGAACATTTTTTAAAAGAAATAAGCTACAGGACTAATCAAAATGTAATGTTCACTATTCTTACCTTTTTTTCTATTCTTTCCTGTTATTTTGTGGGAATTCTAGATCTAGTTACCTCAGTGATTCTGAAGCTTCTTTTAGACTTGGGAATTATTAGAAAAACTGTGTGCCATATTTAGTGAAGGCATCAATAACCTGGTGATACAAAGTAAAAATATAACAATGTGTACTCTCAAAGAACTTAAATTCTATCAAGGAAGGTCCTTTCCATCTCTCAAATCCTGTGGTTCTTTGAAATAGGACTTCTTCATGGTATCCTGGATGAGGATGGGGGTCAATATGTTGGAAATAGGATTTTTGCATCACTAAGTTTGCTTTATTTCATAGATAGAAAACAAAAAACAAAAGTCCTAATTTTATTCTTTCAATTTCTCTTAGGCTTTGTAATTTAAAAAAAAACAGATGTCTCTCTATAGGAAACAAACATCATATTATTATAAGAGAGTAAAAATCTAAAGAGCGGACATGGGAGAAGAATAATTTTCTTTAAAAGTCATTCAGTTGCTTATAATTCTGGAAATCACAAAAAATATATAATTTGTGTTAGAAATAAAATTATTTGATTGGGAAATTGAATAACATGAATAATTTACTAAACTTTTTATTTTTTCTAAGTAAAAAAATGGGCACTTTGGGGGATTTTTAAAATGAAAAATGACAAAAGAATCATATGCTCTTTTGGTCTAATTTCTAATAACCTAATTCATGTTTAATATTCAAGTTTTCTGCTTAGCTAATCTTCTAGGGAGATCCACCAGACATCATATAATATCATTTCTCAAGAAACTGAGCAACTGCCTGCCTCTTAGAAATACTATTCTCGTGACCTTTGTTAAAATTAAATTTTATTTTTTAATTGACAGAAATCTGTTTTCTCTCCCGTTTACCTCCCACCTTGTTAGGGAAAATATACCTGTGACAAATATTCCCAGTACACCAAAAATAAAAATTCATTCATTGATTGTCAACGTGTGTGTGTGTGTGTGTGTGTGTGTGTGTGTGTGTGCATACAGATACACACATAGGGAGAGAGAGAGAATCTCAATCATTCTGCAGCATGAATTCATCACTTCCTATTGGGCAGTGGATAGATTGCTTCATCAGTGCTCTGAAATCAGAGAGAGTCATTATGTTTATTAGAGTTCCTACAGATTTCAAAATGTTTGTTTTGACAGTGTTTTTACTGTATAAGTTGTTCTGATTTTCCTCGTTTTATTCATCAGTTCACACAAGTCCTCAAAATTGTTTGTTTTTATAAAACTGGTATGAAAGTGTACTGTTCTGATTCTGCTCCCTTCAGCCTGTATCAATTCATGCCATACTTTTCATGTTTCATTGAAATCACTTCTTGCACTCATTTTTTAAACAGGGAACTAGTACTCCATTCTTTTTGTTCAGTCTCTTTGTGGTGTAGACTTAGTAGTGATACACCATTTAGTAACTTTTAGAGTATAATTCAGAATTTCTTTCCAGAATGGTTGGACCCATCCGCACTTCTGCCAAACCTCCTCCAGCAATTGTCATTTCTGCTGTTTGCCATCTTTGCCAATCTGATGAGCATGAGGTAGAACGTCAAGACTGCTTTTATTCACACTTCTCTATTAGTGATTTGGAGTATTTCTCATATGACAATAATATTTATAGAATCATAGATCTAGAAAGAGCTTAAGAGTCAGTAAATCTAACTTCCTCTCCCCACCTAATTTTATAAACAAGAAAAACACATACACACATATATGTATATCTATACACATGCATACATGTTATTCAGCTGTTTTTCAATCATTTCTGACTCTGTGATCACATTTGGGTTTTCTTGGCAGAGATATTGAAATGGATTGAAAGGATATTGAAATATCCTTCTCCAGCTTATTTTTCAGATGAGGAAACTGAGGCAAAACAGGGGTAAGTGACTTGCTCAGGATTACACAGCTAATAAGTTTCTGAGGTCAGATTTGAATTCAAGATGACTCTATATGTGGAACTCTGTGTATTTCACCACCTAGCTGTCCTCCCACCACACACACAAATGGCATTACACCTGGTTCAGACGTTTGCAGGGTACATGACTTTGAGTATCCTCATTTTTGCACTGGGTATCACAATACATATATACCACCCAGCTCCCAGTGGTGCCTCCAGGAGACTATTAGGAGGGAGCCAATGACTGGTTCTATGTGGCTGCTTATTTCTGCTGCTGTTTTAGTCTGTAGCTTTCAGTAAACTATAAAATCCTTTTGTTTGGCAGCTTTTCAAAAGCAGGGTACATAAAGCTATTTCATGATACTTTGAGCTCCTCAAGTGAAAAATAATGACCACAATTGACACTTTTTGTGGTGCTTCAAAGCTGGCAAAATGATGCACATATGTTATCTCATTTGAGCCTTGCAACGAGGCGGGTACCCGTGGTACCTCCAGATAAACTGAGGCACAGACAGGTAGAATCACTTTTCCTAAGATCAGTCAGCTGGCAAGTATTAGGTCCAGGATCTGAACCTGGCATTTTCTGCTCTGAAAGCAAGATGCAATGATAAGTAGAAAGACGGCTAGATTTCTACCCACAGGACCTGGCTTTTAATGCCAGCTCTGCCATTTACTACTTGCATGAATTTGGTCAGTCATTAAACTCTTTAGACTTCAGTTTCCCTATCTGTAAAATTAAAAAGTTGGATTTGAAAATCTCTAAAATCCTTTCCAATTTTAACTATGTGAACATGGAATCATGCCATAATGGCAAGATAAAATGATTCTTGGTTTTTAAGATACAATTCAGTAAATATTTATTAATGAAGTACCTACTATGTGCCAAGAACTATGCTAAGTACTGAGGATACAAAGACAAGCAAAAGATAATCCCCATTGTGAAGGAGCTTACAATCTATTAGAGAGAGGGGAGAACAATAGTTAAGTACATATCTAGAAAAGCCAGTTAGATACTGGATAAATAGGAAATAATTAACAAAAGGAAATAACAGAACTAAAAAGCATTGGGAAAAGCTACATATAGAAGATGGGGTTTTAGTGGGATTTTTTAAAAGTCCAGTAAGAAAGGTCAGTAATCAGAACAGATGAGAGAGAGCATTCCAGGCATGAAGGACAGCCAGAGACTGTCCAGAACGGAGAAATAGAGTCTTTTGTTCATGGAACATCCAGGAAGCTGGTGTTATTGAATAGAAGGCTATATGATAAGGGGATCTAAGGTGTAAGAAAATTGAAAAGGTAGGAGGGGGTTAGGTTATAAAGGCTTATGGAGAACATGAGCTGACAAAGTAGTTTCCCATAATGCATCTATTTGTTTATGAAAATTCTAATTTATGAAGCAAAATGACTATTGAAATTCTGTTTGTAAGGCTTTACTTTCTGCCAGGACAAATTACACCGCCATGAAATAGCCTTATTTGTATTTCTCATTAGGCAGTGTTCTTGAAATTGATGTACAGTTCACACAAAGAATAACTCTACCTTCTGACTGGAATAATGAAATTAGCCCCTTCTTATCATGTGTTTTTCTCCTAAATTCAGATTCTTTTCCAGTCTCTGTCTGTTTCATTACGTGATGTAAAACCATGGCAAGAACCCAACTGGGCACTTGCTTCCTTTCCAAAATCAGGTTTTCCTTTGTTTTTGTTTCTCTGATCCCCCTCCTAAAATTTCTGCCTGTCCCTTTAGGCACCAAAATTATAGATTTGTAGCCTCAGCGATTTTCTCAAGTGATCAAATAAGATATTTGTAAAGTGCTCAGCATCATATCTGACACTCTATAAACACTTGTTCCCCAGAAAAGGATGCACTCATACCTGCCCATCCTGCAGGATGCTTATCCATGTTCTCCCATGAGTTATGGCAGAGAGACGAGGGGACACAGATAACCCACCATTCCAGAATCCTTCTCAAGTCTTCTTGATACCATCAAGATCGCTATGGAGTCCCTTTTTTTCAGTGACACTTCTGCCAGGCAGTGTTTCTTGATCTCCTAGTTGCTAATATTTTCTCTCTCTTCAAATTATACTGTGTCTTTATCTGTTCAATATTGTATGCCCATCCCAAGTACAATGTAAGCGCCTTGAGGGCTTCAAGATTTGTCTTTCCCTCCTACCACCTGTGTGGCGGTTCTTAATAAAGTACTTAACAAAGTGAATTAAGTTATCAATAACTTAATAGATGCTTGTTGGATTGGACTGCCTAGAACAGATATTTAACAAACATTTGTTGAGGTTAATTTGTCCTTTTAGGGCAAGAAACCACATAAACAAAGGGAACCACGATAGAAGAAAGAAGTATTTTAGTCTTTACAGATTACATTCACTTCAAATGGTCGACACCAAAAGTCTGTGTGCAAAATTCCCTTTTTTATGTCATTCTGTAAATACGCCTATTCAGGATTTATATTAAGAGACTGGTACAGAGGCTTGCCATTATTTCCTCATGCTATATGTAGCTGTGTTAATACCACTGATCCTTTCTATCCTTATTCCCTTGATTGTTGTACCTTGTTCTTGAATAGGACCAAAATGATATCAGTGTGTTAGAGTCGAGTTACAGTATATCCAACTGTGGCTGAGCAGACCAATATGAGCCCAGAACGCTCTGTCATGTCGGACACAAAAAGTCCCTATGAATATTTGGTGTGGCTTCTCTAACTTGATGCATCTCATGTTCATTCCCTAATTTGAGCCCATATCAGTGCTTAATAATAAGCTACATTTACATAGAGCTTTAAGATTTGCTTAATAATATTTGTTGAATTTAATTAAATTGTATAGTCTTTTTGCAGTGTTTATTGGACACTTTAATATAGCATACTCTTTTGACTCTTAATGATTTGCTGTGATCAGTATGCTGGAGCGTAGACTTGACTGATGTTGGCTTTATGGATGTATGCTACCTTGTAGTAGAAGAGTGTCTATACCAGATGTAGCCTCTGTTGGCACGTGTCTTTGTCCAAATCATAAATCACAGAATTTCAGAAGTGGAAGAGACACAGCAGCTACTTAACCACTCATAACAAAAAAAGAATCTACCCTCATGGGACACCCCCAACAGTGGTCATCCATTCTCCTTAAAGACCTCAAAAAATTGAGTTTCCAGTAAGTTCCTAGGGAACACACTCTAAGGATAGCTCTGTTTATTAGGATGTTCTTCTTCACAAGACATAATCTTTGCATCTATGATCCTCTTCTGCTATCTCTCTATATTCCTACACACATGTGCATATATGTACATATGCACCCATACATGTGTGTATATGCACATACATGCACGCAGACAAATGTATCTGAATTAGAACATAAGTCCCTGAAGGAAAGAAGTATTTAGGTTTCTTTGTCTTTCTTCTAAATGAACTGAGTAACTTTGAATACTTTGACTCCCACACAACTCAGTGTCACCTCAAAAAGATACATCCAGCATAAGTTCACCTCACCTTAATAAATAGTAGGAACTTAATATTTGTTCATATATTTTTTACTATTTTTAGCATATATTGGATTAGTTGCCATCTAGAGAAGGGGGAGAGGGGGAAAATTGAAATACAAGGTTTTGCAAAGGTCAATGTTGAAAGATTATCCTTTCATATGTTTTGAAAATAAAAAGCTTCAATAAAAAAAATTGTTGAAATAAATCCCTCCACCATTTCTCCTAGTAGAAGCACACAATAAGAACTTAATAAATATTGGTTCAATTGAATCAAGCTTCTTGATGATTGTTCCTTGTTCTAGATGCTAGAGTCAAGCAGAAGTCTGATCCTTCTTCCAAAGGAAAATCCTTCTAATAGTTTGGGATAGACATTGTGTTTCCTGTCTTATATAAGCTGATATCCCCAATTTTTTTTTTTTTTAGCGATCATTAGTTGATAGGAATTCCTAATTACCCTTTTGATGTCTATTCTCCACTTTATCAATATTGTTCCTAGAATATGGTTCCCAGAGCTTAGCACAGCACTGTGTGAGTGGTATGAACAGGGCACAGTAAATAACTATTGCCTTATTCCTGGATGCTTTGCCTCTCTTAATTCAACTTAAGATGACATTAGCTTTCTTGGTGGTCACAACATACCAATATCTGCATTTTTCTCACCCATTTTTGCTCTAATTCAAAATTGCATTTGTTCCTGAGACACCAAAGTCAAAAAAAAAAAAATGTGATATATTAGAAAATCAGGCCAAAATGTACTTTCTTTCACAAAACTTGATCTATAAGCCAGGATTCCCACAAATATTGATTCTATCCATTCCTTCAGTTTGTTTATTGACCCATTTTAGCAGGATGTTAAAAACCTAAAGTTGTCTTTCATTACAGGGCTGCAGTTTGTTTTCATGGAGTTTCTCTTCCATGAGATGAGACTGATCATTTATATTCCTTTCCTGTCCTTGAAACTCTCAGCCTTACTGAGATTGCTAAATGGAAGGAGATCACCCATTTATTCTTCACTTTCTTGAGGTGTGCTCAGACAGAGCCTTTATTATTATTAAGGCCGAAGGCCTACTTACTCCTGATATGAGCGATTGGATCTCTCTAACAAAGCACTTACTCCCTTAGAGGCCTGGGCGTACATAGAAGCATTGGTCCCTGATGGAAGGTTGTTTGCAGACATTTGAGCATCTTACAGTTAAATGAGTACTGGGCAAGAAGAGATTATTATGATGGATGTGTCTTTAGGAGATGACGCTGAGTTACGTGGGAGTAAAAAGACTCAAAGTTACTTGTTTCATTTAGAAGATAGAATTATTTTAATTAGGCTTAGAAATTTTCTTAATCCAGCAATAAAAATAAAATAAAATAAAGCAGGTTCCATTGTTATTACTCTGGATTTCTACAAAAGATCTCGAATATAATTGCATCCCCAAAGTGCCTTCTGGGGGAAACAGGGCTTTCTAATTAGAGCATTAACCACAGTGATTGGTGATCAGAGCTCTTAGGCGCCTCAGTACATAGCTCAAAGTGTCTTGGAGGTTACTCCCAAAATACCTACATGGTCCAAATTGACACCATACCCCCAAGAGAGAGGCAGAAGTTTTGTGTTAGGACCAATACAATTCGAGGAATTCAGTAAGAATCAACTACCAAAGAATGTCGGATACTTAGAGGATGCTATCAGTGTGGGGTATAAAAAAACAAAACAAAACAAAACATGATGGGTTGGAGTCAAAGCAACTGGATTCAAATGTTGATTTTGCTTCTATCTTTGTTGTTATTTTCAATCATGTCTGATTCTTTTTGACCCCATTTGAGATTTTCTTGGATTGTTTACCAATTCCTTCTCCAATTTATTTTAAAGATAAGGAAACTGAAGGGGAAAGGATTAAGTGACTTGTCCAAAGACACACAGCTAAAAAGTATCTGAGCTGAGATTTGAACTCCTGAAGTTGAGTCTTCCTAACTCCAGATCTGGCACTCTGTGGTGCCACCTAGTTGTCCTAATTTTTTATCTATATATTGTTTAAATCTAAACTATTTAGTGGGTTCTGTTTTCAACCACATCAGTCTCTTTAGGCATCTCTTTTTCCTTCCTCATAGGAGTTATTTTCTTATTAGCTCCAGAATTTAAAAATGGAATCTATATGAACCAAAATTTTGATAGCAATGGTTTTTATTCTAACAAAGTTCTGGAGGGAAAGGTAAATTTCCATTGATTGTGAAATGGCTAGACAAACAAATGTGGTATGTGGATGGAATAAAATATTACTATGTGGTAAGAAATGATGAAAGCAGAAAGATCGTGGGTAGACTTTCGTGGACAAGCACAAAGTGAAGATAATATCTAATAATGACCACCACAATACAAATGTAAGGAACAGCTTCAGTTGAAACTGAATTTTGTGAAATTACAATGACAAAACATAACCCCAGAGAAGAGATCAAGGAAGGCATGTTTTGCAGATGTGGGAGAAAATGAATATAGAATACTATATGGCAAGTCGGACTTTTTCCAAATGTTATTTGGTTTTGCAGGACCTCTCTTTCTTGTTCTTTGTTGTGGAGAATTCTTAGAACTGGAAGGGATCTGTTGGGAAATGTATATGATATAAAAACGAAATATGTAAAAAATTTAGTTCATAAGGGTTTCCCATCCTTCTTGAGCTCTCTTACCTTATAAAATTGTAAAGCCACAGGATCCTACATCTCCATCCTCTGAACCCTTTGAAATTTGTTCTTTTCTAGTCTAGACCAAATATCATTCTATGTCTGGTTTTATTCTTCTCTATCACAAGCTCTTGGAGAAAGTGGACTCAATTAGAGATCCCCTTCATAATGTACTAAACTCCAAAAAAGGGGATTTCATCTAAGCTCCACTTCATCTAGTACAAATAGAAATACTTTTATTTCCCCCGAACAGTCACATCAATAAACATGTGCTGATGCTTATATTTGGGTAACTATTATAAAGGAGAAAGACTAATAATTAAATCAAGGGCACAGAATCCCAGAGCTGATTGGGATCTCAACATATCAGACCCACTGTTATGTACCATATTGGATAAGGGTTTGTCCAGCTTCTGCTTGAAGGCTTTCATTGAAGGAGAACCCACTGTCTTCCAATACAACCCATTTCACTTTGGTTTTTATTTTAATGTTACACCCTCTGGGACTATACCAGAAATTTCCAAATAGTAATCACTCACATTTATATTGTGGTTTACAAATTACAAATGAATTCTTTAAAATAGCTGTGTGAAGTGAGAGATCAAAAATGATTATTCCTATTTAACATTTGAAGAAACTTAGATGTGAAGAACTCAGTAATTTGCTTAGGGCCACAGGGATGTCCAACTGTCTCACAGAGTTTTTTAATTTATGTAGCATTTCAATCAATTTAATGGAATCCAATAAGCAATGATTATTTTTTACTCTGTGCAAGACAGAGAGGTACTGACATAGTAGATAGAAAATTGGCCCCAGATTTAGGACTATCTGGGTCTAGGTGCCATTTCTGACACTATGGACAAGTCATTGAACTCAATGTAGTTGAACTCAGTGCAACTCAGGCAACTGTATGACACTAAATTGCAAATCAGGTGTCTATATGCATTCCTTACTGGGAGTTCCCTGGATCCATAAAACCAAAGATTCATTACTTGACCTCTCTGTGTCTCAGTTGCTCTCTGTGTAAGATGGGAAGGTTGGGTTAGATATGATCTTATGACTAGACAGCTTCTGGGATTCACTTGTTCGCTTCTCTGAAGGCTTCTTCTTTTTCACTTTTCTCAGAGACTCATCTACGTTCCTCATTGTACAACTGTTTCCGCTATGCGTCCCTGCTGTGCTTTGATTTATTTTATCCAGAAAACATCTGAGAATGATTAAGGCCCTGTGAATATGTTAATTTGTTTTTGCTTGACTGTACTTAGGTGTCATGAGGGAGAGTTCTATGGGGAAAGTGGGAGTTATTATGAAATGGCAGTGATGGAATTAAAGAGAGGAGCATCCATGAAAGAAAAGCAGAAAAAGAGGAAAAGAAGGGAAAGAGGAGAGACAGAGGGAGAGACAGAGGCGAGGGGGGGAGGGGGAGAGGGAGAGAGAGAAGGAAAAAACCAAGGAAGGAAGGAGGAAAGAAGTGGATTCAAAGTGGATTCAGAATGAACAAATTTGTATTCAAGGCCTAGCAATGTTATTTACTAGAATAACATTAATGCTTTGAGCAAAGCATTAGCCTCTTCAGATTTCACTTGCCTCATCTATAAAATAGTAATACCTTCCTACATGAAAGTTGTTGTGAAAAAACTACTTTGTAAACTAGAAACCATAATATAAATGTGAATTGCTATTGTTTTGCCATTTCTAATGTTCTGGGTGTAGAGGAAGAGGGGCAAAAGAAGTTAATTATGTTAGGCAGATGCTTATCAATTTCTCATCCATTGAGTCCATAGGAAGGATTCATCTATGTGCCAAAACATAAAACTTTAATATCAAATATTTTAAGAGCTAGTCAGTGCTCATAGTTGGGCCTTGCTAAAATACCAAAAATGATAATCCTACCTAAATTAAGTTATAGACTGAACGCCATACCAGTCAAACAATTAAGGGGATATTTTATATCTTAGCATGTAGCATAGTTCTTGGCACACAGTAAGTAAGCTTAATAAATACTTGTTGACCTGTTAAGCTCATAGAGCTACACATTCCCCAAAATACTATTTGGAATAAAAAATAAATGGTCCTTGGAGCATAGATTACAGGCTAGAAGCTGAGCTCACTGAACCTAATTCCTACAATTTTATAAATTAATCTGAGGTTGAGAGGTTAGACAACTTCCCAGGATTAGACAACCAATAAGTACCTGAAATAAAATTTGAAATAAAGTTTTTCTGACTCCAAATACATACTCTCACTGTACCACCCAACTCCTTTAAGGTTTCAGTGGAAATAATGAAAATAAGTGGTGACAAAACTCAAATAGCAGCAATTCTGGATCTCTGCTCATTATAAAATAATGCTCACCAACACCATTTGGAACTTGCTAAATATTTGTAGAGTAAATCATTGAAAAAATATAAAGAACCCCCCAAAACTAAAAAGTCTGAGATGTCCTGATTAGTGGGTTTTAAACCCATTCTGTGTCCAGGAAAGCTCCATCCATTCTCTATTTAACTCCTGGCCATTTATATCCTCAGGAATCCCTCTAATATGCCCTACACATCCCTGGAACCTTAAATCAGCACTAGAAAAAGTGTGTTGGTGTGTCAAACTGTTCCCCATGGCCTTACTCACCCTCTTTGTTTTTGTATCCATGTTCCCAAATTAGCCCAGTGGTTGGCACATAAGAAACATTTAATGAATATTTTTCATACATCCATCCATTCATCCATCCATCCAGTCCGTCATGTGACTAGTCCCTCCAGTGGATAAAGTCAAAAGCCTCTCCACGCCTTCTCCCCATGCATAGGTCCTATTTATTACCTCCTATAAATCATCCCTAGATAGTCACCTGGAGACTTTCTTTTCGTGCAGGAGGTCTTAACTTGAGGTTACTTCTTTATTTTGCACTAACCTCTACCTGAAATTTAGCATCTCTTGCAGTCTTTTAAAAATAGTATTCGAACAAGGGATCCATAGGCTACATCAGACTGCCCAAGGAGTCTATGAAACAGACAAGAAAGGGTTAAGAAGGTCCTCCCTCAAGGTTTGTACACTCCTGCTCTATTAACATCCCATGTAAAATCAGCCGCTCAAAGCAAAATGGCCAAGAATTAGAACAAATCACATCTCAATATTACAGAAGATAAAATGGGGCTATATCCTAGACAGGGCTTCTTTTCAGCTAACACTTAAGCAAACTGAGACAGATCTTGAAAGAGCTAAAATTTGTGTCTTCCTGAAAAATGAGGCAAAAAGAAAAGTCCTCTTCTCTCTGCAGATTACCCATCTTCATGATCTCCAACACACGTAGGCAGCAGCTGAACCTGTGTTGAGTTATTGACAGAAAGAGTCACTATAGTCGAGCCCAAGGCTGTTTGGGGGGAGACATCCTCCAACATTTCAGTGGGTAATAGTAAATTAGCCTTATGTAGCTAGTAAATTCACCTACCCATGCAGGGCTGTATTTTGCCTGCCCTTCGCCCTACAAACACAACAGGATGCATCTCGGCTTACACAATCACAGCATCTCAGAGATGGAAGGGACCCCAGATGCTTTTAATACTACTCATATAGCATCACTATTCCTCCCATTTACATCCACCTCAAGCAGTTGTCTAGTCTTTGAGGACCTCCACTGATAGGTATTTCACTAATGCCTAAGGAAACCCAAAATATTTTTGAACAGCTCTAATTATTGAGATCTTCATTAAAACAAACTTAAATTTGCCTCAGAAATAATCATTCCACTATAGGCCATGTAGAAACACTATGCAGGGCCATAGTGCCATTTTTTCTGCATTGTCAATATTGTCTTTATTAAAGTTTTGTTTTTTTATTTCCCCTTTTATTTTTCCCCTTATTGTATTTGCTAATATATCCATGCCTTGATTTGGCCCATCCCTTGTAAAGAAGAAGGAAAAAAAAAAAACTCAGCACCTGCCTTTGGCAGTATGTACATAGAACTCGTTATTGATTATCAACTCGAGCCACTTTCTTTGGCTGTCCTGGGAAGTTCTCCTTCCTCAAATCTGATTACTGATTTCCTTGCTTCCTATAAGTCCCAACAAAAATCCTGCCTTTTCCAAGAAGTCTTCCCCAGCCCCTCTTAATTCTACTGCCTACCCTATTTTTTCTATATTTCCTGCCTATCACTTACTTTGTATATGTATGTTTGCATGTTGTTTCCCCCAGTGTATTGTAAACATCTTGTAGGCAGGGGCTGGCTTTTGCCAGTGTGCCACTGTAGCACAAGGATTAGCATACAGTAGGGGTTTGATAAATGTTTATTGACTGATTGATTTTGTGTTATATGGAAATAAACTTATTGTCTCAATCCAGTAGGTATCCACATGTTTTGACCCATTCAAATTATTAGATTCCTTTTGTTTTTGTTTGTTTTGTTTTCTCATGTGTCTTTCCAGGAGTTTTATTTTAATCCATCTGCTTGTCATTTCTTGTAGCATAATAGTATTCTATTATATTCATATCCTGCAGCCATTCCCCAATTGACTATTACCCGCCTCAATTTCCAATTTTTTGCCATTTTGTTTTGTTTTTAAGAAAAATATTGTTCCTACCTACAAGCATCTTTGTGTTTCATGTCCGCATGAGCCTTTGTCTGGGCCAGAAACTCTTGGAGACACTCATAATGGAATAAATGTTATCCCTGCTATCTAATGCACAGACAGCTCTGCCTTTAACTAACAGCATGGGTCCACGTCCAACAATTCACACAAAAATTAATAACATTCTAGCTATTTCCGCATAAGCATAAGCTGCTATTTTAGATCCTCAGTCATGTGGACATGTTAACTGGCCCACTCTTTTAGCTTCTCCAGGTCCCACTTCTGTATTAAATTAGACCATCTGAAGGCAATGTACCTGGAGATTATTAGCACAGTCTTCAAACAGCAATGTTTTTACTGAGTTGCAGTTTGACGCTATTCCCACAGTATATTTGACAATAGTTCTGTTGTTTGCAGAACTACAACTTAAGATTTATCCCTTTTTTCTTCCATCCTTCTTGGAAAAAAAAAAAGCTTTCTATTTCTTCATTTAGTATATGCTTACATATATATGTATATATACACATACATGTTGTCTTTCTTGATATAATATATGCTTATTGAGGACAGGGATTGTTTTATTGTTGACTATGTGTCATTGTTTTTTGGCACACTGCCTGGCACAGAAGCCCTTGATAAATGCTTGTGGATTGACTGATTGATTGATGTCACCCCATTTTTTTTTTAGATAATTACTCCTATGATCGACTCCTCCTTGGTTGCATTTCCTGGAAAAAGTTTGTCTTGGTAAATTTAATTCAGTTCAATTCAACAAGCATTTTTTCTATGCCAGGCACAGTGCTGAATACTAGAAGTAGAAATAATATTCCAAAATAGCCCCTTCACTCAGTGAGCTTATATTCCACACAGGAAATTTCATTTTTATTGTTGTTTTAGTTTTGGGGTTTTTTCTATAGTAACCCTAAGAAATATGAAAAAAGATGTTTTTCTATTCACATTAACCTTTAAGAAACTCACCCAAATTGATTGCCTAGATATAATAGCAATCTCATCTTCTATACCTCTTTTTTTTGAGAGTAGAGCAATGGTGTACTTTTTTCTTAAGACATAAAAGAGCTAAAAACATACATAATAAATAAAAACAAGCAAAACAAAGCCATACAATCTTCTGATAGTGTAAAGATATGCATTGAATTATCTGAAAAGTGGACATTTTGTGTAGATATTTTTGTAGCACCAGCATTTGACATTTTTTGGTACAAAATGTGCTATGGAGTTTTTTAAAAAATCTTTATAATAAAATTTTAAGCTTTCTAATTCATGTGCTTCTTAATGTTTATTTTAATATTTATTTTTCTCTGCCTGTTAAATGATTTTACTTTGAATTTTTAAATGTCTTTATTCATTGTGAGAAATTGTTACATCTTTGAAGCTGCTTTATGTCCATTTTGGAAATCAGAATGTTATTGTAAGAAAGGGAGAGACAGAGACAGAAAGAGAAATGGGGAGAGAGAGAGAGACAAAGAAAGACAGAGAGATAAGGAGAGGGGGGTAATTTGATTCTCATCAAAAGTTGCTTAGTATATTGAATAAATTAATGAAAATTAAATTCAGCAAACAGTTAACAGTCATTTACCATATGTAATGGTTAAAAACTGACCCCTGAGCAGTCTTTTGAGAAACTCCTGAAGGAAATTTTAACTACTAGTATCTGCGGTCCTTTCCACAGCTAATCCTATTTTTACTGACTGGTAAAACTAGCAGCTCAGACACCAAACAGACACTGTCTCACTTCTGAAGACTTATAGCTATATGTTTCTAAATGATATTGAGGTTATAAATATGGCAGTAAAATTTGTTGGGGGGGCAGAGAAAAGAGGGGCGCAGCTGGTAAGTGTTTAATAATGGACTTTACACAAACAAAAAAAATCTAAGCATGAAACATTTCTAAATTTAGTCTTCATCATTAATATTTTCTCCATCATTTCCCTTGGGCCTGGAAAATTAACAAAACAATAAACAAAGCCCTGATTTGCAGCATTTGCTGATTTCCAAGATTTAAATTCTCTCACTAAACTTACCAATAAACTCTCCAAAGCTGATTTCAGCTCGCTCTGGCACATCTCTGTAAGCCCTGGACTTGGATCAAAAGGTCTTAGGTCCTTTATTATTCAGTCCCTTATTAACTGTTTGTGCCCTTATATTTAAGTGAAGTCGGTCATTAGGCAGCATTTATTAAGCACTTTCTGGGTACCAGATACTATGCAAAGTACAAATGAGGTGGGGGGAGTCTCTATTCTCTGGGTTTAAACCTCACTGCAGATACCTTCTCTGTGATGGCAGGAAGGTTCAGTAATCTCTCTGTGCCTCAGTTCTTCATCTATAAGTGGAGGAGGCTGAATTCCATCTAGCTTTGAATCTATGAACTTATTAATGTTTCTGATTCCATTTTCTTCATCCATAAAAAAAATGGAGGAGGGACAAAATGTCCTCTGCCTGTAAAACCCTATAATCCTCTATTTCAGAAATAGATCAGAATAAATAAATAAATGGTTTTTTGCCTTTTAAAAAAATTATTAAGAATAGCATCCTGGGAGAATTCTAGGAAAATGGTGACGTAGGTTGGTAAATTTCAAGTTCTCCTGATTTCCTCCAAAAATAGAACAGATTTGCTCCTCGGGGTGGACATAGACTGGTGAAAAATCAAGAAGACTTGGAGCAGAACTGGAGTTCTTCAGGTATAACCTGAGAAGACCTGGAAAAAGATCAAAGAAGATCTGAAGAAATACCAGCCCAAAAATAACTTGTTTGAAGGGCAGACCCACATCCAGATTAGCTCCGCAGAAGTAGCAAATGGAGAGCCCTGGGGTGAGCTCAGTGTGGCTGGAGCCTTAGCAGGAACCACAGAGACTTTCACCTCTACAGCCGTTTGTCAAGTCAGAGTCTGAGTCTGGAAAGACTGATTGCGAACACCAGGCCCAGCTGTACTGCTGAGACGTGGCCCTGGGCAAGAAGGAACCAGCACTGATGAGTGCAGAAGCATCAGGGCAGAAGTGCTGCTGGCTATGGGCACTTGTAGGAGGGTGGAGCTCTGAATTTGGGGTTCCTGGTCAGAAGGGAGAGCCGAGGTGAAGCCAGAGGCACCATCTCTCCACCCCAAGATTAGAAATGCTTACATTAACATCTCTTATTTAAAAAAAATGAGCTGGCAAAGAAAACAGAATCCCACCATAGAAACATGCTATGGAAATAAGGAAGACTGGGGCTCATTATCAGTCTTTAGCAAAAAAAATGTTTTTTAAAAAAGCATTTTATCTCAAAGAGTAATGTGAAATGGCTCCCCATTCAGAAAGAATTTATCGAAGAACTTTAAAAAAAGAATTTAGAAGTCATATTGAGAGACATAACTAAAAATAAAAACCATCCAAGAAAAACAAGATTATGAAAAAAAAAATAGCCAACTAGAAAAAAAGATACAGAGCCTCAAAAATGAAAATAACTCTTTGAAAATTAGAATTGGGCAAGGGAAAGCCAGTGAAGTTATGAGAGACCCGGAAATAATAAAACAGATTATAAAAAATGAGAAAACAAAACAGAATGTGAAACATCTTGTAAGACAAATGACAGATCTGGAAAACAGATCAAGAAGAGAAAACATAAGAAAAATTGGACTTCCAGAAAGTTGTGACCAAAAAGAGAATCTTGACATAGTAATGCAAGAAGTAATCCTAGAAAACTGTCCTGGAATGATCGAACATGATGGGAAAATAGAAATAGAAAAAATCCACCGATCACCACCTTAATGAAATCCTTTGTGGAAAACATAGAGGAATATTAGTGTCAAATTTCAAAAAACCCAGATCAAAGAGAATATTCTTCAAGAAATAAGAAAAAACAATTCAAATACTTTGGAGTAACAATCAGACTTATCACCAAGCACAATAAAAGACCAGAGGTCCTGGAATCATATCTACTGACAATTGAAGGAATTAGAACTAGCCAAAAATATCATAGCCAGCAAAATTATCTGTAATATTGAATGAGAAAAGATGGACATTCAATGAACATGCAGATTTCCAGGACTTTCTATCAACCAAACCCAAACTTAACAAAAAATTTAACATATGAGAGCCAATATCAAAAGGCAATTTCAAGGAATTGTGCATGGGTAAATTGTTTATGTTTTTTTAATATAGCATATGTTTAAGATTGGCATCAACAATCCAACAGCTCAAAAGAAAGATTGGGGCAGAATAAAGGTAAAAATAGTAATTATGTCATACAAATGAAGTACCGAGGAAAAATAGACACAGTGGCATTAGAGTGAGAAATAGGGCTCTCAGTTCTGAAAACCTACTCACATCTGAAATGGGTTAAATAGAGTTAAATAGGTATAGTAAATTCCAAAATCTATAAAGAAATAAGGGAGGAGGGATGGATGGATGGATGGAGAAGCAAAGGGTGAGGGAACAAGGAGGAATCCATGGGTGGAGGAAGGTAGAGTAATACTGAGGCAAATTAGGAACAGAATTAAATTGTCAACAGGAATAGGAAAGATATGTATGTATGTATATGTAGGGATATGTGTGTATGTATGTGTGTGTATATATCTACATATGTATATATAAATATATCCTTTTTAAAGTATAGCTTGCTTAGAGAAAATGAAAGAGAGGGAAAAGAATGAAATAAAAAAGAGGCACAGTAGAGAACAAAAAAAAATTTACAAGGAAGTAAAGAAAAAATGGATAATCAAGAGTATAATTTCTTCTAATATATATACACACGTATATATACATATATTAATACTTTCTTGAACTGGTATTTGTTTTTAAATATTTTGAATCCTCCCTGATGTTCTACTAGCCCCATGGCAGTGTTCTCTTTTTGTTATATTACAATTTCTTTTGTATTTCTTTTCTGACTTTTTGTCTTATTCTGTTTCTTTAAATAAAATAAATTTGGACATTCAAAAAAAAAAAGAATAGCAACTCGACTAGAAGGCCAAAACATTCTTGAGAATTAATAAATGGAAGTACCAGGAGTGTCCACCACATATGGTGTGTAAGAAGGATTTGAAATGAAACTTTCTTTTGTGAATTTGATAGTACAGACTGTGCTCTCAGCTTGAATTCAAATAGATTACCTGGAAGAAGATGTATGAATTTTGATAAGTTTTGATGGCTTGTGATAGGCAGAAAGAACCTAATGTGATAGACAGGAATTAAAGAGTTCCAGGAGGAAAAACTGGGATTCTTGTTTCCTGATCATCCTGACTTTCAGAAAATTACCTGTGAAAGAGGAGGTGAGGTCCATGTTTGGTAGAGCCTCTTTAACCTTCCCATGTTTGTTCATTGAAAAGAATTAGCTTTTAGGCATCAGGTTTTCCCCAGAAGGTGGAATCACCTCCTTCCCTTTAAAAGTACATATCCTATTCAGCAAGCAACCACTGGACTTCCTGGAATTTTTATTAATGATTCCAGATATCCCAGCAATAATTTTCTGACACCACAGCCTCTGCTCACTGATTTTAATAAGGTTTCACCTTTTTTTTTCCTTCTGCCAATGTCTTCCTTATGAATATGATTCAGGCTGAAATTAATCACTGATCATGTTAATGGTTCCTATGAGTTTACTTCCAATACCCCTTCTTGTATTAAATCAAACTTGATAGCATGTTAGATCATTGCACATCTAAGTTTCCATAAAAGTGCTGGCCTTTAAAAATGATTTATTCCCATTTTTCTGATAAGATTCTTACTTATTGTGTGTTTCTTTTAAAAAAAACTGGCATTTTTAGTAAATGGTGATACTTTTAAATCTATAAGACATTTAAAAATATGTTGTACAGGAAACATTTGACAATAAGGAGCATCGTGTACTATATATTATGATCATATAAGTGAATGTGAATATTTTTATTCAATTTTTACACAGACAAAATATTAGGATTTTATTCATCCTGTTCAGGGGGGAATAGGCGTATTTTTGACTATTTTCAAAATATAAATTTTTTAAGATATGATGATAGAAAATTAAAGGGTTCTTTGATTTTTTTTTTAGCTTTGCAGTAAAGGAGCAGCTCTGGGAAAACCTTTTGAAGCATCTGCTGAAGATATTTCAAGTGTTGCTAGTTTTATTGAGACAAAGCTTGTCACCTGTTATCTACGGATGAGGAAACCTGACCTTGCTTTGAATCATGCTCACAGGTAAGAAAGAACATGGATCTAAAAGTCATTACTGCAAAGATGAGAGATAGATAAATGGACCAGGGAGGTTGTAAGGCTGTCCTCTAGGAAAAGATGGAAGGTAGTCAAAGTTTATCTCTGTTTTCTCTTCATTCTTTCTTTGGACAACCTCTGTTATCACTCGGTGTCCTGATTGTCAACTTGGTCCCCACCAGACTGCCTCCAAGACATTGTCTATTCCCTCTCCTAAACACAGTTTCCCATTCCCTCCAAGCATAGCTCTCAGCATTAATGCTCTCATTGATGAATTAGAATGGTTGTTAGCTGAATTCCTCATTAATACTTTCTGAGTTAGATAATCTACATATTATCCCTTCCAGATAACCTATCTGAACCCAATTACAAAGTATATTAATTGCAGATTTCCTTTGGGAAAAAAAGTAGGGACTTCCTGGAAGTAAGAAATTGATACTGTGATGAGGAAGAATTTTTTGGAAAGAAAAATCTTTTAAAAATCCTCAAATTTCTATCTACTTTTCCTATGACTAAGTTTACATAATTTTTTTATCAACCTGATTATTTATATTTATTTGCCAAAAAATTCTCTCTCCCTCCCACAAAGAATTTACTCATTTTTTTTTACTTTTTACTCATTCCCCAATAGGCTTTTTCTCACCAAGATATTTTCCTCAAGTAGAAGATCCTTTTTGTAGTCCTTTTATAGTCAGTCAGTCAAGAAATATTCATTAAGGCCTTACTTTGTGCCCTACACTGTGCTAAGCACATACAAAGAGGGGCAGAAGACATTCCCTGATCTCAATGGGCTCTCAGTTTAATGGGAGAGACAACATGCAAACCCACATTGATACACAAGCTATAATATCAATAATCACCAAAAGGAGAACAATTGCCTTAAGAAGAATTGGGAAAGGCTTCTTGTAGAGTGAGATTTTAGCTGGGACTTGAAGGATGTCAGGGAACGTAGGAGCTAGAGATGGGGAGGACAAGGGAGAGAACCAGAGAAAAAAACCCAGTTGTTTCAGATCACAAATATATTATTTACCAAACTATGAACCATTAAGCTTGAAAAACTGACTGAATTCAACTTCAGTCAGGCAACTGTTATTTGGATCTGTGTTTGGTTCTTAGTGTATGTTTATATTCATATTTCAGTCAATTTGCACTAAATTGTCTAGTCTCTAGGTTTCATTTTGGTGTTCTAGAACCAATTCCACTCCTGGGAAGACCCCTCTTTATCTGGTTCACTCCTTTCTTAGATTATGAGTGTTCCCTAGCTCCATCAGAGGTCAACAAATTCACCCTTTCTTCAAATAGTCCTTACCTGAACATAGGCAAAGTACACAGGACTGACCACTCTTCTTCTCAAAATCACAATTTAACCTCTCTCTCTCCCTCTCTCTCTCTCTCTCTCCCTCCCCTCTCCCTTTCCTTCTCTCCTCTCTCTCTCTCTCTCTCTCTCTCTCTCCCTCCCTCCCTCCCTCCCTCTCTCCCTCCCTCTCTCTCTCTCTCTCTCTCTCTCTGTCTCTCTGTCTCTGTCTCTCTCTCCCCCCCCTTATTCTTTCTTCCTTTATAAAGCTATGATAACTCCAATAAAAGGACCTATTCATGACACAGACTTTACTATCCCTTAGTCCCCCCTTTAAGTGAAGAACCTGCATTAATTAATTGCCTCCCAAACTTCCATCCTTGGATAAGTTTCCTCCTTGAGTCAGTACTCTTCCCTGGAACATCACCTCCATGGCAACTGAAATCCTGTGGTGACCTACTCCATTGAAACACACCAAAACTTAAAAATCACTCTGCAAGTATTAAGCTCCTATGGTATGCCAGACAGTGGGGACATAAAGACAAGAAGCAAACTCAGGAAGCTTGCATTATATGCAAACACACAACATATTATATATATATATGTGTGTGTGTGTGTGTGTGTGTGTGTGTATAATACATGAATACATGTTCGTGTGTTTAATGTGGTCATATGTGTTTACATGTGTGTAATATAAGCGTGTTTTATTATGTGTTACATATAAATATATAACAAATCTATATTTGTATTATATAATATATTGTTTATATTAAGTAATATATAAATGTGTAATATTTATATATGTTTATGATTTGACTATAGAAATATATTTTAACTATATGAGCATGTATGTTTACGTGTTTTAAATATGTTTGCAAAGATGTCTGAAATGTGTTAATATGTATTGTATTTATGTGATTATATAGAAATAATTTATAGGTAATATATGTAAATATTCTTCATAGTTATATAAATGTGTATCTCGTGTTAAGTGTAAGGGAGTGCAAGAGAAAAGTAGCAGTTGTAGAGGGCAGAGGAAGAGAGACATAAAAATAATTATGTGTCAGTTGAGCTGAGAAGCCTTGAAGATACATAGTGCATTGAAGGACCTGAGATGAAGAGGAATACATCTCAAAATGGAAAATTAATCTGTGTAAAGATCCAGAGAAGGAGTGCTTTGATTGAAAAACATCAAGATGACCAGTGTGGTTAGTTTCTATGAAGGGAAATAACTTATAATAAGGATAAAAAGGTAAATTGGAGCCAAGTTTAAAGGATTTAATTGCCAAACAAATATAGCAGACCCTTTCCCTCAGAGACAAACATACCTCTAGAGAAAGATTTCTGTCTCATGATACCTTTTTATCTAGGAACTACTTAACAGATAAAGAAGAAAATCATTAATTGACTTATTATACATCAGGTAGCATGCAGTACCTTTTATAACATCATCCTTTTTGGCTAAGACTTCACCTTACCTGAAATTTTGGCTCCTGTTTGCCCTGACCCTTTTGTCTCAAGGATATATCCTCCCTCGAAATACAAAAATATATTCTTGAAACACTGCCTGATGAGCTACTCCCTGGTTCATTGTCCCGCCTCCCTTCTTAGTTCTTTGTTGAATAACAATCACCTACAAGTTATATCAATATGAAAACCTAACACCTGCTTTGCTAATAGCCTCAGGGAAACATAATTATCTGCCACATTAAGGTCCATTATGTAAGTGGGCTCTCTGCCAACCACCATAAGTAGTTTACAACCCTACAGCCACCTAGTTGGTCCAGCAAGCTAGGGAAAACTCAAGCTAGGTGCCTTCACCGCCATAAAGAAATCTTGAAGTAACTTTTAACTTGGTGCCATTGGATCCGGGCTCAAAAGTTAGCATGACATCAGTTGTATGACTTGTCCAAAAACTAGATGCAAGATATCTTGCTCTGATGGAATTTCTTCTCAGAAGTAAGGCCCAGATCTTTTAAGGAATATCTCAAATGATATGATTTGCTCTTCCTGGAGAGTCATGAGTTCAAATAGGTTTGGCTGCAGGCTTCCTCCTGAGTTTTAAAGAAACTGTTTTTAAAAAAAAGGTTCTTTGTTCATAGGATGCACAAAATTATCTTCCCCATCTGTTAGAAGTTATTTGGATGGAATATGGTCCAAGCTGGCAGCTAAGTGGCAAAGTAGATGAAGTGTAGGACCTAGAGTTAAATCCTGCCTCAGGCACTAAATAGATGTCTACTCTTAGCAAGCCATTCAACCTCTCTAAGTCTGTTTCCTCATCTGTAAACTGAGAGTGTTGGACTCAAAGATCTCTAAGGTTCCTTCCAGCTTTCACTCTATAAGGTCCTCCAGGTCTCCCTGACCATGTAGACAATCATTCTGAGACACTCCATCAATGTGTTCTATGTTTTATGATCAGCAGAACAGAGGGACATTATTATAATATAAATAATATTCCGTACTATAAATAGTATATAATATAAATAGTTCAATGAGTCTACAATCTCACCGACAAGACAACACCTCCCCTGTATTTGTGGCTGCCCAACTCATACCTTAAGATTCTTGTCTATTTCTTTCCATAAATTCTTCATGAATGACCCCACCTATTCAGCCCCCAAATTTGGAGTTCTTCTTGTGGTTTGGGGGCATGTCTTGGACTGTCTTGCTCTCACTCCATGACCATTTTTCCCCAGTCATTTATCTTGATCATTGATATTATTATGAACATGTTGTTGCTATTCATTGGATGGATGCTAACACACATTGTCCTGAGTCAGCCACAATTTTGACTTTTCTGAGATCATAAACCTCCATGACTGAAAGGTCCATAGAAACCCAGGGAGAATATTTGAGTTTAAAAGAAGTTTTTGCAACAGTAACTGGCTCATTAGTCATTTATTATACATATCCTACCTCTTCACGGTGAAGAAGGGACCCACCTTCCCCATCACTATCAACATTAGCCAATGCCTAACCTCATCCGATTGGTTTGGAACAAGTTTGTGAGACAGCTAGAGAATTCAAGATGAGTTCCTTGCATATCATACTTGGAATTGTAAAAGGATTATTTAAATCCTAAATGCCTTTGTGATCCCTCCTTCTAGACCTTAAAAAAATTACTGAGTAATTTGGTATACCCTCTAGGATATCAAACCTGATCTCCCACATTATTTATTAGGTTCTTAGATTCCTTTTCACTGCTGCTCAGAATTCATTTTGGCCTTTGTTTTTAATTGAATTGCCTATCCACCAAGGTCAACCATTGGATTCCTGTTATTATTAATGCACAAGGTAAAAATCTGGCTTGTCCTGTTATATACCAGGGGAAGAGTCTATATCATCAAATATTTTGCATTATATATAATATATTCTAATACTAAAATATTTTGAGGGGCAGCCACTGGAAAAATAGAATCTGAAGCCTAATCAATAACTATTTCTCCAAAGAGAAAAATAAATTATTCGGGCACTCAGTCTATAAATAACTTAAAACCATTAGTTACCTGATGCATGCAGAATTTTATTTCCTATTGAGCTTTTGTATTATTACCATATTGTGATGGTTGATACTAATCACAGATCAAAATTAAAATATTCCCTTTCTGCATTTATTTGCATTTGCTGTAGCATTCTTTATTTAATTTTATGCAAATATTGGCTCTCCTGTATCTCTTTAGCAGTCTTATTACCCCCAAAATCAGCTTAAAAATCATCATGTATCCTAGTGTCAGATATAGTTTGAGCTAGATAGATGTACATATATATACATATACATATACACATATGTATATTGTTTTGACTCAGAAGACTTCTATCACATATAGGAAAAGAAAATTTCACATTTATGGTTTCTATATTTATAAAATCACACTTTTTGGAAAGAAATCAGATTAGCTTTTTCACTCTTCAACATAGTAGCAGAAAGGTACCAAAAAAGTCTACTTTGAAATGATCATTTCTGTGATTTAAATAATAAATAATTTTGTGATCATCCTTTATATTATGTTATAAATCAGTATGGTGGCCATACAAATAGAAAGAAGTAACAAACTTGAGAGACATTGTGGAGTTAAAACTACCAAGACTTGGCCCTGATTGGCTATGAGAATTGGCAGGAAGAATGATGAAATAGCAATGGACTCCCAGATTTATAATCTTGATGACCTGAAAGATGGTCTGTGTGAAGGAAGTATGAAAGAAAAGCACCATTTGGTGAAAGAGATGGCAGAGAGGGAGAGGTCAAAGCCATTGTGGACAGACCGAGTTTGATTTTCCTAGAGAACATCTAGGAGAAGATACATTCAATAGATAGTTGATAATGCATGATTTAGAAGATATTGTGTGTGTGTGTGTGTGTGTGTGTGTGTGTGTGTGTGTGTGTGTAGAGACAGAGAGAGAGAGAGAGAGAGAGAGAGAGAGAGAGAGAGCCAGAGACACAGAGAGAGAGACAGAGAGCTACAGAGACAGAGAGAGAGAGCGTGCACATGAAGGCAGAGGGGAGGGATAGAGACACAGAAAGATGAGAGAACCACTTTTTTAAAAATCTTTTTTAGACTCATCATAGAAAATTCCTCCACATCCAGAGAAATCTGAGGCCTGAATGCAGATTGAAGCACTCTATTTTCACTTTTTTGGTATTTTTTTCCATTTTACTTTGTTTCTTCTTTCACAACATGGATAATATGGAAATTTGTCACTATTTTTGCATAATGTAAGCTCTTCAAGGGCTGGGTTTGTCCCAGTCACATCCTAACACAGTGCCTCATATGCGGTAAGTGCTTATCTGTGTTTGTTCATTGGCTGATATTGTAGCTGGGTTTTTGGTGCAAATATCAGTTGGACAAAGTGACTTCTCCACCACTAGTCTCTTTCACACTTTTATATTCTGAGTCCAAGGTGATTCTGAGGAGCAGAGAGGAGGAGACAGAGAGGGACAGAGAGAGAGAGATTTGTGTGCATCTGTCTTTAGATTTATCAGGATGTTATATGGATGACAGTAAATGAAAATGATAAATATTTAACTTTTCCATTGCATTTCTATTAAAATCATAAGAGTTGTGTCTTTGAATGTGTCCCTGTGTGGAGTATCTGTGTTGCTGTGAATTTTAGACATCTAAAGTCCCACTTAAGATCCCTTCTAACAGAGACTCTCTGAGTCTCATGGCAAATACATACAAACACACACACACACGTGTGTGTGTGTGTGTGTGTGTGTGTGTGTGTGTGTACTCTCAAGGGGAGAGGGCAATAAGTGGTGGGGAGAGGAATGAAAGAGAAGAAATTATGGATGGCTTGAATTGACTTGAAAGATCTCCAGATCCCTGTTTGGAGTATTAGGTAAGAAGCTGTCAATTACTAGCCAAGTCTACAAAAAAATGGGAAAATTGTGCCTATTTAATGAATTGGGTAAATCCAAAGCCTGTGTGAAATATTCATAATGTCAGTTTCCTGTCTCCTGCTGACTCACCCTAGGTAAAGAAAGTCTATAAAAGGATACATCTGTGGAAGGTGGCATTAAACACCAAGTATTTGTTTATAGGTGTGTGAGGCTTAATGCGCAGTTGGAAAATAGAAAGGGTCACATTTAAATGGTTTGGGCACAAGAAAAAGGAACAGAAGCAAGGGGCTGAGAAGTATGAGAAGGCATTGAGGAAGCAGAAGCAGCAAATAAAAAAATAACTCACAACTAACATTGAAACAGGGCTTTTAGGTTTGCAAAGCGCTTTCTAGAAGTAATGCCATTTGAGCCTCACAACAACTCTGTGAGCTGTACTACAGGTATGGTTATTCCCATTCTAGAGATGAGGACACTGAGGCACAGAAAGGTAAACTTTCCAGTAGTCACTTGGCTAGTAAGGGTCAGATGGGGGGCTTAAGTTCAGATCTTTAGCTTTCTGGATAGATACAAATTCCACCAGAGATGCAAACCAAGTAATGATGGGAAGCTCTCAAGAATTAAATTCCATAGACACAAAGAGAAACATCTCTGATGAGAAAGAAGATAGAGAAATTATCTAGAAAGACTAATGTAGATATAAGAGAACTCATTAATCTAGATTTTTTTTAAAAAAGAACAAATATAGAAGATAAGAACAAGGGCAGATAACAGAGGATAAATATGAACACCTGGCACAGTCCTATGTGAATAGAATCAGGTTGGCTAAAACTCAGAGTGAGCTCCCATTCAACCTGCTTTTATCTCAAAGCCAAAGTGCTGTCATCTTTTTAAGGAAAAACTTCAATGAGAACATGGGCTGGTGAGGAAAGAGAAGGAGAGCCACCCAAAACAGTCAGTAGCCATGTGGGGGCAAAGTTGAAGATTCAAGAAATGGCAGGATTTCTCCTTTGGATGGATAGGAAAAGGACAACCACCACAATAGAGGTTTCTCATTCTTATTTTCTGTGCCACAGAGAATGATATGTAGGTAGGCCAGAAAGGACAAAAATGGTGAAGAGGGAGTTGATATTCGGTATAATAAGGAGCTAGTAAGATAGGACCTATTGTTATTTTTGTAGCACAAATTACATCTGTGGGATACTGAAAGACCTCAGAAATGTGATTTCTGAGTCCACAGTCAATTACAGGAAAGACAGGTGAATGGATGTATAGATAAATAGATAGATGATGGATGGATGGATGGATGGATGGATGGATGGATTGACAGATGAGCAGGCAAGTGGATGGAGGGAGATGAAAGGTAGATGATTGATAGATAGAAATAGGATAAACATAAAGAGATAGATGGTAGGATAGATAGAATAGATGATAGAATAGACAGAGAGATAGTAGATGGATGATAGATGATAGAATAGATATAGATAATAAAATAGACAGATAGATAAATAGATAGCTGACAGAAAGTTCAGGAATCTAGAATTGCTACCAAGTCAGTAAATAGTCAGGACTCTTCTCCCTCCCTCTTTGATGGACTTTGAATTCTTCGAAGGAAGGAAGGAAGGAAGGAAGGAAGGAAGGAAGGAAGGAAGGAAGGAAGGAAGGAAAGAAGGAAGGAAGGAAGGAAGGAAGGAAGGAAGGAAGGAAGGAAGGAAGGAAGGAAGGAAGGAAGGAAGGAAGGAAGGAAGGAAGGAAGGAAGGAAGGAAGGAAGGAAGGAAGGAAGGAAAGGAAAGGAAAAAAGGTAAGGAAAAAGTAGGGAAGGAAAGGGAGAAGGGAAGGGAAGAAAGGGAAGGGGAAAGAAAGAGAGAAGGAAAAAGAGATAAGGAAGGGAAAAAAGGAATAAGAAAGAAAAAACACATACAGTCAGGTCCAAATTAATGAAAATAATGAATAATGAAGTTGTTGCATGTATTCATATTCACACTATTTAAACTGGAATTGTGTGAAATATAGAAATTCATTCCAACTCAATGGAAATATACAGTGCAAGTTCAAATAATTTGATTAATTGAGAGGATTCCTTATTCACATTAATCAGAATCTGATCAAGTAATTTTGGCTTTTTATAGTATTTTATTTTTCCAATGCATATAAAGATAGTTTTAAACATTCATTTTTGTTAGACTTTGTATTATAAATTTTTCTTCCTCCTTCCCTTACCTTCCCCTTCCTCAAGACAAGCAAGCAATCTGATATAGGTGAAATATGTGCAGTTCTTTTAAACATAATTCCATATTTGTCATGTTGTACAAGAAAAATCAAATTAAAAGAAGGGGAAAACAAAAGAAAGAAAAAAAGATAAAAATATTACGCTCAATCCACATTCAGTCTCCATGATTCTCTCTCTAAAGACTCTGATCAAGTAATTTTGGCAGAAGAGAATGTTATGAACCACAGAAATGGGAAAAGTCCTCATATAGGAGAAGGCATTGAAATTAGCCTTGAAGGAAGCTAAGAGTTCTAGGAAGTGAAAGGAGAGAGGGAGAGTGCATTTTAAGTATGAGAGACACAGAAGCAAATGATGGGATGCTCTGTACAAGAGATAGCAGATAGATATGGGTAATAAGGAACAGGGCCTTAATTTCAAATGTCAAGCTCTCTCCACACATTGCCCTGAGCTTCTTGCTCCATGGTGGTAGTGGGTTAAGAGGGAGCTAAATTATAGCCAAAAAAACTGGACTAGGAGGGCAAGAGGTGGAGGAGGACATGACAAGGTAACAACTTGAGCACAGGACAATGAGAAGAGGGAAACAGCTGTGGGATAGTTGTAGGTTGCTTGAACAGAAGGGAGCCCACACCCTAGGGAGGAGCAGCAGGTAGGTAGGTGCATGCTGAGAATCCTGCCTAGCATTTAGACAGCCCCTCTCATCCCCATCCTGTGGGGATAAGTGCCTTCAGCTGTGAGGACTAAGAAGTCTCAAGGGCAAGGAGTCAGGCTGGCAATTGAGGTCTATTTACAGTGGGTTCCATTTGCCAGAATCACTTGGAGAATTGGCAACCTGATTGTACTCCCTGGCTGTGTCTGCTAATAGAAGAACTGCAGAAAACAGCTAGGTCTAATAGGCTTCTTCCACATCCAATTCAAATTCTGACTTTGAACTTCAGAGTTACAGCTACAACTTTAAATATAACAGGAGTTCTTACCCAGAAGCTGGAAACTTGAGGATTTTTTAAAATATATTTTAATAATTATATCTCAATATAAGTGGTTTTCTTTATAATCCTGTGTTTCATGTTTTATGAATTTCAAAAACATGATTATGAGAAAGACTTTTCTAGACTGCCAGAAGAGCACTACGACCTAGAAAGGGTTAAGAATCCCTGGCTTAAAAGGAGAGATATAGAATATAGAGAAACAACTAACAACTTTACATATGGATCTTATTTTGAATCAGAAGAAGTGCTGTCCTCCATAGGAGAGACAGTGATATATAAGGGTAGGGAGGAGTTCATGTAGACACAAGAAATGGATTTAAATCTGGGCTCTGTTATATAACTTATTTAAGTGAGTTGGGGTAAAACATAATTCCCGAGTTTCTATTTTTTAACCTACAAAATGAGAAGAAAGCTGCCTTTTTCCAGCTCGATCCTAGGAACTCCTTCCTAATCAGCCTCTTGGACCATGTCTCTCAGGAGGAAGTGAGAAGGGTCTCCTTGGTATTTCAAATTTAGAGCAAAGTGAATCTAGTGCATGTGAACATAGTATTTTTAGAGGTAAGTGTGTCTTAAAGCTCAAGGACAAGTATTAAAAAGGGAAGGAGCCCAAACACCCAAATGCCTAAACAATTCCTCCAAGAAACAAACTAGAAAAACTCATTGATTGTCCTTCCAAGAATTAATGTAAGCACTATGACTATGAAATGAATGAGTGGAACATTTATTAAGCTCTTACTTTATACAAAACACATAGAAAGAATACAAAAAAAAAGCCTCTCCTCAGAGGGCTTACATTCTAAATAGAGGATAATGTTTCCCCTGATCAAACATAAACTCCTCGAGGGCAGATACAGAAAAGCAGAATGAAAAATCTCATAATCTCTAGGTTACACTGGCAGAGCAGAGGGTCTTGCCTCCTCTTCAACATCATTTTCCTTGATAAAATCACATCAGTTTCCAATGTTGTCATTGGACATCGCCAAGTCTGTGGGGAGGACTTTCTTTTCTAAGTTTTGAGGATGTGATTACCATAGCACCAGCCACAGTGAGGTTGTTTATCCAAGAGAAGATAAAGGTACAAAGTCACCTCTAGTGCCCTCTTTATAGGTAGAGGAACACTGGTTTTCATGATACCAACATTTATATATGACTTTTATACACAAATCCACAAAGCATGATGCTAATGTGAGCAACTTAATACATATGATAATCTCAGAATAGTTTTGTTTTTTCTTTATTGATTCAATTCAGCTGTCATATAATACTCTATGAACCACCTGCTTCAGGTGATGCAGTTCCACTCTAAAGAGTCTCCCAAATCACCTACAGAATCCCACATTGTTAGAAGGAAGCTCAGGCCATCTCATCCTAGCTCTGAGCAAGAATACCTCATAGGAGGCTATCCAGCTACACCTGAAGAAGCATGAAAGGAGCCCATTCTACTTTTCAAATTGTTAGGAAAATTTTTCTTGATATCAAATTAATTTCTTTGTAGAAGGAACAAAGAAATTAATTTGATATCAAGAAAAATTTTCCTAACAATTTGAATCTATTAATAGATTGTTCCTTCTACATATTGTTCCTATTTCTTTCCTATGATGCTTAAAAGAATGAACCTAAACCTTTTCCCAAAGTTATTATAACCTCTGGCTAGCCTTCTTTCTCCAAGCTCAACATGCCAGTTTCTTCAGTTATTCTCCATACAGCATCATCCCATTTGCATCTCCAAATCACCCAAAAATACTCTGTTGTCTATAAGATGCATTTCCACATATCAGAGTTATTCAATGTGTTAGGTTTAATCTACTTCTGATTGTCTTCTTTGAAGATCAAGAATTTTTAATTTTTCGTACTCATCAAGTTGGTGTCAGAGTGATGACATTTATCCACAGAAGCTATCAAAAAGCTATCTGCTAAGTCAGAGGATAACGGTTGCCTACACTGGAAGCTTGAAGTACAACGGAAAGATTTTCATAAGGTTAGAACAAAACTAGGATTTGCTGACTTGAATTGATCCTTTGATAGCATAGCCCATCTGTCCCCTACGAAGAATTAAAAAACACTATCCTATCTGACAGACCGCCCTCCATTGCATGTGTTGAGATGAAAGCTTTCTCTTCATCCCCATCTTTGAGGTCTCTGTCTTAATAGATTCTTTGGTGGAGAGCTGGATATCTGATATTTGGCTTATGAGTTCTGAAGAAAAGATAATAGGGTCAACATCATATTATTTTTAAGGGAAGATGTCAAGGACAAAAAATGAAGATGTCAAAAGCTTGCTGATATATGGTATTGCTTAAAGACTGTTTGGTTGAAGAAAGTGACCAAGTGATTTACTAAAGTCTTTTACTAGATGGTCTTTGGATTACAGTGTAGATGAAAAAATAAATGAAAATCCATTTCATTTTTGCTTCAAAGGAACATTTGACAGATGGGGAAAACACAACTTTCATCTACAGAAATAATGTTTTCATTTTCAATTTCTCAAATCTGGGGGGAAATTTGCATAGATTTCTATATTATGTGGAACACATCTCTAGAATGAACAGGAATGTGTCTTTTCATCTTCACACATTAATGTACCCGCCATTTTGTCATTTGCGTAAGGGAACCGATTGCATTTGTGTATGTGTGGGGATGCTCTGATTTTCATTCTAAAGGAAAGCAGACTCTTACAGATCTTAGAGGGTATACTCAGTGGGCAGATCTGTCCAGCCCCCTGTCCAGTAAAGAAGCTTAATGATTCCCTCTCACTTCTAAGATTAAAAAAAAAACTTCTCTGGCATCTATTTAAAGCCCATAATACTCTTTCCTAACCAAACTGATCTCCATGTTCTTCTATCTCCATTTTTATTAACTCCTATTTGTATGAATTTTTCATCAGAATAGGCTAGCAGCTTCTTGAGGGCAACAGTTATTTCATTTTTATCTTTTCATCATCATTGCATAACCTAGTACGTGGACATAGTGAGTATTTAGTAAATAATTTTGCCGAGTTGAATTGAATTGCACATTGCAGCTGAATTGTTTAGAACTCAAAGAGTCAGCATTCTAAAGTTTACAAAGCATTTTCCGAATAGTGTCTCTCTTGGACTATACAACAAACTTTGAGCAAAGCCTGAGGCCAGACAGGTCTTCCTGTCTCCAAGGTGGGGCACTCTATCCCACCCTGTTTGCCATCCTCAGCTCAGCTCCTTAGCAGTAATTTGCTCCTACCCCATGGCACCAGTAGCAGGAGGAGAGGTAGTGCCTGTTTCCTCATGTCATTGATTAGTTGAAGCTGTTCTGTTTACCAGAGATCACTAATCTCTTGGCCTTTTCCCCCTGAACTATGGATTTTAGGTTCTGCCTCAAAGATTTGACTCTAGAATACTTCATGCCAGTATGGAAAGAACCCCACTTCTTGAAGGTTGGGCATTTAAGCACAAATTCTATTGTCCAAGAACCACCAGGATAATTTGGCCACCAATTGGTTAATGGATGGAGTGGATAGAGGACAGGGAAGAGTGATAGAAGTTACAGGGACCAAAAGGGGTTGGACTAATAGAAAAAAATCTGGATTTTATAGTGAGGGGACTGGGGTCCAAATCTCATCTCTGATACTATATCCCTGAACCTCAGTTGCCTTATCTGTTGATCTTAGAAGACCTTTGAAGTCTCTTCTAGCTGTAAATCAGAGATGCTTCACCATTTTTGTTTCCTGGACCATTTGGTCATCTTGTAAAGCCTTTTAACGTCATGTATAAAAGAAAATATTTTTAAAAAATAACTAATCATATCAAAATATATTAATCAAAAATTTTAAAATAATAAGCTTATGGGTCTCAGATTAAGAATTGTATTATTTTTATTAATCTCTGTATCTGTGATGCTATGAATAGTTAGCATGGAAGAGATGTATTCTGTGTTGGTGGAGGATATATTCTCACCAATAAAATCATAGATCCTGGTAAGGGAAGGTAAAAAAAGTGCTTGTGATATATGCATGGGGCAGAAATGCCAAGCAGTCCTAACTTACTATTCCATTTCTTTCCTTCTGGGGAACTTCTCAAACCCATTCTCAACTTTCACTGCCTCAGTTTCCTCAATTACTCATTCATTTTTCAACCCTTGTGTTAGGTATTTCCATTTGTACTGAAAATCCAAGGTCACCAAACAGGCTACATGAGATTCAGATACATTTCAGCTATCATTCTATCTCCCTTCATTCTTGCCTCTTTTCGGTTGTTTTTCAATGGTATCTCATTCTTCATGCTCTTATTGGCGCTTTTCTTAACAAAGATATTAGATTGATGTGCAGTTTCCTTCACCAGCCTATTTTATACATAACGAAACTTAGTGGAAATAAGATTAAGTGACTTGCACAGGGTTACAAAGCTAATAATTTTCCAGACTCCAGGCCTGGCTTTCTATGCACTATGGCACTCCTAGATGCCCCAGTCTTGTCTCTCCTGCTGTTTCTTCCTTCCTTTGACCCTATGTTCAATTCTTGATTTTCAGCTCTTTTACATGATATTCTTCCTTCCATATAAATTTATTTAATTTCACAGTTTCAGCTTTTGTTAACAGAGAAAGAACTTGAAATCTAAAATTCTCTATGACCTCACTCCCTAATTTTACTTACGTATTTGCAAAAGCTCTCATGGTAGCATAATCAATGCAAGACATCTACACAAAACTCATTATTTTGTAAAGAGGATTGGACTAGATGTCTCTTCCCACTCTAAATCTTTGATCCCATAATTCTGCAACCTTTTTCCCAAATCAATTTCATCTATCTTATTTCTTCATTTCTGGCAACAGTAAACCATGATTCTTCTTTGTCCCAGAAGGTCCTCAAGCAGAAGCTGAATAACCATTTTTGAAGTGGGGCAAGGCAGGAAGAATTGTGTTTTTTCAGTACTAGATTTTCCTATCTTACTCAGGCTACAAGTACAGGAACTATTCATGGATCATCAGCGTAAGGATCTTACCTACTCCATTCTTAACCTTGGACTTCTTAGGTACCTCGGTGATAAATCAACCCTTTCCAAGAGATCACTGTACATATGTCTTGGTAACTGAAATTAAAGAGATGCACTAATACATCTGACTAGATCACAAGTTGTCAAGGATGTAATGGAAAGAGTCTTATTTTTAATTGATGTATAGTCATTACCCTAGGAGGCCCTTTCCAACTCTTGAAATTTTACTATCCAGTCAATCCATGCTCAATTTCATGAGTTTCAAAACCTCCATGACATTTTTGACTCCCCCTCTCTAATCAGTCACCAAAGTCTCTAGGTTTTTCTCTGTTACCTTTGGAATTCATCCATTCTTTCCATGTCTTCTGCTTCTACACCGGGTCAACCCCTCCTCCCCACCTCCATGAATTACTAAAAAAAAAAACAAAAAAAAACCTCCTAATCTGTCTCCTGTACTCTACTCTCTCCCTATTCTAATTCATCTTCCAGAATAATCTTGAAAAAAAGAGTACTTGAATGAGGACATACCCAGGTACATGCAGTCCCAGATAGTCAAGAAGCTGAGCTTTGTGGGTTACTTGAGCTCAGAAACTCTGAGCTACAATCAGTAAACTCTTATTAAGCACCTACTATGTGCCAAGCATTGTGCTAAGCTCTATTAAGCTTTCTTGATACAATAAGAGGCAAAAAAAAAAATCATCTCCCTGACTTCAATGAGCTCCCATTTTAACGATCATAAAGGGTTAATTATATTGGGTGACTGCAGTAAGGCCAGCCCCAATTTAGGGAGTGCTCAAGAGTAGGGGGCCACCAGGCTGTCTAGGGACAAACCAATGCACACTAGAAACAGAAATGGTTCATATTTTGATGTCCTTCAGTAGCAGGATCAGGCCCAAGAGTGGTCATGCATGACCAGCCTGGATGAGAAAGGAAGAGGAAGAAAAAGATATGAGGAATAGGAAGAGGAGGAGGAATAAGGAGGCTAAATTCAGGGTTGGTAGCTTGTTTATTAGTAGGCAGTGTTGATTTATGCTCCAGGCTTTGCCAGATCTCATAGGTTTTCTGGCTTTAATACTCCATGAAGCAGCCATTTATGGACTTTAGCATTTATGAATAATAATCTGAAATGATGAATCCAAACCTTCTTGGAATCTGGTGTCACCAAGCATTATGGAAACATCAGAACTGAACATTCGGATCACATCTAACTGCAGAGTAGTATAGAATTCTTAAAGGCTGCAATAATATCTGTGAATTTTAATATCATTACTTAACTTTCACTTCAGTTCAAGAAATTTTATCAAACTTGACTTTGAACACATATTTCTCTTATCTGTCCAAATATAGATTCAATCAGTATTATGTCATCCATAAACAAAAGTGTCCAGATGGCCTCAAAATCTATAAAGAATCTCTTCAGATTGGACTTTTACAGAATCTCTTGGACCATGATTAAAACCTTTCAATGAGTATATATCAATCAACAAGCATTAATTAAGTGCCTACTATACACAAGTGCTAAGTGCTTTACAAATATTGTCTCATTTGAGCCTGCATTTAAGGTTCACCTGATTTTGGTAACCAGAGGGCCTCAAACAAGGTTATCTACAAAGTTATATTAGACAATGAAAGCAGAACCTTTTCAATCCATAGTATTTCTTCATTCCAAGACTATTTGTCAAAATCCGTTACTCTGCATTCAGAATTAAAAATCATGGAACCTCTGACCCCATGTCACTTCTTCAAATCAAAGAAAAGAAATATGCCTTTCTATGACTTGCTAAAGCAGAGATTTATTTAACTATGAAAATCCCAAGGAGTCAAGGTCAAAAGAAATGATGTCTTATCTAATGTCTAGATATTTTATCTGATAACCAGATAATCATTGGGATTTTCACCAAGATTGTCGATCCTTCTAGGCAGGGGTCCTCAAATTATGGCCCACGGGCCAGATGCAGCAGCTAAGGACGTTTATTCTCTTCACCCAGAGCTATGAAGTTTCATTATTTAAAGGCCCACAAAACAAAGTTTTTGTTTTTACTACAGTCTAGCCCTCCAACAGTCTGAGGGACAGTGAACTTGCCCCCTATTTAAAAAGTTTGAGGACCCCTGCTTCTAGGTACCACCCACACAAACCCACAGTATTTTTCATATTGCTATTCACTTAGTAGATCCTTAGTACTTATTAAGTGACATTTCTTGATGAAAAGTTATGGTTGCTTTTGCCATTTTTGCAAAAACATGTTCCCATGCCAGTTTATAAATAGCTATTTAAGCTTTCCTAATAGCTATAGTAATTTTTCCATTTTAAAATATCAACCCTGTTAATACTAGCTACCTCCTCTAAGACTTTTGTAATCTCTCATTCTCTTCCCTCCCTATCCCCACCCACCATGAATCAAATTGGACTTTCCATTCTTCTGGCATACTTGTAAAGGAAAGGTAATTCCAGCGAACACTTGGATTCCTTCTCTTTTCAGTAAGCAGGTGGTTTTCATGCTCTTATTTTTGCTTTTTAGGACTAATCCTCCTTGATTTCTTGACCCTCTGGACTAAAAAGGATCGATTTACTGAGATTCCATTATATCACCATGTAACCTCTCTGCAAATTACATAATTTTCATAACCTAATATCCCTTTTGACCTAGGCCCTTTGAGATTTTCATGGTTAAATAAATCTCTGCTTCTGAAGTCAGAGAAAGGCACACTTCCTTAGGCCATTTTCCCATCCTTCTTTCATTTCTTCCTTCTGAAAAAAAATTAAGCTGGATCAGAGGTCCTGTGACTTTCAGCTCTGATCCCAAAGTTGGCCCTCAATAAATAATCACTGAATGAAGAAATGGTGGTGGATTAAAAAGGTCCTGCTGCTCTCTTGAAAACAAACAAGAGGAAAAGTTTGCTTGTAAAGGACAAAAAATTCCTGAATATGGGAGCTCTGTCTATGTCAGAGAAAAGTTGCTTTTTAATCAGTTCAACCCAAGTGAGGGAGGAACTAATGGAATCCCAAGTACCCTTCATCCTCTCTGACTACCTAGCTATTACATATTTCTGTAACACATTTGGAGTCCAGATACTTGCTAGCTATGTGATCTTGGGAAACTTCTTGCCTCAGTTTCCCCACTGGTAAAAAGTATAGCACCTTCCTCACAGAATTGTGAAGGACAAAGACAAAGGATATTGAATGCTTTCTACATAAATGTCAGCAGTTAAGATTATTATAATTTCCATCTTCACTTTGTTCTGTACCTCATTGCGACTCCCCTGATCTGCTAATAATTATTCAAATAAAGAATTGTATGTGTTTCTTTTGTTAACATTCTTTTTAATTAATAAGCATTCATTTTCATTCCTTCCTATACTTGCCTCCCCAACTAATTAAAGGGGAAAATTCTTATAAATATGCATAATGCTTCCTTCCTATACCCATATCACTGGACATGGTTCCCAAACACCTTACTAGTCAGTCAGTCAATAAACAATTATTAAATGACTACTTTGTGCCAGTGATGTTTTTGCTCCAGTTATAATTCCTCTGAAAGCATACCAATTTGTCAATATCCTATTTTAAAAGGGACGTCTGACACAGAGGAGGTGTTCAGTGTTTATTAATTGATTACTTTTTCAATTGATGTTTAAACTTCTTGCCATCTAAAACCCCCAGATCTTTCTTTTTACATATATGTCTTTTTGAATTTAGATTATCCATGTCTTCTTTATCCTATGCTTGTTTTATGTGTGGATTTTTTTAGATCTAACTGTGGGATGTCAGGTCAATAAAATTATTCAAATACTCATTCTGCCTAGTTTTGTCTCATTAAAAAGATGATAATCATACCTTCTGTGTCTTCATCCAAGCCACTGAAAAAATTATTGCGTATCTGGACCAAGAATCAAGCCTTGTAGAAATATTTAACTGATCTCTAACTTGACAGAATCAGTACTGAACAATGTTTGGACAGAATTTTTAAACCATCTCTAACTTTCTCTTTTGACACATCTTATGCACAAGTTTTCCATTATCATGGGAGACTACCAAATGTTTTGCTGAATTTGAGACATGCTACTTCTATGGAATTCTCCTGTTGTATCATCCAATTTGGGAAGAACTTGTTAGCATTGGACAAGGGTCTAAAAATGGGATATCACCTGAGAGCAAGGATTTATTAGCAGGATAGCTGAAACAAAGTAAAAAAAAAGGGATGCATAAGAAATTATACATAAAGAAATACTACCAATTCCCTGTTCTAGGAATTACTAGCCCTGGAGTTAGACCAGATGACAGTCGAGAATGAGGAACACTGCGTATCAGTTCTAGACAGCAGATAGTCTGGATAAACAGACAAGACTTGAATAATGAGGCAGGACTCTTAACTAAAAGAGCTAGAAAGTCGTTCAGAAACTTAAGTAGCCAGCTGGGAGATAGAATCTAGGCTAAAGTTATAGAACTTTAGGGGGAAATTGCAATTTCATACTCTATCAAAAGGTTCACTGTGTACTTTATCTCAAGAGCAGGAAATAGTCTCAGAATATAAGTGTACTTGAAAGAGGAGCAAGTGATCAGAGAGCAGCCCAATTCCTGTTACAAAAATGATATCAACTTGGTATTTCTTATTCTTAGTGAACCCATATTGGCTTCAATTGATTTCTACTTACAAGAATTTTCTGTGTTCATCATTTCCATTTAATACTTGAGCCATATAAAATAGTATACACCCTTGGTGAATTGACTGGGATTTTGCAAAAATAATTAAGTGATAGATGCACATATAGACAAATCGATACACAGACACAAATGGGTAGATGGATGGAGATATAGATATAATGTGATACAAGTATTTATTGTTTGCTAAGTGCCCGGCACTATGCTAAGTTCCGGAAATATAAATAGAAGCAAGCAAGATAGTTCCTATCCTCACAGAGCTTACCTGGGGGGAATACAATGCAAAAAGGGGTGCCAAAAAGTGAAAAGGGAGGCAGGCTTCCTGTGGGAATATGCTAAAGAGACTTCAGAAAGTTGTGTAACAGCCTTGAGAGAGCCAGAGTCCAATTTTCTGGAGATTGGAAAAGGTTGTAGAGAAGGGCCAGAGTGAAGAGACTCTGGGAATTGACTCTCAGCTATCCAATAATGCTGTGTCTAAATTAGCCTTAAGTGTTATAAAAGGAAGAAAGAGAAAATAAGCCACAAATGTGGGGAAATACAATCGCACAAAGGCTCAATGATTTTTCCATAGCAAAATTATACCAGGATTCCCTATTCTTTTAGAAACTTTCAGTATCCATCCAGCTCTGTAGCTTGTAGAAGGGCATTACTAACTACCAGGGAACTATTGATTTCTTCCATTGTTATCAACTAACCAAAGCAGAGTCGATAACCTGAAAGAAATCAGTGTTGCCACATAAACGTGACTACCACTTGCACAGGGAAACTTCATGGAAAAACCACTAGTGCCAGTGGTTGTTGCCTGGTTTGTGAAAGCATGGTCAGAAAGGAAACTGCTCAATAACTGCCTTGAATATCAACTTTGATGGTCATGATTCTTGTGCTCCATATAATTATAGATTTAGAGTTAACAGAGATGGTAGAGGTCCAACTCCACTTATTTTCTCAGATGAGAAAACTGAGGAATAGAGAGATTTTTTTTTGGCTGAAGCAATTGGGGTTATGTGACTTGCCCAGGGTCACACAGCTAGAAAGGGTTAAGTGTCTGAGGCCAGATTTGAACTCGGGTCCTCCTGACCAGAGCTGGTGTTCTATCCACTCCACCACATAGCTGCCCCTAGGCACAGAGAGATTTAGTGATGCTCCTGGATGCTCATCCACCTTTGCTGTCCACCTGGCACTCAACTCTTGCCTGTGGCTCCATGGATCTGCCCAGCAGCCACACCCTGGTAAATTGACTCAGCAGATGGGCTAAATCAGGATAAAGGTAGTAATCAGACCCATCAATGAGTCAGGGGGATGTCTATCCCAAGCATGTGAAGTCTTTGCTCAGAGGAATGGATGGATGAGAATAATTTGTTCCTGCAGCCAGGAGGGCACTGAAACAGGCAATGTGGAGGGATAGAGTTGGTCAGACATCAAAGACGCCAAGCTTTGTATCCTGGGCCACTGCCAGTCCTCCTGAATTTGTTCTGCTACTAGACTTTGCTGACTCTGGAAGAAAGAGTGAGGCTGACAATTTTGTGAAACTTTGTCTCATTTAAATCCAATTTTAAGACATAACCCCATGATGTCATGGATCCTCTTCTAAAACAAAGAACAAACAATATATGTATAACATTAGGATAAGATTATGTAATAATAGTTAAATATATTACTGTTGCCACATAGGAAACTTATCAAAAGCTGAGAGAAATTAAACCTCTGAGTAATACTTTCTAGAGCTGGTCACTTTTTAGGAATGATTTGAAAAATAAGGAAATTCTAAAACCAAAAGAGATTTTTTTTCTATAATCACTGTCTTTGCCCACCCCCCAAAAAAAATCACGTGAAACTAATTTAGCAGATCTCATCAGTGTCTCACCAAATATAAAATTCAAGCAGGAAGACTTGAAATAATTCCTCAATATGGTCCATCTCAGAAAATTAACTTACCCTGAGGTAAGAACTCAATTCACTTCCTTCATTGTTTGGCAGATTGAATTAAGAGAATATGCCTTTAATGGCTAAACTATCTCCCCATCTCAAGAATGACTAAATTCAGAGATGTTCTTAGTCAGATTCTAATTAGAGATACCCTAGATATTGAGATTTCATCACTATGGGCACCCTCCTTCACTGATTCAGACACCAACCTCTTTCTAATCATATAATCTTTGATCTTTACTTTGGCTAAAAAAAAAAAAAAAAAAAAAAAGCACCATCCTTCAGTCAACCTGGTGCCTGATAATTGGAAAAAAGTGTTCTCAAAATATTGTTCTAATACTCAGTAGTTATTTAGTTACTTAAGTATCCTTCTCCCTTTAAGGCTATAACTCTTCCCTAATCTCAACTTTGTCATCAAGAGCTAACCACTTGCTTTTCCTAACACAAATGCCATGATTCTCCTGATACAATCTCTTAAGCTTCCTTCATGGTGACTGACTCACTAGGACCAGTACTAGTCTGCAAAAGATTTCTGGTCTATTCACCTATGATTCCACTCACCATCTCTGTACTTGCCAAAGCAAAACATCATTTCCCACATACGTATTGTCAATCCCTACTAGAATATCAGTTTTTTGGGAGCAGAAGCTGCTTTTACTTTGTATTTGTAGGCTTGCAATTACTGTAGCACCTGGAACATATAAATGTCTAATAAATGTAGTTTTTTCATACAGTCATTTATCTATTTCTGTTATCCTTACCACTGTTTTTCACATTAACAAAAATTCATTTAAAAAATCACATTTGGGTTTTATCACAGCCTACAATACTTAATATGGTGACATGTACTATCTAAGTACTCCATAAATGATAGTTAGGATAGGGGAGTAAAATAAGTAAATACGATTGCAAAATAGAATGTGTTACTTAGAATTTTCCAGAGCCTTAGGAACAGGTATGTTAATCATCTCTTCTCAAAAGACAGTGAAATGTTTTAAATATTTCTAGTTATCAGAGGATTGTGTGTACATATGTGTGTGAGCACGCACAAGTGTAATAAAGAGAAATAGACTTTAGGTGGTAAAGGTGGGCAATGAAAATGACAGAATAATCCTATTCTTTTAATTCTGTTTTTCTATTATAGTTAATATATGCAGTCTTTTAAAAACCCCTTGATTTCCAGTACTCTAATGATATGTCACTTCTATGCAGAATAATTCACTCTTTTTTTCTCTCCTAAAATTAAAAGTGCTACCTGGTTCTATTAATTTTATCTTGATATGAAATAAATCCATGCTGTGCATTTCTTATTTTTCTTTTTTTTCCAATGGGAAGCACCAAAAAGTAGATTTTAAAAGAAGCAGAACTCAAAGTGAAGGGAAAATGATTAATGTCCTCAAGTGAGTAATTCTTGTATCTGCATAACTCTTCACCCACAGATGCAGCAAAATCTCATTAATTCAAACTCCATTAATTCAGGGTTCATGATAAGGGAGGAAGAGCAGAATGCAGCAGAGAAGCCCCAGCCTCGGTGTCAGGAGTCCTAACTCCATCACCTCCCAGCTAAGTAAACTTGGTCAAGTAGTTTTCCATCTCAGGGTGTGTTTCCTTCATCTTTAAATCTAAGGGATTGACCTCAATGATTTCTAAAGTTCTTCTATGGCTTTTTGTATATGGAAGCTTCTATCTCAGTGAGTTAGGGAGGCCCGGTGGATAAAGTGTAGAATTTGGAATCAGGAAGAATCGGGGTTTTATAGAATACATCCGTGGTGGAGAAAACAACAGGTCCAGCCCACTTTGTCAGATGAGGAAACTGAGGATCCTTCATGGTAAGCAACTTGCCCAAGATCGGCAATAGATCTGAGATTTGAACCCAATACTTCTGATCCCATAATTCCATGTTTGTTCTCTATTGCTCACTGCCTTCATTGAAGAACATCTCAAATAGAATTCTAACTCATTTCTAACATTATTTCTCATAATTTCGCTTCGTGAATTCTAGGTTCCAAATCAAGTTATTCTCTGTCATCTGCTCTCTTCCTATAGCATTTTTCTGCATCTGGCCATCCACACACATACATACTCTCTCCCATTGCTGATTGCTGGCACAATCCTTCCTTCCAAACATAGGCAGGATCTCCCTCAGAGACCTACCCAAGGTGATTTTTCCTTTTTTAAATCTTCCTTCTTCTCTAGATGCTTCTGCCCTGAGCATGCGTCATAAGTGGGTCTCTTTCCCTTTCTCATGTCCATAAGAGGCGATCTCTGACATGCCTTCCATCTCTGAGGCTCTGTGATTCTCTCTCATTCTACAAACCAGAGCTTCGGAAGCTTATTTGTGTCATGGACCCCTTTGGCAGGCTGACAAAGCCTAAGGACCCTTTCTCAGAATGTTAGTGCATGCAATAAGATCCATAGTATAACAAAGGAAACCAATTCTGTTGAAATACAGTTATCAGGATTGTAGTGGAAAAAACTAAAGTTCACAGACTCCACATTTAAAACCCCTGCCTTAGAGATACTACTTGTTAGGTGTATTTTGGGAAATGAGCATGGGGGACAATTGCTCTGGTTTTAAGTAGGGTGAATTAGATAGAATGCTTAGCCTAGAAAATGGAAGACCTGAGTTAAATCTAGTCTTAAGCACTTATAGCTCTATGAGCCAGGAAAATCACAACCTCCGTTTGCCTCAGTTTCCTCAATTGTAAAATGTAACTAATAACAACATTCAGCTTACAGGTTTGTTTTAAAGATCAAATGAGATAATATTGGCATAGTGATTAGGACAGTACCTGGCACATAGTAGTCTCTATATAAATGCTTATCCCCTGCCCTCCCTGCCTCTCTCTGTGTCACTAGAAATGTGATGTCCAGAGCAAGGTAGGTGATTGTCCTGTTGAGCCCTGCACAGTCAGATGAGGTCTTGGTCTCTGGGACACATTTTAGAAGCGATGACAAACCAGAGTGTTTCCAGCAAAGACCAATAGCATGTGAGATTATGCTGAATTAACTCTGGATCCTTAGCCCAAAATAAGTAACACTCAAAGGGTTGGGATTATTATTACTTTGTATATTTGGTTGGGGAGAAAAGGGATTTTCACACCAGCAAGGATTTAGCTTAACTCTACATGGCCCCAGAGGGTACAGAAAAGCAAATTTGGACTTAATAAAAGAAATGCTACATAAAGGCAGCACATAGTTGTGTTGGGTTTAGGGAATAGACCAAATGGTTCACTGATATAAGGAGCTCCTGAATGAAGAAGCCCCTGCCTCTAGCCCACATCAGCACTTATTCTACAATGAGAAGGTAAGTGACCTGCTCAGGTTCACATAACATATATATATATATATATGAGATTTGAATGTGTGGCTTTCATCTCTGAGTCTGGCTCCTTCTCCTTTAGATCTCACTTCCTCTCAGCAGTTAAAATTCTGAAACTATCATGGATGGAGTCAAAATTTGTCAGAAGTCAGCAAGACAAAGTCAGAGAACCACCTGTCAAACAGGTTGTGAAGCAGGGGTCCTACTCTGATTGGTTTGAAATACATGGTCTCTGGATCCCCTTCCAGTTAGTTCTACCATTCTATTATTCTGCAGTTCCTTTAAGTACTGATTGCTTTCTTACTTTTCCCCTGCACATAAGGAGCTAGGTCTTTTGTAGGGATATCAAAAAGCAGTCCCTACCAGTTCTCATATATTGGAAGAATGAAGAAGTCTTCCCTCTGCCTATTTGTGCTGGGCCTGGAAGCAGCTGGACGTGAAAAGAGACTCTGCTCTCCCCCTAGGGATTCTAATTCCAGAGGTTCCACTGTCAGTCACAGATACCAAACAAGAACCCAATGTATTGACCCATTATGGTGGTGAGAAGGACTTTGGAAATCATCTACTCCAGAGGAACGAATTGAAGCGCAGAAATTTGCTTAAAGTCACACACCAAATCACCACACAGACCTCCTAAATTTTAGTCCAGGACTCGCTCCTTTACATCCAACTGTCTATCCAAAGGGTTAGGAGGTTGGAGGAAGAATGTGCCTTGAAGATGTTTCATAAATGAACATTTTCACCAAAATAGCAATTACTTCCTTTTTTGCTAGAATTTTGCAGCCAGCCATCTTTTCCTTTATTGATTGTAGGTAGATGTCCCATAAATAATAATATGAAGTTGCTGCCAGATCCAAAAATATAAATGAATAAATTAGCACTGAGGCTTATGTTATATGCTAGCTAAGTGGAATGTAACTTCAGCTCAAAGACTTTACCAGTAATTGCTCTATCTGTAAAAATACTCAATGCTATAAATAAGATTGCTTTTATGATGCAATTTTAATTGACTTTTCAATAATGCTTGTTCATTTGTCATAGCTGTCAAGGGAAAGGAGAATAAGGGTTCATTCATTAGTATCTTTTTTAAAAATATATATATATTGCATAAAATTGACTACATGTGTGCCCATTCCCAAATCCTTCTGGTAATTATCTTTTTAAAGCCTAACAACATTCACATTTATCTTATCTCTTCAAGGAGCATTGTTTTAAATCCAGCCTATTTCCGGAATCATCTTCGTCAGGCAACAGTGTTTAGATGTCTGGAGAGATATTCGGAAGCGGCCCGGTATGTCTGATATAACTTTTGCAGAGATTTATTCCAAATGAAATTAATTTAATCTTGGGCTTCTGGGAATAACATATTAGAATTTTCCATTTCTCTCATGGAATATGATTTTACCAGAATGATTGTCTTGTAAACGTCAAGCCCACAATCATGGACTATCTATTTCTTTAATTAAAGTATTTCCGTGTGCATAACTATTAGCAGACACCAGAATTTCCAGTTGTGAGGTCACTTGCTGGCAATCGGGAGTTTTGGGTGGGCATTGAACTTGAGCCTGGCTCTCCTTAATGAGTTCCTGGCTCTGAATTACCCACCACACCTTTGTCCTAAACACAGAATTAGAAACGTAGGACCCCTTATTTGGGTTTGATGGGATCCAGAACTCTTCTGTGTTGTGTGTGAAGAAAGAGAGAAGCTTTCATTGCCTCCCCTTTTATAACCTAAACCAGGCAGGTGACCACAACTGGGGAAATTGTCAACCCCAAACAAGATAGGAGTTGATGGTCCTGAGAACCGGGTCTAGAGTCACGTCCTCTGACCATGTTTTGGGAGCAATGGTGACAAATTCAAGCATGCTAAAGAGAAAAATAATAGGATGGGGAGGGCACAGAAAAGCATGACATGGGAGGATGTGTCTAGTCAAAAGAAAGTAGTACTTAGGAAGACGTCGCATCTGTTTCTAAGTCTCATTGTTGTTTTTTTTCACCTTTATTCTTTTTCTCCAAATCTTAAGTCTATTTTTATTGTATGAATAAAAAATATATTTTATCACCGTCTATAACAATGATTCTGTGACCCTGTGATAAAGTGCTGCTTCTGATACATCTTGGTTGTGTGACCTTGGGCAAAGTATAACATCTCAGTGCTCCAGAGGACCCTTTAAGATTTTAAACTGGGGGCTCTTAACCTTTTTTTGTTATGTGCCTCTTTGGCTTTCTAGTGAATGACTTAGTGGGCCAATGTTCAAAATCATGTTCTTAAAAGTGTAAAATAAAATTCAAAGAATTACAAAATAATAAAATAAAGTTATCAAAATAGACTTGGAGATAAAGTTTGAGACCCTGTACTATGTGAAATAAAGAATCCCTGTATTATTTGAAAAACAGAAGTTGATCTGCATTGATGAAGGAACATCCCTCCCTGAGAGTTTGATGAAATCACAAGTCTGATCCCAAATAAAAAGGCATACTCTAATTCATTGTATATAAAGTCCTTTAGTGCCTCTTGGTGCAGTGGAGTTGTTCCTGAGTTATCCCAGCTGGCCCATGCCCTGACAGGTCCTGTCTGGGATGGACAGTCTTTAGGGAGGAAGCCAGCAGCACAGCTGTCTGTCTGTCATCCCCTGACCTGCCAAACTGAAATCTGAGAAGCTCTGTCCCAGTCTGTCTAGAGGAGCTTTGGATGATACTCAGCCATAGACACTCACAAAGGCTGGCTCATCGGTTGTAGGAAAGTTAAGGACCTTGAGATATTAAATAGTCATCTTCTTGAGAATAGAGAGATTGTTTCATTCTTACTTTTGTATCACCAGCATCCAGCTCAGAGTTTAGTATGTAGTAAACACTTAATAAAAGCTTTTTGATTGACTGATATCCTATATAGAGAAGAGAGAGCTCTATCATAGGATAGGGTTTTGGTTTGGAGTTCTTCATCTATTTTTTTCCATTTCCTGCTAAACTACAATTTTTTAAAGCTACAAACTCCCACACCACAACAAACTATCCTGGAGGAGATAAGACCTGGGGAGACATGGTGACTGTTTCCAAATGATGGAATGACTCTAACATGGAAGAGGAATAACCTTGTTCTGTTGGGTTCTAGATGACCAGGAATAAAAGATGGAGAGTTCAAAGAACAGCTGTAGGCTTCATGTCAGAAGTAGCTTCTTGTGAGCTGCTCTGGTAGTGTACTTGCCCCTGCCCACCCACCCATTGGAGAGCTTCTCTTTTATATGTTGTGCTCTTTCATTAGAATGGAAACTGCTTGAGCACTTAGCACAGTGCCAGGTACATAATAAGCATTAACAAATGCTTGTTGACCTGCTGGCTAATTTATCTCTGGATATTTTTTCAGACTCACATCTCTGCAGTCCCCTATGTAATTATACTTCCTCATGCAGATTCATGAGGCTAAACTGGATTTCACCCTCCTAGTAGCCTTGCATCTTGTTTTCATGGGATAATTCCTCCATTTTACCTGGATTTTTGGTCAGTTGTCTCTTGGTGCCCAATCTCCTGGGCTACATTTATGCAGAGTGAGCTATTGAGCCAAAACTCAAAAGCCCTCTTCAAATAAGAGTTTTGCTTTTTTCTTCCCGAGGGCTTTTCTTTCTTCCTTTCTTCCTTTGCTTAATTTCTTTACTGATAACTTTTGTTTCAGCACAACCGCCAAACATACAAACTTCAAATAAACCACAAAGTACATTTCTTTAAAAGCATTAAGTAGAATAACATAGAACAGTGTTTATGTAGTTATTAGTATGTAGTATGCAGTATTTATGTAGCTATTCACATTAGTTATTAGGGGAGGAGGGAAGTCTTCAAAGAATTGAAGTTAATGACATCCAAAAGGCAATATGGCAGTGGAGATGGGTACAACATAATAAGCCAGAAATATGAAGAAGGAGGATATTGAAGATATTTTGGAGAAAAAGAAAAAATGGGTTGGTCATGTTGCAACTTGAGAGAGAACTGGTCGACAATCTCTGTATTATAGCACATGTATCCTGAAGTCAGGAGAATTCAAAGAAGGTTCCAGTTACCATGTGTGGGGTCCCTTTAGGTAAACGTATGGAGGTTGTAAACAAGAATTTCACTGGGACAGGCTCCAACCTGAATCAACATCAGTGAGGTCCCTATATCCATTAGCATGCTGGAGTAAAACCGTATACCAGAACTTAACAACTTAAGTTAAGTTAGCTTAGTTTAGCAACAATAGCATATGTTATATTTCGCCAGGGATCTGTTACCTTAAAGAGCCAGAATGGTTCCATGGGATTCAACTCAAATAGAAAAGGGGTCACAAAACCATATATAAGAATCTCTGAAGGTGCACATTGACTTAGAAAACCATATATTAATATTATCTATGTTGCTTTGTATTTATATTTTGTTTCAAATTTCCCAGTTAGATTTTAATATGATTCATATTCTTCTTGGGAATGTTGTAGCCCATGGGCCACATGGTTGACGCCTGTGGCAGATTAAAAAGCTAGTCTCAGAGTCATAGAGACCTGATTTCAAAACTCGTCTCTGACATGTACAGGCTAGGTGATCCTGAGAAAGTCCCCATGCTCTGGTCAATTCTCTTAGATCATCTAAATTGCCTAGGAAGTGCTGCTCTCCCCTACATTTCTTTTTTTTGGGGATGGGGGGAGGATTCCCTATACCAGTGAATTCCTTGATTCTTCCCCAATCCCTTTGCTACCATAGTAATTATTTACACAGCTTTAATCAATATTTCTGTTGCTCTTGGGGATCTGCTTTCTTTATTCTGCATCCTTTTATGTTCTTCTAATGTTTCTTTGAATTCCTCATATGAGTCATTTCTAATAACCTCCCAAGAATTTTTCTCCCCTCCAATACCTTCCCTTTCAGGTTAGTGTCAGCACTTTTGACTGAACAGTGACGTTGGGAGCATTTCCTGTGATTTTCTAACACTAATACAATAGACCCCAAGCATCTATTTGTATCTTCAGTCTTCCTGATATTCATTTTATTGATGCCAAGTGAAACAAGAGAATCATTGACCATTTTGAGAATTTATGCTTTAATACTAAAGGGAGGGATAAATTCTGCAAAGGCTACCATTTTCTCCAAGCTCTCCTAAACATTTGACTTTTAGTAGAATTCCAGGCACAAGAAACATTAAAAATTATATCTCCATAATTTTTATAATGAGGTTGAAAGCCCCATAAAATGTCTGCATGATGAAACAAGTTTCTGAAGAAAGCTCTTATAATATTTTATATTCTGAATAAACTTCCTGGCCCAAAGCTAAAGGAATAAGTTAGCCATAGCAAGCAAGAAGACCATAAAGTAGTTCTAAGAATTAGCATAAAGACTGAATGACTTGACCAGTGTCATTTTATAAAAGATACTTATCTTAGAAAGAAATTTGGACTAGATGGCTCACTTTTAAGATCTCTGATTCCATAATGTCAACTCTGCTTCCTGGAAGGATGCTCTGTAGTTATCTAATAAACAATAGAACTGCTTTTTATTCTCAGAGGTTCTAAAATGATCTTTCTATGAAGGACATTTTGAAAAATTTTGGTCATCCTTCAGACAAAAGTGTAAATAAAATGGGGAGAGTCAAACTAAGGTAAAGATTGCTGAAATTTAGAGGAGGCTGAAGTACTTGTGCTCCTTTATTAGGTAGAAATAACTGAACTAATCACTTAGTTTGTGAAAATCACTATTAAAAATAGGAAATAAATAGGCAATATACTTCTTCCCCAAGACACCATTCCTTTTTAGTTGTCGTACTGCTCCAACCCTCTGGTTGCAGCCACCCCTGGGTCCAGTGCTCTGGGGGTACTCCCACATGGAATCTTATGTCATCCCCATAGTCAGGGATTTCTCCTCAAGTTGTCCCTTCCTTACCATCATTACCCTCAAAATTGTTAGTTGTGAAGTTCTGATAACAGGTGAAAACTCTAGCAGTTTAATTAAGATTTTTATTTTATGAAAGCCCTCAATGTTTTTATCCACAAGAGTAATCAACCTTCTTTATTCTGTTTAACCAAAGGCATCATTGCCAGAACTATTGGAACATTCTCCTTCCATATCTCTGCTTGTTAAAATTCCATGAAAATCAAAGTTTCATTCTCCCAAAGCCTTCCCTAAGCCCTGACTTCCCTTTATGTTTTAGCATCTTCTGTCTTTTTGTGATTTTTAATTCCCTCCCCAGTTAACTGCAAGATCCTATGCATCTTTGTATCCCTCAGGATACTGTTTATAGAGTAAGGGATCAGTAAATAGACAGCTATTTGGCTCAGTGGATAAGAATAAGGGACTTGTACTCCTGCATTCAAAATCCATCTCAGGTGCTTACTAGCATCTGGGCAAGTAGTTTCTTCATCTGTAAAGTAAGTATAATAATTGCAAGAGGGTGGCACAGTGAATAAAATGAAGTCATGTAGATGAGTCTTTCTGAGTTCAAATCTAGTTTCAGACACTCACTAATTGAGTGAGCATGGACAAGTCATCTATTTGCTTCTGTTTCCTCATCTGTGAAATGATCTGGAGAAGGAAGTGGCAAAGTCCTCCAGTATCTTTGCCAAGAAAGCCACAAATGGGGTCAAAGAATCAGAAAATAAAATAACTGAACAATGTGAAACATATATATGTGCATATATATAATCTTCATTTTCTATATAAATATATGTTCATATATATAGTTCTAGCTTTAGAACTTGTTATTGTTGTTCATATATGTATATCTATGTAATATTTGTTGAGGAATAAAATGGAATTGACTTATTCAGGGGATAAGTTGTATTCAGAAATGAGTTATATGATATACATTCTTCAGCACCATTGTGATATGCTCACTGTTTCTAACAGTTCAGTAGCAGCATCTCCATTTAAAAGGTAGAAAGCACCTTCCAAAATTGCACAAAAGCTCAGTCACCCCTCTGTGCTCCTAAAAGTTACTTTGACTTTCCATTCAGCTTTGGGTAGGTACAGTCAATAGAAGTTGTAAAAGCCTAAACACTGAGAGAAAAGTCCTTCCTATGAATAAGAGTTGTCCAAGAGTGAAATGGGCTTTCTAAAAGGGTGATGAGTTAGTTTTCCTCAGAAATATTTAAGCAGAAGCATATTGGTCACTTTATGGTACATTGTAATAGGGTTTATTTTTCAGGTAGCCACCTCCAGATCCAGAGTTTCTTAACATTTTCCATATCTTGGAAATGTTCCATATCTTTTGACAGTCTGATGAAGTCTCTAGAATTCTTCTCACAATGATGCAGAAAGTAGAATCCATAGAATTATTACAAAATGAAATCATAATTTATATTAAAATGCTATTTTTTAAATTTGTTAAATAAATCCACCAATTTATTTACCCTGGGGTAAGATACCCTGGACTAGATGGCTTCTAAGACACTTTCCAACTTGGAAAAGCCCTGAGACTTTTCCTTTGCAATTTTATTTCCTTTTTTTTTTTTTTTTAAATTTTGGCTGCTCCTCTTCAATGTCTCCAGCCATCCAGTAAGAACACCCCCTTCCTTCTCAGTCAGTCAGTCAGCCCATTAAAGTCATCCTTTGTCCCTTCCCTTTTGTTTTCCTGATTTGCAGCAGCTTTTTTCAGTTTTTTTCAATGCCCTTCCTTGGCATTGTTCCAAAGACGCCTGTTTGTTTTTTTTTTCTTTTTTTTGGATCAGTAAGCACTGATTTAAAAAAAACTTGACTAAGTAATAATGCTCTTTAGATCAGTAACACTGATAAAAACTGAAAATGACAGTGCCCTGAGAATCAGTATAACAAAAGGTGAACCCTAAGTAATGGAAAAAGGGATGGCAAGGATGTGACATGAGAGTGGTGAGTTTTAGTCACATTTAAAGAATGTGTCCCCGCCAGACTGTGGCCAACACATATCTCTTGACTCCTTTAGAGTATTGTCTCATCAAATTAGATGATATTTGTAATATGTCTAGTACTTAGAGGACACTTAATAAATGCTTGTTCCCTTCCTTTCCCTGCTCCATTTTAGGAGATATAAAAGAGTTCCTTAAGCCCCTTGAAAGGGTTATAGTATTTTGGTCTTTGGATAAAGGTTAACAGACACCCCACGGGAATTGTCTACTGATAATCTTGAGTTCAACTATGCCCACTGCACCAGGATTTTTGAAAACAATCTAGCTAAAAACAAATTATTAAGCTGCCTATGTTTTTTGACCCAGTATTACCGCTGCTGAATCTATTTCTAAAGATGAGTAGGGGAAAGGAAAAGAACCTTTATGTTCAAAATATTTATAGTAACTCTCTTTGTGATGACAAGGAATTTGGAAATTGCAGAGATACCCGTCAGTTGGAGAATAGCTGAACAAGTTATGGTATGTGATCATGATAGAATATTACTATGGTATAAGAAATGATGAGCTCAATGATCTTGGAAAAACATGGATAGATTTGGATGAAATAATGAAAAACAAAATGAGCAGAACCAAGAGAATATTGCATATAGTAACAGCAATATTTTTTCAAGAACAACTTTGAATGAATAAATCACTTTAACTATAATAAATATCCAAAATAACAACAAAAGAATTATGAAGAAAGATGCTATATGAAAAAAATGATAAATAGAAGTAAATATAGAGTGATTTTTCACACACACGCATCCATACACATATTTATGTATAATGATAACCATCTCCAGTGTGGGGATCAGAAACAGAGGGAAATGAAAAAGGGGAGGGTAAAAAGATTACGTGGTAACTTTATTCTATATTTAAAGGAATAGCAAGTTATACATAACATATTTGCTGTTTCATATGCAATCATCTTTTTTATTCTACCATGTTATGGAAATACTTGTTTTATTTCATAACTTCAAAATAGAAATTATATATATATTAAGACAGTCAGCTCTAGAATAAATTGAGAGGGCAATTCCAGCAGTCAGGAAGAAAGACAATGGCATGAAAAGAACTCAGTTGTTGACACCTTCTCTTCATGTTTTTCCTTGCATCTCTTGTAGAGTACTACAGATGCTGACACCTACCAACCATGTGACATTGTGCAAATCATTTAACCTCTCTCCTCTGAAAAAGGAAAGGGATAATAGCACCTACATCATAGAGTTGTAAGGATCAAATTAGACAATATATGAGATAAAATACATATAACCCTTTACTAGTTTTACAAGCCAATGTCTAAGCTGTTATTACTATTAATATTAATAAATGCTTTTGCTCTGAGTTATTTTAGTCGAGTGGCTATCTTAAAATTGGACACACCAGTGGGGGGAGGGGACTTGTGGGCTATATTTTTAGGAATTCAGATTCACAGAGAACCTTAAAAGTAAGAAAAGCTTCTACAGGTGAGATGTAGAGAGAGCCAAGAAGAGACCCCATACAGTGAAAGTCCCCCAAACCTTAGAGACAATAAATCTCTTCCCTGCTGGCAGAGAGTTGGTAGATTTCTAGGACAGGTATTGCTTACATTTTTAGATAAGGTTTCTATGTTAATTTGTTTTTGCTTATTTTTTTTTTCATTTCCACAATGGAAGGTTCAATTTGAAGAATGGGCTGCATAATGCCTGTGATGTAAAGATAAAACCATCAACAAAATTATTTTTCTAAAGTGTGGGTAATCAAATTTACCTAAGGGAATGGAGGAAGTAAAGGAGAATTAGAATAAGAAATGCTTGGCTAGACTTGCCCTTGAGGAGATTTTTATAAATCAAGCTTTTAGAACTGCATCAAGATACCAAATTAGTATTACTCTTTCTTTTAGCAAGTAAGCAAGTTTTCATTCAGCATGATGAGGACAGAGCCCCTCAAGACTACTCAATTAAGTGTGATCCTTACTGACAGCCCACAGAAGAGAGGTGGGTTTTTTAAGACCCAGGGAATCATTTTTTCTCCCTGGCAGAAGTTACCCGTCTTCCCCAAGAATATCATGCACCTATAAATCACAGTCTGCCGAAAAGGAAAGAGAGATCTAAGAAGAAATGGAGGCGTTTGGAAATTGAGCAGCGTCAAAAGAGACTATTGCTATAGCTAAGCAATCACTCAATAGGAGTTCGACAGCCACAAGTAGGAAGGAACTATTTCAGCCTTTTTGTGTGTCGTGCAACTGTATGATTGTGAATGAGATTATTATGTATCTTGCAAGGGAGGAGAGACCTTCTGACAGGTAGACTCCAGACTAGTGAGTCTGAAGAGATGATAGTAGTGTTGGGAGTTTATTTTAACTGAGCCCCGATTCGATTAAGAGGCTAGAATTCACTCATCCCGTGTGTTCACTGCTAAAAATACAATCCTGGAATGGTTTTTTTTTTTCCCTTTATTAAAGTAAGCTGTCATTTATGCTTTCAAGAAGATCTAATTGAGTCTCCTATGCTAATATCTGGTCTCAACTGGCCAGATGCTTTCTTTTTTTGATTCTGGAGGAACTGAAGGCACTGCCAGTACCATCTTAATAAGGGCTGTGAATAGTTGTATTTAGGGCTTGTAATATAGTTATATAATAAACATCAGAAATGGAAATGCACCAGCCACAAGCTCTCATTTCCACCACCACCTCCCAAATGCTACAGTGACACTCCTACAATTTTTCTTTGGAGTTCATATTTTCCAAGGACGGAGTTAGAGAAGACAGCCTAAATCATTTAGTGCGGCTTTGCCTGACTTTCTCATTGTTCAATCTCTGTCCCTCCCCAGAGTTGCTTAGCCAAGTGACAAGGTTTCCTCCCCACTCTTATTAAATAATAGCCTCCCAGAGAACAAGGAATACTTTGCCTTTTTCTTTCTACAGGGTGGGGTGGGGAGGGAAGAGGCTGAATTTGTGATTTTATCAGCATAGCCAATGTGGAAATCCTCTTCCCTGAAAATAGATTGGTCTTAGAGGGTTTGAGTCATCTGGATCACTGAGAGCTTCCACAGTTTGCACCCATCAGAGGAAAGAATTGAACCCAGACTTCCCAAATTCCGAGACCAGTCCTTGAGCCACTGTATCATATTCCTTTCCCTTTCACTTAATAAACATCTGTTGCATTGTTAAATTGGGACATAAGATTTAGAGGTGAGAGGAGGGGGTCAGGTTAATGCTCATCAGGGGGCACCTTGAAGACTGATCTAGCTGTTATTCCATGAATGTCTAATGTAATTAAAATCAAAATTAACTTTAATGTAGTTATGATAGGAGCTACAGTCATACTCTTTAGTCTAAGAAAGGTTAGATCTTTGAGGTGTATTCCACATTGTAAGGAAAATATTGCACGGACACATAAACTTCAAAAACATTATTAGACTGTAATTAAGGGTATTCCATCACAATAAAGCATAGTTATCATTGGAAATATTATAAAAATTTCCCCAAATTATCTCTAAAGTTCCTCTAAACTCTGAAGCTCTATATATTTTGTCTTATAAAGAAAATTTATAAAGAGAAAAAGGATACAGAGTAATCAATATTGACACAGGTAATCAGTAAGCTTAATGAATTATAAACTGAGGCCCAGGAGGTAAATCAGAGCTCACTAAAACTGGGAGAAAGAGAGTCAAAATGAGTAATCTCATTGGGATCACACAGGTAGAAGATAGAGAGCTGGCATTTGGCTCTGGGTCACAACTCTTGGACTGAAAGGGATGCCAGAGGCCATCTCTCTGGTCTCCCCCTCTCATTTTGCTGATGAGGAAACTGAGGAAGGTTCAGGGATTTGACCAAAGTCACACAGGCCCTAAGTGTTAGAAGTGTGATTTGAACACATTTGCAGAGTCCTGTTGATAATAGAGCTAAACATCTCTGGATTGTGTTACGTGTGTTCTTTTCATAAAGTATAAAATCTTGGAACCAGAAACTAACAGAACTGGAAGCAGTCCTTGGAGCATAGAACCTAGAAGATCAGAGCTGGGGAGTGAGGTCAGAAAGCCCAGGCAAAGGGCACCTTCAGGCACAGCCAAATGTAGCACCACTTGCTGGGTTTGTTGAATACTGGGTTCTATTTGTGGGAGGATGGGTTGGACCAGATAGACTCTGAGGATCTGGGAGAAAAAATGATTGACAGGAAATATGGAAAGCATCTGATGCCAATGTTCACTGTAGAACCACTTCAGCCATGCTACATCAAAGTGTAGTGTCCTTTTCTCCTCTTCTCTCCCTCTATTCCAAATGCTACCCCATATTCTGAGACTCTGAGGGAACTGGAGTTATTAAAGACTTTGAGGAGGATTTGGGCTTATATTTTGTAGAATTCCTTTCCATTACAGCATCTGCTTGGTTTCCTGTTTGAATGGAGAGGCATTTTCTTTTTACTCCCCAAATACCTAGGGAAGTTAGGTGATAGGATCCTAGACAAAGATGAGGACCCTGGGATCCAGAGACACACAAGTTAACTATAGGAGCATAATTTGAACTTGAACTCAAGTTTTCTGACTTGAGAGCCAGTGGTTTTTCCACTGTGTCATGTTGTCACATTTATACATATATATGTATGTGTGTATGCATATATACATATATATATATATAATCAGCAACTATAGAGTATCAAAGATCACTAGACAGAATGAAGTTTAACACAATTCCATCATTGTGTAAAGTATGAGAGATACCAAAAAAAAAAAAAAAAAAAATTCCTGCCCTCAAGGAGGTTACAATCTTCTGGAAAGATACAGTATTTACCAACACAAACAAATACAAAGTAACTTGAAGAGATGGAAAGGCTACCAACTCAGAAAGCAGCAAACACTTTTACTCTCTGAATATATTCTGTTTGTTCCTAGTTGATTGCTTATTGTCTGCCACACACTGGAACATGAGCTCTTTCAGGGCAAGGACTATTTTTTCCCTTTCTTTGAGTAAAGGTGAGATGTGTCTTGCCCACATAGATTTTGTATGTCTACTTTAGCCTATCTAAATGTGGCTCACAGAGACATAGATAGCCTTAATCTCATCTGCTCAACCTTCTCCAATGGAGACTTTGATTCTTGCCAGCAGGGAAATCAGGAGATTTGTGCCAGAAATAAGGCACTCTGCTCTCCTCAGAGAAAGGTATTTAGACTTAGAATTGTGTCCATCCGACCCTCTATAAATATTGTTAGTCTAGGGGAAATAATTTTTAGATTCAAACTGAGCTCCTGATCACTTCCTTAATGGGGAAAGAGGGCTCCATGCTTTATTTCCAAGGCTTCCCACAAATGTCAGTAATACAAAGAACACACATAGTGAATAGCAAACAAACCCATTTATCCAAACTGATAGTATATAGAAATCAGAGAAGGTATACAGATGGGAATATAACATATAGAGAAAATGAGTTCTCAGCTAGAAGAGAGAAAGCTGAGTTGAGAGAAATTCAGAGACATATACAAAGACAGAGAAAGACAGAGATAAAGAATAGAAGGGGAGAGTGACTGACCCATCAAGAAGAAATTGTGCCTGCCCTCTCCCTCTTCCTTTCTCCCTCCCTTCTCCTCCTCCTCCTCTTCCTCCTTCTTCTCTTTCTCTCTTTCTCTCTCTCTCTCTCTCTCTCTCTCTCTCTCTCTCTCTCTCTCTCTCTCTCTCTCTCTGTCTCTTTCTCCTCCTTTTCCTCCTCCTTTCCCTCCCTCCCTCTCTTCTCGTCTCTTTCTCTCCTGAACCATTTCTTCTCCCTCAAGGTTGTTAAAATCAAAAGATCAGGATCTCTTCTCTCTCAAATGCTCAACTACTCCCATCTTTTCATGTAGGCTCAGAACAATAAATAATCAATCTCCAGCAATGAAAAATAATCGCTCCACCAATAAAGAGAGCCTATGTAAATGGTTTTGAGTTATGGTTTAAAATCATATCTTTAGTTCTTAGCACAGTGAATGACAAATAATACACACTTAATAAATGCTTTGGGCTGACTACAGAAGGTGGTACAGTTTGAGCCTTGAAGAAATCTGGGTGTTCTGAGAGAGAGGGGGGAGGTGGAGGAATATTTCATGCACTCAGGACAACTTCCACAAACACAAGTATCAGGTGAAATATTGAGAATAACAGTTTGTCTACAACAGAGAGTACACTTGAAAGAGAATAAGGTGAAGTAAGTTTGGCTGACAGAGTTTTAAATAGTAGATTGGGTCATTTGTATTTTCCCTAGATGCAATAGAAAGCCATTGAAGCTTCTTGAGGAAAGTAGTAACACGGTCAGACCTGTAACTGAAGAAGATTTGTTTGGCAGTGTAAAGAATTTATTACAAAGAGATGAGACTGAAAGCAGAAAGACCAAATTGAGGTGGTAGATACACAAATGGAGAAAAGGGGAGAATTTTTAGGAAGGTAGAATTAATAAGGTGTGGTACTTGATTAGATTGAGGCACCCAGAGTGAAGAGAAAGTATTAAAGGTACAGGAACTATTAAGGATTATTGGAAGAATGGTGGAGTCCTCAGCAGAAATCAAAAAGTGTGGTGGGCTTAAAGGGAGAAGATAATGAGTTCCATTATCAGCTCATATAATGGAAGAGAAAAAAAACACTGTGTGGGCAGACTTTTTCTAATCACATGTGAATTGAAAACTAACACTCCCCTTCTGTTCCCTAATGATGTCTCTCTTTTCCCCCCTGTAGATCAACAATCTCTGTCATAAAAAAAGATGCTAGAATTACTAATAGTGCTCTGCTTCAAAGGGCAGACTGTCTTCTTGTTCTTTTGATAAAGGAAATAGTGAACATGGAAATTGTCTAAAACATTGAATTTTAGTATTGTGATATTTTGACAGGTCAATAATTTCATCAACATAAGGTGGGATTTGATCCATCCATGCTTTCTCATCCCATGTAGTGCTGGTCCATGTCTTCCACCGAGAATCTCAAAACCTTCCTTTGCAGCTTCACATCTTCTGTGGATCCCAAGTGCTGCAGAAAAGCTGACCACCTGCCATCTCTTTCTCTGCTTGTGTAACTGGTTGCCCTCCCATTGGATTTTTCCACCTTTGCTGATTTCATTTATTCCCTTTCTGGAGTGTTTTAGCACCTCACTTTCTCTATACCTCCCAAGAAGAGAACATCTGCAAATTTTGACCCCATTAGGGAAATTCCCCAAACCCTGATAGGCTAATATAAATGTAAGATTATGCTCATAATAGCATTTTAACATATGTCCATAAACACATAAAATCCTGGATTTCAAACTAGAGATGAACACAGAAATCATCAGTTCTGACTGCCTCATTTGACAAATGAGGAAACCAAGGACAGGACAAATATCTGGGGCAAGATCCACCTATGACTGAGTCTTCCTTACTTAACTGTCTCGATGTCCCTTTTTGTTGTCCTTCTCATAAAATTTTTAGCTTTAAAGCTAGGAACAAATGGGACTTAAATGTTCTTCCCTAGGGTTCCAGTGCATATTTTATCATGGCCATTCTGTCTTTGGTGACATCTTCCTTGCTTGGGACATCAAAGGAGTAATTAATTTGGAGTCACAGAGCTTCAGTTTGAATCCCATCTGAACAAACCCATCATTTCTCCAGGCCTCAATTTCCCCATCTGTAAAATGAGGGGCTTGAACATTTCGGGTCCTTCCTGACTAAAAAATGATGAACTTATGGCTTTTAATGCTATTGAGCAATCCTGGTCTTAGTTTCTGTGCTATCTTGGTATACTTTATATTCTTTCTATGATAGTTTCTTATTTTTAAGTATCTCTGAACTCTTAATGCTATTGAGCAATGATGGTCTTGGTTTGTGTGGTATCTTGGTATACTTTACGTTCTTGCTATAAAATGATAGTTTCTTATTTTTAAGTATCTCTGAACTCTTATTGCTTTTTCTTAAAAAATAAATTGTTTCTATTTCAATTTAAAAATATTACTCATGCCTCTGGGTACATTTACAAATTTTTTAAGACAATTAAAAACACAATACAAATAGCATGCTGATTGTGTTTTTCTTTTCTAAAAGGCATCAGCAGTTATAATCAACCCAAAATCCACAAAGCTCCCCTCCAGCAAGCACCTACATAAACAGATGGACATTGCATTATTCCCCTAATGGAAAGTATTCAGATTTCACAAAATCAATACAAGGGGAGAGGTCATAGGTATGGAACATTCTTTTGAAAATACCTGTGATCCTATGTGTTTGCCAAACAAGGAGAGGGGTCTCTGGGTGATTCTGGATCCTTAGCAAGTTGCCTCCAATACTTCTGCTTGGAGCAAAGAAACAAGATTTTGTAGATACTCCTGTTTCTGTTTGTGCATCTATGCTTATGTGGGTGTGCATATGTGTGTGTGTGTGTAGCGTGTATGTATGTGTTAAGGAATGGATTGATGAATGTGCATTTAATAAGTTTATTTTGTTTATTGCTAAAATTCTAAATGAAAAAGCCATCCAATAATGAGCAAGAACATAGAATATGAAAACTTGAAGAGTTGTCAGAACCAACAAGAATCCCCTCTACAAGTCAAGTCAGCAAGCATTTCTCGAGCACCCACTATGTGCCAGACAAACCCAACAAGTTGCCATCCAGCTCTTGTTGCAGGACTTTTAGTGAGGAGGAACCGCTCCATCCCAAACAAACTCGTTCTAGTGTTGGACAGCTCTCCTTGTTAGTAAACCTCTTCCTAACTTCAAGTCTAAATTTGCATCTCTGATACTTCTAACCATTCCGCTAGTCATGCAGATTTATATCTTACCTAGTGGAATCAGATAATGCTGAGGGAGAGAGTGAGGCTGATTGATGGTTTTGCCCATCCCTACTTCACTTTAATCCAATTCACTTGCAAGTTAAGACATAGTCCTCCTGAAGCCATTAGATCTCTTCAAGAACAAAAGTCTTTGTACAAACAAAACTAATGCAAACAAGATTAGAAGGGAAGCAACAAACTGGGAAACATCTTCACAGTTAAAGATTCTGATAAAGGCCTCATTTCCAAAATATATAGAGAACTGACTCAAATTTATAAGAAATCAAGCCATTCTCCAATTGATAAATGGTCAAAGGATATGAACAGACAATTTTCAGAGGATGAAATTGAAACTATTACCACTCATATGAAAGAGTGTTCCAAATCACTATTGATCAGAGAAATGCAAATTAAGACAACTCTGAGATACCACTACACACCTGTCAGATTGGCTAAGATGACAGGAAAAAATAATGATGAATGTTGGAGGGGATGCGGGAAAACTGGGACACTGATGCATTGTGGGTGGAACTGTGAACGAATCCAACCATTCTGGAGAGCAATCTGGAATTATGCCCAAAAAGTTATCAAATTGTGCAAACCCTTTGATCCAGCAGTGTTTCTATTGGGCTTATATCCCAAAGAAATACTAAAGAAGGGAAAGGGACCTGTATGTGCTAAAATGTTTGTGGCAACCCTGTTTGTAGTGGCTAGAAACTGGAAATTGATTGGATGCCCATCAATTGGAGAATGGCTAGGTAAATTGTGGTATATGAATGTTATGGAATATTATTGTTCTGTAAGAAATGACCAGCAGGATGAATACAGAGAGGACTGGCGAGACTTACATGAACTGATGCTAAGTGAAATGAGCAGAACCAGGAGATCCCTTTACACTTCGACAACGATATTATATGAGGATGTATTCTGATGGAAGTGGATTTCTTTGACAAAGACTCAGTTTCAATTGATAAATGATGGACAGAAGCAGCTACACCCAAAGAAAGAACACTGGGAAACGAATGTGAACTATTTGTATTTTTGTTTTTCTTTCCGAGTTGTTTTTACCTTCTGAATCCATTTCGCCCTGTGCAACAAGAGAACTGCTCGGTTCTGCCCACATATATTGTATCTAGGATATACTGCAACATATTTAACATATATAGGACTGCTTGCCATCTAGGAGAGGGGGTGGAGGGGGGGAGGGAAAAATCGGAACAGAAGCGAGTGCAAGAGATAATGTTGTAAAAAAAATTACCCTGGCATGGATTCTGTCAATATAAAGTTATTATAAAATAAAATAAAATATTAAAAAATAAAAATAAAATAAAAATTTAGATTGTATACTTCAAAAAAATAAATAAAAAATAAATTAAACAAACAAACAAACAAACAAATAAATAAATAAATAAATAAATGAATGAATGAATGAATAGATAAATAAATAAATAAATGGAAAAGAACAAAGGCAGCAACATCCATTCCCCCCTAGGGCCAAATGGAGTAAACTGGATACTTCTTCCACCAGATAATCCTTTATAAAGTTTGAGAATGCTTTCACATCCCAACCAGAATTTTTTCTTCTCCAGGCTAATTGTCCCCAGTTCCCTCAGCTGATCCTCCACTGACCTGTCCTGGAGGCTCTCCATCATCCTAACTGCTCCCCTCTGAATACCACTCAGTCTATCAGGCAACATTGGATCTTTATGTCAACATCAGATATCAGGAATTTGACTTATTGATGCATCCAATCAGGAGCACCTTCCACAATACCCAACTGAGCAGTTCTAAATAGAACTCTATGACAACTAGCTTTGGAGCAATCACAACTGAGATGGTGTAAGGAAGAATCAATCAAAGAGTTGGTTCTTATTTCAAAGCAATGGGTACATATTCCATGTCTCTGAAGTGCTCAGTGCTCTGCTAGGCATTTGGCAATTGAAGAGCACAAAAATATAAAATGCATAAGTAGTCTTAAGGCAGGAGAAAAAAATTATAGAAGGGAGTAGTAATAAAACCCATAGCCTCAGAGACAAGTAAATTAGTGTATGATGTCTAACTAGAAAACAAGCTAAACTAAGGATGCAAAACAAGAAAGCAGAACTCACTGAATCTTACTAGAATGAGACCTATGACTGACACATCATTCTTGAAAGATTATCCGTTATTATGTGAAAGAAACAGGACTAGTAAATTGTGTGACCGATCATATAATGACTAGAGCATTGGACTTGAAGAGAGAGAGACCTGAGTTCAGATCCAACCTCAGACATTTACTAGCTATGTGACCTTAAAAGTCATTGAACCTGTCCTAGCTCCAGATTCCTCATCTATAAAATGGGCATAATAATGGAGATTACTTCTCAGGATTGTTGTCAGGATCAAGTGAGACAATACGTGTAAAAGCATTTTTCCAGTCTTAAAGTGCTATGTAAATATAGCTGTTATTAGGTGGCCCTGAGCTTGGAGTCAAGAAGATTCAAGTCTGACACTAGCTATGTGACCCTACACAAGTCACTTAAACCTTGCCTTAATTTCCTTATCTGTAGAATGATGCAGAGAAGGAAATGGTTAATCACTCCACTATCTTTGCCAAGAAAACCCCATAGGGGGTCACAGAATGGTGAACATAAAAACTTGAACAAGATTTTTTTTTAAATGAAGTAATCCAGGAACCAGAATAGGGGAGCATAGTAGCGGGCATCTGCATGAAGCCAAAAGAGAAAGAATATTGTCATTATTATATCTGTATTGAAAAAAGAAACAGATGAAGAATTTGTCACAAACCTGGCATAATGTCAGGATATGGTATCTATGGAAGGCTCCAATTAGACATCTGCTGAAGCTACGTCTTTCCAAAAGTGGGACAACTAATAACCCCCCCTTTTTGTCTTCTCTTGTGTTTTCATCAGAATAGAGTACTTCCAATGTAAAAACTCCTTATACTCGGGAAGATCACCAACATAAGTAATTTTAAAACTTCAAAAATTACTTCGGAGGCGAACTGACTTGTCCATGGTGATACAGCCAACAGGTGTCAGAGGCAAGGAGGGCTTGAACACCAGTATTCCTATCTAGCTCTCTAGCCATTCTATAATATTGTCTTCCTGGTAGTTTCTTAAATTATTTTAATGACAGTTTCAGAAGAAGGGGAACTAGCAAAAAGGGAATTCTGTGCTGGCCTGCATGAAAATGAAGGGAACTTTGGAGGAAAGTCACCACTTGTTATAATGTGTGACAGAGAAGTAGAGGGAGCTTTGACAGCGTCTGACATTGTACCTCCAGTTTTAGGAGACTGGTTATTAAAGACTTAAGTAATGATCATCAGGATCTCATGGTCTAGAATTCTATTCCATGGGAAGTTAAGGACAAAGCAGTTTTCAAGGATGAAATTCTGAAGACACTGGAATGCTCTCTTTCTTCACCTCCATGTCTTAGAATCCCTGTTTCTCTTCAAGACTCAGACCAATTGCCACCATCTCCAGGAGACTTTTCCTATTCTCTCTTCCCCTTTCATGACCCTCCTCAAGAATTCCAATCTAAGGTTAGCTTCTATCTTTCCACCCCTGTGGTCTTCCCTAAGGAACAGCCCTCTTTTTTCCATTCTTGGGAAATGACCATATTGAAGAGAGATCCCAGAAGAACTTTCCTTCATTTCTCTTCCAGCTTTGCTTCCAACTTGCTGGATTTCACTGTTTCCCACCACCTTGTGTTGCCTTACCCCATTTTAATGAGTAATTTAAACTTTCCAAGGGCACACATTGTCTTTCATTTTGCTTGACTTTACATTCCCATTGTTTAATTCAGTGCCTGGAACACAATAAGTGCTCACTGCCTAACTTTCTGTCTACCCTGTAGAAGGGCAGGTGCTGCATTAATTTTCAGCCAGTCGACAAACATTTGTTAAATTCTTATTGTGTACCAATAGAAAGAAAAACAACAAAAAGAGTCTGTTCTCTCAACGTTCATCATGTAACGAGGGAGGTAACATGCAAAAAACTGTGTACACACAAGCTATACAAGATACATAGGATGCCATCTCAGAGGGAAGATGCCATCACTAAGGAAGAAGGGGAAAAACTTCTTGCAGAAGGTGGGATGTTAACAGAAACATGGAGGAAGTCAGGAGCCCAAGATGAGAAGGGAGAGTGTTCCCAAGAGAAAAGACAGCCAGTGAGCCTCAAGAAAACAGGAGATGGAAGAAGAGGAAAAGAATGGATAGAGTCTCCAAACTCCAGTAAGCCAATGAGCTTGATTTTAATTTCTGGCAAGATCCTAAAATGTATTTTTAAAAAGATGGTTAGTGAACTCCATTAAAAGAAAATGGTGGTTATAGAGTGTTCATCAGGTCAGACTCATCTTTTTTTTCCTTTTTAAATGGGATTACTAGACTGATAGATCAAGGCTCAGTCATAAATTTACCTTGATTTTTTTTAGTAAAGCCTTAAAAAAAACCTTTTATCATATCTTTGTGGAAAAGATGAAGAGATGTTTGTGCTAGATTATATTAGACTCAGATGGAACCAGACCAGGTCAAATGGCCAGATCCAAGGAGTGCTCATTAATGGTTCAGCATGAACTTAGAGCTCTGTTTGATCTTGCGCTATTTAACATTTTTACATGACTTAGAGAGAGGAATATTTGACAGGCTTATCAGATTTTTAAATGACACAAGACTGGGAAAGAATGGTTGACAGAAAAAGATCTCGACAAGCTATCATACTAGGTCAAGTCTGATGAGACAGAATTTAATATAGATAACTATCAAGTCTTAAACTTGGGTTCAAAATCTCAGTTTAACAAGTTTAGAATGGCAGGATGTAAGGGCTTAGCTACAGCATTTCCAAAAACAAGATGACAACTTCAGAGGAATGCAGGCTCAATATGAATTTACAGTGCAATGTGGCCACCAGGAAAGTGAATGGGATCTTTGCTTCGTTGAAAGGTTTATTATATTCTCTGGAATAGAGGTAATGTTTATGCTGGAATCTATCCTTGTCAGGATATTCCTTCTGGAGGGTTGCTCTCTAATCATTTACCAAGTTCTGTGGCTTAGCCCCTCCTCACCTCCAGTCTCCCCTCACAAACTGCCTATGGGACATCTTGAGCTGGATATTCCGTAAACATCTCAAACTCAACATGTCCCAAACTGAATTTACCTTGTTTCCCAAATTCTCCTGTCTTCTAAATTTGTCTATTACTCTCAAGGCTACCACTACTCTCCCATTCACTCTGATGTACATCCAAGGTGTCATCCTAGATTCCTCACTTACACTCACTCCTGATTTCTATTTTCACATCTCTCCCAAAAGACCCTTCTCTCTTCTGACATGGCCCCTTCCCCATTGCAGATTCTGATCACCTCATATCTGGACTATTCCCATAGTCAGCTGATGGGTCTGTTTTCCCCACAGCCATCCATCCTCTATTTAGCTGTCAGATTGATCTTCCTAAAGCTCATGGCTAATTCCATTTAATATACTCCAGTGGCTACCTATTGCCTCCAGGATCAAATATAAAATACTCTGACTGGATTTTAAAGTTTTTCATAACCTGACCACTTTCCTACCTTTTTTCTTCCAGTTTTCTTTATCCTATAATATGTCTCTCTTTGTGTGTCTTTCTCTCTCTCTCTCTCTCTCTCTCTCTCTCTCTCTCTCTCTCTCCTCTCTCTCTCTCTCTCTCTCTCTCTCCTCTCTCTCTCTCTCCTCTCTCTCTCTCTCTCTCTCTCCATCTCTTTCTCTCCCCTTTCTATCTCCTTCCCTCCCTCTCTCCTTCACCTTCTTCCCTCTCTTTCTCCCCTCCTCTCTGTTTCCATCCCTCTCTCCCCCACAATCCAGTGACACTGGCCTCCTTGCTTTCATATTTCAGCAGATATTTCACCAACTGTCCTCCATGCCTGGAATCTCTCCCTCCTGACTTTCTTTACTTCATTCAGATTCTACCTGAAATCCTACCTTCTACAGAAAATCTTTACTTTAGAGGGAAAGTTTAATGCTAGTTCCTTCCCTCTGAGATTACCTCCAATTTATCCTGTATATAGCTCATTTGTTTATCTGTTTCTCTTAAAGACCTTCAAACAAAGCTGGATGACCACGTATTTGGGTTTCTTGTCCAAGTGCTACTTTTGCCTTGTTCTAATCCATCCTCCTCACAGCTGCCAAAGGGAATTTCTTAAAGTATACTCCTGACTATTATTCAATAAGCTCTAATGGTTCCTTATTGACCTTTAGGTTTTGATATAAACTTCTCAATCTGGCATTGTAAACTCTTCGAAACCTAGCCCCTTTCTAGCTTTCGGTCTCCTTACTCATTATTTTCATGAATGTTATAGTCTAGCCAGGGCAGCTAGGTGGTGCAATGGATAAAGCACCAAACTTTGAGACAGAAAGATATGTCCTCAGATATGACCAATTGTGACCTCAGATACTTACTAGCTGTGAGACCCTACCTAAGTCATTTAACCCTTATTTCCTCAGTTCCTCATCTGTAAAATGGGGTCACAGAGAAAGAAATGACAAACCACTCCAGTGTCTTTGCCAAGGAAAATCCCTGGACTTTTGTACATGGGGTCACATAAAAGTTGGACATAACTGAGCTACTGAATAACAACGGTAACTCTCTACTCACACTGGTCTATTTTCTGGTTCTTATGTAGTATGTTCCCTTATCCATCTTCATCCATGCCTTTGAAGTACCTAGACACCATGCCTCAAATGCTTTCCTACCTCTACCTCTTGGATGTTCTGGCTTCCTATAAATCTCAACTCAAAAAAAGCCTTTCCCAGACACACCCCCACCCCCATCTCTGCCCCCCAGCTAATGGTCACTATTCCTCTATTGTTATATTCCACCTACTGTATCTAAGACAGAAACAGAGACAGAGGCAGCGAGAGGCACAAAGAGGGAGGGAGACAGAAGAAGAGAAAGCATATAAATGCATGCATAGGTACATATATGTATACACACATATATGTGGGGAAACACATATATGACAAAATATAAATAAATTATACATAATAAATAGTAAATATATAAATAAATAAAAGATAATAAAATCTATATTATATAGATATGTATAACTATATAATATACATATCCATATACACACACACATATATATATGAACTCTATTGATTGTCCAGTGAAACCCATTTTGGACCTATTCTCAGAATAATGTTTTTAAATGGATAAAATAAAATATATAGGATTACAAAATAAATCACTTGTGCCTCCCCCAGATATATAATATACACGTATGTGGACATTTTATACATACATACACACTCACACACACACAAATACACATACTTGTACATAAATGTTTGTATTGTATATTGTGCATGTGTACATGTATTGTACAAACACGTGTGTATACTTACATCTGTACCATATATTTGTATATGCAACATTATGTATACATGTATGTATGTTTAGCATGTGCAAATACATGCATGTATTTATGTATGCATGTATACATGCACACATATCTTATGTAAATTTTAGCTACTCCTATTAGAAGATAAGCTTTTTGAGGGCAGGGACATTTTTGGTTTTGATTTTTCTCGAGATCCCTCCCTAGCCCCTTGCCTGGTACCAGTAGGGGCTTAATAAATGCTTGCTGTGCGATTGATTCAGACTTTGAGATTTGGTGATAACCTTTAAAAATCCTCCCATTGAATAGGTAATAATCTCTCAGGAGAGAAAACCTCCTTGGAGTTCCATTCATTCTCCCCAGATTTTGAGTGCTAGAGGTTTCTGAGTAGACTAGCCGGTTCGGGGACCACAAGGAGTCAGGTGGAGAAAGGTTGATCACTTAGATTTGACAAGTGCTGGCTTCTGTAATTGTGAGTGTGACGGAATACCTTGTGATAAGCATCCCCGGACTGACATTAACATGTCAGCAGCTTAGGTTTCATGATAGCAAGTGAGAAATCCAAGCCAAGAAAATGAAATCAGGGACCAAATGCAAGTGTGAGGCCATGGGTTGCAGCCTCTGCTCCGTGTCTCTGTCCTTGGGGCAGTATCACCACCACCATCTCTTGCTTGGAAAAATGGAAATGCTTCCTCCTATTATCTTCCCTTTTTTGTTCTTTTATATGGAGGCAAAGAAAAAAGAAAAACAAAAAATATGGGAAGATATGATATGATGCTAAATGGACCAAGGTAGTATCAACTATGTGAAAATTGTGCTGCTGCAAAATCAAGGCACCAAAAATCTATTAATTACTTCATCCAATGGACTTTTTTTAGTCTTTAAATTTCTTGATGTCTCATCAGTTTTTGAGCCATTTAACCACCCCTTCCCTCCTTTCTCAATAGCTCTTAAACTGAGGTCCTTGAACTTGGAGGGGGGATACAAGTGGTTTATTTTTTTAATCCTGGGTATTTTATTTTATCCATTTAAAAACATTATTCTGAGAATGGATCCAAAATAGATTTCACTGAGTAATCAACAAGTTCATAGCAAATACAAAAAAATTAAGAACTCCTATTCTCGATACTCTCTGTGTTGTCAGCTCAGTTCAGTCATTTTTTTCACTTGTGTCTGATCCTATTTGGGGTTTTTTTGACAAAGATACTGGAGTGGTTTGCCATGTCCTTCACCAAGCTCTTACAGTTGAGGAAATTGTATTGTATACTGTGCATGTGTACATGTATTGTACAAACACATGTGTGTATACTTACATCTCTACGATATTTGTATATGCAACACTATATATACATATATGTATGTTCAGTATGTGCAAATACATGCATTTATTTATGTATGCATGTATTAAAATTAATTGACTTGGCTAGGATTTGAACTTAGGAGGATGAGTCTTCCAGACTCCATTCCAGTGTTCTATCCATTGTACACCTAGCTGCCCCGCTCCCATTTTCCCTTTTTCCCTTCTCACCATATATTTTCCAGGGATATAATTTGAAAACCAAAAAAACACTATCCAAAAATCTTCCATCACCTATCTCAAATTACCACATTTAGTCACTCCTGAAAATAAGGGCATCAAAAAATGCTCCTAAAATATGAATATGGAATCTGAGAGGTTGATTTGCTAACTCCATCTCTAATCTTCTTTGCCCTGCACTCTGTATCCAGGGGATCAGGGTTTAAACATTGGCTCTGGGACCTGTTGTTACCCTAGTCTTTCAGTTTTCTCATTTTTTAACTGTGAGGAAGGACAAGCCATTCTCTGATAGATAAGTGATCAGACATTATGAACAAACAGTTAAGTGAATTACAAACTAATAGAATGCTCCAAATCAGAAAATCAGAACAATCTTGAGCTTTTACCTCATAGCCAGAAAATTGGCAAAGATGATTAAAAACAGGAACTGTTAATGCTAAAGATATTGTAGAAAAACAGGCACAGTAATACATTGCTGATGGAATTAGTACAACCATTCTTGAAAACAATTTGGAATTATGCAAATAAAAAGGTTAAAATGGATATAGTGCATCCAGAGACTTCTCTGATGGGCCTATACCTCTAGATGTCGTTGACAAAAAGAATGGTTCCATATGCACCAAATATTTATGATAGAATTTTTTACCATAGCAAAGAACTGAAGAAAAAAATTGTAGTTGCTGTTTGAATGGAGAATGAATAAATAAATTGTACTGCTCAAAAGTAACAAAATGTTATTGTTGAAATGAATATTCCCTGTCCTTATTCACTGAAAGCAAGACTGGTCACACTCCCCCTTAGGTTTCTAGAGCTACAACTTTGGACTTGGCGAGGGGTGTGCTTCCTCTGCTGCTATTGCCTCAAGCCTCTCCATTCCTGGTGTGTATCTCCCCCTGTTAACCACCAGGTTAACTAACAGTTAACTAACATTTAGTCCCACCAGGGACTAACAAAAAAAAGAGAGAGAGAGAAAGAGAGAGAAATTTACTTGAAAAAATAGCAGAAGTAGAAATATAAGCATTTTTCCACAAGTGGTCAGAGGCACAGTCTGTCTTATACTCTCTTGGACTCTGGGGAAAGTGGGCTTTATGCAGTGTCTACATAGCATTAGTCCTACTAAATACATATCATTGCCAGGGGAGCTATTAGCTCAGATATCTCTGGGATTAATGAATCCCTAAATTGTTAGCTCTTTGGTCACCAAGAAGCACACAAGGATGTCTTGACTTGCTATGTCACCTTGGGAACTCAAAGATGGACCTGCTGATTTGGACAAATCACTTCATTTCCCTGCTTAATCCACATTTCCCTCATTCCCTCATAAAATGGGTGAATTGGACTGGATAGTCTCTAAATTTCATTTTCATTCATTTCATTTCAAAATATAATCCCAGGAACCTCCACATCTTTAAGCACATGCAAGAAGTCCCCTTAAGAGCCTAGACAAAAGAACTACCTGCTCATTCTTTTCTTACTTAACCTCCTTTTTCTCCAGTGCTCCTTTAAGATAAAGAATTATTTTGTATTTAATTACGTTGCTTTAATTACAGATTTTGTGATAATATTGATTCCACTGCTTTTCCCTGAAAAATGTATGTGATTTCAGCTGCATTGCCTTTTCCATCTGTGCCCGCCTTTCCACTCACAAGCTACTCATCACCTCTCAAATGCACAGAAACAGGGGCTTCCTGCCTCCGGGCTCTCTTCTCCCCAGCCAGACCATCCTTTCACAGCTATCTAAATCACCTTCTTAAAGCACAGATCTGACCGTGACACTTCCATGATTGAAACCTTCCTGTAGCTCTATTTCAGCCAACCAAGTACAATATAAACTCCTCTGCCAGCCGTTTAAGACCTCCCCAGTGTGCCTCCAGCTTTATCTGCTCCCTTCTCACCCTGCTCTTACCTTAGCCCTTCTTCCCTCCTCATTGCATTTACTTCCATCTGTTGGGAGCCTTCTCGCCCAACAAGACCCTGATAAATTGCTTCCCTTCCATCAAATCCTCCCAGGGTCCTGCCCATCTCCAGTAACCCTTGTTCAAACTGATCTCTTGCCATCTTCTCATTTTCCTACAGCATTTCATACAAACATTTGCCCCTCTCTCTTTCTATCTCGCATTATGACTAATCTGCACAAAACGTTTAGTAACATAACAGCACTATTCATTAAGCTTTTATTACATGATAAGTTCCATGCTGGGTGCTGTAGACAAAATTCAAAAGAGAAAGTCTCTACCTTCGAGAAGCTTTGGTTCTATCAGGGGAAATAACATGTACATATATACATAAAGTTTAAAAATACACAAGGTCCTTTGGGGATGAAAGGGGCAGATTGGCAGTTTGGAAGATCAGAAAGGGTCTCAAAAAAAGGAAAAAGGGGGCAGCTAGGTGGCGCAGTGGATAAAGTACCAGCCCTGAAATCAGGAAGACCAGAGTTCAAATGTGATTTCAGGCACTTAACACTAACTAGCTGTGTGACTCTGGGCAAGTCACTTAACCCCAATTGCCTCAAAAAGAAAAAAAAAAAGAAAAAAGAAAAAAAAGAAGGGTCTCACATAGAGGGGAAAGAGGAGAGACTAGGAATTCCAAGAGGAGAAAGTGAGGAGACCATTCCAGACCAAGGGGCAAATGGGTAGAAATGGGAAATGGAATGTCATGAATGAGAACTGGCAAGAAAGTCATATTTTAACATGGCCATTTGACCCTATTTTCTGATTTTATTCTCACAGCAAGCCTGGGAGGTAGATATTAGTGATTAATTAATGATGTAATAAGTGATCATTTTATTTTTAATAATAATAATGTTATTTGTGTTGAGTACGGCTAGCTCCCTGGAGGGCTTCAAGGTCAGCCAGAGTCAGGATAAATCAAAGTCCTTGGTTTTTAGGGGGAGAAGTGAAAGATGCAGGAAAGCAGAATCCATGCGGATTCGCCAACCTCTCTCCTCCTCATCCTCCCCACCAAGTGACTCTCTAGCCCCTCTCTCTGCCCTCCAATCCTTGCCTATGGTTGTCTTAACACCAAACATTCAGCAAGCACCAATGGTGAGAAGAGCCATTCATCCAAACATGCTAATAGAGTCATTGTCTCATATAAAATAGGTAATTAGCCTTACGTGCTCCATTGTCTGATTCAAGCATATCTTTTTGGAGTTTCAGCCCTCTACATATTTGTTTGATGTTTTATTTATAATTTATTTATTATGACTTTAAATTATTATTTGTTATTATTATAAATAACAAATTTATTTTTACAGAGGAGGAAATCAAGGCACACAGAGGTTAAATAACTTGTACACATAATAAATGTCTAAGGTCTGGTCTTCCTGACTGTGCTCTAACTATAGCTTATCTAGCTAAAATTGGCTGTGTCTATCACTCCATTTAAGTCTTTTGTGTCTCAGACAGACCCAGGAGCTACTTGTTAGAACAGCACGAAAGCAAATTAAATTTGGGATTTCCTGTTTCCATAGGCTGGAGTGCTGTGGCTTTTGTCCCTTTCCAAGCCTGGGATCAGGATGGATAGGCCCCCTGCTGAGTTCTAATTCTATTGGTGGTCAGGGAGAGCTTGAAGATCAGGACCAAGGTTAGAGAAATAGACTGAATTAGAGGAAAAGAGTAGGGCGACCTCTGCTGGTAGCAAGCGGGTCCTGCCTCCTTTGGTCCAACACTAGATAGACGCTCCAGACACGGTGATAACCCACCTCAGTATCTTTTTAGAATTTTTCAGGGTTTCTTTGAGCCTCAGTTTGTAAACCTGAAGCTATAGCTAGGGAAAATGTCGACTCTACGCCCCTTGAGATTTATGTGACACATCCCCATATAAGCCAAAGCTCTTGTCTGTGTAGAGACCACCCCCTGCCTTTGCAGCTGGTCGGGGCCTGAGGATCTGAACCCCTAAAAATCTTCCCATAAAGTAGTTATCAACTTTCTCTTCAGTGAGAAGGAAATCTCTGCCTCAAGTTTTACTTTTTCTGAGCCTAAATCTGTCTTTCTGTCACTATTGCCCATTGCCACTGAAGTCAAGCTGGAACATCTCTCTTTTGTGTAGGAAGCCCTTCATAGACTTTTGTATGGCTAACATGGTCCCCTTGAGGCTCTTCCAAGCCTTGGGGATTATCTGCTTTTCCTTAATGCCTTCCCCCTGGACTTTTTGCAGCTCCTTGTCCAAACTGGCAATGTAAAGGTATTAATTTCCTCCTTAATCATGTGAACCACACTGATTTGATAATGAAAGCCAAGTTCTATTTCCCGCTATATGAATGAGGCTTCTCCTTCATCCCAACATTTTCTTAACAATGACCTTCCTCAAAGGGAACATTAATCGATTCAGCACATTTGTTCAGCACATTCCCTATTTCTTTGGAAGGTTTTAAACACATTGACAAGGGCCTAGTTCCATCTCTCATCTGAAGCATGCTGAACAATTGCTTCTAGAGGCCGAGGGACAGTTAACACATTTTCAACGTGACCTTCTCAGTGTCTTGGACTTTCATCCCCATTCTGAAGAGCCTCTGAGTCAACATCAACAACAATAACATTCATATAACACGTTTAAGGTTGCAAATTACTCAAATTATTTCATTTGATCATTACAGCAACCTTGGGAAATAAGTGTTATAATTTTATAGCTATTTTATATTTGAGGCAACTGAGGCAGACAGTGTCCAGAGTCATTTGACTAGTAACTATCTGAAGCTGCATTTAAATTTAGGTCTTCCTGACTCCAGACCCACTCATTGAGCTTAAACATAACTCTCAGGAGAGCAGTCACTGCCGAGTGAGCCCAGATTGCTGAGGAAGAGGCGGGGCTAAGAAGAACATGGAGAGTTTGCTCCTCTCCTCTCAGATAAGAATGCTGAAGGCCCTTCACTGGATGAGAAGGAGCCAAAGCTTTTCTAGTTTCACCCAGCTAACCAACCTACCTTGAAATATCTAGAAGTTGTATTATTTGGGCCAAAGAGGTCAGACAACACAGATTCATCATTTAATACCAAGGTGATTTTAGATAAGTCATTGTCTCTAAGTCTCAGTTTCCTTTTCTGAAAAAAGAGGAGTTTGGGCTAAATTTTGTCTAAGGACTGTTCCAGCCCAAAATCTTTCATCTTGTGATAAATATGTTCTGAACTACCTTGGTCACCCATATAGCCCAGTTCATACCCTCTGTGCAGAGAACAGTCCTCTAGTACAGAGTGTTACTCAAGTCAAAAGATACCTGCAGAGGCAAATTGACTTACAAAACCACAGGTTAGCATTATCTATATTGTGTTGTACTTTTATCAATTTTTAGAGAATTAATATTTAGCTATTTAGACAATATCTAAAAATAATGTCTCAATCACATTTTAATTTGGTTCAGACCCAGTAGGGCTGACATGTGGCTAGAGGGTCCTAAGTTAGACCCACCTGCCTTAGAACATATCCCCAAAGGGATCATCAAGACTTAAATACTACCAATGATAGGGAGCTCACTACCTGTGGAGGCAAGCCTTATAATTTCTGCTCCCAACATAATACATACATCTTCCCCTTGCTAGAAAAAAAAAAAAAAAGAAATCCTGAACCCATGATCTAAGATGACCACTATTCACTCTTTTTCAGTTAGCCTTCTGTTCTCCACAACATAGAGACCCCAAGGAAGTGTTTATTCAGGAGCAGCTGTAATATACCCACTCCAATAGGAGATCATTTTTTTTTTGCTTTTCCCAATGTGTTATTTGTGTTTAAGCTTCTGTGAATTTGATAATTCAGTTCTTATCTCCATTCCAGTTACACAGGCTACAATCTTTCATGTTTATATCTGCCTGAGAATGGCAGGCCCATATTTACTTCCAAAAGGCAATTACTTTTCCAACAAATCATAAGTCAATTAAAACTAGGAAGATATGCGTGTGTATGATGCACCCAGCATGGGAAACAGATAGCTCTGCAGAAGAATAGCAAACCCAGTTTGAGAATACGGGTCTTAAACTCAGAGAAATTCAGGTTCAAATCTTACCTGACTTTTACTAGCTAGGTGAACATGTATGACAGTCAAAAAATTTCTATGAGCCTCAGTTTCTTCCTCTTTAAAATGGAGATAAATCTCTCTAGTGTTTTTCACATAAGGCTGTTGTAAGACTCAAATGAGATGCTGCATGCAAAGCTCTTTGCAGATTTTAAATGGAATAAATGTCTGTTAGTATTATTTAAAGACTATAACAGTCCATAAGCTAAAAGGAATGGAGCTATGTAATGTCAACACTAGTTGCATGAGAACATTATATATTGGAAATTGAGCCTAAAAAACATTTTAACCCAGTTCTGGGTTTCACCACCTAGGATCCATGAAGATGCTACAGTACTGAAAAAGGAGGACCTGTGAAGAGATCAGAGGAACTGTTGGGGGTCATTTAATTAACCTGGAAAAGAAGCAATTAAGGTCTGATTTTGAGGAAACAAAGAATTACTAGACAATGATTGGGAGTTCTCCATCAATAGGGAAAAAACAGACAAAGGGGAATGCAAAGAACACAAGGATAGGTGAGGAGAGGAGAGAAAAGCTCTCCTCTGGAGGTCTCTGAAAGAAAGAGACTCTCCTCTGAAAGTTTTAAGTGGATTGTGCCTAAAGGCAAGGCAAAGAACTGAAAGGCTTTCCAAGGTTCTTCTAACCCTGCAGGTCTAGGCAGCTCTGACTGGGTGAGGATTGCCTTTTGTCTGCGTGTAGCTTATTGCTTTACCCCACCATGTGGCCAGACTGAGGAGAGAGAGGGAGGAAAAGGGGAGAGGGTAGGCAGAAGGAAGAAGAAAAGGAGAGGGAGATGGGAAAAGAGAGGCAGAGGAGAGTGGGAAAGAGAGACAGAGAGGGAGGAAGGGGGAAAGAGAGACAGAGATAGAAAGAGAGAGAGAAAAGGAGGGATGGAGAGATGAAAGGAAGGAGAAAGGAGAGAGAAGGAGTAGGGGGAGAGGGAAAGAGAGAAAGAAAGAGAGGAGAGAGGGGGGAGAGAGAAAATAGAGAGGGGGAAGGAAGAGGGAAAGAGAGACAGAGAAAAAAAGAAAGGAGAGAGAAGACAGAAAGAGGGGACAAGGGAGGGAGGAAGGGGGAAGAAAAGACCAACAGACAGAGACAAAGAGAGCACATTTTGGAATTGAATGGAGAATCTGTCAGAAAATTTGTCTATTACATATAATCTTACAATTGCACGGTGTACTTAACAATATTTAACCTTTTAAAAATGACAGCATGTCTATGAGCTCACTGGAATCCTTTCATCATATTCATTTTAGGAGATAGCCCACCTTAGAGGCTGCCATCAGATGAGTGATGAAGCTTTGAGTGGATGCAGCTATTATGTTCCATTGATAGGTTTGACCCCTTGGTAAATTAAGCCCATGTTCTAATGAGATTCTATTATATATCCTTTTGAATACAGCATAGTGAGCGTTTGTGTTTAATAGACCATAAGCTCTTAGATTTGGAGCCTAGAAACATTAGGAGTCATCCAGTTCAATTCTCATTTTAAAAATGGAAGAAACTTAGATCCGGAGAGTTTGACTCCTGGCCCAGCACCACAAGCTTTGGATGTCCACGTATCCAGTCTGATCTTGGAGATTTAAGCCTTGGTCCTTGGCGTTCTGTGCCAAGGAGGAGCTGCTACTGCCACAAGAACCCAGCTCCAGGCAATCCCACAATCACCAAATGTTGCTCTGCCAGATATCAAGCTTTCTCTGGTTCTCAGAGAGCTGCTAACTCCATCATCTAGTCCTGACCTTTCTTGTGTTTCGGAGTAATTGCAGTGTTAGTCTAAGAGTGTAGTTTGCATCCCATTTATAGCTAAAACCCCGACCTACTGGAAAACTCATCCTTCTTCCTTTGGGTGCAATATTGCCATAGAAGGCAGGATTTGAACTCAGATGCTTTGATGGCAGAGCTAGTATTCTTTCTACACTACCATGCTATCCTAACACACTTTGAAAAACAAAACGCGTCTTAAGTGCCAATCTTATATAGCAAGCATAAAAGGAGCATCAGCCCTGTATTAATATGACTACAGAGGAGCAATCGTTCTTTGGAGATACATGACAGTTGATTTGTTTCAATTACTATACATCTTTGTTGCAAAGAGAGTTCTGGTAGTGGTAGGGAGGTGTGCAGTCACTCAGAAAGTGTGATAGTGATGTTTAAAAAAAACCCAACATCAATAAAAACCTATTTTAAAAAGATATTGTCAGAGGTGCCATGTTAAAATAATTCAAAATTAATTTTATACACACAGCACATCAAAACAATGTCTTTCCAGACCTTCTCGGAGTCCACATTAGCATCAGATTGCATGTCCTGAGCACTCAGTCTCAGGAATAGAGTGCTGAACTAGATCCTCTTATGGACAAGTAAAATAAACAGGGTTTGTGGGCTCCTCCCTCCCCTCAGATGCTTTCACTAAAGTAGATAATGTTGATAGGAAAAGACACTTTGAAAAAGGGTTGGACATCAGCAAGCACTTAAGGATATTGTCTAGGGGACCCCTGGGAGAAACGAGAGAGGGAGTGGAAGAAGAGGGCCAAGGCTAGTGGATGCATTAATTAGAGATCCGGGGCTATATTTGTGGGACTCTTGGGTATTCGGTTGATGGGCAACCTCAGCCTCTGATCTTGTCAATTCCACATCGGATGATGATTTTCTCCTCTCCTCCTGTTGTCTCTCAACAATTAATCAAGCGAGGGGTTTGCTGCCAGAGAACAGAGGACCGGGAAGTGAGAAGGAACCAGGAGGCAAAATTAGGAAAAGGGAAGATTCTGGCAGAAATGGTGTCCTCCCTCCCTCTGCAAGCAGAAATCACAGGGGCTGTAATTCAATCAATCAGCAAGTACTCATGGAAATTACCCTGAACTTAACAACAAATGTTAGTGTAGAATCAAGAAAAAGTTGGCTCAAACCCTAATTCCAGCACCTTCTAAAAGCAAGTGGCATGAATCAAGCCAGAGAGAACCTCAATTTCCTCAGCTATAAAGTTAGAATTGTGATATTTGCCATATCACTCAATTAACCAATCAATGTATCCCGGTCAAGTGCCAAACTCAAGTTTGGGTTTTCCATCAATAGGAAAAAAAACAGACAGGGAGTTTATTTCTAGCATCTGAAACAAATGTATATAAAATATCAATGCATAAATATTAAGCAAATAAATATTGGTGTTTATATATTAATATTAACCATGCATTAGTGTTATATAAAATAATGTAAAATATCTTAAATAATTATATCTTAGTGTTTTATATATTTGTTGTTCTATATATTATTGTATTATACATTAATTAAATACCAGAGAGCTTTGAGAGGAAAGGCACTAGCATGTGGGAGAGATCACAGGTTGTAAATAAAGGGAGTCTTGAAGAGAGGGTCATTTTAAATTAGAGATGAAAAGGGAGAGCTCTCTGAGCATGTGACATAGCCAGTTCAAAGGCATAGAAATGGGGAAAAAAAGAAGTGCTATTTGTAAGGAAAAGAAAACAGGCCAAGTAGATTGGATCACAGCATGCAGAGTGGGGAACAATGTCCAAAGAGGTCAGAAAGATATGTTGGGAGCAGGTTAAAAACCAAACAAGGGAAGTTTGTTTTTATCATCAAGGCAATAGGGAGCCACTGGTGTGGATTGATTAGGGAAATAACCAAATCAGATTCATGTTTAAGGAAAGATGTATTGTCATTGATTTGGGGGATGGGGAAAGAAAAATCAGAAAGATTGATTAGGAAGTTGTTGGATTCATTTAGCTAAGAAGTAACAAGGCCTCGAACTAAGATGATAGCTCAATGAATAGAGAAGATGAATTGGAAGTAAGAGATGTTATGAAGGTCGATTGGTTGAGTAGGGATGAAGAAGAGTGAGATATCAACAACGTAATTGATCTGTAAACTAAAATTGAAAATTGTTTAAATTAAAATTGGGGGTTTTTGATTCAAATTTGATTTTGTTAACTACCTATTATAGACAGAGCACTAAACTAGGTAATAGGAGAAGGGTATTTTTTAAATGACAAACATTCTCTGCCTTCAAGGAGCTTACATTCAACTTGGAGGTATGACATATATACAAGTAATAAATAGAATATATTCAAAATAACAAAATTTGGTTTCTACTGTAGGAATGATCCTTAAAACCTGATCATTAACTTCAAATTATCTTCTCTCATCTTCCATCCTGATAATTCTTCCCATTTTGGTCTTTTAGTTGTTTTGATTTTGTTTGTTGGTTTGACTGTACCCTTCCCGTCACCTGAGTTTGTGAGTTTTTCTGTATCTCTTTGTCCACTAATACTGTGACCAAAGTCCCTGTACAATCTGAGTTAGGAACATATATAACTGAGAACTGAAATAGTCTTTGGCTGGGACTTTTCAATTCTGGCATCCTCCTAATGTCTGACAAGAACTAGCAAATGAATAAATTATGCCAAGGATCCTTGTTCTGCCCTCAGCGTAATGATTTATTTATTTGACTGATAACTGGCATCTTCATTAGGGACTGTTTGTTGAGCAAAAGAGCAATCTGGGCCCACAGTTCCAGCTTATAACAGCTGCATAGGCAAAATGGTGGACACAAGATGGCAATGTGGGACACCAACTGTCTATAAATTTATGAAGTACTATTCTTTAAGAACAAATTGTCAAACCAACACATGAATCACTTTAGCTCACAGTTTGATTAAGTGGTTATCCTAGGAAAAAAGGTTAGAGACACCTACAATCTTTTTCCTCTTTTTAAGTTTTATTGATTTTTTTTGCTTTCTATCATATTTATAACTGAATATAAATCCCTCCCCCCAAAAAAATTATTCCTATACCAAAAATTTTAAAAGCCTTTTAAAAGATTCTGTGGACTCTCTTGTACCAGAAATTTCAAATTTAAAAAAATAGTGAGACTAACCAATATACTGATGACATTTAACAGCAGGACCTTTCTAATAAAAGGAGGGAAGTACATATTCTTATCTTTTCTCTGGAGTCAAACTTAAACTATTTCAATTAAGCAGCACTAAGTTTAATTTTGTTAGTCTTTCCATTAACATTGAAGTAATATTTATGAAGGTTGTTGCCTGATTCTATTTACTTAACCTTTCATCAGTTTATACTAGCCATCCCATCCTTCTTTGAATTCTCATATTCATCATCATCATATCCCATTATTTTTATGTATCACAATTTGTTGAGCTAGTGAAATGTCAATTGAATTGATAACAGTAGATGATATTTATATAGTGCCTTGAGGTTTCCAAAGAACTTTGTGTGTAACACCACATTTGATTCTCACAATGACCTTGTGAAATAAATACTATTACTTTCCCCATTTAACAAATGAGAAAACAGGCTGAGAGATGAAGGGATTTGACAAGAGTCATAGAGCTAATAAGTATCTGAGGCAAAATTGGAATTCAGGGCTTCATGACTCTTAAGTCAGGATTTCCATCTGCTACATCACCTGGAGGAAGGATAACAGGTTGGATTACGTTTGGAAAAATCATTCAGCAATCTCTGTAATGCCCCAATTTTTACTTTTCTGTGGTAGAATTCTTCCAAGTTATTTTAATACTCCCCTAGCTCTGAAATGGACTTACCTTTCTTCTGATAGCTGTGGGATTCACTCTATCTCTTAAGACATAGACAGTCCCTAGTACCTCTTAATTGTCCCCATTCAAATGGATAGCTTCATTCCCAAGTCTAACTAGTTGCTCACCCTCACTGCATCCTGGGTCATCGCCAGACATCTTGATTCTTGTCTCGCCAATGGACTCTGATGATTCTGGAGGAAAGAGCGAGGTTGATAAGTTTGCACAGCTCTGCTTCACTTCAACCCAGTATTCGCAGATATATTACCCTCCTAATGTCTTTAGTCTTCCTGAAGAACAAAAAACAAACAAACAAACAAAAAAAAGGTGGGGAAAATATGTAAATGCCTCATTCTCTTAATTCTAGGGCCAGTTCCAAAGTGATCATTTTTCTTTCATTGGCATTTTTAAGTCTTTTGATTTTGCTCCATGCTAAGTGAGAACATTTCAGACTTTCTAATGATTTTCAATTCGGAATCTGGAATCATAAGCTCTTAGATTTGGAACCAGAGCTAGACACTATCTAGTTCAAGTTTCCCTTTCATTCAAATGAGGAAAATGGAACTAAAAGGGAGGAATCATAAATGACTTAGTAATAGTCTCCCAGTTATTAGCAGAATCAGAAATGGAACCCAGATTTTCCTGGTTCAGATTCAGCACTCTATCTACTATACCATATCATTCCCAGCTGAGTTGTAATGGGGTTGTGTCTGAGACACCTATATTTAGGAAAGGAAGTTTTCAAATTCAATTTACAGGAATGTCAAGAAACAACACTTTTCTGCAGACCAAGATTAGGAAAACATCCAGGGGTACACATTGATAGCTCTACTTCAATAAATAAACTTTTGGCGCTTGTGATTAGGTACACGGGATTATTATATGTTTAATTGGCTAACGTGACAATTTGGAATTACTTCCAGTCACATTTAATTGGATTTGCAGTCTCTAGAGAAAAGAAATAGAGAGGCCTAGCAGAGAGGCAACCATAAAAACAAAATGTTCTTCTAAATTGCATTCAGACAACACATTAATATCCATTTCATGATAGTTGTTAAACCCTTCCCCCCAGCCTCGCTATCCCACCCTTCTTGCCCCCCCTTCCCAGTATAATAAGAAGAATGGAATGGTTTTAACAGACTGGATACTAAAACTGATTCAATTAGAGACAAAGATGTCGGAGTAAGGGAGAAGGCTTAGGAGATTTTTTTTTCCCTAGGAAATTTCTAAGGAAGCTTAATTTAATCAAAAACAAATAAGTTTTTACTTCAGCAAGGAGAGATATGCCTAAAAGCCTGTGTTACAGTTAGCCATCTATGCTGTTATGACTTTGAAGGAATTTCAGAGTGTATAAAATGGAATTTAGTCCCCAAATGCTCTAAAGTTTAATAAGAAGCAATCGAAGCAAAACCTTCTCTTGCAGCTTCTAAATATTTGGATACAGTATAAACAGAAGTTTAAAAAAACTAAGAAAAACATGCTGCTTTAGGTCTACAGTTCAGCAGAAAATCAATATGAATATCAATCAGTAAATATTTATTAAGCACTTACTACAATACTACTACACTTACATTGTGCTGGCTATGAAAAGAAGCAAAAGAATCCTCAATGAACTTAACAATCAAATGAGAGAGAAAAAATACAAATATTCATAAAATTGGGAAATAAGTAACAGAGGGAAGGCAAAATGATTAAGAGAGGGTGTAGAAGGCTTTACAATTTATTCTGATGGTAATGTGAATATTCATGTTTTATAATCTCTGTTCAATAGAGTGTTTTCAATGCTAGATTTGAGAACATTTCACTTGTTTTATGAATTTGTTTCCACTTTTTGTTTTTGACCTTCAGGAGTGCCATGATCGCTGACTATATGTACTGGCTATCAGGAGGAAGCGAACAGTATGTCAGCAAACTCATCAAGTTGTACTGGCAGGTAAATCTTCAAATCTGACCCTCTCCCCAGAGATGAATCATTCTAGAACCCAAGGGAAAGATGGGCACCGAAAAAGAAAAGACGGGGCCATTAGAAAAGTAGCCCTGGCACATCAATCATAAGGATCCTCCCTTAGATTAATTTAATATAAGTTTAAGGAAATCATTTTTCTGAAATTAATTTTGAAGGAAAAGTTAAGGTCATCAACCTTGAGCTCCATCTTTAATTAGATGAGATGCTGAGACCTTCATTGGGATCACAAAAACACTGTTCCCAATGCAGGCACTACAATGGTATCATATGAATTCTGAAGATCTGAATGTGATCTTTTCTTAAATTCTAATTGCACAATAAAAGGGGGAGTGTCCAAGAAGAATGGTAGTAATTTCAAAGGAATTTTTAAAAAGATGGAAAAAAATATTCTTTGAGTATTTATTTACTGGGTTTGGTTGTGTACTATCAGGGCCATAACTAGGAATTTATGTGCCTGGGTCAAGCGATGTGATACCCCATTTGGAAGGATGGGAACATTGCCCCATCGGGGAAGCAAGAGGCCTCTGGATGCCAGCCCAAGTCTATTATATAGGGCAGGAAGAGGGTACAATTCCAGGACTGAGCAAAGAAGGACTTCATCTAACCACAATTTGTCATTTTCTACTTCAAGTAATCATACTTGCAAACTAAGTGCTAAACTAAACAGTTTCCATTCTGCTGAAGGAAAGACAGAAAATAGCCATTAAGGCCCTTCTAAATTCAGGGGCTGAGAACATCCTAGTCCTTCTCTCCCAAGCCAACAGTGTCTTTTTAACATGAGAATACCTTTAAACATCTAAACATTTCACAGACTCTCCCTACTCCACATGATGTTTGCCATTAACATATGTCAGTTGAGAAAATACAAAAATATGTGGTGATAAAAAGCTACTATGAATTCAGTAACACTTTTAAACACAATTGTATTTTAGTGATAAAGAGAACATCAGCATATATTAGAAGGATATATATACAAAGAGAAAGATACAAATTCTCTTGGAGAAAAAACTTCAGAAATCATCTAAACCTAGAATTCCTGACTTTTTTAATATCTTGAATCATTTTGGCACTATGGTGGATCCTATAGAAAGACCCTTGCCCTCAAAATGCAGTTTAATGTATAAGATAACATATATGGAATTACAAAGGAAACCAATTATGTTGAAACACAGTTATTAAAGAATTTTTGGAATAAGTTCATGGACCCCAGATTAAGAACTCCTTATCTAGTCCAGTCCATACCTGAATAGACTTTAATAATAATAATGGATATATTTTATATAGTATATTAAGTACTAAGTACTTTGCATTCATCATTTCATCTGGTGACCTAACAATCCCACAAAAGAGATACTATTATTATCTCCATTTTTCATACAAAGAAACTGGAGTTCAGAGAGAGTTAAAAAAGCATATCCAGAATCACTCTCTTAGAAGGTGGCAGAGACAAAATTCAAATTCAGGTTTTCCTGTCTTCAAGTTAACCATTCTTCTTTAGCATACCTGACAAAAGTTCATCTAACTTTTGCCTGAAGACTTCCAGTGAGAGAGAATTCATTGCTTCCTGAGGCAGCCCATTCCCATTTTGAATAGTTCTTTTTTGTGGTTCACTGGGCCAAAATCTTTCCCTAAAGCCTCAACAAATTGTCCTAAGGCTAATTCTTTTTCCCCAGGATATGCTTTCAGTTCCTTGAAGCCAGTTCCCTAATCCCACTGACCCTCACATGATAAAATTCCTAGACTCTTAACCATCCTCTTTTCTGGGTGTCCTCAGGATTTTCGATATCCTTCCTGAAATAGGGCATTCAGAACTGAACACCTTTATTAATTAGTCTACAAAAAATATATCTGCAAGAGCCATAGGTTTAAAATCACTATTGTGTACTATTAGAGCAAAAACAGTCTTTCCATATCCTAGGGAATGCATCAGCTGTCTCCAAATAGATATAATTACGTATGACTATTATCCACATTGAATGTATTTATGTAGGTGTATTAATTCAATGTAATTCAAGCCATTTTTAACTTAGGAAGAGTGAGATATACTTGAATATATATACATATAGATAAGAGTAAACTGTGAGTTCCTTGGGAGAGCAGGAATTGGGTTTTATCTTTCTTTGTGTCCCCAGCATTTAGCATGGTGACTGGCATATAGCAGGCATTTAATAAAGGTTTATTGACTGACTATAGTCCCAGATTTCTTTCTGGTCTAATTTCCTTCTTTTTCCATTACTCCATGATGATAAACTTCTAGGATCCTCATTGTAGTGTCACTCTTGCTATAATAACTTAACTTAGTGAGATAACATGGTGCAGAGAAAAGAAAATCAGGAAGATTTAGGTTCAAGCCCTACCTTGGACACATGCTGGTTCTGTGACTTTGGACAGGTCCCTTAACCTCTGAGTGCTATAGTGATTCTCTCAGGCCAGAAGTTGTAGAGATGTTGAACTACACTGCGAAAGGGAATTTCCATACTGGAAAGTTCCATATACCAATGAAGTCATCAGTCCTGGATGGGAGGTGCCCTTAATATCATTTCTATCTTACAGTTGAGAAAACTGAGACAGATAAAAGTGACTCACTTAGGAATACACAACTAGTAAGCTTTGATCTAAACTCAACTCTTCCTGATAATAAGTCTAGTGCTCCACTTACAATGCCACCTAGCTGCCTATTCAGTCAAAGTAATTTCCATGCCTGCTGGACACTTCCCTTCCCCAAATAGTTTAACTAGCCCACTCTTAAAGGACTCCCGCTTTTCATTTGCTTATAGATTTCATGCCGGTCAGTAAAATTTGGCCAAACATATCAAGACAAATAGCTCATTCTATAAAAATGTCATGGGGTTTTTATGGGACCCACTAAGTCAAAAGAATCTTGGGTTGGAAGGTCTTAGACAAAATTCATCAGACAGTAAACTGTTTGGAGGGCAATTCATCTATCAAAGAAGGATGAAGGAAATAATCAGCTCTGCTGGAATTTAAAATTATGGCTATAATCTAGGTGAATGGTTAAACAACCAATTTTTTTTTTCCACATAAAAAGGGGGTTTTCATTGATTTTTTAAAAAGGGATACTATGTTGAATTATACCTTTGGCAAAGGCAGGGGTCTAGTCTGCCTATATTTTATAAAGAGAGAGAATGGAATGGTAAATAGCCAGTCCTGGAGTTAGGATGACCTCAGTTAGAGTCTTCCTTCTGATATAGATCAACTTTGTGACCCTGGATAAATTCAAAGAGCACTAACCAAAATCAAAGGTCTTGAACACAAATTCTGCCTTTGACCATTACTCTGTGTATGACCTTGTTGTAAGTTCCCTAAATTTTTTTCATCTGAAAAAAAAAGACATTAGATGAGACGACCTTTGAGATTCCTCCAACTTCTAGATTTATTATAAAAAAGTCACTTCATTTTTTAGTACCACATGCAACTCTCTAAAACCACAAGTTACAAAAGAGTTGTTGATCTGCATAGACAAAGGGAATATCCCCCGATGTACAACTGTGAAGTCACTCACCTGATCCAAAAATAAAGAATCAATGGGAAAATTACTTGAGTAGATTATTATCAATAACAGTATTATTTTTATCATTATTCTTCAGTGTTTAAAGCATCATGGTTCTATGAAAATCTCACTGGCCCTGAGTTCAGATTTGAGATAATTTATTTATTACCTTCTCAATCTTCATCTGTCCCTTCACATCATTTCTAACATAAAAAAAGAGGTTGAACAGCTGCCTCCAAGGTCCCTGTGAACTAACTAAAACAATTGATCTTCTGGTAAACTTTTTTTGATTAAAATAATAATTATAGCTGATATTTATAGGCTACTGATAGGTTTTTTTAAAGCCCTTTAAAATAAACAATTCAATAAATATTTATGAAGTACCTACCATGAAACTGCCCTCTACAAGCTTAAATGAATGACCTCATGTAAGTCTCCCCCAAATCTTGTGAGTCCTACTAGTTTTATTAAATCCATTTTGTAAATGAGGAAACTAAGGTTTAGAAGGATCAAATGGCTTCCCCACTTCTGACAGTGAGTGTCAGAAGCAAGATTTGAACCCAGCTGGCTTGATTGCAAACTCGGTGCTTTGCAGTAGAACAGACTCCTTCCATTTTCCATTTTACCAGGAAACAAATGTTTTCCATATTCTTTCTCATAAAGCAAGCTTTTTAAAAATTTTGGGATAACAAACTGGTTGTGTCGCTGTGGTTATTGCCTCATTAGGCTGAGGCTTAATGGGAAAGTAGAAAATGTAATGACCTGGAGACAGATCTGGCTTCTGGCTGCAGTTCTACCATGGGCTAGTTGTGTGGCTTTTGATAAATTGCTAGACCTCTCTGAATCTTAGGATCTTAGTCCATGAAATGAGCACATGAACTAGATTACTTTTACAGATCTTTTTAAGCTCTAAAATTCTATAATTGCTATTCATTCCCACAAATCTTAACATAACCTGGATGTTTAACAGCCAGAGAACCATACCCCCATTTCCTTACCCCACTGCTAGGAACCAGCTTTCTCAAATTTGTTGTACAACTCCCTTCTGCTCCATATCCTCTCAGTTCTTAATCCAGTATTGGATCTTATTATAACCAAAAAGCCAGGAGAGTGTTGGAGTTGGTTAAAAAAAAAAGTACAGCCAAAGGAAATGGTTACCCATATCTGGTTGGTAGATCCACTATGTCTGGCCTTTCAGGCTTTCCAAATCATATCTCCTTTCTATTGCTTAATTAGATGCTTTGTGTAATTTTTTGTGACCTATAGTGTAGTAATGTTAAATAAGTCACAAGCAATGAATCACTTGGCCCTGGTTATATGATTTTAAAATAAGGAAGAGATCAGTAGTAAGTAAAGGGGTGAAAACAGGAGTTTGATGCTTAATGTTTTCCATAGACCAGGCTCGGTGAAATGGCCCTGAGCCAAGTATCAGAGACATGAAAGTATTTTGGATAATTCTGTTTGCACCTGTGACTGGAATTATTCTGACTATTGAAACAAAGATAGATTTAAGGATCAGGCACAGGCATCAGGAAAGATTCATGCCTCCCATCTGAAATTAGTAAGGGATTAAATCTTCAGCCAAGGACTGGGGGATGGTGACTCATCTCTACTGTCCCTTGGTTATAACCATCAGCTTATATCAATAGGAGAGCATTTGGATAGGCCTCAGTGGAGTTATAGATTCAAAATAGTTGAGTAAATAAATCATTGGGCAACAGTCAGCCATGTCTTGGGGCAGAGGGAGAGCAGACATAGCAGGAGCTGGGCTGGCCAGGACATACAGCCTACAGATAGAAAAAATGTTTTCCTTGACATTAAAGATTCTATTTCCTTTTATCTTGTCTTGTTGTCAACAGGTAGCCAAGAATATTGCCTTTGTGAGCCTTATAGGTGGAACATTTATTCACATCTCCCATCTTCCATTATCACAATGCCTTCCCCAAAGAAAACACAAATAAATACAGATAAGCAAAGTACATCCAGAATGAAAAAGAAATAATTAACAGAGAGGAGGCACTAGAATTAAGAAAGGTTGGGAAATTTTTCTTGTAGAATATGAGATTTTAGTTGGTACTTAAAGAAAGCCAAGGAAGTTATCCATTATGCCAGTGGGGCACAAGTGTTCAGACTTGCAAAGTAGGATTAGAGAGCTACCTATACTTAGGACCCTAGAGAAATAGCTATGGAAACTATGAGGGGATGCTCACTATCTATCATGTAACTCATTTCCCTTGGGACATTCTTAGCTGTAAGAATTTTTTTTTTTGCTTTCATCAAGCCTAAATCTCTCAGCAAATTTAATCCACTATATATAGAATTATGTTGGTAGATCATCCCTGGGTCCTTCAATCTCCCTTCATTATCCTTGCTTCCCTGGTTTTGGACATCATCCCTCTCCAGACCTGGAGGCTGGCAGACCTCAGTTGCAAAGGTCTGAGTTTGGCTTCAGACATCTACTATCTGTGTGACCCTGGTCAATCCATTTAATCCTTCTCAGTTTCAGTTTCTTCTTTGATAAAATGGAGAAAATAATGGAAGCTGCCTCACAGAGTCATGAAAATTAAATAATATGTTTTCAAACTTTTCAAACCTTAAGGTGATAAATGTGTGTATATACATTATAATGTATATAGACACACACACACATATATATATAGTACATAGATAATTGCAATACTATATAATATTATATAAATGTTAGCTACTATTATTTATGAAATGAAATTTTTAATCCATATAAGACTTTAAATTTATCCTTCTTAAATTTAATCTTATTAGTTTGGCCCAGTATTCTAGTCTTCTATGGATTTTTTAAAGAATGACATGTTGCCCATGGCTTTAGCGATCTTCCTTGGCTTTGTGTCATCTGCAAATTAGATAAGCCTTAATCAGTTCTGCCTTAATCTGCATCAATGTAAAATGGATTTACTTAACACTGATCTCTAGGGTATTCTACTAGACACCACCTTCCAACCTGAGCCCTCCTAACTATACTGCTATATAGACACATCCAGCCCACATCTCTCCCATCTTGTCCACAAGAGCCATAGGAGAGACTTTGCCTGATGCTTTGTTTACATGAAGATCCAGTCAAAGAAGAATTTTAAGAGATGAGAATATGCTAGTACTTAATAGAAAGAAGTTCAGGACAGTCATAAATGCTTGGGAGCTAGTTTGGAACCTGGAGTAAGCTTTGAATCATGAAATTTCTTATATCACACCATGTGACACTATGTCCACTTTGCCCACTATGGCCATTTACTATGTGTCATAAGAAATCCCTATTAAATTTCTTAGAGATTGGTATGTTGCCTTCTAAGGAAAAGGCAAGGTATAGAAAGAAGAAAACCCTGCAGTCTAAAGTTTGAGAAGCCTAATTAGCAACAAAAAAAGTTGAAATCTGGGACAACATTAAGCTGAGACCCAGATACTACATTATCCCATGATACACCTCCAGTGTTCCACCTTACCACTTTCAAATGAGCTAGAGTGGGAAGAAACTTTAGACTCAATATCTTCATTTTTTGATGAGAATACTTCCTTAGTGTTCTACATATCATCTTTGTGACTTCCAGACCATTATCCAGACTTTGGCCAACACTCACTATATATTTTGCCTTCCCCTATTAAAATGTGAGGGTAGGGACTCTCACCCTTAAATTCATATTCCCAGCACTTACTACTGGCTTGGCAAGTATCAAGAACTTAATAAATGTTTTTCAATCATTTGAAACCCTATTCACAAGTTTCCAGAAAGGAATTCAATTGTGTTCTGGTATAGAGCATCATTTCATTATGGTTTGGGAGTATTACCAAAGAGCTGAAGAGTATAGACTCTAATGTTACCCATCCCTCCCCCTAGAGGGAGCTAATGAATTCTTCCCTGAAAGTTTATGAGTGGGACGATACATTAATCCATTCAAATTGAGGTCCATAATTACTGCCCGAGGTCAAAGAGGCAGTGTCAGAATTTCAAAGCCAGTTCTTTTGAATTCATATTTATCAGTCCTTCTGCTCCTCTTCCCAATCTGCTCCTCCACCAATCTAGGGGATATTCCAAAGAGGTCAGGGCTGGAAGTAAAATAATTCCTGAGAAAAATATTCTTCACTGACATTAAGAATTCTTCTTCCTTTTTTTCTCATCTTGTTGTCAACAAGTAGCCAAGAATATTGACCATGTGAGCGTTATGGACAGAGTATTTCCCCGCATGTCCCATTATCATAGTGCCTAGCACAAAGAAAACACTTAACACTTATATTTTCTTTCATTTGTTCATAATTAAAAGACCATAGATTTCCTCTCAGAGGCTAAATGAAAGTAAGATCCTGCTATTTCTCCATCCTAAAAATCATGAAAACTTTACACTTTGTTAGAAAAAGAAGGGAAAAAAGAGAAAGGAAGAATAGAGAAGGAAGGAGGGAGGGAGGGAAGGAAGGAAGGAAAGAAGGAAGGAGCTAATGTCTTGAAGTATCCTTTCAATGACACCTCATACTGGGACATATCATGATATGATGAACAAAAAAAAAGTGTCTGTACATGTTATTTTGTATTAGTGCTACCTCTTCAGAGTGAGAGAAAAAGCTGAAAATATCTTGTCATGTAGGGCAGGACTTCCTTGCACACGCGCCTTTCTTCGTAACCTAAGCAACTGCTGTTGATCCACATGCTCTTGTTATCAGACATCCTCCTCCTTCTGAACACTACAAGACCTCTTCCTAATTCTGAGCTAATTAGCAAGAAAGCTAGAGAGAGAGAGAGAGATGGAGATACAAGAGAGAGACAGAAGAGAGAAAGAAGACAGAGACAAGCAGAGAAAGAGACAGAAATAGAGAGGAGAGAAAAAAGCCAGAGAAAGACAAAGACAAAAGAGAAAGAGGGAGAGAGAAAACAGAAACAGAGACAAAGGGAGAAAGAGACAGAGAAAAAGAGACAAAAGGAGAAAAAGACAGAGGGAAACAAAGAAAGAGACAGACAAAGACAGAGAGATGGAAAGAGAGAGACACACACAGAGAGAGAAAAACAGAGTTCTTAGTTCTTCTGTAGAATAGAAATTAGTGACTTGAAGGAATTGATTTGAAAGTGTTTGTACATGATCTATCTCATTCTCCCCAAAACAAAGAAATAGAATTAATTCTGAAAAGGGTTTCTGAAGGGATTCTGTTCTCCCCTGGACTCTGACCAAATCTTAGCTCCACACTCACCACTGCTTCTGAGCCCTGAGCGCTCATTCATCCACAAAATGTTTACTGAGTACTTGCTATGAGCTCTGTCCTGTGTTAGGTACAGTGAGGATATACACATGAGAATATATAGTTTCATTCCCTCAAAGGAGGCAAAGTCCAGCAGAGGATATGAGAAAACATGCAAAGATAATCAAAAGGGGAAACCATATGGCAAATGCATGAGAACATAGATGGATAATGGTCTGCAAGGGTTCCCAGGGAGAAAAGATGGATTCTGGCAAACACACTTTGCTAGACTAACTTGATATACTGAACTCTGGCTCCCTACACTAAATGCTGGGGTACAAAAAGAAAAACAAAACAACCCCACTCTTCAAAGCTCTCTTTTTTGACATAGGTCACTCTATTGACTCAGATAAATCAAGCCAAATCCAGACACCAAAACACATGTGGTAGTGTAGATTGCCAAAGTGAGTTTGGGAAAATCACTTCATATATCACTGAGTCTGTTTCCCCATCTGCAAAATGCAGAGGTCAGGCTAAACCAGAGAGGTCAAATGCACATCACTGCCAGCACTCTTCCCAAGGGTGGGACTTTTCCAGGTTAATATGCATGCCCTTATTAGGACTTAATTATCCCAGGTTCTATTTGAGTTTGACATCATAGGCCACACCCCAGCTGGATCTCTCCCTCTTCCTCCTGCTCCTGCTGCCCCTCATTGATTCCATGTCGATTCTTCCTTATCCCAAAGCAAAAAGTAGCCTAAACAACTCTGTGTATCCCTGGGCCCTCTTAGCCAGCCTCATCACACACTGAAGAATCTCAGAGCAACAATAACATCCTCTGTGCATCTCTGTCAGCTGAATTAATATTCACTTGTTCTTCTGAGATTTAGCACAGACTGAGGACTTCCAAAAGCTGGTTCTATTCAGGTTGGGTTCAAAGAGTTCTCCCGTTCTCTTGTTTTGTTCCCTGTTCAAAGTTGTAAAAAAAAAAAAAATAGGGTTCACTGGGGATTAAAAAGCAACAGTTTGTGATTGAGGTAAGGGGAAAAAATATTTCAAGCTGGTTACTTGAAAAATCACACCCCAGAAGTTCAGGCTGGGAAGAGACCTATCTCCTGTATAATTTAACCCAAATCTAGTCAGATTTTTCTCTGTAATATTCTGGATATCCATTCTCTCTACTTGAAAAAAAGCCCATTAGCCACCAAGTAGCCCATTTTGGTGCAACAACAAATATTGGGACTTTTGTCATTTTTTTTCTTAGTTTAAAGCTAAGTCTACTTCTCTTCAACTTTAATCAGTCAATAAGCATTTTTTTAGCATTACTGTGTGCCAGGAACTTTGCTAAGTACTGGAAGCATAAAGACAATCTCCCCTTCAAGGAGAGCAAACTTAATCCATTTTCCTTATGCTTTCCCTATAAATATTTAAAGATTATTCTCCCATCATTTCATCTTCTCTTTTTGAGATTAAATATAATGTAGTTTATCCAGATAAAATATAAGCTCTGTGAATCCAAGAATTTTGCCTGACATATAAAAGGTGTTTGAGAAATGCTTGTTGATTGACCAATTGCTTGGGGTTAAAGCCTCTGAGATACACACACACACACACACACACACACACACACACACACACACACACACTACTATATTCATAAGAATAAGCATAATGGGAGCTTTACATTACACCTTGTGTTTTTTTGGCAAAATGATCTCATTTACACATTGGTTTACCTGAGCCTCCAAAAAGCCTTGTGATAAAAGTGCTGAGATTTTATTGAAGCTTGGGGGAAGTAAATAGGGAAATGTAGACATCAATAAACCACACTGGCCAGTAGACAACAAAGACAGAAGACAGCGGCTCCCTTGGTGACATAATGCCATTGCATCCCTTACACTGACCTTCAGACCTTACATTTTCTCTCCTGTTCCATTCTTTTTGACGCTTGATCTGGCAATGAAGTCATTGTGATGAATCTTTCATCAGTCATTCACATGGGAGGAAAAAAAAAACAACATCTCACCTTAACCTCTGCATAGAGAATTCCACAGCACGAAGAAACAGAGAAGGGAGGTCAAGAGCATGAAACATTTTATTATCTGTAGCAAAAATGCCTAAGAGATATATTTTTTTTTCTTTAAAGGTTGGCTTTCTCATGAAAAAATGGCTCCCTGGGAGGAACAGTGTAGAAAGATAAGCAAAGGGGTCTTTAAGGATTTGTATTTATGTCCCCTTTGGTTACACTCTCAGAGAAAGTACACCCTCTGTTTAGAAAAAGTTTAAACATGCCATTAGCATTGAGAACATGAGAGACAACCACAGTTCCATAGACTATCAGGGTTGGAAGGAACCATAGCAGTCAGGTTGAAAAACTTCCTAATTTTACAGATGGGGAAACTGAGGCCCAGAGCATTTGGGACTTACTCAGTGTCTCACACATCATAAATAAGCCAGGCTGGATTTGAATCCACATCCTCTGTCTCTCAATCCCATGCTCTTTGCTGGATCCTCACTGCTTTCTTAATTTCCTCACCTATAAAAAGAGAATAATAATACCTGTATTATTATACTTTATACTGTACAGTTTTGTGAGAAAAGTCCTCTGGAAACCTAAAAAATGCCATTAAAAAATATGAGCTACTACTACTACTGACTCACTAATGTATAACTTAACAGCTTAGAGTAGTGGGAATGTGTTTCTTAGATAATTATCTATCACTTTGAAAAACAGAGAGCAGGACCTTGAGAGAATTCAACTGAAGCAGATTGGTTTTGATGGAAGAAAAGTTGTCCAGGAATTATTAGAAATTTAACCTTCTTTTCAGGCTCAGCTTCTCCCATCCCTCTCCCATCCACCCACCCTGTTTGTTTTAGTTTTTACTTCTAAGATATAAGCAAGAAGGAAGGCACAAATATTTCCTCCCACTTCGGGGCCACACTTCCCCTTGGTCTCTGGAGAGAATGGATTCAGCACAAGAAGCTCACTTCCTCCTATCCACTGCCGGGATGGGTCCTGGGTTCCTCAATGCTCATGCTAGGCTCTCTGCCAACCTCTTCGGCATGAATTCGGCTTGAAGTCCATGAGAAGCTTATTCTCATGACCTTTTAAAATTTACAATCCTCTAGATCAGTTTTCTTCCTCTAAAACAGAAGAGGAAATCTTGAGACAAAGAACTAAGATCTATGGGTTCCCCTTACCCAGAGAGCATCATCCCTGCCCCGTGTGTGCCTCTGTAGAGTCACAAGCTCCATAGTAGCACCTGTCTGGGGGATCTACTGCGTAGAACAGAAATTGGCCTGGCCTTGTGGAAGAAGTGCTCCACTACTTCTCAGATCCTCAGCTTGAGTGTTGTCACTCATGAGTTAATCCTGGAACATGTCACTTAGTCCCAACTTCCCACTTGTAAAACCAGGTTAAATCACCCCTGTCCCTAACTCACAATAATTTTACAGAGAGCGCCTCCACAAAGCCAGTTCCTGGCCACCTGAGGCTCACTTTTCTGCCTTCTCTATTAGTTGTAAAATACCAGACAATGATTTTTTTTATTCACATGCTACAAAGAGAATTGTCCTTTAATCTAGCCAGTGTTAAAAAAAAAAACTCTATATAATAATTGTCCATATTTTTCAATTAGAAGACAAGCTAAAAAGAAAGGGGTCCAAATGGAGCTGGACAGCCTGAAAGAGCACTTTTTAAAAATTGGACCTTGAAAAAAATATATTTAAAAAAACAGTACAAATGGAGAATGGATTTTTTTTCATCTAATTATTCATTCCTGTTTATATATTCTTTAATGATGTGTTTCCATGGTTACCATAGTTGCTAAATGCTGCTGCCTCTGGTTCCCTTTGCCTTGAAGCTATTTGAGGCACCATGCCAGGGGGTGAGATACAGTGTGGAATGTGACATGTTTCTGGGGCATGTCTCCATTGCAAAGTTGAGGGTGACCCTGAAAGGCTTCAGGTCTATGATTCCATGCGTTGATCTGTGATCCGAAAAGTTTGGGAGTATGCATCAGTCTTGCAGCAAGCATCACACAGTCCCAATAAAAATTGAATTGTCCAAGTCACGGAGGAGGGGAAGTTTTGCCTTTGTCGTCTCCCGCCTCCCAATCCATCCCTCACTATTTTTCTTCTCCACCACAGGTCTGCCTTTGTCTCCTTCCTCACCTCCTATTAAAAGCTGCTTCTGGCTAAGACAGTCACATACATCCTCTTTTAAGTCACTGTATGAACACCTTTTCCAGGGGCAACTTAGATAATTCACATGATGGTCCCTCCTGGCTGAATCAGTATCAGCATCCATTTATTTCAATGATTCAGTCTAGGGATACCAAGACACACAGAAATGTTCCTTCCCTCCAGTAGACTGCAGTCTTCCCAGCTTCTTCCTAGCAGTAGAAAATACTTTCTATTGTCTAGATAGAGAAATAATAGCAGATAGAACCTTAAATGAAATTTCAGGAAGCAGATAACTGGTGTAAGCTATTGTTTTGGAGAAGAGCATCCTGCATCCTAGCAGCCTGGGACATTGGAAGGACTGATTGGCTCTGAATGAAGTATTGGTGTTGCAGCTTATTGCCTCCATGACCTTGGAGTGAAAAAGACCAAAGTCCAAACCCTGCCTCAGCCATCTGGTCAGGTCACTCAATCCTCTGCCTCAGTTTCCCCATCTATAAAATGGAAATACCTGTATCATAGGACTATTTTGAGGAACAAATGAGATAACAAAGTGATTTATAAACCTTGAAAAGCTATAAAAATGATAGCTATTCTTATGAGTTTCTTCATATATAAAATGGAGAACTTGAATGAGATTCTCTTGTAGTCCCTTTTTACCTCTGCAGCTCTGATCCTTTGAAATCATCCTTAGTAGGTGGCCACCCACCCAAGGCATCAGCCTGGTTCATATTGGTGGGTCCATCAGGCCTACTAGACAATATCATAATGATGAGATTGTTTTCACTGAGTCTGCTTTTTCTTTTTTATTCTCTAAAGACCCCCATTACTTTCATCCTTCACTATCCCTCCCTTCACAGAAAAGTAAATTTAAAATTTCTTTTCATCTTTCTCTTCTTCTTCCCCTAAAATCTTCTCAAAGAAGCAATGTTTTATAGTGAGAGTATTGGACATGACATCAGGAAGACCTGATTCAAGTCACTAACCTCTTATCTCTTAAATTCCTGACTTGCATTGGTAAATGGGGTTTCCTCATTGAGGAAATCACTGGACCACTCACTCCCTTACTAGGATTATATTTTATAAATGTGTATTCATTGCTAGGATAATTTCTAGAGGGATTTCTTTCTGTACCTAGTACATTATGTAGCACACAGTAGGTTCTTAATAAATGCTTACTTGCTTAATTATGCTTTTTCTGTATATTGCCACCATGTGAAACATGGCTTTCTCTCCAAAACATCACTTTCTTCCCCACCACTAAATATTCTTCTAGAGCAGCAACAACAGGATTCAGCAAGTTCACAACACTTGGAGCAACTGGGGTCTAGCTGCTCAGCACCCAGGTTGGAACTGCAGCCATTCTGAATGGTTCTTTTTTTGCTGAGGCAATTGGAGGTAAGTGACTTGCCCAGGGTCATACACCAGATTTGAACTCAAGTCCTCCTGACTTCAGGGCTGGTGCTCTATCCACTGTGCCACCTAGCTGCTGCATTCTGCAAGGTTCTAATGAGACCTTCTGGGATGTGACATCACTTGGTCTTCCTGTTGACATTTGAGCATGTTTGTGATTCCTTCTTTGTTTCATGCTTGCATTCGAAAAACAGAAATGTTATGAGCAAAACCAAATTTTGGGCTTTTATGGTCATCCCGTATATTGCCCATAGATTTTTATGAGTTATTGATTTATGGGGCTGCAGAGAAATTGAGGTCTTTTTTTTATCAGAAGAGAGATGCAAAATAAGTGCTCTATGAAATTTTTTAAGCCGTGTTCACCCAGGTATATAATAATAATCTTAAAGGCTCAGGGCTTTCACTATTTTTATTTATATGTGGCCAATCTCTTCATGATTGAGGCCTGGTAATTAAAAAAAGAAACACCCTTTTTCTTGGCCTTACAGGGGCTTATTTTCCTCATTTCTGGGTCTAATTTTTTTAAAATGCCAACTCTCCTTGTCATGCTGTTACCGCTGGTTGAATCATTTTTCAGTGGTATTTCTCCACCACCACACCAAGCCTTCCAAATAATGAGACCTTGGCATTTCAAATGTCAGCCAGTAATAGGTGCCATGATTTAATTTTTCTCCAGCATCATAAAGCAAGTGTCAAGCTAACCTATTTTTAGCCAACAAAACACAAGCAGTCTTTAATATAGTGCGATCTAAACTAAAGGGTCGGTGGTCTCCCAGACCTATAAAGTTTAGGAAGAAATCACAAGTGATATGAAAAGCAGAAGTTCATTTATTCACTCCCTTGGAGAATCTGTCCTGACCAGGATTCAGACATATAGGAAAAATGCTCCTGAAAGATGAGATGGTCCAGCTGAGCACTGGCAGAACCATTGCTGAAGAATGTCCTCTCGAGTCTAGCGTTCTTAATGGCAGAGCAAAAGTCTAGAGGAGGTCAGAGGTCGTGGATCATCAGGAGCAGACCCCACCACGCTCATCATGATATCTGACCTTGAGAATAAGCATCCCCAAATCAACCCTACAGCATCATCCCAACTCTCTTTGAAAATGTAAAGACACCTACCAGGGGTCATATTTATGAATTCTCAGGTCATCCTGGTGCTGCTGACCAGGGTGCTGACTTGGCTGGCAGATAGGACTAAGATATTTACTAGCTTAAGACCCTGGACATATTATTTAAACCGTTAGCCTTAGTTTTCTCATTTATAAAATGGGGCTGATGATTATAGCACCTTCTTCACGGGGTTGTTGTTAGGGTCAAAAGCGATAATACATGTAAAAAATCATACAGACTTTGAAACACTGTGTAAAAGAGAACCACTACTGTTATTAATGAAAACCTTAGCAGAGACTTGTTAAGGGCCAGCTGAGAAAATGAAGTTGGTCTAGCTATACCAGACCTAAAATTACATTATAAAGCAGCAGTCATCAAAATCATTTGGTACTAGCTAAGAAATAGAGAAGTTGTTCAGTGGGATAGGTTTAAGTTTACAAGACATAATAGTCAATGACTATAGTAATCTAGTGTTTGATAAGCCCAAAGATCCCAGCTTCTGGAATAAGAACTCTTATTTGACAAAAACTGCTGGGGAAACTGAAAATTAGTGTGGCAGAAACTGGGCATTGACACACACCTCATATTCTATAACAAAATAAGATGGAAATAGGTCCATAATTTAGACATAAAGAGTGATACTATAAGCAAATTCAAAGAACAAAGAATAGTCTACCTCTCAGATCTGTAAAGAAGGAAGGAATTTGTGGCCAAACTAGAGATCATTATGAAATGTAAAATGAATAATTTTGATTGTATTAAACTTTTGTTTGAATTTTGTGTGAATAAAACCAATGCAGACAAGATTAAAAGGGAAGCAATAAATGGGGGTGGGAGACAGATTACATTCAAAGGTTCTGATAAAGGACTCATTTGTAAAATATATAGAGAATTGATGCAAATTTATAAGAATTCAAGCCGTTCTTCAATTGATAGTCAGAAAATGTGAGCAGAAAATTTTCAGGTGAAAAAATTGAAACCATTTATAACCATATGAAAAGATGCTCCAAATCACTATTGATCAGAGAAATACAAATTAAGACAACTCTGAGGTACCACTACACATCCCTCAGATTAGCTAGAATGACAGGAAAAGATAATCACAAATGTTGGAGGGGATGTGAGAAAACTGGGATACTAATACATTGTTGGTAGAGTTGTGAACTGTTCAACCATTCTGGAGAACAATTTAGAGCTATGTCCAAAGAATTATTAAACTGTGCATACCATTTGATCCAGCAGTATCTCTACTGGACCTGTATCCCAAAGAGATCTTAAAGGAGGGAAAACATTCGTGGTAGCCCTTTTTGTAGTGGCAAGAAACTGAAAATTGAGTGGATGCCCATCAGATGAAGAATGGCTGAATAATTATGGTATATGGATGTTATGGAATATTATTGTCCTGTAAGAAATGATCATCAGGATTATTTCAGAGAGGCCTAGAGAGACTTACATGAACTGATGCTGAGTGAATTGAGTAGTACCAGGAGAACATTGTACATACCAACAAGAAGATTATATGATGATCAATTCTGATGGACTTGGCTCTCTTCAACAATGAGATAATTCAGGCCAGTTCTAATGTGATGGGGAGAGCTATTTGCACCCAGAAAGAGGACTGTGGGAACTGAGTGTGGATCACAGCATAGTATTTTCATCTTTTTGTTGCTGTTTGCTTGCATTTTTTGTTTTTTGCTGAGGCAGTTGGGGTCAAGTGACTTGCCCAGAGTTACACAGTTAAAAAGTGTTAAGTACCTGAGATCATATTTGAACTCAGGTCCTCCTGACTTTAGGGCTGGTACTCTATCTACTGCGCCACCTAGCTGCCCCTTGCATTTTGTTTTCTTTCTCATTTTTTCCTTTTTGATCTAATTTTTCTTGTGTAGCATATTTGTGGAAATATGTATAAAAGAATTGTACACGTTTAACATATATTGGATTACTTACCATCTAGGGGAGGAGGTAGGGGAAAGGAAGGAAAAAAATTGGAACACAAGGTTTTTTAAGGGGTGAATCTTGAAAATTATCTATGCATATGTTTTGAAAATAAGCTTTAATAAAAAAAAATTAAAGAGAGCCAGCTAAGAACAAAAATGAAATACAGGACAGTTATGGGTGGTTATGAAGATGAAATAAGGCAGAGTGAATAGCCCCCAAAAAAAGTCTAACTCACAATTCTGTCCCTGTATATGCTCTTAAAGGGCAGATTTAATGTAAAATGGACCAAGGATCTGAATTACCATCTAACAATGTAAAAGGGAAATGTCCATTCATTCAATCCAGGGCAATGAAAATTAATTGTGGGAGAGAGGAGAAAGATCTTTTTGTACCTGCTCTATTAAAGGTACTATACTGAGGAGGCGAGGCAATATAAATCCTGTCCAATTTCACAAATATTTGTTAAGCACCTACTCTATACCAAGTGAGAGGCAGTGCACCATAATAAATAAAAAGACTGTCTTGGGGAAGGGTTACCTCTGAAGCACATGGATCTGATGGACACTCCACTTAATTTTTCATTGTTTCAGGTAACTCTATAAATCTACAAATTATAAAACAATTGCCTCTCTACATTGGTAGAGCAAATTCCCTGCCTCAGATCACAGGTATATCAAGGACAAAAATTAAAGTTGTTTTGTCCTTGAAAGGCTTACATTCTATTGGGGAGAAAATATGTGAATAGATAAGTATATAAAATGCTATTTCAGGAAGTAGAGCTGGTTTAGGATGCTCACAGTAGGGAGATTGGGGTTCTTGAAAGGCACCTGAGAGTAGCCTTCCATGGGCTAGAAATTCCAAAAGGCAGAAATAATATTTCTATAGAGATGAATAAGGTATGAGCCCTGCCTTTAAGAAGCTAGAATCAGGTAGGGATGGGGGTCCACTGGTCTGTGGACTCAAAGAAATATCAAAATAAAGAGGAGACGGGATGGTCGAAAATGTTGTCTGAGCTCATAGTAGAGAAGACCTATGGTAGAGCACAGATCTGGGCTTTGAAAAAATATATAGAATAGGGCAAAGAAGCCCTGCTTCAGAATCACATGATTTGGGCTTTTATCACTTAGTATCTGATTGAAAAGGGATAAGATGTTTAACTGTCCCAGGTCTCACCTTCTTCATCTATAAAATGAGAACATAGAGTAAAATGAGTATATCAGGGGTTCTTAATTATAAATTCATGAACTTGTTATTTTAACATATTGTGAAAACTGTATTTCAATATAACTGGTTTCTTTGGTAATCCTATGCAATATATTTTAATATATATTATATATATTTTATGTATTTAAGAACATGCTGTGAAGGGGTCACCAGTATACCAAAGGGCGTGACTAAAAATCCATTACTTCCCTCAGACACAAAAAAGCTTAGAACAAGATGATGGCTTCTGAGGTCTCTTCCAGTTAGAACTCTATGTTGTAATGACCTGAATTCAAATTCTGTCCCAACACCTCTCTGGGCCTCTCTTTTCATCTGTGGAATAACTAAACTAGATCACCTCTATTCTTTCCACTTTTCTATCTACAATCTTAAAATTATAAAGATGAAATGATTTCTGCCCTCAAAGAGTTTGCATTCCTTTAGGGTGGATAAGCGTGCTTAGGGAAGAGGAACATACATAGATAAATAAAATACAAGATAATAGCTACATTTTACAGAGTTCTTTGAGATTTGCCACTCACTGTACACCATTAGTGGAGTTATAGATTTAAAGCTGATGGAGACCTCAGAGGTTAACTAATGTTTTACAAGTAAAGAAACTGAAGCCCAAAGTAGGAAGGTGACTTACCCAATGGTTATAATGGGGTTCAAATCCATGTCCTTCACCTCCAGGTTTTTAGTGTTTCCCTTTGTACCGTGCTACCTCTGTTGACAAAAATCTTGTGAACTGACACTGCTGGGACATTTTCATCCCCATCTATGCTAAAACTGACAGGTTAAACAGCTTGTCCATGCTCACACAGCAATGTATCAGAGATGGGAGTCTGCCCTGGCTCCAGTCTCAGCATACTTTTTAATCACACTACAGTGATTGGGGGCAGTGGTGACTGATCGAATGGAATCACATTAGTTTTAAAGGGGATAAAGAGAAGAGATATCTCAATCTTCTCTCCCTCCCCCTCAAAAAATTATTAAGGCACCTACTATGTGCCAGAGCACTCTACTAAGGGCTTTACAAATGTTATCTCTCTTCATCTATTCCCCCCTATCATTTGAAGAAGGAATCTTGAAGAGGGATGCTTTTAGATGGAGAGAGGGATTTGAGGGATTGAGGAAGACTCAGTGAGCAGGGTTTAAAACAAATAGAAGGGCTTTCTGCCATGTTTGTACTCCATGGACAGAAGCTGGCAGAAGGCCAGCGTTTTTTGCAGCCATAAAGGAGCACCATTCTGAAGCAGGGACAGCTGATCCAATACATCTCACCAGCCCTTAGCCTATCTGTCCTAATAGTTGTGTTGACTCCACACTTTCTGGTGACTTGGGTCTATAGTTACTTAGGACTCTATAGAAGTAGTGAACCCAAGACCTGTATTCAGAATGAAATATAGCATGATTAAAGAGGGTCCCAAACTATGTTGACATTTGCTATTGAACACACAGGCCAAGACTCATTAGGAATGGCTGACACCCTTCAGTTGAGTTCATGAAGTAATTACAGAGAAAGTGACTGTCTTTTCTTTGCTGCTTTTCCAAGCATTATTCAAAGGGAACCATGTAAAAGCTCCATGCCATCTTGAAAGATTTGGAGGCTTCTGAAACTCAGAATTGTAATCTTATCACTTCAATATCTGCTGAAAACTCCATCCTGGAGAAAACTTTTAATAATTAAAAAAAGATCAGTGAATTGAGAATAAGACTAAAAAAAATTTTTTTAAATGATAGCTAAACAACTTGGCTATGATCATGTAGGAGAATTAGCAAGACCAACATATGAATCTAAGTCATTTGAATTCCAATGTAGAATAGTCTCTATCAGATCCTCCAAAGGAGTCACCAAATCATAATTCCTAAGGTCTGTCTCACCCTGATGTACACTGGAATATCCAAATTAAACATTCAGTTAAACACCAAAATAGGACTTTACAAATAAGAAAAGAGATTATTAACAAAATTGAAAACAAAAATAATTGAACTCATAAGTAAATTGAGATTTTAAAAAATTACTGGCTATTCTGACTAAAAAAAAGAAAGAAAGAAAGAAAAGCAAATTACCATTATGAAAAATGAAAAAAAAATCCACAACTAATGAAGAAAAAAATAAAGTATATTAGAAATCATTCTGCCCATATGTACACCAACAAAACTAACAACTTAAATAAAATAAATGAATATTTTTAAATAGCCAAATTAATAGAATAATACTGAAGTTAACCCAATTTCAGAGAAAAAAAATGGCAATCAAGCCAAAGAAAAAAATCTGAGATGAGATAAACGCATGAGTGAATTCTATCAAACACTCCAAAAATAGCTCATTCCAGTACTATATAAAATGCATGAAAAAAAATCACAAAAGTTTCAAATACATCTCTTCCATGATATAAATGTAGTTACATAAAGCAAGGAAAGACAAAACAATAAAAGAAAGTTGTAATATAGTTCTGCTAATGAATATTGATGCAAAAATATTAATTAACTAGTATCAAAGAGACTAAAATAGCACGTTACAAAGATAGTACACTAAGACCTGCTTGGATTTATATTAGGAATATACTTGTTTAGTTTAATATTAGGAATATTGTGGTTATAGACATAAACAAAACCATATTATATCAATAGATTTTTTTTAAGTTTTTGAGAAAATACATCAATTTTTGTTTTTAAAAAAATGACAAAACATTGGAATCGGTGGCTTTTTTCTTGAAATGATCAATAATATATGCCTAAAAAATTAAGAGCTGCCATTAAATTGTACTGTATTATATATATGCTATTGAATACTACATATCCATATACTATTATAAAAAATAAGCTAGAATCCTTTCCAATTGTATCAGGCATGAACCAAGTATATTGTCAACATTTCTGTTTGACATACTAGTAGATATGCAAGCTATTTTGCAATAAGACAAGAAAAATAAATAGAAGGAATGACCATAAGCAAAGAAGAAATAAAATTATCACTTTTGAAAATTATATGATAGCATACTTATGGAACCCTGAAGAGTCAACTATGAAAATTAATAACTTCAGCAGACTTGCAGGATATAAAGTAAATTCACACAAATCATCAGCATTTCTATGCCAGTAAAACAGCAGGAAGAGATAGAAAAACAAATCCCATCTAAAATGACTATAGAATGTATAAAATACTTGAGATTTATCTACTATTCACAAGAACTAGATAAATACAATTACAAAGCACAGTTTGTAAAAAAAAAAAAAATCATACAGACCTAAATAGTTGGATAAATATTAATTGCTCAAGAATAAAACAAGACAATATAATAAAAATGACAATTCTATCTAAATTAATTGACTCATTCAATGCCATGCTAAGATTTCAATGATCAAGGATTGATTCTAAGAGCTAGGGGAAAAAATAGTAACAAAATTGAAAAGCAAAATAAAAAGGTCAAAAATCTCAAGGAAAATAATAAAAAGAAATGGGGAAGAGAGTAATCCTAGCAGTATGCAATCTCAAGTTATATTACAAAGCAGTAATTCTCAAAACAATTTGAAACTGGTTAAAAAATAGATTTATCAGTGAAAAAGATTAGGTACACAACATGCAGAAGAAAAAAACATCTAGTACCCTAGGATTTGATAAACACAAAGATCTCAGCTATTGGAATAATGATTCACTATTTGACAAAAACTGCTGGGAAAATTGGTCAGCACTATAAAAGAAATTAGATTTAAGCCAACACCTCATATCTTAAACCAAGATAAGCTCAGTTACGGTACTTGACATAAAGATTAAAGATCACATCAGAAACAAATTAGAGAAACATGGGGGAAATTATCTTGCAGATCTGTATATTTTAGAAAAGTTCAAACAAGGAATGAATCACATAAGATAAAATATAATGATTTTATTATATAGAATTTAAAAGGTTTTGCAAAAAAATCCCATAAAACCAAATTTTAAAAGTAAACAGTTACCTGAAGAAAAAAAATCTGTGGCAAAGTTTCTCTGATAAAAGTCTCTTTCCAAGATAGAAAAAGAACTAATTCAAATTTTGAAGAATAGGAGCTATTCTTCAACTAATACATAATCTAAGGGACAGGCAGTTTTCAGAAACTCAGGCTATTTACAGACATGGAAAAAAAATCCTCTAAATTACTACTTATTAGAGATAGACAAATTAAAGCAATTCTGAGATTCTACCTCATACTTGTGAGAGTGGCAAAAATGATAAATGTGAGGAAGCAGATATATTGATGCACTATTGATGAACCTATAAATGGATATAACCATTCTGGAAAGCAATTTGATATCATATGCAAAAATTTAATTAACAATACGTAACCTTGGATCTACCACTTTGGGACCTAAACCCAAAAGTGATCAAAGAAATAAGAGTCTATATGTACCAAAATATTTATGGTAGCTCTTTTTGTGATGGCAAGAAAAAACTCTGGAAAATAAAGAGATGCTCCTCCATTGAGAAATGGCCAAATAACTTTTAATCTATACGTGTGATTGAATACTTTTGCTGTAGATGCTTTCAGAAAGATTTAAGAAGATGTATATGAACCTATACAGAAAGAAGTGAGCAGAACAGAAGAAAAAATTGTGCTATAACATTAGAAAAATAAGCAGTTTTGAAGACTTTCATAAACAGATGAAGAATGAATTGACCAGAACCAGGAGAGTGATTTATACAAAACAACAGCACTGTAAATACTAACGTCTTTGAAAGCTATAAGACATATTGATCTTTCATGATCCATAGGATTAATGATGAAACTCCGGACAGAAGGGGCACAGAAATAGATAAATAGAAAGAGGGGGGGAGGAAGGGAGGGAGAGAAGGAGGAAGGAAGGAAGGAAGAGAGAGAGATACAGAGATGGAAGGAAGGAAGGAAGGAAGGAAGGAAGGAAGGAAGGAAGAAGGAAGGAAGGAAGGAAGGAAGGAAGGAAGGAAGGAAGGAAGGAAGGAAGGAAGGAAGGAGAAAAATATTAGATATATGTATGTATGGATGGATGGATGGATGGACAGATAAGTAAAATATATAGATGGATGAGATGATTGGGTGGATAGATAATTAGAGAGAGATGAATAGAAAGGCAGATTAGAGAGATAGAGGGAGAAACAGAAATAGATTTATTTGTATTTGTACTAGCTACTTGACTATGCATACTTGTTTAAAAGAATTTTATTTTATTTTCTCTTTTGCTTCAATGGGGTAGAAAGTGGGAGGAAAAAGTAAATTTCTGTTATTTTTTAAAAACAGTTTTACACAAGTGTCTTATGAACTTTGAAAGCAAGTTGAGTATTGGGTTGAATTATTCTTATTTGTGAGGTAATGAGAACAGATCTCAATTTTCTCTTGCCTGTCCCTTGGTAGGGGGAAGTGTACTTAGGTATATGGGAGGCAAGGGATTTAAGGGGCAGCTAGATGGTGCCATGGTGCACAGGTGTGCAGGGAACCTGGAGTCAGGAAGGTTCAGCTTCCTGAGTGTAAATGTAGCCTCACATACTCACTAGCTGTGCAATTCTAAATTTCACTCTTCTGTAAAACCATGGGGTTGGATCAGATAGCATTTGTACATTAACAAAGTACTTTAGAGAAGAGTGATAGCAGATGGAAAAAGAGATAGTTAGTTGATAGGGCCCTGGATGTGGAGTTTAAATGACCCAGATTCAAATCCTACCACTTATAGTGACTAGCTGTGGGATTCCGGCAAGTCACTTAATCTCTATATGGCTTTCCTATAAAAATAAGGGGCTTGGAAATTCAATGACTTCTAAGGTCTCTTCTAGCTCGCAGTCTATGATCTTAATTAAGCACATCGGTACTCAGGACTCCTCCTTGTATGTAATCCCTTTTCTGACACAGCTGTGTCAGAACCTTACTCTCAGAGCCCCAGCTAACTCCCCAAGCTGGTAAGTGGCAGAACTGGGTATCAATCTCTGCTAGTAGAGAGCAGTCTCTTTACCTGGAAATTCTCTGTACAACAAAAGGACTTAAGTCCCAAGCCACCTTGGAGGCCCATTGCTGGACTTCTGTGCTTCACATGTGCCACCACCACCCCCATTCTCTCAATCTTGTCAAATTCAGTTTATCTTGTTGTTATTCTCAAAAAGAACATAGTGCACATCTTGCCCAGGTCCCAAGTGAGACTTAGGCAGGTAAGACTACAGATCACTTGGTCCTGGATATTGCCTGCTCCAAACAAGGAAAACTAGGAGACACAAGACAGAGAGCTAGAGAGGAGCTCAGTGCAGGAAGCAGTGCTATTCTCCTTGATAAAAAGGATGTGTTCAGACATCTTTTGGTCCTTTCCAGAAAAATAAAATAAAAATAACATCAGATGATTCCAACTGCCCAAAGACATTTGTAACTTTCACATCATTGGGCAGACAGACTTAATGGCAAAACTGCCAGATATTCCCTTACGTTAGAAAAACGCCAGACATGGAGTACAGGCTATTCAGCAGGATGCCCGTATTTCTGGAAGGAAACATTTCAACATAAAAACAGTAATGGGCAAGAGAAGAGCTAACAGTTGCCTCATACATCTGTTACTCTGACATACTGTTACATTAACAGAAATCATCAATAAAGAGTCATACCAGCTATTGTGGAAAGGAGAAAGAGCCAGACAAACAAGAGTCAGAGATAGAAATAGAGACAGAGAGACAAACACACAAAGACAGAGACAGATAATCAGAGACAGAGACAAAGACAGGCAGACACAGGGGGAGGGGACACAGACAGACAGAGAAAGAGACAAACACAGAATGAGACCAGAGTCAGAGAGAAATACAGAGATAGAGATAAACACAGAGAAAGAGACAAATGAAGAGAGACAAACAGAAAGACAGATAGACACACAGAAAGAAGGGAGGGAGGGAGGGAAGGAGGGAGGAAGGGAGGTAGAGAGACAGACAGAGAGGGGGGGGGGGAAATGAATGAATATATACCACCACCTGATAAAGCCCCCAAAGACTTTTGTCTTTGGGGTTAATTTGAGATGTCAAGATAATTACATTTTCCAAATTAACTAACTTGCAGGAGCTACAGTTAAAGAATATCACAGCAAAAGTTGCATTTTTCATTTTGAAGAAACTATTATGAATTTTTTAAATGTCTCCAATAATGAATTCTCTTAAACAGTTTTTTTTCCTACACTTGTTAAGTATAATACACAAATCTTAGATATGACTCTATTAGGCTATCAGAACATCAAAGGATATCCCAGTTCTTCATTTGCATTTCTTTTATTTTTCATGAAACCTCAGCTTTAAATAGCAGTTAAAACAATAATAATTATTAATAATAAACAGCACTTTAAGGTTTACAAAATATTCTATAAAATACTATTTCATTTTACCTTAACAACAATTCTGGGAGGTAGATGCTATCATTATTATTATTATTATTATTATTATTTACAGATGAAGAAACTGAGGCAGAAAGATAAAATGATTTGTTTCAGGTTCATACAGAAACTAAGTGTGTGAGGCTGGATTTGACTCAGGTCTCCTACCTTCAGCAGCTCAGTAGTATTATAGTAGATAAAGTTCCAGTCTCGGATTCAGAAAGACTCATCTTCCTGAGCTCAAATCTGACCTCATACATTTACTAACTATGTCATTTCACTCTGTTTGCTACAGTTTCCTCATCTGTAAAAGGAACTAGAGAAGGAAATGACCAACCACACCAGTATCTCTGCCAAAAAAAAAAAAAAAAAACCTAAATGAGTTCATAAAGATATGACTGAACTCATTACCAACTTCCTAAGTAAATTTGGGCACTCTATTTACAACACCAGCTAGCTGCTTCAAAATATTGAGTACTTATATTTTATTAAGTATATATATGAATATATGAGGGACCTTAATTCCCTCATGTATAAAATGAGGCAATTAGGCTCAATAATCTGAGTTTGTGTACCCCCACCTCTAAAATTCCAAGTAGAACAAAGAACTACAGTGTGGTTTAAATCTAAGAATCAGAATCCCAGAGCTTCAGAGGTGGAAGGTATGGCTGGGAACATTCCATCCAAGAAGTATTGTTTCTACAGGAACATCAACATGTGATCACCCATAGCAGCCATTGTTGGAAGAACTCCATTATGAGGAAGCTCACTAGTCCCCATGGCAGTCTATTCCACTGAGATCCAAAAACTTGGCAGAAACTCAATGTATCTGGGTACGTGGGATGATCTCCCTTTGGATGCCATCTTCATTACCTACATAGCATAATGGTTTTAAGCCAGAGGAGAACTTAAATGTCCACTCCCTCATTTTACTTACTTTCTGGGCCTTATTTGTAAAGTGGAGAAATGCTAGTACCTGTCTTCCTGAATTATTTTGAGGATAAAGTGAATTAATATTTATAAAGCTCTTCAGAAACCTTAAATCACTATATAAATGTGAGTGATAGTTATTATTATTGATGATGAAAAGCATTCAACAAAAAATATTCCATACTTATAAAGCACCTGCTGAATGCACAATGCCATGGTAGGTGCTGCCAGGGAACAAATCTCCTAGCCTCGAGACAGGCTAGTAGGAAGACATGACATATAAAAAGCTCAAAAATTCCCAGTAAAGGGATCTTCAGGCTAATTTACATACACACACACACACACACACACACACACACACACACCACACAGATACACGTGTGTGTGTGTATGTGTGTGTGTGTGTATATATATATATATATATATATACATATATATATATATAGAAAAGAGAAGAGAAGAGATAAAACAGGACAGATAACACATAACAGAATAAAACTAAAAAGATTCTAGGGTCATGTGAAGTCTGATTCACCATCTTCTCCCTGAGCTTAATGCCTTTGGTCCCTTCATTTGTCCTCTCTCTCCCTGGTTCAATGACCATTCTCATTCACCCTACTCATCCCTCCCTCTCTTCTCTGACCAATTCAGTGGTTCATTGTGGGCCCGGCCACACCTAAGCATTTGTCCCATTGAAAACGCTTACATGTCCCCAATTACTTAGATTTTTAATTCCTACGAACTAGTTCTTAGATTCCATTAGTATTCAATTCCTATTAATGATGCTGATAGAGCCAGGTCTGGGCATGGGCAGAACTGGAAGCTACTCTTGAAATGAGGTTTGAGGAGTAGTAAAAGATTGCCCTACAAGCCTACTATGCTGCTTAAAATGCCCACCACTAGAGTCTTTCCTTTAATCTAAGACATTATGATTTTTAAAGGCCCCTGTTAAAATTAAACCATGCTATCTGCATGGAATAATGCCTTCCTCTGTAGTACTCAAGAAACTGATGGAACTTCCTCATAATCAGACCAATTTCCAGTCATTTCCAAAGCTTGCCTATTGCCTCCCATGTTCTCTTTCCCCTTTCACCCCAAAACCATTTCCCTGGTAGAATGTAAGCTCCTTGAGGGCAGATACAGTGTCACTTGAATGTGGGCATCCCCAGATCTTAGTACAATAAGTACTTCATAAATTGTTTTTCATTCAAGCTATGACCACCTACTAGGACATTGGTTTAGCTTGTCTATTGTACAGACAGTTTTCACCTTAGAAAGCAGAGCAAATAAGACCCAAGAACAGAGTTTAGATTGATTGTGATGGGAAGATTTGGGGAGGAGAAAAGGTAAAGCTCAAGAATATGGACAATGCCCTGGAAAGATAAGCCCATCCAGGGATTCATTGAAAGTATAGGGACACGAAGAGAAGGGAGGGGCATGCAGAAAGTAACCTGTGATTCCCAGAAGAAGATGTTGGGCACCAGTGCCCAACTTTACTTATTTAGTTTTGCATAGAGATGACCTTGCTAGGAACTAGTGTAAGCCTTCATTCCAAGTCAGAAACTTCTATTTCCTTCCCCTTCTGGAACTTCATTGACTGCTTAAAAGTATCAATTATATTGGTTCATAAACAAAAAGTCCAGAGCCTGGACTCCAACCATTTATCCAGCTTGGTGGACTTAGATAAATCCTTAATGATAGGTTTAACATGTACTGGATTGATGATGTTGGGCAAAAAATATGATCTCTCTGGTCTTTATTTATAAAATTAGGAGGTTAAACAACTCATTGGCATGATGTAGCTTTGAGCTTTAAATCTATGATTCTGTGATTAAACGACTGCTGAGAAATCGGCAAACTTTGAACCCTTGGGCCTTAGGAATGCTATCCCCTGTCTTGTTTAAATTCTAAGATTTTGTGAATGTCTATGAAATATTTAAAACTCTCTTAATCCAGACTACATATATTTAGAAAATGTGCTCACTGGTTTCGCGTTGCATTGAATTTTGTTTAGTTAGCAGTAGAAAGTGCAATAGTAGCAACAGTAATCATGTCATAGTGATGGAAGCAGTAGCAATAATAGTAGATGAAGCAGCAGTAGTAATAGTAGTAAAAGCAGTAATTGTAGTAGCAACACCAGTGGTAGTAGTAGCAGCAGCAGCAGTAGCAGTAATAATAACAGTAGCAATAGTAGTAGTAGTAATAATTGTAACAATAGTAGCAGCAACAATAGTAATTGTAATATTGCAGCAGCAGTAGTAATAGTAGTGGCTGTAAGAATAGTAACAGCAACAGCAACTGTAATTGTACTAGCAGCAGCAGCAGTGATTGTAATAGTAGCATCAGTGGTAGTCACAGCCATAGCAACAGTAGCAGTAGTAGTAACAGTAGCAATAGTAGTAGTAGTAGTAATAACTGTAACAATAGTAGCAGCAACAATAGTAATTGTAATATTGCAGCAACAGTAGTAATAGTAGGGGCTGTAAGAATAGTAGCAGCAACAGCAACTGTAATTGTACTAGCAGCAGCAGCAGTAATTGTAATAGTAGCATCAGTGGTAGTCACAGCCATAGCAACAGTAGCAGTAATAGTAACAGTAGCAATAGTAGTATTAGCAGCAGCAGCAGTTGCAGTAGTAGCAGTAGCAGTAACAGTAGCAGTATAAGTAGCAGTAGCAGTAGTAGTAGTATTGATTGCCAGATGTCTAAAATGCTCCACCTAGACTCAGGAAGACCTGAGTTCAAATTCAAAATCAGAAAGTAGCTATATGTCCTTGGACCAAATCACTCACTCAACCTCAGTTTCTTCATCTGTAAAATAGGGATAATATCTCCTTCTGGTCACTATGGGATCTTTATCACTTCAAGGACTTGACACTTTGTTCATGTGCATGCTGCCTTCCTTTATCCCCAGTAGCCATAAATTGTAAGTCCCCTTCTACAGTTTTAATAAATTACTTTCAGGAGTTGCTGTAACTAATATTTCATTATTCTATGGTCAACTTAGTGATGAGCCTACTACTCTAAACTTGTTAATATTTCTTCATAGATAATATTAACATACTTCCCTCCCCCTCAATAGTATTTGCAAGGATACAAGAAGAATGTTTCGACTACTTATGAAAATAAGCTGTTTTCAAGCATACTTGAACATTTTCAAAGCATTCATTTAATTTGTATTTGAGATTCAAATTGTAAAACATTCTTCACTATCATTGGAGCAGGTGCTCTAAGGACCTCTCTACTGGGCAACAATATTGGTCTAGTTTGAGCCACCATATCCACTTGAAAACAATTAAATTGCATTTCTTTTATCTAAAGATTCAGGCTGGATCGTCTCTCCACAATTATTCCAAAGCAAAGAGTTTTTTTTTTTCCTTTACTTCAGACAACCAAATCAACAACTGGGTTGGACTTCCACGGTCACTAGAGCATCCATCAAATAGTCTGTGGGTTAGCAAATATATAACTTTTAAGGAGAAAATGGAACACTTGGGACAAAGGTGTCACTATAAAGAATGAACTCATATTCATCTTTGTTGACTTGCCATCAGCTTCCTGATGCACTAGCTCCTCTTCTCAGACCCAGTTCAAGGAACTTGCCTTTGGACCTTAGGGAGCCTATATTTCTCAACTTCCTCTACTTCTCTGATTATTAAATCCTAACTGTACTTAATCAACCTTATGGAAGTTCTGGAGTCAACCAATTCCTTTACATACACCCAAGCTCTATTTACCTATCCCATCCATTGCTTCTGCTGTAAGATGTGGGTGCCCTTTCCTAGCATCCCAAATTTTATTCTCAAAATTATAGAGTTGAAAGGTCATCTGTCCCAACTCATACTCTCCACAACACATCCAGTAAGTAATCATCTAATCTCTACTAGAAGAGCTCCCATTTTGGGGAACTACAACTCATGTCAGCCCATCCCACTTTTTAGGATGGGATTATTTTTTTTTTTGCCAAATTTTTTTTTGCAATTTTTGCAAATTTTGCCAATTGGCAAAAGTCAAGCTTAAAGCTGTCTCTCTGCTGCTTTTAACAATTGCTTTTAATTCTGCCTTTCTTTACCTGACATCCCTTGAAATACTTGGTTGGCTATATCTTCTCCTCTCTTAATTAGAGCTATTCCTACTCCTTCCAGCTGCTCACCAAATAGTTTATTCTCTAGTCCAGAAGAGTGCATTTCTCTAATATTTATTTATTTACCAAAGAAGAGAGAATATGCAAATTTAGAAATAATGCAAAATTAAGAAATCCAAAATTAATCGAATCAACAAATAAATTGGCCTGTTACCATACTGAGTGATGTCTAAGCTTTCTAATGGACCACTTCACGTTCCCACAGGCTCTAAGCAGCTATTACAGATGTCAAAAGAAGGGAGAACCCCACAGATTTCTTGTTATCAAATCACAAAACATTACTTATCATCTTCCTCCATTTTGTAAACCTTGTCTTTTTCCAGCTGCTGCTCCCCATCTGGTCCTCTTCCTCTCTATATATCCAAATTCAAGGGGACTGTTTAATGGACAATAAATAAGAAGTAAATTGAACTGAAATTTATTCTATTTTTATTTCTGAGGATCCATTATTGCCCAAAGCCTTCAAAGACCTGCTTTTCTTGTCAGAAAAAAATATATGAGTATATATACTCTTCACTTTCATTTTCACAATATCAGGGTTCAATTCCTTTTTTTCAACTTTCAAAAACCTAAGGCCAGACTTCGAGTCACAAGCTATTACTGTGACAAATGGGAGTCTCCAACACCTTGGTATCAAAACCACAGCAGCCATATCCTGCCATGATTCTAATAAAACATCCCCATCATGAGCAACTTCACTTATAGTTTAGTAGGGGAAAAAATGACCCAGTGATCCTTACAGTGAGGAAGTTCAGTGCTCTCCAAGAGCTAACTTAAAATCATTCAAAAAGGTCATGAAGGAACACCTAGGTAGTACAGAGGATAGGGCACCACACTTGAAGTCAAGAGGACGTGAGTTCAAATCTGGTCACGTCCAACTGTGTGACCCTAGGCAAGTCATTTAACCCCATTTGACTCAGAAGTGGGGAAAAAAGGTCATAGAAGCAACATTTGAAAGTTAAGCTCCTGCCATCGGGGGGAGGAGGTGGAGGGAGGGAGGGGAAAAATCAGAACAGAAGTGAGTGCAAGGGATAATGCTGTAAAAAATTACCCTGACATGGGTTCTGTCAATAAAAAGTTATTAAAAAAAAAAAAAAAGAAAGAAAGAAAGAAAGAAAGAAAGTTAAGCTCCAAGAATCTCCAGAAAGAAATGGTGCCATATTGTGTAACTGGCCTTTACTGTGTATTAAGTATTTCTAATACTTTCTAATGTAACACTTAATCAATGCCCCACAGACTCTAAGTAGCTCTTACAGATGTCAAAAGAAAAGAAAACTCCACAGTAGATCTCTTTTTATCAAATCACAAAATATTATGTATAATCTTCCTCCATTTTTGTAAGCCTTATCTTTTTCCAGCTGCTGCTTCCCATCTGGTCCCCTTCCTTTCTATATATCCAAACTCTAGCTAGGAGGCCACCTCTGCCCTCTTTACCTTAGCTAGCTAAAAGATGGAGCAGTGGTCAGCCCCTGTGACTCAGCCTTCTCACCTGGGGCCCTATGTTGCCCAGTTTGGCTTCCTCAATTCCAATCTTTCAGGATCTTCAAAATGTCCCCAGCTTCTTAAACCAGGTCTTAGGTCCTATGCAGGTGGTTCTGGCTGGAATCCTCAGACCTGGGCAATCCAGTTTGCCTAACCATCCACATTTTCTTTCTCTTCATCGGGTTGATTTTTACTTCTTTCAGTTTAGACAGCAGTGATTTAGAAGAAAGACCCCTTCCCCAGTAACAGATTTTACTTTTACACAGAAATTTGCTGGGTCACTCAGTTTTTTTTTTTTTTTGTTTGTTTGTTTCTTGGGGGTTTTTTTTGCACGGCATTTACTGGTGTCACAAAACTAGTGGGTGAGATTGAATTTAAACTCAGGTCTTAGTGAATTTGATGTTCAATCCAATGGACCATCTATCTGCCCTCTCACCATTCATTTCCTTGTGCCATTCTTAGGAAGAGATCCACCCCAATGTTCAAAATAACTTCCTGTTCATACTGTTAATTTACAGGAAAGCAAACATGTCTGGGGCCAGTTGTTATCATGGAAAAATAGTAGGTTTTACCTAACAATGGAATAAAAATGGCTCTCTATTATCAAGGTTTTGTTTTTTATTTCCACCGGAAGCTTGTTTATGAACAAATGCACTTGTAATAACGTTATTTGATGTTGGTTCTATTGCATGCCTTCTTCCTCACTTGAACATTCAAATTGCTCTTTTTCTTTATTGATTATTGTCAATCACAATTGTTGGGTACGGAAATGAGATGGATTTTGGCAATGTCCTTTTACACCAGTTTCTATAATGAGAAATGACTATGGACATTGCTGCTTTCTGGCCCTCTTGGAGACTTTGAATGCAGGGAAAAGATACAAATTCCCTTTTTAAGATTCTGAGCCATCTTCTTTTCAATCTATCATCATATAGTAATAGCCTTACATAACCTAGAAGCCCAGGGTAATGGTGAATGGCTCTGTAATCATTGGGGCGATTATTACATAGGAAAAAACTCTTAAGGGGTTTCATTGGTATAGTATATGGAAAACTCCTGTGAAAAAAGTCCATCCAAAGAAGCAGATTTACAACTATTCTTGCCTTGCAGAGTTGCTTGAGTATTGAAAGGTTTGGGATTAGAATTAACTATAAATTCAGGGGCAGGATTTAAATCCAGGCTTCCTAATTCCAAGAACTCTCTATCTACTATACCATAATAATAAAATAATAACAGCAATAGCAGTGATAATTGTTTTAAGGCTTAGAGAGCAAGCACAAGCATCATGTCTTTAGAACTTCACAAAAACTTCATGAGGTAGATGGTTGAAGGATCATTGCCACACCTGTATTACAAATAAGAACATATCACAGCTGTTAAGTGTTAGGGGATAGCATTTAAATCAGGCTTTCTTGATTCTAGCTTCAGAACAAAAACATTAACTTTGTTTCTTGTGACTTAAAAAGAAGAACAGAAAAAAAAAAAGCATTGTTTTCCCACAAATATACATGAGGTAGTAATGTTAATCACCCCGATTCATGGTCAAAATGTTTGCAACCAATCATCTGAATTCACATTTGAAGATCACTTCCCTAATTCCTGATTAGAGACTGCCTGAGTAGCAAATTTCAGTACTATACTTAAGAATTAGGGGGAAAAAACTCGAGTAAAAAGATGGTATCTTGGAAGATAAAGTAGAATACATTTTGATTTGTACTGTAATCTGAACTCAGTTTAGAGAAAGTTGGCTTACATTTTTTTTTCTCCACTTAATTGGCTGTCTGAACATGAAACTATATTTTCCAAAACTAATTAGAATTTCTCCCTAATTAATATTCAAGACCCAAATATGTTATCTTTGCAATGTGATACATTTATTTTTTTAAGTCAACCATGAAGGTAATTATATTCTTGCCTTCTTAAAAGTAGGTATGTTTTTATTCATTCTGCACATGTCTCTGCTTCCCTTTCAGGCAATGATCGAAGAAGCCCTCACCAGAGCAGAATCCTTCTCGGTCATGTACACGCCGTTTGCAACAAAAGTAAGGCCTGACAAAATCGAGAAAGTGAAGGAGGTTTTCACAAAAACGCACCCCGCATATGTGGAGTATATGTACACAGGTAACAACCAATATCCTTCGATTCATTTATGGTTATACTTAACTCAGTTTTTATCATGATATTTAATTAAATAATAGAGTTATGTTTAAGTGTATAATGAGAATGAAGCTTTATGGTTCATGATAAGATATTCTTTTAGATTTTGATTTAGTATTGTCTGTCCTTCCAGTTTCTCTTTGGACCTTTTCGACTATTCTCTCTTGGTTTCTGTTTCCACTTCTCTCTACACTTGCTGATGTCCTCTGTGGCAAATACACAATTCTTCACAGGCTCTATATGCAAAGATATTCCTGTCTTCTACCAAATAGGGTTCCAAGAGGCCCCAGATAACCAAGAAGGTTATCTCAATGTTCCTCATTGTCATGCTTATGGGAAAAGGCCCATGAAAGCCTGGAAAGTGTATACTTGCTTTGGAGTCATTAGATCTGGATTTGAATTACAGCTCTTAGACTTGCTGTCGTGCCCCTGGGACTTTTGTCAAGGTGCATCCTCTCTCAGACATCTATCCACCATATCACCTTGATGAAATCCTATCATCCTTGAAGCAACAGTAGTGAGTGAGTGTTATCAACCAGCCAGTGCCCTAAGGCCACAGCTTTATAAGGATCACTTGCTGGCATTTTCCAAACACTGCCTTTTATCGAGACCCTCACTTGGACAAAAAGATAACTCATGTCAGACAGAAGAAAGGTTGGGACCAGTTTGCCAAGAAACCTTTCAGATCAAACTCTTGATTTTAATCGACTGTTCTCTCAACAAGGTGCTTAAGGTTTATCAAATAAAACCAACATATGATAATGAATCATAAATCTCAGGGGACCTGCAGGAAGAGTGTCTGGCTGGGGAGAATAAGGGAGAGCAGACCCTTTGCCTGTGGGACAGTTGTCTCTCATCTGGTTATCTTGAGCCCTAGTTAAGAATAAGTAAACGGTCAGATGACCAACTCAGATTTCTCGGTTGTACAAACAATCATACAGTTTGGGCATTTTATATTTCTTCCAGATCTCGGAAGATTAAGACAGGGTTTTGTGAGAAAGGGTTGGCACTTGGAAGTCCAAAGAGCTGAGTTCTAACCCCACCTCTGACCCTGATTATCTGTGTATTCTTAGGCAAGTCACCCCCTAATAGAATGTAAGTACCTTGAAGGTAGAATGGATCCATTTCTGTCTTTGTATCAACAGAACCAAGCACAGCACCTGGAGCTTAGTGGGTGCTTAATAAATGCTTGACATGTAACTACCACACTTGACATCAAGGAGGGATGTCATGACATGTGAGTGAATTGGATTAAAGTGAGGGGTGCTGTGCAAAGTTACCAGCCTCACTTTCCCCTGCAGAACCATCTGGCCAGTGATCGGATCAAATCAGGAGATGATCTTGGAGCTAGTTGGACAGCACTCCAGACTTAGAGTCAAAAAGGGCTGAGTTCAAATTCAGTCTCGGGCACTTACTAGCTGAGTGAGCTGCACAAGTGACTTCATCTCTGTTTGCCTCAGTTTCCTCATCTGTAATATGGAAATGATTATAATAGCACTTACCTCCCACGCTTATTGTGAGGATCAAATGAGATAATATATGTATAGTATTTGGCACAGTGCCCAGCACATAGTAGGTGCTTAATAAAAGTTTGTTCCCCTGTGATTGATTCATCTCTCTATACTCTACTTCCCATCATTTGCAAACTGAGGAAGATGGGGTATGTCACCAGTTCAGTTTTTGATCCTTTTTTTTTTTTTTTTTTGTCATGGATGCTTTTGCCAGTCTGATGACCTTTGCTACAAGAGGCCATCTGGTGGAGCAGGAGAGAGAACTCTGAGACTAGAATTAGGAAGCCTCAGTTCAAATCTAGCTTAAACACTGAGAAGCTGATAATTGGACAAGCCTCTTGGCCTAAGTTTCCTTATCTGTAAAATGGGAATAATAACAGTCCCTTCCTCACAGGACGGTTGTGAGAATTAAAAAGAGCATCATTAAGAGTATCTAGTACAGTTTTTGGCATACAGTAGGATGATATAAATGCTTATTCTCTTCCTTTCCTTTCCCTTAAATGTATAAAATAAAATACATAAGATTAGCCAGTAAGCCATTATACTGAAATTCAGTTAACAGTTTTTTTAATGGACTTAAGTTAACTACCCCCAGAATAAGTAATTCCTAAATGTCTCATCCAACTCTAAGGTTCCATGAGCCATGATTTCAGTTGTGTGACTAATCTCTTCACCAAAGCAGACCACAAGTTCTCCATGCCTTACTCAGCTAAGTGGCAAATCACTGTGGCCAAAATATTGACAACCTTGTGTCTAACATCATGGTGATGAGTCTCTCCCAACTTAATTCTGTTTTCAGATAGCAAATACATAAGGTTTTTTTGTTTGTTTATTTGTTTTGCTGAGGCAATTGGGGTTGAGTTACCCAGAGTCACATAAGTAGGAAGTAATAAGTATCTGAGGTCAAATTTGAACTCAGGTCTCCTGACTTCAGGGCTGGTGCTCTTTCCACTGCATCTAGCTGCCCCAGAATACATAATTCTTTATAGGATCTATACATAAAAGTATTCCTGTTTTCTATCAAAGCTTGGAAATCCTTTTTTTTTCTATTCTGATTTTGTATATGAACGTTAGCAGAGCATAGAGGCAACTGGCCTTTAGTCAGAAAAACCTGAGTTCAAGGCCTGCCTCTGTGTTCCCCTGTGGGAGTTCACAACCTCTCTGTGCCCCGCAGAAACTCTCCACGACTAGCTATCTTGCAGAACAGAGCCAAGATGCGTTCATCAATGCAGAGTTTTCTGATGGAAACTCCTTTCACAAATGAAATCCAATGTCTATGTCTTCTCTCCCTATAAAATGTAAGCTTTTATTATCACAGTATCATCTTTTTTATCTCCATGCCTAGCCATGGGCCTGGCACAAAGCAGGTGCCTAATGTCCTTTTGAGGATGAAGTCATAATACATTATAAAATTTTCATAGGATAATGGGATGAAAGAGATCCTAGAAGCCATCAAGTCGACATCCACCTTCATCCTATGAATGAGAAAACAGAAACACCAAAAAATTGTACCTTAATAATATCCAACATTTATATAGTGCTTGATGTACATTATCTTATTTGATCCTCACAATGACTCTATGAGGTAGGTGCTATTATTATCCTCATTTTGCAGATGAGAAAACTGAGGCTGGGGAGGGTTTAAATGGCTTTCCTGTAGCCACATGACTAGTATGAGTGGTAGAATTGGAGCCTGGTCCTCCTGATTCCAAATCTAGTGCCATATTCCATTGGCCTGTGATTTGCAAATTTCCATTTTATTATTCTCTCAAACACCTTCAAAACACTAGATCTACATAAAAACAATCTCCTTCATTGCACTCAGACATGAATGCCTAAAGATGGATATATCTGCATATGAGGTTACATGTATGCATGGGGGAGAGGGGAGGGGGGAGGGAAGGAGCAAGGGAGGGAGGAAGCAGGGAAGGAGGGAGAGGGGGAGAGAAAGGAGGGGGAAAGAAAAAAGGAGGGAAGGAGGTAGGGAGAGGGAGATACTTAATAACCTCCTCTTCTCCAATGGGAGTATGCCTCAGCATCTTGGAAAAAATGCCCACTCTCAGGTCACCTTCTTTCAACCCAGATAGTTCACCCCTGGGTGAAATGTCCTGCTCTCTTTTGGAAAGGGAGGCAACTAATAGTAATGGCGGGAAACCATGAAGAGGTACCCTTGAAAAGCTCCCTCCCCTGAACAGTTCACTTCCACACTAGCCTTTCCCAAATGAATATTCACCAATTGCACCCATTTTCAACCATCTAAAAATACATTTTATTAAACATACTTGCTAAACTTAAGGCTGCATTAAGACTGAAAATTATCTTCTCTTCAAAGACTTTGCCTTACAAATAATATATGCCAAATTGGGTAAGAAACACTTAGCTGCTATATAAATGCTCATCATTATTATTTCTGTTATCATAACATAATTTAAAATGCCAGTATTGGATGCTGTTTACCATCTGGGTTACCTTAGTTAAAATATTTAATATCACCAAGTCTTAATTTCCTTATCTGAAGATGAGAAAACTAGGCTGGATGACTTCTAAAGTCCCTTCCAGCCCTGGATCTATCTTCTTTTGGTCCATCTCTAATGTTTTACAGGCCAACAGTGTTTACAAAATCTACTGTTTGTGTTCTGTAAAATTGTTTTTTTTTTCTTTGAGGAAGGGTGGAAAGCAAAGGACATGATTAGACCCACGGACGTCTGAATTCACATAAGAGCTGAATGTGTTATCACAGGGCTAAACTATATATTGCTTGGGGAGGGAAAGTACTCATTGTAAAATAGAGCAGCTACTCATTTTTCTTGTTAAAAGAAAAACTCAGCTTGATTCATGCTGGGTAGTCTGTGTACATCAAATAAATAACAATTTCCTAGCACCAGAATTTCTTTCTTTTCATTTATAAAGTTTTGCCTGGGATTTTATTCATATATTCCAGCAAAAAGAATGCAATTCTGCATATTTTTTCTACAGGCATGGCTGTATTTTAATAATAATAAAGTAATCTAATAAGCATATGCTGACTTTTCTTGATGGAAATATCAAGATTTATTTATGGAATAAGTAAACATTCAGTAATCCTTAGTAATACTTAATAGAAAAAGTTTTCTGGTTCAGATATCAATTACTTCAGCACTTAGGTGGATGAAATAATACTTTATCTCATCAGTCCAATTTAATTCCCAAGAGTAAATATATAGTTCTACAGAATGAATATATTGTTTTTAAATAGGCCTATAAAAGTTACTTTCCAGTTAAACAGATAGCTTTCAGTCATCATTTACCAGTAAAGATAATATATCTTTATGCTATCTAAATTACAAAATTAGTATTCTTCCCTCTATTTCTTCATTCTAAATGCCATCTGGAAAAGTATTAGGAATACTTTATAACCCAAACAAGAATTTTTGAGTTCAAACTCTTTCCTCTTTATAACCAGCCTCTGAAAGGGAACGGAGTATAGACAGTCTAGCAAATAGTATCCTTCCACATCATGAAATAAATGGATTTGAGCAAAATTGTCATAAAGTGAATTAGTGTAATGTAATCCATATTTGATCCATTTGAACTCTTTATGTAATGTGTATCAATTATACAAAGGATGAGTTTCCAAAAGAAAAAAAAATTCCCCAATATAAGTTGTTAGTACTTTGGTAGACATATGATTTCCTAAGTGTATTTTCTTTCCATTGTCTTAAAATCTTCTTATCCCATATATTCTTCAGCTATATTTTATGAGTTATACATAGATTATCTTCCCTATGTGCTTAGATCTTCATCTTTTTCTTTTTCTCTTTTAAAAACATCAGCACTCTGTCCATATTTAGCTGTCCATCTCTCTACGTAACTGACAACCCTTATTCAATAATGTCCCCTATTGCTCATGATGGCTCAAATCATTGTTAGTGTAGTAGTGCTACATCTTACATATGTCCATCATGTGGCTTACCAGAACCTTGGGGTTTGGAGTTGTTTGTAGTTTTTATTCTCCTAAGATCATGTTTTTTTTTCATGATTTGTCTCTAAATAGCATCAGAAAGAGGACATTATTGTTCAAGAAATAAACTGTCATTTTGCAAGCACACTGAAGTCATCAAAAATACCGCCCAGTTTCTGAAAAGAATAGCCTAGTCACTTCGTTGTACCCACTTATGAGATCAGTACCTTAGCCATCATCAACACCTGTCAGAATCAACTTACTGATTAACTTTATGGGCTACTCATCCAGCTGCGTGTCCTAATCTGAGCAATATAAGTTTTTCATCTACTTTGTTTAAGCATTGTGGATAGAAAAAAGGACCCAGCAAGTATTGTTTAAATGACTATATGTTCCAGGCACTATATTAAGCCTTTTATAAATACATCTCAACTAATTAGCCCAAAACTTTTTGTACTTATAGCTAAAACTTCAAATTTATTAGCAAAATGTAATATTTAAAGAACACAAGTTGGATCAAACTTTTAGATATATATTAGTTTCACTACCAATATTGTTGATGACATATCAGACAATCCCTCTTCAGCGACTTGCAAACATTTGATTGTGCTTGTTGTTCTGAAGCTAATTCTATTTTTATAGGTATTAACTATAGAAAGCCACTGACCACACATCATGTCACTAGCATTAGCCAATAGGTAAGAATTAGCATTAGGTTATCACTAAGAAGCAAAATGATTTCAAGTCAATCAGTCAATAAATATATATTAAGTCCCTTCTATAGGCCAAAACACCCATCATAAGCACTGGGAAGACAAGGAAGGCAAAAGTCCTTGCTTTCAGGGAGTTCGGTCTAATGGAGAAGACAATAAGCAAGCAAATGTGTAGAAACAAGAATCCAAGATAAATTGGAGCTAATCAGCAGAGGAAAGGAATTAGAATTAAGGGGAATCAGGAGAGAGGATTTTAGCTGAGACTTGAAGGAAACCAGGAAAACAAAAAAGGAGGAGTTTCAGGCGTGGGGTTTTGCCAAGGAAAATGCCCAGAGTTAGGAGTTAAGAATGTCTGGTTCTAATAACAGCAAGAAGGCCACTGTCAAAAGAAGTCTGGAAGGGGTCATTTAATGGAGGACATTAAAAGACTGACAAAGACTTAACCCCTTCTTGCCAATGAAATTTGTTAATCGACTACACCAAAAGGATGGGTAACCATCAAGGCTTATGAAGTCCATAAGAATTTCAAGTGAATTTTAATTGAATTAAATAAATTAATTCAATAAATAAGTTATGTTCATTAAACTATATAAATAAATAATGTAGATAAATAAATTGTTTTATTGAATGCATTTATTAAATAAGTTTATTGGATAAATTTAATTAAATTACCTATATGTATTAGCCATATGAGTTATTTGCCCAACCAGTTTTCTTGCAAAGGTTGAGAGAAAGAACTAAATTCCCAGAGGCTGAGTTTTACCTCTATAGGATTCATAGGATCTAGATCTAGAGGTAAAAAGGATCCAATAATCCATTCCATCACTTAAACCCAAAGATTAAGTAAAGTTCCTACAGGTCACATGGAAAATAAGGTCAGGGGCAAGAATTGAACTCAAGACTTCTAGCTTCAGAGCCAGGGCTCTTTCCAGTGTCCATGCTATGAGGCAAATGCTTCAGAATCACAGAAGTCAATATGTTATTATTTTCATTGAACATAACTTTCCTTATAGAAATCATATGTGTTCTGATAGGAATATATCTCTGAAATTATAATGAAAGTCAAGGGGAATATTTGTTTTGCTCTCCAGCTATTCTCTTTACACAACTTGTTTTTCCCTCAACAACACTTTGAATTGTGGGATTCAAGGACAAGCTGCCTATTCTTTTAAAGTGAAAAGAGAGTTCTTTATTGGAACAGGAATGGTAACCAACCTTGGGAAAGTTGCTTGTTTCTTGCTGTTGTGAACTTGGGGAGAACTTCCAAGAAGAGGGAAATGGCAATTTTAAAAGAGGACCAGATAAAACCCAGAAAACCCAGAAAAGGACAGATGAAGGACAAAGTACTAGCATTAAAAGGAGTGACGTGTAAGCCAAGCTCTCTGAAGCAGAACAGAAAAATAGAAGAGAAAGTCTGCACACTTCCATCTCACCCCTACCCCAAAACAATGGGAACCCTTAGAAGAGAAGCTTCTAAGCAAAATGTCAGATCGTTTTGTTATGGACAAAGGGCAAGGACATAGTATTGCCTCAAGAAGATAAAGGCTCTCAAACCTACAGAACAGAGGCTATTTCAAAGATAACCATAAGCTGAGTCTGTATCCCAAAAAGGGAAAAGGATCCACATGTACAAAAATGTTTGTGGCAGCCTTTTTTGTAGTGGCAAGAAACTGGAAATTGAGTTGGATGCCCATCAATTGGAGAATGGCTGAGTAAGTTATGGGATGTGAATGTTATGGAATATTATTGTTCTGTAAGAAACAATCAGCAGGATGATTTCAGAAAGGTCTGTACTGATGCTAAGTGAAGTGAGTAAAATGAGGAGAATATTGTACACAGCAACAAGAAGATTGTGTGGTGATCAATTCTGATGGATGTAGCTCTTTTCAACAATTAGATGTTTCAGGCCAATTCCAGTAGACTGTGATGGAGAGTCATCTGAATCCAGAAAAAGGACTGTTGAGACTGAATGTGGATCAAAGCATAGTGGCTTTTGTTTGTTTGTTTTGCTAAAGCAACTGGGGTTAAGTGACTTTCTCAAGGTCACACAGCTAGAAAGTGCTAAGTGTCTGAGATCAGATTTGAACTCAGGTCCTCCTGACTTCAGGGCTGATGCTCTATCCATTGTGCCACCTAGCTGCCCCCAAAACATTTGTTGTTTGTCTGCTTGTTTGTTTGTTTTTTTTCCTTTTGATCTGATTTTTCTTGCACAGCATGAAAAAAGTTTGGAAGAATTGCACATGTTCAACCTATATCAGATTGCTTTTATCTAGGGGAGGGGGAAGGAGGAAGGGAAGGAGAAAAATTCGGACAAGATTTCACAAAGGTTAATGTTGAAAGCTAACTTTGCATGTGTTTGGAAAAATAAAAAGCTATTATGAAAAAAAAAGAAAAAAATAACTGTAGGAAATGTTTCCTTTTCCTCTTTTTGAATAAATTCACCATGATTAGTTCATTCCAAATCTCCTAAGAATTTGGAAAGACTACAATGCACCCCTCTGTGTTTTAAACTCCTCATTCAATGACTTCACTGATATTTAAAAGCAGAGAGCTCTGTCCTGGATCCAAAGATTGGTTCTTTCATTTCCTTGTTGTATGGCCTTGAGCAAGTGATATTATCTTTCTGAGCTCATTTCCTAAGCTGTAAAATGAGAGTTGGTGGACTAGAAGATCATCAAGGTACCTTCCTGCTCTCCATCCATAATACTCAGGTCTTTTGATTCATACCACATGCATAAGAATCATACTGAAAAAAGAAGTCACCATAGATTCTGACTCTACTACTCTTACACATATGATGGTGATTCTTATGTCTTCTCAGGACTTCAGTTTCCTCATTATATAAATTACACATTAGGACTAAATGATTTAAATAGCCACTTCCAGCACAGAGCTCTAGACCTGGAGTCAAAAAAAAAACCTAAGCTCATATCTTGACTCAGAGACTTACAAATTCTGTAACCGGACATGTTATTTAACTCCTATCTGCCTCAGTTTCCTCACTTATAGAAATGGAGATTCTAATAGCACCTGCTTCTCAGGATTATCATGAGAATAAAATGAGATTTTTGCATTTGCAAAAGTACTTTGCCAACCTTAAATGATTATAAAAACGCTGTCTGTTTTTATCATTAAATGCTATGATCACATCAACTAAGTCCTATACTTTAATTTGTTTTCCTACTTTCACCTTGAACTAAGACAACATGGTTGAGAAGGTCATAAATCTAGAATTGAAAAGAGACCATCAGTTACAATCTCCTCATTTTACAGATAAGTAATTGCTACTCAAAGGCATTGAAGTGACTTGTCCAATGTCATGCAACTTGTAAGGGTCTGAAATGCAATTTGAACTCAGGCTTTCTTGACCATCTGTTTGCCAAAGTGCTAAATCTCATTAAAAGTATGATGAGATAATTATGCAATCTCATATCTTTGAAGTCTTCTATACCAATAACCAGTCATTCATAATCTGAGATAATAGAACTAAATTTTAGTCTAGACAGTAGTCACCGAGTCATATGGGACATCAAACATATAATAACTTCATTAGCTCCATGTTCTAAACAGCTTAATTTAACAGCTAGATACCACAGTGGATAGGGCATCGAAGACCTGAATTCAAATCCTCCCTCCGAAAATACTAGCTGTCTGATTGTACCTTAGTTTTCTCATCTGCAAAATGGAGTAATTATATTACCTGACTCACAGGATTATTGTAAGCATCAAATAAGATAATACATGTAAAGAGCTTTGAAAACTTTAGAACATTATGTAAATACTAATTGTGATTATTGTGATGATGATAATGATGATGATGATGATGATGATCATGATGATGATGATGATGATTTTATTAAGAGGCATTATGAGGCTAAGGCAGGAAGGGATTCTGGACTTGAAGTAAGAGGATATGAATTAAAATCTCAAGCCTGCCGTTTACTATCTTTATCATCCAAAGCAAGTCACCTAATCTTTCTGGACCTCAATTTCTCTCATCTTTAAAAAGAGAGTTAGATTAGATCATTTTTGAGCTCTCTTCCAGCTCCAAATTTATGATGCTATGAATCAGTCAATCAGTGAGCATGATCAAGCACCCACACTTCTTGTACTAGCAAAAAACTGGGAGTAAAGAAAATGCCCATGATTGGGAAATGGATAAACATAATGTGGTACATAAATGTAATGAAAATTTTTCATAATCTTTCTAAATTCTAGTGCCTTCAGTCTGTTGATTATTTTCTATTTATCCAACATAGAGCTTGTTTATACATATTTGTATGTTGTCTCCCCCATTAGATTGTGAGTCAGGAGCTATATTTTGCCTTTCTTTGTATACCCGCATTTAGAACAGCATAATAGGAGCTCGATAAATATTTACTGACTATATTTCTATATTGAAATGGGGTAAGAGAACAGAAGGGAAAGTATTGCACTGCAGAACACTTTTGTTAAATCTTTTACCTGGTTCACTTGAAAGTGAGAATGAGGGATATCATTTCCCCTATGCCTTCTCCCATGATTATATATTCTTCATCATATGCATCTCTATTGTGTTAGTGATTTCCATCTCTTCCTTATTCTTTTCTTCCCAGTTTCCTTCCCATTTTTGTCTACAAAACAGGACGAAACCATATAAGCCCTCATATAAGTCATATAAGTTATCTTTACCTTCTCTTTGACACAACGGTATTAGGATTCTAATATTCCTTATTTCCCTGTTAACATTTTCCTTGTAAACATTTTATCTGCAAATATTTTTCTAATTAGATAAGTACATGTTTGTTTAGTCCATTAAAGATCCATTTTTCTTCTCTAGTTTTGCTAGAGAAATTATGATTCAGCAGAACTCTTTGTCTTTTGCCTGTCTTTTATGGCAACAGTTGCCCAGTCTTATGTGATCCTTATAATGGATTCTTAGTATCTTAATTCTTTTGCTTTGGCTGCTTATAGTATTTATTTTCATTGACCAGGGAGCTCCGGGTTTTGGCTTTGACATTCCTGGGAGTTATCATTTTGGAATTTCTTTCCAGAAGTAACAAATGGATCCTTTTTATTTTCATTTTGCCCTGTGGGTCTAAGTTCTGGACAATTTTCGTTCATACTTACTTGAAATCTGTTATCCAGATATTTTTAAATGATTTGAGAAAGTCCAATAATTCTTAGATTATCTCTCTTTGACCTGTTTTCCAGATCAGTTATTTTTAATATAACCATTCATAGATTTTCTTAAATTCTTTTCAATCTTTTGACATTATTTTAATATTTTGTATTGAATTGTTTTTTTTTCTATCCCGTTCTGATTTTCAAGGCATTTAGTTCTTTAGTGAGATCAGTCACAAAATTACTATATTAATTCAGGTGAGACATGATGAAGTTTTGAACCAGCTTGGAATTTAAATGAGGTTGTAGAGAGAGAATTGACAAAAGTTAGTAACTGGATTTGGAAGGTAAGGGAAGTGAAAAAGTCCATCTAATGTGGAGAAGAATGGTATTGCCCTTATAAGAAATATGGTACATGGAAGAAGGACACATTTAAAAGAAAAGAATATTAGTTCCAGTTTAGATATAAGTTATGTGGCAGAACCAAGAGAGAAAGGGATTGCAAAAGCCAAGGAAAGACAAGACCAGGAAGAGCATGTAGCAAAAGCTACAGATAGATCAAGAAATATGGACACCAAAACAATGCCTTTGGATCTAAAATTTAAAAGATTGATGCCAATCCTTGAGAGAAACATTGCAAGTCAATTCAGTAGGCATTTGTTAAGTATCTACTATGTGTCAATCACTGTGCTAAGTCTAGGGATACAAAGAAAGGCAAAAACAATTCAAGCCCTTAAGGACCTCATTATTTAATATCAGTCAGCCAATAAGCATTAATTAAATGTCTACTGTGTGCCAGAAATTGTGCTAAATTATAAGGATACAAAAAAATGCAAAAGACAGTTCTTGATCTCAAGAAACTTACAATCTAATGGCGAAGACAATAAGCAAAGAATTGTATGCAGGAAAAAAGTATTAAAATAAGTAGAACCAATGGGACTTGGGAAAAGATTAGATATAGATCGGATCCAACATATTCGATAGGGGTTGACAAGAGAATAAAGAGTTCAGGATGATACCTAGCTTATGAGCCTGAAAAGAAGATAGGATTATCAAAAGTTATTGGGAAGTTAGGATGAAGGGAGTATTTGGAGGAAAACCTGGGTTCAGTTTTGAAAGTGTTGAGTTTAAGGCTTTCAGAAAGATGTTATCAGAAGCGAAATTTCAAGGAGTTGAGAAGTCAGTGGATAGTGAAGGCAGCAAAATTAAACTCAGAACTTTGGCATCTGCCCAGAGGTAGTTATTGAAATAATAGGAATAGATGAGGATAATCAAAGATGGTGGGGAAGAGACAGAGCCTTGAAGAGCCTGAATCATATTTAGGAACCAACTAAGGATACAGAAAAGGAACTGTCAGTGAAATAAGAAATTTATGAAATCATATCATGGAAGACAAGGAGAGAAGGAAAGATTGGTCAACAGTGTCAAGTATACTAGGGATTCAAGGAAGATAAAGATCAAATAATGGAGTGACAAAAAAATAACAGGGCAAAACCCAGCACTGATCTTTTCGTGATTCCTGATATTAGAAAACAGGTAACCTTTTTGTCACTGAGAATCAGAAATCTTTCATATAGGGTAAAAAAAAGTTTTGAATGATTATATATTTCTGCAGGGTTTTTAATCTGCCTAATTTTTCCTTATTATTCTTTTAAAAGCATCAGCTTCCCTAATGGCAAAAATAAGAACTATTTTGTCCCGTTAGCTACAGGATTTGTTTTTTTTTTTAAGTGGGTAAATGAACCTTTCAAAATTAATGCAGGTAGATTCATCTAAACGTTTCAACTTCTGACAGTTGTAAAGGAATTCCATGATTATATTTATTCTCTTTCTTGCTTTCCCCTTTCATTGTGTTTTTAAGTGGCAAAGGAGAAAAATATCTCTTCTAAATCAATTCTGATTTCTGACCCAGGAGCAATATGGTCCATTTCACTTTAAAACCAGAGGCACAAGTGCTTCTCGGACTCAGGTAGAAGTTTATGAGCCCAAAACTGAGAACAATTAGCACTCAAATTAACGTGACATTAAAAACTCAACAGCTGGGAAACGTTTTTGTCATTTCTTTCAGTGGACCCCCTGCTGTACAGAATCTTCAGGCAAAGGCAATTAACTATGTGGGCAAATGGCAAGAGGAATAAGTGGAGGGAAGGAGAAAATCAGTGATGTGTGGATGTATAGCTTCTCACCTCCTTAAATTCAGCAGGAGTCCATGATCCAATGGACCCCACTGGATGAAATGCAAGATCTAAAAGATATGAAATGCTTATTACTTTTTCACAAGTACCTTTTATCACAAACCAATTATGGGGCTGATGTTCATTCAGCAGCCACCATGGTCAAGAACACCAAGGAGAAAATTCTCTCAACTCTCTCCATGCATCAAGTACTCCAAGATATGGCATCACAGAGCCACAAGTTCTCAGAGTAGAAAGGGAGAGATCTCAACAGCCACTGCATCTATTTTATGCCTGAAAAAATAGACACATATGTGTGTTTTATATGTCATATATGTGGGTATACATTTATATTTATACAATCCCCATCAAATAGACAATCCAGACCATTACAAGAACTCCAGCAAGAAGAAAATAACTACATCCTGAAGCAGTCCCTTTTACTCTGGGGTACTTCTAATTACTAGAAAAAAATTTCTGACTTCAAGCTGAAATTTGTCCCTCTATCTCTTCTATTCATTGCTCTGATTCTGCTTTCTGGGGCCAAGAAGAACAAATATAAGCCTTCTTTCATGTATGGCCCTTCAAATGCTTGAATGCAGCTGACATCAACAACAACGGGGACAAGGATTTTAATGTACCAGACATGATATGAAAATAAGGAATGAAATAATCCCTCACTAAGACCTTTGAATTGACAATGCTCTTTCTAAAATATGGAGCCCAGAATTTTAAAGTGTCCAGATGTGATAATCTGATGGGAACAAAACACAGGAACATCATCAGTAACACCTCTTGCTTCCAAGATATGGCACCCCCACCTAACAATACATAAGATTGAAGTCATTCTCTTGGCCATCATGTCACATACCACTAAACCATATTGAGCTACAGTACACTATTTTTTTTCTTCTTTTCCTAAATAAATTGCTCTCTATTCATGGTTAATATGGACACGTTTTTTTCCATGACTTTACATATATAACAAATCATATTGGTTGCTTTATATCAATAAGTGAGAGAGAGAATTTGGAACTCAAAATTTTAAAACAAAAATGAATGTCAAAAATAAATTTTTAAAAAATAAATTGCTGAACAGCCATGTTTCCCCCCAAAAGCTTCACTTTTCAGCCTAAGTACAATATTTTATCTTTATTCCTTTTAAATTTCATCCTGTGAGATTCAGCCTATCACATTAATTTTTAATCCAGACCCAGTCAATAATCAGTGAATTGGTAAGCACATATTAAACTCCTTCTATGTTTCAAGACACTGCTAAGAACTGAGGAGACAGAGAAAAGTATGGGAGGGAGACATGACCTCAATGACCTTCCGTATTATTAGAGAAGGCAATGGATGAAAAAAGGGAATATTTACAGAATATGTGCAGAGCATGTACAAAGTCCGTTCCAATCTATTTGTTAAACACCTGCTGTGTGTCAAGCACTAGTGATACAAAAGCAAAAAAACACCCTAAAATGTTGAACTCTTCAGAATTTCACAAATGGGTGAATTACACAATAATGAGAGTGGGAAGGCAATAGTAGACAATGGGAGTGCTGACTATCAGGAATCACAAGAATACCAGTTTACCTGTATCGTAACATATAATCTTTTTTCAGTTGTGGCCAATTTTTGTGACCCCATTTGGGGTTTTCTTGGCAAAGATGCTGTGCTGGTTTGCTATTTCTTTTTCTGTCTCACTTTATAAATGAGGAAACTGAGGCAAACAGGATTATGTGACTTGCCCTGGGTCACTCAGCTACTAAGTGTCTGACACTAGATTGGTACTTTGGAAGATGAGTCATTCTGACTCTAGGCACAACACTCTGTGTACTACAGCATCACCTAGCTGACCCTAACAAGCAGAATAATATTCAGGAAATCTAGAAACATGGGTTGGACTCATAAATTGAAGGGCTGGTAAGTTTACATTTGAAAGTGGAAGAAATAGTAAGTTATCTGTTCAAACCTTTGCTTTGCAAAAGGGATCGTGAATGAAATGATGACAACTTAAGAGAAAGAAAATGAGAAGTTCTAGTCTTTAAGATTATGGTATTTAAAACTCAAAGTAACTGTTGGAACAAATTACTTTGTTAAGGGTCCTGTTGGGGAAGAATTTGGACATTTACAAGTGTTACAAAATCTCCCTCATGACAAAAAGCTATTGGCTCTACCCAATTACCAAACTAAAAAAGCCCAGAATGATGAACTGGCCTATTTTAGGGCACTTTCCTGAAGAATGGCTTTTAGTTCTCTTATATGGAGTCATTATATACATTAGATGTTGCAATAGATAGGGAAGACATCTTTCTGAGTTCAAAACTGGCCTCAGCTTCCTGGCTGTGTGACCCTAGGCAATCCACTTACTCACATAATCCTTTTTGCCTCAGTTTCTTCATGTGTACAATGAGCTGGAAAAGGAAATGACAAACCTGTCTAGTGTCTTTGCCAAGAAAACCCCATATGGGTCACAAAGAGTTGAACGTAACTGAAATGACTGAATAGCAAAATTAAAATTTGGGACAATAAAAGAAATCTGGCTCCTTATTTCATATTTCTAATATGTGTTCATAGAGTATTTCATTGTTCTTCTTGCTCTTCAAATATACAGAATTTATTTAGGAATACAATGTGAGACCCTTTTGTTTTGCAAAGGATCAACAAGCATTCCCAGTGGGGAGTAAATCTTTACCTTTTGGCTGAGGAAGCAGTCAGGAGGTTCATATGTAGATTTTTCAAATGAAGAAGCAGAAGCTTGGAGAAATAAAGCAACTTGTCTGTATACAGATACTAAGCAGATGAACCAGAAGTACTCCAGCTCAAAATCTGGGGCTTCCACCTGGTGCCATTCTCGTCAATTGCCTCTTTATGTCAGGTAGTAATCTGGAGATTTGGGGATCCTGCAGAAAACAGATAGATAGATAGATAGATAGATAGATAGATATGTGTATGTACACATATGTGTGTATATATATATATAATGTATATATATACTTTACATTAATTATATCCATTCCAATTGGTTTCTTTTTAGTCATTCATACTTAAATTTTCATCTACAACAAAGTAAGGCTTTATGGGTAGTTATGATAAAAGACCACTTCACCATCTCTTTCCTGCCTGCTGAGATGGTTTGATAAGATTGATATTTCCCTGCTGTCGCTTCTTTTCCCCATCTACAACATAGAGTAGGCCCAGCCCACTCCTCCCCTTCTGCACCATGGATTAACTTTCCCTAAAAGAAGGCAAAACTGTACCCTGGACCTGACTGGCCCCAGATACAACACCTTGGCCATTTAAGAGCAAAAATCATTCCAGTCATATGTAACCTAGGCCCCTTGTACCCAACAGATTTCTGAAAACATGGAAGTCACTCTGTCTTTACCATAGTCTATACTGATGAGTAAACTCATTTGTATATGGAGGGGAAAGGGAGAATGCATCCAAAAAAGTGCCTTATTGCACATCCTTGCTATGTGGGGCAAAATAAAGCTACTTTTCCAAACTGTTCAATCACTCAAGTGCCTCCCTTTGTCCCTGTATTGAACCCTAAACTAAGAGAATGCTAGCATTAGAGCCAACTCCAACAGATGGGATAATACCAAAAGGTGTATTTCACTGGATCTACCACAGAGCTGTCATGCAGACATAATATGATGTTCTTTGTGGGCCAGGACCAAGACACAATTAAACTACGTCATGAAATGGTAGCCTATTAGTGAAGAGCAGGGCTCTGCATTACAGATACTAAAAGTGCTTGAGATCCTCTCTTAATCTAAAATACGTTGCTGGATCTCAGTTTGAACCTGGACAATGCCCTGATACGGCTTTAGTTGCCTCTCTTTGAAACTCCATTAATGGATCTTACTGCACTCTATCGCCTGGATCACCACCTGTTGCCTCTTCCTGACCCAGGGCTATTTTAAACTCAACATATCAAAACTGAATTCATCTTCCCCATAAACCTTCTCCTCTTCTTAACTTTGAAGCTCCTATCCCTAGGGTCTCAGCTTCATAATGTAGACATTACCTTGGACTCCTCCCTCTTCCCCACCCCACATATCCAGTCAGTTGCAGACATAGCCATTCCTATCTTCCCAGTAGTTCTCTCATTCTAACCCATCTCTCCATTCACAGCTACTGCCTTAGTTCTGATGCCCATCATCCCTGTCTAAATTATTGCAACAGCCTTTAACTGGTCTTCTTTCTTCAAGACTCTCCCCAAATTCAATTCCTTAGCCCCAAACAAATTTTCTTTAGGGCATTACTTAGGAACCATGATCTCCTACACAAGATCTTTCCTATTTTCCCCAAATGCTTAGTGCCCTCATTCACAAAATATCTTGTGTTTAACTGTTTTGATATATTTGCATTTATTCACTTTGTATTTATCCTACATATAATTTAGATATGTTTGCTGTATTACCCATTTCTTTTTTTTAAGGAAAGATACAATCAATCTTTGTCCTTGTATCCTCAGGGTCTACCACAGTACCAGGTTCATAATTAATAGGCACTTAAATACTTATTGTTTGACTTGTTCATTAAAGAAGCAGGAAGCTCTTAAACAGTCACTTCTGCAACCAAAGAATCCTCTTATTCTCAAGACACAGATGAAGAGGGAAAACTGGATGGCAAAAATCAACCCTCTAACGATTCTCAAAAGAAGCAGTAATGCTCAGATTATGAGTGGAGAAATATCAGATGGTCAAAATAATATCACCAAGTCTTAAGGACTTAAAGAACAGTTGGTAAATTCCTCGGCTTATCATTAAAGTCCTGCATTTTCTCCAGCTAGCCCCCTTTCAAAATTTATTTCAGATTATTCCCCTGTATCCCTTATATTCCAGCCAACCTGGTTTAATTTCTGTTCCTCAAACTCGTTATCCCCTTTCCTACCTCCACGCTTTGACCTAATCTGAGTCTCCTCCCTAAAATGCCCTATCTGTTACTTATTTTCCCTAGTTTTCTTTAAGCCTCTGCTCCCCTGAGCAGAGAATCAAGATTCATCACATTCTGACTTCACAAATCCTATTATAGGTCCAGTTAAATTTGCTTAAAGTTAGCCTGCCATCTTGTCCTGTCATCATGTCTTTGTCACTCAGGCAAACTTGGAATGCCCTTCTCCTCCCTTTCTCTCATTTTTGCCTTGTGGAATCTCCAGCTTCCTTCAAGGCCTGCCACAGATGCTACCTTCCTTAAAGTCTGGCCTTAATTGCCCCAATTTCTTCATGTACTTTCCACCCTGAAATTACTTGCATCCCTTTACCTCTGTGTGTGTGTGTGTGTGTGTGTGTGTGTGTGTGTGTGTATTGCCTCCCAGCAGAATATTATGGTTCTAGAGGTCATGGACTGTTCTGTTTCCATAACACTTAGGTTGAAGTTGGTCAGATTGAGTTGAGTTTAATTGAACTGAATCCCCTCTAGCCTATCTCTAGTCAGAGAACGCTAGGGATGACCATTCTTGCATATTGTCAGTTCATGCACAGACTACAAATGGGGCATGTACAGGTTCAAATCTCTTCCAGTAACAAGCAGGATGTTTTTGGATGGCTCAGAAGTAACAAGAGGCAGGAGTGCTAGGCTTTCATCTGTGTTCTTGCCCACCTATTCATTGTGTAATCTTTAAGCAAGTCAGATAAATTGTCTGGGTTTTGGTGTCCCAGTCAGTAAAATGAGAGTGAAGGGAAGGTGTATGCTAAATTATTTCTCAGGTTTTTTCTACATGTAAACATTGAAGGATTTCTAAATGTTCTCTTTTCTGTGTTTTATAATATGATTTACATAAAACAGAGAGGAAGAAAGGGAAGAAGGGAGAGACAGAGACAGAGACAGAGAAAAAGGGAGGCAGAGACAGAGAAAGAGACAGACAGAAACAGAAAGAAAGAGAAAAAGGGAAAGAGATGGGGAGAGAGGGAAACAGAGGCAGAAAAAGGGATAGAGAGAGAGACACAGAGAGAGACAGAGACAGAGTCAGAAAAAGAGAGAAAGGGGAGGGAAGGAGAGAGAGACAGATAAAGACAAACAGAAACAGAGAGAGGGAATGAGATGGGGAGAGGGAGAGAAATAGAGACAAAGAAACAGAGACAGATATAGAGATAGCAAAAAAGGAAGAGAAGAACGATAGAGACAGAAATAGAGACAGAAAAAAGGGGAGAGAGAGAGAGAGAGGTGGAGAAGAGGGAAAGAGAAAATATGTGTGTTCCACACCTGTGATTTAATTTCTGTAAGAAACCATAAGATGTATACTCAGTATACTAAGACGTATACTAATTGTTCTAAAACAATTTGGAAACTCATCAATGGCTACAGTTCTTGATGAGTAATTCTAAAGTATGGACAGTGGGAGTCTCTCTCTCTCGGCATGAATGCCTTTCAAGACTGCTTCATAACGTGTCTTCACTGTCAAACAAAAAAAGTTTAACAGTCATTGTCTCACAGACATCCCTAGTGTAATAAGAGGTTAAGGGATTTGACTATGGCAAGAAGGCATTGTCAAAGAGAGGCCTGAAACCTAGGTCTTTTCTGCTTGAAGACCTGCCTTTCTATATGTTATACCATGCTGATTCTCAGGCTTAAACATTGGGCAGAAATATCAGATTTTCATGAAATCAATCACACACAAAGAGTTAAGTCTAATTTATAATCTTACCAATTTGTATTATGATGCTGGGTTTATAGCAGGGGTTTTTAATATTTTCTACCTCATGGTCTGATAAAAACCTATGAACCCCTTCTCAGAATAAATTTTTAATATATAAAATAGAATACATAGACAAAGAAAACTGATTATATCAAAATATAATTATCAATATGTTTAACAAAACAAAATCACAAACTCCCAAGTTAAGAAGCCCTGCTTTATAGTATTAAATTATAGTACTGAATTACTCTAAATATTAAAATTTATCAGATATTTACTATCAAATTTCAGTATGCCATTGAAATATTGCTGTGGGATAGGCCCCATTTAGCATTTTAATGCCTATGATATTTATATAGACCTTCAAGGACTTCACGTGCTGCCTCAGACAGTTGACTGGTCATCATTCCCTCCCCAACAATATTTGTTGACACTTGGGTTCAAAAACAAAGAAGATGGAAAATTTTTGGAAAAAATGTCAAGTAGGAAGCTGCCCACATTTACAGGTAAGTCAATAAGCATTGGGACTTTCTTCTAATATTGCTCTCCTATTCTTGGACAACCAATTTTTCCCTGACACCCAACATGGCCCTAGACTTCCATTCCTGCTTTTACTCCACCTCAAGACTAGATATTTAGGAATTCAAGGTAACATTGATATGCATTTTGCAACATATCCTAGTGTACACAGTAGAGAGCAGGACTTTAAGTCAAGAAGATTTGAGATGCTCTATGACTAAATGACCCTCAGCAGATCATAACCTTCTGGACCTTATTTACATCATCTGCAAAATGGGAATTATAACAGTCCTGATCTTACAGGATTCTCATGAGTGAAGTAAGAAGATGGTCATTATGTACTTTTTAAAACCTTACTGGCTGTGTAAATGTAAGCCTTGATTATACATAGGATCATAGATTTGGAGTTGGAAGAGACTGGGACATCTGTCTCTACTCAGAACAATGATGACTACTATTTTAGTTGTTGGTTTTTTTTAATTAATTTAATTGTATTATTATTTATATATATATAATTATGATTAAAATTTTAAAATTTAAAATTTAAATAAAAATTTAAAAATTAAAGGAAGGGAGAAAAATTTCATCGAGCCAAAAGCATAATGACCACTAGAGTTATATATAGCATTTTATTATTGCAAAGCACTTCACAAATATTATCTTACTTTGAATTCACAACAATGCTGGGAGGTGAATCCTATCATCATCCCCATTTTACATGTGAGGAAACGGAGATCAAGATTAAGTGACCTGTCCAGGGTCACACAGCTACTAATGTGTAAAATATGATTTGAATTCTGGTCTTCCTAACTCCAGAATTTTTATCCACTGTACCATCTGGATATCTATAGAGAATCTAGTCTTTATCCCTGTCTTTCCCCTGGAACTTGGAGCTCGAAGGAAGCTGAGAGACTAATCCAACTCCTTCATTTCAGAGATGAAGAAACTAAGATCCAGGCAGGATTGAGTCTTTTGCCCACAATTACTCAAAGTCATGGAATTCTAAGCCAGGGTTTTACTGTGACCCACTGGGTTTTGAGTCCTAAAAGGCTTTTTAAAACCGAACAAGTAAACCTGAAGGGATATTGAAAGTCATTGATCATTTCTGCTCATTTGAATAATGTCTGGGAAGAATAAGACAAGCATTAGACACCTTTATGGTAACTTTGTCCCAAAACTCATAAAAGCCTGTTCCATACTGAGGTGGATCTTATTATATAACTGTGTTAGATCTTTCAGCATGGGGTGGGGGGAGGTAGAAGGGGAGGCCAAAATGCATAAATGTCACTTCTCCAAAGGGCAGCGTCTCCTCTAGCTCCCACTGCCACGCTCAGAGAGTGGGAACATGACTGGCTTTGCTAGTAAAGATTTCATCTCTATTAATATTAAGGTATTTTTATAGCCTGGTAAAGGGAAAGAAAGTACTTCAAAATTGAAGGGATAGAAAGCAGCATAAAAGTTTATTGTTACAATTTTTAGAGCACAAAACCCCCTTCAGCCCACTGACCCGGGAAGACGCTGCAAGACACATGGAGACCATGGGGAAGAGGATCTTACCGATATTGGATGTCATCCGAAGCACTAAATTAAATGTAGGTGTATGAGTTGACTCTCTCTGAGTCCAAAGGCAAAGGAGCACAAAGCCTCCAGATAGAAGAAAGATGTTTGATGTGTTACGAGAGTGGATTTTAGAAGCCTCTCTCAGCAAATCCCATTTATTAAACAAAGCCGGTTTTAGCTAATGATTTTATTTATTTTACATTTTAAAAGATTACAACTGGTGTGCTCCACAGTTGCCAACATTTATTACATTAGCGGAAAGCTTAAGGAGCCCTTCTTTTGGTGTTTTCCTCCAATCCAATCCTGGATTGCCATGAATTTCTCATTTCAAACCAATAACAAAATTTTAGCAAATACAATGTTTTCGCTATTTTCATTTATTGGTCTATTACGATCTAACCATCTCCTTACTTGCATGGGGAATTACATGGTTTTGCAGGCCAATGCCTCCATATTGCCCTGATGAATTGGAGACCACTTTTAAAACTTCGCCATTTATCTTTATACATCCTGAAAGTAAATTACCTAATTTCACTCTGTGATCAAGGGAAATAGATGCTGGGGTTTTTTTAGCGGTTGGTTTGCTTTTTGTTGTTTGTGATTTAGAGACAGCATGCTGTGATGGATCGAGCCAAGAACACTGGTCTGGATGCTAGCTCATTGGCTGTGTGACCTTCAGAAAATCACATCACTTCTCTATAAAAGCATGAGGTCTAGCCTGATAACCTAGAAAATCCCTTCCAGTCCTGAATCTGTCATTCTATGGAAATAACCTGGACTATTTAGCAGTTTTTAAATTTTTGCACTGAGAGATCATCAAAGAGATGTCTCATCGATGCACCCTTAGAGCTACTGATTTCCTCTCTTTGAAGACTGAAGGTTGAACGAGTCAGAATTTTTTCTTGGGGCTATTATGTTCAATCACGGATTTGATGTTCTTGCCTTTTAAGAGAACTGTCACCTGGTTCCATTTCTCTCTTTCAGAGTCGTCTTCCTGAGTTTCCTTGACCAAAAATTCTCATCACCCAGTTGTTAGGTTTCTGGTCCCAAACATCTCCAAACGTGTAGAGGATGCTGGGAACCTCTTCTCTACTCTAGATCCCGATGTTGTCTGCTTAACTAATGGAACTTCCGGTACAGCTTTGAAAATGCAGGGCCACCTCTGTGCCACAGTAGAGCCAAAGTGGGACTTTCACAGTCCCACAGAAAAAAATCTGCTCATCTTTTCATACAGATTTAACATCTACTTCTCTTCTGAATAACATCTTTGGGCTTTTGAAAAAGTCCTAAACCCTCTAGTCTTTGTATTATAAGTTAACTCAGGAATAGGTTACTTTAAAATATATTGTTCCCCCCATCCATCCTGACTATCTGACTCTGCTGCAATACTGCTCCTCATCTAGTCTCATGAGCTCTCAACTCCTTTCCTCAGTCATTCCCTCCCCACATATCAAAACTCTCTTACGTGTAGCCAAATATTTCTTTTTAAAAAACATTTCCATTTCTCAAATCCACATTTTTGCATAGGCTGTCCCCTTATTCGTGAAATAGACTTCAAACCCATTTCTGCCTTTTAGATTTTCTTGTTTCATTTAAGGCTCAATCCTAATATCATTCTTTTCTAATCCAACTTCTCCCCTTCCCAAAAAACACCTTATATTAACTTTGATTATATTATGTATATTGCTAAGTAAGGACAAATCTACCCCCCTAAAATAGAAAATCCTTCAGGGAAAGGACCGTTCCATCTTTGTGATCCCAGCATTCAGCACATTTTACAATCAAGGAAACTGAGGTAAACAGAAATTAAATTATTTGCCCAAAGTCACTCAGATCTAAATAAATGAGGCCATATTTGAACTTGAGTCTTTCTGACTCTATCTACTGAACCACTAGCTGTCCAAAGAAACTCTTGACTTTTTAAAAAATTATTCCATTCCTCACATCATGCAGTCAAATAAGTAATGATATAATATAATTGATGGGATCTTTTGTTTCACTTTAATATGCCAGTTTTCAACAGATTGATTCTCAAGCACAATATATAATTCCATTATCTCCTGTAATTGTGTTTATATGAGAAACAGTTTCTGAAAGACTCCATAGGATCCTAAATTCAGAGGTAGAAAGTGCCACAAAGGCCATGTAGTCTAACCCACTCATTTTACAAATGAGGAAACTGAGGCTCAAGGAGACCGGTGAGTTGCTCAAGGTCACATTGCTACTAAGAGTCAGAGTTGAGACTTGAACCCAGAACTTTTGTGTAATCCTTGAACAGTGAATATGTGATTCTTGAACATTGAAATTCCCACGACCAGAACAGCTTATAATTCCTATTTCAAACCTTCTCATCCTGTAGGATTTTTGACCATAACATCTCTATCCATTGTATTGGATGGAGACCTTCCGCCCACAGTCTTTCTGGATATCCTGGGCTCTGGAGCACTGTCCCTTCTTCTTATTACCTAAACTAGCCTGCTTCCTTTGCCAGTCATCCATTTTCTTATTGATATTGCTTGTTCTCCTTCTTGTGTTGAAGTCATTATTAGAATATACTGACTCCTACTTGTGATCTCATGATATATATACATATATATATATATATATGTATATATATCATATAATGAAGTGCTTTGTATACCTTAAAGTGCTATGGAAATGCTAGTGTTGTTGTTGGTAATCTCTCTACTGACCTTTGAGTCCCATGTAACTGATTCTTTGTCATATTTCAGGATTCATAAACAAACAGCATCACTAGGGGACAATTTCTACTTTAAAAATGGGGTTTTTGACCAGGATATTGCCTGAAAATGATCCATAATTTTACCCAGTGTAGTCGAGCTTTTCTTCATCCTCCTATTCAATTTTGGATTCAATTTACCATACCTCTTTGTTCAGTACCTATCCAAGAAATATGTACTAATGTACCAATTCATTTGATAGGTCATCTATGTTCACATCAAAATTAGAGCAATAATCATTATCTATTCAGTTTTCCTTGTATGGATTGTTAAAACTTATTTCTTTTATGTAACTACTCTTTGAGGATATCCAGCAATGTTCTGAGACTTGATGCTATCTTCTTGATTTCATGGGAGACCATAAACATTTGGAGAACCCCAACTATTCTGTTATGGAATCCCTCTTCCACTTGAACCTTAAGTAGGACATATGCCATTAAAAAATGGCAAATGCCTCTGAAGAATAAATATTCCCTCTCTCTGTCTCTTATTTGTCTCTCTGTGTGTACATGTGTCTCTCCATGTCTCTGTCTGTCTCTCTCTGTCTCAGTCTGTCTCTCTGTCTCTGTCTCTGACTCTTTTTCTCTCATTCTAGTCTATCTCTCTCTTTCTCATCTTGTTGGTATGAATAATCAGAAGGTCATTCAACAGAGGTGTCGTCTCTGCTTACATCAAGAAATTTTGTGTCACCTCAACCTTTGTGTTTGAGAATGTTCTTCTTAGGGGAGAATCAAAAAAACAGTATTTTGCCCTATTGAGTCAAGTGTTTTGTTTTTTATAGAGAAATAATAGACATTGGAGGGGTTTGTGCCTTTCAGCCAATTATGTATTCACAAAACCCTATCTCCCTTTCTCTTATTTTCAATAATATCCTTATGATGTATTTAGGTCATTCTTTTTTCTAAAGTCTGAGTCTATCTCACTGAGGCTGAAAGTGCAATATTTCTCATGGACTCAGTTCTACTCTGATCATCACAGGAGCACTGACTGTGCCATTTCCTACCTGAGGCAATTTGCTTCTCCTTAAGAAATCCAGTGGCCTCCTGTTTGTGGAGGTTCATTAATTCTGAATTCAAGAATGCCCAAGCTCAAGAGATGCCCTCAGCATCAGCCTCCCTGGGGGCAGGAATTAAGCATGCACCACCACTCTTGATCATTCTTATGATTTCCAATAGAAGAATAAATATAAAAGGAACACAGACACTCTGACCATTTTTGTCTTCTCTTCAAAGCCTAGCACAATATCTTGTACCTGGTAGCCAGGGTTTTATAAACATTTGTTCAATTGAACAAAATTACAAAAAACAAGTCAACGTATAGGTTGGTAGTTATCAATGTCTAATAAATTACCTATTGGGGTGAAAATGCTGTCCATAATTTGTTTCAGTCTTTTGACACTTTCCTCTCTTAAACATCTTATTCCAGGATCCTAGTGCTTTTTAAAACATGTCATTAGAGGATGTTCTCCCACATAGACTTTCACATGGGCTCTATATCATAAAAGAAGACCGAATAAACATTAATTTGCCTCGAAGTCTAGTTTTATTTCTAAGTGACAAGGAATAGTTTCAAAAACATCTTCTATTAACTATAATCAAATTGGCCATTCATTGACAACAACGTGACTTAAATAGGAATATCATTTCTTCTATACATTCTATTTTCCATGGAATCAATTTTTCCCCATGGTATCATCTTACTGCTTTCCATTTTATTTTTTGGAATATTGTGCTTATTTCTTTTTGGTACCAAAAGGATATGATCTCACAGGATGTGGTTAGTTTGTGTTGGTTTGATGAATGTGTGATAAAGGGGAACCTCTCTACACACTTCTCCAAACTAAGCAATGATTCTCTCTCAGTTACATGCTCTTCTTAAAAAAACAGAAAGTGTATCATAATTCCCTCCCTTCAAACTAAGGTATCTTATTGTCTTTTCAGTGATGGAGATGGATTTGCTGAGATTCATTTACCCCAATAGATAGCAGCTTTCCTTTTGACCAGTCTCATTGCTTTCAGAATCATGAGCTCAATTTATTGCCAGGGAATAGATCTAAGCCAACTGGTCCACACAAGGATTGAACTCATGACCTGAGCCTCATTAGCAATAGGATGTAACTGAGCCTATACAGTCAAAGAGCCAAATAGCGGGCCAGTTGACTAAATGAATGACCAAAGCCCTCCACAACCTATTTATGTAGACTCTTAGACATTCTGCCATCTTCGGGCCAAGTGTTTGACTTATTCATTAAATGTTTTCCTTTTCCTTGAAAGGTTATAAATTGCCTTTGGATATTTGCATTTATTGCCAGTAGTTCAAGAATACAGTACGCTGAATATAGCATAGGTTCATAAACTTTTTTTCTATGGAGAGAACCATCCAGAACTTATACCTTTATTCCTTGGTGGGAATGCCTAAAGACTCTTGAAATAAAACTAATTAAAATATGAACATCAATCATGGGGCCAGACAGAAGGCAGAGCCAGTGCTCCAGTTAACACAATAACTGGCTCCAGTTATACCTATTTTATAAACATTATTACTTTGGTATTATATTATGCAAATGAAGATAAACATACAAATATATAAATGACATGACCCTCCTAATCCATACTATATAGTCACCCTGAAGATCTAATCAACTTGCTGGAAATCTGTCATTATAAATATTAAATTGTAATATATCTCCAGCCTAATTTGAAAGAAAGTCAAGTTTGAGCTACATAAAGCCATCATCTAATAGGAAATATTTTAAATTGACTGCTTCTGCTTTCAATTTTCTTCTCTCCAATAAATCCACTCATTTCTCAGTCCTTTCTCTATCAATTATATGGGAATGGACGTTATTGCAATGTGATTTCAACAGAGGAATATAAAATACAAGTTGAGCACCATCTTCCATCAAAGACCAGCAAATGACTTTTGCGCCAAGAAATTTTCCAAAACAGTTCAACCACAGCCTGCCTCTTTTAGAGCCTAATTCCATCATGGCAGAAAGATGACCATTCAAACCCCATTCCAGGCTAGCAAAGATTTAGCTGAATCTGAAAATCTGAAGGAACAGATCTAGAAATTGGCTCCATGTTTATAGCCCAAGGACTAGCTCAACTGCAGAAAAATATTTTGGTATGTTTTTTCCCTTTGGTTGGGTGGGGAACAGGATGGAATAAGGGGGTTCCCCACCAATTGTCAAAAAAAAAAACACATAGTCTTAGAGGATCCAAAATCTTCACTGAACTGCTTCCTCCATTAAAGTCCTCTTCAGACATTTCATTGGAGGTTGTATGACTGGCTACCTGAAAGCTATAGTAGGCAAGTATAAGCTCTGGCAAGTCATAGCAAATCTCAAGTACAGTCCTATATAGGATAGATTGACAAGAGATGTGATGGACTCAGCATAAAATTTTTGAACATGGCCAGTAAGAGAATTAGTTTTGCTCAACTATTTATATTTGTTAAAAAGGATTTTCCCTTTAATGGAGACAGATCAAAATAATGTTAAAAAAAAAGATATTTTCCTAATTTAAAAAAAAATAATTGTCTAAGTGTAGGCAGGCCAAAGACAGACTGTGTTTGTCACTCGAGAACTAGCCCAACCAGGCTTATCATCAGATAATCATGAAATAACATTTTCAATCAAAAAACCCCAGTAAATCCACCAAGTAAAAGAGGAGTGATCTGAGTCAGTTAAAGGAACATACATATTTATAAATGACAGTTCTGAGTATATCCACCATGTCCATGATAAAAACTCCACTTTAAATTAAATGGCATATTCTTTACCCAGAAACCATTTATTTATGAGACCTAGTTAGACTCAGGGAAATGAGTTCAAATCCAGCCTCTCAGACAATTACTAGATGTTCAATCTTGGGTGAGTCACTTAATCTCTTTTTATCTCTGTTTTCTCATCTGTAGAATGGGAATAACAATAGCAACTACCTCCTCTAGCTTTTGTGAAGATCAAATGAGTTTATGGTTGTAAAGCACTTTACAAACTTTAATAAGGTGTTATATACATGCTAAGTGCCATCCAAGGGTAGGCATTTTAAATATTGGAATACAAAGATACCCTCAGAATATCCCCTACCTTTTCCCTTCATTCTAAATGGAGTTCCATACTCCAAGGATCTATGCTGGTGTGAGCATTCCTTCCATATAATACAAACCACAACCCTGTAAAACTTGGTAGGCATTTCTGTGGTCCCAGTAAGCCAGGGCAGCAAGGCAGTTGGATAAGTCCAACCTTAGCTGGGCTGATCCTCAGATAAGAGACACACAAAACTGCCCTAGGGATCTTCTTAAAGCTCTTCCACTTTGGTAGGATTTGTCCAACATTGTGTCCCACTGGCAGTTTTGAAGAAAACTGGGTCTCCTCGGCTCCACCATTGAGTCAATAGGCATTAACCAAGGTGTCTGTTAGTGAAGGGAATTAAGTCCAACCAGCATTATCTTTTCCCTTGTTTCTGTTCCTAATTGCTTTGTATCCACCAGCAGTAGCAGTAGCCTCCATCTGCAGTCACTTCCTGTACTCATTATCGATTCATTGTCCCCTGTGTAGCCTGATGATACACTGTCTTTTCCATTCATTTTTACTTGCATTACTTGCAGTCTATTTCAAACCTCAAGTACTATATTTATTGGGCTAAATGTGGGTGGGTTAAAACAAAAACTTATGGGAAAAAAATAAAACTTGTCATACATGAAGCTTCCTTCCCAAGCTGACATGCCCCAAAATGACCTAACTAACCATGTTTTTTAATGCCTCGTTAATTTTACTTTTTATTTTCTCCAAGTGGAGCGTGAAAACTGTTTACATGGGCACATCTCAAAGAAGCAGCCATCTGTATTTATTTTATTTTTTGGACAATGAATGTGTCGAGATGTTATATCTGCTACAAATACATTCCCCACATTTTTATTATACAGTGCTTTGCTGCACATCATCCAGTACCACTTATTCACCAATCATTTCATTGTAATGTCTATTAAACCTCCCTCATTCTGTGCCTGAAGCCTCCATTGAATGTGCAAATGACTTCATCTTGAGCCTCACCTGAGTAAAGTCTCAGCTCCAACCTTGCTCCTTCATTGTTTTCCCTCCTTCTGGTTGGAGCTCTTTGATATCAGTGAACTTCAAGGGTTTCTCATGGGAGGCTCACTCCTCTGTGGACTCATCCTTGCAACCTTTAGATGTTTAGGGTAATTTTTTCCATCATTGTTATTTCTTTAAATATGCCCTAGAATATTTTTCTTCTTTTCATTTAGAATTGAGTAGGGCACTACCCCCTCTCAATACTTGGAGCCACTTTCTTTGCATGTTATATAGATCATGCTAAGAAAAACCTGTTGTTATTTGTATTTTTCTAGTGCTTGGAGAAGTTACATTGAGAGATTTTGTTTTAGGGAAGGCTGGAGTTTTCTCTTCCTTTAGAAATGATGATTCTCTAAACAACTTTCTTCCCACAAATCCAGTGACACACTTTTTAAAAAAGAAATGCAAAAGAAGTTATCTTTCTTCAATGAAATCTTTCTTCTTGGACTTGATCACCACCAATGAACAGAATCCCATTAAGAGAGCTTCATTCTTTACCTGAATAGACAAGCAGTTTGCTTCAATGGCTCACAGAAAAGAATCACTAAACTCATTTGCAGCTCTCAGACCCTGTGGATTGATAAATTTCCAGAATTCCAAAAATTATAAACTAGAAAGAAATGATTTAGGTGGCTTCCTTTTTTTCATAGACAAGGTGGTATTAGTTAAACTAGGCAGGGGACTCCTTAGTGGACTATCATATTATGGTTTACTAATGTTCATTTATATTCCACCTGTCCCTCAAATATTTCCTCACCCTTTCATAGTGTTCTCGAAATTCTAGAGATGACAGATTTATATAAATCTAGGGTGTCATGAAGACAAGTTCAAATCCTGTCTCAGACACTTAGTAGCTGTGTGACTCTAGAAAAGTCCCTACTTCTGTGACTTATTTTCTTCATCTGTAAAATAAGAATGATAACAATAGCATCTACTTTCTAAAGTTGTTGCAAGAATAAAATGAGATATGTGTAAAGTATTTTGCAAACTTTAAAATGCTACATAAGTGATATACATATAGATATGAATACATGTGTGTCTCTATAGGAGAGAACCTATCTATCATCTGTCTATCCATTCAGCTATCAGTCTTTGTATTTTATATCTGTCTGTCTTTTTATCTGTCCACATGTATAGGTAATTATAAGCATGTGCTACACACACACACACACACACACACACATGTGTGTGTGTGTGTGTGTGTGTGTGTGTGTGTGTGTTAAAAAAAAAAAACTACTACTTTCTCATTACAGAAAACAATTAAGTCTGGATGTTCTTCCATAAGACTTGGGTTTTTTTTTAAAGATTTTTATGTGATCTCAAAGAAAAGAAATAATATACTTGAACTTTGTCCTCCAGAGTCTTCAGCCTCTGGAATAAACTCTGATGACTGCTGTTTACAAGAATTTTTTTGCTTTAAGCCAGAACATAAACTCAAGCATGTTATGATGTGCATTCATCACTGGGGAAATATTTCTTCCTTTTCTATAAAATATTAAAAGCACTATTGGAGCTTTTCTTAAAGGAAGGAGATTTCTTTTCTCACATTAGAATAAACAAGAGTTGGGCAGATCAAGCCCAGGCATGCCTCATACTGAGAGTCGGATATTCCAAAATCTCATCTGAAATCACAGATTCATTTGAGGTTCATGAGTCCTGTCTCTTTTCCATTCAAAATATCCTTGATAAGTATAAATTTTCTGCTTTAGTATTGACAGAGATTGGATTGGAATGATTTGGAGAGCAGAGAAACATAATAATGTGCAAATGGTTACAGCCCACAGTTAAAGAAAAAGATGATCATTTCTTAGATTGCCCTAAAATTTAGAGCTGAAAGGGAACTTAGGGATCACTTGGACCAACCCCAATCCTTTCATATTTCACACCAGGAAACTCACTGGTTCCCATCTCTTTCCCCACCCCTTCACCCATTAGTGCCTTCCCTTCTGAGAGTTTCTTCCATTTACACTGAATATATCTTATATAGCCATAGTGCCTTTGCCTGTGCTCTCCCATTAACATATGAACTCCTTGAGGTCAGATACTATGGTTTTATTTTTCTCTGTATGTCTGATGCATTAGACCAGTGCCTGGTACAAAATAAGCATTTTTTAAAATGTCTATTGACTCACTGATATGTCCATCACTTCTTTGAATTTACTCTCTTCAAGAATCCTTCCATAATTAACCATACACTGAGCATTTGATGCATGCTTGTTGATTTACTACTTTTCTTTGACCTTAGTCCTCCACCCCATAACTTCACAATTCCTCAGCTTACTGTTTCCTGGGTGTTTTTCCAGCCCCACTCAGCCACACACTGAGATGATCATACCCTTGATCTTGTCATCACCCCAAAACTCACCACTTCCATGTTCATGTATTTTGAAATCTCTTTTTCTGATTGCAATCTGCTATCATTTCATCTCTCTATGGTTGGCAACCCTAAACCTTGGTCTTTGTTTTTACCATGACCTCTGATCTTTCAAGCATTTCCCAGACTATTCTTTTAGCATGGGCTATACTCTCCTGCCTTCTCCATCTTGATCCCTACTGAACTCATTTACTTTCCTCTTCTCTGGAGTCCCTTACCCCTTGTCTTATCAAAAATCCTTCCCACCAATTCTTTTTTTTTATTATTAGAGTTTTTATTTTCAAAATACATGCCAAGATAATTTTTAACATCCACTCTTGCAAAACCTTGTGTTCCAAATTTTTTCTCCCTCCCTTCCCCACCACTTCCCCTACATGGCAAGTAATCCAATATATGTTAAACATGTGCAGTTCTTCTATACATATTTCCACGATTATGCTGTACAAAAAAAATCAGATCAAAAAGAAAAAAAATGAGAAAGAAAACAAAATGCAAACAACAACAAAAAGAGTGAAAATACTATGTTGTGATCCACATTCAGTTCCCACAATCCTCTCTCTAGATACCCTGCCAATTCTTAACCTTGGATTATTCCCCTGTTCTTCTGCTCCTTTCACATACTGTTGAAGATAGAAAAAGACAAAACTGTGCTAACTTCATTCACTATAAATTAGTTATGTAATTTTAACTTGTCACAAGGGAATCCTTTTCGATCTCTCTAATTGACTCCCTATCACATCCACTACATAAGAGTTTTCTGAACTTTTCCTTTGCACCTTAAGCTATTTAGGACTCTCTACTATCCCACTGAGAAACTTGCTTCGTATTTCACTGTAAAGTTGTTACAATTGGCAAGAGCTCCCTCGGAATCTCCCCCCCTCTCATCTCATATCTCTCATAGATACCTCTCACCACCTTCTAATCCTGTCCCATGAAAGGGTCCTTTTCCTTATCAATGCACACTTCTGTACATGCACAAATGACCCTATTCATCCTGCCCTTTCCACCCCCCTTTGTAGTTCCCCACTCCCTCATTAATCTTGTCTCTCTCTTTCTACTAGCTATTTCCCTCCTGCCTAGAAATATACCCATGTCTTCTTCACATCCATCCATCACCATAGCTCTTCTCCCTTTTGTGGCTAAATTCTTTAAGAAGGCCATCTCTTCTATATCCTCTCCTCTCACTCTCTTTTTAATTCTTTGCAACATAGCCTCTGACCTCACCATTCAACTGAAACTCCTATCTAAAGTTACCAATAATTTTTAATCACCAAATCCTATTGCCTTTTCTCAATCCTCATTCTCCCTGACCTCTCTGAAGCCTTCAACTTCACCTTCATCTTCTTCAACTTCATATTCTCTTCTAGTATTTTCTAGAATTGTTCTCTCCTGGTTCTCCCTCTGCTGCTCTGAATACTCCCTCTTAGTTTTCTTTGTTTGATTTTTATCCAGTTCATACTCCCTGACCATGGGTTTCTCCAAGAGCTCAGTCCAGGACCCTCCTTCTCTTCTCCCTCTATATTCTTTCACTTGGTGAGTCCATCAGCTTTCATGCACTTACTATAATTTCTGCACAAATGATACTAGGGTATATTTGTCCAGTCCTAACCCCTCTGCTGAGCTCCAGTCTTGCATCTGTGACTGCCTCCTGGACATCTCGAGCTTGATGTCTCACAGACATCTTCAACTCAACTGTCCAAAACTAAATTCATTGTTTTTCTCCAAAATCCTCTTCCTACTTCAGCAGTACCTCCATCTCTCCCTGTCACCCTGGCTTTAACACCTACCATCTTAATCCCTTAATCCTAAACTCCTTACTTTCTCTCATTGATGCTCTTTATCCAAGTAGTTATCAAGCCTATCATTATTATCCCCATAATATCTCTCACATACACTCTTTTCTCTCACCAAGATGGTGAAGTCTCTCACATCTAGACTACTGCAATAAGCTACTTGATCTCCCTGCCTTGGTTTCCTCTCCCCACTCCAGACCACCTTGGATTCAGCTATCAAACTCCTAAATAATGCACATCTTAGGGGGAAAGGGGAGGAAAGACCCACATGTACCAAAAAATATTTATAGCAGCTCTTTTTGTGGTGGCAAAGAATTGGAAATCGAGGGTATGCACATTAATTGGGGAATGGCTAGACAAGTTGTGGGTATATAAATGCAATGAAAATGATGACCGGGCAGATTTTAGAAAAAAACTAGAAAGTCTTATATGAAATGATGCTGAGTAAAGTGAGAAGACCTGAGAGAATGCTGTACACAGTAACAGCAACGCTGCAGTAATCAACTATGACTGACGTAGCTTTTCTCAACAATACAATGATCCAAGACAGTTCCAAAAAACATAAGATGGAAAATGTTTTGTGCATCCAGAGAAAGAATTATGGAATCTGAATGCATTTTGAAGCATACTATTTTAACTTTTTTTATTTTTTATTTCTCGTGGTTTTTCCATTTTCTTCTGATTTCTTTCATAAACGAGTAATGTAGAAATGTGTTTAACATGATTATTCATGTATAAACTATATCAGATTGCCTGTTGTCTTAGGGAAGGAGAGAGAAAGGAAGAGAAAAAAATTCAAATTTAAAATCTTAGAAAAATGAATGTTGGGGCAGTCAGGTGGTGCAGTGGATAGCACCAGCCCTGTAGTCAGGAAGATTTGAGTTCAAATATTACCTCAGACACTTAATACTTCCCAGTTGTGTGACTCTGGACACATTTAACCCCAATTGCCAGAGGAGGAGGAGGAGGAGAAGGAGGAGGAGGAGGAGGAAGAAGAGGAGGAGGAAGAGGAGGAGGAGGAGGAGGAAAAGGAAGAAGAGGAGGAGGAAAAGGAAGAGGAGGAAAAGGAAGAGGAGAAGAAGAATGTTGAAAACCTTAAAAAAAAAAAAGTGCTGTCTGACTACATTATCCTCCTATTCAATCACTTCCAATACCTCCTATTGCCCCCAGGATCTAATATAAAACCCCGTTTGGCTTTTAAAGCCCTGCACAAAGTGTACCTTCCCTACCTTACACTTATACCTCACCTATGGACATGAAATGCCATCCAGCGACATGGGGCTCCATACTCTTCCTTGCATAGGACTTTTATCTCCCGATAGGGCATGTTTCCTTGCTATCCCCCATATCTGGAAATGTCTTCCTTCTCTCCTCTGTTTCCTAGATTCATGAGCTTCCTTCAAGTCTTAACCTTTCCTGATACCCTCAAGCTAAGTGTCTTCCCTCTGAGATTATCCCCAATTTACCTAATAGATATCTTGTCTGTATCTTAGCTTTTTACATGTGGTCTCCTCCATTAGACGGAATAAAAGATTCTTGAGATCAGGGACATCTTTTCCCTTTTTGTTTATATCCCCGTGCCTGGTATATAGTGCTTCCCATGGCTTGTTGACTGAGAGAGTAATGAACTTAAGTGGCTCGTCCTAAGTGACATATGTGACAAGCCCTGGATTTGTCCCCAAGTCTCTGAGCATCAAATTCAGAGTTTAACCCACTGCACCATGCTGCTGCCATAATAATAATGTCAGTCCACAGGGCAAAAAAGATAAATCCACAAAAACACCAGGGGGCACAGATTTTCCTATAGAATGGGAAGTTACAACAGAGATGTGATAGATATTACTGGAGGATATACTTACATCGATGAAATTGCAGATTAATTTCAGTACTTGCATCTCTATTATATAAAACGCTGCATATTATAACTGAATATTCTCCATCTGTTCTTTGAAGTTTCTCCTTTCTGGATCAGAAAAGACATGAAGGGGGTCTTTTAAAGAGGCGATTGTGGACACATTTCTCCTAAGTGCCTTCCTCTGGGTTAGCATATCGGGGAGGCTGAAAACCCAGTGTCCTGGGGGAGGCCCTGTTCACTTGATTTCTCTTCTAAAACCTCTGTTTTTGCCGAGAGGCTAGGGTAGTTTCCGGGCATGCTCTGGTGTGATCGAGAAGTTACAGTACGCCAGCCTCCTCAGCCGACTGCAGAGAGTCAAGGAGCAGTCCCAAGTGATCAACCAAGCAATGGCTGACCTAGCCACCATCCCCTATCTCCAAGACATCAGTCAACAGGATGCTGAGTTGGTGAGGATCTCTTTTAACATTTGCTTAGGATTCTTGGGAGCCCTAAACCAAGGGGAGGGATGGTCACTGGGAAGAAGTAAATGATCAGATGTAGCCCTAAAACATTGAGTCATTTCTCCTCAGATAAATATTCAGTAGGAAGTCTTTGAAGACAAAGATCGTTTCATTTGGGGGGGAGGGGTTTGTCTTAGTACCCCCAACTGTATAGCATGGATCATACAGGATCATATGACCATGGATCTTCGAAGGTTATTTAGTCCAACTTTTTAATTTTTCATATGAGGAAACAGAGCTTTGTGGTCTTATTTATTTAGAGCTCAGAAGGACCTTGGAACCTACCAAACTAAATCCCTCACTTCACAGGTCACAGAACAGACTTGGTAGTAAGTAAAAGAGACAGGATTGGAACTCAGTTTTCTTTTGACCCTAAAGAGCTCTTTCCATTGTATAATGGTGCCTTCCAAGGTAGAATGGGGGAATGGCGGTAACATGCTCTAGGCTACACAGTGAGCCATAGAAGGAATAAAGAAGAATCAGGATGGGTGTATAGAGCTGAAAAGAACATTAGACATTATCAAATCTAATTCTGATTTTACAAATCAAATACCCCAAACTGTAATTTGATGGGTGCCAGAACTTTGCCTTTAACAATTCATGGCAGCACTTTATCTGCAATTTATAGCCTTGAAGAGTTGCCAGAGCCCCAAGAAATTAAATACCTTGATCAAGATCACACATATCAAATCTTTGATAGGTAGGATTGGAATCCAGATCTTCTGGCTTGAGGACAGCTTCTTATCCCTGTCCCACATTTTATTTCAGAGATTTCAGGCTTTTGTAGCATGGTGAAAAGGTGAACTGAGTAAAGCTTTGAATTGAGAGAAAAGACCAGAATTTGAAATGCACAGTCAAGGGAGGAATATTGATAGACAGGACTTTGAAATAAACATATCTTATATACTTTTCAAAAGTAATTTTTAAATACTTTTCAAAGTAAGCTAGGGTACTTATTGAAAAAAGGTAATATGGTTATTTTTTATTTATTTAAAGTGAATACCACTTGAATTTTTAAATCATCATATTCCTAAATTGCTATGATATATGTATATCATATATATATGATATAATTCATATACATTGCAAAATAAACTTATTTTTAAATATATGAAATACATAAAATATATAAAATAGATTCACAGCTCAATACATAGTATTAAATATATTCTATCTTATATGTGAAAATTATTCCTTTTTGCATTTTTTAAATTAAAAAATTGGTGCACATTTGGAAGTTCAGGAGTAAGAGATGTCTTCTATGAAAGAGATTTATCTTTGAACAACACGAAACATTTAAATAACAAAGAAGTTCTGGTCCCACTCTCTCTGAATCAGCTGGGCTATATATTTCCAACAGTATTCTTATGTACTCTGAGAGTTTGATAGGGAGATTTTCTCTACTGCCACATACTTGAGTCTTCACTACCGATGTTTTCTATGATTGGTTAGGGGACCAGTTATAAGCATCCTACTCCAATTTTACTATTTATTACTAAATGAATTTTACAAATAGATATTTGCTTCAGACATATTAAATAGGAAAGTACCAATATTCACTCCCAAAATTTTGGGAACATAATACCACCTATAGTATGCTTAGTCTCTGTGAGGGATTAGGCTCATATAGTATAATGTAACTCCTTTGTAGAATTGCTCCTACCAGTTTCATGTCAAAGATAACATCACTGTCAGATAAGTCTTTTTGGGCTAAGGTCCCCAAATCCCCTCTCAACAATACTCAATTGCTTGTCAAACAACAGCTTATTTAACCAATCCTCAATTAATGAACAGCCCCTCTTTAATTTTTAGCTTTTTGCTTTACTTTTTTTCCCTTTTAATTCCTGCTCAAGAATTCAACCTCCAGAGGTGAAGGTGGTTGTGTTTGTGACTATTCTTTGCCCAGTTTTATTCTCTCTACTAACACTTGTTGACTTTTATGTGTTTCTTCACCAGATTCTTTGTGTTAGTGCATACGTGAATTTATTCAGTCATCTTTGTCCATATCTTAAGATCTTCTGATGCTTGTCCCCCATTTCTTTTTCCTTATTTATATACTCTTCTTACACAACACTATATATATATACATACACACACACACAACTATATATATATATATATATATATATATATATATATATATATATATATATATATATATATATTGACCTTCTTATTCTCTTCTTCATTGATACTTAAAATCATTAGAACAGAACCAATACTGCAGGGACATGTTTCTTTTCCCTCATTAGATGATTATTAACACGACTGGCATCATATAACTCCTTCCAATTATTCATATGAATTTACCTTTCTGGCCTTCTGTCTTTTGTTTGCATTTCAAAGCTAAGCTCTGGTTTGTTTCATCTAGAATCTTTAAAATTTCTCTATGCCATTAAAGTCCTATTTTTCCCTTGTAAGATAAAACTCAACTTTGCCCAGGGTGATTTGATGCTTATAAGTCTATCTGTTGCCTTTTAGAAGACTAGCTTCCCAGATCTCTTTTCCTTTATGTAGAAGCTGCCAAGTCTTATATGATCCTGATTGTGGCTCTTTGGGACTTGTATTCTTCCTTTCTGGATGCTAGTGGTATATAAATGATTGTCATGAGGATCAAATGAAATAATAAAATGTTTAGTACAGTACCTCATACATAGAAGGAGCCATCAAAAATGTCTTTTTTATTATGATAATTTCTTATTATTAATCATAGTGTTTCTGGGAAAATCCATTCTAATTTGATTCTCTGCTTAAAGTTTTCGTGAGGTTACTGTCTTTTTCCCAGTTGGATTTGGATATCTCTGAATCTGTAATGATATGTTTAAAGCATTATTATCAGTGGTTGATATTTTCTGCTTACTCCTCTGTCCAGACTTAATTCCTGAACAGGGACTTGTCAGGGCCAAGTTCAGCTCCCCAGTTTCCTCTTGGATGGAGGAAGTAGCTTGAGTTGGTCTCTACTCGGGTCATCTAGATTCCTATACTAAGCTTTGCTCCTGGAATATGCATATACCAAGGGATGGGAGTAGATTTCAGGCTCCCCTGGATCTTGGAAGTTTAGAGATCTTCTCTGAATGGATGATCAGGGTCTTCTGTAACATCTCAAAGATGGGCTTCTGGAGCCCTTGGAGTCCTTAAACTTGAAGCCCTGCCTCAATCTCACCAGTCGCTGATGATCCTTTTTCATCCCTATTGGTCCGTGCTGTGGGTCTCCAATCCCCTCAGCACTTTCCCATAGAGAGCTTTTGCTGCCTCTAAATGGAGAACCTTTCAGGCTACAAGTGTATCTGGTCATTATGAGTATTCTTTTCATTCTTTTCTTTTTTTTTCCAAATGTGTTCTTAAGAAACTGCTCCTGGGAACTCCCTCCATTCTGCCAGTGCTATACAGATAGTAACTAACTATCTAGTGGTTGCCGTTTGGCTCTCCATCCTCATTGGTACCCAGCACTCAAAAAGATCAGCTTAGGCTTCTGGACTCCAGCATCAAGGAGAAGTGAGCTGGCCCTTGCTGGGACCCTGCGTCTATGCCTGACCCTGCTAAATTACTCCTTTTTACTGTATTGCTTTGCAGCCATGTGAGATGGTTTAAACCTCGAATTTAATTAGCTTTGTTCTTGAAAAACTGGGGAGTTTTTACCTCATCTGACTGTTAGTGGGGTCTTAAAAATGAGAAAGAGAGAGATGTTGTTCTTTTGAAACAAAAAGCCACGGAGAGAACTTAAATGAGCTCCATCCTTTGAGAAGCAATAAAAACATCTCAATTTTACTGTTTTCCTCTGGTGAGCTTTTACATGATGCCGAGAATTATGATACATTAGCCTCGGGAGAAAAATACTAAAAATCATCCATGTACTGCAGAGCATTCCCCGAGAGAATTTGGTACAGCCGTCGTTCTTTACAGCCCAAATCTGTTTTTACAAAACATCCACACTTCTTGCATTAAAGTCTATATGTTGAGGACAGACATTCTGGGGGAATTTTCTCAGCGTTCCATATTTTATACCCGTAATAATAGCGCTCAGCAGCGGCTAAGGCGGAGATATGAGGTGGCTACGCTTGCCCGTCTGACGGCTGAGTAATAAAATCATCAGCGTACAAATGATTTTTTAATTAGGTTTTAATCTGTGCATTTAGAGAAGTTATTTCTGTGTGAATCCCACCCTGATCATCTTTATCTTGCCTCCACAGCTGCAGTCGCTAATGTCAGACGCTATGGACACCCTTGAAGGAAGAAGGAATGATAAAGAACGGGTATGGAATAAAATCCAGAAGGTAAATAAAGCTCTGCAGCTGGGGGCAGTGGTCAGAGTGGGTTGCTCTGAGTCGGTGTCCATTTGGGGTCAGGCACATCTGTCAAGAAGGTGGAAAGAAAGTTCTTTGGTTATTCTGTCCAGCTCTGTGCCCACCCTCAGTGTCAAGCAGGGGTGAGTTTAATTTGATAGTCTTCCCTCAAATCCCCATCTTTCCCAACAGACTGTGAGTCTATAGCTTCCTGGTCTTTCTTTATCTCACACTACTGAATAGTCCATTTTCACTATCTCCTTCTTCCATCTTGGTCATTCATTCTTTTTTCCTTCAGAGTATTTCTTCAGTTTTAATTCATTTCTTTATTAAAAAAAAAAAAAAGATTATGGTTAAGTTTACAGGGAATCAAAAATTTAAAAAAAAAAAACTGAGTGCAGTGAGGTTTTGATGGCAGGACTTCAATCCTGCTGCTTCCTAATTGCCTGCAGACCCCACGATACAGCCAGTCCTTTCCAGTGTGGCATCGTATCTGTCATTTCCCCCACCACCACCTCCCCATCACTGCAGAGGAAGTGCTCCGGACAAGGCTATTCCAGGTCCATATCTACTCAGAGGAGATCATAAGCTCCTTCTACCCTTTGGCTTGGCCTTTTCTCATCAGTCAGAGGATGCAGCTCATGAAATGGCCTTGGAAGAAAAGTCATAATGAAATGTCTCCACCACAAATGCAGTCTTTGGGGTCTTCAGGACCTAATTTGTGATTTCACTGGTATAATCTTGGTGAAACACCCTCCCATGCAGGACCAATGAAGATCAGCATCTGCTTTATCACTGAGAGCTGCAGGGAATGGCCGCCTGAAGTGATATGACTTGAGCCCAAGGTCTTTCAGATAAACACCAGCTTTCAATCCACCACTCCATCCTCCCTCTCTTTTTAAAAAAAATTATGGTCCAAGGGCAGCTGGGTGGTGCAATGGATAGAGCACCAGCACTGAAGTCAGGAGGACCTGAGTTCAAAACTGGCCTCAGACACTTACCTGTGTGACCCTGGGCAAGTCACTTAACCCCAATTGCCTCAGCAAAAAAGAAAAAAAAACCTATGGTTTTATTACTGTTACTGTTATCAGACATTCTTCTCTGCTCCACATACTAATCTGGACCAGCGCTACTCAATGCCCAAGATCAGCAGAGGTCAGGCTGAAACCAGATGATTTTTTTTAGCCTGGACATGCATTTCCAGCTTCACAGGGAGCCCCCAGGGAGGAAATGCCCTGTGTTGGCAAAGATCTACAACGGCTTAAAACTCACAGTCTCAGAGGTTGCCCATGAAGGACCTCCCTGCTGTTTCTCACTCACCTCCCTCCGTCTCCAGACTCTGCCTATTCATCAGCTGGTCCCCATCCCAGGAACGTTTTCCATCCTCACTACCGTGTCCTGACTTCCCTGATTTCTGCCAAGACTCCTTCTATAAGGGGTCTCTCCCAGGCGCCCCTGCTGCTCGTGCCCTCCTTTGGGGGTTACCTCCCAAGACCACTCTGCATCTGTGGACACACACTACCCTGTGTCCCAGTGACGCATATGGTTTCCACAACACAATACAGAACGCACTTAGAGAATGCCCTACATAGCATTTAGCTGTTTTGTCATGGCCAGCTCTTGGTGACCCTGAGGAGCTTAGCTTTCCAGTACTGTCTGTGGCCTTTTCTTGGCAAAGATGATGGGGTGATTTGCCATTTCCTTCTTCAGTGGATTAAGGCAAACAGAGATTAGGTGACTTACTCGGATCACACAACTAGTAAATAGCTGAGACTGGATTTAAACTCAGGTCTTCCTGACTTCAGACCCAGTAGTCCATCCCCTGAGCCATCAGTTGTTCCAATACCTTAACACAGTATAAGATAGTATGACAGTATGATATGGCATAGTATAATATAATGTAATATGATATCGTGTAATATGGTATAGTGTAATATAGTACAGCATGATGACATGGCGTAGTAGAATAGAATAGAATAGAACAGAACAGAATATAATATAATATAATAAATATAGCATAATATAATATAGTATAGTATAATATAATAATATAATATGGTATGGTATAATATAGTACAGCATGACATGACATGGCATAATAGAATAGAATAGAACAGAACAGGACACAATATAATGAATGTAGCATAATATAGTGCAATTAATATAATATAATAAATGTAGCATAATATAATATAATATGGTATACTGTAATATAGTATAGCATGACATGACATAGCATAGTATAATAGAATAGAACAGAACAGAATATAATATAAAATAATGAATATAGCATAATATAATGCAATGTAATATAATAAATATAGAATAATATAACATAATGCAATGTAATTATATAATATGGTATAGAATAGTATAGAATAGTATAGCTTGATATGGCATGGCATGGTAGAATATATATAAACTATAACATATGGGGTATAATATGTGACATATTGTATAGTATAGCATGGCATGGCATGTATAATATAATACACGCTGGGGATCTTACATGTAATCCATGTGTGTTGTGAACATTGTTTGCCTCCCATGCATGTCACTTCCCATACTTGAATTTGAATTATTTTGAGAATTTCCCAAAATTCTAGCAAAATTTTCATGTGACTTTTAAATCAAGCAACCTGCTTGGGCGGGTGGGGGGGAGGGGGAGGGTTGCACAGGGGTAGGGGATGTCTTAAAGTCTCAAAAGATTTTGTTGGTGCATGTGATTGTGAAACTCCTAAAGCAGGACTGAGCAAAAGATGATGACGTGTATGTTGATTGAGTGGGAAAAATCCCCAACTCAGAGGACTGAATTTGAAATCATGGGATCTGGGTTCAAATCCTTGTTCAACCACTAACTACCTGTGCCATCCCTCTGTTCTCTCTTCTGTAAGATGAGGAGGTCTTAGCAGAAAGTTTCTAAGTACCCTTCCAGTTCACTATTGTTTGAGACACCGCATATCCATTGATAAATAAATACAAGAAAGGAAGTTTTGAGGGGAAAGAAGACAGAAATACTCTAAAAAAGTCTGAAGTTGGGAAGTTCGTTCAGTCTTAAGAGATTTAAATTTATGAGGCCAAAAGGACTGAAGAGGGGCATTGTTGAAGCAATGGGAGATACGCTGGTTGGCAGGTGCGTCCAGAATGATCCAGAGAGGAGAAAGGAGGATGTGGGCAAAAGATGGAGGAGAACAGAGATATCTTAAACCAGAGGAAAGCAGAACCATTGGCACCCTTGGCCACTAGGGAGGAAAGGTGGTTCAGGAGGTATTGCTTATTTCAAGTGAGAGAAACAAAATTTATGCAAAGACCTCCCTTTCCTCCCAGTCCTTATAAACATTTTGTATCTATTTTATATAATTTTATTATATATTATATATAATATTAAATAAGTATTATTTAAATAATATTTTATTTATAGATAAACATTTTTATATATTGTGTGTATATATATATATATATAACTAGTTTATACATACATATTATCTCTCTCTTTAGAATGCAATGCAGTTTGGGTTTTTTTCTTATATCACTTACATACATAATAGACACTTAACCAATGCTTGTTGATTCATTGATTCCTTGATATCTTCTACCATTATCCTATGAATTTGCCCAGACCCATGACTGAATCTTAACCCTGTTAAAGACTAATGACTCAATTCCCCATTAGCTGAGATTATAGACTATATGTTAGTATCTATAAAGTACTTTTTCCATTGTTTGAGTGGGAAATTTAATAGCACGCTGCTGGGATTCATATGATATCCGCTGCTTAAGAAGAAGTCCCAGCTGTTGCTAGGTCTAGAAAGCATAGATGAGCTGCTATCTGCATCAGAGCAGGGAGTTTCCACACTGAGAGTTTCCTGCACTTCCAAAACCACAACCCTCCATGAATGGATCAGAGTATTTCTAGACAGTGAAAGTTCTCTACGGTGTGGAAGGATTCTGCTCACTTGTATGTGAATTTAAATACTGGCTAGTACAGAGCTGAAAATGCTAATTAATGAGCATAATTTTACACAAGGAATTTTGCTGCTCAAATTTCTCATTCAACCCCAAGTTTTCCCTCCATAGTAAGTCTCACCTACTATCCCAGGCTGGTTATCTGGAAAGTGGCCTAAGGCCATTGATCATCAGTGTGAATTACACAAAGAGCAATGGATTCCTACTGTAAGATCCTTGAGGGCAATAAGAGAGACTCTCTTTTGTCTCTGTGTCCCTAGGTCCTAGAAGAATGCCTGACACATAGTAGGTGCTTAATAAATGCTTGCTGATTGGTTAGTTGATGGGAAATGGGCCCCATCCTTTGCTCAGGACTGGTTGAAGGCATAAATGTGAAGCAGATGAAGGCAGACTTCTGTACTTCCAGCTTTCTAGTCTTTTCCCCTTTCTTTTCTCAATGGTCATCCCTGCTCCACCCACTGGCAGTGCTCAGTGACCTCAACTTCTCTCCCCCTTTTCCTATCTAAATGGGCTCTCAGGATAAGATGAGCTATCATGGTACAGTGAGATGAACACTGAATTTAGAGTTAGAGGAATGGGCTTTCAAGTCCTGCTGGGTTATTTACTGCCTTGCCACTCTGGACAAGGCATCTGCTCCCTCTGAGCTGCAACTTTCTCATCTATAAAATAAAAGAGCAGGACTAAACAGTCTTTAAGGTCCTTTCCAACTCTTAAAACTGTGATAATCTTGAAAACTCATTTACACGTAAATGGATCTTATAAACTCATACATATCAAAATGACTGATAATAATTATGACAAGAAAAGATAGATTTAGAATTAGGAGGATCCTCATAGCGCATCTGGTATAACCCCTTCCTTTTCCTCATGGGAAAGATAAAGATAATTGAGTCATTTCAGTCACTTCTGACTCTTTGTGACCCCATTTGGAGTAATCTTGGTAAAGATACTAGACTGGTTTGTCATTTCCTTCTCCAGTTCATTTGACAGATGAGGAGACTGAGGCAATCAGAGTGAACTGACTTGCCCAGAGTCACACAGCTAGAAAGTTTCCAAGGCCACATTTGAACTCATGGAGATGAGTCTTCCTGCCTCCAACTTGAGCACTCTATCCACCATACTACCTAGCATCACTGGAATTTGAACCTGGCTTCTCTAAAGCCAAAAACTTAACTTCTTTTCAACATTACTCTCCCCGCCCCAAATTAGTTTTATTTTTACCAGAAATTAAAATTTTTAACATAAATAAATTAGGTTCAATTCCATTGGTGGAATTTTAGCCTTCTGTCTTGGGGAAAGGATTTGGAAAGGCATGGAATTTTCAAAGCAATCCTTAAATCATAGCCCATCAGAAATCCTCATAACCTGCCTGTGTGAGAGACATCCCTGAACATGTCTTCCTAGGTGAAGCCATCTGCTAGGTCCTCAGGCTCTCCTTCCCATTGATGGCAGGATAGAATTCTGAGCTCTTAACTTGGGTCACATCTGGGGAAAACTGGAAGAGAGAGCCTATTCCCAGTCATATTACCCTATACCCCAGAAAGTCAGGGGAAAGGCAAAAGCATAAAGGGGCTCATGGGAGCTGACAGGGCCACCTATTCCATCTCCCAGTAACAGGTGACTTGGGAAGCAGCCCATTTTCCCAAGAGCCCTAGTAATGAAAGTAGACTTCCAAACAGAGGTTCCTATAAAATCTTTAGGAAGATGCTGTGGATTAGAAGGAGCAGAGAGTCCAATTTCTCCCAGGGGCTTTTAATTTGGTTAATGTGAATCTACCAAGAATTCTAGTATCACTTTCAGACAATTCCAGGAGCAAGTAAGTAATTTCTTCTTAGTGCAATGGAGTTCATTTGCATGTGCAAAAAGGGAAAAAAAAAATGTTAAACCGTAATTGTACGAGCTAGTACGAGTAGAGTATGTGTTCATTTTAAACCCTCTAGAAGTTGGTATCAACATCACTACCTCCGAGATCTGTTATTTGTAATAGAAACAGCTGTTGTACCTAATGAAAACACTTGAAATTTTCATTTGAAGCAGCAGAATTATAGCGGCACCTCCAAGTTCCACATAGTTAAAGGGTCTGTCAAAATTCTCATTACCTACCACAATTTTCAGGATTCCGCTTTGTTATAGGCCTATAAAAAAAAAAAAAAAACTAGCAGGAGGAGACTTGATTCATGAATGCTGACCTCCTAGATTCATTTCCATTCCTTTGATGTTTGACAAGACAGCGAGGTGGGTGCTTGAAATTCTGATTTATTATTTTTTACTTGATTAGCCAGGACTCTGGAGGTTTCTTTGACTTCTTGGGATTTCCATTTCTTGCCAATTAGCTCAAAAAAATTGGTTATTATTTCAGGAATCTACATATTTAAAATGAAATGGGGGCAGCTAGGTAGTGGAATGGATAGAGCACCAGCCCTGAAAGTTAGGAGGACCTGAGTTCAAATCTGACCTCAGACACTTAATACTTACTAGCTGTGTGACTCTGGGCAAGTCGCTTAACCCCAATTGGGGGAGGGGGAGAGAGAGAGAGAGAGAGAGAGAGAGAGAGAGAGAGAGAGAGAGAGAGAGATGGAACTTTTGATCAGAGTGTCTGGAATATACCCTTTTTTCATCTCTACCTTTTGGAAGTCCTGACCATCTTCAGAACACAACTCATGTACCTCTTCTCACATGAACTGGTGACTTATTACCTGTGTAAATTTGGGGAAGTCACTCTGCTCTTCACACCTCAGTTTTTGTCTTTGTTAAATGAGAGATTTGGTTTAGATTCCCTTCCAACTCTAAATCCAATAATCCCTCTGTGGCCTTGTGATACCCACTTTCCAAATTGTTTATGATTTCTTTCTCTTTAAATTACTTTGTATAACTTTTTATATCATTGGCATTTACTGTGGAAATATTAGTAATAGCAATCATAATAGCCAACATTTGTATAGCCCTTTAAGGTTAGCAAAACACTCTACAAATAGTCCCTTGTTTTATCTTACCTATCAGAGTTTAACCTCTATGCTGATGATTCTCAAATCAATTGTCCTAGTCTGAACCTGTTATCTGACCTCCAGTCTCATATCTCTAACTGTCTTTCAGAAATCTCAAAGTAGATGTCCAGTAGATATCTGAAACCCAACATGTTTAAAACCGATCTGGTTATCTTTCAAACTTCCCTCTGACTCTTAAAGGGTACCATCATCCTCCCACTCCCCCAGGCTCATAATCAATCTGTCATCCTTGACTCCTTACTGTCTCTCATGTCAAATCTGTTGTCAAGGCCTATGAATTTTCCCATGGTAGCATCTCTCAAATATGTCCCCTTTTCTCCTCTGACACAGTCTAGTGCAGGACCTCATATTGCAATAGCCTGCTAGTGGGTCTGTCTGCTTCAGGTTTTTCGCTATTTCAAACCATCCTCCATTCAGTCATGCACGTGATTTTCCAAAAATATGGATACACACATGCACATACACACACACACACACACACACACACACACACATGCACGCACACACATACACACACATACATACACACATGCACACATACACACGCACATACATATACATACACACACATGCACGCAATGCACATACATACACACATATATACACATACACACATACACACACATACACACGTGCGCGCACACACACATGCACACACATACACACACGCACATACACATACATATACACACATACACACACACACACACACACACACAACACAATAGTGGCTATCACTTCCAAAATAAAATATAAAATACTCTGTTTGAAATTTAAAACTTTCCATAATCATTATCACCTTCCAGTGTTTTGACCATGCACTCCCTGCACCACACACATAAACACACACCAGAAAAACACATAATGAACAAATGCACAAAGTGTGTTCTTTGATTCAATGACCCTGGCCCCTATACTGTTCTGGAAACAAGATACCTCCATATCTCGAGTCTGGACATTTTTCCTATGAGCCCCATATCTGGACCACTCTTCTCTGCTCATCTCTTAGTAGCTTCTTTCAAATCCCAATAAAAATCCTACCTTCTACAAGAATTCTATAATTCCTGACAATTCCAGTGCCTTCTCTCTCAATTATTTCCTATTTATTTTATATATATAGCTTGTTTGTGTAGATTTGTTTGTATATTGTTTTGTCCATTAAATTATGAACTTCTTAAGGGATATATGCCTGAAAGCTTATTGACTAACTTACTGCTTCTCACCACCACAACCTTGGGAAGTCGGTGCTATTATTATCCTTATTTTGCCAATGAAGAAACTGAAGCAGGCAAATGATTTGCCCAGTGTCCCACAGCTATTAAGTGTCAGAGCCAGATTTGAACGAAAGTCTTCTTGATTTGGGGTCCAAAGTTCTATTCACTGTGCTAGTAACTAGCAAGATCCTTGAGAACAAAGATTGTGTTGATTTTGTCCTCATGTCCCCAAAGTTCCATGCATGAGTAGGTAAATAAACGCCTACTGAATGTAATTGAACTGAATTTGGTGACTTGATCATTTCATTGAGGAAAAGTGAGTTATGTCAGTGAAGGGCACTTGATGGTAGTCAGATTATATTCAGAGAACTTAAGAGTTCCCCATATGCAACCTTCCATCTCCCTCCCTCCCCAATCCACCCTCCAAACCCTACTGATTTTGAAATCTAGCAGCCCTTTCCACATGTTATCCATTGCTGCCCTTCCTTGTAGGGAGGAAGGCTCCAAAGAAATAGCTGTGGCGCAGGGAGATTAGGTGGCAGAGGAGAAGCCCAGAGAGCAGCTCTGAGTGAAGGAGAATGGAGGGAGCGAGATCATCTTTTTCCTAGGCATTTCAGACCTTAGAAAACCACTCTTTGGGGAAGATGAAAAGTCATATAGATTCAGAGACAAGAGAAATTATTCTCATTTAGTCCATTCTGAGATAGATTCTCTGTAATATATCATGAGCACCCTATGCCATGAATTGAGCCTTGTAAGATACAGAAATGTCACATTAACCAACTCCCTCTGTGTATGGGGCTGCCAGTGTGTATGAGATGTGATTAAATCAATTTTATCAATAAAGAGGAAGAAAGGATTAAGCAGGAAAAATGACAAGGTTTAAATAGGATTAAGAATATTTTTAAAAGTTATCATGTATGGTGAATCTGGATTGTTCCTACTTTAAGATCCAGGGGCCACAGGGGATGGGGACTACTCTAGCTGTCATCTGACCTCATAAGCACTGCCTCCAAGTTTCTGTTCGAAGTTCTCTTTTCATATCTCTTTAAACAGTGTTTGTCTCTTTGTCTCTGTGTGTGTCTCCATCTCTCTCAATCTCTGTTTCTGTCTCTAAGTACGTGTCTCTACTCTCAGTCTCTCTGTGTGTATCTCTGTCTCGGTGTCTCTGCCTGTGTGTGTGTGTGTGTGTGTCTCAGTCTTTGTCTCTGTCTCTCTTACTTATCTCTGTGTATGTTTCTCTGTCTCTTTCTGTCTGTCTCTGTATATCTCTCTGTCTCACTTGGCTCTGTGTCTATCTCTCTTTCAGCCTTTGTCTCTGTGTGTGTGTGTGTGTGTGTGTGTGTGTGTATGTGTGTGTGTGTGTGTGTCTTCTCTGTCTCAAACCAAGTCCCACGAATTCAATTATCATCTCAACTCAGGTCTAAATAGATGTCTCATGGGAATTTCAAGCTCATTTGGTCCAAAAGAGACCTCACCATCTTTCCTCCAGAACTCATCCCTCTTCCAAACGTCCTTATTCTGTAGAAGGTACCACCATCCTTCTAGTTACTAAGTCTCACAGCCTCAGAATTATTTTCAACTCCTCATTATCCTCACCACAAACCCAATCAGTTCTGGTTTTGTCTCCTGTACTGCGCCCGTCCCCTTCATTTCCTCACATTGAAGCATTTTATTTGTAACCATGTTTTACACCCTTAGCAAAAAAATTTCCAGGATTTGTTGCGTGTGGTTTGGTTTTTGCTTCCTTGTGGCCTATTATGCCACAAATTGATGGAACGATAGCATATCATTCTGCTGCTTTTTCATATCTTTCCACTGAATATCCTATCCGAAGCTAATTATACCGCACTTATTTAATCAGCCCAGGAGGTTCACAACAATCCTTCCTATTCTGTGGTCATCAGCTATCTCAAATTCACTAATGGTACCGGCTTCCTTGTAGCTAAGAACTAGACAATTATTTTGGAGCTCAATGCAATGAGAGCCTTGAACTTTTCTCCTTTACATTGTTGGTGTTTTGAGGACATCAGCCAGGATGTTCACATACATCATAGAGACAGCTCTGCAAGATGGCACAGAGAAAAATATAGGTCCAACTATCCCTGGACACCAGCTAGTTCAGCTTCTTATCTGGACTCTGATGCGGCCCCCCTTTGGGCTCAAGTCTTTCTCCATTCCAGTCCATCTTTCCCACAGTTGTCAGGTTATTTTCCTATAGCATAGGTTTGAACATGTCAATAAACTTAATGACTCCCAATTACTTCTAGGTTAAATACAGAATGCTCTGTTTGGCATTTAAAGCCTTTGACAATTTATTTCCAACTTGCCTTTTCAGACTTAAATTTCATTACTCCCAATCTTACAGTTCAGCTTTCTTGTCATTCCTTATTCTCGACACTCCCTCTACCATCTCTATGCCTTTGCAAAGGCTACACCTCATGCCTGGGGTGCATTCCCGGCCCACCTCCAACTCTATGTTAAACCCCAATATACCTCCAAATGGGTTTTGTATATTTATCGATTTTGCATATTATTTTATGCAGAATGTGTTAACTCCCTCATTAAAATGTAAGATACTTAAAGGCAGAAACTTTTGGGTTTTACCCATTACCTAACCCAGTGACTGGCACATAGCAGTCTCTTAGTAAGTTCTTGTTTGATTCATTGACATAAGTACAATGGATGGATGGATGGATGGAGGATATGTGGGTAAATGATGAATGGTCAGATGGATGGATGAATAGAAACTGAAAAAGATTTTGTTCAGGAAGGTCAAGAAATCCTATAACATGGAGCAAATGAATGTATACCTGAATTTGGCTTCCTTAATTTTATTAATTTATCCATCACAGCATGACAGAATTCATTAATCCAATTAGAATTTATCAAACACCAATTATGTGCTATATGCTTGAGATACAAAGATAAAAATAAAACCATTCCTGCCTTCAGAGAGTTTTGCCTCTCTACTAAGGGAAAAAAAAAAACATGTACAAAAAAATCAAATACAAAATATTTAAATTAAATTCAATTTCTGTTTTCCTTTTCTTCTGATAACCTATTGACCCTCATGAGGTCTTTCATTTTTTTTTCTTTCTGAAAATCTAAAGGATTGTTAGTTGTTTTACCACATTTGTGCTATATGACGACATTTTAGGATGCCACGGCAAAATAAAAGAATGTAGTAAATTCTTCCAAAAGTTATAAATGTAGTCTGGTTATTATCCCTTTTTTGAACTTCTCTGCCATTTTCTCAATTTGGATACTGCTAACTTTTTCAGATGACTCATAAATATCTGCCATGTCCTGTCATCCAGACTTATATCTGGCCACTAGACCCAGATGCCTCTGGAGGGGAAAGTGAGGCAAGTGACCTTGCACAGCCCTCCCTCACTTCAATCCAGTTCACTTACATGTCATGGCTTCATCTCCCTGACTCCATGGTCCCCTTCCAGAACAAAAGACAAACAGCTACAAACAACAAAATACCTACCACTTAACACTTTCTGTTAATGTGGGAAATTCTCATTCCTGTCTCAAGGCACATCATTGGTTGGGTCTGAGATGGGCTCCCTTTGGGTCTGAGATGGGCTTCCTTTGGGTCTGAAATGGGCTCACTTTGGACAAAGTGGTTGAGCAGTCCTTCCCTTCTCTCTCCCTCCTGAATACCAGGACTGGATTGAGGGTCTGCAGTTGTGTGTTCTGGTCCACATTCTGCCGCCAATGATAGATGGAACCTTAGCTAGTTATTTAGCCACAGTGCCTCCAAAATGGAGAAGATAGATCAGGATAATCTGTAAGGTTTCTCCAGACGCTAAAACCCTATGACCCTCCATAGATGGCTTTCTGTGATGTTCCTATATGGAATGGAGATGGCCATTCCAAGACCAAGCCAGGTCCCCCCAAAATTGAAAAGCTTCAAGTACCGACACATTGATGGACAGATTATGCTTCATTCTCATGTGCTGAAAGTGAGCTACCAAGTGGTGGGTTTTTTGGTTTTAATTGTGGAGTGCACAGCAATAAGAAAGTCAGTGTAGCACACCAGAAAGACTGCTGCATTTAAAATCAGAAGATCTCAGTTAAAATCACAACTCTGTCACTTTCTGTGTGACCTCAGCAACCTTCACTCAAGCTCTATAAGGATGATTTTGAGGCTGATTTCCCTTCCAGCCCTTCATCTCTAATGTTTTTATGTTATATGGATCTGGTTGCCATTCTTGCAGTTGCAGCTAGGTGCTACAGGGGATAGAGCACCAGGAATGGAGTAGGGAAGACTTATCTGCCTGAGTTTGAATCCAGTCTCAGACATTACGAGCTGCTTGACTCTGGGCCAATCACGTCACCCTGTTTGCCTCAATTTCCTCATCTGTAAAATGAGCTGGAGAAGGAAATGGCAAGCCACTCCAGTATCCTTGACAAGAAAACTCCAAATGGGATCACAAAGACTGAAAAATAACTGAACAACAACAATTTTGGTGCACTCTTAAGTTCTCAGCAGAGGTAGTATGCGGTACTGGAGAAAGAAAGGACTGGCCTTGGAGTGAGGAAAAATGGCTTCCATTCCAGCCTCTGACACATATACAGTCATGTGACCAGGGAGAGCAATCAACCTCTCTGGGTTTTATTTCCCCATCAATAAAATGCCTGAGAGACATGGCCTCCAAATTTTCTTCCAGCTCAGATCTGAAGCTGTGAGCTTGCAGAATCACCTACGACATAGAGACATTGAGATCTTTTGGATGGAGGAAGTGTGCTCGTTGATGACATTAGAGATCTTTTTGATCACTATTTAGCACTAAACCATAGGAAATCCAGCCTGAAAGGAAACAGGAACACATACTTTAAAAATTGTGGGCGGCAGGAGAATATTAGGGCATTGGGCTGGCTTTTCCCTTCTTCTTCCTGCCAAAGGACACAGTGGTTTAACCATAACCCATATCCAGCTCCGAGAAAACCTCCCTGCACTCTACCTGCAAAGCGTGGACCGCACATCTGACAGACCAGTATTTAATGTCAGAATTTCTGAAAGGCAGAAGACGTGGGCTTCTTAACACAGCATGCCTTGGTCACGGACGCAAAGCTTAATCAAGCAAATTGAGACCTTGCCTTTTTGTACGAATAGCAGACCGCTATTATCTCATGAGTTCCAATGAGAATGTTTTTCTTCAAGTTTTAACCAACATGCAATAGTAGCATGGCTCATTCCAGCAAATGCAACCCGGGTCAATTATGAGTCCTCTTGCCCTTTAAAAAAGGCCCTACCAGCACCCACTAATACTTTTGATTTTCAGTGGCTCGTTCAGAAATGCCATTTGCTGTTGGACTAATTCAGTCTTTTAAGAGGGAGAAGAGCCAGAGCTTATGTCACTAAGCAACTCTAGTCCGTGCTTGAATGTTGATGGGAAAAAAATCACAGGATGGGGAAGAGAGGGTGGGGGAGAAAGAAGATGCGAGAGAGACAGAGACAGAGACAAAAAGAGACAGAGACAGAGACAGACAGGAGAGAGAGAGCGAGACAGAGGCATAGAGACACTGAGAGAGGAAGACAGGGTGGAAAAGTGTAAAGAGAGAGAGAAGGAGAGAGAGAAAGGCATTTTATTTACTGATGCATCAGCATTCAGTCCCAAACCCTTCCAGAAAGTATTCCAAGATAGATTGCCCAGGCCAGCCTATCATTCACCAGTAGGACTTCTGGCAGGCTAACGTTTGGGTCGAACGCATGGTGGCAGCTGTTTGTCCCAGGGAGTACAGCCTTCTTTTCAAAAATTCAGCAGCCGTGTCACTCATTTGCAAGAGAACTTTACTAGCAATCAGGCTTCTCCTGTGTACAATGTTTTTTAAGGAGTCCCCATAGCTTTAGAGCAGTTTCCTTGTGGATCTGCTCAGCTTCCACTGATGGACTTTCTCACTAGCATGGCCCAGTATTCCTGTAAAGAAAGGGCTCTTAACCTGGGGTCCATATCTGATTGCAAGGAAACTATGAACTTGGATAGAGTAGAAATGACTTCTTCATTTCCTTTAATATTTTTTAAAAAGTGCTCTGAAAATGGTTCTATTGGCTCCAGCAGCTTCCCTAGTGTTCCATGACATCCAGAAACCCCTAATCTAGAGGACAGATGGTAGACACTCATTTGCTTTAGAAGCTAAAATGGATCCAAGAATGACAGGAGCCTTTGTCTAGGAAACTTTAGGTGATTGTGTTTCTAACCGTCCAATACAGGAAGAAGAATAGGGTTGAACCCCAAAGTCAAGAAACATTGTCTCCCTCTTTCCCCTCCGAGGAATGAGGGCATCTCAGTGAGTGGGAAGCAAAGTGGTACAATGGAAAGCTTGGTGGACCTGCAGGCAGGCGCAAGATCTGAGGACTAACCATGTGACCCTGACAAAATTATTTTGTGGCTCTGTGGCTCAGCAAACAGTTCTGTCTCCAGAGAGATACTGAGCTCCAGGCTTACATTTTTGGACGTGGTAATGATGAGGATTTATTTTGCTTTACTCTATTATTAGGATTTTGTTTTGTCCTTTATCTAGATTTTTAACTTGGAAGAATTATAGAAAGGGGCGATTTAGCAATAATAATGCCCCCAAAAAGACCAATGAAACATTTTTCAAAGGCACACAAGAAACAGAAGGAAGTTTAGAAGAAAGCACAAACAAAAAAGATATTTTGGAAAGTAACATGTGGAATTTATTATGTACTTCTTTTTTCCCCCCAAAGCAAGTACTCTGAAATGGAGATGTCTCATCTCATATGCAATCCTCCTTTTGTATTCTGCTATGCATATGGAAATGCTCTCTTTTTGGTGTTAAAATTCAGAAAAAAATAAAAAATCCAATTAAGGGATTGGACAGGATGCTCTCTTGGGGCCCTGCCAGCCCTGATGGTACTATGAGTCCTGCATTTATTAGTTGCCTACTGTGTGTCCAACACCATGGAAACAAAGATACCACACTATCTTCCATAAAGTGGCCAAAGTACTACTGTAAAGTTTAGGTCTGACCTGATCATGTTCTTTCAGCAAAGTCCCTTGAACTCTGAGCAAGTCGTTTAAATACTCTGAGTTTCAATTCCCTCAGCTTTCAAATGAAGGGCCTCAAAGGTCTCTTTCAGCTTGACATCTGCAAATCTATATTTTCTTACAATTCAGTCGTTTTGAACTTTTTTAGTGTCATGGACCCCTTGGGCAGTTTGGTGAAACCTGTAGACCAACTGGGCAAAGATACCATGCATGGAGAAATAAAAGGTAAATGAATATTTACTGGCTTTTGATTTTTACCATCAACTCCCATTTTTCCACCACTACTGCCATTACTTTGGAAAAGGAAGCATCCAGCATTGATGCTCTGCTTTGGAGAACTTATAGTCATCGCCACATGGTAATCTGGGCTTCTGTGGAAATCATCTCAAGAGCAGCAATAAATGCAAATGGAAGAAGCACCACAGACTGAGCCCTGCCAACATTTTCTAATGAACTAGTCATCACCAATGGATGTTTTATATAATGGATGATATAGCCATCATGTTTTGAACCTTTCTCTAATGTCAAATAAAAAAATAGAAATGACATTTAGACAAAGAAGTAAAAGAGAGATCTGGATGTTCCTGCCTGTGCCCATTTGAGCAAATCACTCAGCCTGCCTTTAATTCAAGGTCTTCATTTGTAAAATAAGAGGGCTGGACTGTTTACCTTGATTATTCCTCCCAACTCTAAATCTAGGAGTCTGTATGCTCAACTAAAGTAAAAATACACAGAATAAAGAACAAGAGATAACAAAAGGTATACTGGAGCCAGTCTGTCTTGGCATATGAGAGCCAATTATTAAATTTTTAGTATAATCATTTGAATCTTTAAAAATGGAACATTACAATTAAGGCTGGATTTGTCCTTTTTTTTTTAACTTCTGTACTTAAGAAAGTAATGGGGAAAATGTTAATAACATGCATTAAACTTAAAAAGTTTGTCATGCATGTATTTTTCCCCCAGAGAGCCAATTGTTAAACAATTATGAACACAGGGTGACACATGGACAGTTTCTGATCACTGATCACCCAAAAATGTTTAGGAATAACTGCAACATGTTGATTAGCTGTTCTAAAGAGAATCTATGGGAGAATGTAGTCATAATTTACACAGAATGAAGAGGCATGAAAGGATGGCAATCTGCCTTCATGGAATACCTACATTGATGAGATTCTGGATTCACTGATTTACAACCTTCTCATTAGGTGATCACGATGAGCAAGAAAAGCTAAATTGTAAATCATCCATAGCTTCAGCAGGGGAAGAATTCTTCCTCCCTTTGTGGAGATGTGACTTAACTTTTTTTTACATATGTTGTTCTCTTTTTTTACTTATTATTTTTACATTTAGTATCTCTTTATCTCACTACCCTCCCCCAAGCATTTTTTTTTAAATCTTGGACGGGGGGAGAAGTAATGCATATCCTCATAGTTCAGCAAAATGGATTCTTACTATAAGCATGTCCAAAAAGATTTGTCTCTTCCTGCATTTTAAGTTCATCATCTCTGTGTCAGGAGGTGAGTGGAATGTTTCAGTTCTCTTCTTTTGGACTTATGGTTTGTCATTACATTGACCAGAGTTCTAAACCTTTGATAGTCATTTTTCTCTAGAATGTTTTCATTACACCTACTTCTATTCATTTCCTTCTGCATCAGTTCAAAGAAATCTTCCCAGTATCCTTTGGAATTTCCCCTTTTACCATGGCATATAATACAATCATATTCCATTACAATCATATACCATAACTGGTTTCACCATTCCCTAACAGAAGGACCTCCCTTAGTAAAAAAGTTGCTTTAAAAAAAAAAAAAAAAAGCTAAAAGAGCTAGCAAAAAGGCAAAAAAAAAAAAAAAGTCCTCTCTGAAGAGATATCTTTCACTGATATCTTTAATATAGAGCGGTGTGGTTTTGTTTCCCAGTTTTTACTCCAAGCCACTCCCAGCCTCATCCCTTTGTGGAGATAAGACCTTTCCTAAAATCCACTCTTCTCTAGGGGTATGATTTTTCTTTCAAAGCCAGTGAACCAAAATGGCCACTCCTGCCAAACTCACATGCTCCACTTCTCCCAGTGTTCTTTTAACTGGCTCTCATCTCAGGGTGGGATGTTGCTGACAAATTATTATTTTCATCTGTCTCCTGCACTCCCATCCCTGTTATATATATAGGTTGTGAACCCCCAGCCAGATTGCTCTAGCAGATCCAAGTTGGATTTATAGATCCTCAATAATTTAAATGCACTTCCCTTCTGCATTTGTTCTCCCCCCTTTCCTAATCGCATCACATGCATTCAAGTATGTGGAATTGGTACAGAATCAAGTAACTCTCCAGCTTTTAATATAGCGTCGTAAGCATGTCAGGTAAATGAAACAATAATCCTTTAGGAGATAACAGTTCTCAGTGTAGTCTTGCAGACAAAATATGGGGAGGGGAAAGAAAGAAATTACATGGGGAATGGAGAAAAGCAAGGGAAAAAATAAGGTAAATAAAAGGCAGGGTGAAATGAATCATCATTCCTACATGACAGATGAGTGCGGTCCAGATCTAGGGTATCCTCCCTTTCTATGGAACTTGGGTTTTTAGGGCTTCTCCTCAGTGCCTTGGTCATGAGGAACAAAGACAATCAGAGGGTAGCTCAACCCATTATGGGAAAGTTCAATGTGAGGAAAAAGGGAAGAGAACACTTTTTTTTTTAAATACCTACTAAGTGCCAAGCACTGTGATGGGCACTGTACATATATTATCTCATTCTATCCTCACAACAACCCCATGAAATAAATGGTATTGTTCTCATTTTTCAGTTGAAGAAATAGGAGAAAGACAAAGATTCAACACCCCCCATAAGAGAGGAAGAGAGGAAAGAAGGGACTTAGTACCAATTACAGCTGTCCACGAATGATATTTGCTCCTTCGGGAGACCTATGAGTTCCTCCTTTTTAAAACTATTCAAGTAAAAATCAGTGATATAGAATCAGAGCTTTTTGTTCAGGTGTGGCTTATGCCAGATGGTCTCTGAGGACCTTTCTCCCTCTAAGATTCTGTAACCATCCAAATGTTTACCTACATCTGGAATTCTTTCCCAAGTGATGTCATTCTTCCTCTTTGATTATTTGTCATATTAGTATATGACATATTGCCACAGTAGATTCTCTTTGATTATTTCCCAATTATTTCCAATAAGAACATCTGGCTATGTATAGATGTCCTACATTCCCTTCATGCTCAATGAAACTGCAGTTAAACCTCAAAGATATTACTTGCAATTCCATTTTAGAAATGAGAAAGGAAAGTAAATAAAACGACTTGTCCCACCCATTCCCATTTCACCCACCCACCTTGCCACATACACATATAGACACTGAAAAAAAAAGCAAAAAAATAATCCCAGCTACTAGGAATCCAATAAAAAACCTCCTTTGGGGCTTTTCAGTATCTTACTTGAGTTGTTTCTACTTTTCCTGCCTTCTCATGCTTCCCAGATATCTCTATAGGTCCCATCCTCTATCCTCCATGGCCTTGGAAACCCACCTTGATTGGTCTGCTTGCTCTTCCTCATATTGACATGCCGTCTCCCCTCACCATGCCTTTATGCTGGCTCTCCTTTAAGCCTAGAATGCCTCTTGGAATTCTTGGTTTCTTTTTGAGATCTAGCTTGAGTGTCCCTCTTCTACAAGAAAAGAGATTTTTCTGATTCCTCCAGTGATCAAAGCTTTCCTTCCTAAAATTACCTGATATTCATTTTGCATCTATTCTGTATACATACCTACAGGTGTCTTCCCTAGTAGAATTTAAGTCACATAATGGCAGTGAGTTCACCTTTGTATTCCAGTGCTTAGCATAGTTCCTTATATATAATAAGCAATTAACAAATGCTTGTTGGCTGATTGATGACAGCGTCCCAGAAATAATAAAACTTCCAGAAACTTTTGAATAGTTAAAAAGTATATGTACATATGTGTGTGTAATATATATACATATATATGTATGTATGTATATCTATATATATATATTTAATACATATGGATATATGCAAATATTTCATATATTAAGATAGACTGAGGCAGCTAGTTGGTGTAGTGGATAGAGCACCAACCCTGAAGTCAGGAGGACCTGAGTTCAAATCTGGCCTCAGACACTTAACACCTCCCGGTTGTGTTACCTGGGGCAAGTCACTTAACCCCAATTACCTCAGCCAAAAAAAAGATAGATTGATAATTTTTAATCATATAGATATATCCTAGAGAAAGGAGCTATGGAGAAAAATTGATAAATCAAAATATTCATCCTCAGACCTTTTTTTTTGGGGGGGGGGTTATTTAAGAAGCATGGGTATGTCTTGATTTCTACAACAGGGCTTAGAAGGTTTGACAGGCACTTACACAAGACCTGGATGAAACCAAAATATAGCTCTGCACATCCTGGACGACCTTCTCATTTCTCTGACCAGGATCAGTCTGACAGGTCCAAAAGTCTGCTCCTCATTGCTATTTCAAGAGCATCTCTTTTTGCCATGACACAAAGAGCTTGTCAATGACAGATATATCTCACATACAATTTAACTCAGAAGCTCCCTCCCAAGCCTTACAATTACTGCATGGAAACATGTGAACTTGGAACATTTTTCTTAGGAAATGTTTTTATCACCCCTACTGGACTATAAGCTCTTTGAAGACGGGAGAATGTTTTATTCATTTTAGTATTTTGTCTAGTGCCTAATGTGGTGGTTTTCAAAGAAGTGCATCACACATATTGAATAAATAAAAGGAATGAGTAAATGAGGGGGGAAAGAAAAATAAGACTATGATAACACAAATTGGAAATTACCCTATTCTTTACACACATATCAACAATTCTCACATTTATTTCACACACACACACAAAAAAAAAATCCTTTAAAAATATATCTTTCCAAAGGACAGTTTCAAGAAATAAAGGGAAAAGAAAGGTCTTTAGAAGAGAGGAAGCAGTCAAAAAATTTTTAATCTCATTTTTGACTGAAGAATAAGCTTGCAATTCATCCTTGAAGTTAATCTTTTTCTATTACCAAAAGAGAAACTTGCCTTTGCAGCCTAGCATTTTATTGCATTTATTTTATATATTAAAATATTTACAGTTCTTTATAATTCGGGAGAATAACAGAAGAGAAGTGCCTACTACTTGGTAGCTAAATGAACCATGGGACATCTTCCATTCTGCATTGAAAGTGGGATTAATATATAGTTCAGAGCAATTGACTGGGAGCTCATTCAATCATTTATAGTATACTCATTATACCTTTCATCTTTTCAAGAAATACAAGAATGAAAGTGCCTCTATGTGGCCCTACAGGAAGACAGAGGTCTTTCATCATCATCTTTATGACTTAAAAATGGTGCATGGGGAGGAGGGACAAAACCAGGGTTTAAAAAATCCCTGTGAGGAAAAAAAAGTCCTCATCTCATCAAAACTTCAGGTCTTTATGTGCTTTCGGTAGCCATTTGCTAAAAGTAGACTTTCTACTTGAAATAAGATGAGGAAGGGAGGATGCAAATTTCTCTGAATTCATAAAGACAACTGGTCATCAGCAGTGTGCTAGAAATGCAAATCCATTCACTTGGACATTTTTAAGTGCCCATCAATCAGCAAGCATTTATTAAACACCAACTAGGGGCTAGATCATGTGCTAAGCACTGCGGATGGAAGGACAAAAATAAAGGAATGAATAAATGAATACGCCTTTGCCCACAAGAAATCCACATTCTATTGGAGTTAGAAGGAAGAGTTTGCAACAGGTACACAGATCACTGAATGCAAGGTGTGAAATAAGTGATTCAAGATAATTTCCAGCACTTTTCATGAGGGCTTCAGAGGGGCAGGGGGAGGAGAAGAAGGGAGATGGGAATCAGGAAAGACTACTCAAGAGAGAATACTTAAATGGGGTTGTTTCCAAAAGTTTATGAGTCTGTGAGGCAGAGGGAAGAAGGGAGGACACGAACATACCGTCTACACAAAGGTGTGGACATGGAAAAGGAGATGCCATGTTTTGGAAACAGCTATTAGGTCACTTTTACTGAGGAGAGCTTGCAAGTGACACTTGCCATTGGTTTAATGTATTGGTTAGTTTTGCTGAATGCTGTTTTATTTCCCCCACCTTGCCCTCTGTCTTTTTTATTCCATGTTACAAGAAATAAATCTCTAGGGAAAGATAGTGCAGGGTATTTCCAAAAGTCTTACTACAGTTTTTAATAACTTAAGATTGTACTAAGACTTTTAGAATAACTTGCACTGGAAAATCAAGGCAACATAAAAAAATAGAATTAAAAAAAAGAAAAGAAAAGAAGAAAAAATAAGAATAAAGGGAGAGAGACTCCTGGATTTGAAATGACAATTTCAAAAAATTAGAATCTCAATGACATTGGTTAAAAGATGCCCATCTAACCAAGTTCTATTTCCTCATCTGTAAAATCAGAGATTCCAATTGGATTATCTCCAAGACCATTTACAGCTCTGAAAGTCCCATGATGCCTTTCAAATTATCTCATTTGATCATTAGGATTCTGTGAGGTAGAAAGTACAATTACCATTTTGCTCCATTTTACAGATGATGAAACTAAGGCTCACTGATGCAGAGAATTTCCATCATGACAGAACCAGTCCAGCGTGTTCTCCACCACGTCATGTTGCCTCTTTCTCTATACATTGATGGGAAAGAAAATGCCTTTTTTATATAAAACCACAGGTCACTGGGTAAATCTTGAGGCTGCCTAAAAGTCTTGGTAGGTAGGTAGTGAACAACGGCTCAACTTCAGAGGAATGTTGTTTCTGTCATTCGTGCTTAATAAAGGGATCGTAACGCACAGGGAATACTCCGGTGCTAAGCCACAAGAGTGCATCTGTCCCTCTCCAAGGCAACAAAAGCTGTTTCATAAAAAAAATAAATGAATGAATTTTTTAAAAGCTGCTTTGGCACCCAGCTTCCAGGATGTTGTGATAGCCTAGTAAAAACGACTCCAGTTCTGGGCTCCATGTATCAAAAGGCTTTTTATCCCACTGATATATGTGCATTTTCAATAAAGGCCTGGTAACACAGTTTAACACAAAGGTACTTTCAGTCCCAAGAACTGGAATGTCAAGTGCTCCCAGCTCTCTGAATGCCTCTGATGTCTTCTGGGCAATGACTTCCATTTGTCCTTTTATCACTGCAGCCACGATAATATTCCGAATCCGCCAGGTGAGAAAGGAGAGAGATGCACTTTTGTCTGATGGTTTGAGAACAAACAAAAACCTGAGTATAACACTGCTCTATCAAGAATTGCTTCCCTCTCTCCTCTTCCCCCCCCTTCCCCGCATTCAATTTCAGAATCAAATTTCATTTTTAAAAGTGCCATTCAACCAGCATTTATTAAATGGCTACTCGCCACAAGTTGCTGGGCTAGACCTTAGGTGTTCAAAGACAAAACCATACAGTCCCTGCCTGCGAAGGACTTGTGTCCTTTAAGAAAATAAAAATGTACACAGATAATGAAGTAATTGGGAATGAGAGGAGGAGAGCACTGGCCAGTTCCATCAGGAAAGGTTTTCTGTAAGAGGTGACCCCTGAGCTGAACCTTGAAAGGAGCCAAGGACTCCATGATTCAAAGGTGAAGAGAGAGGGCACTCCAACTCTAGTGGACTGTTTACTGAGACTAGCCAGTAGGTCACTAAAACTAGAACAGAGAATGAATGAGGATCAGGAATTTGAATTAAGTCTGGAGAGGTTAAAGCCAGACTATCAAATAACAGACTTTGTTTTTTATCCTAAAAGGCCATAGGAAGTCACAAGCTTCAAGCCAATTTCAAAGCAATTTTAATCAGAATTAGAATTTGGTCCCTTTGGAATCACAAGTATTTAAAAGATTCAGAATAGAAAATGGAAGGAACAGTGTATTTGCGGTCAGAAAGCAAGGGTTCAAACACCAGTCTCACTACGGGTAACCTTTGGTAAATGAGTTAAAAGCTCAGCCTGTATTTTCTTCATCTATAAATAATTTAGACGTGAAAGGAATTCTCACCATGAGAGAGAAGTGATTGTTCAGCCTGTGCTTGAGAACCTCGCAGGAAGGGATCCCCATCGCTCTTGAAGCAGGTCATTCCACCTTGAGACACCCTAATAGTGAAGAAGCTTTTCCCAAACATCAAATTGGCCTTTTTGCAGCTTCTGGTTCTGGTGATTGGTTCTGCCCTCTATAGCCCTCTAAACAATTATCCCCATGATAGCTCGCAAATGCTTGTTATCATCTATCATATCCCATCCTACCCCCACATCTTTTCTCCTCCAGGCTAAACATGCCAGTCAAGGTAGCCCTTCTCTAGACATTTCACTTTAGCAACATTAGACCATGATTCCCCGGGATTAAGCCCAGATATCTTAGATAAGATAGGACAGAGGAAAAGTGCTAAGGAACGCTCATCTCCCTGTTCCTGGAAATCATGATTGCTAATGAAACCCTTACTTTGGGGGCCACCAGTTCATACGGCTAATCTCACAGAGCTTTCTATCTACAAAACCACCTTATTCAGAATAACTGATATTATTCTACCAACGTTTTCTCTGGTTTTATACTTCTAAGGTTGATTTTTTTTTTGGTATTCAAGTGCAAGAATTCATATTTATCCATACTGAGTTTCATCTTAGTAGGTTATTTAAAAATGTCACCTCATTTGAATATCATTTGATTAGTCCCACACATAGGAGACTCATATGAGAGGGTAAAAAATTGTATCTGTATTTTATAGGATATTGTTGGTACTATATAATTTCTATATTTTGTCTGTGGGGTGTAAAGGATTGAAACTCTGAGCAGATGCACTTGGACAACTGAGCACTTAGGGCTAATTACTTATTGGACAATACTCTATTAGCATATGCTTGGAAAATGGCCTGCCCCACTATTCTGTGCTGGCTCGATCTGTTGGTGTATACAGAGAATTGTAGGAGGGACTAGGGAGTGGAGTAAGACAAGCCAGAGTGACTTCTGGCTGAGAGACTAAGAGCAGAGGTGTGGAGATTCCTGTGTCCATTTCTCTCACTTAGACCAAGAATAAAGGCCAAGGACTTTTGCTTATCCTGACCTGGCTGATTCTAAAATATCCAGGGTGCTAACTCAGTCCTCACAGTGGGATGAAAAAAAAGTCTATCTTATACTCTGTTTGCATTATTATCTTGAGTACTTGTACAGGAACTAGGGTCATTTTACCCATGTCTGTAAAGATAAAAGCTACAATTTATGATTCCAGAAAAAAACTATGGGTGGGGCAAATGAGCCAAAAAATAGTAATGTAAGGGAAGAGATTTAATGTAGATGTTTGTTCAAGGATTAACACTACTTTTGTGATCTGAACATATTGGTTAATTTCTCTGTCTTAACTTTCTCATCTCTAGAATGGGGATAATAATCCCTATCTCAAGGGACTATTTTGAGAAGAAGATTCTGTAAACCCCAGAATACTACAGAAAAATGAATGGTCTTTATCAGATCACTGACATCCTTTGGAGAATGATAGTGCTTCGATGTCATTCTTTATTATTTTTTCAGAGCCTTTGTCTCACTTGCAATATCTGATTTTCTCCAGAGCACCCTTCTCTTTTGTGTTGGTTCTCAAGAGATCAGTGATCTGCTCATTTTTCTCTTCTAATAAAACATAAGCTCCTCGAAGTCAGGGACTATTTCATACATTTGTTTTGCACTGTGCCTGGCACAAAGTAAATGCTTAATGAATGAATGTGGGTTGGTTGCTTGATTGATTTACTAACAGGTTCCCCAAGAAGCCATGAGTCTTTCTTTAATCAGCTGGGACAAACAAGCAATTATTGTGTCACCACCCCTCTTCAGACAATCTTTGGCTCATCGTGCCTTCCTGACATTTTAGAAGTTTTTTCTTTTCCCTTCATAACCATTCCATCCTTCACTCAAGCATCTTTGGATGCTTCATTGAAACTCAAAGGTGAGTTTGGGCCTTCATAATCTGGGTCCAGATTCTAACTGGGCTTATCACACTAGAAGGACGTCTAGTCCGGGCTCAGTGACACTGAGTGACCCTCATGAACGTATGAGTTCTCCATAAAATAGTCTGTTAAGCAAATGTACATTTGACATGCAAACAAGGTGACCAAGCCATCAGAGTCTCTTCCAGGTGGAGCATCAGCCTATTAAGGAGGAATCTTGCTGGCAATGGCTATCCCCACACCCACACCCTGTGGTTGTCACAAGACAACCTATTTCCTTTTCCTTTATAGAGATGGATAGAGGAGGCCTCCTTGATCTCCTAGATAATAACCTCCCCTTGCCATGTCACTAGAAGATTTTAGTCAACTTCTGTATGAGCAGTTGAGCTTCTGCCTTGTAAATCTCAGAATCAATACCAGGTACTTTGCCACATGGGAAGAGTCTAATGGCATTCAAAACCTTTTCTTCCCTTGGAAGTTGGGCTACAGAAGGATTGATTTCAAACTGAAGCATATGGTCCATGGCTTCGGCAGTGATCAATGACCGGACTGTTGGGAACACCGTGGAAGATCTCTCCAAGATTATGTCCTTATATCACGAATCAATGTGACTGGTGCATCTCAATTACTTAGTGTTGATGGAGCCTTGAGGGCATGATAAAAGCGCTTTGGATTGTTACCATCAGCATAAAACTAAGAATCCTGAATCTAAATTTTGCTTTTACTTTACTTTAATGGAGTTAAACCCTGCTTTCTTAGAGACAGACAAACTCTCCTGCTGGAATTAATTGTTTCCTGCTGGTAAGCCCTATGGAGCCATCACCAGCTGTCTGGACTCCTATGACTTTGGAAGAGTGAGACCAATTAGTGCAAATAAGAATCCCCTGAAGGGATTGAGTAGATCCTAAATTACATTATTCAAAATTACAATTATCTTAAAAAAAATGGTCATTGTTCCAGCCTGGTAGAAATATGTGTTCCAAGTCTGAATAATGTGACCACTCTTCTAGATCCATTATTCATACTAATGGAGCCTAACTTTAGTCAATAGCATAGGGAACTCCCAGGAAAGAATCACCTCTGCTAGTACAAACTGGGCCTTTCTCTGAAGTGTAGAGTCAAGAGGGTTGTCCAGAACGGCCTTCAAAATTCCCCAGACTAAGTTAGAACCAGAATAAAATTTATTTGGGAAATGTTAAAGAACATAAATAGAAAGACAATACACCACATGTTAGTTTGTGGTTTATGTAAATTAATATGTACAGAGAATTATTTCTATTTAACTTTGACACCTCTGATCTAGAGCACTAAGCAGCAAAAGGACTTTTCCAAGGTCACACAATCAGTACAGAGCAGAGGAACAACCAAATCCAAGACCAATTCTCTATTTAATGTATCACATTTCTTCTTATGAACAACAACAAAAAAAAAAAATGGCAAGTATTCCTAGTATGGAAATTATTAAGTTTGATAATCTTATCAGATCCATTGCACAAGACATTCAGCATTTATTTAGAGCTGAATGCATGGAAAACATTAAGCTAGACCCAGCAGGAGCCACTAAGATAAATGAGACGTTGAAATAACAAGAAGGAATTAATTGTACCAGCTCTGAGAAAAGCATTTCCAGCTTGCCTTACCTGAGCCATCACTTTAGGGCTGCCGTCTCCCCCTCCAAAAGAAAGTACAAATAGTGTCCTTTTAATAGGTGGTTTTCCACATCTTTTAAGCTTCCCCATAACCAAGCACCATAGTGAGATCCTCAGCCTTCTCAGGCAATAGCAACGGGAACACAGGTCTCATTAGCGCAAGAGCAGAAAAGAAGTGAGCTTAATTAAGGAACCAAGCCAGTCAGGCTTGTTCTTTAATATAAATACAATTTTTTGGAAATAAAAAAAATAAAATAAAAGACGTAGGGGAAAGGGGCAGAAGCAACAGCCACCGATGGGTGTTTTAAAACAATCAATTTCCTGTCTACTTAGAGTTGTTTTCGTTGCATTAGGATCATAGGCAATTTTAAATTATATTTGGGGCTAATTGCAAACAATTAATTGTAAAGAGCTCTGATTTAAATGATACATTTTCTGTGCAAATAACACAAATGATTAATCAACTGTGTACAGTCAGAATGGTGGTGAGGATGTTTGTTGTGATCAGGCCATTTGTCTGCTGCTTCTATGGCTTGGGACTTCAGCTGGAATAGGATAATTAGAAATAGAAGGAATCCATGGACAAAGGCAAACTCTATCTGGTTCTTTTGCTGTTCTTCTCAGAATCCTGCAGTGTAGCTGAGCTAGATCCAAACCTCCTCAGCCTGATGTTTGTTTTGCAAAATTCTCCTTTTCTTTGTTTAATTAATTTGATTATAGCTAATAGTGTGATTATGTGTAATTAAAAAAAAGTCACAATCATTATTATCATAGCAGCAGCGAGGTGATGCAAAGGATAGCACGTCAGGCTTAGACTCAGGAAGACCAACTGTGTGACTCTGGAAAAAGTCACTTAACCTTTGTTTGCCTCGGTTTCCTCATCTGGAAAATGGGCATAATAACAGCACCAATCTCCCATGGTTGTTGAGAGAATCAAATGAGATAGGATGTGTAAAGCACTCAGTGCAATGCTTGACTTTATAGGAACTCAATAAATACTTGCTTCATTAATCACCATCATAGGATAGGAACTGAAACTATGACTTTACTGGTGTAGGAAACTCTTCCAATGCCTCTTCTCTGAAAGGTAGCTTCTTGTAGAGAGGCTGGAACAAACAGTGGGGTCAACTCCAAGAGGAACAGGGAATTCTGTAGGCTGCATATTGATTTTCAAAATCACATATGTTTATATATTTCTTTTTTTCCTAATTTAGCAGCACATTAAAATAAGAGGGCCTCCAAATCTGGCCCCTATGTCCTAGAACCTGGAGAAGTTAAATCCCTTGCCCAGGATCACACAAACTCTCTATGTCAGAGGTAATATCTAAACCCAAGTCTTCGTGGCTTCCTGCTATTTACTGCGCCATGTTGCCTGATGACTATCATCACCATCCTCATCTTATTTATATAATGCTTTAATGTTTGCTCTGTAGCTTCAGTGGCATCCAACTCTTCATGACCCCAATTTGGGGTTTTCTTGGCAAAGATAGTGGAGTGGTTTACAATTTCCTTCTCTAGATCATTTTACAGATGGGGAAACTGAGGCAAACAGAGTTAAGTGAGTTACCCAGAGTCACACAACTAGTAAGTATCTGGGGCTAGATTTGAATTAGGTCTTTTTTACTCCAGGCCTGGCATTCTATCCACTGTGCCATCCAGCTGCCCACTCTAATGTTTATGAAGCACCTTAGCTCATTTGAGCCTTGCAACCCTGTGAGGTAGGTACTACTAGTCTATGTAGGAAGATTGGTTCCAGACCAGTAATTTCATCAAGATGAGGGAACTCCCAGTGTAGAAACTCCATCCTTTGGAACAGATTAGCAACAAAGTTAAGGGACTGTCTTGTGATCATTAAATAAGTGTGTGAGGCAAGAACTGATCCCAGATCCTTCTTACTCAAAGGTCAGCCCTCCCTTCCCCACCCTGGGATGTTTCTCTTGCACCTGAGAACATGGAGGTGTGTTTATCTAGACAGCTCTCCCCCAAACACAGGAAAGCCCGGGTGCAAGGGCTCCCTCCGGACACCCAGTGGCTGTGTGATGCGAGGCAAGTCACCTCATATTACAGTGCCCTGGGCTACTCTTACACTAGAGCTGGCAAAGCAAGCCTGGGTTTTGAGCCATGGGTTCCATTAGCACGTCAGAATCTTACTTGCCTCATAGAGTATCCCCACCCAGGGCTCTGGTGGGTTTGTACATGTGCTAAAGAGGAGGGAGTTACCGTCATTAGACAGTCACCCCCAGAGACTAGTAGCACCCCTACAGAAGCAACACTTACTGGTACTGAGGTGCACACAGAAGGAGCCGTGCGTAACAGCCACATCCGTATGCATACCCTTCATCCCGAAGTCATTGTCTTCACGGCATAAAACTGATTTTGTTTTCTTTGAGAAAAGCCAAGTTGACGGTAAGTGCCGTACCCAACATATGGACGACTCGGATGGCTGCGATGTATCTATAATCCATTGTTCTTTTCTTTTTGACAAGCCGAATGATCCACTCAATATTTCTCCAAAGGCTAAATGGAGCCTTTAAAAAGTGTAATTCACAGTCAGAAGATAGGAATTGTAAGTGTTTACATTTTGGGCACACGCCTCGTGGATGTATCTTGAGAAAGAAACAGTCAAGCCCAAGGTGATTCTGGGAGATGGGTGGCGTTCGGGAGCTCCTTTGTGCTTTGCCCGTACATTAAGCACACACCTTTGCATTTCTGCCCCTTTCTGTGATCCCATTGCTGCATAGATGAATGGCAATCTATTTTACTTCCACGTTTTTGCTGACAAACAGAATACCTACAAAGCTGTGGCATATTTGAATAATCATGAGTTTATTTTGGAAGACCGATGGAATTTAGTTTTTTCCTCTTCCTGGAATTGTTGTTTAGTCTCTCCCCAGGCCCTCCGGTGGATGCCGTTTGTTAAAAAGTTTTGTGGGGTTTTTTTAAGAAAATATATTTATTCAGAACTTCATTTGGTTTTAATGGAAAAATGGCCCTCGCTGCGGCCGTGTGGAATACTCATTTTTCTCTCATGCAAACATGTGTCGCATAAATGCCACAGCCTCTGTTTTCCTCCAGCATTCTTGGAGGACAAGGAAAGAAACAAAAACTGGTCTGAGATTAATTTCAGGCTCGTGCTTTCCTCCTAAAATGGCTGTTTTTCATTGCCATTTAAAGAGGGCCTTGTGATCAATTCCCCCTTCCCAGCATGCATGACTGAATGAAAGCATTCTAGCATGTCGGCTCCACACATGTAAAGTAATTGAACCCCAAAGGAAAAGGAACAGAAATTCTTTGTTTTCAGCATGCCTTTCCTTCTTGCTTTCTTTTTCTTCCCCTTCTTTCTTCTTTCTTTTTCTTCCTTCCTTCCTTCCTTCTCACCAGAGCTTTTTTTTTTAAAAATGTGACTTAGAAATACAAATGATTTGGGAAACCCAGGTAAAGTAATTGAACCCCAAGGGAAATAGGATAGAAATTATTTATACTTTGAGCTGTTCATTTCCTCCCTTCCTTTTACATTCTTTTTCTTTCTCATCCTCTCTTTTCTTTTTTCTTCCTTTCAGCTCACCAGAGCTTTCTGTAAAATGTGCTTAGAAATGCAAATGATTTGGGAAACCCAGGAGGCCTCTTAAAAAAAAAAAAAAAACAACTTTGAACAATAAGGACATTTGTTTGTGTCTTTCAGGTTGGGCTAATTGAAGACTTTCTATACCAATTAGAGGATAGTTTCTTAAAAACCAAAAAACTGAGAACAGCCAGGAGGCAGAAAATGAAAATGAAGCGACTTCAGAGTGTACAGCAGTGTTAGTCACTGGAGGCATGGACCCCCCTCCTTCCCACGCCCCCAACCCACCAACCACGACATCCAGGCAGTCAAGAGTTTGACAGCTGGGACGACAAAGGCCTGCCTTCGGATGAATGAGGTGGCTCTTCCCTCTGGCTCATCTTAAGCAAGGAGATTCCACACTTCATTAGTCTCAGCTGGCAGAAATAAATGTTCTCAGAAAGTTTAACTTGGTTCTTATTCACATCCATCTTGTTTATTTAAATAGCTTAAAGAATAACCATGAGCATGGTTCCTTCACCCACTGTGCCCTTTCTAATGTAGAGTGGACTTTCCTCAATGTGCACATAGGGCCCTGCTAGTCCCAGAGTTCATCATCAAGATTCATTCCCATTAGCACAAAGGATTACCTACTTAGACCTGGAAGTGACTAAAGGCCTTTGAGTCCATCCTCTCCTCTGCCTCCATTTTACTGGTGAGAAAACTGAGCTGTGTAGAGATTAGTATGCTAACTAGCTTGTAAATAACATTTTAGGTTTGTAAATGCCTTTATTCATATTATCTTCCATAAGTGACTTGCCCAGAGTCACTCAGCTAGGAACTAAAGGAGGATTTGATCACAGATGTTTTTAATAGGACTAACAATGTGATCTCTCTACTATATCATGCTGCCCCTCTCTCTCTCTCTCTCTCTCATATGTGAATAAACGGCATTGAAGTAAACTTAAAATCATGACAATGATCATGGCAGACAATGGCATTTAGCAGCTAGAGGCTGCCTCAAAGCCAAGGAGATCCCAAGAGTTTTGTCTCTGAAACATGCTGGCTGAAACAATGCTTGTCTTCTAGACAAGTCATTGCACTCAATGATCTAGAACCAGACCCCTTTCTAATGAATTTCACAGAAGATACCCAGCTTGCATCACTTCAGGATATAGTCTTACATCCAAATTACCAATGTCAGTGAAATCCCAGGGCCACAATGATTATACAAAGGCAACATGATATCATTAAAAGAACTCAAGACTTAGAATCAAAAAGACCTGGTGTGTATATGTTATGTAAATATTCATGTATATGTAGGTATTGTATAAATGTACATATATACATGCATGTATAGATATGTAATTTTCCCAATTATATTTTAAAACAATTTTTTAATGTTTTGAATTCTAAATTCTATCCCTTCCTCCATTTCCTGCCCCCTCCCTGAGATGGTGAGCAATCAGATATGGTTTATGCATGTGCAATCGTGTAAAACATTTCCATATTAGTCATTTTGTACAAGAAGATGAGTTTTAAAAAATGAAAAAAATGAGAATAGCTTGCTTCGTGCTATTTTTCAATTTCATTTTTTTTCTCTTATTTGAGTCTTTTTGTACAAAATGACTAATGTGGAAATGTTTTACATAATTGCAACATGTATAACCTATATCTGCTTGCTTACTGTCTCAGGGACAGATAGAATTTGGAACTTAAAACTTGAAATAAAAATGTTTAAAAATTAAAAGAAAAAAGCATGCTTCAGCCTACATTCAAACTATCAGTTCTTTCTCTGGAGGCAGGTAGTGGGCTTCATCATAAGTACTCTGGAATGGTCTGGAATCATGGTATTGCTGAAAATTGCGAAGTCCTTCACAGTTGTACATTGTACAGTGCTATTACTGTATAAAACATTCAACTGGTTCTCTTCACTTTGCATCAGTTCATCTAAGTTTAGATTTTTCTGAAATCATCCTGCTTGTCATTTCTTATAGCATTAGAATACTCCATCACTATCATATAGCACAGTTTATTTAGCTATTATCCAAAGGATAGGCAGACTCTTGATTTTCTGTTCTTAGCAATCACAAAAATAGCATATTTTTGTACAAATAGGTTACCCCCCACCCACACTTTTTTATAGTGTCTTTGGGGAACGATACAGCTGGATCAAAGTATATGCACACTTTTAAAGCCCTTTGGACATGATTCCAAACTGCTCTCCAGAATGATGTGATCAGGTCACACTTCCACCAACATGGCATTCGTTCCAAGGGTCTAGATTCTAATTTCAGCTATTTGATTTCAGACAAATCACTTTACCTCTAAGAACCTTAGTTTCTTCATCTATAAAATGATTCATCTCAGATTCCTTTCATCTCCAAATCCCTCACTTTACCAAAATCAAGGATTCTTGACATATTCCTTTGTGTTTTAGCATAATATATTCTCCCTCACACTTAATGCACATGCAATGCGTTAACAAAAATTGTGTTAAGAACACAAACATTTGGCCTTCTCATCCATATCCCCCAGCCTCCAATAAACGTACTCATATTTGAGGAGAAGGTGGATCACAAATCAATAAAGACTCAGAATTAGAAGATGCCTTAAAGAAAAAGACTAAAAAGTGAAGGACTTGGATGATAAGTGGCAGAGTCAAAACTCAAAACCATATTCAAATCCAGCACTCTTTCCACTGTGTATACCAGCAATGGGTAACAGAAATGGTATTGGTGAAAAACTAAACCATAACTAATGGGAATAACTCAATTACAGACACAATAATTCAAAGCCAGGAAGATAAGCATTAAAATTCATTTGGGAAAGGATAAGTAGTGTCCTGGAAGGTGACAAAAGAAAAATAGAGAATTGGGACATCAATGATACATTGAGCAAAAGCAATGTTGAAATGCAACTAAAAGCGAATTAATGAAATTATGCACACACACAAATGTATACGTAGGGAATATAAAAGAGTTGATCTATGATCTGCCTTGGTTCTATCCCTGACTCTGCTACTAATTGTATGATCTTGGGTAAGTCAGTTCATTTCTGTGAGTCTCAGATCCTCTTGTGTAAAGAGAGATAATTAGACTAGATGATCCCTAAAGTCCCTTCTTGCTCTAACAAATGTTCTCTAATTATCTGGCTCCTCAGGGAGTTAATGAGTAGACAAAAAGAATAAAATTGCCCAATTTATTCCACTATATAGGACTTGCTAGAATGTCTTCCTACCCTTAGGACCCACATACAAGCAGACAGCTTCTTTAGCTGAAAATCCTCTTTAATCTCAGCAGAAGGCCAGTCTCTGAGGGACTACCAGATTCTGAGAGATGTCACTCCTGGAGGAAGGGACTAAGGGTGATAAGGTCAACTCTTGTTAAACTAACTAACACTAGTTGTCAGAGCACTTGTTCACTTCAAAAATGTCTTTATGATCAAAGGGTTATCAATAGATGCTAACGGATCCCCACCATGCCCAAATAACATTAAAACAAAATACCTTGGACAGTTCCTTGGGCTTTTTTTGCAATGTATTCAGATAGATTTCCTAGGAACTGCTATTCTCTGAATGGCGAGTTGACCTCTCATTCTTGAAGTCAAATATTATATAATTTTAAAAGAAAATGGAGGTGGGGAAGAAAGTATGAGTGCAGAAAATTATATATACTGTCAGACTTGATGGTTGTAGCACTTAAACTATTTTGTTCTCTTTTTATTTCAAGGAATGGTTCTCTAGGATTGGTACTAGAAAGGGATATATATATGGGAAAGGAGGTGATATAAAAACAAAAAGGTATCAATAAAAGCTTGTTTAATAAAATAATAAATTTATTTTTTTATTTCAGCAAAGAATTCTACCAGGTTTTTTTCTCTCTATTAATAGGTTTTGAAATATAGCTGTATAATCTTATGTGGCTTTTAAAATTTTACAGATCATCCTATGGAAAGCTATCTAATCCCTTTTTTCCATGTTTTTTTTAAAGAAAAACTGTCCAGCTTAACCATTGTTAATCATGGTAAATATAAGATTTTAATTGGTTCTGAAATCAGAGCTACATTATACCTCATTTTAGCATTTGTTTATGCCCAAGTGGGTTCCAAAAAACAATTTTCCCCCTTTCATGTTTTTTTTAGGTTAAGGATGCCAAAGTTAAACTGCTTCTCCCCTCCCCAAGTGAGAACTATAGGTCACCTGAGTAAGTCACCTACTGTTATAGCTATCTTTTGAAATATTAATGATTTCTCTTAGATCTATAAAGATGATCTCTTTCTTTTCTGCTGTAACATCAGCTTTAGGGATCAGGATAAAAAAAATGTCTACTTTGGGTTTTGAACCTCAGAATTTATTTCTCTTCTCTCATGGAATTCCTAGATGTTGGAGCAATGACTTTGGTTTTAAACATTGGTTTCAGGATCTTGGAGCTCTGTCCATTTACAAAGACACTGCCTAAAAAGCCTGTTGACATTCAAAAGCTGTCAAATGGCCTTATCTGTTCTTTGAAAAATTAGGATTGCCTCATCTCACAATGCCTGAAGGTGATATTTAGAAATGGCATTTTTTTTTGCATTGTCGGGACCTATTTTTCCAAAATGACATGTAGGGAATATGGTTTTACCCTGGTTTGAAGGACCAGTCAGAATGATGTGTAATGCAACAAACAAACCAGAAGCAAAGTAGCTTTTTAGGAAGAACATTGGATATAATGATAGCTTACATTAGTTTATTTTATAAAGCATCTTGACATATTTCATCAGATGTTCACAACCAGTCAGGTATAACATATTATTTGTATCCCCATTTTACAGATGAGAAAAACTGGAAATCAAAAATATTGAATGATTTGCTCAAATTCACATGGGTAGTAACAGAGGTGAGAGTTGAACAACTCTTTTTGTTCAAGTACTGGCCAATAGGCAACCTGGTCCAAATCCCATCTCTGTGGAACCTTGGACAAATGAAGAGGGGCTCTATGAGTCTCGAGCAACTCACTAGGTCTCTTCTATTCAGTGATAAATGGATTATGATATGAATCACATCTGTAAAGGAAATAGAAAATGTTTAAATATGAAAAACTAACAGGTAAATGGAAGGGAGGGGAAATGAGGTCCAGGAAGGGAGAAAAAAACAATTGGAGGGATTTGTTATCTCGGGAGATTTCACACATTGATGAAACCACAGATCTACCCATATTTCCCCAAATATCTGCCAACAGGAACAGAGGAATCATGCAAAAACAGATAATCCCCAGGGAAAACCAAGGACAGACATGATGGCTAACATCCTGGAAACAGTGACAAAGGGTCTTTGCCAGGAAGGCCATAGTCAGATTCAGTAATACCACCTAACAGAGATGAGCCCTCTTCATTGTAGTCCTTAAGAGGGAGCCTCAACATGAATAACTCCATTACTCTGTGTCTTTTTGCCTGATGGGGTCTCAGTTTCCTCATCTGTGATTATCTCTAAAGTTCCTTCTAACTCTAATACTCCTCTGTGACTTTGTAGTTAAGGATAAGCATCTACCTGGCATTTTGATTATGTAATTTTTCAATTACACTGAAAAGGGAAAAAAAGCTTCCATCAAGGTGATTTTTTTAGAGCATTGGTTATTTCCTCCCCAGCAATATTTATTTTTAACTTGCTTAGTACAAGTAAAATCTCATTATGGGTCTTGTTTCTGACTCTTCTTAGACTGACTGGTGGTGGAAAAGGCAAAGAACTTATCCCCTTGGTGGGGGAGAGCCTCAGACTTTTATCATGTCCCTACCAGGGTCCAGAAATGGAGGTCATGAGTACATGGCCCAGCTGGTAATTCTGGCTCTCTTGCAGACACAGCATTATTTTTGCTTATTCTTGAAGGAGACTGGAGATAGCTTTGGTCTATCTCCAAATAGACAGACTGAAAAGCAAGCCACCAGGGCTCAAAGAACAAGGTCCAGACCAGGAGTTTCCAGAAGTCAGTTAGCAAGAAGCAAAATGCTCAGGAACCTGATTGATTCAGCTTAGCAGGAGAGACATAGGATTATCTGCCTTGTAGAAATTGCTTTCAGTTTGAATCTGCCCATTTTCCCAAGGGACCAAAATGATATAAGGGAGAATGTGTGTCCCCCCCCCCATATTGTATTTCTATACTTACTATGTCTACTCAGTACATTTAGGTACTGGGTGGATAAAGTCAAGAACCTGGAATCAAGAGATCTTGATTCAAATTTTATCTCAGACATTTACTGGTGTGACATTAGGCAAGTCACTTATCCTCCATCTACCTGAGTTTTCTCATCTGTAAAACAGTAATAATACCACCTTCCAAGGTTGTCTAGAGGATAAAATGAGATAATATTTGTAAAGTGCCAATCTTATCAACTATGACTATTACTTTACTATCTAAATATTATTTATCAAATATGCAAAGCAATATTTAATCAAAAAAATTGAAAGCTAAAAAATTCCATGGAACATCCATATTTTGTTGCATTAGAATGGAGATCAACAAACTACTAAATGCTTACAAATCTCTCATTTGATTCTCACAGCAATCCCGGGAGATAATTGTTACCATTGTCTCTTTTTTACATTTGGGGAAACTGAGATAAATCTTTTGTTGTTGTTTTTTTAAGTGACTCACCCAAGATCACACACCTAGTGTCTGAGACCAGGTTTGAACTCAGATCTTTCTAACTCTGAGCTCAGCATTCCATCCATTATACCACCTCGTTCCTGAGATGGATGGAATATTTGAATCTACTAGATGGCCCAATAAAAGTAGTTGTGGCTAAAACTATACTTTATAAGCAAATATAGCAGAATTTACAGGCAAATGATTGGTTTTGCCTTCAAAGTAATCACTCTGAGAAACCATATGCATATTCTAAAAATTATTTGAGCCATCACTCAAAATTTTACAGACCTCCCACCATCCAAGGTCCAAGCACCATCATCATAACCTTCTTAGTGATGGCAATTTTATAATCATTTGGGAATGGAGCTATTTTCATTTCTGGAAAATAGCCAAAAGTCAAAGTGTATTGATGGGGAAGCAGCTAGAAGGTACAGTAGATAAGAGTACCAGACTCACTGTCAGGAAAACCTGAGACTGAATCCAGCCTCAGACACTTAGCTGTGTGACCCTGGGCTACTCCCTCCTTGTCTCTAAATTTCAGTTTCCTCATCTATAAAATGAGGGGATTGTACCCCCCAAGATTCCTGCAGTTCTGAAAACTCGACATCTGTGTCTGCAGGAACCCCAGAATCTCAGAGGGGTGAAGGACCTTCCCCCCATCTAGGCCAATCCATACCTCCAGAGAATCCCCGCCGTAACATAAGTGTCAAAGAAAGCACTTATTATACAGAATTGCTTTTGGAGAAAATTCATTTTCTCCCTATCAGCCAAGCAGCACCGCTACGGGCTATCCAATGGGGCCCAGAAATAGTTTCGTTAGACAGGACCTTTTGATGGAAGGCTGCTTGCTATGATGAGGTTCTGCCTCTATTTACAAATAATGCAGTGATTTGTCAAGATACCCAATGCTAGAGCCTCCTCATCTCCTCCCCCTCGAACCCTCCCAGCTTTCCTTCCTTATAACTTCTACTTCCAGCTATTTTCCTTTGTTCTTCTCGTGCCCTCCCAGGACATCACCCAGTGAAATATGATTTTATTATGGACCTAAAATCCTTAAATCAAAGGGTATTGAAAGTTGAGAGACCACTGGCAGGGCCAAATCTGGATGAATAGCGGCATTGAAACATCAGAACTGTGCATCGAGCCAGATATATCATGATCTGCCCGATGGCTCTCCAGGCTCTTGGGACCGAGATACAAAGGCCGATTGTCCTGGTCTGACAGGAAAGCAGTGGATTCTTAAGATAGAATATTATGACACTTGGAGGTGCCCACCTATTTTTGACAAGCTATCAGGAGGAGGGAAAAGATCTGAAAAATAGGGCTCAAGGAGCTGCTACAGATTGTCGCAAAAGCAAATATATTCTACGTCCTCGTTAATGAAGCAAAGTCCGACATGGCATTCTACCTTCAGTGGAAAATCAAAGCATAAAATCGTCCCACAAAAACCTCATATCATAAAGGCCATAGAGATGTGGAAATTAAATATTAAGGAGCATTCTGGGTGTAATCTATTTATCCAGGGTTAATACAGTAATAATTAATATGCACTGAATAATTCATGCCAATAAGTGGGCTCAAAGGTTTAATTTTGTCAAAGACAAGACAAGACCTGTGTCCTTTCCCTTAGAGCCTCTTCATCTGTGAAAGGGAAAGAGATTAGACTAGATGATTTCCAAGGTCTAAATCCTACATGCCCATGATGGCAATAATTCAATTCAACATATATTTCTTAATGCCCTGTTGTGCCAGACACTGTGCTAAGCACTGGAGATAAAAATACTAGCCAAAAAAAAAATTTAAAAACCCCAGCCCCCGCCTTCAAGGAGCTTCCAATCTAATGGAGGAAGACAATGTGCAAAAGGTTGAAGGGTGAAAGGATATGAAGAGCTATCTTATTCCAAAGAATTGAAACGAAACAGAGCGTCAGATGGAGAGTGGAGAGAACTGGAAATCTCATTTCTGCACTAGATGATGAAAAACTTTGTGAACACTTAACCCACCCTCCAATTAGATGGAAAATTTGGAACTAAAAAATATCCCCAAGGTCATCGAATTAAATCATCTAATTTTATGACTGAGGTAAGTGAGGCTCAGAGAGGTTAAGTATCTTGGACCAAGGTCTCACAGCTAGTAAGTGGAAGAATCACGATTCCAAACTGGATCTTTTTGTGATTCCCCCAATCTAGCACCCTTTCCATGACATCATCCTTCTCCTCAGAGGAATGATCCTGTCATCTTTGCAGTGTAAATTTCTTCCCCTTTCCCCTTTCCCATTATTCTATGAATGCTTCACAAAGTATCTATACATTACCCTGGATATTTTCTTTCTTTTCTTATTCTGAGGGTAACTATTTAACAGACATGACATCCAGCAACATTCAGGCTCATGCCTCCTCTTCTTCTGGCTAGATCTGTTCTTTCAAGTTCTTAAGATCAATGTTACTAACAAGGTATTTTCCTCTGGATCCTTTTACCAAGTAAAAACTCCCTTCCACCCTTAGATTTAAATTCAGAATCAATCAGTCACACAAAAGTTTAAATGAGGTGTGGGAAAAGTCTTTAATCAATCTGAGAGGAAGGATATACTTTGAGCCACTGGGTGACACCAAATGACACTACCCAGGGACCGGTTAAGATTGATTGGAAGAATTAGACATACCTCAGAATCTAAGAATATCAAAGAGACTCAGGCAGGGAAGCAGGAGAGGGAGGGACCCTGTCTCTCTTCCCTTCTCCCATTTTGAACAGAGATGGTCTGATGAACTTTTGAAGGTGGGGTGACTGATGGTCCCATCTACCCTGGGAGCTGAGAGACACTGAAGATAACCTAGATGTTCTGAGGAAAGATGGCCTGCAACCTTACAAAGGTTGCCTCGGGAGCTCAGTGGAAAGCTACCTCTAAGGACCTCTTCATGAGGACTCCATGAAGGCAGAAAAAAAGCTTCCAGAAACCAAACTCTGAGTCTACCCTTTGACTGCATAAGTTCTCTCATTTTAAAGTCCATCCTATATAAGAATCTTGGGAGTCTGAGAGCAAGTCCCAGTTTGGGGAAAATATTTTAATGCTGTTCTTACTCTTTCACCTCAGTAAATATCCCTTTCTGATTAAGTCTTGCAAGCTAATTAATAATGAATGGGGAATGCCTTGGATGAGAGCTCATGAATAACAGGATTTACTTAGAAATACCCCTAACCCATCTGGATTATTCCTAGAAGGGAAGAAGTACTCAATTATTCTTTCAAAATAACTCATTGGTAAAAGTGGGGTCTGGCAGAGTGAATTGGGGAGAGGAGCTGCTTATAATTGAGGAAAGACTCAATAAGTCCCAAGGAAGTCAAAGGCCCAAAATGACAAACACAATCAGAATTAGAGGAGCTGGATTTGAACCTAGTTGCTCTGTCTCCTGAGCCCGTGCTCTCTAAATCTAGTTATTCGTGAGCTTTCCCTCAGTTGCAGTCTAGCTAATCATACTTTTGTTGGGTATTGACGTTAGCTTAATTCTGGACATTCCCTCTTTTTTGAATAGGAATCAGTAACAATGGAAAGCTGACACTGCCGTGTCTACTACATTGACAACACCTGGTAATTAGGGACCTCGTGATCGTCCCTTCACTGCCCATGGCTGTGATCCAGGGAAGATCAAGAGATGTTGGTGTTTTTGTTCTTCTTTATAATAATAATATAAGATGATGGTTCTCTTCTGGGAGAGAGCAGGTTTCTCGGGGAAGTTTTCTGGAGGCAGCCTTAGTTGCAGTTCAGATCAATAATTACCCCAAATACAGGCAGGTGATAAAAGTTCAGTTCTTTTATTGTCTCCAATATAGCCCAGTTAGCTTAGAGGCCTATCTCTCTGCTTGGTTCCAAGAGCTCCCTCCGAATGTCTCCAAATCCAAAGGTTTGTCCTTCAGTCCTCCAGCCAACCAAGTGGAAAATGAAATGGATCTCTCTTGCCTCGGAGAGAAGGCTTTGTCCTTTGCTTCTGCCTCTGCTTTCTTCAGCCTGCAATCCAGCTCCAAGTTGAATTTGTCTTGCCTCTGAGAGAAGGCTTCTGGCTCTCAATCTCCCAAAGTGCTCTGTGTCTGCACCAGAGTGCTCCTCTCCAATCCAGCTGAACTCTTCCGCCACCAGCCAGCCAAGTGGAAAATATTGGAATGAATCTCTCTTCACTGGGCTTATATATGATTCTTCTGAGAGAATGGGATTATGGGTTTTCTCCCATAGTGCTCTCTGGCCCTAAGAGCTTCAAGGGAGGTGTGAATTCACAAAGTTACAAAGTTTACTTTGTGAATCTCCCATATTTGTGAACTCCAATCAGTAAAGGTGTGAACACAAGCACTGTATCAATTAATTCTACTTAGTACCTTGTTTCAAGTTCTGACCCAAAACGTCAACTCTAATGAGTTAGCAGTTTGTAAAGATTCCAACAAAGACAAGTCTCAGAATGTCAATTACCCTGGTGTTGTCAACACAGGAAAGTTAGGAACCTCATATCTTCCTCTGTGGGAAAGTTGGGAAAATAAATAAATTTAGAATCCCCAAATCCAGAGTATAAGGGATTCCAGGAGCTCCCTGAGTACTGGCTCATTGCTTCTAACACACATGGGTAATGTGACCCTTACCCAGTCACTGAGGATCTCCATGGATCAAGCACAGGATATGGAATTTAGAAAGACCTGAGTTTAAGTCCTATTCCATATACCTAGTAGCTTTAGTGAATTTGGGCAAGTCATTTAATTTCTCTGTTCTCAGTTAGCTCATCTGTAAATGGGGACAATAACAGCATCTCTTATAGAATTATTGTGATATATAATATTATTAATCAATAAATGAATAAATAAGTGTCTATAAAGTGCTTTGCAGGCCTTACAATGCTGTGTAAATACCAGCTACTATTATTATCTGCTCTAAACTGTACCCCAAAAATAACCCCCCTTGAAACAAACCCAATAAGTTGTGATCCAGTTTTTGCTGAAAGATCTCCAATAAAGTCTTGACCTCTTGGAACAGTCTATTCCGCTTTTGGTAAGCCCTAAGTATTAGGAAACTTTTCCTGATCTCCAGCCCAAATTGTCCTCTGTATGTCCATGATTCCTGGTTCTATTCTCTGGGACCAGACAGAATAAACCCGAATGACTGCCCTTCAGATATTAGAAGAGAAAACTAGGTGCCTGTATTTAGGACAGGGCAGGAGTGACTCTGGAAAAAGCATTTTTTCAAAAAGAAAAATTGAAAAATTATGATAAAAATTTGATTAAAAAAATATATGCTGTTTGAATGAAAAGAGTGAAAACATACCATTTTCTCCTTTTCCTTTTTATTAATGAGTCCAAATCCACCCAGATGCAATTGTTAAAAATATGTTAGAACCTTTTAAATATAATTCCCATTTTTACCTGTCACTCTCCTTTTGTAAAATGGGCATTTACATTAAAATAGTATCACATAAAAATGGAATTTTATATATTCAAATTCTTTAAAATCACGAGGCCCTCTGGAAAAATCAGACATTAGATGGTTTTGCCCATAGATATTTTAAATGAAAGAAAATGCAAAATGTCAATGGATAGAATATAAAATATGTTCCAGGGAAGGAGATCTAGCAAGCCACTGAAACAGAGATACCTATAATTGTAGCCAGCGGAATCTCAGAATGAAAGATCTAATAGGAAAGGAGGGGTCCAGAGTGAACATGGGAGAAGGGTAGTGGGGAAGATCAGGAGGGATGGATGCAGCAGCTAAACCTCTTACTGTCAAACTCCCTCCACCAAAGCAGAACAGCTTTCATCCAAGATTTCAAAAATTACTTGGGGCAATAACCAGAGAAAGAACTTGCTTATGTTTTATTTATTCATAAAATTTCTTTGTAAATAAGTATCTGTAAATCTATTTATAAATATCTGTAAAAAGATTTATAAATATTTGTCTTTATATTTATAAATATTAGTTAATTTATAAAATATTTGTAAATGTATATTTATAAGTTTATACATAAATAAATAACTTAAAAGGTATTTACAAATAAATATTTTAAAATTTATAAAGTTTTCCCGGCCCCTTACAAATATTACCTCATAACAACCTTGGAGGGAAGTGTTATGATTAAACCTATTTTACAGATAAGAAAACCAAGGCAGACAGAGGTGAAGCAACTCCTCTGACTTGCCTGGAGTATCCGGCTAATATTTGGGTGATATTTGAACTCTCCTCTTCCTGACTCCAACTCTAGTCCTCCTGCACCTGGCTCTGTTTTTCACCAAGGGTGACAGACAAGCACAATTTGATGTCTTAACTCCAGGGGAGGCCCTCTATCCACTGCACCACCTGCCTCTCACAGTGAGACTTGGGGAAATAAAAAATGAGAATGGAAGAGCAGGGGGCCATTCATCAAGCAGGAATCATAATGTCAGGAACAGAACTGCCATTAAGCCCAAATCTTTTTTTTTTTTTTTCAAAAGACAGACACTAGGAAAGAATGATGGGAGAGAAATGAGAACAAAATCACATCAATAACAGAAAGGGGAAAAATATTCTCTCCAAAGGGAAGTGAGAAGAAAAATGGGACTCAATGGAGAATCAGAAAAGGATGTTCAGAACAAATTTGTATTTATCACCTCGCTTTACGCCACTTTCAAATCCATATTTTAGAAGGGGAAAAAACAAAGGTGTTGAAATTAAAAGATTTTAAGAAGTTGTAAAAGTGGAATTTGGTACGGGACAGTTTCTAAATGGAATTTTTTTCCCTTTCAGAATGCTTATGTATCTCTAAGTTACACACACACACACACACACACACGCACACACACACGCGCACACGCGCACACACACACACACACACACACACACACAAAATTTCACCTCTCTCTCTCCACCACTTCCAAAGAAAAAGACTATTAACAAGAGGTTCTTATGGGCCACATCTAGAATCAGTTCTTAGCATTCCCTACTGTGCAATCCTTTCTCCAAACAGGGTGAAGGGCTAGAGGGAGCAATAATTGAGCTTGGTTCACTATCTCCCCTGACATTTAATAACACAACAGGGTGGATTAGTCAATAGAGCACCAAACTTGGCGTGCGTTTAATCCCATCTCCAACACTTACTGCCTGTGTGATCTTGGATAAGCCCTAATCAACCTCAGTTTTCTCCTCTGTAAAGTGGAGGTGAATTAGGAGTACCTATTCCATAGGAGCAAGTTAGAATATATGGAAATTTCTTCACAAACTTCAAAGTACTATTAAAAATGTCAATATACAACCAGCCCTGGAATATAACAACCCCTCTGGGGTAGCATGATGAGGTCCTTCCTCACAATCCAGAGCAGGCACAGATAACAAGGATCTATTTTTCCATCAGCTCACCAAAAAAATCTACAAACTACATCTCTTGGGACTTTTCTTCTTGTTGACCTCAAGATATAAGAACTCTTTGAGCTCTGGAAGGTCAATTGGGGGAGGGATTATCCTGGTCCTCCACCAAACAGCCCCTCGAGTGCAAAACTTCACAAGAAAGTTTTAATGGGATAGATAGGACTCCTTCCAGCTTGCATCTTCTTTCTCAAGGCCTTGTAAGATTTTAAAAGATAGCTCATCTCTTCCCCTTCCTAGACATCTGAGCATCAGCTGATTATTGGTTCCCAGAGTAATTACAGCAGCTCCATGAGTGACAAAGACAACAGAGTAGATGATTTTTTCCAAAAGCCTTTTGGATTGAACTCAATTGAAGGCTGTGCCATCACAGCCTAAGGAGTTCTGTTAAGCGGAAACATTTTGTAGTAAAAAGTCTCAGTTCCAGACTATGCCTTTTGTCCGAGATGTTCATCACCGGGAGGATTGGCCGCCATCTAATGAATCCTTTGGCCGAGGTAACCGTCAGCACAAGGGCTATCTAAAGGAGCAACGGGTACAAGTTGCAAAGAGTTCAAATTAGTCAATGCCAGAAAAAAAAGTTCCTTAGAACTAGAATTGCCCGATGATAGAATGGCCTCCTCCTTCTTGGAGTTCTTCCAGCCAAGATTTCACGGCTACTTGTTGAGTATGTTATGGTGGGGTTTTCTTTAGGATACAGGTTGGACTAGACAGACACTGAGGTCTCTTCCCACTCTCAAATTTTGTGATTCTAAAAAAAATGGTGGAGAGGAAGGGACAGAACCCTAAATGAACTGCACGATTGTCCAGCTAGGTGTTCCAATCTGATTCAGATGTGAAATGTAATAATGAAGATGTTACTTTCTAAACTTGAAAGAGAAATATCAAAGTTAAGAGGCTATTGTTGATGTTATTAATGTCCATTCTCCTTGTATTAAATAAAAATAAAATCAAGAGACATGGAATGAATTTTTTTCTTGCCATTAGAGTTGTATCAGTGAAAGATGGGCTTCCCTAAGGACCCCACTTACAGAAGTTTCATCAGTCAGTTTCCCAATGGAAGAATCTATTCAACAGATGCACAGTGCATCATTGATTCCTTTGATGAATATTGATTAAAGTATGATCATGTGCTACAAAGACAGAAACAAAACAGTCCTTGTCTTCTATGAGTTCCACTGGAGAGTGAAGAAAGGGGAAATGAGTCCAGCTTATATGCAAAGTAAATAAAAACTAGGTGGTTCAGTGGTTAGAGCACCAGCCCTGAAGTCAGGAGGACCTGAGTTGAAATCTGACCTCAGACACTTAATGCTTCCTAGCTGCGTGACCCTGGGCAAGTCACTTAATCCCAATTGCTCCAGCAAAAGAAAGAAGAAAAAAAAAAGAAAGAAAAGAAAAAAGTTATTTCAGGATAAGATAGGGTAATACACGAGAAGAGTAGCAATCAGAAATTTGCTTCATGTAGGAGGTAGCACATGAGCTGAGTTCTGAAGAAAGCTAAAGCTAATAATAAGAAAAAGATTATAAAAATAAAACATGAAAATGTAAATATACTATATGAAATGCATATATAATATATAAAATATATTTTAAAATATATAAAAAATAATGATGATGAAGTTAAAATGATGATAGTAGCTAGCGTTTCTATAACATCTTAAGGCCCACAAAGTGCTTTATGGTGGGAGTGTATTCCAGGCTTGAGGACAGTTTACCCAAAGGCACTGAGGTGGGAAATTAAATGTCCCATACAAAGAACAAGTGGTAGATCAGTGTGACTGGAATGTCAAGTTCATAAGGGGGAATAATGGAAAAAGAGTTTCAAAAGATGCTTTATCTTCCCTCATGATTTCCACAAGGAGTTTATGAAAGAGCTGCATTTTGGCCTCTAACACCACTCTAACAAGGCCGTGGTGAGGGTCAAGTTAAAATGTCTGGGTAAATTGAAAATAGTCCCTGGGGACTGGGGGCCTACCACTATCACTTTGCAAACCTCAAGGGTTTGTATCCACAAAGTGTACACAATCATGATTTCTTCCAAAGCCCCCAAAGACATAGGACTATGTTCTGGGTCCCTTGGGTCCGAGAGATAAAAGGTGAGCTGAATTTCCCAAATGATCCTCATCGGCATAAAGTTCAGCCGGATGGGCCTCAAAAGTGGCAGGTTTGGGCTGAATGCTGGTTTATGGGGATTAAAAAATTAAAATAGGAACTCTTCTGATTTGAGTTTTTTGATTCCAAGCCTGCGAATTAGCTTGGATCCAAACACACTTGTGGATCACACCAGGTGAACAGGGGACGTGTAATCTTTAAGGAACAAGAATGGCCTCCATTCGGACCATTTCCCATTCTGATTACCATCATTGTCCTGTGAGCAGAGTCACATTCTGCCTTTTCTCATTCTTCTCTCAATCCATCACAGGGAGACCTCAGAACTCGGCTGCCTCGGAACATTCAAAGACAGACAGTAAATGCCCCAGACTCTGCCGACCTTTTCTACTTTCTCCATAATGCGACTGGGCAGTCATCCCCTGTCGTTCCCCATTAACCACCTCATTAACCTGGATGGACGAGGTGGACTGGACAGACCATTTGCCCCCAGAATATGAAAAAGGCAAAGAACGTCAGGCTGGGCTGCCTTTCCCTGCTTCCCGAGCTCAGAGACATCACTTCAGGTGTAGCTCATTCTTACACCTAAGCCCGCAATAATGGGAAATGACACAGAATGAAATGGGTCTTGCTCAGTTTTAAGGTGACATTTTTACAATTGTCTCCTGCCAGACCTGGTTTATGAAAAAAATAAATCCTAAGAAAAGTTTATTTTTTTCTCTCTAGTTTGATGACTTTTATGAATTATCGGTCAAGTTTTTCAAGTACATGTGTGACTTTACCTGCAAATAAGAACAGAGACTTTTTTTTCTTTATGCTAAGTACTGGGCACTTTCTAAGCACTTAATAAGTGTTTATTGAATTAACCTATTGATTAATTAACTAAAGGACTCCAGAGAAATGGCTAAGACACAAAGGCAACTTGATACACTAGAAAGTGCGCCAGACTGGGCATTTAGGAGACATGGACTCTAGTCCCCATTTCTACTACTCAGTAGTTGTGTGATTTGAGGCAAATCTGCTTTGCTAGCCTCATTTCTATCTCGAGGAAATGAAGGAACTGTAATAGATGACTTTTCAGTGCTCCTCTAACTTTAATGATTAATTATTTGGGAAATCTGGGCTCGATAATTTGAACTACATGGATTTATCAAAATGAGAATTTCTTTAACTAATACAGATCCATGAATCAGAATCAGAATTAAAAGATTGGTAGGGGTCATAATCCAACCATCTGCGAAAGAATACATAGTATACTATATATTATACCCTACTATACTATGCTATGTTATATTATGTTATATCATACTAGAGTATACTATCTTATATTATACTATGCTATATTATGGTATGTTATACTATATTATGGTACATTGTAGTCTACTATATTATATTGTTATATTGTACTTTGCTATATTATATTGTTACATTACATTGTTATATATATTATATCATATATATACTGTTATTCTATGCTATATTATGTTGTGTTACACTATATTATGCTATATTATATTACACTGTACTGTGTTGTTATGTTATAAATATTTATTATATTATATTCCCTACAAATAGTCACCCAGGCTCTGCTTGTAGACTTCCAAGAAGGAGGAGCTACTCCCTCTCATAGCAGCCCTTTACACTTCTATATACTTCTAAAGTTAGACAATTGACATATTAAAACAGTATCATTCTTATTGGCTGGCATAGTGGTCTGCTCTCTGGATACCAGGAAGTACTTGGAACATTTATTTAATTGAAGTGAGGCAGCATGATGCAGAACATTGCATTTGCTTGATTTGAGTTCTAGTCTATGTGACTTTGGCCAAGTTATTCAACTTGTCTAGACTCAGTTTCCCTATCTATAAAATCAAAGGGGAGAATATTAGCATTTGGAGCCATGAAGACTTGAGTTCAAATCTCACCTTTGACAACCAATTAGCGGCACAACCCTGGGTAAATGGCTTAATATGTCCAAGGGATTTAGACTAGATGACCTTTAGGATCCTTTCCAGATTCAAATCTATGACCCTATTTTCTTATGACCAAAAAAAAAGATGTCTAGGGTTCCCTCTAAGGTTGTTGAGAGAGAGATTGTTTCATTTTTTTTTATTTGTATCCACAATACCTAGCACACTGCCTGGCACATAGAAGGCATTTAAATTCTTTTGATGATACATTAAATAAAATTAAATTGAGATCCAAAATTAGGCAGGGATTTAGAGGTTTAAAGGTTAGAGTTCAAGGGTCATCTGTGAGAATGACTTCCACTGAAAGTATCATGAGGTATAATGTGAAAAAGCAGTCTTCAAATATTTGAAAGAGTGCCCCGTGAAGGAGACATTAGTCTTGGAAAGCCTGACCTCAGAGGGCAAAATCAGGAGCAGCGGGTAAAAGCTACCAAGAGGCAAGTTTAGATTTTATGGTAAGGAAAAGCTTTCTAACAATTCCTAAAAATTTTTCTAACAATTATTTAGAAGTGGGAAGAGTCTGTTCCGGGAGATGATGGGTTCCCCCTCTTTGACAGGCTTCAAGACTAGGCTGGATGCTCACTTGTCATGTTGATTTTTTGTGAGATAGTTGAGATTTAAAGTGACTCACTCAGAGTCCCCCAGCTAGTGTCTGAGGCTGGATTTGAACACAGGTCTTCTTGACTCCAGGGCCAGTGCTCTACCCACCGCACCATCTAGCTACTACCATGTCAAGTAGATTTTAAAAAGGAATCTAGCAGCTGGGGATTGGTCCGAGTGACCCCTAACATCTCTTTCAAGTCAGATTCTGTGACACTGTGAAGATCAAATTCTCTCCTTTTTCTCCTGTGCTGTGCATTCCTAGCTGATATTGTCTCAGACCCTCCTGGACTCATCTGATTAACGCATTAAATGGCTTACACTGATTCTAATAATATCTAATAATCATCGTCATCCACCATGACAATGGCATTTCCAGTTTATCTGATCTCAGGTTAGACTTTAAATGGTACCAATTGGGAACCTTTTTCTTCTGAACTTCACTGGATGCATCTTCCAGAACATGGGTAAAATGTCTCCCTGTTGCTTAGTTCATGAGATGTCCTGCTCAATGGATACAGGGCTGCTTTATCCCTGCAGGGGTATCTGTCATTGAATACTGTGTCATTATGACATATGAGAGATGTTTTGTTTCAGTTCACCTTCCAAGGCTTTGTTCTTCTCTACTTGCCAAATGATTTTGAAAAACACACAAGCAATAAAAAACGAATCAAAATCTCAGCCCCTCTCGGTGAGCCGTATGATACCAAAGGTGTGGTCTGTGATAGGAAATCGGTCAGGGGAAACTACCTTCTCACCCACCATCATCATTTCTCACATTTTCATTGATTCGTGCAGACGAAGTTCTCATAACGATTTGGTTGGGACGAGAAAATATATGGATCCAAATCTGAATTCATTATTCTTCCCTCGTAACCAACTCCCTTCTTCTGATCTTCCCAATTTCTAACAGAGGGACCACATCCTTCCAGTCATTTGGGTTTGCAAGCTCACTGACTCTTCATTCTTCCTCCCCCATGAATCCCATCAGTTTCCATGTCTTGTCACTTCTACCCCTACATCTATCTCTTTCTCTCCTCATAGCATCATAGGAGTTCAGAATCTCATCACTTCTGACCTGCCCTAGTGCTCCCTAATTTGTTTCCCTGTCCCAAATGTATCTCCTCTCCAATCCATTTTACACAAGCCTGCCAAAATTATTTTCCTAAAGTGGAATTTCGGAACTTGTTATCCCCCTCCTCAAAAAGCTCCAGTTACTCTATACTGCCTCGAGGATAAAATATAGCCGGCTTTAAAACCCTTCACCCTCTGGCCCCCATCTACCTTTCCACCCTTTTTCCTACTCTAGGGTACGGCCTAACCATTCTTCTTGCTATTCTTGCTTAATAAATCTTGATCTCCTTCGACTGGACTGAACATCAAGTGATAGGATAATAATAAATTTTGACTTGGAAGGGACCAGAGGTCATCAAGTCCAGCTTTCTTGTTTTATGTATGAGGAAATGAAAGTACAAGATTAAATGACTTGGTTTGGGGTCACACAGCTAGTAAGTGCCTGAGCTAGGAGGTGAACCCAGTTGTCGAGTCTAGGTCCAGTACCCTAATCACTAAGTCACACAACATCTCTCCAGGATTGTTTTATTATCCTAAAGAATTCCCATTCCTGGTTTGAGAATCTATGAAATAAAGAAATTTCTTTAGTAAAGCCGTGATATGGCCTTTTTTCCAAGGTTGCAGAGCAACAAGCTAAGGACTGAAATTTAAGGTTCCCTCAAAGGATTAGATTTTCACACCCATTGAAACACCTGGTCTCTCTAGTGTTAAATACCTGGAATAAAACATGCACAGGTACACATGCTTTCTCTCTCTCTCTCTCTCTCTCTCTCTCTCTCTCTCTCTCTCTCTCTCTCTCTCTCTCTCTCTCTCTCTCTCTCTCTTCTCTCTTCTCTCTCTCTCTCTCTCTCTCTCTCTCTCTCTCTCTCTCTCTCTCTCTCTTCTCTCTCTCTTCTCTCTCTCTCTCTCTCTCTCTCTCTCTCTCTCTCTCTCTCTCTCTCTCTCTCTCTCGTATGAGCATCTTCAGGAGCATGCTATTTTTGATTCCATTCTGGTCCTTTTCCTTTCATTCATTTCTAGAGACAAAAACCTGAATTACCTGGTGATTACCTGATGAACTCAAGATGTGAGAGGACCAAAAACTTTCCCATGAATTCCCTTTACCAAATAGAGTTTACCCTAGAGGACGCATCTTTATAGCAATTGATCATGTCATTTGCAAGACTTCAACTACATCCATCCCTCATCTCTCCCCAAGAACAGTCAATACCCACATACCTTGCCTGCGAGCATGAGATATACAATTCAACAAGAAAATGGCAAGATTTTGTTGGGGTGTTGAGATGGGGAAGATGTTTCCTATTGAAAAAGCATCTCCAGAAACTACATAGAAATATACACATCTACTTTTCCTTCTAGTCAAAAATCCCTGATTAAAAATTCTGTACCTCCAAGTATAGCTTCAAAATAAAGCCACAAGAAGGAGCCCCATTCCTGGTTGTGGTGGGAAATTATTTATAGTTTCTGTTGGTTATTTTCCAGAAGACACCATTTTGAGGATGCTTTTTGTTAAAGGTTTCAGGTAAATCCATCTTCTTTCCCTCAAGTGCTTTTATGCAGAAGCTCCCTCCTTTCCTTGTTTATTATGGAGGACTGGACCAATGAGCCTCTCTCTTGCTGTCAGATTTCTGCCTGCCCTGGCTAACAATCCGGAGAGATGGGTTGCTAGGAACAGGAAAATAAGAAATCTCTCTAGCATTTTGTAGCATAAAAGGGGGATCATGTAAGTTATGGTTACATAGGTCAGCCTGCTAAGATAGTCGGCATTTGGGTCCTTACTTTTTCTCCTTCGGAGTAAGAAAAGAACACTGGGATTATGAAAACTAACACAGCACAGTAGCTCTAGATGAAACCTTATTAATATCTTCCTCTGGAGAATCATTGGAGGTGAGGAGTCAAAGTTCCGGCTTTGGGTTTCAGTCTCCCCTCTCTCACTGTCTCTGTTTCCATTCTCTCACTCTTTTATTCTCTCTTCTCTCTGTCTCTCTATTTCTCTCTGCTTCTGTCTATCTGTCTCTCTTTCTCTGACAATCTCTGTGCCTCTGTACATGTGTCTCTCTGTCTCTGTCTCTCTGTCTCTGTCTCTGCTGTTTCTGTCTGCCTCTACCTCTCTCTCTCTGTCTTTTTGGCTGTCTGTCTCTGTCTCTCTGCCTCTATCTTTGTCTCTCTCTCTTTGTCTGTCTGTCTGTCCTATCTCCCTGTCTCCCTCCCTTCTTCTCTCCTTCTCCCTCTTCCTTCCTTCTCCCTTCCCCCTTCCCGCCCTCCCTCTCTCCTTCTCTCCCTCGCTCCTCTACTCTCTCTCAACACTTGACAACTTGATGCAATCTTAAGAGGATGGATTTGGAGCCAGATAATCTTGCTTTGAATCTAGATTCTGTTAAATACCTGGAACTAATACCTTGACCAACCACCCAGATTCTCTTAGCCCTGTTATTCTTAGGTAAAATAATCAGCTTAGACAAGAAGACCTAAGCACCCTTCTGATTCCCAATTCTACCACAAAAAAATTAGCTCCTTGAGGTCAGGGACTGTCTCACTTTTCTCTGTCTCCCCAACCCTGTCCCAGTGCTGGGCAGATTGTAAGCACTTAATAAATGCTTTTTTATTTGATTGAGACTACCTTCTTTCCTTGTCTAGCATTCTCTTCCTGTGACTTCTGTCCCCCAAGTTGACTGACAGCTTTTTCAGGCAAGGGTTCACAAACTCAGTGAATTTCAGAGTTGAAAAGGATTTTAGAAGCATCATCATCCTCAACAGCATTTATACAAAACTTATACAAAAGGTTTAGAAAACATTTTACAAGAATCAACTCATGTCAGTCTCATAACAACCCAGGGAGGGAGGTGCTATTGTTATATCCATTTTGCAGATGGGAAAACTGAGGCAGACAAAGGTTAAACAAGCTTCCGAGGTCACATTTAAACACAGGTCTTCCTGGCTAGAGATTCGGTGTTCTATTTTATGTGCCATCTCTACCACATGCCAACAATCCAGTTTTTGTTTGAAGACTTCCAGGTGAGTTATATTTTCCCAGGAGTGATCCAGCTAGTGAGTGTCTGAGGTAAAGGTGTTTACTACTTTCAGGTCTATTGCACAGCTGACTGCAAAAGCGGCTTGTATTTCGATGGCATTTTAAGGTTTCCGGGTTCCTTTCCAACAGTTATCTTAATTGTTACTCACAAAACTTTATATCATCTTATTCCCATTTTATAGAATAAGAAACTGAGGCTGAGTATCTCAGATTTCAACAGAGCCAGGATGTGCTGATATTGCTCTCATGGTTGTAAAAAGCGGGTAAGGACCCACATGCACAAAAATGTTTGTAACAGCTTTTTTTGTGGTGGTAACAGCTTTTTGTGGTGGAGGGATGTCCATCAATTGGGAAACGGCTGAATCAGTTGCAGTATATTAATATGAATATTATATGTTCTATAAGAAAATAGGAGCAGGTGGGTTTCAGAGACGCCTGGAAAGATTTATATGATCTGATGCTAAGTAAGCAGAAGCAGGACAACATTGTGCACAGTAATAGCAACGCTGTGCAGTGAGCAATTGTGACGGACTTGGCTCTTCTCAACAACACAATGATTCAAGATCTCAAAAAGATATTCCTCTCATGAGGTGGAAGGGGAACGTTGAACCTTTAAACAACGTTTTGGGCAATTGTTTAAAACTAATTTAAATGTGTGTTTTATATAAGTCCCTTTGTAACAGGCCAAAACCACAGAAAGGGCATCTAAATCACTCCCAACCAGGAAAAACAGAAAATCTCATTGGGAAAGACTGCTTTGGAAAGGATCCAAGTTAGCTGCACACAGATCCGAAGGATGAGAATTGGAAGTCAAGTATCTGTGACCAGAGCAAAGTACAATAAAACATTTTACTTAACTTTCTCTCCTTCAGTACTGGGCCAAGGACTTTGTTTTTCAATAATTGTATTAAGATCTTAGATAAAGCCAGAGGTGTCATCCTTATGTCAATTTCAGGTGGCACAAAGGTAGGAGCAACAGCTGGTACAGCGACGGTCAGGATTCAGAATGATCCCAACGGGTCCAAACATTGGGCAAAATCCAGTAAAAATTCGATAAGTCTTAACACTTGCGCTTAGAAAATGAATTTTGATTATATAGGAGGCACTTTGGGCCAGAGGCGTTAAATACGTAACCTACCGGCCAAAACACTCCCAAACAGCCTAAATCAAATTAAAATATAAACTGGGAAATATTTACTAAGATAAGCAAAGATGCAGTAGAACACAGCTAATGTTAATGTGTAGTTTTCTAAATCAACATGTACCCCAAAGGGATTCTTACATACTGTTTAGTGGCCACCCTCACTATTTGAATTTGATGCCATTGGTTTAGACAACTGGTTTTAGTTGATTTTTCTAAGAAGAATCACAGAATCTTGCCTTTCCCCATACTTGTCAATATTCACTTTTTGATGAATTGATCATGAAATTTATGAAGCATTATAGTAGCTTGGGACAGCAGAAAAAAGGATGGAGCAAGGAGCAGGAGAACCAGACGCTGACTGCCACTTATCCTTAGATAAATCAGCTAATCTTGCCCAGTTTGGGTTACCTTTTCGAAAAATAAAGATGATCATTCCTACCCTGCCCGCCCCCACGCAGTTGTGAAGTTCCACAAAGTATGTGAGTGAACTTCACAAACACCAAGATGTATGGTGAAAATCAAGGAATCATTTAAAAAAAAAAAAAAAGAGTATGGAGGGTTCAGCTTTTCCGTATTAGTTTCTTAATCACTCCCTTCCAGATGGATGAACCTCAGTGTGAACACTCATTTTTTTTTTCCTCCAGTTGTCCTATGGGCTTAGAGACTGATTGATAACAAAGGAGACTTGAATCCAGTTTGGCTATAAAGGAAGCACCCCTTGATAGTTATTAAAATTTTATTAAGTACCTACTGTGTACTGGTAAGCTAAGTGCAGGGGATTCAAGGAAAGAGGAAAGATGATTCCCAGTCTCAAGGAGCTGAAGTGCATGTGATCTGAGGCTCTCTCTCCTCCCCAATTTTACAACCTTCTCATCATAAACTTCCCCCTCCCATTCAGATTTGTTTTCATCATGTTAAATTCTTACTATGCCCAGAGCCCGCTCACTTGAGGTACTTTTTCATTCTAGATATCTGTATATTTTGTTCATATTTAAATAGTTACACATCTCCCCCATCTGAGCGGAAGCTCCTTGAAGACAGGAAGCGGTTTTGCCTTTGTCCTTCCTGCAGCCCCTGGCATATATTAAGCACATGAGGGCCATCTTCAGTCGTCCTGTTCTATAACTTGCCATTTGACCCAGGTGGCCTCATTTACCTGAATGTCACAGCATCGCCTCCCTGATATCATGGTCCTCTTCAAGAGCAAAGGACAAACAACAACTACAAGTAAGCATTTTAACGTATACTTATTGACTGACTGACTACAAGAAATCAAGGCAGGTCTTAGTAGGAGATGCAGCAGGATCTGGGCTAAAGCCCCCCTCAAACTGCCACCCAAAGATTGAAGCAATCACTCAACAAGCATTTATTATAAACATCAAGGGGTGCCGAAGGAACAAATACAAAAGTATGACAACCTCCACCCTCAAGCTGCTTACTTTTTATTTAGATTCATTATAAAGAGGGGGAGGAAGGTCCTTCTGAGGGTCATCCTGGAGAGTCAGAAGATATTAATGGAGCACCAGGTATCTGAAGAACAGGACTGAGGTCCAAGAGCAGAACCTGGAAGAGAGGAACACAGAGATCCTTTCTCCTACAACCCAAAGCTTAAAGAACTAGAATTCCAGTTCAGGCCAATAAGCCCATAAGGTCCCAAGGGATCTGAGTAGCTTCAGAAATCCAGTTCCTTTAGACCACATAAACCCATAAGATCCCAAGGGATCTGAGTGGCTTTAGAAATCCAGTTTCTTTGCTGTTAAGACTTTATAAATGAAATAAGGACCTCAAAGGTGTACATAATTGCTTAGTACAAAGATCCATTTCTAACTCATTTATGGGAGTTGGCCTTGAGCCCACTGCTTATGAATGCACATAAACACACCTTTTATTACCCAATAATGCTTTCCCTTTTGCAACTTTTTATAGACCATAAAAAATTGGGGTTTGTGCTTTATTTTCTTTTTCCAGCAAAAGCAAGCTCAGGCATCAAACCTTCCAAACAGTGCCTTCTCTTGCTTACTTCTTCAACCAAGAGCATCTGTCAAGGGGGCGTTTGAAGCTTCACCATCAGCAACTCAAGATATTAATTTTGCTCCACTCAAATTGACTTGCTAGTCAGCCTGGATGGCAACATTCCCCTTTATGATCCCGTCTTCCCTCTCTGAAGTCAGCAGATGCAATGCAGCAAAAAATCTTTTGCCGCTCCGAGCGCCTCTGGAATGATCCCTCCAGTATTGGCTCCTACCCAGAGGTATAATACTTTTGGAGGCTGCCTTGGAAATGGGGTTTTCCAATGAGCTACGCCTTGACCTATTGCGTCTGCTTCTCTGGAAGAGCCTACTCCATCAGGCCTTTCCTGATCATCCCAGTTGTTGGCAATTCCTGCTTTCCTCAAAATTCTCATGTATTTACTTTGCCGTCTATCGTGACTCTGCACACGACACAAGCCATAGGCAATACAGATCTGACCCAGATGCCAGGAGGAACTGGGTTCCAGGACAGTTTCTGACACATAGTGATCATGTCACCTTGAGTCACTTAATGCTGTTCTAGACAACGTTCTAAGACTAAAATCTGCCGATCTGTATCGGTGGAGGGAATTTCAACTAAAAATTCTCCATAACCAAGACATCACAGGTTGAGTCCCTCTATCCTTATATTTTGTATGTGCTTATCTTTGGACATGTTTTCCCCGAGTCAAATGAAGGCTCCTCTATGACAAGGACTGCTTCATATTTTTGTCTTACTGTCCCTACTTAACACCTGGCACACCCTGAAGATCTTTGAATGCCTTATATTAAAACCTGGAGGTAATAGGGAGCCACTAAAGTTTGTTGAATAGCAGCAGACACTAGGAAGGGCCTAACTACTTCTGGGTGGACTAGAAATCCAGTTTCAGTTCTTGATCCTTTTTTTTTTCAGGAAAGGGGTCTAGGTCAGTCTAGATCTCAAGTTGGAAAAAGGACAGGGAAAAGTCAAGCCAAGTTAACCATTTTTTAAAATGAGTTCCCAGAAATAACTCACTGATGGGAAAAAAGATCCATGGGGGAAGAGAAAGAAGGCAGCTAAAAAAAGCCTTTAGGAATAATCTAAAAATTATTACACTAGGAAAAGCCATGGTCCATGATGGCCGGAGAGATCTCAAACTGCATCCCCAAGGGGCATGTGAAGGAGTATAGGATGTGGGATTGGAAAATGCTTTGGAAGATGAGGAAAGATGTCAGAAGGGTTTGGTTTTCTTCATTGTTACCAAACCCAAAGGTCAGTGAATCAGTCCAACAACAAGCATTTCTTAAATGGCCACCATATGTCAGGTGCCACGATAAGTTCTGGGGAGACAAAGAAAGGAAAAACACAGTATTTGTTCATCCTACTTATTCAATGCCTACTTTTATATCATGTCTTCTGATTCCCAGTGTGTTGTTTTTTCTTTCTTCTCATACTCTACTTCCTCTTAAAGAATTCACTAGGTCAGAAATCTAAGACTGGAAAAAATAAAATTAGTCTGACAAAAAAAAGTTATTAAATGCTTAGCCCCTAGGTCCTAGGAAGACAAAGAAAGGCAAAAACAAAGTCTTCACCCTTAAGAATATCACATGGAGGAGATTAGATGCAAACTATGGTCCTACAAGACATACATATAAATAGAGGGAGGGTCATCTCACAGGGAAGATTTTAGCCGTGCAGACCAGAAAAAGACTGGGATTTAAGCATAACCTTAAAGGGAAAGACAAAGGACATTCCAGGCATGAAGAACAGCCAGGGACTATGGGAGATCAGATTGATGGCCCAGATAAAGAAAACATGAGCTGAACCAGCATAGGTTTCAGATTTAAGCAAAGAGAGGATTCTTGAAGAAGGTAAAAATTGAGCTGAGTCTGGAAGAGATCAGGAATGTCCCACCAAAACACTCTGGTTTGCTGCAATAGCCATTACTTTATCCTGTCACCTCCTTATTTAAAAAAATCTTCCATGGTTCCCTAGTGCCTCTACGATCAATTAAAGGCAAGCAGCTAAGCAGTCTTTGCCAAATTATTTATGGTCCTAGGTGGCTGAGTGAGCAGAATGCTGGACCGAAAGGCAAGAAAGATGGATTTCAAATTCCACCTTAGCTATGTGACGATGAACAAATCATTCTCTCAACCCACTCCCTTCAAATAGGGATAATAGTATCTGCACCACAGATTGTTGTAAGGATTAAATGAAATAATATTTATAAAAGGTTTTACAAACTTTTATGATGCTAGATATTATTATTAAGTGAAAGTTAATAGTTAATTAATCACAAATTTATAGAAATTCACTATTAATTATGTGCATTCATATAGTACTTCAAAGTTTGCAAAGCATTTCATAACTATCCCACTTGGTCCTCACAACAACCCTGTGAAGTAGATGCTATTATCATCTCAATTTGAGAAAATGGCTATTGTCCTCATTTTACAGATGGGTAAACTGAGGCAGAAGGGTTTTTTGTTTGTTTCTTTGTTTTCAATAGCTTATGCATGGTCACACAACTGGTAAGGATCTGAGACAGGATCTGAACTCAAGGCTTCCTGATTCCTCTTCTAATGCTTTCTCTATTCACTTTCCCTTGTGGGTGAATCCTCCCTCCTTCTCTTCTCCCCCAAATAGACTGTAGACAACTTGAAGACAACGACTGTTAGATTTTTGCCTCTATGCCTCTGGTGCCTAGAATAGAGCCTTGCCTTCCACAGGCCTCTTTGAGAATGTATGTTGAATTAAATTATCCATCTAGTTATCTAAATCTTTTGAAAAATCTATTTTTATTTTCAGCCTTTTCCACTTTATATTTCCAATTTGCTTTTAGTCACACAAGAAGAGTATGAGAATAACAAAGAAATCGATCCCTAGCAACAGAGAGGGGAAAAAAAAATCAGACTTGACTCTGAGAAGACCGCGTTGAAATCTTACCTACGTTTCTCACTCAGCAGCCTTTGGGCAGCCGCTCATACTTTTTTGCTCACCTCTGTCCTTTTTATGATGGATATAATCATCTTCAGATGGGCACATTAAAGGTTAATTAGAGTTTAAAGCTTTCATACTGCTTGGAATATGAAGGTGGTTATACAAATGTTAGGGCTTATTATAGATTCAGATAAGATTCCTTTATTCACCTGGATTTTTTTTTCTCCCCACCTCCAATCCCCTGATATTTTGTAAGCTCTTGCAATGCATAATATTTCAAATAAAAATGAACAGCTCCAATAACAGATGAAAGGATACAAACAGCATTTAGAGAATCATTATGGCACAGCTCAAGACAAAGCTGCCATTAGGGTGGGTTGAATCCTGGATCTGTAACAAACAACTACTCCATTTACATTCCGAGATTTGGAGATGACCAGTTCCAGGCGATGGAAATTTCCAAGCCAGATCCCCTATGATGTCGCCTCCTGCATCCGATAGCCCCCCTCGGAGCAGTGACGCTCCAGCGGTTTCCAGTGGGGCAGGAACTCCTGACCCGGCGTGCTCTTCCTGCCGTGGCCTTGTGACCAGGGGCTACACACACATTGGGACTGCTTCATAAATTCATCAAGGTTAAATATCTTCTCATCATCTTCTTCAGATCCTGCTGGGCAGTGAGGATGAAGCAAATTGCATTACGTCCAATGAATTAAGATTCCAGTCCAGCACAAGAAACTACATTAAATGTCACTTCAATTTATAGCATCTCTTATTCTGTCTGAAAAAAGAGGGTTGGACTTCTCAGTGTGACTGTGCTTCAGACTGAATGGACCTGCTCTAAATGTCCAGATTGGAGTCAGGGGTCCTTGATTGGTTTCCAGTAATAATGAAGTCTCCCAGGTCTAGAATGCACCTTCGTATAATTCCAAGTCTCTCTCAAAGCACTATTCAGTGTTACCTCCTCCTATTTAAGGCTATTCCTGTCATAATTGCTCTTTCAAATTTCTCTCTCTCTCTCTCTCTCTTTTTTTTTCTCTCTCTCTCTCTCTCTTTATCTTTCTCTCTCTCTCTCCTTCTTCTCTCTCTCTATCTTTCTCATCTTCTCTCCATCTCTCCTTCCCTTCCTGTCTGTTTGTCTCTCTCTCTCTCTCTCTCTCTCTCTCTCTCTCTCTCTCTCTCTCTCTCTCTCTCTCTCTCTCTCTCATACTTTTTTGTGCACAAAGTGTATTTCTTCTCCTTTCCTCCAATATAATACCAGGTCCTTAAGGGAAGGGATGACTTCACTTCTGGTTTTTAATTTCCAGGGCTAAAACAGACGTTTTGCATGTGATAAGAACTTAATGTTTGTTTACTTAAAACTGAAATGAGGGAAATTTCCCTGATAATTTGAAATCAAAAATTAGAATGAACTAGTCCTGAAGGCAACTAGATGTGCAGTGAGTGAATGGAGTACAGACAGGGCTTGAAATCAGGAAGAACTGAGTTTAAATACTGACTCAGAAATTTGCTAAATGACCCTAGGGAGGCAAGGGACTTCCCATATTTGTGCCTCATCTGTAGGTCAACACCTGAGTGAACACTGAACAATAAAGCATCTTTCACCCCATTCCCTGCTGCTTTCCTCCCTGAGAGACCTTTCCATTTCCATTCCACCCCAGGAGGTCATCTTGCTGGGGAAATAAGATCCAGCTAACAGGAGCAATGCCTGCTGGACTCTGGAGTTCTAGGAAAAGAGTTGGATAGCCCTTCCTACTTGTGTCTCTTGTGAGCAGTACTCAGAGAAGTACAATCCCAGGAGCAGGACCTCAGGATGGGCCTTTCCAAGTAGTTTGATGTCCAATAGACCCAACTCATTGAGTAGTAGGTGGATTTGCTCATTAATAATAATAATGCTAGCTTACATATACTAAATTGACACTCTTTACAGATATTCTCTCATCTTTGCTACATAATCTTTTCTCTTTATTGAAGTAGTTTTTGGAAGAGTGTCTTTTTATCATCATCTGCAATGTTTTAATCCGTTACAATAGAACTAGAGTAGTTCCTTGGGGAATTGCAGGGGGAAGGGGAAGAGTAAGAGAGAAACTCTGGAACTCAAAGTTTTAAAAACAAATGTAAAAATGTTTTACATGTAACTGGGGGGAAATAAAATATTAAATCAAAATAGAATAGAATTGAGGTGATTGATGATGCGATGGAAAGAGCACTGGGACTAGAGTCAGGGAGACCTCAGTTCAAATCCAGCCTCAAATCTAGCTATGTAACTCAGGTCAAGTCATTTAACCTTTGTTTACCTCAGTTTCCTCAATGATGAAATGTAAAATGAGAATAATAGCACCTACCTCCTAGAGTTATTGTAAGAATCAAACAAGATAATAATTGTAAAGCACTTAACATAATGCCTGGTATATAGTAGGCACTACATTAATGCTTTTTCATAGACTGAGGAGGAGGAATTTCTAGGACTTGGCTAAAGCAATCAGTTAATCAGTCATCAAAGATGTTTCAGATTCTGGGCTAAGAATTGTAAATTAAAAAAAAAAAACAACAAATAATTATCCCTCTTAAGGAGCTTACAGTCTATGTCTTGCAGAATGAGACAAGTGCAACAGTGGACATATATACAAAATAATGTATATACGTGTGTGTATGTGTATGTATATCCACATGCATATATCCACACACAAATGATATATATGTATGTGGGTGTGTATATATACACATATATTATGTGTGTATATCTTATATGTATGTATATATATATACACATACATACAAAATTGAAATAAAGTATTTGCAGCGGGACAGTGCTAGCAGCTGAAGGGGGAGGTCAAGAAACAGTAAAGAATCAAAGATTAAGATAGAAGCAGACTTAGTGGCTATCAAGTCCAGTCCTCATCTTTTACAGATAAGGAAAATTGAGGCACAGAGAGGTGAAGTATCCAAGGTCACTTAGTTAATTTCTGAAGTGTGATTTGAATCTAGGTCTTACACAATGCAAGAAAAAAAGAAGAGTTTTCTCCAATTCAGAATAAAAGTGGTGGACCCTACAGACCCCAAGGACTTAAAATATACAGGTATATATATCCACTTTACCCAGCCTTTCCTTTGTTCAGGAGACTATATAAAGTAAGACGGGAGTGGGAGGAAGAAGGAGGAGGGATTCAGTAAACCTCCCAAATAGGATAATTCAGCACCTAAATGGACAAAGTCTGATGCTGGGGGAAAAAAACTGCTGAGAGAATAGGGCAGTCTGGGGCAGTTTCTATTTTTAATCTCAGTGGTCATCATGGGCTATTTGCCAGCAGAAAGAAAACTTGTTTTTATACGCCAGTCGGCCTCTCTCGATTTCTAGAGAAATTGTGAATGACCAGATAATGCAGTTGATAGAATAAATTGACTTCTCATATTAAGGCCTCCAAGGCTAATCCTGTGTTATTAGTCTTTCTGCTAGCTGAGTCCCTGTGCATTCTAATGAAAATTCACAAACTGGCATTAACTATAGGACCTCTGGCCTTTAAAATCCCCTGAAACCCTCCTCCCCAGCCCCCGGGTTCTTGAGTGCTCATAACAGCAGGAGCTAATGTAGTCAGCAAACCTGACTGGAGCTGGTTCACTTGGTTTCCTCACCCATTATCTCCTGCTTCCTATCACAGACTGTTTCTGAGGAAGCAGGGAACTCTCTGCTCAGCTGATGGATCCCAGGATGAGGGATGAGCCTGGCAAAAGCTGTAAGACAAAATGGTGGATCAAGAAGGAGCTTTGAGCTTGAAATCAGAGAATCCAAGAATCCCAGCTCTCACTTCCTCCCTGTGTCACCTTAAATAAGTCACTTCATTCTCTGGTCCATAAGCTCTTCATCTGTAAAATGAGATGGTTGAACTAAATGACCTTTGAATCTCTTCTAGCTTAATATCTGTTTTCCCATAATTCTAGAGTCCCATAATGTCTGCTTTCCCAAGGTTAGAACTGGTATTCATGTGAAGAACCTCTCTAGTCTTTTGTAGCATTCTATGCTTAAATCAATAAGCATTTATTAAATTCCTACTATGTTCCAGGTAGTGTATTTGGTCCTGGAGATGCAGACACAGGAAAAATAAATAAATAAATAAGTGTCTACCCTCAAGTCTGTTCGATTGGAGGAGGCAATATGTGTATATGTACACACACATATACATACACATATACACTTAAGTGCATATAATTGGACATACACATTGATATATGTATATGTACACTCATATATGTATATACACACATATGTAGTAAAAATAGTAATACTATCCTAGCTAACACATATAATACTCATTATGATATAACAAGGTATGATAATACATAACATTTACATAGTACTCACTACATGCTAGGTTCTATGCTAAGCACTTTACAGTTTCATCTCATTTGATGTTCACGGTAATTCTGGGAGATAGAAACTAAGGAGCTATTATTATCTCCATTTTATAGATAAAGAAACTGAGGCAAACAAGTTAAGTGACTTGCCCGGGATAATGCAGCCATGCTGACTCTCACAAAATTATACAAAGGAGACTAGCCCCTGGAAAAGTTAAGAAAAGCCCTGGTGTTTGAGATGAAAAGAAGTGTTTGAGATGAATGTTGAAGGAAGCTAGGAATTCTAAAAGGCTGATCACTCCAAGTATGGGGGAGAGCCAACGCCAAGCCACTGGAGACAGAGATAGAATGGAACATGTGGGGGTTAGCAAAAAGCCTGGTTTAGTCATACAATAGAGTATGGAAAGGGGGAGGAAGGTATAAGTCTAGAAAGGCAAGGCATGGCTAGTTAGGGAAAGGCACCAAGTGAGTTTGTATTTTTCTAGAGGCAAGAGTGAGCCATTGCGTTTATTGAGTAAAGGAGTGATATAGTTATATTTGTGCTTTAGGAAAATCATTTTGGTAAGGAGTATCATGGAAGATAGATAACTTCCAGAATGGTTCTCCCACAAGCAGGATGGATTGGATTGAGGAGAGACTTGAATCAGGAAACCTAATGAAGAAATATTTTGAAATATCGAGTAGGCAGGCGTTAACATGGTCCTGGTCTGTGTGAATAGAGAAGCAGAGAGGAGAGATATTGGGGAAATGGAACTAATGAGATTTATCAACCAATCAGACAATGAAGTTCAGGATAACCCCAAGATTACAAACTTAGCTGGCTGGAAGGATTCTGGGTCCTCAACAGAATTAAGATAATTTACAAGAGACGTGGATATGGGGAGAAAGAACATGAATTCTCTTTGACCAACAGGGCATTCCCAATGGGGAACTGGAATGAGTTCTAGCTTCGGACTCAGAAGAACCAAGCGAGGCCTCCTATCACTTGGGTACCCTGACATAAGTCACTGCTTCCTCCTCATTGCTAAAATGAGACCAGAGGTCCCTTTCAGACCTCCCTCTGTAATTCTATGATGCATGTAACTTTCGATACTCACGCCCATATGGTTTTCTTTGTACCTCTGATTTCTTTTTTAACTCCAACATGGGCAACACATCCTCTGTCTGCCTGAAGAAAGCTTCAACAATGAATTTCCCTCTTCCAGACAAGCCTATGAAGATAGCCTCAACTACAGAGCTAATTGGGAGAGGTCAGAGGTTTGTATCTTTTCCCATCATCTTTCCTGAAAGTAATAGCTCAGCCCACTAAGGCAGGGCTTCCAGTAATGTTGTGACAATCCCAGAAACGCTTATTCACTTGTGATGTGAGGTCATTCCTGGAACTCTTGCCTGTTGGAGTCACTGGACATGTGGAAAGGACCCGAAGTCACCCCGTCCTCACTGGAAGAACAGAGGTTGGTAGAATGCTGTCCAGCGGCTCAAGGCTCGGGATGTTGGCGCCTCAAACACTCATGGCACCTTATGACAAACAGCCTAAAGAGAGAGTGCTTTCTTCCAAAAGGCCAAGTTTTAAAAGGGAAAGCTCATTTTATCTACTGATGAAGCATTTCACCTTGGGTCCCTCTATGCCTTCCTCAGTTCTTTAAGAGAATGATGCCTTTGATAGACTTTAGAAGCCCAAATTGGAATTCCCTGATGAGGGATCAATTCTATTCAACAGCTTTTATTATGTGCCTGCTGGGTACAAGGCACTGAGCTGGACACTGGAGAGGCAAAGAAGAAAAGCCCCCGCCTTCAAGGGCTTACATTAAACTGGGGAAATATAATATATACATTGACAAGGAAATACCCTCCCCAAAAATGCAAAATAGCATAAGATATAAATAGAAAGTTCATGCAAGGAAGGCGACCTGGTGGAGTGGTAAGCATGTTGGATCTGGAACCAGAGGATCTGGATTTAAATTCTAGCTCTATAATTGGCTACTCATATCATCCTTTTCTGGATCCCAGGTATCTTACTTGTAAAAGGAGAGGGTTGGATTGTTGTTGCTCAGTCATTTCAGTCATGTCCAACCTTCTTGACCTCATTTGGGGTTTTCTTGACAGAAACTCTGTGGTGATTTCTCATTTCCTTCTCCAGATCATTTACAGATGAGGAAACTGAGGCAAACAGGGTGAAGTGACTTGCCCAGGGTCACACAGCTAATAAATGTCTGAGGTCAGCTTTGAACCTGAGGAAGATGCATTTTCCTGACTTCAGGTCTGATATTTTATCCACTGCACTGCCAAGCTTTCCAAGGATTGACTGATTCTTTCCTGCTCTAAATCCTATAATTTTTGAATACAAAATAATTTCAGTGGGATGAGTCCTATCTACAAAACTAAGGAAAAGCCTTGCTTAGAAGATGGCCCCTGGGTAATGTGTTGAAATAAGGTGGGGTGTCTAAGGAGAGAAGGGAAGTTAAGCCTTCCTGACCTGAGCAAAGATGAGATAGGAGATGGAATATCATCTGTGGGAAACAGTAGCAGCTCGGTTAAACTGAAACAAAGAATGTAAAAGAGAGTAGCATGAAATAATACTGGAAACATTGGTAGGAGTCATATTATATAGAGCTTTCACTGTCACCCTGTCAGTCTTTCACCCTAGAGGTGCTAGGGAGCCATTGAAGACTTTTGAGTTAGAGAAGAAAGTAGTGAAATAATGGCTACTGAAAAAAACTAGTATACTTGAGCTACTCTGAATTAGATTAGGCTTGATGATCTCAAAATTCTCTTTTATCTCAAACTCCTAGGATCCTCCTACATGCCCCTTCATGACACTGTCCAAATAATAGCTGGAAATAATACATAGAGATTTAGTATTTGCAAATAATGTGTTACAAAAATTATCTCATTTGATCCTCACAACAACCTGGGAGCTTAGTGCTATCATTATATCTATTTACAGATGAGGAAACCAAGGCAAAAGGATTAAATGACTTACCTAAGATCACATGGCTAAAATCTGAAGCTGGGTATGAACTCAGGGCTTCCTGACTTAAAATGCAGCCTTCTACCCACAATGCCCCCTAGCTGCATAGCAACAGTAAGGTGGATTTCCAACCCAGTTCCTTCTGCCTAACCCCAATTTTCCTAGTCTATAATAAAGGCAAAAAAAACGTACTTCTATAAATCCATCCTCAAATGAAAATTAAGGGAAATGATTAAACCACTTGACAAGGCATCAAATGCCCAACCATTGCTTAATGATAGTGTTCCTCAAGGATCTGATCTCATGAAAGAGTCAAGGCTGTCACCACCCGTAAAGGTCTTGGGGTCTCCAACCCTTCCTGCCTGGTTATTTCTTTTAATCATCCAATGAAAGGATCCTGTTGATATGAAGTTGTCACGGATCAATTAAATCCTAAGAGCTCATTAGATGAAACCCAGATAAGTAGGATGGCAAAAGGAAATCAATTCTTCTTTCTGTGACTGATGGTACTCGCAAGTTTCCCAGGGAAAGGACTGAAATGTCTCATTTTAAGCATAAATAACAGAAGATCACCTCATTTTTCAGGTCCGCCGGCTGATTGCTGGGGGAAGCCAGAGGAATATGGGAGCAGCAGGGAGCGGCCAAATCATTACTCTGCATTGCCAAAAAGCCCTCTTTATTGGGGGCGTTGCAAAGATTTGGCTGGGAAATAGCATCCTCGCTTAAGCTAAAGTTCGGTCAAGAACGTGGGCCCCACACAGGGATAAGAGAATCAGCTCTCATTACAGCACCAACAAGCCTGCAGAGAAACAGCTTTTGCCCCAATCAAGGGTGTCCCTTTACAGAGCGGGGAGGGGATAAGTTAGGAGATGCTGGAAATGGAATTCTACCATTTAATTAGCAATCAAGCATGACCTGCCAGTCACAGCTACTGTACCTCATGAACCGTTGAGTCAAAGCAAAATGGCAAGTAATTAGACCGAGCTCATTGGAGCTTTGCTGGTCCTCACATTTCCAGGGTTTTGAGTCTGAGAGCAAACGGGACATGTGCAAGGCCTTTTTAATATATTCCATGTTTTAATTAGCAATCAGGGCTGATTTGTCAGCCATACCAACTGTAATGTACAAAGCATCGAGACACAGAGAAAAGGCACATTTAGGAAATCAATTATGCTTCTATTTACATTCCCTCAAGGCGGAGATGCTGCAGAAACTGCTGAAATATTATCTTTGTCACCTCAGAGGAGCAGACAGCAAGGATGAGGTTGCAATTCAGTCTAGTCCATAAATCACTGACTGTTTAGGTAAGGCTACAATGGCTGCATATTTATGGTGATGGGAGGAGAGTCCGTCCAGGGCATTGCTAAGTGCAGAGACGCTCTGCTGTTTTTAAGTACTGTGTGAAGAATTAGCCCAGGAGGACCGAAGGCTGAGTCGTCTTGGCCAACAGAGTTACCGGGCAGGATCAAAGACCCATTTGCTACTTCTAAGCCACTCTTGGGGACAGATAATGGCGCACGGGAATTTCCCCCTCTCCACCAAGAGGCACGTTAGTACAATATTGTTTACACAGGCTGTCCCTAATGTCTAGAATGTTGTCCCTCCTCATCTCTGCCTCCTGGCTTCCTCAAGATCCCAAGTAAAGCCATATCTTCTGCAGTGAGTCTAGAACTAGACAAGACTTGAAAAGTCATGTAATCACAGAGTAGCAAAGCTAGATCTAAAAGGACCTCCTCTAAAGTGATCAAATCCAACCCCTTCATTTTGCAGATGTGGAAACTGAGGTATGAAAAAGTGATTTCCTATGACCACTTGGATACATGGCAAAGCTGGAATTAGTATCCACATCTTGTGATTCCAAATATAATGCTTATTAGTCAGTTGAGTAGCATTTAATAAGTGTCTATTAAAAAAAAAAAAAAAACTATGTCCTAAGACCTGTGCTGAGTATTACAGATAGAAACACAAAAGACAATCTATGATCTTAAAGAACTCACTGGGCAATTTGGAACTATCCCCAAAGCTGCAAACTGTGCATATCCTTTGATCCAGCAGCGTTTCTACTGGATCTGTATCCTAAAGATTCATAAAGGAGGGAAAGGGACCCGCATGTGCAAAAATGTTTGTGGCAGCCCTTTTTGTAGTGGCAAAAAAATGGAAACTGAGTGGATGCCCATCAGTTGGGAAATAGATGAATAAGTTATGGGATATGATTGTTCTATAAGAAATGATTGGCAGGGTGATTTCAGAGAGGCCTGGAGACACTTACATGAACTGATGCTGAGTGAAATGAGCAGAACCAGGAGATCATTATATTTGGCTATACAATGATCAATTCTGATGGACATGATTCTCTTCAACAATGAGATGATTTGGGCCAGTTTCAATGATTTTGTGATGAAGAGAGCCATCTACACCCAGAGAGAGGACTGTGGGAACTGAAAGGATTATGGGAACTGAGTATAGATCACAACATAGCATTTTCACTCTTTTTGTTGTTATTTGCTTGCATTTTATTTTCTCATTTTTTTCTTTTTTGATTTGATTTTTCTTGTGCAGCAAGATAATTGTATATATATATATGTACACATATATACATATTATTTAGCATATATTTTACCATGTTTTACATATATTTGATTGCTTGCCATCTAAGGAAGAAGGTAGAGGGAGGGGTGGGGGAAGGGGGGAATTGGAACACAAGGTTTTGCAAGGGTCAATGATGAAAAATTACCCATGCTTTGTTTTGAAAGTAAAAAGCTTTACTAATTAAAAAAAAAGAATTCACAGGCAAATTAATGGGGGAGAAAACATGAAAAGAGCCATAGACAAAGAAGAGCTATATAAAATAAATTGAAGGTAATGTTAGAGGAAAGGAACTAGCTTTGAATGAATTCAAAGAGACTTGTTGCAGAAGGTGACTTGAGGTGAGATTTGAAGAAGCCAAGGGATGAAGAAGAGGATGGAGAGAGAGGTCCAAGCAGGAGAGACAGACAATGAAAATGCATGTAGTTGGAAGATGACATGTTTTATGTTCTTTCTACTATCCATCCCCTCTTTTATCTAGATTTAAATCTCTCCCTGCATCTAGCTTTACTGTTGTTCAGTCATTTCAATCCCGTCTGACTCTCCAGTGACCCCAGTTGGGGTTTCCTGGGCAAAGAGACTAGGTGATTTGCCATTTCTTTCTCCAACTCACTTTATAGTTGAGGAAACTGAGGAAAACAGGGTAAAGTGACTTGTCTAAGGTCAGATGAGTCTTCCTGACTCTAGGTTTGGTATTCTATCCACTTCTGTATTCAGCTGCCTGTATCCAGCTTAATGCATTGCATATCCCAGCTACTTAACATGTGTCGAGTTGACTATTTCCCGTGCACTTTCATTGTTGTACCAGCTACATGGTCTGTGATATTAATACTCTGATTTTGTATGATCCAGGCACGCTTCACAAGCAGAATAATCTGCCTCTTTACCAGTTGCATGACCATGTTATTATACACTCAGGACCAAGAAGAGATTCAATGTCACTTTTGATTCTGTGCTCCATGTCATTTCTAGAACTCCCTAGTAGAGGGGCTGCTGGGCGGCAGTCGGAGAAAGGGAAGGGACTGTAAGATTGGACCAATGAAGGAAATGTCTCTGATGTGACTGATGGTGGTTGGGAAGTCAAGCCAAGATTCAGATGGAACAAAATGGCTAAATGGGGCACTGGATGCTAAGGTCTTGGTGATTCTTGTAAAAAGATGGAATTCAGCTAAAATACACCACATCAAGAAAGCACAAATGTGTCACGTGTGCTATTCTGGAACTAGGATGAGAATACTGACACATTGTTGATTATGGATAGATAGTCCTTCTCATCAAAGCAGATGACTGATGAGTCACTGTGGGGGATGGACATTTGAAAATGGTTTTCCCCATTTTCCAGACTCTGCCTGCCACACCAGCCTCTCCCATCACCACTTTGATCTAATGTCTCCTCTCCAAACACAGGGAATCCTTTTTGTTATCAAAGAGCATTCTACATCTACAAACTGGAGCAGGGACCATCAAAATGAAGAAGCTTCAAGTAGGGAGAGTGGACTGAAAGTCCATCTATTTTCTGAAGAGCATCCAAACTCAGTTCTGGAAAGCTCACCACCATCTGGTGCTGAGGGTCGGGGAGAGTATGGCTCTATCAGCCATAGATGTTTCAAAGACCATCTATAAAGGCACAAGGGTATGTATGAAGGGATCCTACCCTCCTAATCTTGAAAGTCCTCCGTAATAGAATTCTCCTTACCCATGTTACCAATTGGATTTCAGGGTACCTCCATTTTAACCCCATTCCAGTTAAACAGTCATTACTACCTGTTCCCCACATATGACATCCTATCTCCTTTCTCCATGCCTTTGCCCTATCTCCCATGCCAGATCTGCTCTTTCTCTCTACCTCTTCAAATCAAATCTTCAAATCTTCCTTCTTTCAAAGCTCAACTGCCACCTTGAATTATACTTTCCTCTAGCTGTCAGCAATTGTTCTTTTGAAATTACTTTTATTTCATTGATGCTCTTTTCTATGTATGCTTTTAAACTAAACCTTCCTCATTGTAGTCTGAGATTAAACATTGGTTGAATTTTTTTTTTACATTTAAAAAAACAACATAAAAAAGGAATTGCTTTTTATTACAATGAATTGTAGATTCAGAGCATTTAGAGAGAGCACAAAGGAAAATGAGGCCATCAGATCGAATTTCCTCATTCTACAGATGATGGAGCTGAGGCCCAGGAAAAGGAAATCATAAGACAAAAATGACCCTGGCCTGCACCGATGGCCCATCTTTGAAATACTGCACCAAGTCACAGAGACAGTTCTGAGGGCCATAATGCAGAGTCCCCCAGCAGAGCCAGAGCAGGACATCTCCCTTTAGATTGCAAGCTTCTTGAGGGCAGGAACTGTCTTTTTTTCTTTCATTGTTTATATTTATTATTATTACTAACATATTTGTTATATTTATTATTAGATGTTATTGGTATATTTATTATTAGATATTATTTCTATATTTATTATCATATATTATTTATAATCTCTTTAATTAATTTGTATTAATTCTTTTTTTTTTTACTGAGGTAAGTGAGGTTAAGTGACTTGCCAAGGGTCACACAGCTAGGAAGTATTAAGAGTCTGAGATCAGATTTGAACTCAGGTTCTCTTGATTTCAGGGCTGATGTTCTATCCAGTATGACACCTAGCTGGTTCCTAATGAATTCTTTTTATCAAATTTATTAATCCTAGGCATATAGTAAGCACTTAATGAATGTTCATTGGATTGGATTGGACTGGACTAAAATCGTTTCTTTTAATTAATTTTATTAATTTAAAAATTAATTTGTATTAATTCTTTTGATTAATTGATTAATCCTCAGCATATAGTAAGCACTTAACAAATGTTCATCGTATTGGATTGGACTAGATATGATAGGACATCTAGGTGGTACAATCGTTAGTGCACAGGCTTTAGGTCAGGAAGACCTGAGTTCAAATCCAGTCTCAGACACTTACTAGCTAGCCAAGTCATAGCCACTCCCAGACTCAGTTTCCTCATTTATAAAATAGAATTAATAATAGCACCTACATGGTAGTGTGGTGAGGATCAAATGAAGTAACGCATATAAAATACTTTGCAAACTTTAAAGCTCCATCTTAATACTATTATCATTATAGATTTAGACATAGTCATACCCCTCCATTATATATGTGGGAAAACTGAGAACCAGGGATATGGTGTAACTTCCTTAATATTATATATCTATTAAATAGCAGAAGCAAGTTTTGAACCCAAGCCTTCTTAATCATTATCCTCATCATCATAGCTAATATTTATAAAGGACTTTGTTTTTTTAAGCTTTTTATTTTCAAAATATATGCATAGTTTTCAACATTTACCCTTGCAAAACCTTATGTTCCGATTTTTTCTCCCTCCCTTCCCTTTACTTACTCCCCTAGACAGCAAGTAATTTAATATGTTAACCACGTGCAACTCTTCTACACATATTTCCACATTTATCATGCTACACAAGAAGAATCAGACCAAAAAAAAAAAGTGGAGGGGGGGGGGGGTGAAGAGAATGAGAAAAAAAAAGCCAGCAAGCAACAACAAAAAAGTGAAAATATTGTGCTGTGATCCACACTCAGTTCCCATAATCCTCTTTCTCTGGGTGCACGTGGCTCTCTCCATCACAAGACCATTGGAACTGGCCTGAATCACCTCACTGTTGAAAAGGGCCACAAGACTTTGTTTTGCAAAGTGCATTTGCATTTGTCATCTTTTTGATTCCCCACAACCACCCTGTTAGATGGGTATTATTATTACCATTTTACAGCTAAAGAAACTGATGCACTGAACAGTTACATGACTTGTCCAGGATCATCCACCTAGTAAATGTCCGAGGCAGGACTCAGACTCAAGTCCAGCTCTCTACCCACTGTGCCCTCTAGTTACCTCATCCCTGACCTTGCACATTTAATGTTATAGCACGTGCTTCTCTTCTGTTAAAAGGAGGAGTTGGGGAAGGGAGAACAGTTGCTCCCAACTTCAAATTCAGTGATCCAGGGCATGTAACTGAAATGTAGAATCCATTAGCACGAGAGCTAATCATGCAGTGGGAATGCAAACGCTCCATGGCCCCTAAGGAAGAGGGGACTTCTGCCTGGCCACAGATCCAGGAAGTGACCTTGAAGCCCTTTTGAAGTTAATGGTTCATTTGCCATCCACAAGAACTCCCCACTGTGCTTCCCAGCCTTTACTTTCTTAGAACACAATAGGCTTCATCAACCATCAAAAAAGGATGCCTGCTGTGTGTGACCTCAAGCAAGAACTTAATTTTCTTGGCCATTTCCTATAGTGCCAGGCTCTGGAGTAAGTACCAGAAATACAAAGGAAACAGTGTCTGCCCTCCAGAGACGTGACAGTCTCTCGGTAAGTAGAAGTGGATGCAGATGGACACTTAGAGCTTCACAGAGACTGAGGGGAGGCAGAAATAGCTGGAGAGCCTTGTCAGAATATTAGGAGACACCCTGTTTTCTGGGACTAGGACCCAGCAAGCAAGTTGTGCCCTGAGTTTGACATAACAAGAATCCTTTGCTCTCACCTTCTGAATGATCTCACCCTCTGGCAGAATCACATAATTCTTGTATTACCTTGAATAACACCAGATGTTCTCTGAGCTCCAACAAGTTCTGGTCATGAAGCCAGGCTACGAATCCAACTAGTCGCTGTTTACTGTCGCACCTCATTGCCAGGGCTTACAATACTAAGATGAGTATTAAGGTTTAGTCACAGTAGCTGAATTTCACTTTCTGTCAAAGACATCACCATCCTTCCATTAACTCAGCTTCACAATCTCAGTGAATCCTCGCAACCCCAATTGCTAAATGTTGTCGTTTTTACTTACATATAGTAGTATTACTAGTACTAGTACTAACAACTAATATTTCTCAGTGTTAGTAGTAACAACTAGTATCATTAGTGCTAATAACAACTAGTATTTCTAATACAAGTACTAGTAGTAACAACTAGTATTTCTAATACAAATATTAGTAGTAACAACTAGTATTTCTCACAGCATTAGCAGTAACAACTAGTATTACTAGTGCTAATAGTAACTAGTATTTCTAATACAAATACTAGTAGTAACAACTAGTATTTCTAATATGAGTGCTAGTAGCAACAACTAATAGTTCTAATACTAGTGCTATTAGTAACAACTAGTATTTCTAAAATATTTTAACATTTACAAAGAACTTTCTTGTTTTGGTAACACTAGCACTAGATAGTAGCACTAGTTTGTTAGCACTGGATAAATCCATTGTCTGTGCATATAAAGATAGGCAAATGTAAGTATAGATAAAGTAAATATGTAGCAATGTCCAATGGATAGTTGGTGATACAGGACTATAGCTTAGGAAAGAGGCTAGGGCTGGATATATAGATCTGAGAATTATCTGCCTAGAATGATCATGGGAGCAGAGATTACAGATGACAGTGGTTGTGGTTCATGATCCAGCAAATGATTTTGGGAAAGAGTGATCAGAGAGGTAGGGAAAAAAAATCAAAAATCCTCAATGTTCCAGAAACCAAGAGAGGACAGAGTGTCCAGAAGGAAAGTATGATCCATAGTATTAAGCTCTACAAAAAGGTCAAAAAGTATATAAAGCAAGAGACTTCAACCAGACGGTCTCTAATGTAAACAAGAGAGAAGTCCCCATGTACAAGTCCAGGAGATGGTATTTAGAAGCCTCAGTTTTACTGAGCATCCCAAGGCACACTCCAAACATGGCTCTCATTCAGTATGGAAATACATGTTGAAGGAGAAGCCACAGGGAAGAAGAGAGGGGTAAGGAATGGAGGGAGGGAATAAGAGCATAGAATAAGTAGTATGGTCTGGCCTGATGAGAGTCTGAGTAGAGTAGAAACAGAGCAGTTGGAAAAGCTCCATTAAACCATCAAGATCTATTCATCTGTCCCAAACTCTGAGCTAAGTCACAAATGATTTAAATGTCCATTTTTAAAGTTAATGTACCTATGATCTCATGTATGTGGGTATGCCCGCCAATGGCACAGCTCACAAATTCTCTTCCTGCTTCTGTATGAGTCTTGTCCAGCCTGTACTAGAAGACCAGAGGTCTCCCTCGAGCCCAGAGATTTTCATCATTTTTATACCTATTTGGGGTTTTTGTGTTTTTTTGGATGGAGGAATTTCTAATTTGGAGACAAAGGCATGTGATCTCTTCAGATAAGTCACCAGAGGACTGGTTTTTAATCTTTTTAAAGTCATGGATCCTTTGACAATCAAATGAAACATGGACTCCATTTCACAGTAATATTTTTAAATGAATATTTTTTTAATGGATAAAATAAAAAACAAAAGATTACATAGAAAATCAAAAGTTAATAAAAACAAAGGAGTCATTTTTTTTTCTATCCAACCTCATTAGATCCTGAAAATCTCTTCACGGGACCTGGTAGAACCAGCCCACCCCTGCTTGGGGCTTTTTGATCTCCTCTCAGTACCAGTCATCCAAATAACAAGCCTTTATTATTTATTTAATTTGTCTCAGACTGGGCTAAACTCTGGAGAAATGAAAATAAGATATTCCTGCCCTCAAGGAGTTGACATTCTAATGGGAATAGTTTATATTCTAATAAATCCATTATCACCCCATCCTGTCCGTGTGTTATTCCTTCCTCTCACTATAAGGCTAGCCCAACTCCTTTCCTAACCAGAATCCTAGATTATATCTAACACATCATTATTTAATAATAATGAACTGCCACCTACTTTCTTTACCACATGTCTTCATTACACGTAAAAATCACAAACTCTTAAGGCTATCTAAGAGCTTCTTTAGAAAATAAGAACAGTGCTCCAACTCATTTTAAATTTTTGGATCCTGCACCCCAGCCATGTTCTACACTCTTGATTAGCCTTGTCCAACTGTGTATTCCTCTCATTCCCACTCCTCTCCACCTACCAGCATGTAGAAATCCTACTCAGCGCAAATGCTATATCCAGTATAAAGCCTGCCATGTTTCTTTCCCTTGCTTCTAGCTGGCAAGATCCTTCTCTAAATTTCACTTTAGTTTTTTGTTTTTTGTTTTTTTTGGTTGTTGTTGTTGTTTGTTTGTTTTTAGTTTTGGTTTTGGTTAGAGAGCTGATCTGGGAAGTAGCAAGACCTAAGTTCAAATATTGCTTCTTACCAATACTGGCTGTGTGACCCTAGGCAAAATCACTTAATCTCTCAGGGATCCAAGCAATTCTAAGACTATAGACTGCAGAAGAACTGGTGACCCCTATTTTTAGAGGGATTCATCTTACCCAAAAGTCCCATATACCAAAAAAAAAAAAAAAGTCCACTTTCTCCCCCATTTGACCCATACTACAGTTTTGTTTTGTTTTGTTTTGTTTTTCTGAGATTTTAGGACCTATGATCATCTGGACTTAGACTGATCATCTGATCCATTCCCTCATTTTATAGATAGGTAAACTGAGGCCCAGGAAGACCAAGTAACTTTCCTAATGTCACATGAATAGTAAGTGGCAGAGCTAGGATGTTAGAATCTAAATTTGGTGGTTCTATTTCATTATTTATGACTTCACACTTCACAAGGACAAGGATAATGTCTTCTACCTTTATAACCTACCTGATCTGATAGTGCTCTGCCTCTAGGAAGCACATAATAAATGTTTGCTAAATGAAGGCAAACCTTTTAGGGGTTTTAGATCCCAGAGAGTTGAAGTAGCAAACAAGTATACTTTCTTCTCTAAGCCGTCTAGTTTTAAATCCTGGTCTATGACTATGGGCTTTTTTTTTCTTTTTTTTTTCTTAATGCCAAGAAATCCCATAGTTGATACAGCTAAATGAATTAGTCTGGAAAAATAATTCCTTTTACTAATTCTCCTCAGCTCTCATTTACTCTCATTACTCATCTCTTCATTTCAAACCCCAGAACCCATGACTCAATAAAGAGCTTCACGCCCCTTCCTCTTCTCCCTCCCCAGTGTAATAAAAATTGCTCATTTGAAGGGTGCTTTAGACCCTCTGGAAACAGATGTGGGTCACATTCTCTGAGTCTTCCAGCTGTGAGTTATTTTCATCTTTTGCTCTGGGTCTTTTTGAAATTTTACTAACTTCTTTTGTCCTTTTCTTTTCATACGAGTTTTGGAGATTAAAAATATCTAGGAGAGAGGGGGAAATAAAAAAGAAAACTATTTCTCTTATCCTAAAAAGGAGATGGCTCTGCCGCTAAAGAAGGGAGTTCGTGTCACAAAGTTCTAGCCTCGCTCTCTCTTTCACATCCCAAGAAAAATGTAGAGATGAATCGATAGGGCTGCTGCCGATTCCAAACTGGGCAATCTGTTTGCTATCAAGGTAGGATCAGCCTTTGATGAATTGACATTTAAATGTCACATGCAGATCTTTCTAATTTTGAAATGAGTAGCTGTGTGGGCAGACTAGATAGCCATAATCTGTCTTAATGGCTATTAAGTGATTAGTGAGTCAGCAAGAATGTTTGGGCAAAATGCTTCAAAATTTTAAAGTGTCATTCTTCCAGAGAACTTTGTCTTTCCATCCGTTATCACATTAATGGGGGGAATGGGGCGGAAGGCCCTCCCTGTTTTCTAAGGAGAAAAATGAGGCTCTGATAAGAAAAAAGAACTTATCTTTGAATTAGTCACACCATCGCTTCATTGGAGGTAGAGGAAGAAAGATGAAACATTTTTAAAGTATGTAACTGATGGAACAGAACAGCTCATTCCCTGCTCAAAACTTTTATCCAAAGAAATTGGATAAAATTAACTGTGTTGATTTGATTTGCCCGGGACCCGGGAGGGCCCTTGGGATTGAGGGTGGATTGTTCTCAATGTGCCATTTTTTTGTGTAAACCGATGATAACAGTAACTTGAAGCATCGGTCAGGGAGCAGAGTTTTCACGGTAAATCATCAAGGATTTCCATCACTCTTTTTTCAGGCATTCCAAGGGCATAGAAACCAATGATAACAGTAGATTAGGCATTGGTCAGGGAGCAGAGTTTTCATGGTAAATCATCAAAGATTTCCATCCTTCATTTCTCAGGCAGTTCAAGGGCATATCTCACAGCCACCTCTCCACGACCACTCGATGAAGTCCTTTGAGATGCTCCTTGATTAGGAACAAGTCACTGCGTTTACTCATCTGGAAAATGAGTCTGGTACCTGCCGCGTGCCCTAGAGAGGTGGTAAGGATGAATGATTTGTGATGTTTCTTACTCCTTGGGAGAAACTTAATTATACATTATCAGCCAGGCAAATTAAGGACAGGCCCAAAGCTCCAAGACCTTGAAGAAATGAAGCTAGAGATGTAGAAAGAATTTTAACAATAATGAAAAATCCACAGATCTGATGCTATTCCTTCTCTGGGTTCCTGGGTTTTGTTGCTGGTAAATGCAACACGGTCTCAATCCTTGACAAGTGTAGCTCTGGATGATAAGTCTTTTATAATGTTGATGACTATTGAGGAAATGGAATTGTTTTGTACTTGCTAGCGAGAAAATATTAACCCCAAATCTGTTAAGACTAAGCTCTTTTTCAATAGCTTTAGAAAAGAATCAGCAGCCTTTGTCCTATTTCATTAATTGGACACTGCTGTTTTGGGACATCATATCAAACTCTTGTAGTTCAGTGGTAGGAACATTGGACTCAGAAGAGACCGAGGTTCTAGTCTTGAACTTGCTATTATAGTTAGCTATGTGATGTTAGGCATTTAATCTCCCCGGGCTTTGGGGTTATTCTCTATAAAAGGAGAGGGTTACATGGGATGAATTCCAGCCCAGGATTCTTTGAAAATCCATTCCAGTAACTCAGGAAAAGAAGCAGCAGCATTGTAGAGTATACAGACAGGTAGGGTGAAAATCAAAAAGAATATTGCCTCAAACGCTTATTACCTGATTAATCTCAGTCACTTTGGAGCCTCAATTTAACCACCTGTAAAATAAGGGGGGGGGGGTTTGAACTTGGTGATCTCTTGGTATGTCCCTAAGCAAATCTTTAACTGGTCTGAGTATCCCAGATTGCTCGAAAACTATGAATTATTATGGCAATAGTAATTTATTCTGTTACTGTTCGGTCATTTTCAGTTGTGTCTGATTCTTTGTGATCCCATTTGGGATTTTCTTGGCACAAATATTGGAATGGTTTGCCATTTTCTTTTTCAACTCATTTTATAGATGAGGAAATCAAGGCAGGGACTTATCTAAGATAATAAGTAGCAGATGCAGGATTCAATACTATCACTTAAAATATGTTTCTTATATTTTTTATTATTATTAAAGCTTTTTTATTTTCAAAACATATGCATGGATAATTTTTCAACACTGACCTTTGAAAAACCTTGTGTTCCAAATTTTCCTCTCCTTCCCCCCACCCCTCCCTTAGAGGGCAAGTAATCCAATATATGTTGTGCACATTTTAAATATATGTTAAATCCAATATATGTAAACATATTTATACAATTATCTTGCTGCACAAGAAAAAGCACATCAAAAAGGAAAAAAAATGATAAAAAATGCAAGCAAACAACAATAAGTGAAAAGGCTATCTTGTGCTCCACACTCAGTTCCCACAGTCCTCTGGGTGTAGATGGCTTTCATCACAAGATCATTGGAACTGGACTCAATCATCTCATTGTTGAAAAGAGCCACGTCCGTCAGAATTGATCATCGTATAATCTTCTTGTTGCCATGTACAATGATCTCCTGGTTCTGCTCATTTCACTCAGCATCAGTTCATGTATGTCTCTCCAGGCTTCTCTGAAATCATCCTGCTGATCGTTTCTTATAGAAAAAATAATATTCCATAACATTCATATACTATGACTTACTCAGCCATTCTTCAACTGATGGGCATCCATTCAGTTTGCAGTTTCTTGCCACTACAAAGAGGGCTGCCACAAACATTTTTGCACATGTGGCTCCCTTTCCTTTCTTTAAGATCTCTTTGGGATATAAGCCCAGTAGAAACGCTGCTGGATCAAATGATATGCATATTTTGATAACTTTTTGAGTTTAGTTCCAAATTGCTCTCCAGAATGTTTGGATCTGTTCACAACTCCACCAATAATGTATCAGTGTCCCAGTTTTCCCACATCCCCTCCAACATTTATCATTATCTTTTTTCTGTCAGTTTAGTCAATCTGAGAAGTGTGTAATGGTATGTGAGAGTTGTCTTAATTTGCATTTCTCTTATCAATAATGATTTAGAGCAACTTTTCATATGACTAGAAATGGTTTTAATTTTTCATCTGAAAATTGTTTGTTCATATCCTTTGACCATTGGAGAAAAAATAATCAATTGAAGAATGGCTTGAATTCTTGTAAATTTGAGTCAGTTTTCTATATATTTTAGAAATAAGGCTTTTATCAGAATCCTTAAATGTAAAAATGTTTTTTCCAATTTATTGCTTCCCTCCTAATCTTGTCTGCATTAGTTTTGTTTATACAAAAACTTTTTTAACTTAATATAATCAAAATTATCTATTTGGTGTTCCTTATAACTTTAAAAAATTTCCTTCCCTAGCGCACCTGAACAAAACATCTGATACTCTGAATAATAGGGGCTTAATTTAGTAAAAAAAAAAAAAAAAAAAAAAAAAGGAAGATGTGTAAGACTATCTGTCAATAGGCTATTACGTATTAGAGCTTACCAGTTGGAATTCCATAAGCTTCAAGTCAAGCTTGGATCTGATTACCACTTACGTGAAACTTTCCTTAGCAATTGTGCCAATAAATCATGAGCACCTTGAAGGCTGAAAATATATTGTCTCTGTATTCTCAGTGCCTGAAAATTATGCCCCTGTTTGTTGAGCTCTGTAGTACAGGGCTATATCTAAGTTTAAAAAATGATAATTATGATTCACAAAAAACTAGACATGACTGAAAATGGCTGAACAATAACATAGTATATTATTATTTTGTAGTTAAGTCTGACTCTTGTGACCCCATTTAGTTTTGGATTTTTTTTCTTTTTTTGGCAAAGATACTAGAATGATTTGCTATTTTCTTTTCTAGTTCATTTTACAGATGAGGAAACTGAGCTATACAGGATTAAATGACTTGCCCAGGGTCACATGTAAGCCTGAGAACAGATATGAACTCAGGAAGATGAGTCAGCTGACAAATATTTAGCCTACTGTGTGTTGATCACAACTCCAGGATGGAGGAGCTCTAATTTGACAAGAATTCATACGGTATAAAGGCTTAATTGGTTACATATGTTAATGTGGCTACTAAAAAGAGCTAATGAAATATTAGAAGATATTGATAGAAACAGAACTCAGGGTGATTAAAAACCAAAAACTAATCCCAGAGAACAGATCATGAAAAACATATGCCTCCTTCATGGCAAAGAGGTAGGGAGCTATCAGGACACAATGATGTATATATTGTCAGACATTATTGTTACATCCAAATTTTTAAAATTGTATTCTTTGTCAAAAGAATTCCTCTTCTCCTAGAGATAACTAGTATAATTTTTAAATCATTTTTAAATCATATTTTTTAAAGATTAAAAATCATACATAGAAAAAAATTAAAAGTAAAAAAAAAAAAGTATCCCAAAGTTTATTGAAGACAGTCCCTCTTTTCAAGGAGCTTGCCATGGCAGGGAGATGTACAAATAATTATTGTATGCCCTCATGATGAGGAAATTGGGAGCATATGATTGAGAAAAATCTGATTTGGGGGGGAAAGGGTCATAAATGGAATATTCATATAAGTGATATTGCACAGACTTAAAAACAGTAACTGATAAAGTTGAATATGGGAGCCAAAATAAGATGGCAATGTTAAGTGAGTCTTAATGGGATTGAAACAACCGGGCATCATTGACCTCCTTGCCAGTGGAAAAAGGTTCTTTGCACCTGGGACCATTTGCACCAAGGCTCAATGAAGGATAGATAGGACCTGTCTAGAAAAGAACAAACCTGAAGACCTTGAGCTTTTCTGGTACTGTGAGTCTTACAGTTAGACTTTATTTAGATCCTCGGGGGAGGTAGGAACCACCAAAAGGGAAGGGAAAGGGAAAAGAAGAGAAAGGAAGGAGTAGTGAGAGAGAAAGGAAAAAAAAAAAAAAAAAGAAGGGGAGAGAAAGGGAGGGCAGTGGAAGGAAGAACACAGGCCAAGGACAATAGCAGTCCTGGTGTTGTCTGAGCTGGTCCAGAACACATCTGGAAAATTCATTGCTGAGTGTCACACTTGAGAAGGGACAGACACAAACCTGTTTCCAGAAAAGTCGATATGGAGTTTGACAGCGCTATCATGCACTTCAAAGAATGAGAGTGTGGTTATCCTCAAGGAAAGAAAACTTAAAGGAGGTATGGTAACTATTTTTAACTGTCTGAAGAGTTGCACATAAAAAAAGCAACAGACTCGGTGATGTCCCCAGGGGCAAAACTAAGGAGACAGATTCATGACCCAATGGAAGGAAAAACTTATTCACAATTAAAGGTATCCGACAGTATGGGCTTTCTCTGTGGATATTGAACTCTCCATCACTGAAGAGGTTCAAACAGAAATTTGACACCCATTTCTACAAGATGTGGGAGATTGGAACATTGCCTCTAATCAAAAGGCTGTGGATTTATTGGTGGGATCCACTTAAGCATAGCATCGAGTGGAAGCCAGAAAAATGAATATACATTATTTTTCAATATAATCACCTCCTAGCTCAACAGTTATTCCGGTGATTGACATGCTTTTTTATTCCATCTGACAAGAAATTTCAGAATCGAATGTAGCAAATTACTTCCCACATTTTGAATATCTGTATGAGTCCTGAACTTAATACCCTGCACTAGATTTCTGTTTTGTTTTGTTTGGGGGAGGCAAATCTTAGTTAAGTGACTTGTCCTTGCTCCCACAGTGAGGCTGGATTTGAATTTAGTTCCTCCTGACTCCGGGCCCAGGGCTTTATCCCACTGTGTTACCTCGATGTCCCCCTTCAGTGGATTTTAAAGTGGAATGCACATGTAAAAAATAGCAAGGCATGGGATGGAGAGGGAGTACGGGGAGATTGTCAGGTCTAAAATCCGGATTCCTACAAGTACTTTGTATTTCTTTGGCAACGTGGAGATGACACGACCCTGTCACTTCCTCCAGAGCTTCCTGTGATATCCTATGCCTGGTACTGAAGGAAGCGAATGTTTACTGAATGCGTGAATGAATCGATGGAAAAAGAAACTTTCAGTAGGAAATACTGGACGCTACTTTTACTAGACGTGCACCAAAGTGGACGTTGTTGGGAAGAATTCGGCTCCAAATCTTCCTCTGATTCCTAGTTGATGACCATGAGCCGGTCACTTGACCTTTCTAAATTTCAGTTTGCTCATTTATAAAATGGGCAGAATAATCCATCATACTTACTTCATGGGGTTGTTATGGAGATATCTATGTATGTATAAATATACATATATATACATACATATTAGTCCATTTCTATGTTGTAAATATATATGGCTTTTATCTTTATAAAGAAGTGGGGGAAGGAGCAGACCTGTGATTTCATCAGTGTCAGAAACACCCATGTGAAAAATCCCTCCGCCAAGGTAGATCAGCATCTTAAGTCCCCATGGACACCGAAAGGCTGAATAACTCTGCCTGGGAAATTGTTAGTCCATGCCAGAAGCAGTACTTGGATTCATAGCTCATTGATTTTAAGCTGGAAATGACCTATGGGTCACAGAGTCCAAATCCTTTTTTTTCTTTCCACACAAGGTTACTTGACTTGCCCAGGACTACACATGGAGGAAATGTCTAAGATAGCAGCCAGGTTCCCTGATCCCATGTTCAAAGCTCTAAGCACCATACCATGATGTGTCCCCTTCTCCTGAGGCCATGGTTTGCCTCCTATCCACTAGGTCATTTTACTTTCACTGTTATAGGATCATACCCACATACAAATGGAATCATCACGAGATACTCAGTAGATTCTTGAGTTTTAACCCTTGGAGCTGGGGAAGAATGGGTGGATTTCCACTGAATTTATTGTCTTTTGTTCTCTACAACAAAAAATTATACCTGTGTTTCTGGAAAGCTCATCCTGCTTATTTTTATTATAACTATTCCCATTTGCATTTGACTTAATGACTTCTGGCAATGAAAACAGAGTGACAATCCACTGTTTAATAGCTCTGGAGCAGGAGGGAGTCCATCATTTTTTAAAATATGACAACGTTGCCAAGTCTACATGGAATCTCTGAATACTTCACATTCAGAATTTCAGAAATGAGAAGATAATGGGACATACTCAATTCTCTAAGTATTACACATTCATGTTTCAAGTAATGAGAAGATAATGGTACTCCAATACTCTGAGTATTGTCAAGCTTGTAATGGAATGAAAATGGTATGGGTTTCAATCCTATGAGTTCTGAATATGTAGGCCCTGATGTAATGAGAATATTAGAGTTTAGAATTTCAGGGATTCAGGGATCCGTGATTTTGTCAATATGGGAACGGCCTTCACTGACTGTACAGTAGTTGAGACCAGCCCTGGACAACACACCTTCCTGTAGCCAGACTGGTGAAAAACCTCTCAGAAATGCAGGGAAGTAGGCGAGCCTATAGACACACAATCAGCTGCCTGGACCCCAACATGGAACCTTTACCACTTTGTAACTTGTCACCTCCATACCATAAAGAAATATCACAAGACTTTAATAAAGACATACATTGATCTGGGGAAATTTGCTTTTGTTACTGATTACCCAGTATTCAAAGTATTAGCGTCTTCTCCTTTTCTCCCCCTCACCTTCCCTTCTTTCCCCTCCTTCCCCTCTTCTTTCTTCCTCCCCCTTCCTCTCTTTTTTCCATTCCCATTCCCCACCCTTTCCCTTTTCTTCTCTTCCCCCTTTCCTCCCCCCTCCTTCTCCTTCTTCTTTTTGAACCTAACAGTGTAATGGCCCCAAAACTACATTATTTTGATCACTGAAGGGAGCTCATGTTGCTTCAGGCTCATAAATACAATGATCAATTATTGTCAAAAGGATGTGCCGATGAATGAATGAATAAAAAGCATATATAAAGTGCTTATTCTGTGTCAAGCATTAAGAGCTAAGGTAACTAATATTAATGGAGTATCAGTCCCTGTCTTCAAGGAGCTTGAATTCCAGTAGGAAAGACAAAACGTACAAGAGAGGGATAGCCAGGGGAAAGAGTATAGTCTGGGAAGAAACAGATGAGTGAATCATACGGGAGTTACCTGTCATCGTCTTTCCAGAAGCAATGGAGAAAAATATCTGATTATTGTTCCAAGAGCAAGTGATGGAATAGGGGTATGGAGGCAGGGGAGGGCAGAGAGAGAGACAGAGACAGACAGAGAGAAAGAAAAAGAAAGAGAAAGAGGGGTGAGGGAGGGAAGGAAGAGAGGGTCCTGAGAGACAGAGAAAGACATACAGAAAGAGAGAAGGAGAGGGAAGGAGCAGGGATGGAAGAAGGGAGAGAGGAAAGGAGACAGAGACACAAGAGAAGAAAGAGAGACAGAGAAAGGAGAGAGAGAAAGACAGACAGACAGATGGTCAGACAGACGAGGTGCACAAATATAAAGAGGAAAAAAGTCCATCATGAAGTTGAGGACAGTATAATGCCAAGGAGCACAGAGCTGAGGGGCTTAGCTCCTTCCACTCATGGCCTCAAGCCAAAATCAAGGAATCCCAACATTTTAGAGCCAGGTGAGCTGGCCAATAGAGAGCTCCAAAATGTCAGAAACAAAAATTATATTGTATTTGCGTTATTAGATTGGGAAAAACCATTGTCCTGAATTTTTTCTCCTCTAATTATTTTTTTAAAATAAAATAGTTAGCAAATATTTCATCATGGTTGTTTAGGTTTTAAAGAAACAAATTGCATTTTAACATTTCAGTGTGTTTTGGATGGCTCTGATGTAAAAATCTCACTTCTAAAACTGTAAAATTAGGCGTGAAAGAATTAAAAGCTGAAAGCATGTGGGCAGAGCCCCTCAGAACAAATTGAATTGATTCCCTTTCCACCTAATCCAGACCGACGCATTTCTTTTTTTAAAAAATCTATCAGTCTTGTGTAATTTTGCTGATCTCTTCCCACACTTTCTAGAGTGACAGCAAGATGACTCCGAGAGTGGGGAGCTCTCACTATCTAGAGGGGCACAGAACCGACACTTTGCCACATTTTTCATTTTTATGAATTTTATAAAATCATACAGAGTCACAATAGGGTTTCAGCAAGGCTTGTGATCAACTCCTCTCAAGCCTCAGCCCATGGACTCGGGTTCTTTGAGATGGCTAGTTTGGTTTCTGTCATCATCATGACACAGTGCAGTACTGCACCTCAAGTCAGAAAGGCCTGAGTTCAAATTTTGTTACATGACCAACTATGAAAAAGTCAGTTGCTTGTCTCCCATGAAATCTTTTCCCTATACCTTCTTTCGGATTCTTCTTCTGAAGCTTGCTTGAAATGATCACAGTCGTTCCACATTTTCCCAGAGGAGGCAGGATCCAAAAGCTGCTTTAGAAACACACACAGAATCTAGTTATTTCCTCCTTAGTGCTGAAGCATGAGTCACCCCCACACACACACTCCTGGTTTGGTTTCCCAACTAAGGAATATCTACCAGCTTCCCCTGTTTGCAGAGTGCCTGCTTGTATTGACCCACTTCTGAAGCTTAGAGATGGTAATTATGTGCTAGTTACTTGTAACACTATTGGCTTTTTAACTCCCAGGTTACATGTGTGCTGATGATTCACCTGGAGAAATAGTCATTTACTCAGTTGAACCTAATATAAATTTCTAGGTGTAATAGGAAAGAGGTGGAGCAATTTGACATTAAAAAAAATTACCTGCGAGGGAAGTTTTTATGCTAATTTCCAGTTTGAAATTATATTCAAGGATTACTGAAAATGTTCCTTCCTCCATTCAATGGCCTCTGATCAATCCCTGTAGCTTTTTTACCTTTGCATTGGTTATTTTCCCACTTTCCCATAGGTGTGAGCATTATTTCCCACAGTGGACTGGCATTTCCATGGTCAGTGCTAGGCTCCATAACAGGAACTTCATAAATGTTGGAAGAGAATTTTGTGATTTTGGTAAATCTCTGGAGCTAAGGAAGAAAGGTAGAGAGGGCGGGCAGTGCTGCCAAATGCTACAGAGAGGTCAAGGTGAATCCTAGATCTAGATATAGAAGGGACCCCAGAGTCATTCAGACCCATCTCTTCCCTTCACAAAAGTGTACAGCTCATTGACCTAGTGAACAGACTGTGGGACTTTCAAGTCAAGTAGACCTAGATTTAAAGCCTGCCTCAGATACTTACTAACTATGAGCCCCCCCGTATTTGACTCAGTTTCCTAACCTGTAAAATGCAAATCATAGCACACACCTCAGAAGGCTATTGTAAGGATAAAATAAGATAACATGTAAAGTGCTTTGTAAAGTACTATACAAATGCTAGCTATTACTGTTGTTATTCAAACCAGATCAGGTACCTTTCATAGCTATGGGGAAAGTGAATTTTAAACCAAACAAGGAAAAGAGACAATTACTAAAGAGAAAATAGATACTTTTGATTACATGACACTGAAGAGCTTTTAAATGAACAAAATTAATATAACTAGAATAAGTAAGTACAAATCAAGTAAGGAGAAATCTTTTTTGTCAAATACATCTGATAAGAGTTTAATATACTATATATATATATATATGTATGTATGTATTTCTCTTACTCCTGTATTAATACATATAAATTAATATATGCAAGTATACATGTGCATATATCTGTATTACATATATATGTATTGTTTATATGTATATAACACATTAATAAAAATACAAAAAACCAAAAACCATTCTCCCATAGATAAGTGGTCAGAAGATATGAACAGTTCTCAAAAGAATCACAAATTATTCATAACAGTATAAAACATTGTTCCATATCCTTAGAAAAAGAAAAGCAAAACAATTCTGCAGTTTCACTTCCTATTTACCTAATTAGCCAAGATGACAAAAGGTAGAAATAGTGTTTTAGAGGGGAAAGTAGCACACTAATGTACTTTAGATAAAACTGTGAATTGGTTTAACCATTCTGGAAAGCCATTTGGAACGATGCTTTAAAAAATGATGAAAATGTCTATACCTTTTAACTTAGAGATTATATTGTTAGGCATATAACTATATGGACTATAGCACTTTAAACCCTTCTGTTCTCCCCCATCTCTCAAAGTCTATCTCGTTCATATTCATTGTTTCCATGATAGTCTTATCTATTCATCTCATTCTCTGCTGTTCCCACTTCCTTTTGCCTTTAATCTTTCCCCAAAACAGGGTCTTTTCCACCAAGTCCCATCTTCTCATTATATGGTCAAAGCTTCAGCTTCAGTATTTGACCTTCTAGTGAATAGCCTGAATTAATTTCTATTCAGTATTAACTGATTTGATCTTTTTTTTAAGCTTTTTATTTTCAAAACATATGCACGGATCATTTGACAACTTTGACCCTTGCATAGCCTTGTGTTTCAGATTTTCTCCTCGTTCCCCTCACCTCTCCCCCTAACATATAGTAAAAATATATGTTAAATCCAACATGTATAAATATGTTGCTGCACAAGAGAAATCAGTTTTAAAAAAGAAAATAAATGAGTAGGAAAACAACATTTAAGTGAATAACAACAAAAAAAGTGTGATCCACACTCAGTTCCCACAGTCTCTCTCTGGATGTAGATGGCTCTCTTCATCACAAGATCATTGGAAATGGCATCAATCAACTCATTGTTGGAAAAAGTCACACTCATCAAAATTGATCATCTATAATATTGTTGTTGTATACAATGATCTCCTGGTTCTGTTCATTTCTCTTAGCATCAGTTCATGTAAGTCTCTCTGGGACTTTCTAAAATCATCCTCCTGATTATTTCTTATAGAACAATAATATTCCATAACATTCATATACCATAACTTATTCAGCCATTCTCCAATGAGCAGCCACTCAGTTTCCAGTTTCTTGCCACTATAAAGAGGGCTGCCACAAACATTTTTGCACATGTGGGTCTCTTTCCCTCCTTTAAGATCTCTTTGGGATATAGGCCCAATAGAAACATTTCTGGGTCAAAGGGTATGCACAGTTTGATAATTTTTTTGAATGTAGTTCCACATTACTCTCCAGAATAGCTAGATCCACTCACAACTCCACCAACAATATATTAATGTCCCAGTTTTCCCACATCCCCTTCAACAGTCATCCTTGTCTTTTCCTGTCATCTTAGCCAAGACTGATTGGATTTTCTTGCTGTCCAAGGGACTCTCTAAAGTCTCCTCTATTACCACAGCTCAAAAGCATAAATTCTGCAGTGTTCAGCTTTCTTTATAGTCCAATTCTCAAGCCCTATGTTGCCACTGGAAAAGCTTTGACAATATGGACTTTTTTGGGCAAAGTAATGTTTCTGCTTTTTACTCTGTTGTTCAGATTTGACATAACTTTCCTTCCAAGGAGTCTTCACTTCATGACTGCAGTTGCCTTTGTTGTGATCTTTGAGCCCAGGAGTATAAAATCAGACATTGCTTCCATTTCTTCTCCCTCTACTAGCCAGGAAGTGATGGGACCAGCTGCCAAGATCTTAGGTTTTTTTGATGTCAAGCTTCAAGTCAACTTATATGTCTCTTTTTCTACCCTCATCAAGAGGCTTCTTAATATCATCTTCACTTTCTCAACATTATATTGTTTATACACCTGAGAGTAATGATATTTCTCCCGGCAACCTCAACTCCAGCTTTTGATTTCTCCAGCAGCACTTTTTTGCGGGGGCAAAAAAATGAGAAACAAAGTAGATGTCTATCATATAGAGAAGAGCTAAATAAATTATGGTACAATTGTATATAACAGAATATTTCTTTATTATAAGAAAAAACAAATATGATAAATACAGAGAAATATGAAAAGATTTCTGTGAACTGATGCAAAATAAAATAGAATAAAAATAAGTGTGTGTGTATGTGCACACACACATGCATGTCTATAACAATGTAAATGTAAATAATACCCACAAAATAACTGAAAATGAATGTTACAAAATTTTAAAAAGCAGGCTTGGCTCTGAAGAATAGATCTAGGAAGATATCTCAATAACTCTTCTGCAGAGATAGGGTAGAATACTACTTATACTGCTAGATCTTTTCAATAGTCACTTTTGCTCTTTTTTTTTTTTAAGCAGTAAAACTGAGAAATCAAAGGAAATGGATAATTAGCAACAAAACTAATAAATACCCAAATTTTTAAAAAAATAAAAAATTTACTTAATGTCAGGAAGAAATTTTTTTTCTTTATAAATTCTTTTAAATATAAATTTCTTTTCTTTATCCTTCTTTTAAAATTCTCTTATATGTGAATGGCTTTCTAGAGGAAGAAGAGGAAGAGATACAAAATGAAATTTAAGTAATGTAAAAAAAACAAAAGATATCAATAAAATAAAAATGTTAAAAAAAAAATGAATGTTACAAAATGACAAAGAACAAGGTTGGCCCTAAAGAATAAATATGAGAAGACACTTCAAGCCCAGACTCCTTTGAAAAAGTTGGGGGTGGGAGGAAGAGCAGGGAAGAAAGACAACGAGTGTAGAAGAAGGCATATCAAGCCAAATTTTAAAAATTATTTTTATGTATTAATTGGTTTTCCTGAAACTTTTTTTCTTCCTCTTTTTCTTTTTTCTCTTAAAAAAAAGTATTTGTTATCATGGATAGCTTTCTGAGAGCCTATGGGGTAGGAATGCTGAGGAAAATCTAGGTGACTTGAAAACAAAAGAGATAACAAAAATCTATTTCAAAACATACAGAATAAAAATGAGGAGCTGGGAGGAAATGTATTATGCTTCAGGCAATTTGAAAAAGTAGGAATTGCATCATAATTTCAGATACGGCAACAATAAAAATTGTCAAAAGAAACCAAAGGGGAAATTACACTATAGAACTGGTCCAATTATTCTGAAAAATGCCTTGAAATTACACACACAAAAATCACTAAAATGTCCATAGCATATGACTTAGCAATATCACTACCTGCTATATATATATACCAAGGACATGAAAGACAGACAAAAAGAATGACAGCCACAAAGATCTACAAACAAAATGGATGCCCATCATTTAGGGAATGGTTGAACAAATTATATCGTTTTCATTAGTTGGACTATAATTCTACTGCAAGAAATCTCAGATATGGAAAATTCCAATAGACTTAGGCAGACCTGTGTGAACTGAAGCAGAAGGAAATAAAACCAGAAAAATAATTTATATTATGTCCATAATAATGTAAAGGAAAATAATACCAAAAGGCTTGAAAACTCTAATAGATGCAAGCAAGTAATTATGATTTCAGCAGCCTAATTGGAAAGGATGCTTCCTGCCCTTTGGCAAAGCTGGTGAACCAGAGGTATGACATGGACAGATGACAAGGACAATGAATGAATAAAACACTTAATAAGCACTTGCTATGAGCACAGCATAAAGCTCTGAGGGTACAAATAGAAAAGAAAGACATGGACAATATGTTAATTTTTTTGACTTGACTATTCATATTTGTTACAAAGAAGGGCTCTGTTGCAGAGGGGAAGGAAGTCAATAGGACTTGACAATAATATAAAAGAATTTCATTAAATCATTTAAAAACAAAAAATACAAGAAATTATAGACAATAAGCCACACACATTGAAAAAATTTCATTACTCGAAAGTCTCCAATGGATTTGTGATTTTGCTAATGTGAATGAATGCAGCTCTCAATCCATCCATACCTGCCCTTCCTGTGAAATCTCTTGTCCTTGTTTTCCCAAAGGTTTACCACAGGGTAGTCTTTTGGGGATCCTTCATATGCATTAAATGGTATAGTGTAAATTCCTAAAGGAAAATCTAGTCAAATTCCTAACAGATACTAAGAGTAACACAGTAATTATAAGAGATTTTAATATTCCTCGCTTAGAGCTAAGTATATCCAGTAGAAAAGTAAACAAGAAAGAAATATACAGTTTCTTGGAGATAATGGGGAATGACATGAAAGACTTGGAGAATTCTGAAATAAAGAATAAAGTATCATAGGGAACTTTAACCAAAAGTGATCATGTGCTGAAGCATAAGAAATCTTAAACACTATAAATGTAAATATGCAAAAATAATCAACATCCCTTATAATCCTTAACACAATAAAAAAAAAGAATGACTAAAAGAAACTTAAGCAAAAAAATACAGATATAATTGGAATAAATAATAGGTAGGTCTAAAGACAAATCGTGAAAATAATGATTATATTGGAAAAAATGAGATAACATATCAAAATTTCAGTGATTGAGTTAAAGCAGTCCTTAGAGGAAAATGTCTCTCAGAAGACACATTTTAACAAAACAGAAGATTAAGGAAGTTAGTATGAATTTTTTTTAAACTAGAAAATAAAATTATCCCCAAAATACAAAAGAAATCTTAAAAATTAAGGAAATAAAGGTGAAAATTAAACTTGTCAAAGTAAAAAAATAGGCTCAATATACAACAGAAACTGAGACTTCTCACAAGTGACTATGTTCAATTATGTACTAGAAAAACTAAAAATTGAAAGGAAATCAGCAAAATTATTTTTAAAAAATCAAATTTTAAGGAATAAGAATTATACATGCAATGTCAAAAAAATTAATTGAATTATCAAAGAAAATAAGATCCCTAATCCAGAGGCATTTACAAAGAGCAAATATGTTCTACGAATATCATTCTCACCAATTCAGAAAGAAGAAAACTGTCTCTTTTATGTGATAAATATGGTCCTAAAGCCCCAAACCTCAAATTTTAAAGACCAGTTGCATCATTGAATATTGATGCAAAATAATAGATATAATATATGTAATGTTATACATATTATATATTAATATAATATATAATTCAATAATGTTAATATATTATATGCAAAATAATCATAGAGAAAAAATTATTACTGCAATATGTTGGCTTTGTTCAATAATGTCTGACTTTGTATCACTATTTTGGGATTTTCTTTTTTATTTTGTTTTGGGGTTTTTTGTGAGTCGATTGGGGTTAAGTGACTTGCCCAGGGTCACACAGCTAGTAGCAAGTATTACGCATTTGAGACTAGATTTGAACTCAGGTCTTCCTGACTCCAGGGCTGGTGCTCTATCCACTGTGCCATCTAGCTGCCCCTATTTTGGGGCAAAGATATAGGAGTGGTCTGCCATCTTTTCCTGCTTATTTTATAGATGAGGAAAGTGAGACAAAAAGGGTTGAGTGACTAGCCCAGGATCACACAATTAGTGTCTGAGGCTAAATTTGAACTCACAAAGATGACTCTTCCTGACTCCCAGCCCAGTGCTCTATCCACTGTGCCAAATAGCTGGCCCCACCACAGCAATATATCCACTCACTCTGACCAAGTTAGATTTAAGTCAGTGATCAAAGGAACATGTAAAGGACTAGATGATAAACGTGTTAAGGAAAGGTGGCAACCAGCTGTGGATGGATGTGAAAAATAAGCAAAAGAGATAGACCACTGTTTGTTAGGTAGATAATGGGAAGCCACTGGAAAAAGTTAAGACTTTTACCTTACCAGATCCACACAGAAGATTAGTTTGGCAGTGATTTGAGGAGTGGTCTAAAGATAGAAACTGGAAATTTTAAGTTCCTAAAGAGTAAAAATTTCATTTTTGCCTTTGTATTCCTAGCACAATGTCTCGCACCAATGGTTGTTGAATTAAGGCAGGAAAATTATTGCCATAAGTCACATAGGTAGGAATGAGGGTAGAAGCTATGAGAAGATAGAGGAAGAGATTGTTGTGAGGATGATTTCAGAGGCCAGATAGAAAAGCTTGGCAATTAACTGAATTAGAAAGAACATATGGGGAATGAAAGAAAGCTTTTGGATTTAGAGACAGAGCATCCAAGTTTTCATCCCAATTCCACTATGTGAAACCCAGGGGAATTTAGGCAAATCACTTCACTTTTCTGGACTAGTTTCCTTCTCTTAAAAATGAGACTGGACTGGATGAAGCCTTCCCACTCTACATTCCACATATCCTATTTGGAGCAGGGAAATATCCAATGCAAGACTGAAACTTCAGATAATAGGAGATAAGGTGAATGACACTGGCCCAGATGGAAATAGGGAAGTCAGAAGTAGGAAAGGGCTTCTAGGAAAAGATAATGATCTTGAGTTTGAAATGCAATGGGACATGTAAGTGGGAGTGTCCCATAGGAATTACAAATGTAGGTTCTGGAGTGCTGAGAGACCAGGATTAAGGGAGATTTGGGAGTCAGTTGATACAAAGATGAAAGTTGCTAGCAGTGTGGAACACAGCCCACAGACTGGGCAGCCAGCAAAATTCTCAAGTGGCCTGAACCAGATTAAAATTTAATGGGGAAACGTTTAATGAAATAAATAAAAATACACAATAGCTCGTGTTAACTTGTGGTTTTCTAAGTCAATATACCTTCAGCAGGGATCATTTCTCTATTGGAGTCTTGACTCTATGGGTTGAGACCAAGAAAGCGGCTAATTTGTATGAGTCTACTGAAAACATTGACAGGGAAGAAAATGAGAGGGGGGGGAAAAAAAAAAAAAGAGCCTCAAGATTGTCCTTGGCTGACACTTATCTTAAGGGGCTAGAAGATGAAAAGACAGCAAAGAAGAGGCAGAAGGAGCATCAGATAATTAAAAGAATGCCAAAGGAGAAAAGAGCATCTAGAAGGAGAGGGTAAGTGTCAAGAAATCCAGATGTCAAGGTGGATCACTGAATCAGACACAGAGAAAGGAAGGGAGGAAGGGAGGAAATAAACATTTAATAAGTTCCTACTGTGTGCTAGGCACTGCAAAAGGACTTCAGAGATCATCTGATTCAACCTTTTCTTTTTACAGAAGAGGATGATGTCCAGGGAGGTTGGAGGTTAAATAATTTCTTCATGTTCTCTTGCTCCGGTAGCAAATGTCTGAGAGTGGGACCTGACCCCTGTCCATTTTGACTCCAAGTGCAACACTACTCTGCCATATTGCTGAGGACTCAAACAAAACCGAGAGGAATCCAACCATTACCTTGGAAAGAGCAATTCCAGTGGAGTAATGGGCATGGAAGGCAATTTAAAGGCATTAAAGAGAAAATGAGTGGTGAAGAAGTGGCTGCATTTAGAGTAGAAAATGTCTTTCAAAGTCTAGCAATGGAGAAGAGATGGAAAGCATCTGGATGTTGTTCAATGGAGAGATCTTTTGTTTTCATTTTTAATTTGTGCATATTTCTAGACAGAACAAATTGGGTAAAGAGGTGGGAAGATAGGAAGGAGAAAGGGTGGAAGATGGAAGGGAAGTAGGAAGAGAAATACTGGGAAGGAAAGTGGAAAGGCAAAAGAGAAAGGGAAGGAAAGACTAATAAAACAATGTCCTGGAGGAATGAGATGATAGAATCCAGGTCATAGTAAAGGAATTAATTTTAGAGAAAAATAGAAATATCTTTACCCCTGTAATGAAAGGGACTGAGCAGATGATGTTGCTGAAAGGTTTAAGGAGTAGAAGATGATGAAATGCACATCACCTGTCTCTAGGTTTACTCTCCAACATATATCAAGGACTGAAGCTTGGGAATTGTCAACATGAATATCACCATCCCCAAAGACAGTGGAATAGAGGTAAGGAGAAGTGAATGATGGCAGGCCCAAAGATAGGAAAAAAGTGGAATAAAGATAGGAAGAGAGAAAATTCAACATTCCCATTGAACCAAGAAATAGAAAGGAGATTGTTAATAAAGTTAGAGGACATATGGGAACTGACTGAAAATAAGTGTATATTCCAAAAGATATAAAGGAACCTGGGAAACGGTGAACCAGATTGGGGTGAGTAAGCCTGAAGACACAGAAGGCTGCCTGATCAGAGTAAGGATGACAGCTCCAGCTAGAGCAAGAAGATCCTAAGATCAGGAGAAAGCATTGACATATTCTACTCTTTTATTATTTCCAATTTTTTCTTTTGAAGGTTATCTCATGTTGGCAGTTGCCTAACAGAAGACTTACCAGAGAACTATCTTATTGGTAAGCAGTTGGAGTTAAACCTAATTTTTTTTGGTCCAGGGCTGTGATTTCATCAATGTGAACAAGTCCCAGCATGGAAACTTCTTCCAAAGGCCATCAGCCCCTTTTCCACAATTTAGTTTTGAAAATTACTAGGGACCACTGCAAGGTGAAAGAAAGGCTTTGCCCTGGGGCAGTTTATACATGTAGCAAGAACTTGAACCCAGATTATCCTGTTCTGAGAGCCACTATATATCTATCACACTGCCTCTCCAGCAAAACATCAGCATCATAAAATATTCAAAAATACTTCTTCATTCCCTAGAGGTTTTGTTTTCCATAGGGAGAAGAGTAAGTCACAGTAATGAAGTGTTAATGAGTGACCTTAAAATAAGATGAGAAATTTACCAGTTTTGTCCAACAGCATGAAAGGTGAGATTTTTCTAGCAATGAATATTTATGAGGCACTTAGCAGTATATGGAGCCATCCGAAGTTACTGGTGTAATTTGTTTTGTCGTGATTATGATTATAATGATAGCCATACAAGCTCCCTGAGGGTAGGGACTATTTCAGCATTTAAACAAGTGTTTGTTGAATTGAAGTATCCTAGTAGGGCGACTTGAGTAATAGTTTAATGCTTCATGAATTATGTTGCTTGTCTTTTGGTCTGGAAAAAGATCATGACATCAGGAGGAGATGCCATGACATGCAAGTGAATTGGATTGAAGTGAGGGAGGGCTGGGCAAGGTCACCAGCCTCACTTTCCTTTACAGAGACACGTGGATCCAATGGTCATAGATCAGGATGAGTGGAGGAATATAAATGACACTAACAAGACTAACACAATCTCGAATTAAACTCCACCCCCCTCTCTCAAGCAGAATTGGACTGCTCAAGTAAAAAAAAGGAAAGATCGGGTCAATCTAAGTGAATGTTCGCATCTGGTAAAAGGTGATCAATAAGCATTTATTAAATACTAGGCAAAGTGCTAAAGTAGTCAAAAGGCATTTATTAAGCACTATATGCCAGGCATCGTGCTAAGCACGTGCTATAACAATGAAGGATGTATAATCTAATAAAAGTTAATGAGAGGAAAGAAGGGTGGTACCTTTGGGGGCTTGGAAAAGTCTGGAGGCCCGGAGAATGAAGACATAACTGGCCTGGGAGGATAGAGAGCTGACCTTGCCAGCAAGAACTGGCTAATCCACTCTTACACGGTCGCTGGAAGTACACAAGTCGCTTAGCTCTAAGACTTAAAGTTGAAGAAATGGTGCTGACTTGCAGTGGTAAAGTCATTTCTATCTCTGGAAGTTGCCTATCTCAAGGAAATCACTTGTTCAGCCCCTATCAGTGTCTCCATCCCTTATTAGGGAACACAAAGCTGGGCACTGAAATTCAAGACTAGATAACGCTCCTTCAAGCTTGGCTTGAAGTATATTAGTCTTGTTATTTCGGTCATAAAAAATACCAAAGTGATTTCAGTTCATTTACCCTTAAGATGCTCCCATTCTAAGCAGAGAGACAACATGCAAATCTCAAAATTCATAATACATGGATATAGAGTAAATGGAAGTTAATCTTGGAGGGAAAGCACTAATACTGATGAGAGGGGAGAAAAGGAGGAAAGGTCTCTCAACAGTCAGGGATTTGAGTTGAGTCTTAAAGGCAACCAAGAGGACGAGTTGAGGAGGGAAGACTAAAGAGACTACCAGGAGGTGGAATGTCTGGGGCAACATGAAGGCCAGTATTGAAGGATCCTTGAACAAGTGGAGGGATCTATCAGAGGCCTCTTTGGATAGTGCACAGGTACAAATACATACCTTGTTCCTTATGTGAAAAGGTTTTACTTGCACGCGCACGTGCGCGCGCGCACACACACACACACACACACCTTTTTTTTCCTAATTAGCCTTCCTTCACATAATAGCTTACATTTTCTAAAGTATATTAAACTTACAGTCATTTCCCCATGTATTGCCTTATTGGACCTTTGTGACAGGCCCATGATGTAGACAGCGCAAGTGTGATCTTTCCCCTTTGAAGATGATGGAACCTTCATCCAAACAGATTAAGCGAAATGCCAGAGGTCAGCGGAGACAGAGTCTGCCAATTCTCTGGCAGGAGGATAGACCCTGTGGCTTTGCAACTATAAGATCTGTCATGTAGCAAGATGATTAGGTCACAGAAGCGCCTCGGTGACAACCCTGGCGTCGCTGAAAAGAGCTACAGGGAGGGACCCCTTACACTGAGTAGATCCACTCTGGAGGATTGATGGAGAAGTATTGGACCATGAGTGAGTTGGGACAACATGGGCCCGAGTTTCAACGCACACCCTTGTAGCTGAGCCTGGGCAGCCACTTCTATCTCTCTGAGACTGTTTCCTCCTGTACAAAATAAGAGGGTTAGGCTCTCTGAGAGTTTCCAGCCCCATGTTCTGTAGGCATGGTTGTTTTACATTCTAATCCAAGCCTATACCTGTACCCATGTGCTCTCCAAAGTAGCAAAGTGAGAACCTAAGCATTCCCCCCTTAGATCTAGGAAACCCTGCCGCCAGGGTACCGCATGCTGGCACCCGCTTCCCTAGCCTGCCTTGGAGAGCTTAACAAGACAAGTTAATATTCTTTCCCCCAGAAGTCCTAGGAATTAGCAGCCTGGAGTTTTCCACACGCCATCCACTCACTCTATTCCATATAATCTGAGTAGTTTGAGAATGTGTCTCTATAATAGGTCTAGAATTGAGGCCAAAACCACAGATTCAACAGTGGATGTATTACAACTGCAAGAGTACAACAAAACTGTGTTAGCTAAGCAAGTTACACACATTCTCCCCCCCCTTCCCCCTTTGTTAAAAAATCATTAGATGAAGTGTTAAAAGTGACTCAGAGCAGGCACGAGGAGAAGGTTATGGCCTAGTCCAGGCTCCACCTGTTGTCCAGCCCAAGTAGTGCCATGTAGGACCCAGTAACAACCAACCCACTACTCTAATTACTTAGGCCTTTGTTCATTAACTTCATAGTAGTATCATCACAGCTATAATGAATAAGAATTCCAGAGAAAGAAAAGTACAAGACTCTGTAAGATACATTTTGTACAATCAACTCTAATTAGTTTTCCCAATAATTTGAAATGTTCTGATATTTACTAAACTTTGTTCAAAAGTACCACGTGTTTGACAGTTTAAAAACAAGACCAAGGGTGGCTAGGTGGCTCAATGGTTAGAGCAACAGCTCTGAAGTAGGGACCGAAGTTCAAATCTGAATTCAGACACTTAACACTTCCTAGCTGTGTGACCCTGGGAGAGTCACTTAATCCCAATTGCCTCAGCCAAAAAAAAAACAAAAAACTGTTTTTGTTGTACCTCTCCCCCAGTGCCTGTAGAATGCTATAAATAAAAAATGCTCCCTACTTATTAAATCAAACATTTTAAACATTCTACAGAAACTTACTAAAAAAAAAAACCCTATGGTAAGTCATTTTATCAATTGAAACTTTATATCCTCATTTATCATTTGTGAAAATTCAGATGCTTTTAAATCAAGTTTTCTTAAAGTGAAGCATATCACGTTTCCTCTTCTTGAGTATCTTATGACAATCTTTGAAGAAACTAACTTTTAAAAAATCATTTTCAAAGTTGATTGTCAAAAACTAGGCATGCTTTTGACACATTCCAAACATCTTTTTAGAAGAGTCTGAGTTAAAAATAAACTAAAACTACATTTAGGGATTATATTCTATCTCATATCAGAAAATGACAAAAAGTTCCTGCAACACGGTCAGATTAAGGCCTAAAAATAAAAACTTCCAGACATTCAAAAAAATTTGGTCTTTTTAACTTTATATGAATGTTTGGAGTATCTTAATAGTCACACAATAGGACCTGACCTAAGACACATATTGGCCACAAATGTCAGTGCAGAGATGTTTCTGCCATCACTTTATCTTGAATATGACTCTTCTATATTAAAAGATTATTCTAAGGAAACCATTTAAGTGATAGTCATATATGAATGTAGTGGTCATGTGTTCAAGAAAGTCAGATTCATAAATAATAATACTGCTTGTGACCGTCCTTTAATTTGCATTTTTATTTCTGTAAAATAACTGATTTATAAAATTAACTTACTCCTCAAATTTTATCATTTTAAGGTCAAGAATAACTGTGATAAGTAACCACTTGTAGCAGATTCATTTTGAAATCACAAAAGATTCTGAAGTTTGTCTTTTTTTCGTTGTTTTTTTTCCTGGATTTTCTTTTATTCTTTAAAGTCAGAACAGTAAACATTGGAGGGTTTTACATCTTTATTTACACAGTTCTCAGTTTTAAAAACACATCAGAAAAAGGCCATTTAATATCCTCAAAAGCAGCACTCTAGTTACATGTACAACATACAACAATCGTATGTAGTCAAAGTCTTACAACAGAAACCTGAGAATTATTAAATGGCATTAATGTGTTTAGACTAGTCCCTAAACAGATAAGAAAAGGGGACGAATACCCATGGAAAAGGGGGATTATTTCATAATATTCACTATAACGAAAAAAACAAGACTATATTCTATTAAAATTAGAAAATTTGGGACAGAGCTATTTTTACAGTAAATACATCAATTTAATTTTACACCTGATTCAGAATCACAATCTGGATTTCACAATGAAATGCCCAAATATATACATGCATATTTTAAAAGCAGATAAGCAAACAGTGCCAACTTTCAAAATAACTTTGATTAAATGCTATAAATACATTATCAGTATAATTTTTTCATAGTCTTATACTTCAAAGTGAGCTTTTACAAACTATATCACTAAATTTTAAAAGTATCCCAGTTGCTACATGTATGATATAAAAAAAAAAAAAAACCATCTGGACTCTGAAGTAACTATATGTACCCACTGACCTATTTTTGTGCAAAACATACAATATTTTCAAAACTATGTCCTCACTACACTCTATAAAAGGACTTTGATTATTTCTGTCAGTTACACATTTTTTATGTAGAACAAATTATCATTTTTTCCTTATGTGCCAGATTTGGAAATACACAATACAGAGAAATCACTGTACTTGAAGCAGCATGGTGAAGCAAACTTGTCTGCAGAGTCAGCTACCAGGGAAGTCATTTATTCAGTGAGAATCTTGACAATGTCACTTGACCTCTGCACTTCACAGAGTATTATACAGATGTATTCCATGTGATCATTACTAGGCACTATACAAAAGTCTACATCAGAATCTTTGCATCCAACAATAAAATCATTTATTGTATCAAAGGATCAAAATTACTGATGTTAGAAATAACTTAAGATACTGCCGTAGAAAGAAGAGTTTAAGCAAATAAATTACATCTAAACCAATATCAGATTCTTCACTTTTTATGCTTATAACTGAGCAACTAATCCCTTTAAAAAATTCAAATGGTTAATTTAGTGTTACCTAACGTCCTCCTGGTTTTCATCAAGTGCTAATGACAGTACTATTTAAGTCAATTTCTTGTCTCAAGAATAGGCTGCTTGTCAGTCACTGGATTAAGACATCATATAAGAGGAATAACTTCATATCAAATGAGTTGTAGATCGGCTTAAAGTATGACTCCTCTTTTCAAAGAATGCTGGAAGGCTAACAAGGGAAGGGGATGGAATACCCTGTAAAGAAAAAAAGAAAAAAGATAATAATAAATTTCAAGATTTTCTAACAGATGTTGAATTCTCCTACATCATCATCAGTATTTCTACATTATCCATAAAGGTAATAAACTCACAACCATAGCATAAATAAGACAATTCAAAATGAGAAAAAAAAAAATAAAGGATAACAAACTTTGAGTAAAATTGACTTAAAATACCTTAATAAGAAAACTAAAGCAGTTCGAAAAATATTTGAAAGATCCCTTCCTTTAAACAGACATTAGATTAAATGATGTGCTAGCATTGGTCTACAACATTTTTGGTAGTGGAAATTAATGGTGCAGCATTCCTATACACTTTGGAAATAAGTTTTTACAGCAGAAAGACAATCATAAAGTTGAAATGAGAGGTAGATTTTTGAATAGGCTAAAGAATGTAAGACAATTTTCTTAAACAACTGATAGTTGTATATTCGGTCTCTTTACAAGTTCCCAAACAATCCTTTTAAAAGATAATGGAGATTTGGACAGGTCTCAGACACCAGTGGGATTAGGAGGATAGGTAGAAAGAGAGACATAGGGGAAGGGCAGTGCATTAGAGAATGAGGCTTAAATAATAAATTCCTTAATACTTTTGTCAAAAAGTTAAGCTTCAAAATTTCCTGCTTCAAAGATCACAATTAGATATGGACAAATTTGACAGCTATAATACAACATATCACACAACATGGAAAAAAAGCTCAAAAGTAGATTTCAATTTTAATAAAAATTATAATGCTACTACTTAAAACAATAAAAAAAAGAAAATATATCGAGGTGAATGGTTTGTAATTTCATTAAGTTTTTATTCAATATGCTTACCAATCAAATAGCAAAACAAAATGATCGGTTTCAGTGCTCAGTTAAGTACTAATCAATAGTAAAGTCAAAATTCAAATATCTAGCAGTAGAGCTAACATTTTGTTTAGGTTTGTACACCTTCTTAAATGTACCATTATTAAGCCAGTGTTTAATGTCACAAATGTGATTGTGAAGCAGATTTTTACATGTAAATCTATTCTTCAAAATAGTCTTTTATAAACTTTTGAGGTTTTTTTAATACCAGAAAACCTCATAAGGTGCTGAAATTTCACCATGTTTAAATTCTTTGTGACTAATGACCAAAGGTGCAAGAAATTCAGTCCAAGAACTATGAACCAAGAAATTGTGCAAAACCTCAATTGCCAGTAATTGGTAATTCAGGAAAAGAAAAATGAGCATTTTACTTTTTTAAGAAGCATTTATGCCAAGTTGAACTCTCCTCAATATAACTAACTTTAAGGATCTTTAGAGTTTCCTTCTATCACAGTTTTGCCCCAACTTTTCATAAATGTTAAGAGTGATTTAGGGAGGCTTTAGAATCAATAGATGTTTGAAGAGAAATATTTTCCTCTGCTATGAAGGAGACATCATTATAGAAACCAGAAAGAAGCAAAAAGCTTTAAGGGTCCATCAGTAGAGTCTGAGGCATGAACAGATCCAATTACCTGTATTTGGAAATCAAACAGGTCATCTATAAACAGATGAGGAGAGTTATTACTAAAAAGCAAGTAATGATGAAAAGGACAGCAATATTTTTGATCCCCCTTTCATAAATATATGGGAAATTTTTTAAAGATTACAATAAAAATGTTAAAACAATCCCTCTAAAAAGTATTTTTAAAAATATAATTTTCTGGTAAAATTCTATTTTTCTATGATTCAAAGCATGTGTTGCTCTCAATGCTATAGATATACGTAAGAAAACAAAGTTGTAACCTAGTTATTATTTCCAAAATGCATCATCACATCTCAATAAAGCAAAGCAAGAGTTCACTTTAGAGATCACAGATACAGGTGTTTTGTACATAGATCAGATTAGTAAACCAACTACAACTTCTTGGCTTCTTTCTAGGTCTTAGTTGTTTGTCTCAACACTCTAGAAATTTATTAAAATGTGTCACATGATGACTGAAAGTTAATGTACATCAAAAGATCTGGTTAATATAAAGTGGTGAGAACCAAGAACACGTCTATCCCTCCCACACACACAGTTGAAAAGTTAATAATTACTGGTCTTTAATGTTCTATGTTATTAATGTGTCACATGATTTTCTATTAGCCAGATACATTTGATAATCTACATCCCATCTGAAACTACAATCTTATTTTGGAATTCAAGGCCTAAAAAAAGTTTCCAATAATCACAGGATTTACAAAGAAAATAATTAATATCCACTTTGACTCTCTTAACCCCCTCCTTGGCTTCAGAAGAGAAAACTCATCTCATCATCTGTTACCACATACACTCAGCCCTGAAGTGCATCTCACCTGTGACAGAGCTGGAATCACACCAACTTGCCCCACAGGGACAACAAGCTAAGAAGCGGGGTCCACACGTTCCCTCCCAGTTGTTCAATAAGGGGATTCGCCCAGAGCTCTGATGTTTACGCCAACAGAATGCTACTGATTTTTATGGTCTGGCAGCAATTCATCATGAAATGTCCACAAAAATCAAGTGTTTAATTCTGTTCCCCACCACCCCACCCTCCGCAACATGGTCAGGTATTGTGCCAGGTTAGTGTAGGACTTACTGCTAATGAGGTTGTGCTGGTCAGGCGGCTGCCGATGTAAGTGTCACTGCTCGAGCAAGGGCTCCTCCCCTCCATGCTGCTCTGTGCAGTTATCAAAGTCCTTCGGAAAGCTCTCTTTGGAGTCTTGGTGAAGGAAAATGCCCTGGTAACCTAGTTAAAAATGGAATGACAGTCACTTGGCAAATCTAAAACAGCTGATAAAAATCAAATATTATGCAAAGCAAAAGGAGCAAAACACATATTTTTAAAGTATTCTCACAAACGGGCTGGTAGCCCCAGGACAGCACTAAATTGTTAGGCACAATCATGCTCTTGTAGAGTATCTATATTTTTCCAAGTTCTCACATGAACTATCTTATTTGGACCTCACATCTAGAGGAAGTGCATGAGGCAATCAACATCCCAGCTCACTTGCATAGTGAGAAACTTAAGAATGAGAGCTTAGATGTCTAAGCCAAGTCCTCATCATAAATAAGAAAGAGAAAAATCTAATTAGAATACAAGCTTTTATTTTAATGCACCTGAAGGGATCCTAAGGGGAGTAGGGAGGAGCAATGGGAGGAAGGGAAAGGGGATGGAGTAGGTGATCTCTACACACAAACAGAACAAATAATTTTAAAGAACTCTATGGTAGCTCAGAACTCTCTGGACCTACAAGGTGTTTTCATTAAAGAGAATGACCAACAAGGAGGGCAAGGGCCCAGAAAATGTTATATAAAGTATTGTAGTACACTTACTATAAATGGGCTCAATCAAAACACTGTCTAGAGGCCATTTCTCAGGCTATGGACAATAGCTAGATTATATAAAACCCATCTCAGAAGCAGTGGTGTCTAGCATTGTCGTAGCATTATATTCTGGGGAAAAGATAGTGAAGAATGTGTTGTAGAAGTATAATATTAGTTTTAACGAATTCTTACCCGTTTAGAAGTCTTTTTAATTGCTCTGGATGCTCTACTCAATGTACTATCCATATCTTTTGTATTTACTTCAAAAGATTCTGGATCTGCAGAATAAATAAGGTTTTCCTGTTGAAAAAATAGAATTTGTTAATTTTTTAAGACCACCAAAATTCTCTTTAAAATTATACTTAAATTCAAAATAACAAGTAAATGAAAAATAAATTCAACAAGTTTAATAATTTCTATTTTGAAACTGATTTAACTATACTGGGGGAGTGGGAATTTAAACACATTGGAAGGATTGTGATTTAGTTCATCCATTCTGAAAATCAATTTGGAATTTGGAATATGACCATATTTGCTCCTTGCTCTTCAAGGTGTCAATGGAACTAGAAATAGACCAGAGTATTATTGAATCCTTAAAATTGGCAAATGTAACAAATGCAAAGAAAGTTGAAAGGACCTGTATAAACTGAAAGAGGGTACGATATACACAATGACCAGAATAATATAATGGAAAACACTACTAAAAGACACCAATGCAATGACAATTGTGATTGCAAGACTGTTAATTAACTCCTTCCTCATGGCACGGGAGAACGGACTGAACAAGAAAGAGTTCTCTTGGTGAAGGGGTTACTGCTAAATGACAACAATGGGGTTTTTTTCCTTTAAAAAATGGGACATTTTTGCAAAGCAGATGAGTTCACAATAAATGAATAAATAGTTGCTAGGATTATTTAAAGGGAGCAAATGAAATGCTAAGTCTTAATTCTATTTAAAAAAATTTTATCAGGTGACTATAATGGGAAAGGTACTGGGTTAGATGCTTAAGATACAAAAATGAAACATAGCCCCTGGCCTGAAGGCAAGTGCTTCACTTCTAGTGGAGAGAAATAAAATGTGTCATAATAATAATGCAAATTAAGTTATGAAATCCACTGGGGTGGGGAAGAGTGGCAGGAGGCTTAAGAAAGGATCACTTCTATAAAAATCAGTGAAGGCATCAGAAAGTTGTACTGAAGGATTTCAACCGACAGAAATGCCAGTCTCTCCTAGGCATGGGGGACATGTAATCTGTGCAAACACAGTGTTATGGAGATTGGGAATATGAAATGAAAATGATTTTGTTCTGCCCAATTTGGCTGGAGCACAGTGTGGGTATGTGAAGGCAAGTAGTGAGAAAGAATGTTGGAGAGGCAGATGATAGAAGGGAGATAGAAGGCAAGACTAAGCTTCAGAAAGTTTTTATAAATTTGTTATAAAATGAAGAACCAATGCTGAGACTTAGACTGCTGTGAGATCATGGCTGTTAGGAAGGTCACACCGGCAATGATACTCTCTCAGCTATGAGATATTAAATGCATAGTTTGTAGGAACTAAACAAGTAAATCAGCATTTTGTGGACTCAGTTACTTTATACCTGTTTCCCATGCAAACCCAGTACAGGATTTTAGCAAACATTAGGTACCAATATATATATTCTTAGCTATTATGGAAAGTGCCAAGCTTATCAAGGGTGGCTTCACTACCATTCCTAGAATTCTACACATATAAAACACCCAGAAGGTGTCACCCAAATCTAAATTTCTGAAGGGACCCAATGCTCTAAGTAACCCAAGACATATTAGTTAAATGTTTGGTGCCATCTTGTGGCATATAGGCAAACAACAAAATACTTCACATAATTTTCCTACCAATTATTCAATATTAATTAAGCAACTACTATGTAAAAGTCAGACTCCAATGAAGCTTAACCCCAGAGGCTGGAAATACAGAAATGAACCTGGCTGCCTCTGGCCTGGCCTCGGCAGCCATCACACAAGGAGGTGAATGACAGAAGCCGCTTACTCAGCAGTAAAAAAGACTGACCATCTGCTAGGTCACTGCGGCCGATGGACCACAAACTTCCATCCCTGCGGGAAGTGATGTGGGAGCCCAAGGAGAGGGAGGGGAAGGGGCATAAAGGGGAAGAGAGAGAGAGAGAGAGAGAGAGAGAGAGAAGCATTTCACCAAGGACAAAAGGAAATTTAAAAGGAAACAGACAAGAAAGCATTGAAAGCAATATTTTGAATTATACTTTAAATTATATGCAAGCTTGTATTGAATAATAAGTCATAGTTTTGCTTAAAAACCCTCATCCTGCTCTACTTTGTACAGACGTGAACTATTGCAAGAGCATGGCTACATAATTTCTGTGTCTGTGTCTCGGAGCCTGAGCACGGTGCTTCCTGTGCTGTTGCCCAGTTGTGTCCAGCTCTTTGAGACTCTGTGGACCAAAGCACATGCAGGGGGTTTTCTTGGAAGACATCAAAGGGCTCACCATTTCCTTCTCCAGATTAGGGCAAGCAGAGGTTCACTTGCCTGGAATAACATATCTTGGCCTTCCTGAGTCCAGGCCCAGAGCTCCACTCTCTGAACCATCTGGATGTCCAACAACCATTTACGTTAGACAGGTGATAAAAAGATATAACAGACCCAGCTTCTCAAGATTTTATACTCGAATGGGAATGGGAGTGGGGGGGAGAAGCTAGCATTCATATAACACTTTTGAGATTTGCAAACTGTTTTCCACATATGTCATTTGATCTTCACAACAACCTTGGAAGTAGATACTATTAAAATCCTCATTTTTCACATAAAGAAACTGAGGCTGAGAGTTTAAGTAATTGTACAGGGTCACTAAGCTAAGGAACTTGGGTTCTGAGTCCAAATGGGGTTCAGCCTTGTATTTCCTATGTCACCTCACTGCCTCAACGGGCAGAGCCCATAAGATCCGGCAAAATGAGGGAAGAGAGTTAAAGATGATGTGAACATTCTGAGCCTGGGTACACCTTCAAAGCAGCAATGAGACAGTTGGCTGCCAATGAGATAACAAACAACAATCCTCCTATTGTAACTCTCCAGATATGTAAAGCAGAAGAGCCCTAAGAAAACCAATGACCAAAAAAAGTCACATATTCACCAAAATACTTATTGCAGCTCTTTCTATTATAGGGAGAATGGTTAAACCAACTGTACTCAATAAATAAAGATTATTAGGCCACAATAGATAACATATTATGAAGAATTCAGAAAAACATAGGGAAATGTATATAGAAACTCATGGAAAAGAAAGCAGAACCCTAAAAATGATTCAACACAAATGAAAGCATGAAAATGTTAACAGACTTCAAATGAATTTTAATGACCAACCTTGCTTCCAGGGGGAAAAAGGAAGAACTATTGTTGGGTCTCTTGATAAAAGAGAATAAGTTTTCATACGTGAAATGTTGCCTAGACAGCCAGGACTTGATCTGCTCATATAATCATTTGGATTTTACTTAAATTTTTATGTTTTTATGAAGGAGATTTAGGGGTAGGAAAAGACTTTTTTTTTTTTTTCCTTAAAGAGAGGCATAAAAGTTGAAGAGTTAAAAGAAAAGATGACAGATAACTGATGGACTACAAAAATTGCTCACTGTTAGCCCTAATCTCTCAAGAATGCACCAGGGAGAAAAATCCATCAGAGATATTCTAAAGATCTTTATGACAACGCAAAGGAGAAGTGCATAGTCCAAGCAAGCCTCGAAAGGCCACTCTTCACATCAACAGAAATCACCCCACACCCAGAAGCTCAAAGAATAATAATTCTGGTCCCAGATTCAAGCAAACAGCCATCCGTCACATTAGTCTGACATCAAGGATAAGGTGTATGGACAGTTCTGAAGAGACGTCTAAAAGATACTCTGTTCTGCAGAAATGGTCATCCTGCCAACATTTGGTTTGCTTAGTACTTTACAGGATTATGAGCACCATTAAATATCTAACTATACATTCCATTCGTCATCATCAGTTGTAGTTATAGAGTTAATACTGATTGCCAAATGCTCTCATCAGTGTCACACAGGATCATTTCCATATACAAATACACACATACATAGGACATATTATCATCATAGGCTCAGGATCTAGAATTAGAAGCAATCCTAGAAATTACTGACTTTAACCCCCTAATTCTAAGAGATGACAGGAATGAAGTCTATGAACAGAATGAGACATGGCTGAGGTCACCAAGGTTCTAAGTAGCAGCAAGGGATAAAGACCCTAAAAAAATGTAACATTATCGAGTATAGAGTATTCTGCTCTGCCTACCTGCTTGCCTACTTCACATGGCCACAGCTTCAATTTATACAACTTTGGCCAAATCCCAGCATTTGCTCCTGATCGCCTATCCGTTTTTCTCCCTGCCCCATCAGTCTCAAAGAAAAATTATGTTTCCAGACAAATCCTCTGGTGACTGGATAGTCTTCTTCTATGTGAGGAAATAGCAGGGGAACCTAAAGAGGACACTTAAGGCACAAAGGCCTGGAGATCACTTGAGTACAATTCTCTCACTTCACAACCAAGGAGGCTGAGGTCCAGAGTGGTTTTATGTGGCCAGGTTTCATGGGCAGGGAGGAGGAAGATGAAGTTCAAACCCTGTCTACTGTAGATCCCTCTGACTCAGAAATGAAGTTTCCAACCCCAAAGGTTCTGCGAATGCAGCCATTCTCCTGATAAGTGAAACAGTGTGTGCCGGCTCCCACTATTTCATAAGAAATTCTAAGTACTCTATGTTTGTGTGACAATGTACTTGAAATCAATTTCACTAACAAACATAAGAACTTACAGCATCTGCTTTACAGATGGTGTTGGCCACATGTCGGCAGAGCATCTTCAGCCAGGTGTCTTTGGGAAGGTCCTCTGACGTCATCTGGAAACTGAGCAACACATTTGCCTGTTCTGTCGGTGGCCTCACAAGCAGGGCAAAAGCATTGTGGCAATCTAGATAAATGAGATTCAGTGTTACTCTTGAAAATAGACCAAAAGCATGAAAGCTCAGTACCAGGATATATATTAATTTGAATTAAAAAGTCAAAGCCATTCTCTTAATCTTTCCCTGTCTTGTCATTAACAAGAGTTTTGAAATAAGTGGAAATAGAAAGAATCAAATGGACTTAAATATGTCTTTGTATTTTATAGGATACTTTCCCCAAAATGCAAAATTATCCTCTTATCTAAACTTCATCAATCTCAAGAGTTTTAGGCATGTAACTTTTCTATAACAACAAAACTCTATTAGGGTTACTTCAGTAATACAAATTATCTGCATAAAATCCAAGGAAATAAAGCCTAGACATTAGTATTTTTGTTTTAAAATTTTCTGTGAGATATGTGAAAGCAGCCTACATTTCAAAAGCAATGTCTTTAAAGTCATTATGAATCCACACAAGACTGATGTTATTAACCTAGAACACCCATCAATTAGGAAAACATTAATGTAATTTTAATTATTGCTTACAACATTTTTCTTGATAACTATCTGTAGTGATTTTCATCTAGTACTATCATGTCTCTATCAGTTATGGAACAAGTTCTATAATGCTAACTGTTGTGGCAACAAAGGAATGTCCTCCAAACATAATAAATGCATATAAATATAAAATATTACACACTCTGCTGGGAAGCACTCTTCACCTTTTTGTACCTTTCCTTGCAGCTTTAGTGCCTGGGATAGCTGCAGACATTTTCCCAAGGGGACTAAAATCTCCCCAGAAGCGCATTGAATATTCTTGGGAAACAGCTTGAATATATAGAATACCTGCCAAGGTCATCTAACCTGAAATGAATCAAACTCTTATCCCTCAGATGTTGACATAGGCACTAGTGGTGCTCTATACACACTAGCCATAAAGCACATCAAATCATTTGGTGACTTTGGTTGGATCTTGAAAGAACGGGAGAACACTGCTAGTGCCTTGGAGGCACTGATTTGACAAGTAACAAGATTATATAAATATAAAGATTTTCTACATATTCCCATATCACTTTGTAATTACTAACTCATGTAAAAAGCAGTTTCATAAGCAATTTCTGTAACTTCAATTGCAAATGCTTATAAATAGGATTTATTAGCTGTTAACATTCAAATAACTGGAAGATTCTAATCTACAACTCTGAATAAACTATTTGTATCAATTAGCCACTGCATAATGCCAAATACACAAACCTTCAGTCTCTTTTATATCTAGCACCTTCTTAATTTGAGAAAGAGGCATCAGATGAATGTGTTTCAGAGCTGCCGGAGGTCTGGTATGGCCATGAGGACTCTTGAATGTGCCAATAACCTTGTGCCGTTTCCTTGCTATCTGTTTTAGAAAAAAAAAACAAAAAAACTAATTCAGATAAATAAGCAAAAGTTTAAGATTTTTTTCTATCACTAATGAGCTTAAAAGAATTAAAACCCAAAAAAATTCCACTTAACTATTATAGTCTATTTAAACACAATGATTCTCATGTCACAGATGTGGGTGAATTATATTCTCCAAGTCATATGAACTAAGAATTTATATCACTGCAATAAAGTTTAATAATGTTGTAAGTATACTGATGTTCGCATAAGGAAATAATTGAAAATGAAATGAGTAGGGAGAAAGTAAAAGGAAATTGTAGGGGCAGTTAGGTGGCACGGTGATGCAGTAGACAGAGGACCAGCCCTGAAGTCAGGAGGACCCGAGTTCAAATCTGGTCTTAGACACTTAACACTTCCTAGCTGTGTGACCCTGGGCAAGTCACTTAACCCTAATTGCCTCATTTTTTAAAAAAATGTTAGGGGGGCAGCTAGATGGCACAGTGGATAGAGCACCAGCCCTGAAGTCAGGTGTATCTGAATTCAAATCTGGTCTTTTACACTTAACACTTCCTGGCTGTGTGACCCTGGGCAAGTTAACCCCAATTGCCTCAAGGAAAAAAAAAAAAAGGAAATTGACAGGAAGTGTGACTAAAAAACAGAAGAGGAAAGACATCTAAATTGGTATAACTGGGAAAGAATTTGTATTTTGCATTAAAAAAGAGTAAGAGGAAAAGAGAAGAAAGGAGAAAGACTTTCCCTTAGACTTATATCAAGCATAGGGAATCAAAAAAAGGGAAGAACTTAACTTAATTAGTTCTACCATAAAAAATAAAAAAATTTAAAAAAAAAAAAAAACAACAGAAGAGCCAAAGGATAGACTAAGAATCCAAAATCTAGGTCCTGATAACCTCAAGATAAAAGAGAAAACAACTCAAAGAGACCCAGCTTGACTTGAAGTCAAGTTTTTTTAACCAAGGAATAAAGAGATTACAGAGAAGAAACAATGAAACAATGCTGCCAACACAAACACATTCAGAGAATTCTATGCTATCTCTGGACAATACCTTCTGATCTCTTAATTTCTATTGCTTTTTTGAAATAAGCTTTATCTGCAATGATAAAGTTCAAAAAAGCAACTAACATATTGTTTAAGTTATTTATGGAAATTCTCTATCCTTTATCAATCTCTTAAAATGTATACCACTTGAAGGAAAGCGTCTATCTATTCCTAAACATATTCTCTTCCTTTTCATCAGTTGGACACAATCACTAGGATAGGACAATTTAACTTGGCTTGGGATGAGAAAGCCACCTCTTAACTAAATGTTCAATAACTTTACTATGATGATGTCGCATACCTCCAGGCAATCATTGAAGAGAAAGAGAGTTACTTGTTCTCCTCGGTCACAAGGATGTTCACCCAAAGATATGGTTTCAACTCTCTGCACCAAGCTTCGGTGAGAGGACAAAAGGTTAGCCTGCATCAAATAAAGATACAAATATGAGACCACTTGGTGTCTGGTCATACAAAAAGAATTTTTAAAATACTTGATAATAGTTTGTAAAGACAAATCACAGGTTCCTATTACAACTGAAAAGTAAAACATTTAAAGAGATTAACTAAATAAGAACACTTACTGGGCATCCATCTACTTCATAAACAACATCAAAAATTTGTTTTTGGGCTTCTGTTTTCCTCTTATCTTCATTAATATGTCTGCAAACATAAAAGAAAATTAAAAGATTAAAAAAAATTAATTCTGATGCCCATAAGCAACATTCAGTGTAAAAAACAGGCAAAAACCTATCTCACTTTACAAGAGAAAAGGCATCTACAAAGATATGCAAACTGGACAATATACAATATTCCACAGGTAACTAATTTACTTTACAAAGAATCCTTTAGATAAATCTTTCAAACAAGTCAACTGTCTGTCACCCAATTTAAGTCATCACAAACATACCTATTCAGAAACATTACATGTTAAGTTTTATGAGCTATATAGATCCATGCATAACCTTACTTCTAAAGAGCAACATATTCCAAAACCTGTAATACTACAACCTCTTTATAGAGTTTCTAGATTTAGTTTGAACAAAGAAGCAGTCTATCATATAAATTTCAGGGGACACTGAGTAGGATTAAAGCTTCTTTCAGACAATTTTCCAATTCATTTTCACTAAAGATCATTTTCCCTGTTATTAAAATATTTATGACCTTAATTACAAATTATACAAATACATCTAATATCAGTGATCATCTTTCCATCCTTATAAATAGGTTGTTTAAAATGTCTAAGGCCTGGCAAATGAGAGCTTTCTCATTATCTCCACACTCCAGAGGGACAGCCTTTCAATAATTTCTATCTGCTACCAATTCAGCCACTCTCTTATGATGTTCATAAATATTTAAAGAACAATAACTTGGGTACCACAAAATTCTTAAGTTTGTTATAAATTGAGATATCTATTGGACTTCAAATTCACCTATGACAGTAAGAGAGAATCTCTAGAAATTTGTTAAAGATTCGTAGATTTTTAAAAAAAAAAAACACATTTACTTTCACAGATTCCATCAAATAGCATAAACTTTCAATTTCCAGATGTCCCTTAAAAGTTACATTTCATTAAAAATACTAATAGAAAACAATAAGGAAAAAAAGGCAAGAAGAAAAGGATGTTTATATCATGTGTACTTTTTCTTTTGTTTCAGGATGGATAAGTCACTTTGGTGCATCTGATCTCAAAAGCAAATTCAGCATGGGAATATACGTAAGGTAAAGTCTAACATCTCCAAATTTCTAAAACATTGTTAACTTATTTGCATGGAATCAAAATGATTTTAGGACTAAGCTGACAATCTGCTATTTTCTAATAAATGTATACTGGAATCATTTATCATTATTTCACTGAAAATCATTGAAATTGTGCTATGCCACAAAACACTAGTTATTAATATGTTCCCATTAATTAATTCACTTAAATTTTCCATCAATGCCATTTTAAACCTTAAGCAAAATTCCAAAATTAAAATCAACTTACGTCATTACTTCCTTTAATGATCCAATAGCTCTTTCTAATGTAATCTTGTCAGGGTTATCATCTGCAGTATGTTTCTTAAGATCTTTAATAAAAAAGTTGTTTTACTACAATGAAACATCTTCAGAGAACGGAGAGCCAAGAAAACAATATACCTAATGACTACAACAACATAAATGGGGGAAAAAAACCCACAAAAACCCCCAAAAGTAAATGTTGAGAAATTACAAACAACATGGCCTAAAAGAAACTATGATTAAACAACAGCCCCATTGCTTTATTGAGTGAGGAAGCCCATAAGTGGACCAAGGCCCACGCTCAGACTTTTTCAACATATTGATTGTTTTGGAGCATTTTCCTCCTTTCCTTCTTTTTACTTAGATGAAAATGCAAATCTGCTTATAAAGCAGAAGACTATTTAAGATGATATGACATCATAGAAAAATCTAGGTTAGGGTAGGGAAAAGAAAAAAGGAGAAAACGAAAAGAAAAAAGGTTCCTTCCATCAAATAACACTAATATGACTCATATTAGGACTAGAAATCTAGCATTTATCAAACAATTATGCAAATGTGACCCAAGAATATTTTTTTCTTTAATAAAACACAGTATACTTATATACCAGATATAAAAATATATTTCCTTTTTGGTGACTCTAAATTTAGTATGCATATTTTAAATGAATTCAATCCTCAGTGTGCCAATTTCCTGACTGCTTAGGTTCTTATACTTGTCATGCTCCCTTTCTAAGATACTGAAAGAAGAAACTTATCCTAGGTTTCTTCTTAAGGGAGTAGGGTGTGTGTGTGTGTGTGTGTGTGTGTGTGTGTGTGTGTGTGTGTGTGCGTGTGCATGATCACTTCTGTGGCTCTAACCTCAAAAGTCCTGAAAAATCCCCAAAGTAAAACTCATGAGCTATAAGGTCTCTACCCTATGGACATTGTCTTTTTATTTCTCTTTCTCTGAACTCATGAGGATTATAAATAATCTTACCCCTTCTAATTAAGGACATTTAAAAAGGTGGGAATCTACGAATATACTAGCAATTTTTCTTTTGTCTGAAAATTCCATTCCCTAAAATATAATGAAATTATATCATAAAAGTACCATTTAGAAGTAATGCAACACTTGGTAACCGCTGCACAGGTCGAATAAGTAGTTCAGCAAGGCTTTGACGCCCACATTCTGGTTTAGCTTGGTTAATCTAAAAAGAAATGACATTTTTTTCATAATTATTACAAAGCAGAAAATAGTCATTTTAGTCAGTTAATGAGCATTTATTAAACCTACTATGTGCCATTCTTGGGGAACACAAAGAAAGGCAAAGGACTATCTGTCTTTTTCATCAAGACAAGCAAACAAACATATATATGATGAATTAGAAATAAATAACAAAGAGAAGGAACTAGAATTAAGAAAGATTGGAAGAGGCTTCCTATAAAGGTGGGTTTTTAGCTGGAACTTAAAACAAGCCAGGAAAACATGGAAGGAAAGCATTTCAAGCATAAAGGACACCCAGAAAAAATACCTGGATATATGAGATTGAGTGTCTGGTTCATACAAAAAGTGCCATATCAGAAGAGAAAAGGGCAAATATCAAGAGATGTCACAGTGATGAAATCAACAAACCTAGCAATAAACTGACCACAGAGCATGAGAGACAGTGAGGAAGCTGAGAATGACTCCTAGTTGCAAGACTGGGAGACTGAGAGGGAAATAGCAGGAAAGTTGGAAGGAGGTTTTTTGGGTAAAAGCTATTAAGTTTTTAAAAGTAAGCACAAAAATGAAATCCAACAACCCAAGATTCACATAAGTAGGCCTGATTATACTAAATGAAAGGAAGAAAATCATTTGCCCTTTTGTAGGTCCACTAAGTCCTAAAATTAGATCTACTATCTGAAATGGCATTCCAATAGGCTAGAAATAACTCAAAGAAGAAATCAGTTTAATAATTTCCTTAACTCACTAAAAGAAATAAAATAAAATAAAAAAACTTAAAAAAAAAATTTCCTTAACTCTATTCAACATAATTTTTTAAATTATTATAAAAAAATCTAGTCTTCTTATATCACAGAATCAGTTATATTGATATTTCTGACTCAAGAAATTATTTGACAATCTTAAGTTTGAAAGATGCATATAGATTACCCAACCTGATATTTCACTGACTACAGACATCCCTGCCAAAAGATTAGCTTTCCCTTTAGAACAATTTTTACTTTTGTATCTTTACTGGCACTATCAAGTTACAAATGAGCTGACTCTACCCACCTCTTGAAGACAAGTATTTTCACTGCCCTTTACAAAGGGCCCACTCACACTGACCTGACTTCTAAGCCTTTGATTTCCTTGGTAGAGTGAGTTTCCAATGAGGACAATTGCTCTACCAATAGAGCTGTGCAACTGGCCTGCACCTCTCTCTTCAGTCATATAATTGGAATGTGTTCAATGTTTTTGAGTTAGCACTCTGCCCACTATACTAGGGCAGCCTAACCCCCAACTCCTTTCTCTTTCCCTCAATCTTCCCCAATTCAAGCAATTAAAAATATGTATGTAACTAGACGGTTCTTAATAGAGATACACTTGATTCTTGTTAGTAATAATTTTTTATGAAACTCTTAAAAAATAATAAATGATAGATTCACAAAATTTTTTTTTTAAATACCACTTTACCTTTAGGAAAGCATGAAATCTTGGCTTCTGTTTTTCACATTTAACAATTGTTTCCTTACTCATTTCAAAGAAGTTTACAAAAGGAGGATAAATTTTTACCAAATCTTTTGACTGCGAGAGAGAGGAAAAAAAGCGAATATAATAAATGTTTTAATTATTTTCTCTATATGCTATAAAATTATCACTTTCAAGTAATCAAAAAAGTTACAATCTGACAAATATTACTCCTAAATTAATTGGTACCAACTTTTAATACCTGCAGTTCACTCATTCATTTTTCAAGAGGCTTTGCAATGTGAATAAGTTTGAAACACAATCAAAACACCAGAAAATGTATCTGATGTTCCTCTCTTTTTATATACTAAGTAACAAAGTGACTGACTAAACAAAGGCAAAAGTTTGCATATGATACTAAAACAGAACATCTGAAAGGTGGAAAGAGTTGTAGGAAGAACATATAAAAAAGATCTTTGCCAAAAATTGGTGATGTGAAAACTTAGGGTTATTTTGAGTCACTCTTTTCTTATTTTTAGTGATTTAAAATGGATAGTGAGAAAGAAAAGTTGATTGTGAACTTAAAAAGTTAAAGTATTTGGAAAATGTTCAAATTAAGGATAATTTATTCACTTCAATGGCACTGAATCATTATGCTCCAATAATTGTTATGAACAATGATCTTCAACAAGAAAAAACATTATGGTTCAGTATTCTTTATATAGGACATCCCAAAAAGTCTTGGTCTGGCTAATAGCTTACAACCAGAACAAGACTTTTTGGGACATAAGTATAAGAAAGCCCGAGTAAATAATCTTACAAGGAATTTCAAAGAAAAATTTTCCTCATCATTAAAATAACTTTCAATACTTTGGTAAGCTTCTATAATATGGACAAATAACATAAGTGGGACAGTGTTAGACAATATATTACTCTAAATAGGAAAATTATTCTTTTAGTAAGCACTCACATATTTCAGAAAGATGTCGCCAATACTTTTGCTTTCATTCCAATTGATAATGAGGTCTTCAAGATCCTCCTGAAATACAAAATGGAGTATAACATTAAAGCTAACAATCTTTCACATTTATCTCTACATACGCATCTGATAGAATCATTGATCTAAACAGGAAGGATTTGTAAGACTATCATGTCCAGAGGTTCTTAGCCTTTCGTAGGTCACAGAATAGAATCTGATGAAGCCTTTGGAAGCTTTCTCGGAATCATTTTCTTAATTCATAAAATAAAATATATTGGATTATAAAAGAAATCAATTGTATTGCTACTCTGTCAATTCTGCAGCTGAAGAACAGAGGCCCAGGCAGTTTCATGGGCCTGCCCATAAGCAGTGACTTAGGGTACCTAGCCATCATCTCATAATAACTTTTTAAATTACATATTAAATTTACCCTTTCTCAGAGCTTTTGTTTGTTCTCAAAATGAAATTAGCTCTATGAACTGGACAATGATGTCCTATTAAAATAATGAGGAAAAAAAATTGGTTGGCAAATCATCAAGTCTAAAAGTATCTCCCTCTATATATACAACTTGAAAATTAAGTATCTTTTCTTACTAAATTTTCTTTCTAGTTATTTTTAAACTGATCCCTGTCCACTGCAGAAACAAGAGAATTTCTCTTGTAGCCACTTCATACCACTATTAATGGTCTTCAATAAATCTCAGGTCACTGGATAGCTAGCACTAGTGGACAGGCATATGCATGTTACAAAGCATCTTATACTTCAATATTTTTAATATTTATAATTTCATTCATGGGGTTATTCCTACCATGGATACAGATCACTACTTCTCCATAAATGGAATAAGATGTCTCAAACTACTGCAACAGTTTATAGTCAAGACAGTGAAATAGGAGGAAGCTACACAACCCAGTTTTCCATACAACTTCTGCAACCATATTCTAAGAAGACTGTCAGAACAAGTAGTGAATGGAAAACCAAAAGCTATAATGACTCATCTTTCCAGGAAGCCCAAAAATCATAAATTCAGCAAATGACTGGAACAGAAACTGAGCTGGAATCATGGACTCAAGTGCCCAGAGCGCCGAGTTAAGCCAGTGGCATGGAGTCATTCGGAACCGATCATGAGCTAAGCACTCTTTCCTTAGAGCTGGGCCAACAGTGAAGAGACAGTTATGGAAAATCACTCAATCCCAGGTCCAAGCCAACAAGGAGAGATTTCTGAGAGAAGTCAGGGACTCAGACTCAATATTCCTCCAAGCTAAGTCTGTCACAGAGATTCCAGATCTGATCAGATTCAGCACCTGGACCAGAACTCCCAGGTAGGCAAGCATTGAGAAATGCTACATTACTCAAATATAATCACTGAAAGAATGACTAAAAAAAAGATTAGTATGATAAGGCCAAGGATATCTAAAACAGAAATTCCAAAATGCCTAAAAGCAAAGCCTTAATGAAAAGTTACTTGCCCACAAGATCAGTTAGAATTCCTAAAAGAAATGATGCAAGTTATAAAAATGTACCATAAATTAAATGAGAGCCACAGAGAAAAGACTTGGGGAAAAAATGAGAGGAATAAAGGAGAGATTTTATAAAGTGAATTACCAACTTGGCACAAGAGGTACAGAATTATACCCAATAAGATTCCCTAAAAATAAGAATGGACCAAGCAGAAGATAATGAACTTAATGAATCAACAAGTATTAAAGTAAAAAAATTAGAAAATGGAAGAAAATATAAGTTCTCTCATATCAAAAACATTTTTAAAAAATTGAAAACATCAGAGATTTTTAGAAAATACAATGAATTGTGGGGCAGCTAGGTGGTACAGTGGAGAGAGTGCCAGTCCTGGAGTCATGAGGACCAGAATACAAATCCAATATCAGACCCTTACTAGCTGGGTGACCCTGAGCAAGTCACTTAATCCAGATTGTCTCCAAAAAAAACAAAAAGAAAGAAAAGAAAATACAATGAATTATGCCTGGCACAAACGTAACATTGAAAAAAAATTAGTATTGACTAAATTATTTAAAATTTCTATTGTCCAAACTAACTCCACATGAAGTATCCTGTTTGGAATTATCTGACAATGTTTCTCTCCTACTCAAACTCCAATGAAAGCCCACTGTCTCTGAGGATCTTTGTTTAGCTTTTAAAGCTCTTTACAACTCCATATCAATCTGCTTTTCCCATCTCAGTATGGATAAGTCTCCTTTCCTTTGGAATATCATTCCACACAAGCTAAACCATCACTTCCCCAGGAACATAAAGACTGAGGTGGTGGAAAGAGGAAAAGCTAAGGATTTTAAACAATCTCTGGGGCCATTCAGATTCTGGTCATCATCCTGACTACCAAATACCTCCTGTTTGGCTCACAGCCTCCTGAGTATTTCTGAATGCAGGGATCGAGGGTTACTGGCCAGCTGATAACTGCAACAACTACAAGCATTTCACTCAAGCCATTTCCTACACCTCTAAATGGGAGACAGTTTGGCAGGGGAACAACTAGGCATAACAAGATTAGACAGAAACTCTGCTGACTTTTCTTTTATTCTTGGTATAACCTGGTATTCAGTCACAAGTAATATAAAAAGTAAGTTATTGATATATTAAAAAATGACTGCAATTGTTATCTATAAAATCCAAATCCAGCTAATATACAAAGCATGGAAAAAATCCAGTAAGTTAACTAAGTGCTACTTTTTTTATTCTACCAGGTAACTGAAGTCTAATAATAATAATAATAATTCTAGTTGATGATCTTGGTGATATTAAACTAGACAATGTATTTCAAAAATATTAGAATTAAAAAAAAAAAAGGACCAGTCCAAAAACATTATAAGTATTGAATGTCTATATGATAACATGATTTTAACAATAAGCTACACGCCAAAAAAATTTGAATTTATAATAACAGAATGCCACAGCCAAAGAAACAAGCTATTAACTAAATAACCTATCTTATATAAAAATACAAGGTTTTGTTTGTTATTTGATGCAAACTTGATTTTGATTTTGATTTAGAAAAATACAGATAGGAAATTCCTTTAAAAATAAAGATCAGTAACTTATGTAATTCATGGCCTTACATTGTTCCTTGGATCACTCAACAGTTAACTGACCTGTCCAGTCACAGGGCCAATGTGTCAAAGTCATGACTTGAAAACCCAAGTTTTCTTAAGTTTGGCTCTCTAGCCACTATATCCACATTGCTTATAGTGGAAAAAAAATACAATCTACCAATTCTGTAGAGTTTTCCTGGTCCATACAATATTTTTGTTCTCAATAAGAACAACAATGGAGTAAGGAACAAAAGAGGTAAATTCTTCCTTGAGATAAGGAAGTTTCCTAATTGTTGTTCAGTCGTTTCAGTCACATCCAACTCCTTGTGGTTTTTTAATTTGGGGTTTTGTAGATAAAAATACTGGCATGCTTTGCCACTTCCTTCTCCAGTTCATTTTAGAGATAAGGAAACTGAGGCAATTGGAATTAAATGACTTGCCCAGGGTCACATACCTAGTATCTGAGACAGAATTTGAACTCATGAAAATGATACTTCCTGACTTCAGGCCTGGTGCTCTGTGTACTATGGTGCCACCCAGCTAGCCCTTCTTAATAATAAGAGTAGCCAAAAGTAGAATGGGCTATCTCAGGGAATAACTGGTTTTCTGGCAAATTTTAGATGACCACTTCTCAGGTAGTTCATAAGAGAGTTAACTGTTCAAGTATATGTTGAATGAGATTCTATGAAGCATTCAAAAAACATCATGTGGAATAAGAATGAGGCTTATTTTTCTGAGTGTCAACGAACAGAACTAGCAGTGAGATGGGCCATAAGGCAGACTTTGGCTGGATTTAAAGGAAAACTCGCTAATCTTCCATAACATTTCAAAATGAACTTTGCTTCATTGGATGGTAGGTTGGCTCTTATTCTCTACAAATCTTTAAGCTAAAGGGCCCCTTGGTTGGAGATCTTTGTGTGTCCTAGCTAGTGCCTCAGCTACCTTTCTTTTTCATCTACAAAATGTATAAGCCTGCCATAAATGCTTTTGTAAAGTTATTGATAAAAAGGTCAAAGGGTAGTGAGCCCAAACCTTCCAGCACATCTACCAGAGACCTCTCTACAAGTTGTCAATAATGTCTACTCAGACACAAATCATCCAATTTCAAATCCAGCTAACCAGATCATCAGGTCTACATCTCTTCATGTTTCCCTAACAGCATGAAAGACTGCCATAAAATATGTTAATCTAGGTTGTTGTTTGTCCTTTGTTTCAAAGAGGATCAACAGTATTACAGAACAATGTCTTGAATTAGATTTAAGTGAGACAGAGTTGCACAAAATTGTCCACCTCATTCTCTTCCAGGGCCAAAGTCCACCCTAATTAACTATGGGATGTGAGGCCTGTTGGCTCCTCAAAACCTATTTTAGTCTGTCTGCTAAGATGGTTTTACTGAGGTATGCCTGCTGCACATGCTACAGCTACTTGGAGCCCCAATTGAGCATTCACCCATCTTTGTCAATAAGTAATATTGGTTAAATGCTGTGTGTATGACATCACAAAACAGTTTGCTAGGGTATAGCTACCACTGCACATGTAACAGCTTCTTAGAAAGCTGGGTAAAGATGAACACCAAATATGGGCAAGTAAATTTGAAAAGAGCTTAGAAAAAGCCTCACACCAGAGTCATCATTGAACAGCCCCTATACTTCTCCAAAGAGGTATTTGACATTTTTTTTTCCATTTTTTCATTCTTTTTAGTTTGTGTGACTGATTCTTGCTGTCTCACAGAGTCACTAGCTTTCATTTGCCCTGTTCTAGGTTTTAATGTGTGATTTTCTTCAGTTAGCTTTTGTATCCCTTTTTCTATTTGGTTTATTCTATCTTTTAAGGAATTGTTTTCTTCAGACCATTTTTTTCCTTCCTTTTCCAAGACTCTCTCATCTATATCTTTCATGTCCTTTCTCCCTTTTTCTTCTACCACTGTTACTTGCCTTTTGAAGTCTTTCAAGAAAGCTCTTTCGGCTTGAGACCAATTCATATCACTCTTTGAGAGTTCCTCTATGGATATTTTGTCCTCATCTGAGTTATCTTCTCTGTCACCATAGTAGTTTTCTATGGTCAGGGTTCTTTTCTGTTTCTTGCACATTCCCCACCCCACCCTTTTTTTTTTTTTTTTTTGATATTTCTTCTTTTTTCACTTTTATAGTAGAGTTCTACTCCTGGGGTAAACTTCTGTTTCTTACACATTTTTTTCCCTTTTCTTTCAATATTTCCTCTTTTTTTCACTTTTATAATAAAGCTCTGCTCCTGGACCTGTCTCAAGCTTCCTGTGCAGCTCTGAACCTTGGCTTTGGCCACAGGGGCCCCTTTTATTTGTAGGAAGTAGCTTTGCCTGCTCTGTTCAAGAAAGAGCCTGGTTTCCAAGAATTTTCCTTCTAAGTTGAGACTGGAAGCTGCCCTGCTGAGTTGCTCCTCTACTGAAGCAGGACTGAGGGTCTTAGTTGCAGATTTGTTGTGATTAAGACCCTCTCATCTCAGTGGCTTTCTCAAGTCTATCTGAGCTGAGCAGAACACCCTTTTCATCCTAGTGTGACTGATCTTTCTTGAAGTTTTTCCAATCTATCTTGAGTTGGAGAATGATTTCATTCTGTCAGATTCTGTTCAGAGGCTTAGTTTCATGTGGTTTTCAAGGGAAATTGGGAAAATTCGAGCAGTTTCCTGGCTTTATCTTGGCTCCAACCCCAGAAGTCTCCTGTATTACCCCATATACGTCTAAATCTAGGTAAACTTTATATTCCCCCTATCCAGAATACTACTAATAAGGTTTAAAAAAAAAAAAAAAAAAAAAGGCTAAAAGTTTGGCAAAACTGGCTCTTGATGAAGCCAAGTCAACTCTTTGTGATCATCACTTTTTCTTCTAGATGTACACTAAGTCAGAAAGACCCAAGTCTCTAATCCAGTCTCTAATTGGCTGTGTGATTTATGGCAAGTCATTTAACCTAAATTGGCCTTAATTTCCTCAACTGTATAATGGGGATAACAGCACTTACCCAGCAGGATATATATATTATTACTTCTCCTTCCTTTCCTTTAGCCTATACTTCTAGAATTTTACCAAAATTTGAATCAAGTTACTTCTTTTTATGAAAAGCTCACTTCTCTAGTTCTTTTTTTTCTTTTTCTCTTTTTTACAGTCTACTCTACGTCCCTCAGCTCCCAGTATGTCCCTGGCAGTGACTCAATAATCACAAGGCAAGGAATGTTTCATTTTTATCCTTGTATCTCTGGACCATACACAGGTATTGAGTACAGCAGATGCTTAATAAATGCTTAACTGATTGATCAACTAAGTCTTTAAATACTTTTGATTTGACTCACACTTAAGAGCTTGAAAGCATTAAGTATACCAAAATATTTGCTTATTATCTCATCCTTGTTTTGAGTTTTGATTTCCTGTTAAGCATTTTTGTCCTCTCCTTTCCAGAGATGATTTTCTCCTTAGCAGAGCAAAGAGCAAAAGAAGTTCCTTTTGTGTGATCCTCAGTTGACTGTGGTTTTAGCAGTGGATTACATGGTGCTTTTTTAAAAAACCTTCCCTTCTTCACTTCTTTGACATGATTTTTTGAAAACTCAGTTTTTAAATTAGGTTTTTTTTTTGGCCGAGTTACATGACCCACATCAATTTCTTTAGACAATTGCTCTTCTCCATCATCATTCATATAAATTTCTTTTTATTTTTAATATTCCATCTCTCATTATTCCTTCATCCCTCTGGACTGATTTCCTTAGGATAATTTAACATCACAGCATCCTATATACCTCCTCTCAGAACATATGGAAATATGATCTCTGAAAAGAGAATATGAATATAAAGACTATGCCAGCTTTCCCCTTATTCACAATTCCCAAGGAGTGAATTCTCAACAGTGAAAATGAAGGGAGACACACAAATAATTGAGACTAAGAATTGTTCTCACTTTGGTTTTTTCTTTATTATAGAATCACCTATATCCTAATACTTTTTTGCTAGCTTACAATATTAAATATATATCAACAAATAAGTATGTATTAAGTACTACCACATGGTATTACCAACGAATGTAACTACAATGAAAAAAAAAAAAGGAAAAAGAATTATGAAATGTCATCACTTAAGGAATTTTGAGGAAATGATATAGATGAAGAACCAGCAGGTTAATGACTTTGGCAAGATCACCCAAATAGTTAGGGATAAAAATAAAATCAGAACCCAGGACTCCTACCAATTACTCGTTCTTTTGATGACACTTCCACAAATTTTCAGTGCAAGGTCTTCCTTATTCTGAAAACCTAACCCCATACCCAATATTTGAGAAACAAGAGTTCTAGAAGCAGCTACACCCAAAGAAAGAACACTGGGAAATGACTATAAACTGCTTGCATTTTTGTTTTTCTTCCCGGGTTATTTATACCTACTGAATCCAATTCTCCCTGTGCAACAAGAGAACTGTTCGGTTCTGCACACATATATTGTATCTAGGATATACTGTAACCTATTTAACATGTAAAGGACTGCTTGCCATCTGGGGGAGGGGGTGGAGTGAGGGAGGGGAAAAATCGGAACAGAAGTGAGTGCAAGGGATAATGTTGTAAAAAATTACCCTGGCATGGGTTCTGTCAATAAAAAGTTATTAAAAAAAGAAACAAGAGTTCTTCGGTATGTCCTCAGATTCTTTGAGACTTAACTCTTACTTGTGTACGAACTATGTTATATCATTTTAGGTTCATTGTGCATTTCATTTGCATTAATTTCTCATTTTACTTATTAGCATTACTTTATATTATAATTTAAAATATTCACCATCTATATTTTATGAGGAAATTATATTGCTTAGAAAATATTTCATACTTCAGACCGCTTTCCCAATTTCACAATATATGGTCTTAAGATTTTGAGGAGCACTACTTTGGGAAAAAATGCTGGCAAAATTTTAAATCTTTATTAAAGGAACAATGGAAAAAAAAATGAATCCGAAACATTAAGCATTCTGGTCTAAGATACAAAGGGCCTAGAGAAGTTATAGATAGTTGATTAGAAATCATGTCATGAAACAGAAAGTATCTTTTTTTGGATTGTGTACATACTTGTTTGCCTAAGGAGAGAAACTAGAAATAGAGAGTTAGCTGGGTGGCTCAGTAGGCAAGACCTGGAGTCAAGAAAACCGGAATTCAAATCAGACCTCAGACACTCACCAGCTGTGTTATCCTGGACAAGTCACTTAACCTGTTTGCCTTAATCCACTAAAGGAGACGGCAAATCACCCCAGTATCTTTGCCAAGAAAACATAACATGGGATCACAAAGAATCAGACACAACTATATGCTGGATGAACAACAAACAATAGCCCTCTAGTACAACAATTGTCAAACTTCAGCAAAACTAATATTAAAGAAAATCCAAAATAGAGGTAAAAAAAGGACAAAGAAAACAATAACAGGAGCCAATACCTTCAATCTTCATTATTTAGGTTGCTAAGATTAAAAGAAAAGTAATAGGCACATGTCACAGGTGTGTATCTCCAGGAACACTAAAGTTCAGTCAAAGAGGGAAGAAAGGAAATAAAGTAATTTTAGGACTAAAATGCTACTACACCAACTAAAGCACTAAAAGGAATTCTTATAGATATGCACTACTATCTATTTTAAAAAGATTAAATGTGCTATGTGGGTAAATTTGGGAAATTTACCTTTATTTTGGTGTGGACATCAAAGATATCGGGAATGCTACCAAAGATGGCCTTAATCTCTTCCGGGGCAAGGATAGGTCCTCCACGTTGTCCTTCCTCTTCCAATGGAACTTGAAATAACTAAAGCAAGGAAAAATAAATAGACTCAACAGCTAAAAAAAATTGTGACTGATATATGATACAAGTAGGAATACAAAAGCAAAGATAACACTCTATCCCAACATCTCCCAAAATAAAATCAAGAATGTTTTTCTCTTTCCTTTATGATATTTACAGATATATTTGTACACTTGATCAGCTACATAGTTTAGCCCAATAGTACATCAGGTTTTATTGAGTTAATCATGTAGTCCCAGTATTAAAAGAGTATTACACAGTCATATAATAATTTTTATTTTACATTCAAGTTATTAACCAACTAGAAGGCCAAGCATGAATTTATGCTATTCTAAAAAAAAGAGAGAGAGAGAGAGAGAGAGAGAGAGAGAAGGAAAAGTTCTGACATTTAGAAGCATTTCTAAAATGTTTAATATATTGGTTAATTCTACTGTATTTTTTTCCTTTTCTCTGAATTTTTAATTCTTTGTTTTAAAAGATGATTTTCTGGTAAGGAAAGACATATTGAGAAATAAAGGTTATGCAAAGCAAAAAGTTGTCAACAAACATATAAACAACAACTTCTAGAAATCTACTTTTAAAATATTTAATATTTATAATTGCTTAACTTTAAAAAATATTCTTGCCCTACTGACAGCTAATGTTTACTGAAAATTTACTCAAAGCATTAAAGGAAATTTTATGAGTTCAAAGTTAATTACTCATAGCGTACTTCTCTGCTGATATACTAATTATAACAAAAATAACCGGTGGTTCATCCAACATTCTAGCTGGCCCACCAGTCTATCAGAATACTTCTAGTACAATTACAAACTCAAAGACAGCTCAGAGCCATTATGAAATTCTAATATATATTGGAAAGCAAAAATTTTATCTTAAAAATTCCCTGAAAGTAGGAAGACTGTAGTCATGGTTTAGGCTGCAATCTTTCAAATGAAAGCTTTCATAAATTCATGCTTAGCCTTCTAGAATATGAATACTTATCATCTTTCTTCATATATTCCCTAGGCTTCTTAGAAGACAATGATGATGATAACATTTCAGCAGAACTTTAAGATCTGTAAAGAGCTCAAATTATTTGACTTGATTCTCATATCTGATCTTTGAAGCAACCCTCAGAGGTATGCTCCCTTTTACAGATAAGGAAACTGAGACTTAGAGAGATTATGTGATTGCCTATAGTCACATAGCTAATAAGTGGTTGAGGTCAGATGTGAATTCATGTTTTCCTGACTCTGAGCAAATAGGTGGCACAGTGGTTAAAGGGTCACCTGGAGTCAGGAAGAGTCACCTCCCTGAGTTCAAATCTGGCCTCAGACACTTATTAGCCATGTGTTTCTCGGCCAGTCACTTAACCCTGTTTGCCCCAGTTTCCTGGAAAATGAAGTGGAAGAGGAAATGGCAAAGCATTGTAGGACCTCTGCCAAGAAAATCCCAAATGGGAAGTAAAAAAAATGAATTCTTAATTCCAAGTCTTCTACTTTATTAGTAGCAGCACTCGGTATAGGTGAATTTATTTCCTATGCTAATTAGAACTGTTATCCCCACCCCAGCATTTTCTCAAGGCCTAACAGAATTTACACAAGTTTTTAACCATTTATCAATTACTATAAACATTCCAATGTATAAAAAAACAAAACATGAAATGCTTCAATAGCAAAGTATCTCTATTATCCTAGGTTTAACTGGCGTTCCAATTTCTTTGCCCCGAAATGCCAAATGTATCCTGCTTTCCACACAGTTGAGAGTGGCTATGTTTATGTTCACAGGACCTGAGTGATTCACAGCCTCACTGAAATCAACAGTGCTTCTGCCTCTAAAGCTGCCTAATGAATGACCATGCAAAAGACGGCTACAGAAGAGCTTCATGCATCCCATTTACCAAGTTCTAATGTAAACAGTGAATGGGAAAAGATGTCCAATATCAGATTATCCCTGGGACCCAAAACATGCTTCTTTTAGAAAGTCTGGTGGAGTTTTACAAGGGCCTCCTCAAATCAGTGATGAGTTAATTACATTAAATACATTGGAAATGGAAGCCCTATTCCTCCAAGATCATAATCTTTGAAATCTACCATTACACTGACTGTTTTCAGAGTAATGAGTTTTTTAGTCACTAGTTACAATTCTGGTCATATACATTTTAGCATCATAATTGTAGATTCCTTCTTTTCCCCCCAGTACATATATTTTGAATTTTACACCAAGAACACTCAAAACAAATAAGCCTCACCAATTTGAACTTACTTGAATAATTGTTGCGAGTATATTTACATAATTACTTTCAGTCTGATAAAGTTCTTTTGCAACCTGCCACCTTGCTGATTGCTTTGGAGGTACCGGAGTAGAATTTTTGGAAGGCTTACTACAAGATTTTGGTGTTTCTAAAAAATAATAATAATAATAAAACAAGTTTAAAAATTGCTAAATGTTTCAGTAAAACAAAGGTACTCATTTAACAATAAGTTTAAAACAAGTTAAGTCTTTCAAATATACCTAAATCAGTACCTTATAGGTGTGACTAGTGCTTCATATCCTTAAATGGTCATTTTGATTGATTCTCACAACTTAACAAGGTAATAAGAATCCCCAATTCAGTAAGAAAATGAAGAAAAGGTTTGTGACATTTAAAAAAGAAACCACACAGCAAGTACCAGGGGCAGGCCTAAGAAATCAGATTTCTTCACTATTAACCTAGTGTTATGTTCCCTACCGAGTCCTAACATAAACTAGTTTCCATATCAAAATTATCTTTTTACTAACTTGGAAATTCCATATTCTGAAAATTTCTTTAACTGTACAATATTCAGTATCAATACATTTTGTAAATTTTCCTCCATTTACTATTGTATGACTGAAATGTTAGGTAGCATGTCTTTCAAAAACAAATTACTTATTTGTGCATAAAACTATACCCTATAATGTCAAAATGCTAATCATAACTTTAAAAATTATATATTTTAATAGTCACCTCAAATTCTTTTAGAAGAAAGCAGAAGTTGTTTTTTTTTTTTTTTTTAAGGAAAACTTGCTAATCAAAAATTTTCCTTCTCAAACAGAGGTCTTTTACAAAAATTAATTTTCTCTGCCACGAAAGGAAACCTATTTTTTATTACTAACATCTTTTGCATGAAACCCAAGTAAAGTGACTTTACAAAGCACAAGCCTCAATAACTATTTGATGGGTTAAAAAAAAAAAAAAGTCATCAATCTTTTATTCCATAGTTACCCAGAAACCTATACTTTAAGATGCTGCACAGGATACAGTGAGGTTGTAATAAGGCATGGTCATTTCTTGGACACAATATAAAAAATATCCCATATAAGGTGGGCTGCCCGTGCCTTGCCTTCTCCTTTGAAAGAAGGGAAAACTGGGTCTTTGTGCAGCTGTCATTCCAGTACTGCCCAAAGTAGGAAAACCAGGTTCTCAGCATCTGAGATGGAGATGGCTACTAGTGGACACATTTTATATTCTATGCAAGATTAAGTGATCTGCCCAAGTTTGCCCTATTAAAATAGGGAATCTGGGATTCAAATTAATAGTGTCTAAAAATCAAGTGTTTTTACTGCACCCCTGCTACCTCCCTAAATACTGCTCAGAAAACTAGAGGAAAGAAGGAGCACTTTTATTTTAGGGATGACAGCATATGTGGAAAAATGCCTCTCACATTCAAGAAACAGCAAAGTCTAGACTGAGGGAGAACACAGAAGACTAGAGGGATAAATGTAAAAGCAGAAGGGTTTGAATCCTGCCTCAAACATGAGCTTAAATGATCTCAGCTCAATCACTTTACCTCTGAAAATGGGTTTCTTTATAACAACATTTCCTGTTCTCACATAGAAGAAAGTGTTTGCAAATCTTAAGGACTATATACATGTGAAGTGCTTATTTTTGCAGTATGAAGTATTTTATTGAAGAGTAACGGCAGTTAAATTTGGACAGAAGGTCAAGACTAGGGAAAGCTTTTAACAAGACTTGTGTGTTTACATGTTTGTGTTTTTAAGGAAATATGGGCATATTTGTAGTAGTAGTGACAACAAACATTTACATGACATTTTAAAGTTTGTAAAGCACTTTTACTTCATTTGTTCATAACTACTCCAGGTATTATGAAAATGAGGTTCCAAATTAATTTGTCCAGAATCACCTTGATAACTCTAAGCATATAAGTTTTATTATTTCATGCTACCTCTCAAGGCAGATGTGAAGGAGTGAATTAAAGGGAAGAGTTGAAGGCACAGGAGAGAAGGAATAAACAGCACAACACAGTACAAGGTATTTCCCAAATAATAGTTATGAATACCTCATCATGAGGAATTTTTTTTTATTAAAATAAATAACAAAATAAAAAATAAAATTGAGCAATTATTTTATTAAAACACAAAAGAACAGCTGGGGCTAGATATGCTTCTTAATACAGGCTTTGTTTAAAGTCACTGGAATCCCATGCAATAGATCAGAATATTCCAATTTTCTTTTGAGTATTTCTGCCAGATTACCTATTAGAAATTGTTGCAGAAACCTATCCTCGGTAAGTGCAGAATTCATCTGATTAGAAGTTAAATCACTGAACATGTATATTGATATCACAAAAATTCATAAGTGATTATTCTCAAAGATATAATATAGCCTATTTCTTAATATTCAAAGTATGTTATATGCATAAAGATTTTTTTAAAAATATCAATCAAAAATCATTTCTATCATTAAGAAACAAACTTGATGTTTCCTGAAATCTGAAAATAAAGAACTTGGGTCTTCAGGAAAAAACAAAACAAGAATATTTCCTTTCAAAGGGGATCAGAAAATTTGTTTTCCTTTCAGATACAAATGAAGCACCAATAACATAAAAAAATCATCACCAAATATATTATTCACAATACTATATTTTGGGAAAACTAAAGAAAAGATGAAAACAACTGTTCTGTACTCAGAAGGACATGTATATTTACTCTGGTAATGATTTCAAAGCCCACTGCTTCTTCACCTACCCCAGGAAAAACACTGAAGTAAGAGAAATACCACCATGAGGGCCCAGTAAGGCAATTGATCTGGGAAATGCGAGTCCCTTTTCCATCACAATCAGAGGAAGGACAAGATGAAGACCGAGGTATTTGGTGGTAATGAGAGGTACATTGGTCCTAGTCTTTTACTATTTTTATTAACTTCAATCTTTAATAGATCTCGTTAGTTGACTCAATCTCCCAGAGTTTTCTGGAATGTCTAGAAAGAATGTCACTCTGTTAGAGAAGAGAAATAAATTATTCAATCTTTTATTTTTTAAAGTTGAAACACAATTTTCCTTTTTTTTTTTGAGAGGCAGAGTAAGGAAAGATTTTTATTCAAAAATTGTAAATGCCACTTAGATAATTTTTTTTCTCTCAAAAACAGGTTGCTGGAAACAAATATATACTAATCAAAGGCTTTGTTGATTGACTTCTTCCATTTTTCTTTTGTGTATAACTGCTACTTAAAGATGTGATCAGAGATAGCAGGCTAACTGTTTAAATTTTTCAATGACAATCACTTTCTTAAATAATTTGAAAACAAAGCTTAGAGATAGAAACCTTCAACTCTTTCCTTACCCATTTCTTCATCTAAATAATTGACTGATCGTCCTATCCCCTTCACTGGCAATTTTTCCACTATGGAATGTTTCTTGAAATTTAATCCTGAGTCATTAGTTCTTTTCAGCCATTACATTTTCTACATATATACATCATGTTTACTCTTTTGGTTTCATCCAAGGTCTTTATCAGGATGGTCCCCAAAACTTTCATTTTAGCCATTGTTACGTATCCCAGTTCCATTTTTCAGACTGAGCATATTACAATTAAAACAATTTGCTATCATATCCAGTGTTCCTACTGTCTTCCAAACCAACACCAACCTCTATCTCCCAACTTTTCCATTCATGCTAATGGTACCATCATCTGTATAGTATTCTGGTTCAAGAATTTACTTAATCATTATTAATACTTTTCAATCTCTCACTCCCACTGAATCTTTTAGTACCTTCTTTTCCTTGTCATTGAAATGATATTCATTTTTTCCTTTCCAAACCTACTACTTGCTCTCCTTACAATTAACATTAACATCCTTATATCTACTTTCTCTAATTCATCTTATCTCAAATTAAGACATCCTCTTTAATCACTTCTTTCCAAGTGCTGAAAGACCTCCAAATGTTGTTCCCTGAAGGACAAAATAAATGAGTTATGCTATCTGGTTTCCTTGGTCTTCTAGAACATGACTAACCTTTCCAGGATTTTATTTCCTACTTCTCTAAAATAACCTTATGATTCTTGCAAATAAATTTACTGCTTGTTTTAATATAATGTTTTGCGCTTTCCCATTTTCCTATTTAAATCTGATCCATCCTTAAGTTTCCAGCTCAAGTTGCATCTCCTCAAATAATTCATCAAAACAGCCTCTGATTGCACAGCATATTCACAATCCATTATCCACTTTGTTAATTAATTACATATTTTGCAACATGGTATGTTATATTACACCCTTTATATCTATATGCCTTCATCTTTTCTCCACAATTATTTTATGGGTGGCATGAAGACAGGAACTATGTCTTATACTTTTTATATTCCCCCAAATCCTTAATGCTTTGCTTTTTACATTATAGATAATCCCACAGTAGGTCTTTAAGAAATCATTTTGACTGACTACAATAGAAATATGTGGAGACTATTTCCACTTACCTGTACACTAACAAGATTTGTATTTAAGATTCAAAATGAATTTATTAAATTGTACTTTACCTCCATAGCTAGTACTGGACTCTGGTGTATTGGAGATATCCAGTAGTGACCCTATAGAAAGGGAATGCTCAGCTGATGGGCGTTTACGAGGGGGGAATGGTGATATATCAGTTTCTCTCGCCAGCTGAGCAAGTGTTTCTTTTAAGCGACGTCTCTTACGATTGCTATTTGGGGTACTCAAAGAAAGGAGTGACACTGATTTCTTGAGTTCAGGAGTATTAGCCTAAAATTAAACATAAACGCTCTGTATTAGTTATTAAGGCATGAAAAAAAAATGTGTGTATATTACATACATATATAACACACGCACACTAAACAGATTGTAGCCCATTTATACAAAATTGCATGTTTATTTCATACAAATCTGAAGTATTCAATAGTAAACAAAGAATTGTAATTGCCTAATAGTAACATTTTAGCATTCTAAAGTATGTTTTTCAATTTTATGTGAGGAATATAGGAACTTAAAAAAAAAAAACTCATAAAAGGTTCTCCATTAGATTTTATGATTCTGAATTTATTGATATGATTGTTTTCATTTATGCCTCAAGGAAAAATGTTATTTTGTATCTAATTTTAAATTATTTTCTACAAATGCTAAGGAATTTTTACATATAGGTTCATATATTTCAGAGTTTTTGTCCTTGAGATAAGAATTATGAATATAAAGATTAAAAGATACTATATTTTTACCATTTAGTACACATTTTCTCTGAATGCAAGAAGAAATAATTTTTATACCTTTTCATATAAATACATAGATTCTCCAGCTCTGGCATCCATCTGAATACTGCCCCAGAACCACTGAAAAGGATCAAAAAAAAAAAAAAATTCAACACAGAAGACCTGAAATCTACATTACAGAATAGAATAATTTGAGTATATTAAAATTCTTATATAACAAAAAGCAACACATTTAGAAATAACTAATGGATAAAAACCATTGTATCTAATACTTGTTTAAAAAAAAAAAAAAGTTTGACATCTAAGTAAAATGTATAATACACACAAATTTATCATACCGTGTCATTAATCAAAGAATAAAAGGCCAAAGGATATTAAAAATATAAATGACCCACCATACAAAACTGTGTGTCAAATGTTTATTAGCTATTAGAAAAAGACATTTTAAAATTTACATTTAAAACTAAAGGAACCTTGAGTTTCTCCTGATATCCAAATTGTCAAAAATAATAAAATACCAACAGAAGTACTAGGATGGCTGTAAGTTTAAAAACAAAAAAAGAAAAAAACCTATAAAAAAAAAAAACCACAATATTATTTTGCTGATGAAGTTATCAAACTATTAGACCCAATTTATCTGTGGAAAATTTAGGATTATTAGAGAATATACATATTTTTTATATTAACAGCTATCATTCAGCACTAAAAAAAATATAAATTATTTCTACTAAAAAATTTAAATTGCTTCTACAATTATTTAATTTGATCTTCACACCAACTATGTGACATAGATGGTAATATTATCCCTACTTCACAAATAAGGAAACTGAAGCAGCGAGATTAAGACATTTGCTCTGACTCAGATAGTTTTTGAGAGATGATATGACCTCAGGGTTTCCTGATTACTTGTGTTCTGTGCTCTACCCCACTATAACATCTACCTGTTTAATATTTCTGGGCTCCCTAATCCCATTGCTGGGTCTATGCCCCAAAGTTAAGAGTAAAAAAAAAAAAATTCCTTGCAAAAATATTCTTAGTTCTTAAGAACTTTGTTCAAAGAATGAAAAAGAATTTATTAAGCACTTACTGTGTGCAAACCATTGTAATGCTGAGAATACAAAGAAAAAAAAAACAAGATAGTGCATAAAACACAGTGATTAACATATACTTGTTGAAAACAATTGTCTGCTCTTAAAGAGGTCACATTTCACAAGGGGAGACTACATGCAGAAGGTTTCTTCTTCTGGTCAGATGAAGATGCCCATGGGTTCTTAAAGTATAGCAGCAAAACACTGGAAATTCATTTTTAGCAATATTTCAATTGATAAAAACCATGTAACTTTCTTACACTGACTCATTTGACAGTAATAAAGACTGCAGTGATGAGAAGTTATTCCCATCTTTCACTACCTTTGTCCATTTGTTGACTATGATACAAAGTTGTTTCAATTTACATTTTATTACTAGCAATTATTTTTTTTTGGGGGGGGGAGAGGGAACGCTGGGTAATTGGGGTTAAGTGACTTGCCCAGAGTCACACAGCTAATAAGTGTCAAGTGTCTGAGACCAAATTTTAATTCAGGTCCTCCTGACTTCAGGGCTGGTGCTCTATCTACTGTAACACCCAGTTGTCCCTCATTATTAACAATTTAAAGACTTCTTCAACTAACAACTGTTCATATGCTTTGCTTCAAAGGGTTTATTTAGTAGAAAAAAAGCATTTTTTTTTATTATTTCTGATATTTGGAACAATTTTTTTTTCTAGTTGATCACTTCCTTTCTCATTCTAGCTATGTCTAGAACTGGAAACAAAGCATCAACTAGTTCAGAATTATATGAAATGCTATAAAAGTGAAGTAAAAAGATTATATATAATTAAATATAAAGATTATAAATACAATGATTGCAAAATACAGTACAACAAAACAACCTGAACTTAGGAAAATTATGGTGACCACGCTTGGTTCTAAAAAAAAGAGATCTAACTGAGAAGACATCTCTTCCATCTCTTTCTGGAAAATATATTTGGAAACTTTTATCATATTAGACTTTCCTCAGTATCTTGGTTAGTTTTCTTTTTCTCTTTTTTATGGTTCTGAGGCAATGGCTGAGGGTAGGGTACAAGGAGGGAAAGGGAAACAAAATGTTGCTAAGTTATATTGGTTGGAATTTCATAAAACAAATATCAGGTCTGGATAAAAAAAAAATCAAATAATGAATATGGAAAAATTCAAATATGGAAAAAAAAAGGATCAAAACCATTATAAAGATAAAAACAATAAATCCATGCTATAAATATAGCAAGTAAAACAATGATGAAAAGTAGTAGGGGACTTTTAAATGGTCAGTAACAACTTTCAAAAATATGCACAATCACTTACAATTTTGGTTTTAATTTCATTTATATTTTTTCTCAATATCTCCATGTCTAAATAAGTAATTGCTAATAGAAGTTAAAATAACCTTTTCTACACTTCAGTGACTCCTCTCTCAGGGCAGAGCCCAAACCAGTCACACTCATGTGCTCCAGCACTCTTGCCTGAGGGCAGCTGGGCAGGATGCAGAGTGCTTTCTCCTAGGGTAGTTCTTCAGTAGCAGACCATCAGCTTTTTTCTTTCAGTAACTATTTCACTCTAACCTCTCTCTGTTGTAGTGCCTGATCTTCTCCAGACTGAAGAACCAGGCTGCAGGACCTGGCTTGGTCTTGTCAACAGATATTTCTTGGGTGCCAGCAAAGTACAGGAGCTGTCTGGCTTGTCAATCCTCACTCCTGGTACAAGACAAACTTTATCTTACTTAGAACATACCTAGATATGTTTAACAAGTATAAGAATTACTTGCCTCTTGTTTTACAACATAAAGTTTCTTTGAAGGTTCAAATGGAAGCTCTTTTATTGCATTTTCTTCTACTATAAGATGGGTGCACCGCTCATCTCCAACTGGTAAATAATGGCCTCCTAAAGTTAAAGGGAAGAGCCCATAATGATTCAAGCATTTCTTTCCCAATCCAAATACTTAAAAATTTATAGAATGAAATAACACCAGAAAAGGGGAGAAAATTAATTTCTTATGATTCATCCCTATTTAATTGTATCAAATAATACCACCTTGCATTTCAGTCATTTCTTCCATATTAGCCTTCTCCTCATCTGAGAATCCCAGAAAACTCAGCATGCAATCTTGAAATGGAGGAACTTTAAATTCATTTATAAATTCATCAGCTGCAGCACAGAAATCCCTAAACACAAAAAAATCAACAATCATACCAAACATCTGCCCTATGCTGGGCATCAAGCTAGGCACCAAGCTGGGCACTGGGGAGACTGACAAAAAAAAAAAAAAAGTCAGTTCCTGGTTCCTAATGTTTAAATACAGAGTTGGGAGAGAGGAAGACACAAAACAAATAAGAGACAGAAGAGATCAAGAAAGGCTGCATGGAGAAAGTGGCATTTAGCTTAGCCTTAGAGTAAGGTAAGAAAGCATACAGAAGGCACCAGCAAAAGGAATATATATAGAAATTCCATGAGAGCCACATGATGAACAAGGATAGCAACATGAAGCTTGGAAAGGAGATTGAAGTCATATGATGGAAGAGTTTTAAAAGCTAATCAATTTGAGGACTTCAGACAATCCCAGAGGCAACAGAAACTGGAGTTACTGATGTGGGAAATGATATGGTCAGACCAGAGGGTAAAGAATATCTCTTTAGCAGCAATGTACTAGATGGTCTAGGGTGGAGAAGAGTTCTGAGGAAGAAAGCCAGGAGATGACTGTGATAGCCCAGGCAAAAAGTGATAGTGCTGAACTTGGGCAGTGACTATGCAATTAGCTAGAAGAGAATCTAAATAATAAAAGCTGTGAAATGAAGAAGTCAAAAATGATTTGACCTAGATGGCAAACCCAGGACTCTGGAAGGGGAGTCTAAGGGGAAAAACAAATTTGGAAGCGCCACGAGTTTGGAGGAGAGGAGCTCAATACAAATTGGAAAATGATAAACTAGATCAAATTTATAAAACTATACTAATTGCTGAGAGGCACTGCAACGTGAATAGTCAAAAAACAGTTCATCTCATTCTGAAGTAGAAATTGAATGTTGTCATTTATTTTGAATGAATGGTCTCTCTAAAAAAAAAAAAAAAAATCCAATCCGTGCTCTGAAATCTTTTTATATGAATTCTAAAGAATGTTAAAATCTACCAACAGTTTAAAAGAGTAAAACAAAAGAATCAAAATATATAACCTAGAACCTCATCCTTCCTTCTATTCTCTTCCTATCCAGCACTCTAAGCAGTTCCTATCACCCAAATGATCTCATAGTTCTACAGAAGTTCTCTCCTCCCTCCAATCAGCTTTCATAATACTGCCAAAAAAAAATTTTTTTTTAGATAAAGATTTGGTCCATCTCCTCTCTCCTCAAAAAAATCTTCAACACCTTCCTATTCAAACTTCTCCACCATTCAAGGAGTATAATAATCTGCTGTCCCCTCATATCCACTAAAATGATGGGCATGAACTAAGGTGGCAGCAGCCAAAATAAGGAAAAAGAAGAGGAAAGGAGAAAGACTGCCAAGATACAAATGATAGCACTTGGCAAATGATTCAACATGGAGACAAATAAGAGCCTGCAATAGTTTATATTAAAAATTCCTAGGTTGATTCTGAGAAGGTAGCAATAATATATAACAAATCTTTGATTGTGGGGCCTTTTCTCTGCATGTCAATCTTCTTAGATTATGGTATCTTAATTTTTCCATGAAATCTTAAATTTCTTTGCTTAGGGAATAAGGCCTATATTTAAAATAATGTATGATATATTGGATTTAACATATACTTTAACATATTTAACATATATTGCACTATCATCTAGGGGAGAAGGTGAGAGAAAGGAGAGGAAAAGTTGGACACAAAGTTTTGCAAGGGTCAATATTGAAAAATTACCAATGCATATGTTTTCTAAATAAAAAGCTATAATAATAAAACAACAACAACAACAAATGAAATTTAAATAATTAAATAAAACACCTACTGTTCATTTCTCCTTTCCCAGGCCTTAAAAATCCATTCTGGCTTCATAATAGGAGTGCCTAGACTAACAGCAACCTAAAATAAACAAAATCATTATTAACAATAATGATGTGTCACTAGTTAAAGGATATTCATCTTACATAGCTCCAAGTTTAATTGAAGTTTAATTTAATTTAATTAATTATAATTTAATTATAAATTAGCTTACGTGAATTCCTAATGTTAGTCACGTAATTTTGAAACGACATATATGGAATATATCATCACAAAAGAAAAATGTAAAGTTTCATATCATAAAGGTAAAGAATTTATTATTTTAAAAAACTTCCAAAAGTCCAATTATTTTCTTGAAGTAGAATTTATTTTAGTAAACAGAGATGTCCCCAGACAAAAAAAAGGTGGTGGCAAAGTCTGCCATCACCACTTCCTTTATCTCTAGACCAAAACTTACACTATGGATTGTGACCCCATATAGGATGTAGAAAATATGGCAAAATAAAAGGTTTCTGAATGCAATGACCAAAAGAAAATCAAGAGCATAATGAATCCAAGGTGTTTTTGGCAGCATTTACCCATGTTACATTGCATAGCTTTACTGCAATCATGGTTCTGAACACATAACATGCATACTTTGCCCAAAAACATACAAGAACACTGCTAGAAACACCTTGGCTCAGATTCAAGATGCAATCACATCAAGATTTCTCTAGCAAAAAAAAGAAAAAGGATTAAGAGCAAGGGAAAAAAGTTAAAGAAGCCCTACTCTAGACCAAAGTTTCTTAAACTGTAGATCATGATCCCATATGGGATCTCATAACTGAATGTGGGGGGTTACAAAATTATGATTACTACTTAAAATGTTTGATTTGTATAATTGTTTTATATACTACATTCCAGGTTTACATACAAATTTCTTGAGTGAAAAGGTGTAACGAAGTGGAAAAAATTTAAGAAGCTGGGCTCTAGATTATCTCTTTGCTTAAGGAATCCAGGAAAAGAAGTCCTCCTAGAGCCTGCCACAGCATTAACCTATTAGTGTCAGTGACTTTTTCCATTCCTCTGCCTAGGGATCAAGACTCTACTGAAAATTCCACCTGTTATATATCAAAACTTTTATATATTGCTGTGTGTGTGTGTGTGTGTGTTTGTGTGTGTGTGTGTGTGTGTGTGTTATATATATCAAAAATATTCCCAGGACTCATATTCCACAAAACCAAGATTTTACTTGATAAGGAGGCAACACTAAATTAAATTCAAATAAATATTTTTTCTCCTTGTAAACAGCAGAAATATAAACAAGAATCTTTTTGCATAAATGGATATAATTTGGCCAAACTAATTTTTGATTATTACCTACAAAGTGCCATTTCAATTAGACAAGACCAGCTTCAGTTTTCCATTCTATCCCTTGGCAATTTCATTCAATGCCACAGTTTTTTACCTATGACTTCTAAACAGATGCCTCCTAAATCAGTATCTCTGGTCTTAATCCCAAGCTTCAGAACTCCATCTCAAGCTCAAAGTATCAAAAATAAAGACCCTTTTACTAAAACTTACTCTTCCTTCTGAATTCACTATTTCTGTCGGTGAAACCATTATGATCCAATGAGATCCCTCCAAAGTGCTTTAAAAACTCTCAAACTGTATAAAAACATCAACTTATTATCATTGGTCCAATTTTAGAAGTTATTTCTGACTCTTCCTTTGTTCTTCCTTCTAATATGCAGTTAACTATCTGCACTGATGCTATACTCTCTCCAATATGCTATGTTGATTTAATCCTATGATATCAGTCTTTCTTGTAGGATTACACCCTTCCATCATCGGTTCCCAAGTTTTGACCACCATACCACAATGGACTGGTATCTCAGTCACTTGTGCCGCCTTCCTTCTCAGTACCAGCATATAGAAGAAAGTCTTCCTCAAAATTCTAATTCTGCTAATGACTTCAGAGTACCTATAAACAGCCTATAGTCTACCCACTGTAGCAACAGAATAGAGTAAAAGTGCAAAGAATAATTATTCTTTGTAAATCCCACAGCTCTCTTTAATCCATGAAATGTTCACCAAGACCTATTCGGACAGCATTCATGGTTCAGCAGTAGGGATATAAAGATGAAAAATGGCACAGGCCCTCCCACTGGAAGAGGAAATGGAGATAAAAAAGAGCAATTTAAAGCAGGTTGATAAAGGCAGGAGAGATCGTCAGAGGAAAAAGTAAAGGGAAGGAAAGGAAGCAAAATCAATAAGACTTCAGGAAGTAGGCAGCAACTATGTATACTTCCATATTTCATGTTCTCAGATTTAATTGGCATGAGTTTCCATCACCAGAAATCACAATCCCTCTAATACTTATTATGAAACTATCTTTGGGAGTGGTCGTGGCTGAAATATCCATCAATGAGACTAACATAACAGCTTCTTCAAACTCAGCAAAACTCCTCTTAAAATGGCAGAAATAGAGTTGATCACTGGACCAATACTGGGTTTGTTAAGGGTTGTTCATGGGTCCCCTGAACTTGTATTTTTAAGTTGCCATATTTCCCAGAAACACTGGACCAAAGCATAAGGAAAACCCTGAATGTATCAAGAACAAAAGTCTCCTCTCATCCTCCCACACCCAGCTGAAATAATTTGTTGTACCAAACTGAATTCCTTGTGAGCCAAGGCAGGTGTTCAGCTACAAGCTGGGAAATTTGCTTGGGGAGCTGGGACCCTGTAGATATGCAAACTCATCTTCATAGCCTAGCAGTTCCTAAGGGGAAAGAATGTGGCTTTTCTCATCACCTTGCTTCTCCCCTTTGGAAAGAGTGTCCTTTTCCCCTCCTTTACTCAACCTTTCTCGATCACATGCCACGCCCCTTCCAGACACTCTTTCCTTTCTGAATCTTGCTACAAAAACATGCAAAATTCCTTTTGAACTGTGAATTCTTTGGGTTCCACATGCATGTTCATTTTTCTTGTAAAACACCTAGTTTTCACATTGAGTTTCATCCTTCTGATTGCCTGTTTGATAGGGTAATGTATCATGGTAGGTCATGAGAGTTTAGGCTCCATTGGCATTGAACATAACAAATCAGAGTCCTCACCGAGCCAAAGGAGGGCTTTGGCAAAAATCAAGCTAACAACCATAAATTAAACAAGAGAAATAAATAATACTATCCTATATTTCTCTACCTGATTAAAAAGTTTAATTAGGACTTTGCTTTCTTTACAATGGAAAATAATTACCAAACATTTATGTTTTATAATATGAGGCCCACACTGAAGTGACTTAAAAATTCTAAGTAAAACAAAATTTTTTGTCCTACAAATTACTGAGAGAATATTGCTATTTCACACAACTTACAAGATAATCTGTTATGTGAAAGTTAAAGATACATCCAATCATACATACCCTGAATTTTTCTCCTTGTGTACAATTTGCCACCAAATGTGTAACTTTGGAATTAAAGTCCTTTCGAATAGTTCCACCCATGTAATGGGCCAAAGTCACCAATTTGACCTCCGGATTAAAAAAAAAAAAATTATACATTATCAGTGAAAACTTATTTTAAATTAAAAAAAATTTTTTAAAGATTTTTCATAGTACACAAAATTTTATCGTACAGATCAAAGACTTATTTTAATAAGCAATATTAATAGTGTAACATCAAAGACAGTTTTTTTTAAGCCTTCATTTGAGCCTAAGTAAATTAAGCAATGGTTTTAAATATTCTCTTATTTATATTCATTATTTTTTCAACAATGAACACCACTTTGTATCAAATCCGAGTTTTTTCCCTTCAGCAGTCTATATTTTAGCAACTGATTTCTCTTCAACCCCCTCAAAAAAAAAAAAAATAAGATATTAATTTCTCTTTTGCAGTATTCTATGAACCAGAAGTAAGTCTGAAGTCTTAGACAGAACATTGTTTTAAGGCTGTCTATTCAATACCAGTTACAAAGGTATAAACCAAAAAAGATCAACCAGTTTGTTTTCATAACATCTAGACATATTAAAATCTTCAGATAACTTCTGAATTTTAAAATTATTTTCCAAGTTTTATCCATATAGATTTTAATATATCTTCAGAACAGCTCTATTTAAGATTTTTAAAACTACTTGGTATATGCTATTTTCTCCTTCAATCTCTTTAAAATGGAATACAAATAAGGCTGTCAATGAAGTTTACAAAATTATTAGAGAGGAACCCTTTGAGGGTTAAAGAGACTCACAAGCTCTTCTTTCTTCCTAAATCCAGTAAAGCACAGCACCAGATTCAACATGCTTGCACAGTACAGAGGGCGGCAGGAATACGGCAAAGGCTGGGGGGGAATAAAAAAGCATAGATTTAGACCTGGAAAGCTATAAGAATAATTCTTTCCATTTTATAGATGAGGAAACAGAGTGGCTAAGTGATTCACCTAGCATTACAAAGCCAAGTAAGTCTAAGGCAGAATTTGAACTCAAGTCTTCCTGATTCCACCAGCCTCAAGTCTCCATGCAAAGCATCACCTCACAGGATTATTAGGATTATTTAGTTCATGATCACTTAAAGGCATGATAAAATAGTTTTCCTTAGGTAAGAATGTTTTCTACTTGATTTAATCCTACCTGATCCCTTAGTAAAAATAAATATAATCATTCAAATAGAAAAACAAATTATTTTTGAAAGATTCCCAAGTCAAAACTCTTTTATATCTTCAAATATTAGTGTCTCTAAACAATTTTCTCTTTGAGAGTAAAACCACTCACCAAGAATACAAATTCCTCAATCAACTTACACATGACATAACCTTACTCTTACAGAGTAAGACACATTTGTATATTCACTTCAGTGGCTGTAAGCTATGTAGATGAAATATTGTTTGCAAACAAAACTATAGCAAACACTTCCACTGTCTCGAGTCCTCATTAGTTATTAAAAATGAATCAAAGAAATTTAATAACATTAGATAAAGATCATGATTTTTTTTTTTTGCTATTAAAGGGGGGAAGGCACTTTATTAAAATATATCCATTTTGGAGACAGAAAAAACAAAAGGGATTTATCCAATGCTCAGTTGGTCAGAAAGGTGAAAACAGAATCCAAAACTCAATTCCCATTATGAAGGTTTTCTCCACAGAAATCTGTTAAAAATTCATCAGTTATTACTGATTTCATTACTTAAGAGTATTAAATTGTCCTAAAAAATTTACTTTGAGACTACATCAAAAGCTGATAATAAGAAGGTAACTGTTACAGAGTAAACATAACACTAAATAATTCTTTAAAAATTCAGAAATATAAAAAGAAAATCAAAGTATAATAAAATGAATTCTATTTCGACTCTTTTTAAGCTTTATTTAAGAAAACACAGGATGCCATATTGGAAAAAGGGGCCAGTCATAGAACCATAGTTCTAAGTGTCACTTTTGATACATAGAGACAATGGGACCCTGAACAAATCACTTACGCTTTTAATGCTTTTCAGAGTTCTTTAAGAAGAATGTGTAAAAGAGGCAGCTGATACTAAGACTCTACATTACATTGTTAGGCGTTTCCTATATTAGTGAAATCACCAGTCCAGTCGTTATCCCTATAAATGTAGTTTCAAAGGTACTAGACTAACCAGCAGTAAGATTTATTGGCCACAAGACCTTCATTTTGTAATAGGAAAACATTAACGGATAACAATACTGCAGCTGCTGCTATTTCTATACTATTCAGATGACCAATTAAACAAACAGGTGATATTCTAAAAGCCCTAAAATCAAAACATGCTTTATCAGAAGATGCTCCCATGGCACAATCACCACTCTTCTAATCACACAACAATTATATAAGGCCAGGAAAAAAGGAACACACACCCTGGTTGGGTTAGGTACAGAATTACCAAATGAAAAGCAAAAATATCTCATAAGTATCCCCTAACTTAGATCAACAATCTTATTTTACAGGTGACAGAGCAAAGATAGTCCAAGATATCAGTCGAGGAATGGGCCCAGATTGGTCCCTGTTAATACAACAGGATAGAACCCAAGTTGGATGGATTCTCAAGCAAATGTTTTTTCCTTAGATTTCGCTCTTCTTGAGATCAGACCTGTAATTCCATTAATGTAGGAAATTCCTAAGACGAAAACTCCCTCTACTGATTCAAATAAGCAACTCCTATGTAATGTAGCTTTAAAGAAGGAGTTGGGAAGATCAAGGTCCCACAGCTACCTGGCAGAGGAAGAGCCCAGATCTTCCTCCCTTGGAAGGCTGGTCCTCTATAAGTCATGCCTTGATGCCTTCTTTCTCAGTACTGCCATGGCATAGTAGAATACAGATTTAATATAAAGTTACAAAATTTACTATGATAATACATATAAAAACAGTTGAATACTAAAAAGTTAAAATTAGTTTATACTCTTACCTCTCCTTTTTTTGCACAATTAAGGACAACTGGGGGTCCAACAATTCTATAATCGGCCTTATATAAATCACTGAAGACAGCATCCTCAAAGTCCATAACCACAAATATGTTTTCAAATTCTGGCGAATCTGAAGCTTCAAAGTCTTTCACTGATTCCATCTTTAGGTAGGGCACTTTTATTTCCTTGATTTTTTAAATAGAATATTAGAAGTATGAAGCATTTATGCATACACAATTAGTTAATAAAGAAAGTGACTCTAAATAGACATTATACATTAAATGTCATTTATCACAATAGTCTTGTTGGGAAAATTTATTAGTAGTGCATATATAGATGATATAACAACTGAGGTTACTTGATCTGCCCAGATCCCTGAACTTATTAATAAGTATCAGCAGTGCTATTTGCCCTCAACTATTCCCAATTCCAAGTAATTATTCAATATCAGCATTACATTTAAGTTGAAAATAGAAAACATTGCCTTTGTTTATATATTGCGATTACCTTACAAACTTTCAATTAGTTCTAGACTAAAATACCTGAGTGGATGTTAAGTAAGCATCAAATTAATTACTTTGGACACTGATAGAAAAAAATCTTAGAATGAAGAATGACAAATTTAAAAGAGGTATGTTAATTATTTCTAAGAAAAAGGCCAAACGTTGTTCATCACTGATTCTTCTACTATATGTTTTTGTGCTAACCTAAAAGTTTGAAGTAGTCTTTTTTGAAGCATATATTTTTTAATTATAGTAGATGTCAATGCTCTAAGGATATATCATCTTGTCAATGGGGATGCTTCTCCCACCAATATGAATTATTACTATTCTAACTCAGCAGAAATTTTTGAGTTATCTTAGGAGAAAAATTCAGTATCCTGCAGACAAACTAGTGATGAGCATATCTGAACATAAGCATGTCTTTGGAAAACTGAATCTTAATAATAAAAAATTGGCATTTAATGCCTTCAAGTTTGAAAAGCATCTTACATGCATCACAGCATATGAGCCTCAATAACTCTGTTAGACAAGTTTATTAGTAGTGCATATATAGATGATGTAATTGAAGTTAGTGAACTACTCAGATTCCTGAGCTATCAGTGCTGGAGATGGAACTCAACTGTTCCCAATTCCAAGTTCACTATTCCATCCAATAAACTGGGCCTGTAATCCAATACTTTCTAAGCTGGTAGGACTGCTAGAGTCTGCTCTCCAGCAGCAGACTTTGGGGACCCAGGGACCCTTCTATCCAACAATAAGGCAGCAGAGGACATGCAGTATAATGAAAAACCTAAGGCATAGAATAAAATTTAATTAAAAAACAATAAAACATTCTAATCAATATTACATATTAAGAACAAAGGAAATGTGCAATGGAACAGTAAAGCTGCCCCTTATTTAGAAAGAAACCAATATGAACTACCATGACTACAGCAGTTTGAAAGGAAAAGGATTTAAAGAAATGAAGAGACAAAGACAACCCAAGGGGTAACAGAGGGAGTAACTAATGAGCTGTTGTTAGCACTTAGGATGTTTATTTTTTTCAAAAATATAAACAGTTATTAATGCAGTTTTATTTGGTTTGTTAATGCTTAAACTTAAGCATGATAAATTATTTTAAATAAACATTATTGGATATATAAAAATCAAGTAATCTAGCAAATAATCACTTGCCATTATTTAGAATAGTGAGCAAAAAGGAATGAAGTCTACATTTTGATATCCATATATTTTTAAATGAAGCTTTTTTTTTTTTTCTTAACATCTTTGGACTGGTAAATTTGGTGATTTGAAAGCTGTTATTGTATGAATGAACTGAAAAAATATTTGAATGTCATGTCTAGAAAATTATATATAGTTTCATATGCTCATATAGCATACTCCCAATATTTGATAAAGTTCTTTAATTCTACTTTTGCCAAGATTTCAAAACTTTAGAGTGAATATAAAATTAATGGAAGAAGCCAGTTCAAATGAAAATATGAGATCTCTGTTGAAATGTACTGCTACATTCAAATTCTACAATAGCATTTTTATAAAAGACATTTCATCAAATATACCATATGCTATAGTGAGGCCAACTAAGTGCCAGTTTCAAAATTAAGTACAAAATTAGCATCCCATATTTTCTCTTCAACCAGCTTCAGAGTGTACCACATCCATCTCAATTTCAAATTTAGATCCGATTATCACATATCACAGAATAAGAACCAAGTCAAAGGAAGGACAGCATGCCACATGCAATGTAATCCCCTGACGTACCATGTTAATAATACTTTTTATTAACTTTTCATCCGCTTTTCCAGGGCAACTTTCTTTTATCTTTATAACTGGGACTTCCATTATTTTAATGGTCTGTGGAAGAGAGACTTGGGTATGAGATTAAAGAACTACCAAACTGTGGGCACATGTGCAAACTTAAGGATAGAAACCTTGTGGCTATAGCTGAAGCCAAAGTAGCAACTCTTACCTCTAAGGCCCTTATAAGTTGTTCTTGTCTTTCAGCTTCTTGAACCAGTATAACTCGAGTTTCAATCTGAGGCATTTCTTCTGTTAAGGGGTGAAAAATACATCATTATGCTATCAGAAATGAATAGTGATGCTAACAGCTCCCTTGCCTACTGTGGCGTCATTCTAAAATGCCCTTACTTCATTCAAGGAGCAGAATAGCATCCTCTTAAAGCCCAATTAACTTTTAATAATAAGGGGAAGGTAGGGAAGGAGGAACTGCCACTGTAGAGGATAGAGGGGAATGTTACAAGATATATTTGCAATCTAAAAATTTGGCAATCACAATCTGTCTTTCATGTCTGGAATATTTTCTCTCCTAAATTTCCTGGCTTCATGTCCTAGCTAAAATTCTATCTTTTACAGGAAGCCTTTCCTGATCCCCATTGTTGCTAGGTATTTTCTTTTTATTGATTATCTTCAAATTTTCTTGTATATAAATTGTCCAAAGAGCTATCTGCATGCTATCTCTCTCACTAGATTATCAGCTCCTTGAGAACAGGGACTGCTATTTTGAGTTTTTGGTTTGAGGTGGTTTGTTTTGCTTTTGGCCTTTCTTTGTATCCCCAGCACTTGGCACAGGGCCTGGCTGCTTGTATGGATTTAATAAATGCTTGTTGACCAACTGATCTGGAAACTCATCTATTTCAACCAGAGCTTGAACAACAATTCCCTCTCATCAAGTGAATTCCTCCAACGAGGTGGACTCCATAACTTACCTCTGTAGGTAGCCCATTCTTTTGTATAGCTCTATTATATCAAGTCTAAATCTGTCTCTTTGCAATCTCCACTTTATTGCCTTTTGCTACCAAATGTAACAATTCTAATCTCTTTTCTATGTGATATTTTTTGACATGGATTTTGCTAACCTGCTATCTTTTTTTTTTTCTTCCAAACTAAATATTATGAGTTCCTTCAGTCAATCCTCACTCCTCTGGCAAGATCTTGTAACCATTGATGATCCTGGTTGCCCCACTCTTGACAATCTCTAGCCTATCAATATCCTTCCTAAAACTGTGGTGCCCAGAGCTGAATACAACATTCCAGATATGGTCTAACCAAGGCAAGGTATAGCAATATCATCAACTTTTTAGGGCTACACATCATAACCCTTTTAAAGTTGCTCAAGATAAATTAGCTTCTTGTACAATTTTCACCTAACCCTATTTGTGGAATCCATTTGGGAAAAAAAAGTTATAGACAAAAGTGTAATAACAAGCTCTTCTGAACAGAAAACCAGGTAGACCCACTTTATGATCTGATGAATTCTCAAATACCTTGTTAGATCAAAAGCTCACTGCAACCACACATAAAACATAAATTTTAAGTGCTTTCTGTGCCATTTATTTTCCTAAAATATGGCCAGGGTCAATAAACACTTACTAATAAGATAACTATATTTGCTGGTTCTTTTAAAGAGCAGAAATATTTTCTACATAGTTTGCTTATGAAGGTGGAAACAAACTATCTCAATTGTAAGGAACCTCAGCAGCCATCTAATTCAACTCACATAAGGAAGAGAACCCCTAATACATTTGACAATAAATTTATCCAGATTCTGCTTGAACTCCTCCAAAGAGAGTAACCACCATCTCCTAAGGTAGGTTTCATTTCACTTTTTTATTTTTAAAATGATTATTCAGTGTGAACTATTTGCATTTTTGTTTTTCTTCCCAGGTTATTTTTATCTTCTGAATCCAATTCTCCCTGTGCAACAAGAGAACTGTTCGGTTCTGCAAACATATATTGTATCTAGGATATACTGCAACATATCTAACATAGATAGGACTGCTTGCCATCTAGGGGAGGGGGTGGAAGGAAGGAAGGGAAAAATCAGAACAGAAGCGAGTGCAAGGGATAATGTTGTAAAAAAAAAAAAAAAAATTACCCTGGCATGGATTCTGTCAATATAAAGTTATTATAAAATAAAATATAATATAAAAAAATAAAAAATAAAATGATTATTCAGTTTTGAAAACATGAAAAAATATGAAATCTTTTGATAATTACCTTCAGCATCTGAAGTAGATCCCGTAAGTTCATTTTCTTTAGAAATTTCAGGAACTTTAGAATCAAAAATAGAGGTGTCTGCCAAGAGACTCTTTACAGCAGTAGATACTAATAAACTATTGTCAGCCATTATTGATTCTTCTTTACTTTTTTACCTAAAAGTTAATATGAAATTTAAATTCAGAATAGCAAATTATTTTAAAATGATTTTTATCATATCAAGTTTAAACTGTTTTAGGATTAATTTGTTTCTACCTATAATTTCTTTTTTTAATTTAATTCTTTAAACAGATAAATAGATTTAATTACTTAAAAATCTTCATTATCTATCAGTATACAATGTAACTCAATGTATTGAGTTACAAGATTAATATTGAGATTTATTGTGTTCCTTACTAACACTCAGAATTAAAAATACAGAATAGCAAATTATTCAAAAAATTCAGAATAGCAAATTATTTTTAAATGATTTTTATCATATCAAGTTTAAACTGTTTTAGGATTAATGTTTCTACCTATAATTTCTTTTTTTTAATTTAATTCTTTAAACAGATAAATAGATTTAATTACTTAAAAATCTTCATTGTCTATCAGTATACAATGTAAATCAATGTTTGAGTTACAAGATTAATACTGAGATTTATTGTATTCCTTACTAACACTCAGAATTAAAAATACGTAACTTAAGTACAACAAAGTCAAGAATCTTAAAGAAAACGAATAAATACTAAGACATTCCCTCACTATATTCTTCTATTCAATGATATATAATTTCATTCTCAATCTCATGTGCAACAGAAAAAAATCATTCCTCTTTCTGGTGCTAATGTATGAATAGAAAATTAGCCTTAGAGCCAAAAAGGCCTGGGTTCAAGTCCTTCCTGATACATACTAGCTGTGAGGCCCTAGGCAAGTCATTTAATCTCAGTGCCTTGATGAACTCTCTATAAACTGCAGAGAAAACTATATTAGCTGCAGATGATTACTCAGCCAGTTAAATCACAAGTTCAGTTCTTATCCTCAACATCTGCAGTTTCGGGCATTATATGGAGGAAGTAAAGATAAATTAGAAGATTTCCATGATCATATATTTAGGCCTGGAAATTACCTCAAAGGTCCTATGGTCCAGGTCCCTCACTTTTCAAAGAAAAAAGTAAATGAGTAAACTACTCTCTTATCAGTACTAGAAGAGTACTGGTTATTAGAAGTTACTAGAAGAGACAAAACTGAAATCAGTCTTCTGACTCCAAACTCAGTGATCTCTGCAGTAGATCACACTGTCATTCTCCCAGTCTGGAAAGCCTGCATTCTAACCCTGGAAGCTAATTATGAGAGGAGATACAAAGCAAGAAGGTCCAGGAAACCACTAATGTGGAACCTGGAAGTTTCTCAAATCATGAGCCAACCTACTCCTGAACACCAGCTTTGTCAGAACTTGAAGATGAGGTGGGGCAGTAACACGTGATGAAAATTATGTCTTATCTTTGGGTTGGGAGTGTCACACCAAAAAAAAAGTTGAGATGTAGCACTCAAGGAACCAATCCAAGACGAAAATAATATTAAAACAAAAACAGCTCTATTGCTGGCTCATACACAAATGCAGTAATTACCCATCTATGAAAAGGTCCAGAATATTCACTCACAAATGTGTTTTAATTCACAAATGACCTTAAAATTTCCTAGTTTCCTTCCTGCTAGAGTCTAAGACCAGATCTTTACAAGGTTAAACCTCAGAAAATTCTACACTGGATGTGAATAAAGATAACACTCAAGCTGATTGCTTTCTGCACATTACAACAGGACTTTACTTTTAAAAGAGTATCCCTCCCACAGCACAGAATCTTAGTAATAGATAGGATGGAATGAACACCTATTTGAATAACATTTCCTCCACAACAACCCTTTCTAAAGTACCAAAAAATCAAATGACTTCCCCAGGACTATACAAACAGTCTATATCAGAGTTGGGACTTGAACCTAGGTCTGCCTGAATGAATCCCTCAAAAGTGAAGATAAGTACTCCCTAACTGCAGGCAAGTCCCAGTGCTGCCTTGAGGCCTGTTCTTTCCATATACTCCTTCTCTCCTGGTGACCCCAGATCTCTAATAAGCTCCTATCCTAGTTCAAGTGCAATTCTCACCTTTCACCTGGCTTAGGGAAGCAGTTCTCAAGCCTGTTGGTCCCTTTACAAAGGGAGAATCTCAAACAAGATTTATTTGTGTTAAATATATCCATATTTATTTATAAAAACATTAAAAAGTAAAACTAATAAATGTTTAAAACATAGTAATTACTAATTCATTTTATAATAGCACCTCCACCCCATGTTAACACAAATAAATATTTTTATAAAAATAACTGTGTTTCCCCCAAAAAATAAGATAAAGATAAAAGTGGGACTGTTTTTTAATGATTTCTGCAAATCTCTTTAATGGCTGGCTTAATAGAAGACAGCTGATTCTCATATCTATTTCTGCACTCAATCTTTTGTGATTTTTTTGGTTGAAGTATATAAAGAAAATCGGGCCTCACAAAGATATAATTAGAATGGAGATATGTATTTTAAAAAGCAAATAACACCTTAGAATTACCATAAAAACAGTTTTGACCCTGCAGATCCAGACACATGAACTACAATTTGGGAGCCACTGGCCTATCTTCCTCTCTCAACTGTCTCTCTAACTCCTTCTCCTTCAAGTTACTAAAGTGATTTTCTTAAAGTCTAGGTAAAACCATGTCACCCTTATGTCAACAAACTCCAGTTTGGACCCCTCTAGGGCCAAATACAACCTCTTTGCTTATCCCTGGCTCAACCCACAACCTCCTTTCCAGGCTAATTTCTTCATCCATCCAAACTAGCTTTTTGCTGCCCTTGACACATGGCATTATTATAGAGATAGCCAGTATATGCAGGGACACACACACACTCACACTCACACTCACACACACACACACACACACACACACACACGTTTTCTCTCCCTTTCAAACATAAGCTCTTTGAGGGGAGATACTGTCTCACTTATCTTTGTATTCACAGTACCCTATCATAGTGCCTGTACCAAGTAGGTGCTTCACAAATGCTTGCTGAATGATACTGCCCTCTCAAAAGGTTGTACCCACTTGAAGGGCAGATATCATTTCATATCAGCCTTTACATTAAGAGGGACAAATTTAATAAATTCTCTTATGATTGATTTGAGTCTTTCCTGATCAAGTTACAATTCCACTTGTAAACTTTAGTGAGATTTTTTCCCCCTCTGTTCAGATGAAGCAAGGAAATCCTGCTGCCAAGAGAAACATTTAGCCATCTCTCCTGAAAGTTTGAAAAAGAACAAGTTTGCTCAGGTTGATAAGGTAAGAAGCCTATTTTTAGAATGGTGTGAGTTGAAACGAAAGAGAGGGAGCTGAACAAGAGGGAAAAGAGCTTCCTCAAGAGGTCTTCTTCACACTTGGATGTCTCATTTTGTTCAAAAATAAATTCAATGTAAATACTAGAAGTTCTCATTTTCCCCAGTTTACATATGATTGCTATGCTCATTCTCACTAACTAATTAAAATCTCAATGACTCTGTAATAGGGTCTAAGTTTTTCCCAAAAAGCATTCAGATAATTGTCAAGATGTCAAATGTAATAAAACACTTGTTTCTTGATGGTCTTTATTTGATCTGAGATTTATTCATTCAAACATATATTAAGCATCTGTGCACATAGTTTTATGCCTATTATATAAAATCATAAATAAGTTCTAATAGTAACTTTAAATCAGCTGAGAATCAGGTGTGTGATAGACCAAAAAAAAAAATCTTAATGATGAGAAAAGCCATTAAAACATCTCAATTTATGTGAGAAAAGCTCTTAAAGTCCTAGAGGAGACTAGAACACCAAAGATGAAAATGATTAATCAACATCTACAAACTACATTTACTAGACTCTTACTATAGAATTTTTAGTGGAGCTGTAAAGTAACAGAATGTCACCTCAGGAGAATTTTTTCTAGGGAAAATTTTCTTGACTAACTTTTTAAATCATGACAAATCCCTCCTCCCTTTAATGCAGTTCTAAATTGTAGTAAGGGGTGGGGGGGGGGGGGGGGATTTTTGTTGTTGTTGCTTTTTTGTTTTTTTAGAGAAACGCTACACTTCTTGGTCTCTTTAAAACTAATAAAAAAAAATTCAAACTTAAAAGGGCATGATAAAAAAAAGCATCTTAAATCTAAGGTTTTCCCAGTTGTATCCACTCAATTAGTTCTTTCAAGTTATTCCAGCTACTCTCTGACTCATAAATTTCCATGGAATTTCAGAAGTGACAGAATTATGATACTGAATAATAAAAAGAGAGCCAAGATTATTTGGGGAATAGGGATAAAAATAAAGCAAAACTATCATTTCCACTCATTCATTTAATACAGAATTGGTTAAGTGTCTACTATGTGTTAAATGTCTACAAACTAGGTACTTGGGAGGCAAAAAAAAGAACCCGTCTTCAAGGAACTTAACATTCTTTCATAGTGGTACTTAGTATCCTTTCTTAGTACACAGCATCCCTCCACTACTCCTCAAAACATATTTTGTAACTCACTTACTATAAAACTCCCATATTAGTTCTTAACAGGGCAAGCCCCCACCAGCAACTCTGATTAAAGATAAAAGGCTGCAAATCACTTTCATGACCAAATATAATCTGTTATAAAAGAAAAGGTCATTTCCGAACTAGAGCTCCTGGATCAGACCTTGACGAAATAACTACAATGTCCTAGCCCCCTTGCTTCAGGTCAGACGACAGTAACTAATTAACTCAGATTTCTACAGTGAAAAGGCTTCATAGAATCCAGCCCAGGCCTCCCCCTCCTCCCTTAATCCTGATCACTTTCCAGCCCAGTGTCTTCACTGTAACAGGGGGACAAAGCAGCCCAACTGGCCTGTTAGATGTTCGGGCTTTGAGCCCTGACAAGTGTCCCCTTCTTGGGGCGCGTCAGGACAACCCCTCCCGCCCCAGCTTAAGAACGCATTGCTTGCCCCATTAACCGGACCGGGTCCTACAATCAATCGGTCTATCAGCATTTAGCAGGAAAAGAAACTTGAGAACCAGGAAGGTTGCCTCCCCACCCCAGGAATCCGGGCAATTCGGGCCTCAGTTTCCCCTGGCGGACACCACGCACCCGAGCCCTACGCCTAACTAATGGGCGCTTATGGTGTGTGTAGTAGGCGCTTAATAAGTTCTTGGCTAGAGTAACTATCACTCCCTTTTTTTCCCCAAGCAGGAGAAGAAGTATACAGAGGGGAGGGAGGGGCTGACCACCCCCCCATCCCCTGAACCTCCTCCAGCCCCCAGAGTTGGAGTCCCAGAAGAACCAGATTCCAGGCTGGTCTCCGAACTAGGGCTCACGGGGGCGTGGGCTTGGGAGAACCCCAAATCTCTCAGGAAAAATGAGTAAGCACTGATTAAATGCCTGTTGTGTGCTAACCGCCGTTTGCCAGAAGAGGAAACAGAGACTGGGGGGAAGACGCTTACATCCCCCAAGCAAGGGAGGTCCCCGGGCCTCAGTTTCCTCGGAGCGGCAGTGGGGGTGGGGACAGGGACGGCTGACATCAAATACGCCCAGCGCGCTGCCCCACCCCCACTGCCGGCCGCCGCCCAACACAGCACCTCACAAGCGGCAGATGAGGGGAACGGAGCCCCTTTTACAAAAGGGGAGACAAAGGAAAAGATGGTGCCCGGACCTGCGGGGGAGAGCGGCGCCCCAAGGCTCTGAATCCTCCCGCAGCCCCCGGTCCCGCGCCGGCACCGAGAAAGCAGCGCAAGGCGCTGGGATGGCCGAGCAGGTCCCCCGAGATTACCCTCCCTGCCAATCCAGCTCTGGGCCAACTTGACCCCCGCAGCCACTACCTCTTCACCCGCTGTCACGAATACTCAGGCCTCCAGAGCCTCCAGCCGAATCCGCCATTCCCCGCTGACCGCGGCCGCCGCCAATTCAAAAGTGAGCGGCTCCTTCTAAGGGCCTTGCCCATTGGCCCGGGAGAGGCGCACGTGTTGTCAATTTTCTTCCCATTGGTCCGAAAGACCGAGGTGGGCGACCGAGCTGTGATTGGGTGCCATCGCTCCACCTGTTCCCTCCCTCCCGCCTTCCTTCGTTGCACCATCTTGGGCTAAGACCGATTGGCTGTGCGTGCTTTTCAAATTGTTCCAACGGCTCTGGACGTCAGAGACTAGGGAGGGGAAATGCCCGGATGTAGCCGCCCTCCGCCCCTAAGCAGCAGGTGCGCCTACCATAACTAAGGCTGCGGCCTCCCATTTCTCACTTCCGGAAAACTGCGGTGCGGGGAGAGGAGGGGAGGTCTGCGCAAGCGCAGAGTCCGAGAATCTGGTACCGGCTGCTTTCGCGGGGCTTCTAGGCATAGGTTCCCCCTCCCCGCGGACCTTTGTCCGTACTCCGGAAGGAGTGGTTCTGCCCGGAGTGTCAGACCTGGATCCCCGCGTCCCCTCAAACCGCCCCTCGCCACCCCCTAGCCCACCCTCGTTCTCGTGTCATACTTTGTGGAGCCGGAGATGTTTACAGCCAGAGAGGGTGGGGAGAAGAAAACATAGGGGCCTGGAACAGGAGAACAGCAGGAACCTGGAAGCTTAGAACATTTAGAACAGTGGGGACATGAAGGCCTAGAGCATCAGAGCAGAAAGAACGTGGGATTCAGAATGTCAGAGCAGCAGGAATGCGAGGGCCCGGAACGTCAGAGCAGAGACTTTAAAAACCCAGGATTTGAGGGCAGAGGGATCTAGCGGGATGGTAGGATGGACAAATGTTCAAATTGGGGTTGGCCGCTGGAGTCTCTTTTACTCTGATTCCACGATCCAAGCCGCACACCAGGAAGATCAGTCTGACAAGTATATAAGGTGGAATGAACACCACGAGGTGGGGAACAGGTTGGAAAGCTATTGCCAAAGTCCCAGTGATGCCCCGAGCACACCTGAGGGCTGGTGTGGATAGAAGGAAGGGGACAGATAACAGAGGTAATACTTAGATAAGACTGACGGGACCTGGTGATTGATGGGAGATGAGGAAAAGGGAGGAGTGTGTGAGACTAAGGTTTGTAAAGTCTGGGCCAGCTCCCTGGAGGCCTCAGGATCAGCCAGAGTCAGGATGAGCAAAAAGGAGATGGACGAAACTGCCACCGACCTCCCTTCTCCATGTCCTCCTGCAAAGTGAGTCTGGCTTGTCTCACTCCATCCCCTAATCCTCCTAAAATTATCTATATACCAAAAGATGGAGCCAGGAAGGAATAGTGAGAAAGGCCATTTTTCCAAATATATGCTAATAGAGTTATTGTCCAATAGGTAATTAACCTTAAGTGCTCCGTTATCTGATTCCAGTGCACCTATTTTTTAGCCCTTTACAAAGGTTCACATCAAACCCATTTGTGCAGAAGGTGATGTCATGATCAGAAAGAGGGAAGGAAGGAGGAAGAATAGGTTTGGTGGGAAAGATGAATTGTTTTAGATTGGTGATTTGGGGGTTCTGACAAGGGAGGAGGTCCAACAACCAGTTGGAAATATGATGCAGACTTTCTTTCCAAGATGTTTACAGGGTCTTATTACAGATGAAAACAAGTGGAGCATCCTCAGTCGTCCTCAAGACCAACACTTCTCTATCTATAATTCACTGAATCTGAGGGAATGTCAGGCTTTAGATTCATATCTTGATGTAGATACACAGTCAGCCACCCTAAATCCAAGTTAACTTTGCTGTCATTTGAAATCCAGAATTTATCTTTGCAATAAAATAATTGCTACCATTTGTTTCTTGCTTACTATGTGTCAGGTATTGTGCTAAATGCTTCACAATTATCTCACATGATCTTCCCAATACTCCTGGGAGGTAGCTGTTATTATTATACCAATGTTACAATTGAGGAGACTAAGGCAAACAAATTGTGACTTGTCCAAGATCACACAGTAAGTATCTGAGGGGGAGTGTGACTCCCCCTGTCCCACACTCTAGTGCAATCCCTGGTCATTCATAGGTATCTTCCTAATTCTAAAAGCAGTAGGTTGGGTGGAGTTTTTGTGTTTCTTAATAAGGCAGAATATGCAACTTTAAATGGCATGTAATTGTCATGTTGAATTTTTCATCATGTTTTTCTTGGTATGTAATTGGCATGTTGAATTTTTGATATGTTTTCTTGGCATATAATACTCTCGCATTACTGTTTTGCTTTTTTTTTTTTTTTTTTTTTTTTTTTTTTAATATTTCCAGTGCTTTGACTAATGTTTAGTACATAATAAGTGCTTAGTAAAAGGTCATTCATTCAAGAATCCACCCAAAAGAGGAACTGGGAAAGTGGAGTACTCCGTAAAAGAGATGGAGGTGCCTCCAGTCAGAATAGCAATGGCTTCATACACCATTGCTATTAATATTTGTCATTCTGTCATGTATTTAACTGCTTCCCAATAGAATGGAAATTCCTTGAGGATAGAGACTTTTGTTTTCTTCTTTGTACCTAGGTGTCTATATATGCTGAATAAATGCAAGTTGAATTGAATGGTGCAGTTTTTCATCATATGCTTGGAAATAAAATTACTGTTTTTTTAAAAAAAAGTATACAAAATAAATTTCAAGTCATTTATTTTCTCTCCTCTAACTACCAAAATAATCACTACCATTTATTAAGAGCTTAGTCTCTGTATTCTGCAGTAAGTACTGTGTAGAGATTGAAGAAGTTTCAATCCTACCTCCTACTTGAGGGACTCAACCAGAACTACACAGCTAATAAGTGTCTGTGGTGAGATTTTAACCCCAGTCTTCTGGATTTTAAGTCCAATGACCACTGTTCCTTGCTGTTCTTCTGGTAATCAATACCTTTACCAGGCATTATTGTTTAAATGTTCACCACTTTAGAGTATGAAGGGTCCTCAGAAAGCATTTTGTCCAAACCTTTATTTTTTTAGAATAGTGATTCTCAAACTTCTGTTCTCAGTATATTTATATTATTAAAAATTATTGAGGATCTATCTCTCCAAAGAGTTTTTGTTCATGTGGTTTATATTTATAAATAGTTACCATATTAGAAATAAAGACTAATTTTGAATTTGTAGACCCTCTGAAAGGGTTTCAGAGACTCCACTCACCCAGAATTTTCTGGATCATACTTTGAGAATCACTATTAGAGAAATTGCCTAGGAACTAAAAAAATAAATAAATAAATAAAAATGAATGAATAAATAGATGAATGAATAGAAAATGGAATTGCTTCGCCATGCCCAGAATTTTTTTGATTAAAATATTTGTCTTTCAAGCCAGTTGTAATAAGGTGGCTTTTTCTACCCTATCTGCTGTGTACAATTATCTTAAAACAGTAGAGCCTATTTTATATATATATCAACAGTCAATAATTAGGTTATGAATCATTGCTTCATTCAGGGGAATCATTAGGATAGAAATCAATTTATACAGCCTGATGAGATTATACAAGTCCAACACTTAAAATTGTATTTGGGCAAATGGGATTCGTTTTCCATGAAGTGGTAGGGAGGTTCTGCTTTTGTTGAATTACAGAATTTGACAGTGAGTTAAGAGGACATTTTCTCATTTATTCAATTGGCAAAATTTTCAAAGCAGAAAGGATGTTGAAGATTATATAGACCAATCCCATTCATTTTCCACATGAGAACTCATGTGAAAACTCAAATTGAGGAAGGGACTTGCCCGTGTCATAGCTAGTTAGTGGGTACAGCCAGAAGGGCTTGACTTCAAATATAGCACCATGAACCCTGTTAATTAGATAGTTTATCAGCTTAATGTAGCAATTTAATTGGTGCTATTTATAAAAGGCATCAAGATTTTTACCCTTGATAAATATGCCTTTGATTTTGTGGATAATAAACATGGTTTCCTGAAGTAACCGTAATTATGAGATGACAGGTAAAATATAAGTATCTTTTATCCAAAGATAGGAATATTAGTGGCATTCTTATATTCAGTCTGTGTGATTATAGATCATTTCTGTAACTGGCTTACCCTAGATTTAAAGGATTTAAGTTTCTCCATGTCAGAAATGAAAAAAAGAGCTTGCTGGAAAGTAGTTGATAGTGTCCAAAGACTCACTTAATCTCTCAGTGACTTAGGCAATTTTCTGACTGTAAATTGCAGAGCAGATGTTGATCTGCATTGGGAATGGAAGTTTCCTCACCAACCATAAGGAAATCATAGATTTGTTTTTAATGATTTATATCTAAATGCGTATTGGGCTATTGAAGAAGTTTCCATTATAGTGAATGATTTCAGAGCAGAAAAATGTAATTGAACATAAATGTACAATAAATGTCACAGGATCAAATATCATAGAATTAATACCCTTAGAGCTAAAGAGTTTATAGACCTTCAAGTCCAAGTTATTCATTTTACAGATTAGAAAACTGAGGCCCAAAGGTTAAGTGATTCATCCAGGTCATATAATTAATAAGTGTCTGTGGTAGAATTCCCGAGTCTAAGCCCAGACTGCCAGACTTTTGATCATAAACACCTTCCCAAGTATTAACTATTTAGATTTTCATAGTGTTAGGCTTAAAAGGGCCCCAGAAATTATTTTGTCAAAGTTCCTCAATTTCTAGAGGAGAAAACTTGAGGTTCAAAGAGAGAATAATGGAACTGCTGATGACACATAAATAAGAACAAGGTGGCTGAGTAGTGCATCAATCCAGGAGTCAGAAAGGCCTGATTTCATATTTCAACTCAATTCACTAGCTTTGTGACTCTGGGCAATTCACTTAACCCTGATAGCTTCTGAAGAAGGGAATAAAATGGCACAACAAAGAAGGACCCAGATCTTCAGACTCCTCTTTCATTGAGCCATGTTGATATTGGCTGACCCTATGACAGTCTCTTTTTCTGCAGAAGACTGTGGTGGGGTCTACACTGCCACAGCTGAATCTAATTGGATCTAATTGTTTGCTGTCTGCTTCCCTTGGATATACCCCTATTAGTTATGCCATAAGAACCTAAAAATACTGTTCCCTGGACTTTCAAATGAATTTCTCAAATTCTTAAGAATTAGACTATTAATTTCATGGCTGTGTATTAACTTGACAATGATGACTAAAGTTCATCATATCCACTAAACTGTAAGAAAAACCTATTGTTAAAACTTTCTTATCCCATGACTTTTTTCCCTCCAATGCTACCAGCTGCATAAAAATTCATTCTAGTGAACTATTTCTATTTCTCTAAGAGGTTTATCTTCTCATTAGCATTTATTTTTTAGAGATGATTAGGTCAGGGGAGGAAATAGGATGTGTGCATTGAAGAGGGTGGCAAATTACTTCAGTTTTAAGAGTCAACATTTTAGGTAGAATGCCATTAATTGCTCATCAGTGTTTCTAGGCAGATATAGACATGTACAGCAAATGAAAAAACCTAAAGCCATGACCATTAATTTTTCCTCAGAAGATAAAGGTTACCTCTCTACCTATCTATCTTTTTCTTCTTTATTACTTTCTTTCTACCTCATCTATTATCTTTCTAATCTATCATCTACCTTTCTATCTAATCCATACTTTCTCTCGAGTAATCGGTATACAGATATAATAGAACACTTGTTCCAGAATCCATTCAGTATAAATGTATAAAAATATAAATATACATGCATAATTTCTATGAAATCTAACACCAGAAGCCAGTTTATTCACTCAGCTTTAAAAAAAAATATATCAAATTAGTTATTTGGTGGTGTTTAATTAACTGAGGTTGTTTTTTTCTTTTTTCAGCTGATTAAGTTGGTGCTTATTATTTATTGTTCAGTTGTATCTTCATGAGTCCTTGGCTGTACTATCTATGAGTTTTCCTTGGCAAAAAAGTACTGGAATAGTTTGCCATTTCTTTCCCCAATGGACAGCTAGTGAGCATCTATGATCTGATTTGAACACAGGTCTTCCTGACTCCAGATGCAGCACTCTATTCACTGACTATAGCAACACAGAAATTGCTTCATATAGATATGAATTCTGGGTTGTCAAACATTTTTTAGAGCTGAAAATGATGAAATCTGTTAAATTTCTTATTTCACACACAAGAAAACCTGTCCAAAGTCAATGAGTGACTTGCCCCTGAGTACACAGCTAGCTATTAGTAGAGATTGGACTGGAACTGAAAGCTGTTGGCTCCCAGATCCATTTCCTGAACTCAGCAGCACATTAACTGGTCTGACAACTCCCAGGAGATGAGGATCACCTCCCCACAAACCCCGTTGCCAACCCCTTCATGCTTCACCTAACTGTACACAAAGGAAGTAATCAACAAATACTTGATTGATCAACTAATTGGTTGACAAAATTATTTCTTTTATAAATATGGTACTGAGCCACCAGGGGAGTAATTAGCATGCTAGAGTTACAATCAGGAAAATCTGGATTCAAATCCTGCCTCTGCCATTTAATTAGCACTTATTTTTTCTGAATCTCAGTTTCTTTATTTGAAAATGGGAGTAATACCTATATCTACCTCACAGGGCTATTAGAAATTCTTATGAGATAGTAAATTATAAGTAAAGGGCTTTGCAAACCTCATCCAGAGCCATCAGTTGTTCTAATCTATATCTGGTCACAGATGATTCTGGAAGGGAAAGTGAGGCAAGTGATCTTGCACAGTTCTCTTTCATTTCAATCCAATTTACATGCATGTCATGGCATCACCCCCCTGATGTCATGGTCCTCTTTGAGAACGATGGACAAACAACAACAGCATCTGTCTGCAATTCACATATTGTGAAGACAACTGAGTCACAGTTTTTATTAGCTAATCTACACATACATCTCCTTTTCCCTTGTATATGACAGATAGCCTGAACTGTGCAAATGTGACCTAGAATCCTAAATGAATTCATCAAGTGACTTTCTATCCCTCTGGTTTTATTGCATTTTCACAGGATTTACAGATAGAAGAAGAACTTAAATGATTTTAGTCCAATGACCTCATTTTATAAATTAGGAAATAGGATCACAAAAGATAAGTCATCTGCCTGGGATTATATAGTTAATTGGTAATGGTTTGTTGGTTTGTTGATTTGTCGACTCCAGATTCAATGCTCTTCCTCATCTCACTGACTCTCAGGTCCTTCCTGTTTCTCTAAATGTTAATTTTTTCCTAGTCATCTGTACTAATATATTTCACAAGTATCCCAATTTTCTATCCTCTTCCCCTCCATTGGAGAAAAATTGTTGAGCTCCTGACCTTAAGTGAATACAGACTCATTGAGAAATCCCAAAGAAGAACAACTGGATCCAAAGAAGGTAGAGGAGCTCATTGTGAAGTATACATAGAGCATAAACCCAAGAAGTTTTCAATGATTTTTCAGTTTTGAACATAGATTCTCAACTTAAACTTCAATTACACCCTTTCTTTGAAGGCAGTACTATAAGTCCTATTATCTCCATCAATTATGGGTAAGTGAGACCCAGAGAAACCACTGGTCCATGGTCACCAGCTAAGAAGGATCAGAGACAGGATAAAAACAAGTCTTCTTACTTTAAAGTCCAATACTCTGTCCACTACAACAAGATATTGCAAATCTCAGACCAATTTACCTGCTGCAGAAGACCTGGAATCTAGAATCCAAAACAGGAAAAATGGGCCTGCCATTTGGGAAACCCTCTTGCCAAGGAATAATGAGGAATGCTGGACCCACATCTAAACAATTCCTATATTTCACTACTAGTCAATTCTAAAGAATTGGGTTTTTCTATGATACACAATGTCAGTGGGGCAGCTAGGCCCAGTAGAAAGAGCCTTTGATTAGGCTACAGAAAGCTTGGGTTTCTAGCCTTGCTCTCTGTTACTTATCTCTAGGGTAGATTTCAGCAAGTTACTATTCTATGGATCATAGTTTCAGTATCTTTAAATCAAGGGAAATGAACTAGGCATGTTACAGTGGAAAGAATGTGCCTTTGGAATCAGGGTATCTGGTACCAGTCCTGATTCTGATGCCTTCTAGCAATGTGACCTTGGACTCCCTGGACCTCATCTGTAAAATGAGGAAGCTGGATATGACAGCCTCTAATTTCCCATCTGTGATCCTATAGTCTCTGCAGTTATAAATTCTATAATATTCCTAATACAATCATAATTTGTATTTTATTTATAAAGTATGTTTCCAAAAAAAAAATTTAGAGAGAATATTTTTATGTTCAATCTTTTCAAAAAAAGATAATTTCTCGTTATGAAACTGTGCATATCTTTTGATCCAGGTTATATCCCAAAGAGATCTTAAAGAAGGGAAAGGGACCCACATGTGCAAAAATGTTTGTGGCAGCACTTTTTGTAGTGGCAAGAAACTAGAAATTGAATGGACATCTATCAATTGGAGAATGGTTGAATAAATTATGGTATATGAATGTTATGGAAGATTATTGTTCTGTAAGAAATGACCAGCAGGATGATTTCAGAGAGGCCTGGAGAGACTTACATGAACTGATGCTAAGTGAAATGAGCAGAACCAGGAGATCATTATACACTTCAACAATAATACTATATGATGATCATTTCTGATGAATGTGGCTATCTTCAACAATGAGATGATTCAAATCAGTTCCAATTGTCCCATAATGAAGAGAATTGGCTACATCCAGAGAGAGAACTATGGGAAATGAGTGTGGACCACAACATAGCATTTCCACTCTTTCTGTTATTGTTTGCTTGCATTTTTGTTTTCCTTCTCAAGTTTTTTTAACTTTCTTTCTAGATCCGATTTTTCTTGTGCAGCAAGATAACTGTATAAATGTATATACATATGTTGTATTTAACATATATCTTAACATATTTAATATGTATTGGACTACCTGCCATCTAGAGGAGGGGGTGAGGGGAAGGAGGGGAAAAGTTTTGCAAAGGTCAATGTTGAAAAATTACCCATGTATATGTTTTGTAAATAAAAAGCTAAAATAAAAAAAAGATAATTTCTCTCCATGCTATTGTAAAGAATATAAACTTGAATATGCTAATATAATGAAAGGGATTTTTTTAAACCTCATTTTCCATTATTACTTACTTTTTCCTTTTCTTTTTCATTAATATTACCACATATTGCTCTTTTATAAGCAAATTGAAACAGTAACGCTTGACTTTTTAAAATCCCTGGATTTCTATCCCTGAGAATTTTATTGACAATTTCTTAGGATTTACAGTTAGAAAAGGACCTTACATTATTTAATCCAATGCTCTCATTTTGTAAATTAGGAAATAGGATTAGAGAGGGTAGGTAATTTGCCTAGAGTTACATAGCTACTTAGAAAATCAGTATTTGCAGAGAGGCTTGGAGAGACTTGCATGAACTGATGCTAAGTAAAATGAGCAGAACCAGGAGATCATTATACACTTTGACAACGATATTGTATGAGGATGTATTCTGATGGAAGTGGATTTCTTTGACAAAGAGACCTAACTCAGTTTCAATTGATAAATGATGGAGAAGCAGCTACACCCAAAGAAAGAACACTGGGAAATGAATATGAACTATTTGCATTTTTATTTTCTTCCCGGGTTATTTTTACCTTCTGAATCCAATTCTCCCTGTGCAACAAGAGAACTGTTCGGTTCTGCAAACATATATTGTATCTAGGATATACTGCAACATATCTAACATATATAGGACTGCTTGCCATCTAGGGGAGGGGGTAGAGGGAGGGAGGGGAAAAATTGGAACAGAAGCGAGTGCAAGGGATAATGTTGTAAAAAAAATTACCCTGGCATGGATTCTGTCAATATAAAGTTATTATAAAATAAAATAAAATATTAAAAAAAATCCACAAAAAAAAAAAAATCAGTATTTGAACCTAGGTTCACTGATTGTAGAATTTATGTTATTTCTACATTATGCTGCCTCTCGGTATTTGCCTCACAGTTTAAAATGTGAGATTTTGTTTTATCCACTAAAAAGTCTTCTTCCACTTCCTTATTCTTTACTCCATCCACCAAGAATGGAATTGGCAAAAGAAAATATATGTACTCTAAATCATACCCATGAGAAAATCAGTGTGAAATTAAATGCCAATTCTAAATTATACTATGAAAGTAAAGAAAGTAGTGAGTAATTCTGTGACATTAACTTTGTGTTAGGTTTTAAAAAATTGGCACCTTTCTTTTGGAGGAACAGCACTGGTCTTAAGCAGAGGTGTTAAATATGGGGCCCTTAGGCCATGGCCTGAACCAGATTAAACTGTAGTTCCTCTCAGACTTTAATGGGCTGATGAAGTAACAAATGTATATACATGTGTGGTTATTTAAATTATTATGTAGCCCACAGGGATTCTTATCCACGATTAAATGATCTCCATCTATGGGTTTGATGCCATTGATGTAAATGAAGAAAGGAGTCAGAAAAATCTAGAATCAAATCCCATCTTTGACCTTGAGTAAGTCAGTTGACCTCTTCATTGAACCTGGACTACTTTCTTAGACTGTAAATGACAGATATGTTTCTGATCTGCAACGATAGAGGGAATTTCCATTCTGGGAGTAACCTCACCAATGAAATCATAAGTCTGAACTCAAACTAATTAAATACTCCCATGTAGAAAAAAACCTAAAAGTCTTTTAAAATGAAAGCATCAGTGTAATCCTATGGTATTAAATTATAAACATGATGGTGGGTCTACATTGTATCCCCAATGCCCATAGGGCATGCTTAAGAAATGCTTATCATTTGTTTCATTAGCAGAAGAATCATAGTAAACTAATAATAATTGTATAATAATCCTCCAGCTTTCTTGTACACTAAAAAAAGTCTCCCCAGAGAGATACATTCACTTTGGGTTTCTACATATGACAAAGGATATCTAGAAGTGATTGAGGGAATGATTAATTTATGTAAGAACAAATAATTAGAACTATTGAAGTTAGTAACTCAGTGCAAGAAAATCATGGCTAGAGTTTCTAGCTAAACTTGATGATATTCTGATGTATTTGGAGTAAAGTAAGGCTTTCTTTGTTGCCAGCAGCTGTAACCTATAAATTGGATAGTTCCTCTGCCAAAAGCATCAGGGTAGCTATGAAAGGCATGTATGGTGCCAGCCAAGTGGTGGACGTGGGAAAAGATTTGCACCTGGGTACAAGAATTACTTGGTGCTGTCCTTCAAATAGGATGAAGGATAAATTATTTGGGGAGGAGGACATTAACTAGTCTCTCTGTATTTCCACTCATAGAATGTATAACAGAAGGAAATATAATCTAATTACACTATTAAGCTTAAATTAAGTTAAATATTCAAGAAATTCTTGCCTCTGTTTCACTAATAAGAGTTTCTAAGGAAAGTTAGAGACTTCACTCCAAAGATCTTTAAGATGGAACGAAAATGATTAACTATGGCTCCAAAATAAAGATAAGAAGATAAAACTCTTTCTCTCCTTTGCAGAACTGGAGGATTGTGGGAGCCAAACATTGCATAGACTGTCAGACACGAGGGATGTGTTGGTACGTGTTTCTGATCTGTTTTTTTTTTCCTCTCTCTTTTATTCTTTTATTTATTCTTTGTTACCAGGGGCTAACTCCCTTGGTTGGGGTGAGGAAGAGAATTTGGAAGGAAAGATCATGTAAAATCAAAATAGATTTATAGATTTTTTTTTCTAAATTCATAGTAATACATGCCAAGTGCTTGAGAAACTCATTGGCGTAGGCAATAGCTTAGATACAACAGATAAAGGAGAAGGACAAATAAACAATAATGGCAAATCTACCATAAGAATTAGCCCAAAATATCCAAATATCTCCTGAAGTTTTTCATTACTGAATATGTGTGAGTGTGTATATGTGTTGCTTATGAAAAAAGGACCCCTATTTTATCATCACATCTTGTGCTTATTTTAGTAAAGAATTATAGGATTTCAGAGACCATCTCTTCCAATCAGAACCTGAACCAGCCTCAGTCATTCCAAAAGTGTAGATACAGTCATGTGATCATAAATTCACAGAGAGGAACTATTTAGTCTGGACCCTTGTTCTACAGTGGAGGAAGCTTACCCAAGCTCACAGAAGTGGTGAGAGACACAGCAAAGATGCAAATCCAGATCCTCACTTTAAAGCTAGAATTTTCTCTGTTATGGCCCAGAACTCTGAACTTGAAACAAAGGATTCTTACAAGGTACTAAGTCAGTGAAATTGATAGAGACAACAGTTATCTAATTTAGCATGGTGCAGTATGATCGATTTAATCCTACAAGGAGATGTTATGGGTCAGAACTTGGAACAAATTGGAATTGAGGAGACAATAGTTAAATCTAATTTAGCATTGATTTAATCCTACAACAAATAATGGTTTCCTAGTAATATACTGATGGGTGAATACTCAGTGTACAGCATATAAGCAAGAAGCTCTCAGGGCCAAAACAAGGACAAGCACACTAGAAGCTCTCAGAGGCTGAGACAGATTCATTCCATCTTCCATCTTTGTTGTACCTGCAGGCTGAAGCACAAACTCTTGAAAGTCAGGAGATTCAGAAGCCAGAGCTCAAGCTCTTGGAACCAAGACTACACAAGGCCTCTAAGAAAGCTAAGCCACAGAAAAGTAGACAAGACTTGGAAAGAGACAATAAAGGATTTGGACTTTAATATCTGGCAGCATTTGTGGTGATTACTGAACTGAAACTAAGGCTGCCTCCAGAGACACCAAGAAAACCCCAATAAGAGATTATATTTTAGAATAGAATATTACATGTCAATCAATCAATGCATGTCATCATTCATTAATGCAGATCTCAAACTGTCCCTGTTTTGGTAGGTAATTTTTAAAATTGTATTTAATTTTTTTGACCCATTGAAAAAAAATTCCATCTTTTGACAGTCCCACCTTGTGTGTGTGTGTGTGTGTGTGTGTGAATATGTGAAATAAATAAATATGTATGTGTATATAAATAAATATGGATGTATATATGGATGTAAAGAGAGAGAAAAGGCAATGGCTAGGCCTCCACTCTAGATGTCAGACACTGAAGCTATTCTGGCTGTAAAGGTGCAATGCCATATACATCCCTGAGAGGGAAGGGGGATGTCTATGAAATGGTTCATTTATATTAAACAAAAACATTCCCCTCTCTCTTTCTCTCTCTCTCTCCCTCTTTGTCTTTCTCTTTCCCTTGTTCTCTTGTTTACTCTTTCTCTGTTTCTATACACAAATACAGAGAGAGAGAGAAAGCGAGAGAGAGAGAGAGAGAGAGAGAGAGAGAGAGAGAGAGAGAGAGAGAGAGAGAGAAATGAGCTCTATTATATCATCTTTCCCTTCCTCCCTCTGTCAACCACAGCTTATGTTCTGCCAAAATAGTCTTCAGAAAACCAAGGTCACTTTTACCCATAATGAAGCATCCTGGTAGGACTTTGTAGAAGAGACACATCTGGTACATATGGTTATATACAGTAATTTAAAACAGAATTGTGTGATTGTAAAAAAATTTCATTGCTTTTCCATAATCAGTCATTTCTAATCCTCTGAGATGTAAAACAAAGATGTATTTCATTTGGAATTGAGACAATGATCCCAATGTGTTTTAAATGTTGCCGGTCCTGTGTAGTTATCAGATCTTATATGTTTAATATATTTAAACTGTGCCCACACATTTGGCAACTGTTATATAACTAAAGTTGAAGACTGTGTTGCAATAGTAGCCAGCAAGCTGTTAAAATGTACCCAGCAGCAATTTGTCTTCCAACTAGAAAGATAACTAGGCAATCGGCTTCTTTGTTTGTTTTGCTTAAAATATGTTATTTCATTGGTAGAAGATCTAATGAAGATCTACTAAGGATCTATGAATTATCATTTGAAAAAATTTCTGGAGGTTTAGCAGTTTGGTCTCAGACACACAGTCATAACCTGTCAAGAGTTAATATTGGAGCCTGGGTCTTCTAGCCTCAAAAATTAGCCCTTTATTCACCATCCTAAATCTTGAGTTGCCTCTCTGTCTCTCCGATCCTGTTCCCAGGCACAATGTGCCTTCCCAGACTGTTGTCTTACGGAGCCTTTGCTCCCAACGGCCCCGGCTCCACTCGATGACCCACTGTTGATTGATGTCCTGCTGGACAGGACATTTCTCTATTATATGGTGCTGTCTTTCTTAAATTCTCCTATTTTAATGTGTAAGTGGGCTTTCATCTAAGTTCAGACTATTTTTTGTGCTGCTACATTTTCTTTCTTTTCTTTTTTTTTTTTTTTTTTAAGACTGAGATAATTTTGTTAAGAATTCTGATACAAAGCACAGTGAAAGACCACAGATCAGTAAATAAAACCTGGCTTTTGACCACTTTTGACCATTAAAACAGATTCATTCACCAATTTGAACAAGGCAATCAAAATAGTAAGAGAAAAGTTTTAGTTTTTATTTACTTTTAAATGTAATGAGATTCAAAGAATAGGTCATTAGGTTTTGAAAACAAGTCATAGTTGCTATTCCACTGAAAACTTTCCTTTGAATGGTATGAATTTGCAAAGTAACAGAATGTATTATAAGTCTTGAGTCACTTAAATTTATATAGATTATTATATGCTTTACATTTTCAAAGGAAATGTGACTCCTACTTGGTAGGGAGAATACTGATACCTCTATAGAGCTGCATTACAGTCAAATTTTGTGCCACAGCTTCTCCAGGGAGAGAGACATTTGGTTGGTTCCAAGCACTCTTGAGAAATGAAAAAAATATTTTGAAAAAGGAAGCAAGGTTGCACAGTAGATAGACCACCAAACTTAGAGTCAGAAAGACTAATCTTCCTGAGTTCAAATCTGGCCTCAGATACTTAACTAGTCAGGTATGTGAATCTAGGCAGGTCACTTAATCCTGTTTACTTCAGTACAAGAAGAGTTAGATTCTCTAACTTTCTAAAGTCAGCAGAATCTTGCTGAACTGCAGAGTTTAATTCTGAATAGTTCAAAAATCACAGAAAATTCCTAGTCTTGAGTGTCAGCACATCCAAACACACATTGATTTTCAGTCTGTGAAATAACTTTCCAAGTTCACTGGCTAGTCAACTTCTAGTTCTTCTATCACTGACTGTGAGGTAGATATGCTAATGACCTTGCATGAACACTATTGATAGAGCAATTATGTCAGCTGAACATGCAACAAAATGTTCTTGAAGCAAAAAAAATGATAAAAAGTGATGATAAAAAGTGATGTAGCCAAAAACAACTTCTTTGACCTTACAAAGTAAACCTATTATTAAGTACAAAACTCAAATATGTAAAACAATAAAAAACAACCAAAGAGGAAAAGTGCCAAAATACATGTAGCAATACTTTTTTGTGGAAGGGACAAAAAAAAAAAAAACAGTGAGTTATTAGGAAATGATTGAACAGATTGAAGTATATGAATATAATTATTGTACCATCAGAAGCAATGAATACATCAACCACAGAAAATGGAAGGACTTGTTTGAATTGATGCAGCCTGAAGAAAGTCAAATGAGGAGAGTATTAAATACAATAATTGTGGTAAGCTAAATGAAATACTATTATTAATAACACTTTAAAATAATACTAAAAGATCATTAAATCCTGATTTACTACCATAAACAATCTTGATTCTAGAGAATAGACGATACAATAAACTTTATTCCTCTCAGTGGGGAAGTTCAGATTATAAGGAGAAAACAATGTAGATACTGTCTAAGTGGTTTGGTTTGAGTTAACTGTTTTCATGAGGGAATGGTAGGATAAGTTAGGAAGCAAGAGTCATATGTTGAAAAATAACTGTATTGGAAAAATCAAAAAATACAAATAAAAGTTTTTAGGTACCAAGTGGGTATTAATAAACAACAATTGGAAAGTCTCCAAACCATATCTTGGTTTACATAACCTATGCCTCTTTGGGCAGAAATGTTCTGATCTATTCCTCAGTTCCATTTCAGTGTGAGGCAGAATCAACTTGTTGTCAAGCAGTATATGAATTTGTGGATCTACTAATCAAGATTAGCTCTAAGCCCTCACCCCATTGACCAAATCTTGGTGAGTGCCTTTGTTTCACCTCATAAGAGCACTATATGACCTTGGTATAACAATATCTGCTTTATTCAAAAGCAGAAAAGACAATTGAATACTGTATGGAAATTTACTCAGCATATAATCAATCAGCAAACAAAACTACACATTTTATATCGACCATACACATAATAAGTATATAAAGCATTTGATTGCTTTGCTGCTTTTTCAATTCCCCCAAATCCCCTTCAGGGGTCCTCAAACTTTTTAAATAGGGGGCCAGTTCACTGTCCCTCAGACTGTTGGAAAGCCAGACTATAGTAAAAAGAAAAACTTTGTTTTGTGGGCCTTTAAATAAAGAAACTTCATAGCCCTGGGTGAGGGGGATAATCATCCTCAGCTGCCGCATCTGGCCCTCGGGCCGTAGTTTGAGCACCCTGCTAGATCATAGGATTTTTGTCTAGACCCTAGAGTCCTAAAATGTATACAAGTTGAGTTTCTTCAGATTCTTTTCTACTGACACAAAAAGGGCCCTTCATACGCTTGACTCAATTTATACAAGAAAGAATTCTGGAGAGATTCACAATATAGGGAGTGGATTTCTATATGATGATAGGATCTCAATTCACCCCGAGTCACCAATTTTGGGATCTGATATGACTTGGAACTCAGAAGTGGTATGCACCATGGGACTGATTGGTCAGTAAAATCTGTCTTTATAAACAGGCAGAGAATGTTTAGTTGTTGCAGTACCCATATGCACTTTGCAGGATGCACAGCCCTTCTGTAAATGCTTCCAGTGGGCTAAATACTTGGTGAAAAGGAGCCTCTTTGGCTAGTTGAATTGACACAAGTGAGGGGTGTTCAAAAAGCTCTAGAGGGACTTAATGTCACAATGGATAAAGCTCTAGACATAGTATCAGGAAGATCTGAATTCAAATCCAGTTTCAGACACATACTTGTATTAACCTGGACAAGTTCTATCTCAGTAAAATGTAAAATGAAGAAGATAACCTTATTTCTCAGAGTTGTTATGAGGCTTAAATGAGATATTTATAACAGACTTAGCATTGTATCTGGCATACAGTAGGTACTATTCCCTCTCCTTCCTTTTTACTTAGTCAATGAGAACTTATCTCTTCTCTTTGCTGAGTCAGTATTACATTGTGTCAGTATTACAGCAAGAGTGAGAAAAGTGGCAGTGCTAGATATTGTGTTATACTGGACAACATACATTACGTCTATGACCTTCCATTTCCTGATCTGTAAAGTAGAGGGAATGAGAATACCTACTTCATGAAGTTATTGTGAATAGCAAAAGAAATAATATATGCGAAAATGCTTTGCAAATTAAAATTTTGTCTTAGATATGTTATAGTTGTCTATGTGCAGGTGAAATTACAGTAAAGCTAGATGCAAATTAACTTACCACTTGCTAAAAAAAAAAAAATAATAATAAGGGGCAGCTAGGTGGTGCAGTGGATAGAGCACCAGCTCTGAAGTCAGAAGACCTGAGTCAAATATGATCTTAGCACTTAACACTTCCTAGAAGACCCTGGGCAAGTCACTTAACCCTAAATGCCTCAGCAAAAAAAAAAGAAAAAAGAAAAAAAAAAACAATCCGTATTTTAAATTAGTGGCCAACATCCCTATGTTAGACCCTCAAAAGGCAGATTACTATCCACGTACAGTCAGTTACTATACACCAAGGAACAAAGCATTGTTTCATAAGGTAATTCAGGGATGAAGAAAAGTGCTGTTATATGTACGGCTCACTGCCCAAAACTCTGTAAGTCATTATTTGATCAATAACTCATCCACAAAGCAGGTTTATATACTATTATCAGTGACACTGTTTGAAAAAAGCCAAGACCCTTGGTCACAAACACAGAAATTGCCACCTTCTTCTTTGCATTGCTCTTTTCTTCTTACACTCTTAAGAACAGATTTTCTTTCTTTGTCATTTGTAAATTCTATTTTTATAAAACTTTTTATTTCCAAAACTTATGTATATAGTTTTCAACATTCATCCTCGCAAAACCTTGTGTTCCATTTTTTTTTATCCTTCCCTTCCACCTACCTCCCTCCCCTAGATGGCAAGTATTCCAATATATGTTAAATATGTGCAATTCTTCATTATATAATTATCATGCTGCACTAGAAAAATCAGATCAAAAAGGAAAAACAATGAGAAAGAAAACAAAAAGCAAGAAAACAACAAAAAAGGTGAAAATACAATGTTGATCCACATTGAATCCCCGCAGTCTCTTTCTGAATACAGATGGCTCTCTCCATCACAAGTCTATGGAAATTGGCCCAAATTAGCTCATTGTTGAAAATAGCCATCATAGCTGATCATCACATAATCTTGTTGCTATGTACAATGTTCTCTTGGTTCTACTCACTTCACTTAACATCAGTTCATGTAAGTCTCTCCAAGTCTTTCTGCAATTATCATGCTGATCATTTCTTATAAAACAATAATATTCCATGGCATTCATATACTAGAACTTATTCAGCCAACCTCCAATTGACAGGCATCCATTGTTTTCAGTTTCTAGCCACTACAAAAAGGGCTGCCACAAACATTTTTGCACATATGGGTTCCTTTCCCTCCTTTACAGTCTCTTTAGGCTACAGGCCCAATAGAGACACTGCTGGGTCAAAGGTATGCCCAGTTTAGTAGCCTTTTTGGGCATAAAACAACAGATTTTCTTTCTAGAAGCTTTGTCTAGTTTGGGGAATACCTTTTTATTCATAGTTTATGCCAAATTAAGTTCATTTGTGGGTCTCTTGAAGCCAGCTCCTAGTGCTTCTCTTCATCCCTATTATAATTTTCCCATTTAGAAAGATTCCTGATAGTTTTGTTTCATTTTCATCTCCCTTGCTCAACAGAAAGAATGCTTCAATATTTTCCCCCTTTTCCTCCCCTTTAAGACTAGATAAAGCAAATGTTCATAGATTCATAGCATTCAATTTAATTTCAATTCAATTCAATTTAATTCACAAGTGTTTACTAAACAGGTAGGTGATGCAGTGCATACAACAGTAGGCCTAAAGTGAGGAATACCAATAATCTTCCTGAGTTTAAATCTGACCTCAGATATTTACTAGCTGTGTGATTTTGAGGAAATCATTTACCCTATTTATCTCAACTTCCTCATTTATAAAATGAGCTGAAGAAGGAAATGGCAAGCCACTCCAGCATCTTTACCAAAAACAAATGAAAAACAAACAAATAAATAAAATCACAGAATCTGACAAAACTGAAAAATGACTAAAGAAGAAAACTACAAGGTTATTTGGATAAGACTCTTCATTGGTGGAGATAATAACAAACCCAAAGCAAGCAACTGCCTGAGAGGAGGGATTGGGGAAAGGGAGATACAGGTATTCTTTTTCTCGTTTTCTGCTTCCAGTAAGGAAAAAACAGAATTTAGAAGGCAGACCTTTGGGGAAAGCTGGTTTCTTATCACTCCCCTAATGAGAGTCTTATGTAAATAGTCTGACTATAAACCCAGTTTACTTAAAACAAAACAACTGAAAAGAAAGAATTAGGAAGGCTTTGTGTAGGAGATATCACCTGACCTGTGCTTCAGTAAAGGTTTATAAAGAAATTAATCACACAATAAATGTGGAAATGTTTAGGAGAATTGCACATGTTTAACCTATATTGCATTACTTGATGTCTAGGAGAGGGGGAGATGAGGAGGGAGGGAGAAAATTTTGGAACACAAAGTTTTGCAAAGGTGAATGCTGAAAACTATTTTTGAATGTATTTTTTTAAAATAAGGCTATTATAAGAAATTAATCAAGTTTAACAGCTACTTGGTGAAATACTCATTAAGCACTAATTGTGCTTTGAAGATTAACATAGATCTTTTTAAAAAATATGGGGAAGAAGGGGGAAAGCAGCTAGATAGCATAATAGATAGAGCATCCACTCTGGAATCAGGAGGATCTGAGTTCAAAGGCAGCTCAAATACTTCACACTTCCTAACTGGGCAAATCACTTAACCCCAATTGTCTAATAGGAGGAGGATCAGAATAATATATCGGGGAAGCTAGCATTTTCTGCCCTCTATTATTCTCATGAACTAAAATGTGTGTGTGTGTGTGTGTGTGTGTGTGTGTGTATCTACATAGATAGATGGATACACACTATGTTTCTCTCTTTGTGCATACACACACACATATATATATACACACACATGAATGTATGTACATATAATTTCTTTTAATTGTCAGAGTATGTGTGCCGGGTTTTAGTTTGAATAAAATGCATATCAGACAATTTGGTATCAAAGGGGTTGGTTCATATCCCAGATGTGCTATTTAACACTTGTAAAATCTTAGACAAATGGCTTCCTTTCATTGGGTTCCAGTTTCCTCACCTATAAATGAAAGAGTTGAACTAAATGCCTAATGAGTTCCCTTTTATTCCATGATCTTATTGTTTTGATAATTGACAAAGTAATACAGAAAATTACAAAGTTTCATCAAACACACACACACACACACACACACACACACACACACACACACAAATCTTGTTCTTATGTTTGTATTTGTATGTACAACACTTATCATGGTGCCTAGCACTTATTAGGAACTTAATAATTTCCTGTTGCTTGGCCTCCTGGGACTTGCCATCCTTTATTTGACTACTATTCTCCTACAGCTGCTCCTTTCACAGTAAAATACTTAGAAAAAAATCATCTCTATTCATGAGGCATCCATTCATTTCTTTACTTTGCACTCAACTGCATATTACCTGCTTTCTAATACCATTAGTTTTTTTTTAAATTAAAGCTTTTTAAAAAATTTTTCAAAACATGGATATTTCTTCGACATTAATTCTTATCTTATGTTCCAATTTCCCCTCCCTTCTCCCACCTCCTCCCCTAGATCTAACACCATTAGTCTTGAGAGAGCTCTTACCAGTTGCCAATAATCTGGCAACTGCTCCATGTGATGGTCTTTTCTCAGTCTTTATTCTCCTCGACTTCTCTGCTGACAATGCTGAAGACTAAATCCTACCAATAAAACTCCTGGGTGGTTCTGACTTTGTTCTCTTCCTGACCATCCCATAATTTCTACCTAGATCCAATCCAATCCAGCAAGGGGGCATAAAGTGTCTATTTTGTGAATGAGGTGGTATACTATACTATGATGGATGGAGAGCTGGCCACCAAGCCAGGAACATTTGTCATGTCTTCCCTATGATACATGTTGGCTATATGACCTTGGATATACCATTTTATCTCTCATTGTTATGGGTATCTCTCTAGGATTATACAAATTGTAGAGGTGACTGCTTGCATTATCAGGAAGAATTTCCTCACCTTGCTCTATGACAGTGAAATCATATATCTGGCTCCTATTTTTATTCTTTCCCTAAAGTATTCCTCTAGGTCCTGTTAATACTTAAAATACTCAAGTGTGTATATGTGTGTTATGGGTGTGAGAGACAGAGACAAAGAAAGAGCATAGAGACAGAATATTGTCTTATATAAGAGGAAGCACTCTCCGATATTGAAGGTTACAATTCATCCCATGCCTGTTCTTTTAAAAAATTATGTCCCCCATGGCTCTTTTCAACAATGAGATGATTCAGACTAATTCCAATGAGCTTGTGAGGAAGAGAGTCATCTAAACCAGAAAAAGGACTGGGGGAACTGAGTATGGATCACAATATAACATTCTTACTCTTTTTGTTGTTGTTTACTTGTATTTTGTTTTCTTTCTTGTTTTTTCCCTTTTTGATCTGATTTTTTCTTGTGCAGCAAGATAATGGTATAAATATGTATGCATATATTGGATTTAACATATTTTTAACCATGTTAATGTATATTGGATTGCTTGCTATCTAAGGGAAGGGGTAGGAAGGAAGAGAAATTGGAACACAAGGATTTGCAAGGATTAATGCTGAAAAATTATCAACGCATATCTTTTGAAAATTAAAAAGTTTTAACAAAAAATTGTACTTTTATTTAAAAAAGAAGAAGAAGAAGATTATGTCCTCCTATAAATTGACCATGTGACACACCCATACATGATAAGGGCTTTTGTGAACTTTTTGAGATTGAGAGATTACCAGTTAGGAAAGAAAGCACAGAGAACATAGAAATCCCTTCTGAATCCTCTTCTCATCTATTCTCTTGCTTGATTTCATCTGTTTCATGGTATCTAATATCATCTCCACACAGATAACTCTCAATTGTATATTCCTAATCTCTCTCTCTTTCTCTCTCTCTCTCTCTCTCTCTTTTTTTTTTTTTTTTTTTTTTTTTTTGAATGCCAGGTCAGATATGAAACTACCTTCTGGACATCTGGGAAATATGGTTATTTCATCTATATCTGTTTCTCCACATGACTAGAATGAACTTATTCTCTTTCTCCCTAAATCAGTCTCATTTCTCCTTTTAATTCCCATCTTTCTATTAAGGGCATCAGCAACTTCTCACTAACTCAAGTTCACAATCTTATTATTTTTAAACCTTCTTCTTTACCTTCTCTATTCCATCCATTACTAATATCTTTCATAGTCCTTTTCTCCCTATTCCCAATAGCCACTACCCTAATTGACTTGATGACCACTTTGTTTTGGAAATAATTCTGCTGTTTCACTCATCATTTCCTATAGGTCTTCTAGTATTTTATGTCATAATTACCATTTTTGTGCTACTGCAGTATTACATTACAGTTCTATACCATCATTTATTCAGCCATGCTCAACTTGTTAGACATAGGGACTGTTTCCACTATTTTTAATTTTGTTTTTGTTTTTGCTTTTTCTTTACTATTACAGATAAGCAATGAATATTTGTGGAGATATCTGCCCCCTTCCATCATGAGTCTTGGCAATGAAATTATTAGGTATGATTAGTTTTGTGACTCGTTCTTTATTGCCATGCTCCTTTTCCAAAAGGAGGTTGGTTCATACCAGTCGGAAGCACCCCCAATTGTATACTAGGATTTCCCAGGATCCCTGGTACCATTTCACATTACTTATTGTAATAGCTTTGTCATTGACTTCTCTGCTTACTTGATATGTCCTTTACAAAGCTGCCAAGGTAATCTTCCCCAAGACCCGGTTCTCCCTGGGTTCTTCCCATGACCAAACTTTAGTGCCTGCCTCTAGACTGAAATATAGATTCTTCAGCTTGGATATTAAGACTTTTCACCATCAAGCTTTAGTTTGTTTTATTTCATATTGTTCCTGGTCAAGTTCTGTCCCTGCCAAGGTAGTCTGCTAGCTCACATAGCTAACATTTATTTAGCATTGCACGCATGTTATCTCATTTGATCTTCCTAACCCTGTGAAGCCTGTCCCTATTTTACAAAAGAGGGAATTGAAAAACCTCCAGACAGAAGTAAAGTGACTTGCCTGGTGTCTCACAGCTAATAAGTGTATAAAACAGGACACGATTTCAGGCATCCTTGACTCTAGAGTCCAGCAGTCTACCCACTATGTTATCTCTTCCCCAATTAGACATTCCACATCTCCCCTCTGGTCTTTGCACAAGCTGTTCCCCATTCCTGGAATGCACTCCCTTCTTAGCTTCCTTTAAGAATTAGCTTAGACACCACTTCTCACGGGCGATTCACCAGTCCCAAGCTCCACAGTTGTTAGCTCTCTCTTCCCTTAAATGTTTTTGTATTTAGTCTTATCTGTGTGTGCAGCAATGTACCCTAGTTAGATAGAAGTAACTTTTGGTTATTATCTTTGTGCTCTTAAGGCCTAGCAGTGCTTTGTGCAAAATAGATTAAAATCTCACTTTGAGTACAATTGAATTGCTCCATACTATTCTGGGGCACTGTCTGAGATAAATTCTTCTCAAGTGTTTCTCGGACCTGCTTTTTTGGGTCCCTAGCTCTTGTTGCTGACAGCCCTATGTATGATGAAATTAATAGGGTCCATATCTCACCCTCTGAGGGTCAAGCCTTTTGTGCATTTCAGTACAAATTAGCTAATATGATTCCTTAATCTCAGCTATTTGCAGAGAACCTTTAGTACTTCCCAGGCCATCCAGCTAAGAGCTTCATTTGTAAACTGGCATTTCAGAAATAAACACTCTGTTTTTGTGGATCACCTCAAGGTCTTTCAAAGTTTCAAGGTCAGTAGGATGATCGATTGAAGCCAAAGCAGGGAAACAAGCTTCAAACCGATAATTGAATCTCTTCTCAAATAACTCCTGGAAGATGATGGACTCCATTGCGGAGGCCAGTTCTCTGGAGTTGCCCAAAGACAGGACAAGAGGGGAAGAAATCAGAACAATTCTGCAAAAAAGAACACCCATATTATAAACAGCAATCAGGCTCTTATCACCTGGTAATAAAAGAGGACTTCACTACTACAAAGCTGGACTACATTTCCTGCACTAATACATTACAATAAGCCAGTTACCCTCTCCCTTACCTCCCCTTTTTTTGGTAATCTATCTGGGTTTGAATCCTGCCTCTAATAGCCGTTGTAACCGAATCACTGAAGCTGAGAGTTGGAATAAGATCAAGTCCAGTCACTCAAGCAAGTAGTTTATAAAGTACTGACTACTAAGGGCCAGGAACTGTGCGAGGCACTGGGGAATACAAATAAAAAATTAAGCAATCCTAATTTGCAAGCAGCTTACATTGCAATGGAAGAATCAACAAACACAGATATATTTAGCATAAATATAAAGGGAATACATAAAAATATATCCTTGTTTGTACTTTTTTGTTTTGTTTTAGAAGCAATGGGGTTAAATACCTTGTCCAAAGCCACACAATTAGTATCTAAAGTCAAATCTGAACTTGGATCCTCCTGATGCCAAAGCTGATATTCTATCACTCCCAGAACCTGGGGTTCTATTTGACACCCAGTTGCCCTATCTTTCATTGCTGAAGAGGACCAAAAAGACATCACCGTGTTGAAGTCAAGATAACGACAGAATGGCTAACTGTAGCCGATCAGACCAACAAAAGCTCAGAAGGCTCTACACAGTTTGAGCACAAATCATTCCCATGAACATTTGGAATAAGGATGTCTCCAAATTTGTGCATCTCACATTTCTTTTGAGCTATTGCAATTTGCTGTGCTCATAAAGCAGAGATCCTTTTTTAGTGCAGAAACATTATGCTGGGCAGTCTTTTGTCAGTGTCTCCCATACCATATAATCACACAATTCTTCAGAGAGACCTTGAGAATGTCCTTATCACTTCTATTTGTGGGATCGATTCTCCGCTGCTGGAAGTAATTTTGGCCTAGCAATTAACACCAAGAAAACAGGTTTTCCACTTGACAGGACCATACCATCCATATGTAAAACCACAGCAAATGGAGAGACATTGAATGCTGTGAATAAGTTCACTTACCTGAGGAGTATACTTTCCAGGAAGTATAAATCAGGAATGGTTTACTCATGCATTGCCAGATTAGCTCACTGTTTGGGAGGATCTGAAGGAAAGTGTGGGAAAGAAGAGGTATTAGGCTGCCTATCAAACTGAAAGTCTACACAACTTTTGTGCTGACCTCATTGTTGTATGCTTATGAAACATGGATAGCTATTCAGTATTGTGCCAGGAAACAAACACTTCCATTCGCATTGTTTTAAGAATATTCTGAAGATCAACTGGCAAGGTAAGGTACTGGATGTTGGTGTCCTTAAGCTAAACTGCCAAGCATTCAAACTCTACTATGGAGAGCTCCACTCCTATGGGCTGGCCACACTATTGAAATACTAAATATACATTTGCCAAAAAAGACTATTTTATGTGGCAGCTAAGTGGCACAGTGGATAGAGCACCAGCCCTGAAGTCGGGAGGACCTGAGTTCAAATGTGATCTCAGACACTTCACACTTCTTAGCTGTGTGATCCTGGGCAAGTCACTTAACCCCAATTGCCTCAGCAAAAAAAAAAAAAAGAAAAAGAAAAAGAAAAAAAAAGAAAAAAAGACTATTTTATGGAGAACTCACACAAAGCAATAATTCACATGAAGGTCAGAAGAAATTTCTAATTCATATAAGGAAATGCTATACTATTATTGAGCAGCTAGGTCATACTAGATATAGTGTTAGGAACACTCATCTTCCTCAGTTTAAATCTGCCTCAGACACTTATAGTTGTGTGATACCTTGTCTGCCTCAGTTTCCTGGTTTGTAAAATTATCTGGAGAAAAAGGCAAATCATTCCAATATCTCTGCCAAGAAACCCCCAGATTGGGACATGAAGAGTCAAACCACTAAATAACAATATAGCAAGATTTGGCCTCTGGTTGGCTATGTAGGATGAAGGAGAGAAGTTAAGGATAATGCTAAGATTACAAACTTGGGGAAGCAGCAAGATGGTGCTACCTTCATTATAACAATGGAAGGTCTGTGGGCATGGGTGATAGAGGTCAGTTTTATACATGTTGAGTTTGAAATACCTATTTTATGCAGTGGCAATTGGCCCACAAAACATAAACGTGGATGTCCCTCAGTTGGAGAATGGCTGAATAAGTTGTGGTATGTGAATGCTATGGAATATTATTATTCTAAAAGAAATGACCAACAGTCTGATTTCAGAGACCTCTGGAGAGACTTACATGAACTGATACTAAGTGAAGTGAGTAGAACCAAGAGAACATTGTACATAGCAGCAAGATTATATGATGATCAACTCTGATGGATGTGGCTCTTTTCTTTTTTTTTTAATTGAAACTTTTTATTTTCAAAACATATGCAAGGATAATTTTTCATCACTGACCCTTGTAAAACCTTGTGTTCCAATTTCCTCCCTCCTTCCTCCCACCCCCTACCCTCGAAGGGTAATAATCTAAAATATGTTAAATATGGCAAAATATATGTAAATTCAATATAGATATACATATTTATAAAATTATCTTGCTGCACAAGAAAAAATCAGATCAAAAAGGAAGAAAAATGAGAAAGAAAATAAAATTAAAGCAAACAACAAAAGTAAAAATGTTATGTTGTGATCCACACTTGGTTCCCACAGACTTCTCTCTGGGTATAAGATAGCTCTCATTATCTTAAGATCTTTGGAACTGGCTTGAATCATCTTATTGTTGAGAAGAGTCACTTCCATCAGAATTGATCTGTAATGTCAGAGAAATTGAGGCAAGATAGAGATTAGAGAGTTTTTAATATTTTATTTGAAAGAGAGAGATTTACTGGGACCAAATGGATCCATGGTTTGGTCCCAGGGCTGAATGAGACTACCCTCTCCAAGAATCTAGCAGCCAGCAGTGAATGCTAGTTCTCAATGACATATTTATACGCAGTAGCTAAACAAAGGCAGGTGGGGTGGAGTCCAAACTCTGATGAGCAGGAATCTCCAGACAGGATCCATTAATCTGGTTCTGACAGGTTGGGGAGAGGGTAGGACCATAAATTCTTATTAATGGGGAGGTAAGAAAGTGTCTGGCTAGAGACAGAAAGTCTGGACTCCCCCTTTTTGAATTTACACATTGACAATTTATAACCTCTGAATTATACCAGTCTTAATGAACTGGAGGGAGGGAACTAAGGGGATTGAAGCAGAACAATTAAGGAAACTGAGGCAGAACAATTAGAAGAGAACTGTGGCACAACAATGATCCCATTTCAGGTTTTCTTGGCAAAGACACTGGAATAGTTTGCCATTTCCTTCACCAGCTCATTTTATAGATGAGAAAACGGAGGCAAACAAGATTAAGTGACTTGCTTAGGGTCACATAGTTAATAAAATTTGAACTCAGACACAATGTCTATCACATAAAAAAGTGTGCAATGTTTGTTGATTAACTGCAATTTAATTTAGCTTTTACCAAGCAGCCACTAATATGAGGAATTTAATAAATATTGGACTTGGTATCTTGTATAGGACCATAAATCTGGTTCCAATAGGTTGGGGGGTAGGACCATAAATTCTTACTAACTGGGAGTTAAGAAAGTATCTGACTAGAAACAATGTCTAGAGTCTCCCTTTCTGAGTTTACACATTGACAATTTACAACCTTAGAGCAAATGACCCTGGGTTATATCAGTCTTTATGAACCAGAGGGAGGTTGCAACTAAGGGGATTGAGGCAGAACAATTAAGGAAACTGAGTCAGGACCAATTTAGGAAAACTGAGACAGAAAAATTTAGGGAAACTAAGGCAGAACCAATTTAGGGAAACTGAGTCAGGACAATAAAAGAGAACTGTGGCACAACAGCTCATCATATAATCTTGCTGTTGCTGTGTACAATGATCTCTTGGTTCATGTAAGTCTCTCCAGGCTCTCTGAAATCATCTTGCTTATCATTTCTTATAGAACAATAATATTCTATAATATCCATATACCAGAACTTATTCTGCCATTCTCCAAGTGATGGGTATCCCCTCAGTTTTCAGTTTCTTGCCCCTACAAAAAAGGGGTGGGACATGGCTCTTTTCAACAATGAGGTGATTCAGGACAATTCCAATAGACTTGTGATGGCGAGAGCCATCTGTATCCAGAGAGTGGGTTCTCTTTCAGTGGATTACAACAGAGTAATTGCACCTTGTTTGCTTGCTTTTTTTTCTTTCTCACTTTTTTTTCTTTTTGATCTGATTTTTCTTGTGCAGCATGATAATTGTAGACATATATGTAGAACTGTACGTGTTTAACATATATTGGAATACTTGCCTTCTAGGGGAGGGGTTGGGGGGAAGGGAGGGAGAAAAATTTGGAACACAAGGTTTTGCAAAATGACTGTTGAAAACTATGTTTGCATATATTTTGAAAATAAAGAGCTATCTGAGTGTTTAACTGGAAAAACATCTTCACAGTTAAAAGTTCTGATAAAGACCTCATTTCCAAAATATATAGAGAATTGACTCTATAAGAAATCAAGCCATTCTCCAATTGATAAATAGTCAAAGGATATGAACATACAATTTTCAGATGATAAAATTAAAACTATTACCATTCATATGAGTGTTCCAAATCACTATTGATCAGAGAAATGCAAATTAAGACAACTCTGAGATACCACTACACACCTCTCAGATTGGCTAAGATGACAGGAAAAAATAATGAATGTTGGAAGGGATGCGGGAAAACTGGGACACTGATGCATTGTTGGTGGAGTTGTGAACAAATCCAACCATTATGGAGAGCAATCCGGAATTATGCCCAAAAAGTTATCAAACTGCACATACCTTTTGATCCAGGAGTGCTACTACTGGGCTTATATCCCAAAGAGATACTCAAGAAGGGAAAGGGACCTGTATGTGCTAAAATGTTTGTGGCAGCCCTCTTTGTAGCGGCAAGAAACTAGAAACTGAATGGATGCCCATTAATTGGAGAATGGCTGGGTAAATTGTGATACATGAATGTTATGAAATATTGTTCTGTAAGAAATGACCAGCAGGATGAATACAGAGAGGCCTGGAGAGACTTACATGAACTGAATGTTGAGTGAAATGAGCAGAACCAGGAGATCATTATATACTTCAACAACGATACTATATGAGGATGTATTCTGATGGAAGTGGATTTCTTCAACAAAGAGATCTAACTCATTTTCAATTGATCAATGATGGACAGAAGCAGCTACACCCAACGAAAGAACACTGGGAAACGAATGTAAACTGTTTGCATTTTTGTTTTTCTTCCTGGGTTATGTCTACCTTCTGTATCTAGGATATACTGTGACAAATTTAACATATATAGGACTACTTGCCATCTGGGGGAAGGGGTGGAGGGAGGGAGGGGAAATGTTGGAACAGAAATGAGTGCAAAGGATAATGTTGTAAAAAATCACTCAGGCATGGGTTCTGTCAATAAAAAGTTATTTTTTAAAAAAAGGAAAAGAAAATAAAAGAGCTATTATTAAAGCTTTCTTAACCAGATGGCTTCTGAGATTCCTTCCAGATCTAAATCTGATCTATGATTAGATCATCTTTATTGTCTTTTCTACTTCTAATTCGGTGAGATTTCAGAGGACTAGTAATTTAAAAAAAATCATTTTTCTTCATGAGACTGTCAGTAGCATTCTCTAACTCATCTTTCATATGTCTGATACAGTAGATTTTCCCTCATTTTGCCTATGTTTTATTTATTTATTTTGCTTTTGATTCTGCAGTTGATCTTTAATTCCTGAAAACAGATTCAAATCATTTTGACAGTAGGTCAGCATAAATGATAACAGTATCCATTAGTTTTAGGCATTTTTGAAGCATGGGGACAAGAGACAGAATACAATTTCAACAGATTACACACTCACCTTGAGAACAGTCTCTAGAAGGTAAGGGAAAGCTAAATCAGTCAGAGGTCAAGGAAAGACATCCCTGCCTCCCACAGAAATTCAATGAATCATAAACTCCCACTGGAAGCATTCAGACTTGCCATAGAGGAAGTGAGCATATTGAGTTGGAAATGGGAAAATAACTAGGTGTCAAGGGTCAGCCTGACTGTCCCCACAAACACTCTCTATGGGCTCTTTATATTGTAAACTCGGCCAGAAGGGACCTCAGAGATTGTCACAATTTTCCACTCTTCTCATTCAACTCACTGCTCCAGAGACTCTTATAATATACATTGGAAGGAACACCTTCAATATACTAGATACCGAGTCCAATATTTATTAAAGTCTTCATATTGGTGGCTGCTTGGTAAAAGCTAAATTAAATTATAGTTAATCAACAAATATCACGATTTTTTTATATGATAGACATTGTCTAAGTTCAAATCTTATTCACTGTGTGACCCTAAACAAGTCATTCAATCTTGTTTGCCTCCTTTTTCTCATCTATAAAATGAGCTGGTGAAGGAAATGGCAAACTATTCCTGTTTTTGCCAAGAAAACCTGAAATGGAGTCATTGTTGTGCCACAGTTCTCTTCTAATTGTTCATTGGTCCTGCCTCAGTTTCCTTAATTGTTCTGCCTCAATCCCCTTGGTTCTCCCCCTCCAGTTCATTAAGACTGATATAATTCAGAGGTTATAAATTGTCAATGTGTAAATTCAAAAAGGGGGAGTCGAAACTTTCTGTCTCTAGCCAGATACTTTCTTACCTCCCTGTTAGTAAGAATTTATGGTCCTACCCCCCAACCTATTGGAACCGGATTTATGGTTCTATACAAGATACCAAGTCCAATATTTATTAAATTCCTCATATTGGTGGCTGCTTGGTAAAAGCTAAAATTAAATTATAGTTAATCAACAAATATCGCGATTTTTTTATATGATAGACATTGTCTAAGTTCAAATCTTATTCACTGTGTGACCCTAAGCAAGTCATTCAATCTTGTTTGCCCCCATTTTCTCATCTATAAAATGAGCTGGTGAAGGAAATGGCAAACTATTCCTGTTTTTGCCAAGAAAACCTGAAATGGAGTCATTGTTGTGCCACAGTTCATTTCTAATTGTTCTGCCTCAGTTTCCCTAATTGGTCCTGCCTCAGTTTCCTTAATTGTTCTGCCTCAATCCCCTTGGTTCCCCCCCTCTAGTTCATTAAGACTGATATAATTCAGCGGTTATAAATTGTCAATGTGTAAATTCAAAAAGAGGAAGTCCAGACTTTCTGTCTCTAGCCAGATATTTTCTTACCTCTCCTGTTAGTAAGAATTTATGGTCCTACCCACCCCCACCCCCCCCAACCTATCAGAATCAGATTAATGGATCCTGCCTGGAGATTCCTGCTCACCAGAGTCTGGACTCCACCCCACTGCTTTTGTTTAGCTATTGTATATAAACATGTCATTGAGAACTCACATTTGCTTCTGGATGCTGGATGCTGAATTCTTGGAGAAGATAGTCTCATTCAACCCTGAGACCAAACCATGGATCCATTTGGTCCCAGTAAATCTTTCCTTTTCAAATAAAATATTAAAAACTGAGCTCTATCTTGCCTCAGTTTCTCCAGCATTATATCATAAAGACTTAAGTAGGACTGAACAACAAAAAAAGAATTTGATTTTTTTTTAGAATTTATGATTTTTAATGTTTTAAAGTAGGAGTTTAAATCTTGAATCATGTTGGAGTAATCAAACCCAACCTGTCACCCATTTTGGAATCTAAAATACCTAATTAAGTTATGTGACCTGGGAAAAAATAATTTAACTTGTCAGTGCACCCTAAAAGTATAAGTTAGTTGAATTTGCCATTTGCTTTAAGAGAGAAAATTTCTCTACTTAGTTTTCTATAAATCTATGAAATGACCTGAAAGACCTGATTCCCACCCCCCTCACCCACGCCATTAGATCTAGTAATCATTTTCTTTTTGATTTTCTTTCTTGACCTGCCAAAGCAATTTCCCCTAAATAAATTAGAAATTCTAATGTCTTATCAATAGAATGTTGAATAGCACTCTATACACAGATACAATTTTCCTAGTAGTCTATCTTGTCTTTCTCTAATTTTCAAACTCACGTCTTCCTTCTAATTGTAGTTCTTGAACTACAATTGAATCAGTCAATTAACAAACAAGTGTTAGGCTCTGGGATCACAAAAACAGAAACAGTCTTTCCCTTCAAAGTTGCTTAATTCTATGATGGAACCAGACTAAACTTAAATGAGTAAATAAAGAGGACTGGTGATGGACTTTTGAGAACCTGGGCTGTGCCTTTGATCTCAGTACTTAACCAGGGCCTTGACTTCTCTTTAACAAATGGCGGAGACTGGACTAAATACATCCAGTCGCAAAAGGCCATGGGGATGGCTCTCAAGACAGGAACCTTGCCTTCATTACACTCATGCACTGAGTCAAATAGACACAATGTTGGATAGCCAGAAACTACTCTTTTTTTTTTCCCTTGTCCAACTCCTTTATTTTACAGATAAGTACGCTGTAACCTAGAGAGCAGTGATTTACTGAAAGTAATACAGATAATAAATGGCAGGATTAGATTTCAAACTGAGGTCTTTTAATTACAAATTCAATATTCCCTTCATAAATTACAAATCCAGTATTCTCTTCATTAAACCACAAAATCTTCAATTTCAGAATGGAATATTCTCAATATTCTCTCAATAATTCTCTCAATAAATTCACATGACATGAGTAAATTGTAAGGGCAGAGGGAAGTTTTATACTTTCATCAAGAATAGTTGAATTGAAAATATTCCTTGTTTTGTTTTACTTATACTGAAAATAAAAATGTGTCTACCACTTCCTTTTGCCATCCACAAAAAACAAACAAACCAAAAAAAAAAAAAAAAAAAACCAAATAAGTCATATTCCATGCACTATGTTTGGCAGATTCCCTATCCTCCTGTGAGACTCGAGTCCATTGTTGAGAACTTAGCAGGGATTGGAGAGTTGGGGTATGTAGAAAGGTCAGAATATGGCAACAGTTAAGGAAGTTTAGCTTCCATATATTGAAAGCTGAAAGAAAATGTTAGTCCAATCCAGGAACAAGTTCTTACTGGGCTGCAGTTATGGGCCATTTCTAAGATGACCCTTGATCATTTGATTAATTGTTGGGCAGTTTTGGAGCCTGCTACCGAAGTGGGCTTTTTCTGTTTCCCACCCAGAGCATCCTAAATCCCTCATCCCCATCCTTTCCCCAAGACAAAGTAAACTCCACCAGTCATCTGTTAGAAAACACGTCAACAGAAAAGCTTGAGTTCTAATTCTCCTCTGCTACCGTTGGCGAACGGTAATGAGAAGCTTTTCATTGGGTGTTCTCTCCATGAGGGGCCGCTGGATTGACTTTTCCCTGCCTCAGGAGCCGAAGCAAAGCGGGGAGGAGGGAAGGGGGGACCTCCTGCCCTGGAAGAAGGAGGCCCGTCCTTGCAGCCGGAGCCCAGGGCCGAAGAGCGAGGGTAGGTGGCCGGGGCCCAGCTCGCACTTAGGGGTGCAGTACCCTGCGCTGTCCTCCAGAGTCCGCTGCGCCCAGCCGAGCGAGCGCACCCTCCTTGCCAGCCACTGCGCTCACTGACAGTTTGCAAGGACACCCCGAAGGAGGCGCGTCAGCTCGCGGACTTCCTCCGGGCGCCGCCGCTGATTGGCTCTCGGAGGTTTTAAGAAACCCGGGGAAGAACGCTGTAACCTTGCAGAAACTTAGTGCTGCAGCCGGGCTCTATCGTCTGCGCTCGGGTTTCTCCCCTCCCCGCCTTTGCCCAGCCAGCCACCTCCTCTCCCCGCAGCCGCGGCGATGGGACAGCTGAGCCACACGAGGCTGCGGTGCTTCTGCGTGCTGTCCACCGCCCTGGTGGCTCTGCTCGCCTACTACGTGTACATCCCCCTGCCAGCCAACATCTCCGATCCCTGGAAGCTGATGCTGCTGGATGCCACCTTCAGGAGCGCGCAGCAGCTGGTGAGCCCCCGAGTCCGAGCCGTCCCACCGGCTCGGCCCGCCTAGCGCCTTTCGGTCCCTGCTTGGAGAAAGGTCCACGGGGTGCTGAGGAGCCTGCGGCCCCCGCTGCATTTGCTCTCTCCCCGTAACCCAATGCGCCGCCTCCTTTGGGTGTTTTTAAAGGCTGCCAGCTAGTTTTCTGTTTCCCGAGCAGTTTTTCTCGCCAGAAGATGAATTTACTGAATGGAGGTTCAGCAACGTATAGGGGGGTTGGTCCGCGTCTGTTCCTCCCCTCTCCCCCCCCACCCCAAAACCTACCTCCTCCTTCTCTAAGACCCTGGCTGCTAAATGTCCGCGGGCGAGGAGAAGGGGCGCACGAAATCGCCTGTCACCATCTACTAGGGCCCTTTGGCCACTTAAACGGATCTGAGTCTAAATGCAACTTCCTAACGTCCTATGGCTTTGGGAAGGCTGCCTGTGACCCAAGGTCACACAGGTAGTCGCTGTCTGGGATGGGAAAGAAGGCCCTGGGCCGGCACCGACTGCACATCCCATTTTCTATTCTGGGTGCTTATCACAGACCCCGAGGGGGGTTAGGAAAGTGGCTAGCCAGTGTAGACATCCATGGCCTCGGTTTTGTTTCTACACTGTCATTTATGTGCTTGTCTGATCGGAGGTAAAATCTGCCTCCCTTGTTACACATAGCCTGGATTTACCCGGGAAGGGCTTATCTCACTAATGCATTCTGGGTATGTTTCCTGTGCCCACGGGCAGGAGGCTGCGGCTCTTCCTAGTTTACCCTCAGATAAGAGAGGGATTGAAGCTGGGATGGTGCGGAGATAAAGACCTCTACCATTCTCCCTGTCCACTCACCCCTGTCCAGGCCTTTGGGAGATTCCTATCTCCTACAGCAACAAACCATCCTCCATTCCTTTTGCTTCTATCTTCTAGATTTTCCCGTCCTCCTCCGGTTTTGCAGGAATTAAAATGAGAGGGAAGGAAAAAAAAAAAAAAACATCCCTCTTCATTTCTTAAAACTCTAACTTGCTCATGAAGGGCTATTCCCACTCAGAATCAGGCGAAGCAGTGCCTCCTTCTCCCCTGGTGCCCTCCTTTCCCTTCCTGTCTTTTTCCTTTCACCTAACTGGCCTGTATTCAGCTTTAGTTCCTTTCCAGAGATCAGACTGTGGTAGTCCTTTCCGACCTTAGCGATCTCTGTGACAGTAGTACGGTAGCAAATTACCCCATTTGTAGTATTTGAGTCCCTCCCATGTCAGAAATTGCTGAAGGCATTGATGATGGTCAGGAGAAAGTTTCCAACATGGAGGTCTGCCCAAAAAGGGAATTCTGAAGGGAGGGGGTGACCCTCACTGAAGGTCTTTAAGCACAGGTGGGATGAGACTTGTCAGCTGTATTGTGGCAGTGAGCTTTCCCTGGAGGGGGATAGGTTGAACTAAATGATCATTGTCATCCTTGTCTAGCTCTGAAAATCTTGAGATTCTGCCCTGGTACCAAGCCAAGTACTTTTCAGGCTGGAAGATTGAATTTGGCTAAAAGGAATTTTAAGATCTTTCTTATTCCCGTCCTCCTGAATTTGAGTAAACCAGGAATGATGAGTTAGAGTCATTCAGTAAAGTGTTGTTGGCAGTCAGTGAATGCTCAGGTTCAATTTAGCAAGTGCTGAAATTCTTCTCTGGCCCTGGGGGAAACAAACAAAAATAAAAATATCTGCCCTCAAGGAGTTGTAGTCTATTGGGAGAGATGCCCACGTATAAGCAAATAAAACAAAGGAAGGAAAACCTTACATAACTTCAGGTCCAAACATCTCATTTTTATAGTTGAGCAAATTTAGAGAGACTGAAGTCTAAAGTAAGTGGTACAAGGTCAATTAGGCCAGAAATATCAGATCCAAGATTTGAACTAGGAACACTGACTCCTCCATCTTTTCACACCAAATAATTATGGCAACACTGAATAATTAACACTCCCTCCCCCCTCCCACAAAAAAATAAAAAAAAAAAACAAGTATGTGGAGGGGGAGAGGGAAACAACTGGGGAAATATTGCTAGGATTATTACCATTCCTAAACTTCCCAAAGAAATATTCTCCAGTAAAAGAGTACAGTTATGGAAAGAAGCCAATTCTGTTCAAGTGATTCCTCTTCTCCTATTTAGATTATAAATCTCTGAAGGGCAAAACTCTAGTCTTTATATCCTGTGGTGAAGACTAATGACCTATACCTAATAGATACAAGAAAATATTTGTTAATATCGAAGTTGGGTAGCTACAGGTCTCCCATAGGTTCAGTGGATAAAGAGCCAATCTTGGAGTCAGGAAGACCAGAGTTGAAATTCAGGGTCAGACACTTTTTGCCTCAGTGTCTTCATCGATAAAATGAGCTGGAGAAGGAAATGGCAAACCATTCTAGTATCTTTGCAAAAATGGGATCATGAAGCATGAGACATGATTGAAAAAACTGAAATGCAATGAAAGTCAAAGGTCTAAGATAACTAAAGTAACCGATGTTATTTCCTGATATCATGACTCAAAATTTGGGTTCCTCTTTTTACCTCCCCACCCTCCAGGGGAGAATGTGTGGCTTCCACTTAACACTCTACTCTTTGCCTTATGTGAAAAAATGCTTCCTTTTTTTCTTTTTCTGGCCATCTGAATTCTGAAATAAATCAGAAAAGCTATTTAAATCTCAGGAAGCAGAACTCTACCGAGAATAATAATTTCCAAAAGATGATACAAACTGTGAATCAGAAATGATCTGACAGCTGTTCCTCAAGGTGTGGACTCCTGTGGGCTATAGAGAGATGATATTTTGTGAAGATTAGAAACAGGAAAGTACAATAAGTTTTCAATGTTGTATGTCAGTGAAACCTATGGGACTCTTAATGGGGTGCTGGATGTAAGATGTGTGACTCATTTGGGGATGAGAGATAGGCTATAATTATTATTTTTTAAGTAAAGGGCAAATGAAACAACTTCAGGCAACTGCCTACCCCATTAAATTTTTTTTTTTTTTAAGTAAAGGGCAAATGGAACAAACTTCAGGCAACTTCCCAGCCCACATTTTGGGAAGGTAGCCAGCCTTTCATTAAATCTGCAGTTGATTCTCTTCCCTTCTTTTCTTTCTCCCTTCCCTTCTTTCTTTTTTCTTTTCCTGAGAGGGCTGATCAGATGGATGACAATGCTTTTCCTTCATTATTATTAAATGTTTTATTTTCCTCCAGGTACACATAAAACAACTTTTTAATATTTGTTTTTAAAACTTTGAGTTCCAGATTCTCTGCTCCCTCCCCACTCTCACCCTATCTGGAAAACACACATGAAGTTATGGAAAACATTTCCATAAAAGTTATGCTGTGAAAAGAAAACAGAGATCCTGACTCCACCCACCCCATAAAAACAAACAAACAAACAAACTCAAGAAAAATCAAATTAAAGAAAAAGTATGTTTCAATGACAGTGCTTTTCTTGAAGAGTTTGAAGTGTCTCACAATTCTTGGGAGATGATCTACTCCTTCCTCTGAGATGGGAGGAAGGCAGAGTACATGCAGAGCTGCCAGCTACTGAAATGTCCCTAAAGTCACTCATGGTTTAACTGTATCCATGTGATCTTTTCTCAAGTTGTTCCTCTGTGGTTCTGGGTCTACAGATAGAAAAATTCCCACCACCAAAATGTCAACTAACTAATAGATAAACTAATACATATTGATCTGGGGCCTAGAACAAAACTGGTAAATCTTATCTAGCCCTTTCCTCCTATTCTACATTAGTTCATCAGATTACTTAGTTTTTCCAAGGAGCCAGGCTTGAAAAATGGCCTGTATCCACTTTGATTTCTTATAGTCTTGAATGGCAGAAAAGGGGAAAAGGAGGAAGGGCTAGGGAAGTTTGGGGAGTAGGGGAGGGATTGTCTTCTGGGATAGGCAGCAGGATAATCTAGTCTCCAAAGGGAGGTACCTGGACTCAAAGTGTTGCCCAAGGCTGAGAGATCTGCCCTACCCCCTCTTCTTTTGGACTGCTGGAAGTTGAAAGTAAATGATTAAACAATGAAGGTGAAGAAAAATCAGATTACTTTGATTGAACCTGTGTCACAGCTGGGAAGATGTCCTGGTTTATGAATGTTATGAATGAGACTCAACATGTAGAGCTTTGGACCTGGAGTCAGGAAGAGAGTTCAAATTCTGCCTCAGACACTAATGTGTAAGTCCCTTAACTTCTGTCTGCCTCAGTTTCCTCATCTATAAAATGGAGTTAATAATAGTACCTACGTGCTAAGATTGTTGCGAGGATAAAATAAGGTAATATTTATAAAGCATGTTGTAAACATCAAAGTGCTACATAAATGCTGCTGCTGTTATTATATATGGAGAGAGACACATTTACACACGTACACATTTAATTTCATGCAATGTAGGTTTAAGAATCATCAGCTATATATGAGAATCAGTTTCATGAACACAAATCGCCCTTTCCCAAATAGAAAAATGTATGCTAGCTTGCTGATTGTCTCGTATTCTCTTATTCTATAAAAGATATAAATGAGTGGGTTTTAATACTGGACACATTTTGTGCTGTTTGGTCATTTTTCAGTCATGTTTGACTCTTTGTGACCCCATTTGGATTTTTCTTGGCAGTGTTAGTGGGATGTTTGCCATCTCCCTTTCTGGATCATTTTGCAAATGAGGAAACTGAGGCAAACAGAATAAAGTGACATGCCCAGGACTATACAGCTAGTAAGTGTTTGAGCCTGGATTTCAATTCAGGTCTTCTTAACTTCAAGACTGGCACTCTATCTGCTGTACCTGCTGCCTAGCTACCTGACACATGATACATGTCATTTGAATTTTCTTTTTTTTAAGTAATTAAAATTTTTTTTTATCTTTAAAATTTTAATAGTATCTTTTTTATTTTCAAGATACGTGCAAAGATAGTTTTGTTTGTTTTTTAACATTCACCCTTGAAAAATCATTCATTTGAATTTTCAAGGAACAAAGAGCATCTTGGTTCTTGTCTAAGGTTCAGCTAAATGAATGTTTATCAGTATAATCAATTCTGTGGCTCTTATTCTTATCACCAACCTCACAGAGTCACAGATTTAGCCAGTTTTAGTCCCAGCCATTTTTTCCATTTCCATTTCTTTCTTTAAAAATATTGATTAATAGCAGCATACATGGAAAATGTTATCTTATAAAAAACAAAAAAGAGAGATTTTTATAAGATATTACTAATTTCTGTTATGAGCAACTTGATTTTTTTTTAAAGATAAGATAGAAAGAGCAAATGTAGGTCTTGTGATCCCATTGATAGGAGAGATGCCTTGATCAAGGTAACTTGGTTCTTCCTCTGACACTTAGAGTCTTAGAAGTGCTTAGAACAAAGGCATCAACTAGGATGTCCACAGCCCACATGGGAGAATCCTATAATGGGCTCCTACCAGATTAAATACAATTGGGAAATATTTAACAAAATTAATAAAAAATAAGATAAGATTAATAGAAATATGTGGTTTTCTAAGTTGATGTGCAGCCCTGTTTCTATTTGAGTTTGACTCCACTGGCTTAGCACATTGAATAGTTATATGACTTGCCCAGGATCATATACCCTGGAGCCTGGATTGAAATTTGTTAGGTTTTCCTGGTTCAGAGGCCAAATCTCTATCTTCTAGTCCAGGGGTCCTCAAACTTTTTAAATAGGGGGCCAGTTCACTGTCCCTCAAACTGTTGGAGGGCTGGACTATAGTAAAAACAAAACCTTTGTTTTGTGGGCCTTTAAATAAAGAAACTTCATAGTCCTGGGTGAGGGGCATAATCGTCCTCAGCTGCTGCATCTGGCCTGCGGGCTGTAGTTTGAGGACCCCTGTTACAGTAAGTTGCCTTGCTTATTGGTCCACATCTCTTTTGACCTTCCTTTGGATCTCTTCTGAATGTTTTTAAAATGTCTAATTGATACTCTTCTTTTTTATAAAAGAAAAATGGTATCACTATTACTGATCCCCTGGTTCAGTTTTGTCTGATTCTATGTGGCTCCATGGATGTTGTCTCTGAAGTTTTCTTGGCAAAGATAATGGAGTGATTTGCTACTTCTTTTTCCATGTGTTCCCATTTTGCAGGTGAGAAACGGAGGTAAATAGGGATTGAGTGACTTGCTCAGGATCATAAAACTAGTAAGTGTCTGAGTCTGGATTTGAACTCAGATCTTCTTGACTCAGACCCTATCCACTGCACCAATCTATTCTTTTTTAGGAAAACTCCCCACTTGTAATAAATAAATTTGTAATAAATATATTTAGGCAAAACAAATCCACAGACTGGCCTCTCAGAAAATATGGTTCATTCTGAATCAGTAATATCTTCTCTGCTAAGAGATGTTTCCTCTAACCCCCTCTTTTTTTTTTTTTTTTTTTAAGCACCTTGAGGTTTAAGAGAGATTAAATGAATTTCCCAAAGTCATACATAAAGTATGGAAGGCAAGATTAAAATTGTGGTAATTTTTGCTGATCCAGTGCCTTTTATTCTTGCCTAGCTCTTATTATGTGTTGTCTTCCTCAGTTAGAATATAAACTCCACCAGGACAAACTTGTCTTTGTTTTTGTTGAGGTTTGCACTCTGAGCACTTGTTCCAGTGCTTGGCAAACAGTAAGACTTCTTTAAATGGTTTTTGACTTGGTTAATCTGCCTGATTCTTATTCCCCTTCCCCAAATTGTTTTGTTTGCCCTTTCTCAAACTATATTGTTAACTTATTTTTAAGTATTTTTATTCCCCAGTGGAATGTAAGTTCTTAAAGTCCAGAACTGTTTTCTCTTTGTCTATTTTTTCTCTTTTCTCTGGTATCCATCAATAGTCAGGCTTAAGTAATTTTTATGGGTTGAATTGAATGAACTTTTGATCAGAACTCAAAGACCTGAATGATGTTAGATTGGGAAAATACAGATCCGATTTTCACCACTGAAAATATAGTTCCTAGATGTACAACTTTGAGATTCTTTGATTCTGATCCTGTCACTCCCTTAAAACTTTAAAAATATAAATAAGAAAATAAGAAGACCTGTGAAATGTTAAAACTAGAAAAAAATGAATTATTAAAGAATTTAATTTAAAAAAGAAAAAGAAAAGAAAATGTAGTCCCTCTCTAGTCTTTACCCCTCCCCTTCTTTCTTCTATTCACTCCATTTATTTGAGTGTAAGCTTTTTGAGGGCAGGGAATATTTTATTTTGGTCTTTAGTACCTACCGTAGTGCCTGGACCATAGTAGGCATTTTAAAAATGCATACTCTAAAAGGAAATTGTGGTATTAGTATTACTTTGCTATTTTCAGAGCTAGTTCTAGAGGTCAAATTTTTAGTGTTTCCAAGGTGGGGTGATCCAGGAAGAAGTATAGCTATGCTCTTCTCCTCTGTTCTCTGATTTTTATCCAGGAAGGGCCCTTGCTCTTCTGCAGTCCCAAGTGCTAGAACTCCTCAGTGCCCTGGACCTGGGACCAGGGCCTCTGCTCCCTTTCTGCCCTTCAACTTCAACTAGATCTTTTGCTTCCCTGCAGCTGCAAGTCCAGCATCTCTCTTGGCACTAGAACAGTGACCCAGAACTGCATATGGTCAATTGCCAAATAGTACCAGGTCCTATGCCAGTGCCAGCTAAAGGTCCCTGATGATCTTTTTCTGACCAGTTGTCTTCCCCACTCTCCCCATCTGTAGGCTGAGAGTTCTGGATGCTGCTTCTGCCAGTGCTGCCATTGCCACCTCCAATGCCCACTGCTAATCTAGCTTGCCCCCTACCCTGGTAGGGTACACCTCTCCTGCTGACTTCCTCAGTTCCCTTGGACTGGAAAACATGTCTCGCCCTGACCTGTCATTACCTCTGTTGCTCCAGAATTCAATTCAATGTGTTATATCCAAGTTGTTTGGAGGGGAATATAGGGAGAGTCTGGAGGGATTCCTGCTACTCTGCCATCTTCTGTCAAGGTCACTCATGAAATGTGATAAGCCAGATCTGGAGATGGTGCTCTAGTTGTGCTCTGGCTGGTATTGGGTATGGTTTTTCATCTTTCTTTTTTTTTTTCTGGAAACTATGTGTAGGAAGATGGAAAGACTGTTGGACCAAGAACCAGAAACCCTGGATTTGGGTCTCCTTTTTATCGCTTAACTGAAATCTTGAAAATCTTGAGGTTTCCATCTAATGTCTCCTAGCCTTGGTTTATTCATCTGAAAAAAAGTGATGATTCTTGTTCTGTGAAAAGCAGTGTGACTCAGTGGACAGCCCTAGAATCATGAAAACCAGGGATCAAACACCTCCTGGCTGTGTCACTCTGAGTAGGAAGTGTGTCTCAGGCAACTCTCTTGAGTAAGTTTGAGAGGAGGTGCATAGGTAAAGGGAATTTCCTTTCTGGGAATTCTCCATGCCATTGAAATCACAGATTTAGTCCGGAAAACTCCAACAAACTAACCAAACCCAAACAAACATTCTTGTATCTTAAATAAGATATTGAATAAAGGAGCATTTGAATGCTTAATTTGTAAAACATTATGTTAAGTGCTGGGGATGGAATCTTTTATAAAGAAAGAGTTGAAACTCTGTATGAGTTCCACACAGTTGGAAGGTTTCAGCTGTAAGTCATAGTCCTTAGGATGCAGCAGCAAAGTGGATAAATAGGAATGCCTCCTCTTCAATCTTATTTCCACTGACAAGATTACATCAGTTTCTGATGTTGAACTATCTTGACTTTGATGGCAAGAACTTTCTTTTTGGAATCTTGACTAGTTGTGACTGTAGCCCCTGGGACTTGCTTCCCAGGATGATGGCTTTGGGCACTGAGCAGGCAGCACCACTATTTCCAAGGATCCTTGGACTCAGATCCTATTTTGGTTCTGGGTCCAACGCTAAAAATGGTTGTGGTGATTTGACCAGACCTGCTGTGGTCTGACCCCTCTCCCCCTATCTTTTTGTCTCTCTGTTCTTCTCTGTGTCTCTGTCTCTGTTTCTGTCTCTTTCTGTCTCTGTCTCTCTGTCTCTTTCTATGTCTGTATTTGTCTCTCTGTCTCTGATTTTCTCTTTTCTCTCATTTCTGTCTGTGTCTCTTTGTCTCTGTCTCTGTCTTTGTGTGTTTGTTGTTTGATGCTGTTTCAACTAGGCTATTTTGCTAGGATAATTGAGGTTGAGCCTTTGTAACCCTAATATGCTACTTCATATAAACATTAGATATTATGGTCACTAAGATTCATTCATTTTTGATGATCGTATTTGCTTCTATTGAAAGCTAATCCAGCTGTCAACTAAAATCCCTAAGTCTCTTCCAGCCAAAACAAGTCTTCCTTGTTTAGGAAACCTGTGTCTATGGCTTTATATTTATTTATTTATTTTTTTAATATATTGAAGCGTAAGTCTGAGCCAATTGAGTTTCAACTTATTTGTGGAATGTATTGGGATCTGGAATCCTAATTCTTTCATCTGGTGCATTAGCCCTTTGTTTTGTTTCTTTTTTGCTTGAACAAGCAAATTAATAATTAATTTATGAAATGATGAAATGGAGGCAAGCATACCCTACTCTTTTGGTACTTGATGGCAGTGGGAAATGAGGCAGCAATCACACTTTAATAAGGCACAGAGACAATGGGTGAAAAGTAGAGGGAGATCCAGAGGGAGATATCACAGCTCAGGGATAGGGGAATGAGATGATGAAGGGAAGCAGCATGGGGAAGAGTTTGGGTAGGGAAAGAGGTAGAGATTATCACTCAAGTAACCATGGATTAGAGTTCGGAGCACTGGCTAGGATGGACCTACTGAAGATGGAAGAATGTTGGGCTGGAGTTTGAGGCCCCATTTTTATAGTTTTTTTGGGGGAGATAGACCACTGTTAACTTATTAACTTATCCAGGTCATCTCAAAATTAACAATAGAACTTCAAAGTCATCATTTTAAATTTATCATCATCTTTTTGATGTTCCTTTGGCCTGGAACTGTGGAGGTCTGGATTTTGTCTGCAATTTACATATCAGAGGACAAGGCATCTTCACAAATAGGACCTAGATAATTTCCCTTGATTAGGGGCATGTTACAGGGATGGGAGTTTTAGTTAATATATGACTCAATTTATAAATTATGTTCCTTGGTCTTTGGGAGGTTTGCATGTGATTTCCAAGTTCCCCTTTGCCTTCTTTTTTTCTACTATTGTTCATTTGCACTGACTACCTATAAACACACTCTACTGACTAGAAGAAGATGGCAGTAGTGGTCAGGGGAACCAGAACAAGATATAATTTTAACCCAATAAGTATGCCATTGTGTTGTCTTCTTCTGGGTGATTGATCCCAAATGCTTAGGGGACCAACCCTTGCTCCAGAAACGGCTCTTGGTGATAGTTGTGATCATAATGATGGTAACTGACATGTATATAGCCCATTGCTTATATTAATTGAGATGCTCACAGGTACCCTGTATTGGTGGATAGTACAGATATAGCAGAATTATCTCTATCTTGCAAATAAACTGAGACTCAGATAAAATAGGTGACTTATAGGATCATAGATTTAGGTTTAGAATTTGACTCCTTCATTTTATAGATGATAAATAGAGGCCACAAGTCACTCAATCAGGATTAATGATTTATTCACACTTTTGATGCAATATTTGGACCTATGTATGATAGGGCAGCTAGGTGGTGCAATGGATAGAATTTTAGGCCTGAGTTCAAATATGGCCTCAGATACTAACTAGCCATGTATCCTTGAACAAGGGATTTTTTTTTACCTTGTTTGCCTCAATTTCCTTACCTATAAAATGAGCTGGTAAAGGAAATGACAAGCCACCAAGATCTTTGCCAAGAAAACCCCAAATGAGGTCACTGAAGAATCTGATGATTGAACAACAAAATGCCAGTCTACATATCCAGCACTTTCTCCACCCCATCAGACAGCTTTTGACTATTCATGACTTCACACAACTAAAAGTTGTAGAGCTTGGACTTTGAGCCTATGTCTTCTGGTTTCTAATTCAAGGACCTTTATCTCCTTTTTATTTATTTATCTTTTTTTTTTATTATAGCTTTTTATTTACAAAACATATGCATGGGTAATTTTTCAACATTGACTTTCCCTAATCTTGTAGGTGTTTCCACATTGATTTGGATTAATAGACTCTTTGGGGATCCTTATCTCTAGTTTATCATCAGGTTTCCATTTCTCTTCCTTATCTACAAGGAAATCTATTAAAAGACTGTCCATTTCTTTCGTAGCATTCATCTGAATAGGTTACCCAGTGAAAAAACTAAATTCAGTAAACATTTTTAGATGCCTACTATTTTTTTTTTTTTTTTTTTACAATTGACAACTCATGTGGACTACTAGGAGAAGACAGATAAAAGAGATAATCAAGAATTTTCATTTATACTAGCATTTCTATCAGAAATGCCTTCTGAGTTCCAAATACAATGGAGTATAGTACTGGATTTGGAATTAGAAGCCAAGGATTTAAATCCCAGTTTTATTTTCTGCATAATCTTGAATGAACAAATCACTTCTTGGAGAGGGACCATGTGATCAGAAATCTACAGCTAAAATGGATCTGAGAGGTTAATAGTTCCAACTCTCCTCACATTATAACTGAGGAAATAGAGGTTTAGGGTAATGAAGTAGTTTGTCTAAGATTATACAAAGTGGAAGCATCAGAGCTGGCATTTGATCTTTCATCTTATGCTTCTAAGGTCAGTATTTTAGGTGTTGGTTTAGATAATTGGCAAAGTCTTTTCCATGTTTAGAACCCTAGAACCTAAGAACAAATTATTCAAGCACAACACCTTTATTTGGGGATTCCTGTGTACTTGAATCCAGCAAAGACAGGCCAAATCCAAATACATCCAGATATTATCAGAAGCAATGCCATCTCATGGGTACCAAGACACATAATGAAACAAGAATCCTCAAACACAGAAAAATCAGGGGAGAACAGAATCATTATTTTTTTTTTAAGAATATAATGAAATCTGATTTTTATAATAGCTATCATTTGTATATTTTGAGATTTGCCAAATGCTTTCCAAACTTTATTCCAGTCAATCCTCTTCTGTGAGCGTGGTAGAGAAACTGGGTTCAAATTGTGATTTAGCTGCTTACCATGATTGTCACCTTGGGTAATTAGCTTAAACTAGATTAATGCCTGGCACATAGTAGGTCCCTATATTCTTGTCAATTGCTTGCTTTTTTGGTAAATATTATTTTATTTTCTCCAATTATATGTAAAAGTAATTTTAAGATGCTTTTTAAAATAAGATTTTGAGTTCCAAATTCCCCCCCCCCCCATCCCTCAAGATGACAAGCAGATACAGGTTATTTATATAATGAATTTGCTTTGAATTTGAATGTATTTGCAAATTCATATAATGAAATTGCTTTTTGATTGAAGAAAGGAATTTGAAGACCTACATTTGAATCTAACCTCTGACACTTTTTAGTGGTAAGTTACTAAACTTAGTGGGCAAGTTACTAAACATCCTTATGTGAAAAAAGAGGAGGTTGGATTTGACAGTTGAGGTCTCTTGTGGCTCAAACTCTATTATTCTGTTATTTGAACATCTCTGGCCAATCTATAAAATTATGTGGTTAGACTCATTGAACACTTGCAACTCCTTCCCTCTCAAAATTATGATCCTACATTTATTAGGAATTTCTCTGGGTTCCAGCTTACTCATCTGAAGGAATAAAAGAGTTCTGTTTTATGACTTCTGGGTTCTTCCAGCTCTAAATCTAAATTAGGTCATGGAGATTTCTCTGGACATCAGTTTACTCATTTAATCAATTGTTACATTGAGAGGATAGAACTTGGTCCCTTCTGGCTCTCAATCTATGCCCTTACCATCTTCCTCCCAACTTTGTGAGGCCAGTGCAATAGACATTACTATGCCCATTATATGCATAAGAAAATTGTGACTTTCCCAGGATCACAAATAATAATATCCAAGATGACTCATGACTTCATTGTTCCACCCAATTGTCACGTGTCACCTCAATAAAATAGCTATGAATAATTCCTGAAGCATAGTTTCTCAAATCAGAGTATGTATTGTACAGTTTATGTGGATGTTCTGGGTGGAGCCTCCATCTTAAATTATTTCGCAGAATTTGCAACATTTCTACATTCATGACAAGTTTTAGAAAAGTTATTGTTGGTGAGATGATTCAGACCAGTTCCAGTGATCTTGTGATGAAGAGAACCATCTGTACCCAGAGAGGACTGTGGGAACTGAGTGTGGTTGGCAACATAGCATTTTCACTCTTTTTGTTGTTGTTTGCTTGTGTTTTTTTTTTTTTTTTTATTTTCTTCATCATTTTCTTTTCTAGTTTGATTTGATTTTTCTTGTGCAACAAGATAATTGTATAAATATGTATGCATATGTTGGATTTAATATATATTCCTACCATATTTAATATACATTGGACTACTTGCCATCTAGGGGAGGGAGTGGGGGAAAGTGGGGGAGAAATTGGAACACAAGGTTTTGCAAGGGTTAATGTTGAAGAATTATCATGCATATGTTTTCAAAAAAAACTTTAATAAAATAATAGAGGAAAAAAAGAAAAGTTATTATTGGATTTACCCTTTAAAAAAATCTTTTTGTTAAATCATCCCTGTGAATGGACAGATATTTCAAAAACTGGGATTAGAAGCAGTTCTTGTCTCGTCTGTTGGAATTTTCATTAATGTCATGCCAGTTTTCCTTTGGGTAGAATCATATCCATGTGATGTGCTAATGTAAATTCAGTGCTATAGTTAGTAACTTGGCATGTAAGATGTGTGTGTGTGTGTGTGTGTGTGTGTGTGTGTGTGTGTGCGCGCGCGCGCGCTCCCATGCATTGTTTGGCAAGAACTTTATGTTCCCCAGAGCACACGTGTAGCATAAACTTGGTATGGGGCCTCTGGGGTGCCTCTTTGAGTTAAAGGAATATGTGACCTCATCTTTCTTTTAGTACCTGCAGCAACAATTGCTTAATTCTGGGACTCTATCATTGTTTACTTAAAGAGGGAGAAAAAAGCTATCTCATTTTGGCATTTTGCCTACCAGAAAAACCATCTCAGCTTGGAAAGCAATTTTCCATTCTTTTGAAAGTGACTTTCCATCTGATTGTTTTGCTGACATCATCTACTTTCAAACAAGGTCATTGAACTTTCACCCACTTCTGGCTGCAATTTCAGCTGGGCACTGTCAAGGTCAAATATTTCTGCTCTCATGCCTTCCCTGTCTATTCTGCACTTCTCTCCAACTGTACAAACCACATTATAAATGTAGTAGAGCGACTTTGAGGAAATCTCTGAAACAAGAATTTAGTTAAAGTTCTGGATTAACCAGTTCTTCAAAATGCATTATGAATATCAGGTTTAATTTAGTTTTTTTCCCCCCCAACATTACAGAAACTTCTTAAAATGCAAAGGAACTCAGAAGACATGAATATTAAAAAAAAAAAAACCCTATAAAACAATAACTTATCACACTCATATTCTGAACCAAGAAGTCTGACACATAATAATAGGTGTTTAATGAGTGTTGATTGATTGTTGTGAAGACAACTTTTGGGGATGGTTGAATAGGTTATTTGGTATTTATCTAGGACCCAGGGCTCAGGATTTCTTTTTTGGTTATTCTGGGCCAGAATCCTCCAGATGGTGATGCTCTTGTCTGAAATTTCAGTGTTATTTGATTTGATTTATTTATTTCAGCTGGGCATTGTCAAGGTCAAATGTTTCTGCTCTCATGTCTTCCCTGTCTATTCTGCACTCCTCCCCAAGTGTACAAATCAAATTATAAATGTAGTGGAGTGACTTTGAGGAAATCTCTGAAACAAGAATTTAGTTAAAGTTCTGGATTAACCAGTTCCTCAAAATGCATTATGAATATCAGGTTTAATTTAGTTTTTTTCCCCAACATTACAGAAACTTTTTAAAATGCAAAGGAACTCAAACGACATGAGTCTTACTGGACAGCTAACCTCAGAACCTCAGGAAATCCTGACCTGAAAACTCAGTTACTTTCAGAATTAGAAACATTCATTTCTCAGGATTAGAGAAAACAAAAAACTGAAGTGGCTGTGGTCAGTGACTCAGGCTCAACTAGGCAAGTACATAGTCTTACTGCCAAGTCCTTGTAGCCACCATTATCACTTGGGGGATTGAGGGAAAATACTATTCTTTTCCTTTACTAGAAGTATAAGGAAGAGCAAATATTGGCAGAGTCCCAAAAAGTAAAACACTCAAAAGAGACCCTGATTCCAGTTTTCTTTCTTCTTGTAGATACCAGATGTCAAGCTCCTTTTGACAAGTCAGAACTTTTTCAATGCTCCTTCACCATAACCAGTAAGGAATTATGTCATTTTGAGAGGCTATATATATCACTCAGTAAGAAATCAGGCCATATATCTAGCTCCACGAAAGATGTCCTACTCTAAATGATATTATCTATAGAAACAATTTAAGGAAAAACTTTAAAAAAAAAAAGGTTTATCCCTTATCCTTATTTGCTAGGTTTTGAAGGTAGTGATGTGGCACAGTGGATAGAGTTTGAGGTCTGGAGTCAGGAAGATTCATCTTCTTGAGTTCAGATCTGGTCTTAGACACTTAGTAGCTATTTGAATGAGTAAAAGAGGTCATCTTTTGCCTCATTTTTTTTTTTTTTTTTTTTTATCTAGCCTAATCACTGAATCGGTATCAAATAAAATAAGATTTGGGAAATATCTTAGCTAAAAAAAGTCAAGGTCTCCCACTGCTATTTGCAGTCTTCCTGATCTACGTCTTGCCACTGGATCCAGATCAGTCTGGAGGAGTGAAACTGGTGACTTTGCACAGCCTTGCCTCACTTAAATCCAAATCACTTGAATGTCAAGACGTCACTTTCCTGATGTCATTGGTTCTCTTCCAGAAGGAAGGATCAACAATAACAACAACAAACAATGATCCTGAGCAAGTCGGTTAATCCTATTTGCATAAGCTTCCTATCTGCAAAATGATCTGGAGGTGTGGAAATGGTAAACCACTATTTCTGCTAGCAAAACCCCAAATAGGATCACAGAGATTCAAACACAATTAAAACATAACTTAACAACAATAATCTAAATTTTACAGAGTAAGAAACGGAGGCCTAGAGAGGTCAAAGGAGTTGATGTTTGGTGTAGATTCTTGTTCAGGTGCTCATTTGGGTTTGATAGTGTGAGAGCTCTTCAAAGTCTAGAATTGTGTGGTTCTCTTGTGGGTGTTTTGTGCATGATTTTTTCTGAATATCTGGTTTCACTTGTGTCTTTTTACTGAAATCATTACACTAAAGGGCATTTATTGGTAATTACATTTCTTAGCTTTAATAGTCCAGTTTCCTTAAAAGACCTGGTATACTTGTCAAAAAACGGCTGGTAATCTAAATGACGCTGATTAGAAATTATTCATCTGACAGGCTAGATCTGTCAGGTGAATAATTTCTAATCAGAGCCATTTGGATTACTTCTTTTCCTGGTATCTTTGGAATTTAGGACATGAAGCATGGGTGAACATCCTTAATGGGCAGTTTTTGTAGTGACCGTGGTGCTGGTGTGAGCAGCAGGTATGAGAGCTCTGAAGAGCAGGAATATCCACTTAAGCTTCTTCAAGAGGACAGCATCAGAAGACTAGAGTGTGACTGTCCAGCTTAAATGGGCTTTCTAACTGATTATTTTTCTATTCCTCTGCTTAGACTTGAGAAAATAGAGTGGACCACTTAATCCAATGGCTGATACTCTTGAAACTAGAAGTATCAGTGGGAAGAACAACTGGTTTTCTAGAGTCCTGAGAAAGTGGGAGGTAATTGGAATTGAGGAATTAATACAGTTATTGTTTGCCTAAAGAAGGAGTGTAGGTGGAAGGAAGGATTGTTATGTTATTTGACATCTTTGCCTTCCAAATTTAGGTTAGGGATAGGTTTTAGTTCTTCTAGAAATATTTAACCAATTTTGTCATAGAATGCTGTAAGATTGAAAAGAGATGCTATCATTGAAACAGATGAAGGCATTAAATTTTTACCTTTTTCTGGCTTGCCTTTTAACTGGGCATTGTATAAGGTTAAATATTTTGATCCTCAATTTCTGGTTTCCAGCCCTAACTCTCTGGCTTTTTACAAGGACTACCAAAGGAAATATAAATAATTGTGAAGAACATTTAATATTTACAAACTCCTTATCTTTGAAGAAATCATTTGCTAGCTCTTCAGGGTCAGGTAACCATTTTAGTTTTGTCTCTGTGCCTACCATAATCATTTTTACCATCATGTTCTTTAACCATTGTTGAGGCATTTGAGTTTTACCCTGATTCACATTTTTAAACTATTACTTCTGGGAACTGAAAATGACTGAATTATTATTTTTCTCAAATGCTCTATTTATATTCTCTTGGTTTTATAAAACCCAGAGGATTGAATCACTCTATTTACATAATTGAACTGTGGGCAGAAATGAATATGCTCATTCATTATGAAAATGTATTTGTTCATTATAATTATCATGATTTAAAGTTCTGCTTTTTTGTTGCAGTTTCCTCACTGAGTATAAGGAAAGGATTGGAATAGGTGATCCTTACTGACCTTTCTACCATTAAATATATGATCTATGAATATAGATAAATATAGAATATAAATATAGATTGCAGACAGTTTATTCAGAGATCAAAATCTGATTGTCAACGTATATAGTTATGTTCCAAGAAAGCATGTTAATTTATAAAGGGGTGTGTGTGTGTCTGTGTATGTGTGTGTATGCGAGGACTTGAACCTGCATATTCAGAGGGTTGGTAGAGTATGCTTCTTTAATAGAAAATTCATTATCTATGATTCACTACAGTTCTGAAATCCTTCCAAATCTTTCTTTCTGTTCCTTGAATAGTTCTGTCTCTTTGATTTAAATCTGAAGATTAGTTGTACTTTGAGCTTTTTAAATTAGTAGTCAGGCTTGTTGATTGGCTTGGAAATTATTTCTCTTTGATAATAATGAGTAATGTGAGATTTAATTTATTTTAGTCAGATTGTTGATTTCATGATTGTAGATTAGTTTTGGTGACAAATTACCTCTGCCATTGCAGATAATTATAGTTCCATCATGTCTGACCCCATTTGAGGTTTTCTTGGCAAAGATACTGAAATGCTTCGCCATTTTCTTCTCCAGCTCATTTTACAGATAGGGAAACTGAGGCAAACAGAAATTGTGTGAGGCCAGATTTGTACTCAGGAAGATGAATCTTTCTGACTCCAGCCACTCAGCTGCCTTAATGCAGAGAGACACACCTGTTCTAATTTCTAGTCTTGGAGAATTGCTTGGGGCCTGAGAGGGAGGTGACTTGCCCTGCATCACACAGCCAATAGGTGTGAGAAGCAGAAATTCAATCCAGGACTGTTGATTCCAAGTTCAGCACTTTCTAAACAGTTCTATGTCTATTTCCTCAAATTGAAGTGCCAGTCTTCAATTTGAATAGTACTTCACACTGAACAATTGATTCTTGCTATTTTAGGATTATTGTACTTTTTCAATGTGAAAAAAAAAATGTATAGGTTCAGTTTGGTTAGAAAAGTAGAACAAATTGTACTGCAATGGGCAGGATCACTATCTGTGCATCCCTCACTCAGGGAACAAGTTATTATGAGCAAGAGGTCAAGACATTGGGTTCTGTTCCCTGGCCAAGTAAATTACCTACTTGTCAGTGCACGAAGAAGCTCTGGTAGGGGCTTCTTCTTTGAATCTCTAGACTGTTTTGGACCTTTGCCATGGTTCCCAATTTCTACTTCTGATTGGATATTTTCAGCAAAACCTTATCTTCCTGATCCTCGAGTTTAACATCATGAAACCTTTTCCACATACTGATTCTGTATCAAATCTCACCTACTTTAAGTTGCTATTTTTTTTGTTGTAGTGGTAGTCATTAAATTACTCAGTGATGTATCTCAATTTATAAATCACAACCAGAAATATTTGCATGATTTTTGGCAGTTGAAGGCAGGATAAATTTTTAAAAAATAAATCTTTGTATGTGTGTGTGGGGGGGAGAGGGTGATATCTACATTTCCTGGGGAAAGCTAAGTGTCAGAGAGAATAGAGTGACAGGCTTGAAATCAGGAAGACTCATTATTCTAGCTATGTGACCCTGGGCAAGTCACTTTACCTTTTTTGCCTCCATTTCCTCATCTACAAAAATGAGTTAGAAAAAAAAATAGCAAACTATTCCAATATCTTTGCCAAGAAAATCCCAAATGGGGTTACAGAAAATTGGACACAATTAAAAATCACCACCACCACCAACAGTTTTCCTGTTGTATCCTCATAGAGAGAGACCCATCTTTTACCACAAGGAATGACATAGGCTGACTTTTCTTGTGCAGCAAGAATATTGTGCAAATATGTATGCATATATTGGATTTAACATATTTTAACATGTTTAACATATATTAGATTACTTGCTATCTAGGAGAGGGAGTGGGAGGAAGGAGGAGAAAATTTGTAAGGGTCAATGTTGAAAAATTATTCATGCATATGTTTTGAAAGTAAAAAGCTTTAATTTAAAAAAAAAAAGAAAGAAATGACATAGAGAAAAAGAAAGAGTTAAAAAAAATCTTCTGTGTTCCAAACTATAGTCCCGTTCTACAAAGAGGGAAAGAAGCAGGTATTTCTCCCTTTCTCCATATCTTCTCTTTGGGGACATAGTTGATCAATGTAATTTCAGTTGGATTTTTCATTTAATTTGGATTTTTGTTGTTTTTCTTCTTTCCATTTACATTGTTATATTCACTGTGTATGTTGTTTTTCCTGATTACAATTATTTCATTTTGAATCAAATCACATAAATCCTTCCATGCTTCTCTTCTTATGCATGGCTGTTTCTATGACTCAAAGGGAGAACAGAATGGACATCTCAAAGGTCTCTTCTCCCCGACTTCTTCCAGGAGAGAACTTTAATTCCTACCAGGAAAGGAAGCAGGAGATAGGAACTAGAAGCTTGACTACTCTGCTCTTCTCAAAAAGAAAGGGTACTAACCTAGAAGTATATCTGCATCTTTAAATATTGCTAGTCTAGGGCGAAACTGTACATTAAGACTCATTCAAAATTCCTACTCTTTATTAATGGAGAGAAAAGGCCCCAAGGCTTGATCTTTTCCTCACCAGATAAAGGAACTCACATAGCAAATAGCAAGAAAACCTGTTTATCCAAGTTCACAAAAACAAAATAACACTATGTACCAGATTACATAGATTAAATGAGTTCTCTCTCTTTGGAAGCAAGGGAAGTCAACTTGACTAAGAGAGATGTCTTGTATTTCATCCAAAGAAGAATAATTCCTAAAATTTCTAGCATGGGGAGCTGAGAATAGGGAATGATAGTGACTACCAGCTTCTCTCATGTTGGCCTTTTCCCAGAATATTTCTCTCTACAATGGCTTATAGAGATTGGCCATAAGGACTTCTTTCTCAAGTTAGGAGAACCAAAAAAGACTGTAAAACCCAGATTTTTCTCCTCTTCCACTCCTACCCTCTGGATTCACACAGGGTATTTGTAACCACTAATAAAGAGAGATCCATAAAAATAAACTTTGGAGCTTGGTTTGTAATCTGTATTAGTTTTTTCATCATTTATTTAGTATTTTTATTTTTCCTCCAGTTACATGTAACATTTTAAAAACATTTTTTAACATTTGTTTTTTTAAAACTTTGATTTCCATATTCTTTCCTTTCTTTCATTCCCATCTCTCCTCATCGAGAAGGCAAACAATATGTTATGTCATATATGTTAAGTCATGCAAAACATTTTCATAATAAGTCATATTGTGAAAGAAAACATAGACAAACAACACAACAACCCAAGGTTTCTGGAAAATATCCTGCTTATCATTTCTTATAGCACAATCATATTCCATCATGAGCATATAACACAATTTGTTCAGCCATTCCCCAACTGATAGGCATCCCCTCAGTGTCTAATTCTTTGCCCCCAGAAAGTTAGTAATATTTTTGTACTTATAGGTTCTTTTCCTTTTTAAAAAATCTCTTTTGAGATGCAGACCTAATAGTGCTATTACTAGGTTAAAGGTTATGTATGATTTTGTAGCCCATTGAGCAAAGTTCCATATTGCTCTATACAATGGTTGAAAGAATTCACAATTCCACCAACAATGCATTAATGTTTCATTTTAGAACCCCTTTTACTATTTGTCATTTTCCTTTTCTGTCCTATTACCCAATGTAATAGGTATGAAGTAATACTTCAGAATTGTTTTAATTTTCATTTTTCCAATGAATAATTATTTAGATCATTTTTTTCCAGATGCCTGTAGATAGCTTTGATTACTTTATCTGAAAATTGTTCATATCTTTTGATCCTTTCTCAATTGGGGAATGGCTCTTATTTTTTATAAATTTGACTTATTTCTCTATATGTGTGAGAAATGAGGCCTTTTACCAGAGAAACTTGCTTAAAAATGTTTTTACCATTGCTAATGCTAACTGCATCTTCCTCCCCATTTATTCTATTCTTTCTCTCCTTTCACCCTGTCCCTTCTCAAAAGTGTTTTGCTTTTTATTACTTCTTCCCCAAATCTGCCTTCCCTTCTGTCCTCTTCCTTCCCCATTGTTTTAGTAATTTTTTATGTCACGTACTATTCCTATATATATATATATATATGTATACATATATATATATGATTATTATTTGTAGCATTCTTCTCCAGTCAACCAATGAGCATCTATTTTGTTTCCATTTCTTTTCTATTATAAAAAATGGTAGAATGAATTTTAGTGAGCCATTGTACGGACAGACAAGCGCCATTCTTTTACCCCTCTTATTTTCATACTAGGTTAAAAATAATAATAATAATAAATAAATCCTAGTCAAAGTCATCCATTTTCACATGAAGAAGTGTTTGGAGGGTTGATAGTCAACTTCTGCCCACAAAACATTTTTTTAAAAATAATTTTATGTACATATATACAGATGTATATATATACAATCTATATATCAAATGGCTTGCCTTCTTAATCAGGAGACAGGGAATTTGGAACTCAAAAATTTAAAAAAACACATGTTAAATCATTTTTAGAGATAATTAGGAGAATATAAAATGCTATATAAATAATTTTTAAAATGATTTCATTGATTTTTTTTTTTTTGTGGGCTATTGCTCTTTCCAGTGAATTTCTACCTTTGACCCTCATTCTTTAAACTCTCCACTAACAATAAATACAATGAAGTAAAACAAATGAGCACATTGCTGGCACATGCACACACACACACACACACACACACACACACACAGTACACACACACACACTTCCTCTCCAGGAGCTGAAATCTGAAAAACAAAATCCTATAATCCAAGAGTGGCCAATTGAAAGGATAAAATTGTTTTCTGTGATTTGATCTGTTGGCTTTTTAAAAAAAATCCATTTACCATAAAAGTATTTATCTTGCAATAGCAACATAAATTCTTTGTAAATCTTAATAACTTGCAAATGTATGATTTCTTTGCTGACTTTTCCAAATAAATAGGTCTTAATCTATCCATACTTGTCCATTCTATATAATTTTCTTTTATATGCTCACTGTGGAGACGTCCCAATGTGCTGAGAGCCATCCTTTAGGTCTCTAGACATTATTGTTCAGTCATGTCCAGCTCTTTGTTTTCTTGACAAACCTGGAGTGGTTTGCCATTTGCTTCTACAGCTCATTTATAGATAAGGAAATTGAGAAGAACAGAGTTAAGTGACTTGCTAGTCAGTGTCAGGCTGTATTTGAACTCACAAAGATGGGTCTTTCTGACTCCAAGCCTCACACTATATCTACCATGCTAATTGCCCTTACAAAGATATTAAAGTTCATTTCCCATGGTTATTGACTTTTTTTTCTTGTCATATAATTTCTTAGATATCCTTCACACTACTACTGTGTAATTCCTCATTAGTATACTTATTGATCAAGAATAGACATATGCCCAGAATAACTGAGTCACAGTCATAGTAGTCTTGCTATAAATACAGTTAAAGCAAACTATGAATTGCTGTAGAATTGTAGCTTGTCATTTCTGCTTTACTATGTTGTGCCTTTATTCATTTTCACAAACATTTGTTAAGTATCTAAATATCAGAGACTGAAGATATAAAGACAAACCAAAAGGCAGTCCTTGTGGGGAATTTTCATTGTCTTTTGTTTTTATGTCACCCATACTTCCCAATGTATCTGGATAACCCCTGGAGAGCCATCCTATATAAAAAAGTAGAAAAAAGTAGGAAAAAGCAGTTCAATAGACCAGCCAACAAATTGAAAATGTGGTGAACTCTTCTGCAAAGAAAGGAGGGAGAGCCTTTTTTGTATCTTTTATTTTGGTAATTTGTTTCATTTATATTGTCACCATTTTTTGTACATATTGTTTCCTGGTTCTGTATACTTTGTACATTGTAGCAGTTCATATACGCCTAGAGAGATTGCCTTCTTGGGAAGCCAGGGGAGATTAACAACATATACCCATATGTATATATTTTATAAATATATATGTTTAGAATATATTATATGTATAATATATATTAGTCTAGGGACAACTAGTGCATAGAGTACTGGCTCTGAAGGAAGACTTGAATTCAAATGCTCCATCAAATACTTTCTAGCTGTGTGAGTCTGGGCAAGTCACTTAATCCCAATTATTTCCAAAATATAAACTGCCTTTGGGACACATCTCAAACTGGATGTCCCATAGGGATGTCGAACTCAGTGTGTCCAAAACAGAATGAATTCTTCCCTTTCCCTTCATTTCTAAATATTATCATCTTTACCTCTTCTATCACCTGCACATTCCGTTTATTAATAAATCTTGTCATTCCCACTTTTGAAATATCTCTTGAATTTTCTCCCTAACTGAGCAGCTCATAATCGACAAGAATTTTGCTTGCTGCTTTAGAATGAAGTTTAATACAACTCAGAAGGCCCATGGTTCTTGAAATTTAAAAGCTAATTTGGGAAACTTGAACTGACTTCTCTAAATTGCCCAAGGGTAAAAGACAGACTCCTAAAAAAGAAAGCTAGAGTCTCTAACATACGCTCTTTCTTCTTTCCTTTGTTATTCTACCTCTTTCCTGCTGGGCCACTTCAAAGGTTAAGAAGGATTGAAAGAGGTGCCAAAAGGCATCCTTGAGGAAAATGTTTTGAGGATTGGGGGAGTGGAAGAAAGGGCCATCACTTTCCTTTGCTTGGGTGATAGGACTCAGAATTGCTCCCAGAACTTTCTATTGACCCCAACAAGTGGAAAGGTTGCCTCTGAATGGCTGCCCCCGGGACCCTGCTGGAAAAACCAAGAAATGAATGAATAAATTGGGAATAAATCTAAAGGTCTCTGTTTACCATGGGAAAATGTTGAAATAGGAAAAAAAAAAAAAAGGAAAAGGAGATACTTGAGAAGAGAATTATGCTCTTAACTTGAGTGTAGTGAATTGGAAGGATCCCAAAATTGGGACTGCCAAGACATTCAAGTAAAGGTTATCCTGCCTTATTAGGAAGTTATATGGGATCGGTGGGTTAAAAAAAATTTTTTTAGATCTGTCCATTTTAGGGCTGATTTATGAACCATAGAAGAGGATCAGTCTTAAGACCATATATGATCTTACTAAGGGAGACAGCATTGTACGATAGAAAAGGGGGCCATCTCAAGAGTCTATGGACTTGGATTTAAATCCCCATATAACTTTGGTTAAGTCACTTTACCTTGATTGGCCAGTGACACTATAGCCTTCTTTCTTCCCCTCTGGACATAAATGTCCCATTTTTTTTTTCCTTTTCCTTCTCCCCTTCCTCCTTTTTTTCCTTCCCTTTTCACACCATTTTTTTTTTTGGGGGGGGGAGGAAGGAGAGGCATCTGAAGATTATTGGTATTGAGAACTCCCAAGGAGGAAGCTCCCTCTATCCAGAAGATCAACCACATCTTTATACCTTATAACCTTAGAAAGATTTACTTACACTATCTTATTTTTGAGAAGTTGATTACAGGTACTTCCTTTTGATGAAGGATGGCAAAATTTGGAAGATGTCTGAGGTTGCGGATTCATTTTTTTTTTTTTTTCCTAGAAAGATTTAAGAATGGATACCAGAACTGGGGAAGAATTTAAAAATGCATGTTTGCTTTTCTTGGATTGGAATTCCCAGCTGGGGTGAGGCAAGAATAAGACTAGTTCTCTAGGGTGGGGCTGATGGCTCTGTAGTCTACTGTTGGGACATGGAATTAATGGTTAATTATAGGAAGGCTAGATGGTTCTTGGGGAGGAGAACGTGATATTCTCTCTGTGTCTCTCATTCTCTGTCTCTCCGTCTCTCTCTGTGTTTGAGTTTGAAAAAATCTCAAAAAAGTTAGGATAGAATTCATTGACTTTCTTTCTAAGAGGTTCTTCAGAAATCCAGTCCAACTCTCTAATTGTACAGGTAATTAAGAAGTAAGCTGACCTATTTGGAGTCATATAGGTAGTAAGGGATAGAATGTTAGTATTAAAGGGTGACACTTTGAGGCCTTTTTTTGGAGGGGGGAAGTAGTATCACGAAAGGTCCTGTGCAATTTGCTGAAAGCAAATTCTTGGTAAAATTCTTCATAGAACAATGAAGAGCTTAAAAAAATCTAGGAATAATAGATGTCCTAAGATAGGAAGAGAAGATGGACTAGCCATGTGCTGACCACCAAATACCTACTTGCATCCTATAATGTCAAGAGAAACTGGAGGCCCCCAGCACATTAGGTCAGTCCTCTGGATGAGTTGCTTTTGAGTAAGTTCACAGATCCATTTAGAATACTGAATAAACAGTAGTGGATTTTTTCATCATGTATTTTCTCTTTGAGGAAACAATGAGGTAGTTCAGTGAATAGAGCACTGGATGTGGTGTAGAGTCAAGAAGTCCTGAGTTCAAGTCCGACTTCAGACACTTACTAGCCCTGTGACGCTTGACTTCTGTCTGCCTAACTCTATGAGAGAAGAAAATGCCAAATTATTCCAGTGTCTTTGCCCCCAAATCCCATAGACAATATGGTCCACAGTGTTATGAAGATTTGGAAATGGCTGAACAATTACAATTTTTATTCCTCTGGGTGGTGTGTAAAGGAGAGTAACTTGAAAGAAGGCAAGGTCCTTGCCAGCCTAAGGGGTGGCATCTCATCTAAACTGAGGCAATATCTGGGGCTCTTCTGAAGGGGGAAGGACCCATGGATGAATAATTATAGTACAAAATGGGATAAGAGATAGGCATGAGATTTTTGACAGGTTAATTAGATGACATGGTAAGAAGTTACTTGAGGTTTTAAATGAATATGTTAGATTGTTGGTTGTACAGATGCATATTAATTGAAGCAAAAACATCTGCATTCTAGATAGAAGAAAATGATCTTTCTGGGCATTGGGTATATGTGCCAACCACTCCCATCATTGTATTAGACCAAGGGAGCATAATTTATGCTGTTAGAAGTAAGCAATTAATCCCCCTTTTCCTTCTCTTTGGATATATTTCCCACGCCCCTTTCATTTTACTTATAAAAAAAAAAAGAAAGAAGGGGGGATGGCTTCAATACCAGTATGGCAGGGCTTTGGAATTGGTGCAAATTCAGCAGCATGATATAGTGAAAAGGGAGCTAGCTTCAGAATCGGGAAGACCTGACTTCAAATACACTTGAGACTCTCACCAGCAGCACACTCTCTTTCTTAGTTTCTTTTTGTTTAGTCTTTTTTTTTTTTTCCATCTATGTCCCACTCTTTATGACTCCTTTTGGGGTTTTCTTGACAGAGATTCTGGAGTATTTTGCCATTTCCTTCTCTATCTCATTTTATAGACAAAGAAACTGAGGCAGACAGGATTAAATGACTTGTCCAGGTTCACACAACTAAGTGTGTCTGAGGTAAGATTTGAATTCAGGGAGATAAGGCTTCCTGATTCAAGGCACTCTATCCACTGAGCTACTCAGCTGGCAGTTTCTTTACCTCTAAAATAAGGTTGTTGGAGTCACTGGGTTCTAAGACCCCTTTCAAGTCTAAAATCTATGGTGTATGATCCTGGTGGCTCAGTTTTTGAGGATAATTTGGAAAAAGTCTCATTTGGGAGACATCGATGTGTTTATCATAGATTGTAAGTTACTTAAGGGCAGAGACTGTTTACTTTTGTCTTTGTACTCAAAGTGTGATAACAGAGGAGTCAAATAAATGTATGTTAGTTTGTTAACATATATGCACATTTCTCCCTTTAGATTACAAACTCCTTGAAGGCAGAGTCTATTTCATTTTGGACTTTGTATTCCCAGGATATAGCACCAGGCTGAGCATAGATTAAAAGGCTAATTAGTGCTTATGAATTGATCAGTTTGATGAATAAGATGAATCTATTTTCTCTCAAGAAGGAGACTATATAAACCCATCAAATTATTCTTCCCATCCTCTTGAGTTCAGGGTAATCTCCAAGCCATGTTGTTATCTATATGCTTTGTTGGTTTCCACATGTCTTAAGGGGATTTCTAGGAAGACCTGGATGAGGGTCACATGGAATGGGCAGGCAAGTATAGATGGACTGCATTCCATATTATTGAAAGAATTATTTATATTGGGGAGGTCATGGGTCTGATGGATTATTGGATCCTATATTTTTATTCTGGCATCTCTAATTTTATCTTAAAGATATTTTATTTATATTAGCATCTATATTTTTATATATCCTTCACTAAATAATAAAAATAAGAATAATCACCATGAATATGTATATAACACTTTTAAGGTTTTCAAAGCCCTTTGCAAACTTTATTCCATTTTGTCTTCACAGCTATTACTGTCCCCACTTTACAGATGAGGAAAATGAAACTGAGAGGGGTTCAGTGATTATCCTAAGCTAGGCTTACAAAGCCAATAAGTATCTGAGAAAAGATTTAAGTCAGATCTTCCTGACTTAAATCCCTCAATGTATCCTCTGTGCTGCCTGAAGTCCTATTCCAATGTCTTGTGGTATGGAGATGCCACTGGTGTTTAAGCTTTGACAGGTCCAGCTAAATTGAAAATGTCATGGTTAGAGACCCAGTGGGCTGTGTTTCTGCTGTTTGAGGACCAACCTACTAGGTACTGAAATTTTCTGTATTGCAAGGGGATGACTCTTTTTTTCTCTGACAACTCTTCAAGACCATCTGATAAGCTCATGATGGATTGGGATCTTCAGGCTGTCCCACACTGATGAAATCATAGCAATTTGAGGTGTTGGAGAACTGAAATTTGGCCATATTGCCTACATTACATGTCATTGCGTTAATATGTAGAAAAAGCAGAGTCAGATCTCCTACTCACTGACCTTCAAATGTGCAAGATTAACTCCTGATTCAGAAGCAGTCTTGCATAATGCATTTCAGAAGACAGATGAAGGACTGGAAATGAAACACCCTCCCTTTCTGTTTGCTGAAGTTGGGAGTGAATATTGTGTTTTGAATTTCGTACTTATACATCACCTTTGCCTAGAATGCATAAAATTAAATTTACTAAAACATTGACTAGCATTCATAAAATCCCTATCAATTCCAACCTCAGGGGGCCCTGTCAGCCAGCATTTACTAGCTCTGTGACAATGGGCATATCATTTAATTTCTCTAGGCCTTAGTTCCCTTATCTGTAAAATTATAGAGTTGGGTTTAGTCCATTCTAAGGTTACTCCCAGCTCTAAATCAGCCTGATGGCACTGAGATTGAATCCCATAATGTTGGGATTTGGAGCTGAAAGGACCTTTGAGGCCTCTAGACAAAGGTAGCTTTGGTACCCCTTTGTGAACGCACACAAGTATTATAGTTTTTAGAGATTCTCTACTGAGTATGTATAGAAACAGTAGAGGGAGAACAACGTGGTATTTTGTTTTATGTTTTCATTCCAAGAATGAATCCCTGCAGAAGCAGCTATAGATTATAAACCTAAACTGGATGTAAATGAAGGATGAGCTATGCAAAGCTAGGCAACAGTTATGAGAAACAGGCAGAATTTGCATAGGGGACACATTTTGGCTTGATGAGAAGTCAAATCCACAAGAATTATTAAGCCACTTACTATGTGCTAAATTCTAGGGATAAAAGCAAAGGCAAAAAGAATCCCTGATCTTGAGGAGATCACAATCTAATGCGGGGAAGAGCATGGAAATAACCATATATAAACTATATTCAAATTAATAGAGGAAAACCAATCCCAGTGGGAGGAAATAATTTCTCCCAAACCACGTACGGGAGCAATCCATAGAACAAACATTTAAACTCTGATCCATCTTTTTAACCTTGCAGTTATTTATTTATATATATATATATATATATGTATATATATATATAATTAGAGAAAATCAACAGAGGAGAGGCACTAATTTTAAAGAGAGCCAGGAAAGGCTTTTTGCAGAAAGTAGAATTTTAGTTGAGAACTGAAGACATCCAGGGAGGTAGAAGTAAGAAGAAGAAAATGGCAGGCTTGGGGTACAGCCAAAAAAAAATGTTGGGAATCAGGAAAAAGGAGGGTTTTGTACAAGAAACAGCAAAGAGGCCAGAGTCACTGTACACTCAAGGGAGCAAGATGTAAAAAAGCTAGAAAGACAGGAAGAAAATAGGTTATGAAAGAAAAATCTTCTAACAAATAGATGCTATTCCCAAGAGGAATGAGGCTCTCCCTCATGGGAAGATTGGATACATGCAAAGACTGGATAAACATTTCTTGAGTATCTTATCAAGAACATCCCTGTAAGATTGAACCAGATGGTTTCTAGGGTTCTGTCCAATTCTGAGATTCTATGATTTGAGGGGAACAGTGAGATGATACCTGCTTAGACTGATAGATTCTATCTTCCCCTTGGCTAATAATAATCACAGAAATGTGTTCCAATGAAAGGATATATTGAAAAGATGCAAAAATAATGATCAGAGAAATGTGTTCCAATGAAAAGATATACTGAATATACAAGATGATTTTGGAGGGAAGGCACTAATAGATGGGCACATCAGGAAAGCTGAGCTTTGAAGGAAACTTAAGAATTCTGAGAGATGAAAGTGAAAAGGGAGGGCATTCCAGACACAGGGACAGCCAGAGTCCATTATTGGGCAAATTGTGACATAATAGATGAAATGAAATGTCACTGCGTTTAATAAGAAATAAGTAATATGAAAAATACAGAAAATCTTGCAATGATTTTCATGAGTTGAATAAGTAGAGCCAAGAAAATATTATGCAGCATGACTACACAACAGAGTAAATGGAAAGACCTGTCACCCCAAATCAGAAGTGAATGTTGTGAAATTACAAGGAACAAGTTAACTTCAAAGGAGAGCTATGAAAAAAAACTCCACTGCATTCTTCCAGGTGTGGTATATCATCACAGAATTTTTTGAATTATTGAATGCTTATTTCCCTTTTTGTGTGTGTGTGCATCTTTAAAAATGTTGTTTATAATACAGAATGACTCTTGGGGAAGAGAAGAAGAGGGAATTTTAATGAGAAAAACTCACAAAGATATTTTTAAAAAAGCACTTAGTTTAAAAAAAAATTGAGTGATGGCGTATTTTGTTTGAAAGACAACGAAAAAGCCAGTTTGACTGGCCCAGAGTGTTTGTCGAGGGGAGTGCCGCAAGGTTAGAAAGATGGATCAGAGTTTAAGTGTTTGTTCTATGGATTGCTCCCTTGGGTGGTTTGCAAGAAATTACTTCCTCCCATTGGGACTGGTTTTCCTCCATGAAATGAAGGGTTTGGCCATGATGACATCTTGAGTTCAGTCCAGCCCTAAATCAACAGTATGTGATTCTTACCTTGTAAAACTCCCACACATCTGCTGCTTTTGTAACCATTTTTCTGAGTTTGCTGGATTCCTCTCCTAGGGAGGGGAAGAAACAAAAGCTGTCTCTTCCTTACCTAAAGGCGACAGACCCGGGTGCACAGTCTTAACCTCAGTTGGAGGATTTGTACTGGGAGGTGACCAGATAGCAAAGGCATTTGTTTTTAAGTGTTGTATATGATCTATTACCTCCTGACATGAACCAGTTCTATCAGGCAGGGTAGAAGAAACTGGTATTAGACCCAGTTAGCATCAAAGGAACAATGTGAACAATGGACAATCCGCTGAATGAGGTTCCAGTTCCAAAAGCTTTATTGGGCTTTGGTTTTTAGAAACCATGGGAATATGAGAAGTATACTACCGTGTTTCCCCGATAATAAGACCTATCCTGAAAATAAGCCCTCCCCTTACTGTGTAAGATTCCTCTAAAATAAGCCCTCCCCCGAAAATAAGCCCTATTGAGATTGCTACTGTAGTGAAGGTGATCCCCTGTGCTACACGCTACATTACGGTACCCTCTGTATGCACCGTTCCTCCCCCCCTTTCTCCCCCCCCCCCCCCCCCCCCCCGCATCCGATCAGAGTTGTAGCAGTGAGCGTGTCAGCCTGTTCTTCCCCAGTGATTTGCTTGCTGGCGCCATTGAGAGCATTAAAATAAGCCCTCCCCTGAAAATAAGCCCTCTGGTGTTTTTTTTTCTATCCAAAAAAATAATAAGACAGTGTCTTTTTTTCAGGGAAACACGGTACTGTGCTAAAAGCAGCTCTGAAAGCCCATTGTCAAACTAAGCTAGCATACTGTAATTGATTAAAAAAATCATTAGCTTCATCTTAATTTTCTTTCCATTTTTAAAACATTCTGAATTCAACACCAAAAAAATGAGCATTTTCATATGCATGTTAGAATAGAATTAATGAAGGAGGATTATATGTGAAACTAAGAATTCTTCTATATATGATTTATAAAGTAATTTACAGTTAACAAAAGGTTTGTCTCCTTTATTCTTAGTAAAGAAAATGTGACTTTATTTGAGAACATGCTGTGCTGGTACCTTATATACATACATACATATATGCATATATACCCATTGCAATACATACATATGTATGTATATGTCTATACATACATATGTATGTGTGTGAATTTCTATCACTGAACAGATATGCTTATCTATAAGCATATGCAAATGTGTAGGTGTGTATATCTATATATATGTGATTATATCACCTGGCCATGAGAAGAAACACTATATAGACTTGAAGCTTGAGATGGGAGAGGGCATCAGCTGGGTATCTTAACTACCACTTGACATATTTCCTACAGAGGTGGGTTCCTCCTAGGCCTTTGGGTTACATATAGCTTTCTCAGATTTGGGTGCTTCACCCTGGGGAGTAAGAGGTCTGGGTATAGAGGAACCTGTGACCAAGATCTCTTCACTTTAGTGGGCAAAGTAATGGGTTAAGGTTAGGGTGAAGACCATACCTGGGGAGATGGGGAAACATTAGCTGGGCAGAAGTTTGACTCAGGCCCGGAAAGCCCTCTACCCTGGGGGTTTCAGTGAGAAGCACCAACAGGAAATGACTTTGATTTTAGGAACTGGACAGGACATTGGGGTCATATAAAACTTTCCTTTCTCTCTTGACACTTCTTGGGGGAAGGGGGGAACCTTATATAGTAATTCTTAAACTGAGGACTCTAGAAATTCCCCTCTTTCTCAAAAAAAAGCCTGTGCTATACTACCTGAAATTCTGCCAGTGAGTTATAAATAGAGATTTTATTGAATCAGTGTTTGAGTAATGGAAATAAGCTTTGCAGTCAAGTCACGATGTAATATCATGAAAAAGAGCACGACATTTGGTGTATAGGGACTTTGCTTCCGTCATTTACTGCCTCCATGACCTGGTCACTTATCCTGTCTGGCCCTTACTTTGGTCTCCAAGATCCTTTCCAAATCTGAAATTTTATGATTTTGTGATTCTGTATAAGGATAGAGTCTGAACCTATAATTTCACTAGTATCAGAAACTCTCAGGTGAGAAAATACCCTCTATCAATGCAAACTTGCATCTTTCCTGAAACTTTTAGTCTTGAAATACACATATGCATATACAAATCTTTTTTTTTAAATAATAGTTTTTAATTTTCAAAATACATACAAAGATAGTTTTCAAGATTTATCCCTGCAAAACCTTGTGCCCCCAATTTTTCCCCTCCCTTACTTTTCCTTCTTCTCCTACATAGTAAGTAATCCAATATATGTAAACATGTACAATTCTTTCCTATTTATTTCCACATTTATTTGCATATGCAAGCACCAGGACATCAGGTTACTTGCCTAGGACACTGTAAAATAATTGATATTATTTGCAATTGTATTTGTGTCTAATCTTCTATTTATACTATATCCAATGGGGACTCGAACTTTTCCTTTATAATTGTTGAATGTTGCATTAAAAAAAAAAAAGTCACCCTGCCAGCTGCTTCCTAAAAGGAACTAAAAGTTTTTCTCTTGAGGATTTTGGAAAGCTCTCGTTTCAACAAGATCCCCTGGGGATATTGATTCTAAAACCAGGTTTGGGAATTACAGGACAATGTACAGGACAAATGTTCGGTCTTCCCCAGTGCAGAGCTCTCCCAGTATGGTCTTTATTATTCAGTAAATGAATGAATGAATGCATGAATGGTAGGATTTGAAGGCAGCTCTTTAGCATCTCTTAAGTATGAACTCATCCAAATGTTTACAACATCACGGTCATTTTGCCCTCATCCTAGCTTTGGAAACTTTTTAGTATAGGCTTCTTTTTGCAACTCTCTTTCAAAATACCCCCACAAAGTCCTCTCATCCATCAATCAACCCTCCTTCCCCCATCAGATTTAATTCTTGTAGGGATAGAGTTTGCTTGAGTAACAAGAGGATTATATAAATACAAAGGACAGGCTGCCTCTTTGATCTCTTTACTTCCCCTACCCCCGGGAAGCCTAGAATGCATTCTAGAGGCACATGCCCTGAGCCCCTGGTTTATTTAGTCATAGTCTTTTTTTCTGTTTGATATTCCCCTTTTGGAACTAGAAGGAGTCATCTGATCTCAGCATGGGGCCAGAGAGAAGAGAAGAGAGTCAGTTCCTCTTCAAAGATCTTCTCTTGATTATTTATACCTTCTCTTATACCTTCTCTTTCCTCTTTCTTCTCCTTCCCCTAATCCCCTATTGGTAGAGCTTTTCTCATGAACTTTTTTTTTCCAGTTGGGAAGGGTTAATAGACAAGGTTATTCCTGCAGAGACATTTTAGACCAGTGAAGTTTCGATTCATTAGCTTTTGATTTTTTTTAAAAAAAATCCTCCCTCTCCTAAAAGTGCCAGATTTTGCATTTAAAAAAATCATGATGCTACTCACTTCATAAAGGGAACTAAAAGCTTTGCCTTATGGATTTTGGTCTATCGTTGGCACATTGGAGATACCCTGGGGTATTGGTTGCAAAACCAGCTTTGGAAATCACCAGATTTCCCATCAGCAGAGTATTCCATTTGGTCTCAATTGACTGCACATGTGATGATAAATACTAAGGCCTTAATGAATGCTTTATCTGTATATATGCCAGACATAGTGTTAAGTACGGGGGATTCCCATAAAGCAAATTACATAGTCCTTTCCCCTTCCATACAGGATATGGGGGAAAGTCATGGGATTTAAAATTGGGAAGGAAACTGAGGGATCAACAACCCTCTCATTTAAAAAAAAATGGGGAAACTGAAGAGCCATCAGGGATGCACAGCTAACAACCAAGGTCAGCTTCAATTCAAGGCTTCCCTGACTCAAATCCACAGCATATACATCACACACATAAACACACATGGGTTACTTCAATGCTTGTCCTATGGTTTATTATCCAAAGTAACTCTTTCCTTTTTTTTTTTTTTTTTAAACCAGAAATTTATGGAGATTTTTATAACTCTGATTTTCAACTTAAGAATTTTTTTTCAACTGGACCTGCTGAAGAAATCCTGCCACTAAGGATTAGCTCTTTTTTTTCTTCAATTTATCACCTTAGAGAATTGTCTGGGACTCTTTGCCCAGAGTCTCACACCCAATGTGTAGCAGAGTTGGGCCTGGGGTCCAGGTTTTCTTGTTGTTTGTTTGTTATTGTTTTCTTGCAAGGCAATTGGGATTAAGTAACTTGCCCAGAGTGAGAGAGCTAGAAAATGTAAGTATCTGAGTCTGGAATTGAATTAAGATCCTGCAGACTCCAAGGTGTGGATACTCTATCTCCTGCACCATGTAGCTGTCCCTTCAGGACTTTCTGACATCAAGGCGAACCTCTGTATCCATTCTGTCTCACTGCTTTCCGGCATATGAAATATTCATTGACAGAACCTTCAAAACCCCATTTCTTTAAAATTTCTCCACTGAAAAAGTGCAGAAAGCTAACCTACAGAAATATTGAAGAGTAAAAAATCCCTTACTGTTATTTATCATTGGTGCTATCCCCTCGATTTACAAGTGTCTACAGTTTATTGAAAAGAGATGAACAGACAAAGCTGCCATGAATGGTTCAGCCACCTCAAGGAGCTCACATCTCAGTGATACCACATCATTGCCCTTTTTGCAAATGTTCACTAGCAAAGTCAGGAACAAGAAGGATTTCCTAATTAAACTTAAGTTTAAAGCTTTAAGCTTTTGCTTGTTTAGGCAAAGTTATTGCAGTTGAGCAATCATTTTTCTGACCAAAGATTTTTGTTCCTTCTGTGGTTGATTTTTTAGTTCCTCTAATGCATTGGGATGACTGTGTCAAAGTACCCAGTAACTTTCCTGATGACTCCTCACCCTTTCTCTTTCAAAGAACTGTTGCCCTTTTCTGATGAGCTTCTGCAACCATAGACACTGCTTTCTCCATCATAACCATAACACTATGATAGGGGCTGTCTGAGCTTCTTTCATGAGGCCATAATTTGGTTGCTGCTTCCCACTGTGATCTTTGAATCACTAGTTCCCAGTGTTCCCATGGTTACCAAATATCTTCCTTCACTGTAACCATCACATCCTCCTCCTCCACCATCACATTGATCTACCTCCTTGGTTTCCACATTTTTGTCTGTATAACCTCCTCTACTATTAGAACCTGCAACATCTCCATGGTTACTACTTTCTCCATTAGTTCCATTAGGCTGGCCATCTCCACCTCCATAACTGCCTCAGCTTATACCACAGTAATCACCTCTTCCACTGGAGTTTCTACTACAGTCAAAGTTTTCTCTGTCTCCTCCAAAGCTTCTTCTGCAACCCACTTGTGAAATTGCTGAGGCCCCCTCCACAACCCCTTTGCGAATCAATGGACAGTCTCTTGCTTTGAAAGGACCTCTTTACTTCACAATTATGCCCATCAATGTAGTAGTAAGCCACTTCTGAATAACAATTTTGCCACAGTTAACATGGTTAACAAAAGTTACAAAAGCAAACTTCTTTCCATTCTTCCAATTTCCCAATTTCTGTGGATTCAACTTTGTTATGCTTTCTCCATCCTGGCCATGCTGGATTATTCTCCATCCTTCCTTCTTGTCCAGCTTCTTTCTGTCTGAATAATTTTGCTTAGATTAGTCCCTAGACAACAGCTCCTCCTTCATCCCTTTCTGAAGTGGATTTCTTCTTTCAGAACTCACCTGAAATGTCACTTTGTGTCATACAACCTCTGACCTCAAGTGAAGGGGATCTTTCCACAGCCCAATTCCCGTAGTAACTTGATCTTCTTGACCACGGTCATTCTACCTTGAAACTCTCTTGTAACTTTTACAGGAAGCCTTTCTAATCCCTCTTAATTCCAGTGTCTTTGCTCTGTTAGTTAATTCTTGTTTTATCTTGCATCTAGCTGGTTTGCACATGTTTGATCCTTGCTGCCAATTAGATTAAGAGTTCTTTGAGACCAAGGACTGTCTTTGGCATTTTTTTTTTGTATCATCAATGCTTACACAGTGCTTGGCAGATAGTAGGTGCTTAATAATTGCTTAATGCCTGACTGATTGGCCAGAGATTTTTTTTTGTTCTTTTTGCAGTTGATTTTTAGACTTGCTCTAAAGTTGGATTGACTTGTCTCAAAGCACCCAGGGATTTCCCATGCATGTCTCCCATTTCCTCTCCCCATTTAACTATCCTTCTCCATTTAACTATCCTTCTCCTTCTCCATTTAACTATCAGCTCTATGAGGGCAAAATTTTTCATTCAAAAAAATCTTTGGATTCCAAATACTCAGCAAGCACCCAGAATAGCAGACAACTTAATGATGTTTGTTTATTAATTTTTGTTTATAAAAATTGCATTCCTATGAAAGGTAGTATATAATTAGTGATTGACATAACAGTGGGTGTGATTTGTGTACACCCTGTAGACACTGTCTAAAGACAATGGATAGAATGTGTTATATTTAAAGTCAGGAAGAACTGAGTTCAAATGCTTTCTTATAAATTTATTAGTTTTGTAATCATGGACAAGTCATTTAACTAGCTATCTTCAGTCTCAGTTTTTCCATCTGTAAAATGGGGATAATAAATTCACCTAGTTCACTATGATGACCAAATGAAATGGTCTGTAAAGTGCTCTGCACACCTACAAGTAAATGTCAGGTGGGCTGTTGTTATTCCTCCTTGAATGTCAGACTCGGCCCCATTTTCCTGTAGGTACTTGCTCAGTCAATTTTGACCAATGATGATGAGTTTCTGATAAGGTAGATATGAGCACTCCTTAATCTTCTATCTTGCTTTTCAGAGTCATCTGATCCAATATGTGGGCCTCAGCCATCATCTCATCGCCCTGAATTTCATCATCGTTTCTTTTGGCAAGAAAAGCGCGTGGTCGTCTCCCAATGTTCAGATCACCGATACCAATTTTGACGGTGTCGAAGTTAGAGTTTTTGAAGGTTTCCCAAAGGCCAAAGAACCACTGAAGAGTGGTATTGTTTACATCCATGGAGGAGGATGGGCCCTGGCGAGTGCAAGTAAGTTTTGGAAAAGCTCTAATGGTTTTAGATGGGTAGTGCTTTTCAGTTGTTTTTTAATTTTTTTTTTTTTTTAAGAGCCTTTACCTTGATTGAGCACAATAATTTTGAACCTGTTGCTAGTACCTAAAAACCATTTCTCTCAAATAAAATCAATTAAATAATTAACAATGACATGCCCCCATATTCCCCTCCCAAGACTTCTCACTCCCCCAAAAAACCTCTATCCTAAACCATGAGAATATCATAGTATAGGACAAACACTCCTGGACTCGGACTCAGTGGGATTTGGATCCTGACTTTGCCACTAACTAATTTATGTCATCTTGGGTCATTTCTTTGGCTTCTCTGAATCTCAGTTTCCTCACCTAAGGTCCCTTCTAGTTCTCAATCGATGATTCATGCTTTTTTTTTTTTTTATCTTTTTTTTCCTTTTTGGTGAAACAGTCAGGGTTAAACTATCATATAAGTAAGTGTCTGAGGTGAGATTTGAATTCAGATTCTCCTACTTCCAAGGCCAGGGCTCTATCAACTGAGCCATCCAGCTTTTCCTACCCTTCCTTTTGGATGGCTTCTTGGGTTCCTTCCAACTCTAAATGTATTAGAGTCCCAGACTCAGTAGCCATAGAGGTAAAGAAGGGCTGCTAGGACAGCCTTTTGCAGTGTGCCTCATGGGACTCCATCTGCTCCATGGATCTTATGATTGCTTCTTATCCCTGAGCCTCTATCTCATCTAAGCTCCAAATTAGTTTGAACTACCCCGAGGTCCCAATTATCACAGGTAAATTACCATAAGCATGTTAAAATGGTGATTGCGTACTGGCAGACTAATTTTAAGCATCTCATTTTAAGCATACCTGTCCATTAAATAGCAAAAACCTGGAATAATTCCAGGCCAATCTGGGCTTCTGGCCACCTTTCATTCAGTATGGATTCTACAAATATTGTCTGAGTGCCTGTTCAGGGCAAAGGATTTGTCTTAGGGGCTTTGGAGGTACAGAGGGAGGATTCCTGCTTACAGGGGTTCATGGCACTTTAGTAAAGAAGAAATCTAATCCTTATAGATGTAGGGCTGAAAGGGGGCCTTCAGGGATAGGATTTGAATGCAATTCCTATGATTTCAAGTCTCACACTCTGCTGTGAATCATTTTATCTCCTTGAAAGTTAGAAACCCATAGAAATTCACAAGGACAAGGTCTCTTGAGTGTCCTAAACCCCAAATAGAGACTTTTAAAAAAATATTTATTAGTTTTTGACATTTACTTTTATAAGATTTTGATTTCCATTTTTTCCTCCCCTTCCTCCGTTCCTTCACCCTTCTCCAGGACAGCAATCTGATATAGATTATACATGTACAATCATATTAAACATTTCCCCACATTAGTCATGTTGTGAAAGAAGAATGAGAATAAATAGAAAAAACCATGACAAACTAAAAACAACAAAAAAAGTGAAAATGCTGTGATTCTATTTGCATTCAGACTCCAATTCTTTCTTTGGGTATGGATCACATTTTCCATCATGAGTCTTTTAGAATTGTCTCAGATCATTGTATTGCTGAGGAGAGCAAAGTCTATCAAAATTGATCATCCACACAATGTAGCTGTTTCTGTGTACAGTGTTCTCTTGGTTCTGTTCTCTTCACTCAGCAACAGTTGATGTAGGTCTTTCCAGATTTTTAAAATAGAGACTTTCTAAATTTTTATCATCATCATCATCATCATCATCATCATCATCATCATTATCATCTTCCTGATGTTCAGATCTGACCACCTCATTTCCTTGCTTAAAATCTTGCAGGGGCTCTCGTTGCTCATAGAAGGAGATAGAGATAGGGTTCAGACCACTGATTTTATTGATATATGGAATTCTCAAGTGAGGAAACTCCTCTTACCAATGCAGGTTGACATTTTTGTCCCATGGAATCTTAGACATTTGCCTAATGAGATTAGTTAAAGAACTTAACTCACGGTTACCAAGATAAGATATGTCAAGTATCATGGAAAAGCTTATGTACATATTAGGAGCAAAGTCCATGTGAGTTCAATGAAGGTTGTCCTTTCTTTCTATAGAACCATTCTGGCAGTCTCAGATATTGTTTTCAGGAAATACATTATAAAATGCACTCGATGTTACCTGGTAGAGATAGCAAGTTTGTACCCATTATTCTATTTGATTAATTAGCTATCACTTAGCAGGAAGCAGAGTTTTGTGGGAATGACACAGACCAAATAAGATTTGATTGAGGGAGAGGAATTGAGAGCAAAAGGTATTAGGGATGAGGACCATTTGTCCAGAGCAGGACCGGATGTAACCTTGTGTTGGTGAGGATAAGGAAATCGATCACTCATCAAGCATTTGTTAAGAACTGGCTATGACTTGTGAGGGAGAGAAGCATCTGTATCCAGAAAGAGGACTATGGAAACTGAATCACAACATAGTATTTTCACCTCCTTTGTTGTTTACTTGTTTTTTTTGTCCTCTTTTTTTTTTTTCTTTTTGATCTGTTTTTTATCTTGTGCCGCATTATAACTACGGAAATCTGTATAGAAAAATTGCACATGTTTAACATACTTGCTGTGGGGGGAAGGGAGGGAAACATCTTGGAACACAAAGTTTTGCAAGGGTGAATGTTGAAAACTATTTTTGCATTTATTTTGAAAATTAAAAGCTATTATTAAGAAAAAAATAAGCTGACTATGACCGACACCATTTGATGTTCTGGGAATAGAAGTACAAAGAATAAAATGATCCCAGCTTGAAAGGAGTTTGCATTTTATTGGGAAAAATAATAAATATCCACTTAAATAAATACAGAATCAATGAAAAGTGAATCAAGGGGTAGTTAGGGGCTCAGTGGATAGAATACTAGCTCTGGATTCTGTAAGACCTGAATTCAAATCCAGCCTCAGATGCTTACTTGCTATGTGACTCTGGGCAAATCAATTAACTTTGCCTTAAAAAAATGTCAATATGTACAAAATAGTTCACCATAAAGTAGCATAGAAGGGAAAGAATCAGGTAAGGCTTCTTGGAAAAGATAATGCCCAAGCTGCATCTTTATATAGGGCACAGGACACATGGTGAGTGCCATATAAATGGAAGTGATGGCAAGGATGAAGATGAAGATGTATAATAGATGTGGTGGAAGCCAGTACAAAGACATTAGCCAGAAAGTCTAGCTGTGTGGGAAGTGGAACACAAAAACAGACTGTCAACCAATCCATCCATTCCCCAACCAAAAACAAACTACTTGGCCAGATCTGACAAAGGCCAAATGGGTGAGGGACAGAGCTGGGAGAGGGATTGAATGCAGCTCTGTAGCTGGATAAGCTGTTTTCCTCTCCTGACTTCCTCTTACTGAATTCTACTAAAAGAAGAGCTGAATGAAAAGATGATTAGTTGTTTTTTTTGTTTTTTTTTTTTAATAATGTTAGGTGGGCAGCTAATTGGTGTAGTGGATAAAGCACCAGCCCTGAAGTCAGGAAGACGTGAGTTCAAATCTGGCCTCAGACACTTAACACTTCCTAACTGTGTGACTCTGGGCAAGTCACTTAGCCCCAACTGCCTCAGCAAAAATAATAATAATAATGTTAGATAATTGAACAATTGCAAAGATTTAATGTTGGCATATTGATTTTTAAATTCTGAGAAGTCTGCCTTCAGGGAGATTGTATTGAGATGATAAAAGTCCAATACCAGTCCCAGAAATATGTTTGCTAATAAGAGTAGTCGATGACTTAAAATATCATAGATCTTACTCTGATCATTCTGTTTCTTCCAGGAATTAGCTATTATGATGAACTCTGTTCAAAAATGGCAGAGGAACTGAATGCTGTCATTGTCTCAATTGAGTAAGTATTTCTCAAAGGGTAAACCGGGTATTTTAGAGCTGGGAGGATTCTTAGAGGTCATTCAGTCCAATCCTGCCCCATATCCATGAATGTCAAGTCCTGAAACAAATCCTGTAATAAAGTCATGAGTTGAGGAATAAAGCATCTTTAATTGAGATAATAGAATAGCAAACCTGCTGCTCTGGGGGAGGTCCCAGAAGTACAAGGCACGATGGATCACCTAACTCCAAGACCCATGCAAAAACTTCTTATACCATCAGGAGAAGAGCAGGAGGCCATATGAGGTAGCAAGTCCCGATCATGAGATCCCTGGGACCTTTGGCAATCTGAGCAAAGAAATTCACTTCATTCTGGCCTTTTTGCTCTTCACACCATGAATCCTAATAGCAGGGCAAGGATGTTAGAAGCTGAGATCCAGCTTCCAGGTTTCCTTTACAAGATAAAATCTCTGTGTGGGGGGATTTAGAGTGAGGTTCAGCTCAACCTAATCAAGAGTAAATATCTTTAAGAGTAGGAATATAAGGACATTATTGAAATTCTGACCTTACAAGTGTCATTTAAGGAAGTGGTAATCCATATTGCATTTGATATTAACAACATTCTGTCATTCTATTAGCAAGTATATTAACAATTTTTGTCATGAGGAAAAGGAGGCTCAAAGGGAAGTGAAAGGTACCCCATGGTCCCACAATATGAGCAACAAATTGCATCTTCACATTTCTCTCCTAATCTTAGAGTTAGAGCTAGAATGGAGTTAGAGATTGTCTAGTAGAGCCAGCTTATTTTACTTGTGAGGAAATGAAAACAAACCAAGCAAGAATCTGGAGCCACATTTTTAAGGATTTTAAATGCCAAATAGAGGACTTTGTAGTTTAACCTAGTCCAGGGATTTTAAACCTATTTTATATTCTGGATACCTTTAATCAATCAATCAATCAATATTTACTGAGGGTCTGCCCTGTACCTGGCCCTGTGCTACTTGCTGGCAATCTGGGGAAACCTTTAGACTCCTTAGAATGTTAATTTTTAAGTGCATAAAATAAAATATATAGGATCACTAAGGAAACCAATTGAATTGAAATGCAGTTTGCAAAACAATACAATTGGGTCATAGACACTAGTTTAAAAATAACTGGTCTAAAGGCAAGTGGAGTCTCCTTCAAAAATAGGAATAGTCCAATGTAAAATGACTGATCCTGGGATTTCAGGGGAGGGTCCTGAAATTGTCGTCCTTTTGTTTGCATTTCATACTGCAAAATTCATAGAGTCCTATGTTGATTACTTTGAAATTCCTATGTGAATGGCCCAACCCAGAAGGGCACGAAGACCCCTAGCTCTATTTCATGATTCGGACTCGGATTATTTTTGCACAAAGTTATAGATAAAATGACATCAAAGAAAACTTATTAGTTTTTTTTTTTCCTGAGGTTCTTGTAATAATTGAAAAAAAAAAAAAAGAAGATAGCCAAGTTCTGGGGATTTAGGGGGTTGTGCTAACCTTTTTGGAAAATGAGCCTCAGAGTCAAGAAAATCTCAGCTCTTTATTCTGTAGCTACAGTGGGGGCAGTGGTGGGGAAATTCTACTGCAGTATTTTTATTTTCCTTTATCTCTGACATTTTTTTTCTCAAGCTTTTTGTTTTTTTCCTTACATAATCTGATGTCTAGTATTTTTAATTGCCCACCTCTCCCTGTCATGCTACATTTCACATCTGTTATTCACCAACGGGTTGGGCTGGGGTTTTTTTAAGCACATAATTTGTGCATATTTCTTTCTTCTGATCTTTTTTAAAGCAATATTTCTTTTCATTGTTCTTCCATCTTAAATCGTTGCATAGCATATATTGAAACAAAATGAATTTTTAGTTTTAAATTTTTAAATATTTTTATTTCCCCCCAATTACATATAAAATAATTTTTAGCATTTTTAAAGATTTTTTTGAGTTCCAAAGTCTCTCTCTCTCTCTCCCTTTCCTCCCCACCTCATCGAGAAGGCAATTTGATATAGATTATTCATGTGCAATCATGCAAAATATATTTCCATGTTAGTCATGTTGTGAAAGAAAATACAAAAAAACCTTGAGAAAAATAAAGAAAAAGTATGCTTCAATAGGCAATGAATTAATAGTTTTGAAAAGTATTGGAAACAATCCCAGAATAATTTGAATCAGGAATTACTGCTCATTAATAAACACATTTGTTTTGCTCATTAAACCTTAGTTTGGTTATAATACAATTCAACTGAACAAATATTCTTTAAGCATCTTCTTCATCCAAGAGGAGAAAGAATTGTTTTAAAGCTTCAACTCACAATCTGCATCTATGATGCAGATTGACTATGTGATTTCCAGACAAGTTCTTGATTCTCTAAATAGCAGTTTCTTTCTGGTTTGCAACCCCATATCGATCTTATAGTTGAATGTGGGGGTCGTGAAATTATGATTTATTTTCAGTAAATGCTTGATTTATATACCTAAGGTCATGTAAAAATTTCTTGGACAAAAAGGAGTTCTAGGTAGAAAAAGTTTAAGAAGCCCTGCCCAGACCAGTGGTTCTCAAAATTTTGGGTTTCAAGACCCCTTTTATTCTCTTTAAAAAAGTTATTAAAGACTCCAAAAGAGTCTTCCTCAAAGAACTTTTGTTTAAGTGGGTTATATGATATCTATTGATATTTGTGACATTAGAAATGAAAACATCAAAATATTTATTAAAATAGGATTTTTCGTTTGTTTGTTTGTTTGTTTGTTTTTTAACTTTGGGATTTTCTGAAAGGACCTGGGAGCCCTCTAGGAAACCACTATTTTCTACAACTCTATGGCTATAATTGTGGAGAAGGTGGCAATATCAATGAAATCTTACTTCTAGCCACTGGACTAGGTTCTTCAAATAGAAAGAGGAAAAAGATAGACCTGCCTTTGAGGAGATTGCATTTAACTGAGAAGATCAAATAAGTAGTTAGTACAAATTAGTAAATACAGTATTTAGTTAGATAGTTAGGTAAAGTAACCCCAGGGATCAAATGGCATTGACAGCCCAGAGAATAGAGCTTCTGGGCAAGGTGGTACCTGAGATTTCACATTTTTGGAGCTGGAAAGAACCCAACTATTAAGGAGCTATTAGGGTTTCTGTAAATCAGAAGTGAGAAAGCTATATCTTAGAAGTGGAGCAGCTGGCACTGTAGCTAGAGCTCTGGGCTTAGACTCAGGAAGAGCTGAATTCAAATCCAGCCTTACACTAGTTATGTTACCTTGGACACTTCACTTAATCCTGTTTGCTTCTGTTTTCTTATTTCTTACTTCTTCTTATTTATTTATTTATTTTGCTGAGGCAATTGGGGTTAAATGATTTGTCCAAGGTCACACAGCTAGGAAGTGTTAAATATCTGAGGCCAGATTTGAATTTAGGTCCTCCTGACTTCAGGACTGGAACTCTGTCCACTGCTCCATCTAGCTGCCCCAGTTTTCTTATTTTTAAAAATGGGAGTACTGGCACATCACCACCACCACTATCCTCCCTCTGCCAGGGTTTGTTGTAAAGATCAAATGAGATAATATTTATAAAATGTTGTATAAACCATAAAGAAATATACACAGATACACTTCTCTATTTATATATATGAAAGAAGCCTCTAGGGTTTCTGTGAGTCAGAATGCTGTATAATTGTTAGCTATTATAATTATTGTGCTGGCTATTAGGTAAAAGCACAGACAGAAAATAAAATGTCCAGCAGATTCTGGCAGGCCAGTTTGCTTGGGACAGGGAGTGTGTGATCTATGTGAAGGAGGCAGGAGGCAGACTGGTAGGCTGCAGACGCCTGGCTGAGGATTTTGCATTTGTTTTAGACATTATTTTATTTGTTTGGAAGGAAGCATGCCCAATAATTAAAGATAGGCAGCTGACTAGACCACAGGTGTTTCTCCCTTCTAGCAGTAGCTTCAGTTTCAATTTTTATCAATAACTTGTATTTTTTTTATTTTTTTCCCCACCATCATGATTTCCAAATGAGACTTTTTTTCATCCAGGGAGCCATCTAATCTCTGGACTCTTGGTGCCCATGTGATTGGACAAATCATTCCCCTTTTCTGTCTCACTAGCCTCCTCCATAAAATGTGGGAGCTAGACTAGCTGCCTGTTGGGTACTTTCCAGCTCCAAAAATGTGATCTCTTGTAACAGATAGTAGCTTTATTTCTAGGGAACGGTTTAGCAGAATATGTCTGACTGCTTGTCACTGCTGATCACAAAATAACTACTTTGACCTTTCTCTTTTGGTACTGTCTCCATGGTATTTTTTCTTTGGACATCTCAGCCTTCGGGGCCTTCCCTACAAAGGTCAAAATGAGATTGCCTTATCTCTACAGTCATTTCTGATGCTTTTGGATACTTGGCTCACTTTAGTGCCTGGGAACTGAGAATCGTAGTTCCCTCCAGCTACCACCTAATCAAAAGGATAATGAATGGGCCTCTCTAAGAATTTGGGTCTTGAAAGGAGGTATGGGAAGGGAAGGATGTGGATCTTTTACAGAGCCACAAGCATCTTAGATTTCATAACTCCGCTGGTCTTTCTCAGGAAAATTGGATAAAAGTTTAATAGAACCTAAGAAAGTAAATGGCTTTTTCCTTTCTTCATTCCTCTGTAACCCATAATTCAAAACTACTGGACCTGTTTCCAGAACATTTAATCTTAGGATTGAGTTTGGCTTTTCTGGAGAGGAGAGAAATGAGTTTAAGTCAGGAGAGAAAAAGTCAGTGATAAATATTTTTGATCATCCAACATGATGATCTAACAAGCATTTCCAAAAAAATGACTTGGATGGTTATTTAGGTAGTTATATATCAGATGGACAATTGAGAATTCACCACTGAAGTGTTCTGTGCCTTCCAAAGGACTGGGGGACAAATCTAGTACATCATGTACAATTATGCCACCCAGTGGCTTTGGTATATCATTTTCACACTTCTAGCCTCTTCAAATAGCTAGTGAGTGTGGATTGTGATAAGGGTTAAGTGGTCACTAAGAACAAAGAGAAGGAATTCAGGATATTTGGAAAACTTGCAGGGAGACAAGTCATTGCAAGCTTTCCTTTTGGACTTTCCCCCCAGAACATCTAGTTCAAAGGGGGCACATCCATGTTGTTTCCTTTATCCATGACTTTTAGCAAATGATTACTTGTTTTCTTTGATTGATTCTATTTATTTGCACGTTGGCTCTAGGATTGGAGGATAATGGTTTTTTTCATAATCATTGTGGAAATGACTGCCCTGTTTTGGGATATCTATCCCCTAGATGATGGTAACTAGAAAATCTCTGGGATTTTTAGCTCTGTAACCATGTACATATACCATGAATGAGTATGTGTTTAGGGAGTAGGTTAGGAGTGGATTTTAGAAGAGTCAATCAACTCTTGGTATTTTTGTATCTATTTTTCTTTTTTATTTTTCATAAAAGTGTTATGAAACTTTCTAAATAAAAATTCTTCTGATTTTAAGATTCAGATTTCCCATCATTTTTGCCCCAAAGTTTGTAGTTTTTTTTTTTTTAGGTCAGTGAAAATTCGTGGACATAGTGTTAATATTTTTGTCGGTATAATGAAGGGAGGGCATTTCATAATGTGGAAAATCCTTCCCAGTTCTGACATTCTAACAATATCTCCAAGGTAAAATGCTACTGGGATGTTAGTCTGCCTCTTAAATGGACTTGAAGCCTGATGCTCTTGTCCTACTTACTAGAATCACAAATGTGTCTTGTGTTTGTTGAGCTGGTCTGACAAAGAAATTACTTATTTTTCTGGGTTAAGGATCAGGCTAGAACAGATCCACTTATTTAGACTAAAATACAATATTTTTAGTTAGAGGAAGTTATGAGAAATCACAATGGTAATTCTAGGTCATTTGCTTCCAATAGATCTAATAATGGGTAACCACAACACAGCATGATTTTATTTTCTTTGACAGTTTCAGGATGTATGAAGTTTTTGGTCTGGATAAGAAATCCCCTAACCAAGAAATTCTCTAAATACTGCTTTCTGGAAATTAATTCCAAAAATGTGTTAAACCATTCTTAAGGAATAATGGAAGTTGCCCTATCTATGTGACCTCTGGGCAACTCCCTTTTTGTGGTCTCATTTTCCTTGTAAAATGGGGGTAAGAGGATGGATTAAATCAGGGCTTCTTAAACATTTTCCACTCATGAGCCCATTTTGCCTAAACAATTTGTACACAATCCTGGAAGTATAAGTATACAAATCAAACACTTAATGATAATAAATCATAAATTCGTGACTTCATATTTAGCCATGAAATCCATATGGGGTCATGACCCACAGTTGAAGAAGTTGGGGACTAGATGGCATCCAAAGTCCTTTCCAGTTCTAAATCTGTGATCCTAGAGTGCTGATGTACTGAAAAGAAAGTTTTATGACTTTATGCTTTTTGTCATAACTCCTTATTGTCCTGGATTTAGAGAACATTTCCAAAATGAATCAGATTGGCCAGAGAATGCTTAAAGCAGGAGTTCTTCATATTTTTATTTTTTTTGTATCATGTACACTTTTTGTAGGCTGGTGAACTATGAACCTTTTCTCAGAATAAGGCTTTTAAATGCATAACACAAAATGTAAAGAATTACAAAGAAGATCAATTTTATTAAAATACTTGTCAAAATATCTTTTTAAAGCCCAGTAAATTCATGGATCCCATCTTAAGAACCTTTAACTTAAAAGCTTAGTCTTTTCTTATGGTGTTTTGAACTTACATAAAGAAAGACTTAAGAAATTTCTTTATCTATTTGTGGGGGCAGCAGTTAGAATTTTCAAATCATCCTAGAAAGGGCTAATATAATATAGTATTATATATATATATATATATTATAATACAAGCAGTGTAACTTAATGATACAGGGCAAGCAAAAGTCTCTCAAAGTTTCAATCAGGACTTTGGGCTTTATAAGAAAGGCAGGGAACATATGCAGGCTGTCTGGTTTCCCACCACTGAAGTAAAAGCAGAAAAATGGGGTAAATTGGTCGGTGAGGTCCCATTTGGATGGACATGATCCATGGAAGTTTTCAGATGGGAAAAATTATGGCCATTTCTAGGAAAGTTCAGAGAAGTTGTGAGTGTTTCTCCAAGAGAGACAGCCTGTGATAGATGAGAGATCTGACACCTCACTCCAATCCTCCCTAATAAACTTTTCTTTCAATTGGTTTCAAAATGAGCCTTCCCTGTCATGTCTCTTCACATCAATCACTTTCAGGAGCAGAGCTGCCATGATTTTTAAATATATAGATCTTTTATCTCCATAGATACAGGCTGGTCCCAAAGGTTCATTTTCCTGAGCAACTCTATGATCTAGAACAGGCTACCAAGTACTTCCTGCAACCTCAGATCCTAGAGAAGTATTCCGTGGACCCAAAGAGAATAGCCATTTCTGGAGACAGTGCTGGTGGAAATCTGGCTGCAGCTCTGGGTCAGCAGGTAATGTGACATGTGTTTTGTTTTGTTTTTTGTAATTTTTCTCTTGTTCCATTTTGTGGTTTCTATGGCAACAGTATTTTTCTTGGGAATTGGTAGAGGTTGGAAGGATCTGTCCAAGGTGCTGCCCCTGTGATCTATCATGGGAGAAATCTATTTCTGAGAAATCTATAATGAGAGGTCCTATGGCTCAAGCCCAGGAGCACAAGCTCTATGGATAGATCTGGCCGCAGATTCTTAATATTTTTGTTACCTTAGGCAAGTATCTTATAAACCTTAATTTCCTTGTCAGGTGACCTCTGAAGTCCTTTCTAGGTTAAGCTGCATTATTAATATTTTCTCCTTCACTTTTTTTTTAATTGAGGCAATAATGCTTAAGTGACTTGCTCAAAGTCGTAGATATAGTATGTGCTTAAGTATGGATTCGAACTCAGGTCATCCTGATTCCAGAGCCAGTGTTCTATCCACTGCCCAATCTAGTGGCATTTTCTTAAGTCTAGATAATCAGCAAGGCAATAAATCAAACTTTGATTTGTAGCATTTGCCAATTGTGATGTGAATGTTTGCCCTGAAAATTTAACAAATGGCTCTCACCAGCCAATATGAACCAATGTCAGCACATTACTGCCTACCTGTAAGCCTTTTAATAAAAAGTTAAAAAAAAAAAAAAAGCATAGTTCCAGGGTTGGAATGGAACTTCAGCTGCCACCTCTTCCATTCCCTGCATTTTACAGAGGAGGAAAATTTAAATGTGCGCCCAAGGATACTTGGTTAGTATTTGAAAAAAACATGATTTGGACTAGGGCCCTCTAACTCTAGGTCTGCATGTACATTGAATTGTGTTCAACAGTTTTCCTCTTTATTGCCTTTTCCTTCTTCCTTTTTTTCCATGTTTAAATACAGAGTTAGTAATTTTAAATGTGAATGTGAATGGGATAAACTCTCCCATAAAATAAAAGCAGATAGTAGATTGGATTGAAAGTCAGAATCCTACAATATGTTGTTTACAAAAAACACACTCAAAGCAGGGAAAATCATGCAAAGTAAAGGTAAAAGGCTGGAACAGAATCTGTTATGCTTCAGCTGAATAAAAAAAAAGCAGGGGATAGCAATCCTGATCTCAGATTAAGTGAAAGCAAAAATAGATCTAATTAAAAGAAATAAGGAAGGAAACTACATTTTGCTGAAGAGTATCATAGCTGAAATAATATCAATACTAAATATATATGCACCAAGTATATAGCATCCAAATTCTTAAAGTTAAGAGAATTGCAAAAAGAAATAGACAACAGACCTATACTAATGGGAAGGCTCAGCCTCTCTTCCAGAACTAGATAAGCAGAACCACAAAATAAGAAAGAAAGTAAGGAGGTAAAAAGGATTTTAGAAAAATTAGGCCTTTTCTCCATGCTTCTGGAGGGTCAGGATGGAAAAGGAAGAAGGAGAAAGGCAATTCAAGAAAACCAGTCAATGCATCAATCATCAGTGGCTACAATATTCTATGCCCAAAGTCCCCCATCCCTGAAAGGAAGGAAGGAGGAGGTCACCAGCTCACCTTCCTACATTCTTCTCTGCTTTTCCCCTTCAATATTAGAACATGATTCTGTGTTGTGTTTCTGGACGATGGGGCTGTTCACACTTGCTTCTAAATTGAGCAGACATTTTTTTCTGGCTGTTTCCTCACTCATGCTACTTCCCTATTCCAGCCATGGAGGATTAGCAAACTAGGTCCTTGGGGTGATGGGAGCTTGCTCTATAGAGGGTTAGGAGCAGGGATTGTGAAATTAATTGTGTGTGTGTGTGTGGTTTAGTATATAGTGCCATGGCTCTATAAACATCTGGTAAACACTATTGAGAAAGTACTTGGGATACAGTGGCCAAAGAGCTGGAATGCCCAGGTTCAAATGTTATCTCTAAAACATAATCATCATCACAGTCAGTATTTATGTAGCAGTTTAGGGTTTGCAAAGTGCTTTATATATTCTATCTCTTTTGATCATCATAATAATCCTGTGTAGTAAGTATGATAATCTCCATTTTACAGATGAGGAAAGTGAGAGTAGAGTAGGATAAGTGACTTGTATAGAATTATATGACTAGTAAGAACTGGAGGCAGGATTTGAACCCAGTTTTCTGCTTCTATCCATTACACTGCCTAGCTGACTCATACTAATTATGTGACCCTGGGTCAACTTTTTAATTTCTCAGTGTCCTAGTCAACTCTCTAAGACTATAACTTAGAGTTTTTTTTAAATTTGATTCATTTTTAAAAATTTATTAGTTTTTGACATTTATTTTTAAGAGATTTTGATTTCCATTTTTTTTCCTCCCTTCCTCCCTTTTCTCTATCCCCAAGAGAGCAAGAAATGTGATATAGGTTATATGTATGCAACCATATTAAACATATTTCCACATTAGTAATATTAAAGAAAAATCAGAATAAAAGGAGAAAAAAATGAAAAAGAAAAACCAAAAAAGATACAAATAATCTGCTTCAATCTGCATTCAGACTCCATAGTTCTTTCTCTGAATGTGGGATCACATTTTTCATCATGAGTCCTTTAGAATTGTCTTAAGATCATTTTATTGCTGTGAAGAGCAAAGTCTATCAAAATTGATCATCCGAATGTTGTTGCTATTGGTGTGTACAGAAAAGGTATTGACCTGCTTAGGTGGAATGAGTTTCCTATACCAGTCTCTAACTGCTGTTGATTAACTTAACCCAATTTTAGAATATTTTAAATTATCATCAGGGTATGATGCATGTGAATGATATCAGATAAGATACCACTCTGTTCTTCCCTTTCTTTTCCTACAGTTTTGCAAAGATGAAACCTTCAGGAATAAAATCAAGCTCCAAGCTTTGATCTACCCAGTCCTCCAAGCTCTTGACTTCAACACTCCATCCTACCAGCAAAATGTAAACTCCCCAATCTTGCCTCGCCATGTCATGATCAGATACTGGATCGATTATTTAAAAGGGAACCAGGATTTTGTCCCGGACATGGTGGTCAACAATCACACCTCCTTGGATGTGGAGCATGCTGCCACTTTCAGGTCCCGGCTCAACTGGCTTTCCCTCTTACCTGCATCTATCACAAAAGATTACAAACCTGTCATGCAGACGGTGGGCAACCCCCGGATTGTCCAAGAGCTCCCCCAGCTCCTGGATGTGCGCTCGGCGCCACTAATTGCTGACCAGGAGGTCCTTCGGAACCTGCCAAAGACCTATATCTTGACCTGTGAACATGATGTCCTCAGGGATGATGGCATTATGTACGTCAAGCGCTTGGAGAGTGCTGGTGTTGATGTGACCCACGACCACTTTGAGGATGCCTTCCATGGTTGCATGATTTTCACTTCATGGCCCACCAATTTCTCAGTGGGAGTTCGGACTAGGGACAGCTATATCAAGTGGCTGAAGCAAAACCTTTGAAGAGAGAAGCATCCCAGAGAGGGCATGTGAACTCCTCTCAGCCCACTGAGATCACGAGGGATCGCTGAGCACTTTCTGACTTCCTCCAGGTGACCGCCAGGCCATGGTGTGTCTTGCTTGGGAGAAGCCAAGTGATGAATTCTGATGAACTTTACTAATTTCTCTTAGTAGAGAAGATTTGAATCTCTTTCCCAAACTGGATTAACCAGCCTTCTGGTCCATCCAGATGGCTGCCAGGTTCCCAAACTACCAAAGGATTCTGGGAAAGCATAATCTTCCCCTGGAAGTGGCTCTTTATACCAGAAGACCTTTTATGGAGGAAAACTTGACAGTCCCCTCTAATGAATTTTATTTAAATCTGGTTCCCTTTTGCAAATAACTTATTTATAAATCAGTTGGTTACTTAAAGGCCTAAAATATACCCTTCTATCCTATTTCTACTCATTAAATGCCTTTGTTCCTCTTTTGCACAGATGGTCTTTCTGGTAGGGACATGGGCTTCATTCCTCCCAGTCTTTTGTAAAGGATGATAATCCACTAATCCTTTGGGATTATACTCTTTTCTCTAAAGTTCACTTCTAACCACAGCTATTAGAGAAAAAAAATTACTAATGCATTAGTATGATTTACACTGGATTTTGTACATAGTCAAAAGAGTTTTTGTTTTCATGTGACTAAATTAGAATACATGCCATGTCTGTGGGATGGGAGTGGAGAGGGATTTGGGGGTAAATGTATTTCATTTGAGAATGAACTTTCTATAGATAATAAATGGAAAAGGCCCATCCAATGAAAGATTATTTTTAATATGTAAGTATAAGTGATCTGCAAGAAGACGTATCCACGTGTAATGTATAAGCAGGTAAGAGGACACATTTAATACCAGGTTACAGTTATGACAAAATTGCTGAGAGCATTTATAATCTAATTTTGAAGCTTCTGAACTCATCCATTTATAATATGACTGATTTCTTGATTTGGAACATTCTTATGTGTTAAACATTTGGTTGATTTTTTTTTTTTGATGAATTTGTCATTCTTTAGAGTGATGTTATACTGTCATTTTCATTTCATAGCTTCTTCTAGGACATATTCTTGAGTCATAAATGCACACAACATGTTAGGAAATTGACCAGAGCAGATTCAAGTCCCATGAGAAATTATCCCGGTGTTTTTAATGAATGTATACATGTGAGATTAAGTAGTTACAGACCAGAGTTGCATAAACTTCAAATTTTTGTCACTTGGTAATTTGGATTTATCCTGACATTGGTACCAGGAAGAATAAGATTGAATCTTCTGGGCAGAGAGGACACGCTTTTTGTTGTTCATCTTCTCTCTCTGTAGTATTTTCCTTTGTCTCAGGAAGTACTTCTAAGCACAAGGGAGAAGATTATGGAAAAGTTTTTTCAGTCCATGATGGACCATTTCAAACAGGTCATTCTCTCTAATGGAACTATCTCCCAGGCTATTGTGGCAGCCATTCTCCTCTGTAACCATGGGCTGGGGACCGATCTAGGGGAGCAGAAAGGTATTGCTTATACATCTCAGGAGCAGGAATGGTTACCCAGGGAAAGGAAAAGGAATAGATATCCTTCTTATGATCAGGCTGACTTGTGATAGCCAGCTCCCTACCATGTCAGGGCTACCATAGAAGGGACATGGTTTAGAAGAAGCTAAGGGTAATAAATACAGTTGATATCATCCTTTTTAAAATTTTTCAACTGCATTTGATAAGCCAAAGGCCACAAGCATTTCATGTTAGAAACAAAAGCAATGAGAACAATAAATAAAAGACACACACAGACATGTATCTTAAAGTAACAGATCTTGCTCTTTGCCCATCCTCTCATGGCTTTTTCCCAACCCACTCCTCCCAGGGCATTACTGGACATAAATAGAGGCTGTTGTCACCATTCCACCAAAGATTTGCTTTGTAGAAACTTGGGATTTTAACTTTGACCCTGTATAATAAGCCACCCTTTACAAAAACTTTTTAAAACTGTGATTCAAAGACCAAAGCTGGAAGTTATATCCATTTTCAATGATTTCTGCTGCTATGATAAAACATTTCTTAAAAATAACACATTTCTCAAGAGCTTCTGAAAATCACATCTTGTAGAATTGTGAAGAAGACTTATCTAGGGAATTAAGTATCCAAATTCAGACAGTAGGCCTTCCACAGAAATTCTCTCATTTCACTAAAAATAGATGATTAAAATGTATGCGTTGCTAGTCTTCTGATTTCTCTAGTACCATTGACTTGAATTAGGCTGGGAAAGTGGGTTGTATCCTCGTTCTCTTCTCCCCCCCCTCTACATTTTGCTAGAATGAAATTCATAGACTTGTAGAATCAGAACTGAAGAGACCATAAAGCTTATCTGATCTATTTCACAAATGAAGAAAGAAATTTTTAAGTGATTTGCCTAAAATCTGTTAACTCAATTTCTTGGAATAATGACAATCAATGATCATGGGCACACTAAAATCCATAAGAATAACTTGAAAACTTGGGAGGAATTTTTATGAGTGTTCTCCAGTGGTCATTTTAGACATTTTTTCTTTTAAAAAAAGTTTTATTTAGATTTTTAAAGTTTTGCACATTGCTTCAGTGCCAGGGGCTCTGTTTTTTTTTTTTTTCCTGTTTTATAAAAATGTGTTTTATTTTTTAAAAAATTAGTTGTTTTTTTCCTGATATCAGTGTTGTTTATGTAAAGTGTGAAGAAAAAGCCTTCAGGAAGTTAAGTACTGGGGAAAAAAAGTTAAGGATAAATTCCCTTTAATGTTTTAATTTTTATTTGTGAAGAATTGAAAAGCAACTTGATGTACTTTGCTTGAGGGCTCTGCATGACCTTTGGCCTTTTTTTGGTTTGTTTTTTTAGTTCCTACCCTGGAAAAGGGAATAAAGAAAAAAAATAAGCAAAAAATGAGTAGTGTGTGATTTATAAAATGAAAATTCAGTTATCTCTGAAACATTTGTTTCATATATACAATATCTGAAAAAAAAAAGCGGTTGCACTTTTTGGTAACTTATGATGCTCAAGATTACTCAAGATGAGTCATGACTTCCAGATTCTTGCAGCTACCAGTCATAGCCAAATGTTTTGGGCCAGTAGGAAAATTCACTTTCCTCTAAAATATGGATGGATGTATCTTTTTTTGCTATAGCCAGTTTTATTTCTGAGATGTATATAAAGTTTATTGCAAACATTTAAAGTACTGTATAAATGTTATTATCATTGCTTTTAATTAGCCATAGCTTTGTTATATCATATATATGTAGAATAGCATGCCTTTGTTATTGTTGTTCCTTAATAACTGAGCATTGAAAAATTGATTTAGAACTCTGCATCTTTCTTGTTTGACCAGAGCATTCTGTTATTTTTGCAAAAGGAGAGCCACTAATGGATGCCATGGCCAAGAGTTTAAAGAGCTGAATTAAAGTTTTCACAAAGTTTCAGAAGAATGAATATTTTTATATTCTGTTAAGAAGACAAAAATACAATGAGGGCAGTACAAATTAGGAGATGAATAATAAATAGCATACAAAGTTGAAAGATTACTAAAATAGAATATAAAAAAGAGTCTTTTAGTGGTGGTGGGACATTTGGAGAAAAGCATAAAATTTACAGAAAATTGATTACAGAGAAATACTCATTCCCATTGTTCTACTGAAGATAGCAAGGTTTCCCATTGGAAAGCATTTTTTCATAAATCTGTAGGGTCCAAACATCTATTATACCCATAATGCTTTGCAACAATGTCAAGATCTCTAGAAGCACATAAAATAAAGTTGTTCTGGAGGCCTGGTTCTATGCTAAAGTCTTAATGACTTGCCCGTTTCTTGGAGAAGTTAAAAAACTTGCCTATGATTACAAAGCTAGTGCGTGTGTCAGAAGCTGGATGTGAATCAAGGTCTATTACTTCATGAATGGTTCTTAAGCTAAAGGCTTAACTGGGTAGTAACTTTTAAGTAATAGAATAAGTAGAAATCTGAAAAAAAATTCTATAATTCCACAAATCCTACAGAGTTGCTACTCTGCCTTCTGCCAACACATACTTGTGTGTAAATCCATCTGGAAAACAATAATGCCATTCGTGTTGCACTTTGCATACATTAACTCATTTGATCCAAGGACCTTGTGAGGGAGGTGGTACTGATCCCATTTCACAAGTAGGGCCTTTGTATGTGGGTTCTCTATACAAAGGAGTATAAATTTTGATAGCTTATACTTTGATTTTGGGGCTTGGAGGTTAGATTTTTTTTTTTTTTTTGTAAACATGTTGCAGGATTTTGACATTGGAGGATTAGATTTTTCCCCCTATTTATTGTCATTTTTTCCCCCACTCAGAGGATCAAACACTTTATTATGATGCTTAGTAAGCAGGCAAAGTTTCTAAAGAATTCATCTTCAATAAGGGAAAGATGACAAGCAAAATTCCCTAGCAGGACTTGCAATTAGGGGGAAGACACCCTAAGATGGTAAATTTCTAATGAACTTTCCATTTATAAGGGGAAAGTCTATAATTTCTTTTTATGTCAGGGCAATTATTTTCTCATGTCATTTTCATTTATGATTTCTTGAAATATAACTGGGAAACTAGGCTTTGATGAAAGTCCATTATGTTTCAAATAAAGCTACTTAGCTATGCCTTTAAAAGCAAGTTACCATGGCTCTCCCTGATTGGCCAATAAGAGGTACCAGTCAAGTCTTAATTGCTCATTGTTTGGGTTCTGATGGTTGAGAGTGAGTGTAAATAGCAATTATTTCTATAATGGCATCTATAAAATGAGGGGATTGGAGCCGCTAGTTGGTGTTGGCCCTAAAGTCAGGAAAATCTGATCTCAGGCACTTAACACTTCCTAGCTGTGTGACCCTGGGCAAGTCACTTAATCCCAATTGCCAAGGAGGGAGAGGAGGAACAACCAACAAATGTGGGGAAATTGAGGCATGTTGTGTGAGACTCAAAATCTGATAGCCTGTGAGCGTCATATGTAGGCTTTGAACTTAGATCTTCCTTCTTCTCTCTTCCTTTTGCTGCTGTTGTTGTTGAGGTGTTTCAGTCAAGTTTGAGTCTCCCAGATTCCATTTGGGATTTTCTTGGCAAAGATACTGGATTGGCTTGCTGTTCTCTTGCCTGGCTCATTTTACAAATTAGGAAATGGAGGCAAACAGGATTAAGTAAATTGCTAGGGTCACACAGTTAAGGGTCTGAAACCAGATTTAACTCAAGAAAATGAATCTTTCAGACTTTAGTCCCTGCATTTTATGTGTTGCACCTCTTAGCTGCTTCCTAGCACAAAAATGACCAGTTAATGTTTTAAGCTACACTTTTAAAATTGTTTTTATTAAAGCTTTTTGTTTTCAAAACATATGCATGGATAATTTTTCAACATTGACCCTTGCAAAACCTTGTGTTCTACCAAATCCTTTCCCCCTTTGCCTCCCAAACACCCCCTAGATGGAAAGTAATCCAATATATGCTAAATGTGGTAAAAATATATATGTAAATCCAATATAGGCATACATGTTTATTACAGTTATCTTGCTGCACAAGAAAAATTGGATCAAAAAGGGAAAAAATGAGAAAGTAAAATTCAAGTAAACAACAGAAGTGAAAATGCTATATTGTCATCCACACTCAATTCTCACAGTCCCTCCCTGGGTGTAGATGACTCTCTTAATCACAAAATCATTGGGGGCAGCTACGTGGCATGGTGGATAGAGCACTAGCTCTGAAGTCAGGAGGGCCTGAGTTCAAATCTGATCTCAAGAATATAACACTTCCTAGCTGTGTGACCCCGGGAATTTAACTCCCGATTGCCATAGCAAAAAAAGAAAGAAAGAAAGAAAGAAAGAAAAGAAAGAAAGAAAAAGAAAGAAAGAAAGAAAGAAAGAAAGAAAGAAAGAAAGAAAGAAAGAAAGAAATATATGCATGTATGTATAAAATCACTGGAACTGGCCTGGATCATCTCATTGTTTAAGAGAGCCATGTCCATCAGAATTGATCATTGTATAAGCTTGCTGTTACTGTGTATAATCATCTCCTGATCCTGCTCATTTCATTCAGCATCAGTTCATGTAAATCTCTCCAGGTCTCTCTGAAATCATCCTGCTGGTTGTTCCTTACAGAACTGTAATATTCCATAGCATTCATATACCAGAACTTACTCAGCCATTCCCCAATTGATGGGCATCCACTTACTTTCCAGTTTCTTGCCACTACAAAGAGCTGTTAGGCAACACTGAAAGAAAAATTCATTTGAATGTCAGTAGAGGGTATACTTGAAGTATTGTACTTTTTTGTACTGATTTCTTTTACTGGGAAGAGTGGGGGAGATAGAAGTAAAGGGGGAGAGAGAGAGAGAGAGAGAGAGAGAGAGAGAGAGAGAGAGAGAGAGAGAGAGAGAGAGACAGAGACAAAGAGACAGACAGGGACAGAGAGAGACAAAGGCAAAGACAGAAACTGACAGACACAGAGACAGAATCAGAAAGAGAGAGAAAGGGAAGAGGTTCTTTAAAAAAGAAAATCTATTAGATCCTAAAGGATATCAAGTCCAAGTAAATGAAAAGGCTTTTTTTTTAAGCTCATAAATGTACCAGGGGAAAAGGGCTGAATTCTTTAAAAAGGAGCATTTGTTAAAAAACCAAAGCTATGATTCATTTGTGTGCCCAACAAGCTCCTTTGTTTGTGTGTTTAGGGCTTTTATTCAGGATGTCTGTTTATTCTCTTTTTGAAAAAAAGACTCACAATAATCATGCTTTGCATTTAAGTAGGTCCCTCCAAGTCAGACAGGAAATTGGGAGCTTGTTTCTCTCTATTGTGGCTGCAGGCTAACCTCCCTGAAAACAGCTGCATGCTTCAGGACCTTGGAGAAATGGAGTCTCTCTTTGAAACCAGGGACAAAGATTGGCTGGTCTGCTCCCTCAGAAGTGAAAGCCCACGTGCATGGCCCCTCCCTGGAGCAGCAGCTCATTTATCTTTTAACTTTCAACAGTAACCCTAATCATAATTGGTATCTAAATAGTACTGATGAGGAGGACCTGACTTCAAATCTGACCTCAGACAGTTAATAGTTCCTAGCTGTGTGACTCTGGGCAAGTCACTTAACCCCAATTGCCTCAGGGGAAAAATTTTTCTTTTTTCTTTACAAGAAGAGGTTACAGACAAGATGAAGAGGTAAAATAGGGGCCAGGAATTAGCAAGGGAAGGGATTTTAACAATAAGGGAAAAGGCAAGTTCCTTAGTGGAACTCACAGTTAACCAGTAGAAAGGGATGAGGTAGGATGAGGTGGGAGTATGCCATTGACTGTTGGACTGAATCCTAAAAGGGATTTCATACCCTAAAAGTATTCTTTAGCTATAACAAGGAGAAAGACATCGTATGAGGAATGGGAATGGGAATGGGAAGGCAGGCTAACCCAAAAGGGATGCAGCAAAGATAGCATAAGCCATGGACAGTTTTATAGGGAAAATTTAACCTCAGGGGTTTGACATCCTAATTTGGCTTTCTGATTGGATACAGTCGGATGGGTTTTCAAGACCTCCACTTGGGGTGGGACTATGTCAGAGCTGATCTGTATCGGTGCCCTTTCCTGCTTATTAATTATTAATAATATTAAATCTTAACAGTACTTTCTCTGCCAACCACAAAACATTTTATACACATTCTCTCACTTAAGTTTCATGAAAATCTTGAAAGATAAATTCTTTGGGGATGTCTTAATTTTGCAGGGGAGAAAACTTGAGGTAGATGAGATAGTTTGCTCATACACTAATAAGTCATAGAGTGTTAAGTGTCACAATGAATAGAGTGCTAGCCATAGAAGCAGAAAGATCTGAGTTGAAATCAAGCCTCAGACACTAATTGTATGATCCTAGACAAGTCACTTAACCTCTGTCTCATTGTCCTCATCTGTAAATTAAGATGATAACAACATCTGTGGTACAGGGTGGTTGTGAGAATCAGATGAGATAATTTAGAGTGCTAACCTCAAAGTATTAAATAAATACTTATATAAGGCCAGAGTTGAGTAGAATGAGAAAATAAATTGAGAAATTACAATTTTTTCTTGGAATGTTCCCAAACTTCTCCCTGAATCAAAGGTCCATCTTTGAAATATCAATATTTTTAAAGATAAACATCTTAAAAAGACTTTGGAATTCTGATTAATGCAAGGACCAATCAGAAATCCAGAGGATTGATAATGAAGCCTGTTATCTATTTTCTATGAATGGTCATCTACTCAGGGCACAAAATGAAATATATATGTCAATGTGGGAATTTGTTTTGTTTGACTATGAATATTTGTTACAAGCTTTTTTTCTTTTTCTTTTATTTTACCAGTAGGGAAGAGAGATGGGAAGGAGAGAAAATAATTTTTTGTTAATTATATATAAGTATATATTACAATTAATCAGATAATTACAATATGTTTTATAAATATATATTATAAATATATTCTTCTAGGTATTTTATATATCTGAAAATCATAGAATATTGTAGTCACCAAAGAATTGAAGTTGACTATTGCTTAAAGCTAAAAGTGAGGGGCATTGGGAGTGAGTGGTTGTAACACATTATAACCAAGGAATTATGAAGGAGAAATAAAGGACATCCTCAATAAAATGAATGATCAAATAAAAGTATGAACTAATCGTGTGGCAAGAGCAAGAGATAACCAGTGGATAGTCCATGTGCTTCATTGGTTCCTAGGAATGTCAAGAGGGCATGAAGAAGCCTTCTAGAATACTGGGTGGAGAAGCTAGGATGAATTCATGTTAAGATCATGGACAATAACCCCACTAGAATGTTTCAGTAAGTGGTCATCTAAACCAATGAAGAAGAGATGTACCATGTGATAACTAATCCATGTGAATATCTGGGAGGGCAAAATTATCCCTATCCCTCAAAGTATATCCTACTTGGAGGAAAAACATCTAAACGTATTTAAATATGTGTAGGGAAGGTGTGGTACTCTATTTGCCACACATTGGCACTAGACTAGATATTGTTCATCCTCATTCTTTAAGAGGACCATGATATCAGGGAGGGGATGTCATGACATGAAAGTGAATTGGATTTAAGTGAGGAAGAGCTGTGCAAGGCCCCCATCCTCACTTTCTCCTCCAGAGCTATCTGGGTGGCCACATATAGGTCAGGGTGAGTGGAGATGGCCTTGGGTAAATGGGAGATCTTGATCTTTTTAAGCTAAGGTCTTTAAAAAAGTCTTCGTTTGAGTGAGGCAATGCCACTTAGCGATTAAGGATAGATAAGAAATGAGGCGAGAATGGTCTATTTTATCTAGTTAAAGAATCAATCTGGAAGGGAGAACTCATGAGATTTCTGGCAAAAACAAATGATTAATTTTTACATTCATTTTGAGGCAATTAAGCTCCAGACAAAGATCAGGCATGTTTGGCCTGGGTCTGTCATTGGTTAATCAATGAAAGCCAGCTTATTTGGATTTAAGGTATGGACAAAGAACGTTACACTCAGGAAGACCTAGGTTCATGTATCTTTGACATCTACTGACTGTAACGCTGGACAGCTCAACCACGATGGCTACCCAGAGTGTAAGATTTATTTGAACCACCAGGTGGCGCTTCAAATCCTGAGTTATTTTCAAAAGCTCTTTTACAGACAATTAGGAAAACATAGAATCTTAACATCCTCATTGGTGACTTGCTTGTTTCTTTGCTTCTCAGTGTCCCCACTTGTGTCTAAGCTCAGGCTCCAACTTGTCTAGTGAAAGACATTTGTTTTTCTTCTACACCTATAATTTCATTAGCGTAGAAAATTCTAGTTAAGAGATGGATGGGTAGATGGGATCCCTTTATGAATACAGCTCTGCTCTGCAATTTACAGTCTTACAGACTTGCCAGAGAGATTGAGCTGTCCAAGGTCATACAGCAGTAGGTGTCAGAGATAATACACAAACCCAGGGCTTCCTCATTCTAAGGTTCTTTTTCCACTTCTTCCGTGGATAGAGTTCTGGAGTTAGGAACATCTGAATTCAAATATGGCCCCAGATACTCAGTAACTGTATCACTTAATGCCCTTTGCCTCAGTTTCCTAATCAGTCAAATGAGCTGGAGAAGAAAATAGCAAATCACTGCAGCATCTTTTTTTAATTGAAGTTTTTTTTTATTTTCAAAATATATGCAAGGATAATTTTTCAACAATAATCCTTGAAAAACCTTGTGTTCCAATTCCCTCATTCCCTTTCCTCCCCTAGATGGCAAGTAATCCAATATATGTTAAACATGGTCAAATATATGTTAAGTACAATATAGCCATACATATTTATCCAATTATCTTGCTGCACAAGCAACATCAGATCAAAAAGGAAAAAAAATGAGAAAGAAAATAAAATTCAAGCAACCCACAATAAAAAGTCACTCCAGTATCTTTGCCAGGAAAATCCCAAATGGGTCACAAAGACTCAGATTGGACTGAATAACTGAACGGCAACAAATATCACTTATTCTAGTTTACCTCCTTTCTGCTCTCATCTATTAACAAAACACTGCTACTTTTCTTCCTTTATTTAGTCACTGGCAGTAGAGTTTAGGGAATAATTAAGGTGGGGAGAAAGCTTTCTGGGCTAATAATTCCCTTCTACACAGTGATTCCTGGATGTAAAAGGAGAATGGAGATACTCACTTCTCTTGTTTGTCCTAATTTACTTCCTTTTTATGTTTAGGAATAGATAGCTGATGGAGTGAAAAGGAGAGGGGGGAAACTCTACTCCCCCGCTTCCCTTAAATTATAGACTGAATAGCCAGCATTAGAACTTCCATCTCTCTAAACTAAATTTTGGCTCTCTTGTTGTACACTTGAAGGTTTTGTCAACTCAATTTGGATTTTTTCTTGTCAATGTAATCTAACCAGGGAGTTTGGGGTCAGAGGTGACAGACACACACAGAGACAGAGACAGATAGAAACACACACAGGGAAAAAGAAAGTGACACAGAGAGACATACAGAGAGACAGAGACAGAGACTGATATAGATAAAAAGAACAAATGAGACAAAAATAGTAATGGAGAAGTTAATCTTCTCTCATCTGCCTGGAGGTATGACTAGGTATGAAAAGATGAAGGTCTCCGGTAGCAATATTGGAGGAGAGAAAGGGGTATATAGGAGAGATAGTGCAAAGATAAAATTAAAAGGTCTTGGCAATAAATTGGATATAGGGGTAGGCAGGTGTTGAGAAAGAATGAGGAACTGAGGATCACACTTAGATTGTGAATCTGGGGGACTGGAGAGATGGTGGTGCCCTGAGCAGTAATAGGAAACTTTGGAAGGGGGAAATTTTGGCAAAAAGATAAGTTCACTTTTGGACATGTGGGACTTAAATTGTGGGATATACAGATCCAAGATATTTAATAAACATTAGGAAATGTGAGATTTAGAGAAGTTATGGCAGGATGGACTTGAGAGAAAATATGATCTGAATGAAAATCCAGCAAAGGAGAATGAGAAGGAGCATTTAGGTAGATAGGAAAAACACCCAGGAGAGAGTGATGTCTCAAAAATCAAGAAAAAAGAGATTATCAAGGAGAAGAAGGTAGGAGATATAGTGTCAAAAGCTGTAGAGAGGTCAAGAAAGATGAAAATTGAGAAAATATTGTTGGATATGACAACTAAGAGATCATTGGTAATTTTGGAAAGAGCAATTTATGTTGAATGATGAAGTTAGATGCCAGACTATAGGGAGTTAAGAAGACACTGAGAAAAGAGGTGGAGACATCCATCGTAGATGGCCTTCTCTAAGTGTTGGGGCACAAAAAAGGGAGGAGAGATATAGGATGATAATTGGTGGAAATGCGTGGATTAAAGGAGGGTTGTGTGAGAATGGGGGAGACATAGGTATATTTATAGACAATAGGGAAGGAATCAGTGGGGAGGGAGATATTGAAGGTAAGAAGGAATAATAGAGGGAGCGATATGCTAAAGGAAAAGAGATGTAAAGAGATCATTCGTGCAAGAAAGATCTCATCATGTGATACAAGATGAAGGAGGAGATAGTCACAGAAAGCATCTGAATGATAAGGAAGAGGGGAAAAGGGAGTCTTAGTTTTTTTTCAATAAAATATGATGCAATATTCTTATCTAAAAGGATGGGGTCAAAGGAATCAAGGAAGGTTTAAAGAGGAAGAAAAAGGAAAGCCACTGGGAATAGAGAGATAGTAAGTTAATTAGATGAAAATTTTCATTATAGGAGTGAGGACCCAGTTGAGTACCATAATTTTTTAGTAGACTAGTTTATCATAGTTTCTCTCTATCTTTATTCAGCAGTAAGTGAGGGAGCAATTGGTAATATGAAAAAAGAACTAGGTAGTTAAGAAGAGAAATTCTTTAGTCTGTGGCCATCTAATTAGGTTGGGCTCCAGACCAACAAACATTGAGTGTTTCTCCCTCTGCCTTCCAGCTTCAAACACCGCTCTTTATGCATACTATGACTATTACTTCATGCATACTGTGACTCTATTACTTTATTACTCAGTCTTCTCTAAGGCCATTACGTCTATACTAGCTACACTGTCCTCCTTTCCTGTTATTGACCCCTTGGTGAATCAGTTACCAGAGAGAATCAGTTATAGATTAAAATCAAATAAAAATTATTTTGCAATCATGACCAACTCTTCATGATTTTATTTGGGGTTTTACTGATAGAGATGGCGGAGTGGTTTGCCATTTTCTTCTCTAGATCACTTTACAGGTGAGGAAGTTGAGGCAAACGGGAGAAGTGAGTTGTCCAGGGTCACACAGTTGATTAAGTGTCTGGCGGCCAGATCTGAACTCATGAAAACTTCCTGGTGACAAGTCCTGTGCTCTATCCACTAGCTGCTCTAAGTAGAATAATCACAATAGATCTATGGCCCTATGAATTAACAAAGAGAAAGATCACTTATCTAAACACTGTACCTAAAATCCCCGGAATTTACATCTTAAACTCAGATGTTTATATATATTTACACATACATACACACACACACACACACACATATATACATACATGTATATATATATATATATAAATTTATATATATGTAAACTTATAAAGATAGGGTTTTTCCCATATTGATTTCTCTCTATTAACTTTATGGCATTGACCTCTTTTGATTTCTCCTAATGCAGGAATAAAAGTTTGTTTAGAATCTGGGGTATGTGCAAATTGGGATTTTAGTGGAAAAAACTTTTAATAGATTGTCTTTCTCATTGCAAGCCCTCTTTGAAGAGAAGGCTCCATGGGGAAAACAGCCCTGTAGCTGATGATGAGCAACAGGATCATAGATTTAGAATTGGACTTGGAGGTCATTTAGCTCAGATACTTAAGAAAAATAAGAGCTACTAGTACATAATAATCCCTCTGGATACATATTGACTTAGAAAATCACATATTACATTATCTATGTTTTATATGGTTCGTTTATTTTGTTAGATAATTTATTTTTATTTTATTTTAATTTGGGCAGATTTGGGTGTATACCCAAATCTCTGATCTCTGATCTCTGATCTAATCTGACCCCCTTTTTTTTGTAGCTAAGGAAGGAAAATGATGTGAGGGATGTAGAAGATCCTTACCCAAAATGACTACTCAGAGATCCCTCAGTAGAAGGCAGAAAAGTTGTTTATTGAAAACCTCCGGAGGATAAGCCATCCCATCAAAAGATAAGAAAGAGAAAGCTCGCGGCAGGAGGGCTAAAGAAGTAGTAAAGATACATAGCTTTTATACAAGAAATTACATCACAAGTAAGAAAGCATTGAGAAGGGGAGGGGGAGGCATCTAATTGGTTGTTGCTATTTGGGGAGATTGGAATGGAAGGTTTCTGTTTCCCTGAAATCTCCTGATTTCTGGGAAACAGAAAGTCAGGCCTTCAGGCTTAATCAAGCAGACAGTGGTCCAGCTAATAGACTAAATATCGATAAATGTCAAATACCAATAAATGTCATCAGCTCAGGTTAAGTAAATATGTTTCTAGCTGGCCAAGGCTCAAGTAGATATGAGCCAGCACATATTATACAGGTCATAGGGGAAACACAGAAATAATAAAATACAGAAAAAGAATTCATATGTTCCTGTAAGTTCTTCACCTTATCTATTCCCCACAATGAGATGCAGAGACATAATGTTATGCCAGAGCTCTCCCACAAAACTCTTGGTACTCTTTGGAGTGGAGATGTGTAAAGTTTCTCATCCTTTTGTCTAGAACAGTTCTGGAAAAAAAAGTTTTTTTTTTGTTTGTTTGTTTATTTCATTAACCTCTTTAGCAGTCTGGGGAAACCTAGGGACCTCTTCACAGAATAATGTTTTTAAATGCATAAAATGCACAGGATTTTTTTTTTTCGCAATAGTATTTCATTTTTTCAAGTTCATGTAAAGATAGTTTTCAACATTCATTTCTGTAAGATTTTGAGTTCCAATTTTTTTCTCCTTTCCTTCTTTACTTCTCCCCTCCCCAAGACAGCAAACAATCTGATATAGATTATACGTGAAATACATTTCAAAGATTTCAAAGGATTTCAAAGAAAACCAATTATATTGGAATACAATTACAAATAAAAATTAAACAAGTTCATGAACTTTCAGTTAAGAATCCTGGTCTAGAATATGATACAATTTGTTGTGTCATCACCAATTCTTCTCAACTTATAAGATTTCCAGAAGAAAAGTTTTATTGGTACATTGAATAAAGAAAACAAAAAACACTTAAACAAGGGAAGTAAATTAGGACAAGAAAATGAAGTCATCTATTAATAAGCAATTCTCTCCAAAAATACACAAAGTTTAGTCTCTTGAAGTCATGGGTTAGGTAGAGATCCCAAAAGACTTGGCCTCTTACATTAGAATATGACTCCTCTGTCAGTTCTGGGAATCTCCTTACATGTAGATTTGTTACCTTGCCAATTCTAAAGGTGTAGTTTTCCCCAGGGATTTTTAGCTCTTTGTCTGAGAAAACCCTCCTAATAAATCCCCACTTTATGTTGTTCAGAGGATTTATTGTTACTGTTATTGTTATTGGTTATTGTTATTTAGGTTTATAACGTTACATATGTTATCTCATTCTTCAGAATCTGATCTTCATTATTTGATTCTCATATTGTCTCAGGAAGAGGAATACATGCTCTTCTCATATCACAGCTCTAGTCCCTCCATGCTGGAATTTCTTTCCGGAAGTGTTTTGTTATGTTTTGGCTCCTGCAGATCTCAGGTCTCACAACAATTGCCCAAGGATCAGAAATAATACACTGAATGTCAGGAGACTCTTAGTCACAAAACCAGTTTCAGGACTCCAAAACCTGATGTCTCGTATTTCTGAACCAGTTGAGTTCTTGGACTTCTAAACTCAGGAGGGATATGGATCTGAAGTTCCAAGAATTCAGGCTCAGAAAATTGTCTCTCTATTTTGCCTTTTTTTCTCTCTTCTACTTTGAAGTTGGAAAGGATCATTATGTTTTTTCAGAGGTAGCATGATATATTGAATAGAAATTGAAATTAGAAAGAACTTGGGTTCAAATCCCACCTTGGACACTAATTAGTTGTATAAGTTTAGGCCAGTCACTTAATCTTCCTTGTGCCTCAGTTTCTTTTCTTTATTTTAATTCTTCTTTATTAAAGCTTTTTATTTTTCAAAACATGTGCATTGAAAATTCTTTAACATTAGCCCTTGCAAAATCTTATATTCTAATTTTTCTTCCTTTTCCCCATGTCCTCCTCTAGATGGCAAGTGGTCCAATATATGTTAAACATGGTAGAAATATACATTAAATTCAATATATGCACACATATTTATACAATTATAGTGTCGCACAAGAAAAATCACATCAAACCAGTAAAAAAAGAGAGAGAAGCAAAATAAATCCAAGCAAACAACAAGAAAAAAGAATGAAAATGCTATGTTGTCATCCCCACTCAGTTCCCACAGTCCTCTCTTTGGTTATAGATAGCTCTTTTCATCTTTAAACAATTAGAACTGGTTTGAATCATCTTATTGTTAATGGTCACATGCATCAGAATTGATCATCATATAATCTTTTTGTTGCTGTGTATAATGATCTTCTGCTTCTGTTCACTTCACTCAGCAACAGTTCCTGTGAGTCTCTCCAAGCCTCTCTGAAACCATTCTGCTGGTTATTTCTTACAGAACAATAATATTCCATAATATTCATATACCAAAATTTATTCAGCCATTCTCCAACTGATGGGCCTCCATTCAGTTGCCAGTTTCTTGCCACTAAAAAAAGGGCTGCCACAAACATTTTTGCACATGTATGTGCCTTTCCCTCAGTTTGCCTCAGTTTCTGTTAATAAAATTCAGGGGATTTGATAACCTCAAAAGTCCCTTCCAGCTATAAATCCATGATTCTATAATCTCAGTGGCCATCTAATCCAAAACATATCTTATCAAAAATTCCCCAAACTTAATACTTAATAAAAAGTCACACAATCCCTGATTAAAAACTTACAAGGAAGGGGAACCCATTACCTCCCACCGTGATCATTTCATCTTTGAACAGCTTTCATCGGTAGGAAGTTTTTACTGATCAAGAAGGCCTCTTTACAGTTTCTATTCTATCCTAACTGTTGTCTGAGGCCAAACAGAACATGTCCAATTCCTCTTTCATATGACAGACTTTCCTGAAGAATCCAAGATGGTAGAACAAAAGGAAGCAATATGGCTCAGCTCTGTCCCACCAATAAACAATCTGATTTATTAAACACTTTACCCATTAAACAAGCAATAAATAAGATCTGGATTACCTTAAGGATGAAACTGAAAGGTTTTGGACCTAAGAGATAAGAAATTTCTTGTAAAAAGAAAGTAAAAGTGAAAGGCTGTGCTAAAGTCTTAGCTTTAAACTGAAGAAATGCCTTGAAAGATTAAAAAAAAAAACAAATAAAGTAACCTCCAAATCCTTACTGGCTGTGTGACTCTGCATAAGTCACTTTACTCTATTTGCCTCAGTTTCCTCATCTGTCTAATGAGCTAGAGAAGGAAATGGCAAACCACTCTAGTTAGTGTCTCTGCCAAGAAAATCCCCAATGGGGTCACAGAGAGTTGGACAGGACTGAGAAATGACTGAACAACAGCATACCAATGAAATCCCAAATCTAGTTCCTATCCCTACTGAGGTATATATCATCTTTCTTGTACAAAAGGCATACTTTTGAATTTGGATCCTGAGCACTTAGCAGATGGCACATGATAGCCCCTTAATCAATGTTTAATAATTGATGCTGACTACAAATCTAGTACTCTCCTCTGAACTGAACTTTGACTCCAAGCCCAACATTTTTCTCCAGTGTCATCCTATCAATCCCTTAACAAGCATTTATTAAGTGCTTGCTGTATTCCAGACACTGTATACTATGGCATGCTAACTCTCTCCAGTGAAAAGGGACCCTGAATAATGGATTGAATTATTAAGTAGAGGAGAAGAGGAAGGAAAAGCCTCCCTGAAAAAGCCCTTCTTGAAGGTTCAGGAAGTGGTATTTCTTTGTTTAGGAGACTGAAAGTGGTTGTTTGGCCAAAGTATTAATTATGTGAAAGGGAGCAGTGTAAGATTGTGCTCTTGTTGTTGCCCTGAAGTATAGGCAAAGGCTGGATAAATAGAGTGCTGCTTGATTTAATGTAAAACTTGATAGTATTGGAAGACTCAACTTTATCTGGAACAGTGTATACTGGAAGCCAGGAAGACCTGAGTTCAAATCCAGATTCAGATAATTATTGGCTGTGTGACTCTGGGCAACTCTCTTAATGTCTGTTTGCTTCAGTTTTCTTATCTGTAAAATAGGAATCATAATAAAACTATTGTTTTGAGGATCAAATTTATTTAAGAACATAAAGTGCTTTGTACAACCCTAAAGCATTATACAAATGCTGCTTTTTCAATCATTATACATTTTGGAGACTTTCAAGATTTCAATGTCAAGACCAGATCTGTACAGAAGAAAGATGATACTGACAACAGTATGAATAATGACTTAGAGGGTGAAGAAGGGAGGAGGGTGGAAGCAGAAAGATCTTTGAGGCTCTTATTCTAAGTCCTGAAATGCCCCTATATTTGAGCTCCAACCTTATTATCTTATATTTTCTTACTAAATCTATATTTAGATGAGAAGGGATGTGGCCATAGTCAGATTTGCAATCCTGGAAATCCTTTTCTCTCTTTTGTTTCCTGAAACCCCAGAGATTCTTAGTATTCCAAATTTCGAGTTTATTTCGTTTTCCCTTTTATTTTGAGACATGTATTGCATAGGTTTGCAGAAGAACAGATCCTTCCTTAGAGTTCATTTCATTCTCCCCTTCACCCAGGGAAGCTTGTAGAGAAGTGATTTGTTTAAGTTTAGTGGCAGAGCTGGACTCCAACAGCCCAAAAGAAATTATGAAATGCCTGAGAAAGCTCAGGACTAAGGGGAAAGAGTTCTCTGTTCTTCTTCTAGGCAATGTGGGTCATGAAGCCCAGATCTGGAGCTGAAAGGCAGTTCGGAGATCAATGAATTCATTTTATAGATCTTGCATTCTCTTATATGATAATGGTGTGCCCCTAACACTTAGCACAATGTCTGGAGCATTGTTGTTGGTGTTTTGTCATTCAGATACTTAGTAAGCTTATGGACAATGTCAATAGAAGTTTTTTGGACTCTAGAGTGGTTTGTCATTTTCTCCTGCAGCTCATTTTACAGATGAGGAAACTGAGGCAAACAGAGGTTGAGTCACACAGCTAATAAGTATCTGAGACTAGATTTGAACTCTTTCTGACTCCAGACCCAGTACTCTCTCTATTGTATCATTGGACCATCTAGCTATCCCAAAGTTACTGACACACAGTAGGTGCTTAATAAATATTTATTGACTGATAGACATTGACTCTCAAGGTTCTGAGGTCTGTAGATTAGGAGATAATAGCTCATACAATTGCAGCTGCAAAAACACTAGACTCAAGTAATCTGATTAATAGAGAGCATCCAATAGGAGGGAGCTTTGAGATCACCTAGACCGACAGCCATACTTTTGTAAGTAAGGAAATTGAGACTGATGGTTGTAGAACTTGAATTTGAATTCAGAGCTCCTTTCAATTTTGCCTCCAATTTTTTTCCTATTCTATTGCCCAACCTTGACTTATTTAAATTCATTTGGTTTCTTGAAGAGGAAAGTTTATAGTTAATCCTTCTAGGAGTGAGTGGCACAGGAGATAAAGTGCTGAGCCTGAAGAAAGGAAGACTTGAGTTGTATTCTTGCCTCACACACAAGGCAACTCACTTAACCTGTTTGCCTCAGTTTCCTCATTTGTAAAATGTGAGAGCTCCATGAATGCATCTTTATACTTCTCCCTTTTCCCATCCCCTCTCATTGTTGTGAGGTTCAAATGAAATAGTTTTTGTAAAATTCCCAGAATATAGTGTCTAATAAATTCTTCCTTCCTTTCTTTCTAATTAATGAGAAGGTTCTAATGAGTTAAAAGTATCATTCTCCCATGTAGGAATATAAGTAGATAATCCTTATTAACTCCCTTATAATATCATCTTCTTGATTGCCTGCTTATGCTTCTCCTGAGTCCTGTATTTTGTAATTATTTCTTAATCTGTTTGACTTTCTTAGCTCCCAGTAATGATATTTCTGGATAAAAGAGTATTTTCATTTAGAGACTTTTTAAAAATCTAGGCACTCTTCTTACATGAGAAGCATATTATTTTCCACTCCATTTTCACACACACATTCTCAAGTCAGTCCAATTTTTGAATGTAACTTGAAAATATTTATCTCATTTCAAAAAAAAAAATCAATGGATAAATCCACAGCAGACACATCAACCATGAGACTTGTGGCTGTTGAGATAAACTGAATGATTTTTTTTCTCTCCTTGGCTTTTCCCCTTTAATTTGATCTTCAAGAGAGAGCATTGTAAGAGAGCTGAAATTAAAAGAATAAAGAATGATTCATTGAGGAACTTTCTTCACAAATTTCACTTAGGTGTTTCATTTTCAGTAATATAAAATGCCACTGACTAAATGGATAGAGAGCCAAGAGAAAGGACCAGATGTTCAAATTTGTTCTGAAAGCTAAGTAAAGTCTGTGGATGCAGTTCCATGATATTACAGTGTGAAACTCTACTAGGATGATAGGTTCAGTTAGCTATTTCTTTACTTGTCACAGGTTTCCTTGACAAAATAATTCTCCCCAAGTGGTCAAATAGAGAGCATTATGAGATGTAAAATGTAGGATTTTGATTATATTAAAATTTAAAATGTTGCACATGTAAAACCAGTGCAGCTAAAATTAGAAGGAAAGCAGAAAACTGGGTTTTTTAAAAACAGAAAGTGATGAAAGTTTCCTTTCTCAAATATATAGAGTAGTAAATCAAATTTACTTTATTTTTTTAAATTTAGTTATTAGTTTTTGACATTTGTTTTTATAACATTTTGATTTCCATTTTTTCCTCCCTCTCTTCACCATCCCCAAGACAACAATCAGTCTCATATGGGTTATACATGTACAATCACATTAAACCTATTTCATTATTCATGTTGTGAAAGAATCAGAAAAAAAGGGGAAAACTACAAAAAGGGGAGGAAATGAAAGTAGTATGTTTCAATCTGCATTCAGACTCCATGGTTCTTTCTCTGGGTGTGAAGAGCATTTTCCATCATGAGTCCTAAAATTGTCTTCACAAGACTTTGCTGAGAAGAGCAAAATCTATCAGAGTTTATCATCCACACAATGTTGCTTAGCAACTGAGTCAAATTTATAAAAATATAAGTCATTCTCCAATTAACAGGTGGTTAAAGGATATGTATTGGCACTTTTCAGAAGAAGTAAAGGCTATCAAGAGTCATATGAAGAAATGCTCTAAATCACTATTGATCAGAGAATTGCACATTAAAACAACTATGAGGTTGTTTTGCCTCATTGGCTAATATGACAGAAAAGAAAAGGGATAAGTGTTGGGGTGGGGTATGCAGGAAAATTGGGACACTAATGCACTGCTGATGGAATTGTAAACTAATCCAACATTTTTGGAAAGTAATTGGGAACTACGCCCAAAGGGCTATAAAACAGTGCATACGTTTTGACCTAGCTCCACTAGGTCTATATCCCAAAAAAATTTTTTTTAAAGGAAGGGAAGGAGCACCAGCCCTTCAAATCTGGCTTCAGACACTTAATACTTCCTGGCTGTGTGACCCGGACCAAGTCACTTAACCCCAATTGCCTCAGCAACTCCTCTCCCCCCTCAAAAAAAAAAAAAAGGAAGGGAAGGACCTGTTAGTATAAAATTATTTATAGCAATTCTTTTTGTGTTGGTAAAGAACTGGATGTCCATTAACTGGGACTGGATAGACAAGTTATAGTATACATATGGAAATGTATTTTGTATGATTGCACATAACCAATATCAAATTGTTTACCACCTCAAGAAATGTAAAGGGAAAGATCAGAAGAAAAGAATTTGGAATTCAAAAAAAGTTTTTAAATTAATGTTGAAAATTGTTTTTACCTTAAATTGGAAAAAATAAAATAGAATAAAAGAGTAGTCCCAAAGAGTCATCTCCATATAATCAACACCAACAGAATAATTAAAGGCAGTCAAGACATCCATATTATGAACCTTACTGGTCCCTTAAATTAAAAAAAAAATTATTTCTTTGTTTTGCTGTGTCTATCTGTACTAGGAAGATTTCTCTTATGATTTTTCTTAGGTCAGGTATTCAGAATTGCAAAATCTTTTTTCAGTTGATGTAGCAGTTGGTGTAGGGGTGGGAAGGAAACTAGAGATATTTGCGTAATTGTGACTCCAGCATCTGAAAAAAGCTTTTAAGGACCAGTCCTGACCTGGGATATCTGGATCAGATTTCCCACCTCGACCATCCAACTCTGCCACCCAATAATTGAAATTACTTGTAATTTAATAACTTTCAAGTCACTTTTCCCCAGAAATAAACTATTCTATCACTTTCGTTTTATAGATATGGAAACCTAGGGCCCTTGGAGCAATGACTTGCATAAAAATTAGATAATTATTAAGTTGTTCAGTCAGGATTTCAACTCACATCACCAGACTCTGGAGCTAGTGGATTTCCTGCTATTCTACCTTCTTTGAACCTGTTTCCATATCTTTAAAGGGAGTGGGTGAATCATAAGCCCTGGAGAGATTTGTCCTTTGGATCTAATTAGTTTTAGCCTTTCTGAGCCAGACCCTAGGTCACCTAAGGACACTAAAGTCCCAGCTGCAGGAAATCTAAGTCTATGACTTCATGGGAACCTAAAGTCATGAGTCAATAGACCCTCATAACATATTGACAAGATTCATTCCCCCCCCCCTTTCCTTGTGGTATATTCTTGCTCTTTTAAGACAAAGACATCCTTCTCTTAAATGTTCCATGATTTGTGTTCAATGATCCCATTTTACCCCTACATGAAATCTAAACGAAGAAGATGCTAGCATTATATCTGTCCCTATAATAGGGAGGCAGTATGGTAGAGTTAGAAAAAGTACTGGGCCAGCACTCACAAGACCTGGATTCAAATCCAGTGTCCATCACTAATTGCCATTGTGATCTTGAGTAAAGCCTCTCTGTGTTTTGGGTTCTTCATTGGAGGTTGAGCCACATGACTTATAAAAGGCCTTTAGTAAATTTCCAATACTCTGGTCTAATTTTAAAAACTAACAGGTATTAGGATGTGGTGTTAATCTTTTCAGACATTGGGATGGGTGATTGGGTAATGCTAACAAGTCCTTGTGAAGTGAAATCTGAAAACTTTTTGGTTTCTAACAGCTCAGCAGTTCCTCTCATCTGGAATCTCCCCAGTGCACTGCCTGGTCAGCTTTTCTATGGCTTGACCTCATGATTTTTGCTTCTGATTATGTTCCCCCTCTTTTTTGTAGCCTAGTTGCTTCTTTTCAGAGTTCTAGTCAATTTGACTCTGCTAAGTCTTTTGTTCATCTATGAGAGGCTAAGAGTTTGGAGCCCTAGAAGTTACCCCATCCATCTTGCTTATTTTGCAGATGACGAGTCTAAGGTCACATAAGTGGACATTTGCCTGCAATGGGGCCTGCCTTTTACATGGTTCTTCCCTTCATCCTTGTGAATGGGCAATCATCCTAGTCATCCCAACTAATAATTCTGGATCTCATGAGTTTCTGCCATTACCACCAGGTTTCTGTGGCTTTCCTCAAGCTGGCCTTTAGTCACTGATTACCTTGGCCACTGCCCAGTCTGAACATGTCTTCCCATGTCAATCTCTGTAACAAGTATTGTTAGGTATAAGCTCTTGCCTCCTGCTTGCCTGATAACTTGGAAGATGATTTTGCTAGATATTGGCAATCATCGTCTAGAGGGTTTGTATTTTAGGATTGGAAGGTGGCAATTTGGGATGGGAGAAATAGTGCTAGATTTGTGAGGTCTCCGTAGAAACTTGGGCTAATTAAAGGTACACCTCTAATTCTCAGCTGTGTGATTTTGGTCAAATTATTTAGCCTGTGTTGGAATCTCATTTCCTTACTTATAACAACAGCATATCCAACAATTGCCCATCAAATTTAATGAGAGGGTGTGTGCCATACATACCTACTACCGCCACCACTTTGCCATCTTTCTTGATGAAGTCAGCCTAGTATGGTGAAATGAAAAGCCTTAGATATAGCAGTGTCCCCTGAGACGTTTCAGATCTAGCCCTTCTAGCCATCATTGAGGGGAGTTAATTATTGTGAAGAAAAGATCTATTGTCCTCATCTTCACCAGCAGCAAAGTTGTGAAAATCAAGTGAGACAACTTAGTATTTTCAGTTTTTTTTTGTTCTTTTTTGCTTACATTTTGTTTTCTTTCTCATTTTTTTCCCTTTTTGATCTGATTTTTCTTGTGCAAATATTTGAGGAAATATATATAGAAAAATTGCAAATGTTTAACATATATTGGAATACTTGCCATCTAGGGAAGGGGGTGGGGGAAAGTGAGAAAAAAATTTGGAACACAAGGTTCTGCAAGGGTTAATGTTAAAAATTATCCATGCATATGGATTTTGAAAATAAAAAGCTTTAATTAAATGAAAAGAAAATCAAGTGAGAGAGTATATGCCTAGAACTTGGCAAATCTCAAAGAGCTCCCAAAGTGCTAGGTATTTAGTTTTTTTTTTTTAATTTCATCTTTATTCCTATCTTTTGATTTTAGATAATCTGGTTTCACACTTTCAAAAATATCCCACCCTAATTCAACCTGGAGTACCTTATAAAAAGAAAAGAAGAAAAGAATAGTATCTAAAAACCAAACAACTTTATTACTGGAGTCATCTATTCTTGAATGACCCAGTTCTCATAAGAAAGGAAGGAGGGGAATTTTCTCAGCTCTTCCATGAGGCAGGCTTGGTCATCATTATTACATAGAACTAATTTCCATTTACAGCGTTGTATATTATTATATATGTGTAATATGCATATTATTTTCTTTCCTCTTTTACCTTCTGTTAGTTGAGAGAAACCTTGCTTCTCTGAATTCTTCAAATTCATTTTTCTTTCAGAGTTCAATTGAAGAATTCAGTTCTTTTAATTGCATTTTTCATGTATCCCAATTTATTATCATATGTACATATATATATATATTTGTAATGTTTGAATAGAGTTGTTTGTGCATTGGCTCCCCCCTTACCCTGTGAAGGGTAGGGGCTGTTTTGAGCTTTCTTTGTATCCCCAGCACTCTTTGGTTCATAATAGCCAGGAATAGGAAATTAATAAATGTTTGTTGACTTGATCATTTCCCAATGGATATGTCCATCATTATCATTAATCTAGATTAATCCCTCCTCTGCTCAGTAAACTCCAGTAACTGCCAATCTATGATCAAATATAAACTCCTCTGTTTGGGATCAAAAACTCTTTTAGATCTGACCTTATTTTAACATTTCCAGTTTTTTTGTATATTATTTCTCTTCAGGCACACCATGGTCCATTCAAACCAGACTTCAAGCTATTCGTCATACTTGACATTTTACCTGTTGGTTCCATATTCTTTCATAGGCAACAGCCTCACACCTGGACTGTTCCCCCTCCTTACTTCTGTCTCTTAGCCTCTTTATGTTCCTTCAAATACAAACTCAAATGATGCTTCCTACATGGATCTTTACTGATCTACACAGGTAGCTAGTATCTCCCCTGAAAAATCACTTGAACTGGGTATATTTTGTATAAGCTTATGTAGGTACAAATTGTCTCCTTCAGTAGAATCCAAATTCCTTGAGATCAGTAAAGTTTTCACTTTTGTTTTCATATCCCCAGTACTATTCTTGGCACGCAATAAGTGTTTAATCAATATATATTCAGCAATTGGTTCTGATGAGTCAACTTTCCCTAGTTACTTTCATATTAATAATAATGATGGCCCCAACTACATATTCAGGCAAAGGAATAAAGAAAAGAATTCAAATCAAAACAAAATATAATTGGATCAATAACACAGACTTAGATTTCTTTGTTTTTTTTAATACTAAATTCAAAAATATTGACAATACTTTTTAAGGAGGGGAAAAAGAAAATTACCCAAATAAGGAAGAAGGAAGAAGAGATGATTATTGCTAACGAAATTTAATACTTTCTTGAGAAATATTATGAAACATTTTCAATAACTAGCTAAATAAAAGGATTATGGAGCTGAAATGATAGGCGGATATGAACTCATGGGAGAGGAGAACAGGAGAGCCAGCTGTGTTCTCTTGACTGGAGAGCCCATCAACTGAAAATGGAAGATGATGACCTAAACTGCTGACTTGGGTAATAAGAAAAGTAAGGTTTTGAGAGTGGTAGTACTGAGTAGAGCACAAAATAATAAGTGTGGGAGCTGGACACTTGCTAATTCTGGGACCTGGAACATATTATAACTTTGAGTCTCTGTTTTTTTTATCTGAAAATGAGGATATTACTAGCACTGATTTCTCCATTGTGAGGGATAGCTAGGTGGCGCAGTGGAAAGACTGCGTATGAATTCAGGAACATCTGGGTTCAACCCAGGCTTTAGACATTTACTAGCTATGTGACCCTATGGGCAAGTCACTTCACCCTGTCGGGCGATTGAGAGGTTAAGGCCTTTTGGCCTCAGTTTCCTTATCCTTAAATGAGCTGGAGAAGGAAGTGACAAAATGCTCCATAATTTTGCCAAGAAAACCCTATGGACAAATACATGGAATAACAAAGAGACATAACTGAATAATTGAACAGCAATAGCAACAATTCTCTTGTGAAGCTGCAATGAGATCATGTCTGAAAAATGCTCAGCAAACCTTAAAATACTATGAAAATAGACACTTTTACCAATGGAGTTGATGATTAGGAGCATTGGTATGATGGTAAATGTTAACAGCTGGTTCTCAGAATAGCACAACAGTTTTTTTTTAATTAAAGCTTCTTATTTTCAAAATATAAACATGGATAATTTTCTCCATTCACCCTTACAAAACCTTGTATTCTAATTTTCCCCCTCCCTTCCCCCATCCTCTCCCCCAGCCAGCAAGTGATCCATGTATTGGATTCCTCTATACATATTACTACAAATATCATGCTACACACACACAAAAAAATCAGATCAAAAAAGAAAAAAACAATGAGAAAGAAAACAAAATACAAGCAAACAAGAACAAAAAGAGTGAAAATGCTGTGTTGTGATCCACATCCAGTTTCCCACTGTCCTCATTCTGGGTGTAGACATCACAGATCATTGGAATTGGTCTGAAACACCTGATTGTTAACAAGAGCCAAGCCCATCAGAATTGATCATTGTATAATCTTGTTGTTGCTGTGTCCAGTGATCTCCTGGTTCTGCTCATTTCACTCAGCATCAGTTCGTGTAAGTCTCTCCAGGCCTCTCTAAAATCATCCTGCTGATTGTTTCTTATAGAACAATAATATTCCATAACATTCATATACCATAATGTATTCAGCCATCCACTCAGTCGATGGACATCCACTCAGTTTCCAGTTTCTTGCCACTACAAAAAAAAGGACTGCCACAGCCATTTTTGCACATGATAATACAATTTTAAATTTAAATCTGGATTAACATTATCTCCATCACTTTCTTATGTCTTTACAATTCACAAAGCAATAAATCAAGTTATGTAGCATTTGCCAACAAATCAATATAAGCTGGTTGTAGAATGCTGCTGGTTCAAACTATCATTTTTAAGTAAAATCCCCAATTAGTCAATCCACCTCCTAGCAGAGAAGTAGTGGATAATGGCACTTGCTTTTCTGTGGATCTCTTTAGATGCTGAATAAATGGTAAAAATTTTATAGGTTTCTACTTCTCTTATTAACTGCTTTGCCTTAGGGCTCAGTCCTCCAATACTCCTCTGAACCTAAGCAACAGAAGCTAATTTCAATTTGACCCAGCCTCCAAGTGACTTTTTTGTCTTTCAATATTCCTCTGTGGCTACCTCAGTCCAGATGCACATTCCCAGATGGGCTCTAGACTCAATTGGCTTCTGGGGACAGAAAAGCAAGGTCTTGTTAGCCCTGTTTATATCATAGCAGACTACCCTCCTTTATTCTCTTTTGTTACTCATTTTTTTTCTTTTTTCCATTTTCTTTAGTTATCCCTCCCCCCCAAGAATATGCCCTTTTTTCTTTTCTTCTTTGCTTTAACACACTGACCTACTGTACCTATGACATTGGTTAAACGAAGAGATAAAAGAGCACTCTCCTCATTTTATTTTATTTTATTGTAGTTTAGATTTATTGATTTTAGTAACAGTAGTTCCCCTTCAACTGAGAACTATAATGAGCATCAAGAAAAATACCTCACATACAAGAGAATAGACTTTTGGAGGGTTGCCACTATGAATGTAGCATGTAGATTCAGCCCAGTGTTTTATTTCTTTTTTGTTTGTTTTTAACTGAAGTTTTTTTCAAAATGTATGCAAAGACAATTAACTCTCCTCATTTAAAAATAATAGCTTTTTATTTTCAAAATTTATGCAGATAGTTTTCAACATTCACCTTTGCAAAACTTTGTGTTTCAATTTTTTTTCCTTCTCCCCACCCTCTTCCCTAGACAACAACTAATCCAATATATGTCAAACATGTGCAATTCTTCTAAAGATATTTCTACAATTCTTTTGTTGCACAAGAAAAATCATACCTCTTATGTGTTTCTTGTAAACAACATATTGTAGGAGTCTATTTTTAAATCCACTATGCTATTTGCTTCCATTTTATGGGAGAGTTCATCCCATTCACACTCACAGTTATCCTAATCCTGAAATCCATGAGTACTTCCTTTCTTTGAGGGATGGGTAGCCAATGAGAAAGACCTGCCTATTTGGATAGAGCCCATTATGGAAAAGGGAATATCCTTTACAAAGAAATGAAAATAAATGTCTGGTTTGCACAGTTTTTTAGAAACATCATAAGAAGTCTGGCTATCCAGAGAATCAGGATGAACTCCTCTTTCTTAGAACACAAAATGTTAATAATAGCTTTAAACTGAAGCCATATAAGGTATATTTAAGAGATTAAAATTTTACTTTTCACCTCTGCCTAATCATAGATTTAGAGCTGGAAAGGACATAAGAACCCAGACTCCTCGGGAAACTGAATCCTAAGAGCTTAAGTGACCTGTCCAGGGTCATATTCCTAGTAATCATCAGATATAAGAATTGAACCAGGATCATTCCAACTTCCAGTTGAAATCCACTATCCTGACTGCTTCTAGAAAGCCCTTATTTTCTTTAAGATTTAGCTCAAATTATATTTTAGCCATGGAGCTTTTTCTTATTCCCCAAGCTTCTATTGCCTTTCTTCCCTAAACTTTCTTGTATCTTATTTATTCTGCACACACATACACACACACACACACACACACACACACACACACACACACACACAGACACACACACACACTCACACACACACACACACATTCAATCATTTCTTTTCTGCTCTGGGAAGTTGTATCAAAGAATCTGTATTGTTTCTACTTTTAAAAATATTTTTAAAATTCTATTAAAAATTATCTCTGAGGCCCAAGCTAGAGATAGTGCTCTGGCAAATATCTCAGAGTTAAAGCTGTTTCTCCCTTTTCTCTAGGGATGTTTCCCCTATTATTGCTTCTTAACCTATTCCAATAGTACATCCAATGTAGCCAAGGTCTATAATCAATACTTTTCAAAAGGATAAACAATTTTAAATATTTAAAACAGAGAAATCAAGCATGTATTAAGCACTTATCATGTGCAAAGCACCATGATAAATTCTGCAGATACAAATGGGCAAGTAAGACAGTCCCTGTTTTCAAGGAGCTCACTTTCTAAAGTGGAGAATCAATATGTATGGCAGGTTTTAGCTGCCAGTCATATAGCCCTTAAGGTGCAGTGGTAGAATCAATATTAATGACTTATCCTTTTTACTGATAAAATCACATAAAGTTAAACCTGTTCCTAAGGGAAAAGGCTTTAGGTATCATGTGGGAGCTCAATGGGAAAAAAGAGATGCAGAATTATTTCCTTGAGGTTGAAGGTAGAGAAGGGGAAATCATTTGTATCAACATTTCTTGTGCCAGGTAAGATAATGCAGGAATATTGGCTCTATTCCTTATGGAGTCTGCCTGTACCCATCCTTCCAGCTAACCAATTCCACAAATTCAAGCAGCCTTCCTTTCTCTAGTGCTCTGCATTTTCTCTGAGTCTTTTAAGAAACTGGACTCATCTCCTGTTAGAGTTTTTCTTTCTGACTCATTGAGTTGATTTTTAGAAGTCATCTGGGATGTTTTAGTCTGTGATATTTCATCCTTTCTGACTCACTTAAGGAGTTGATAATTAGCTCACAATCTCAATTTTCTGTGTATTACCATTAAATTATCAAAAATTCCCCCTAAGAATACATCCCTAAATTCCAATTTCTTATTCCATCTTTTATGATTTGTTCCAGCACACTGATCCATCAAAACTATGGCACTGGTTAAGCTAAGAGACCTATTTAAGGTCTTTCCTATTCAAAGATATTGCCTTTTTTCTGAGCTAAAAATTGGGGTTAAGTAACTTGCTCAAGGTCACACAGCCAGTAATTATTAAGTGTCTGAGGGCAGATTTGAACTCAGGTCCTTCTGTCTTCAGGACTGGTGCTCTATCCACTACACCACCTAGCTGCCCCTGATATTGCCTTTTTAAAGAGATTCTACCATAAATGCCTTGGGGTACTTTAATTATTTTTAAGAAGTTGTTTCAATCTCAAAGTCTGTGAGCACTTCCTTCCTTTGAAAAGATGGAGACAGAATAGAAAGCCTATACAGAAGTGGTCCTTCCTCTTTTCTGTGTTGAGGTACTAGACTTTTAAAAATCATAGTATCTGGCACATCACATGATTTAGAAAATGGTTGCCTTTGGCTGACTATTTGCAAAGGAAATTGCTCTTTGGAGGGACAATCAAGGTGAAGTGATTTGCCATGGTCACACAGTTAATAAGTGTCAAATGTCTGAGGAAATATTTGAACTGAGGTCCTCCTGACTCCAGGGCCAGGGCTCTATGCACCAAGCAACCCTCAAATGCCATATTTAAACCACAACAGGTTTCAGAGTGTTCTCTCCTCCTTCTGCTTGGACTCCTATAGAAAGAAGCTTGAGTGAGCAGACTCTCTGGGGTTTTCAGCCTGGCCCATGCTTGCCTGCCTTTGGACATGTGAACAGTGGAGAGCTGTATATAGAACTAGGAAGAGTTGTTACATGTCCAGGACTTGTCTTTGGTTTTTCTGCCTGAAGTAACTTTTGACTTTTGACCACGGTGGGTATGGACATTTCCCATCCAACTCAGTTCATAACTCCTCTAAGCTCCTTTTTACTCTGTTCTATTTAGCTTTCAATTCTTACACGTGGATTTGAAACCTTTCTGTCCTTTCTGTGATCAGGCAGAGGCTGGAGTTGTGTGAATTCCATCAGTTTGTTTAGCAGATGCAACTTCCCAGCTGTTTCCTGTGCTGCAGGAGGCTGGGAACATTCTCCTGGCAGAACTGGAACTAATTCCACTGTGCTAGCCATATGGTGAATGGCAGGCTTTCTCCAGGAAGCAGGCCGCTAGCCTCTTTCTATGGTATCCACCGAGCAAACTGATGGGGTCTGTACATGAGCCAGATCCTAGTTAGACTTTAAAGTCATGAAGGTTACAGTGGGACACCCGTGTTGTCCATCTGGCATCCCTTTTTCTAATGACATAGGTCATATCTCCTTTCTTGATCACATGGGCTCTTGATGATTATGAATTCAATAAATATTTATTCAGCTGTTCACTCTGTGAACTCTGTGGACAAGAACCAAAGTTAGTCACCAACTATTAATTAAGCACCTACTATGTGTCAAGCACTGTACTATGAATACAAAGGATGAAATATTCCTATTTACAAGGAATTCAAATTCTAGTCAGGGTGGGGATGGATAATGAGTAAATATAAATATACATACAACATAAATATAAAGTTAATAATAACTAAGATCAATCAATAAACATTCATTAAGTACCGACTATATATCCCAGACCAGTGTCTGGATAAATAAGCTCCATAGTGATGCAAAGAAATTCCTGCTTTCTAAAGGCTCAGAGACAATATGGAGGGAAAAGAGGGAGAGACAATATGACAATAACTATGTACAAATATGATGTATAACAGAGACTAAAGGGATAGTATTAGGGGGAAAATATTAAGATTAAGGAGGCCTGGAAAAGGTTTTTTGCAGCAAAAAGCTAAATTTTTTTACTTGAGGCTAGAAAGAGCTCTAGTAAGTTAGGAGGAAGAGGAAGAAGTTGAAAGTTCTAGGAATTGGGGATCAAGGAACAAAAAAAGGATGTTGGACATTATTACTTGTGTCTGGACTAACTCTCTGGAGGATCTCCAGATCAGCCCGAGTCCTTGGTCTTAGAAGAGGGGTGATGAGTCAGAATTCACGAAGAATTCAGGGGTCCTCAAACTTTTTCTGTAGGGGGCCAGTTCACTGTCCCTCAGAGTGTTGTAGGGCCGAACTATAGTAAAAACAAAAACTTTCTTTTGTGGGCCTTTAAATAAAGAAATTTCATAGCCCTGGGTGAGGGGGATAAACATCCTCAGCTGCTGCATCTGGCCCGTGGCTGTAGTTTGAGGGCCCCTGAGTCATAGATGGTCAAACATGGAGCCCGTTTATAACCAAAGCAACACTGCACATGTGGTAACTATATATATTGCACATGTGGGACCACATAAACAACTTGCTCTTGTATGTAGATGTTTCTTTGCCCCTTGCTATCACTCTGCTTTAATTACAACACAGGTTGTCACTACTCCCTGACTTCTCAGGAAGGCTGAGAGCCCTTAGGGGAGATGGGAAGCTGAATCAGACATTGTCAGCAGGTTCCCTCTGGGCTGAATGGTCTTATACCTCACCCAGAGTTCCCCCACTATCTGTGGCCCTTTACAATGACTATTTCCATTCTATAAATAGGAAACTGAGAAGTTAAGGAGTTTACCCACATTCACCCTTCACACAAAATGCTTAGAATTAAAAAGAAAGAAAATCAATTTTATTGGGATACAGTCATAAAAACTTTTCTTTAAAAGCCCCCTAAATGAATTAATATAAAACAAACCCATAGCCCTCAGGTTAAACAAAACCTTAGTCTATTAAGTCATAAAAGTTTAGGAAAATGTTCAATTTATTTGGAAAATATGTTGTTATCTGTGAAGAGACCAAAAGATGGGTGTTGTGAGGTCTGATGCCTCAGAGGCACAGAAATAAATAATGCAACAAAAAGAAATGTACTTAAAAAGCCATCTGACATAAATATAGCTTTCTTGGGATGCGTTTTCCATTAAAGCAATGGGGACAACATCACAACTAGAAATGGTTTTATTCAAATCAAAACAGGAGTTGCCATGGAGAGAACTTTTTTTTTTTTTTTTTAGAAAAAAGCAATAGAAAAACAGTACATTATTTAAAATGTGAGCAACTTGTTGGTTTCTAAAGGCGCTTCTGGCCTTCTGTGGATGTTGCCCAACCTCTGAAGAGATAAACCTAAAAGAAAATTTTCCACAAGATTTCAGAGTCATGGAATCTTGGACTTAGAAAAGCATATCCATGGCTAACTTAGCTGTCCCTGGTCTCAAAAGCATATCCTTTTTACAATAAAGTCAGCAAGCGGTCTACCAAGAGTATGTATGACTCATGGATCATTGAATCTTGAAGGGACATTTAAGGTCACTTATCCTAGGCTTCTCATTTTAGAGATGGATAAAAATGCATTAAAAATTCTTAATAAGTGTCAAGTGTTGTGCTAAGAGCTCAGTATACCCAGAGAAAAAGCAAGGCAGTCTTTCTTTGTTCTCAGGAGTTTGATTCAGCTTCCCATCTCTCCTAAGAAAGAAAAGAAAAGAAAAAGAATATTGAAAACTATGTTTATATGTATAATTGAAAAAAAAGAAAATGTTATTAAGGGGAAGGGGAGGAAGAAAAAGAAAGACTTATGTGGTTCCAGACTCTCTTCAGGACCAACTGCAGACATGTAGAGAGAATTTGGAAGTGGCTTCACTCTTCAATATGTTTTCCATTTCTAGCATGCTTCATGGAATTTATCTTTTTTTTTTTATTTTATTTTTTTTCTTTTTCTTTTTTTTTTTAATTTTTTATTTAATAATTACATTATATTGACACTCGTTTCTGTTCCGATTTTTTTTCCCCTCCCTCCCTCCACCCCCTCCCCTAGATGGCAAGCAGTCCTTTATATGTTGGATATGTTGCAGTATATCCTAGATACAATATATGTTTGCAGAACCAAATAGTTCTCTTGTTGCGTAGGGAGAATTGGATTCAGAAGGTATAAATAATCCGGGAAGAAAAACAAAAATGCAGATAGTTTACATTCGTTTCCCAGTGTTCTTTCTTTGGGTGTAGCTGCTTTTGTCCGTCATTTATCAATTGAAACTCAAGTCTCTTTGTCAAAGAAATCCACTTCCATCAAAATATGTCCTCATACAATATCGTTGTCGAAGTGTATAATGATCTCCTGGTTCTGCTCATTTCACTTAGCATCAGTTCATGTAAGTCTCGCCAGTCCTCTCTGTATTCATCCTGCTGGTCATTTCTTACAGAACAATAATATTCCATAACATTCATATACCACAATTTACCCAGCCATTCTCCAATTGATGGGCATCCATTCATTTTCCAGTTTCTAGCCACTACAAACAGGGCTGCTACAAACATTTTGGCACATACAGGTCCCTTTCCCTTCTTTAGTATTTCTTTGGGATATAAGCCCAATAGAAACACTGCTGGATCAAAGGGTATGCACAATTTGATAATTTTTGGGGCATAATCATGGAATTTATCTTATAAGAGATTGTGAGGGCAGCTATGTGGTACAGTGGGTAGAGCACCAGCCCTGAAGTCAGTAGGACTTGAGTTAAAATCTGGCCTCAGACACTTAACACTTCCTGGTTATATGACCCTGGGCAAGTCACCTAACTCCAATAGTCTCAAAAAAAAAACAAAAAAGAGAAGAGATTGGGATCTCTTGGTCTAAATGGAGATCTCATCATTCTCCAAGATGGAGGACATATTTACTCTATATTTTCTGGCATAGTTTAAATTATATCTTTTCTTTTTTTTTCTATTTGCTACTAGCATGAATAAATGCCTTTCTTTGCTATTTGTATTGGTCCTTTTTATAATCTTCATTTGATGGGAAGGGACTAAGTTTTGATAAAAGCTTGAAATTCTCTCTCTCTTAAAAACAGGGGCCAGGAAAGTAATCTTTGCTCTCATTCAATTGAGCCCCCAAACCAGTAATATTTAGAAATGGAGAGTAGATATAATTCTAGTCTGGCATTGTCTCCCAGAGGAAACAAAAAAGTCAGCTTTATGATGCTCTCTTCTCGAGGCAAGACTCCTAATCCTTGAACCGTGATGGGAAAGATTCTGAAGCTATATATGTATGCCATCCCTTAAGTCTACCTGTCTATTTAGATATCTCAAGGCCATCTTATATTGCCAGCACACATTTCAGCATGAAGAAATTGATGGTATAGGAGATTCAGGTCTAAAGACCATTGTTCTAAAGAATGATCTCATTAAACAAAAAAGATATGATTCACTTCAAAAGACAAATTATTTTTATTTGTTTATGTAAGCACATACTTTCTTTGAAGGAGTTAAAACATTTGTGTTTTTGTTTTTTGGTTCTGGGTTTTTAAATTTATTTTATTTTATTTTTTTTTGTTTTGTTTTGTTTTGTTTTGTTTTTGGCTAATGATAGCAGCAGTTTGCCGTCTGTATAATCCCAAACATGATTCAAAATCATCAGCTGTTGTGGTTACAGTTTTAAAAAGTTGTATATCAAGAGTATGTATGACTCATAGATCATTGGATCTGGAAGGGACATTTAAGGTCATTTATCCCAGGCTTCTCATTTTAGAGGTGGATAAAAATGCATTAAAAATTCTTAATAAGTGTCCAGTGTTGTGCTAAGAGCTCAGTATACCCAGAGAAAAAGCAAGGCAGTCTTTGTTCTCAGGGAGTTTACTCTAATTGGAGAGAGAACCCTTAAAGAAACGTAGATGCCAGATGGAGGGAAAGCCTGTAAATCCCGGTGGCAGGTGAAAAAGATGGAGGTAGTGATGAAGAACTTATACTTGACATAAGAATCTAGGCAAGTTGGAAGCATCCACTGAGTCTCATTTTTCTCATCTATAAAATGGAAACAATAATAGCACTTACCTCCCAACACTGTTAAAAGGATAAAAAGTTTTGTTTTTGCAAACCTTAAAATACTACAGGAAGTCTGTTCTTTTAAATAAAATATTCAATACTTATTCTGAATATGAGGGAAAGAAAGAATGGATTTAGTGTCTAATCCTACTCATATATTACCATTCTTGGGTAATCTTTATAATCTTCTTATTTCATGTATTTTAAAACATAGTTTTGTAAAGTGATCCATAGCTCTTATCAGAATGCCAAAGAAATCCATTCTGTACAAAGGGGGAGACTTCCTGAGCTAACGCAGTGCATTTCTTTTTCTTCCTCTCCTCCCCATTCAAATCACACATGACAGATCAAAATCTGGGAAACATGTTCACACCTACCATGATTATGATGGCCCACTATTGTTTAGTCACAGCACATATGACTTCAATAGCATCCAGACAACATCATGCTTCTCTTCAGGTATATATGTGCATTTATGCTTTCATTCTATCATAAATGATTAGAGTTATACTATAAGAACTGATGGGCAGAATGATTTCAGAAAAACTGGGAAAACCTATCTGAACTGATGCAAAGCGAAGTGAGCAGAAACAGGCCATTGTACATAATAACAGCAACACTGTAACAATGCTCAAACTTGAAACCTTATCTACTCTGATCAAGACAGTGATTCAAGACAATCCTGAAGGACTCATGATGGAAAATGTTAGGACTGAAAGAATGATTGTTTCACTTCCATTTTCTTGGGGGTTTTTGCAACTGGATAATATAGAAAAAATTTTCGCATGATTTCAAATATATAGCTGACATCATGTTGCTTGTCTTCTCAATGTGGGGAAGAGGGTGGAATAAAGAAAAGGAGTTGGAATATATATATGCATATATCTATATGATAAAAAAGGAATGCTAAAAATAAACACAACCATCAAAACAAAACATAAACAAAAAATCCAAACCCACAGTACACATGTTCACACTTAGAAACTCTAGGATTTAAATCTCGTTTTGTGCTAAATAGTGTAGCTTTCAGGCCGAGTGTGCACATAAAGGCAAAAAAATTTAAGTTCAACTATGCTTCTGCTAAAAAAAAATTAAATATCATCTTTGAAAATTAAAAATTAAAATTTAAAATTAAATTTTTAAAAAAAATTTAAAAAGAAACTAAAAACTATTGTCAGATTGTTGTTATGATAGTTGGTCTATTTCTGAGTTTATGATCAGCAGTTGACCTATGAAGCCAGTTTGTGAAGAAATCAGATCAGGTTGTTTTCTAGCTTTCATTTGCCTTATATGTAAAAAACAAAAACAAAAACAAAATAAGGAAGCTATGATTATTTGATTGCAAGTGAACTTTTGAACGACCATTGAACTTTTTACTTTGGAAGTAGACTTCTAACAGACTGTCAGCAATACACTTAGGCAATCTGCTTTTTCTTTTTCTACATAAAATTCCATCAAACATCAGCTCTATATAAAGTGCTTTGGCTGGATTTGAGTATACACACAAACAACAAGTCCTGTCCTGATGGAGCTTCCATACTTTACATGCAGATAAAAATAGACACCAAGTTTAAAAAATCAATTTTAAGAGTTATAAAATGTGCATGAGAACTGTAAAAAATCTCATGGAGGAGGGAGCTCCTGTCTATGCCTTCTGTAAAGGAAACTAGAGGTTCTGAGAATTAAGAAAATTGTCTTTTACATATGGGGAACAGTCCCCCAAAAGCTTGGAAAAGGGAGATATTTTCTATATTTTGTCAAAAACTCAGTTTGATCAAAATAAAATGCAGTAGGAGAGCAGAATGAATAAACAATGGCAATGTAGATGGAATCTAGACCATGGAAAGCTATCCATGCTGAGAGTATTACATTTATCCAAACAACATAAGGGGGCCACTTAAGATTTCTGAGTTATGAAGTACCATGATCAGTGAAACATTTTTAAGAATATTGGTTTGTCGGGGGCAGCTAAGTGGCACAGTGGGTAGGGCACCAGCCCTGAAGTCAGGAGGACCTGATTTCAAATCTGGTCACAGACACTTAATACTTCCTAGCTGTGGGACCCTGGGCAAGTCACTTAACCCCAATTGCCTCAGCAAAAAAAAGAAGGCAGAGGAGGAGGAGGAGAAGGAAGAGGAGAAGGAGGAGGAGGAGGAGGAAGACAGGAGAAAGAGGAGGAGGAGCAGCAGCAGGAGGAGGATGTTGGTTTGTCATCTTGTAGACAATGGATTAGAGAATGGAAATATGAAGACCTATTTATAAACCTGAAACAATCAGAGATATGTCAACATATACATATGCACACATACTTGTGGTGATTTTGAGCAGAATGCATATCCTTCCAGTTATCCTGGGTTTTCACTTTTTAGCATTATCCTCACCTCCTCCCTCTTTCTTACCCCATATATCCAACCAGTTGCCTAATCCCATAAATTCTATCTCCACGACTTCTCTCATAGATTCCCCTTTCTTCAGTCTAGTTATTCCAGCAATTAGTGCTTTGTGCTCTAATCTTACCTTATATATACACTGTAGAGATTTTGTATGTATCTAGATATGTTCATGTCATTTTCTCCATTAGAATATAAGCTCCTAGAGGCCAGGAATACATATCCCTAGTCCTTAGCACAATGAGAGACATAGTAAGTGCTTGATGTATGTTTGTTGATTAATTATTTTGTTTTTGTTTTTGCTGATTAATTTCTTGACTGATACCTATTTGTGCCCCTAGGCCCAGAAAAGTAAAATGACTTTCCCCAGGTCACACAAGTAATAGGTAGAATTTGAACTCAGATCCATGACTCTAAAATCAGTGTTCCTTCCACCTGAACATCTCAAGGAATGGGAAATCCATGACTTTCTACAGAAGGGAAATGAAATCCCCTATTTTGTCAAGTAGCTCAATTTGATTGAAATAAAATGCAAGAAGGAGAGCAGAACGACTAAACACTGGAAAAGTAGACGGAGCCTCTCAAGGAAGGAGAGATTCATGACTTTCTACAGTACCCTATTCTGCTTTTGGATATTCTAATGGAATGTTCAATCAACTTTTAGTCACGGGCGATCCTTTTAGGGTTTTATTGAAGTGATTTGTCATTTCCTTCTCCAGCTTATGTTATAGATGAGAAAAACTGAGGCAAATAGAATTAAGTGACTGGCTCAGAGTCACACAGCTAGGAAGAATCTTAGGCCAGATTTGGACTCTGGAAAATGAGTGTTCTCTAGTCACTCTAGGCCTAACATTATTTCTACTGTGTCTCCTAGCTGCCCAATAGTAGGATAACATTTCCTTACACAAAATAGAAATCTATCTTTCTTCAATTTCCTGCAGTTACTCTTCATTCTATCCTTGGGGGGCCAAGGAAAGCACTGAGATTGCTCCACAACCAATACTCTAAAGACTTGAAGACCACTATCATGTCTATCCTGAATCTTCTCTTCACCAGTCAAAAAATCCCTGGCTCCTTCAAATAATTCTCATGTAGCATAATCTTAAGATGCATCACAGTTTGATTGGTCTTCATTGACTGTGTTCTAAAAATTAATTTCTTGAAAATATGAGCCAAACAATGCCCAAGATCTGATTGGAACAAGAGGGAGTACAGAGACATATTTCCCATATCCTGTCTCCAAATGCAGTCTAGACTTTCTTGAGTGCCATGATCTCTGTTGAATGAATGATATTGGACTTTGAGTCGGCTAAAAAGGAAAGAAAAGAAAAAGGACTCCAAGCTAGATTCTTTTTATTCCTATGAACTATTCACTAGCCACACCTTCCCAAGATTTTTATTGGATATTGACTTAGCTAGAAATTGTTGAAGGTGTGTATATGTATGTGCTAATGTGACATTGGTTGTTTGGAGTTTATGAACGTACTGATTGTTTTTGTATCTCTTAATTTCCCCATTTCCTTCTTCCTCCTTCCCACAGAGTCATCCATTATAACAAAGAATTATTCTAAAAACAGGAAGAAAAGGGAGAACAATTCTGCAAAACTAATCATTACATAAAAAGTATCTAAAATGATATGCAATTATCTATACCTATAGATAATCTACCTTCCCCCCAAAAAAGTTGGGGGGTATGTCTTCTCATATATGAGGAGTGAACCTCAAAGTGGCTTTAATGTACACTTTTATGTGTATAAATGATTTAGAAGATTTTTTCATATGGTTATTTTTAGCTTGGGTTTCTTCCTTTGGAAAATGCCTGTTGTTATCCTTTGACCATTTATTTATTAGGCAATGACTCTTAGTTTTATAAATTTGAATCAATTCCTTATATAACTTGAAAAATATATATTTATCAGGGAAGTTTTTTGCAAAGATTTTGTTTTCCAGGTACCTGATTTCAGTCTATTTTTTTCTTTTTTACATTACATTTGTACAAAAATAAAAAATAGATATCATCAAAGTTGTCCACTTTATCTTGTGCGATTCTGTTTCACTTGTTTCAGTCATTTCTTCTTTCTTCTAATTTTTTAAAATGATGTGATTATATTTTTAATATTAAATCATATACCTATTTGGAGCTTTTGTATGATGTGTTATTTTGGTTTAAACCTAATTTCTGCTAGCCTCCTTTCCAGTTTCTCCAATAGTTTTTATAACATGAGTTTCCCCTCCAATAACTGAGACATTATGCTAATGATTCTCTTGCTTCTGGGTGTATATTGTATACCTAATCTGTTCCGATTAACACTTTCTCTCTCTCTCTTTTTAAAATCAGTATTAAATTGATTTAATGCTTTGGAATTCAATTTGTGATCTTATATGGACAGACTTCCTCTTTCCTTCCCCCTTTTTTATCATTAGCTTTGTGGGTTTTCATTTTTAGATCTTCATATTAGGTTATTTTTGTTTTGTTTTGTTTTGCTGAGGCAATTGGGGTTAAGTGACTTGCCCAGGGTCACATAGCTAAGAAGTGTTAAGGGTCTGAGGTCAGATTTGAACTCAGGTCCTCCTGACTTCAGGGCCACCTTGCTGCCCTCATATTAGTTTGATACTATATAATTTAATAAAAAATATTCTTTTGGAAGTTTGGTTCAGTGCTGAAGAAATAAAGTAACTTAAGTGGTATTGTCATTTTTTCTATGTAATATTGGCCTACTTGTGAAGATAAATGTTTTTCTAATTAACTAAATGATTAATGTTTCTCTACTTAGATTTATGTTTCTTTCTTTGAAGAATGTTAGATTTATATAATCCCTTAGTAAATCTTGGAAGATACATTCCTAAATATTCCATAGCTTCTGTATTCATTTCAAATGGAATTTATCTTCCCATCTCTTCTTAATAAGTTTTATTGTTTATATAGAAAAATGTTGATGATTTATGTGAATTTGTCTTATATTTTACAACTTTGCTTAAATTATTATTTCTTTATGTTAAAATATATGTTAAATCCAATATATGTATACATATTTATACAGTTATCTTGCTGCACAAGAAAAATCAGATCAAGAAGGGAAAAAAAATTGGTAAAGAAAACAAAATGTAAGCAAACAAGAGAAAGCATGAAAATGGTATGTTGTGAACCACATTCAGCCCCTACAATCTTCTCTTTGGGCTCACTTCATCACTGAACAATTGGGATTGGTTTGAATCATCTCATTGTTGAAGAGAGCCACGTCCATCAGAATTGATCGTCATGTAGTCTTGTTGTTGCCATGATCTCCTAGTTCTGCTCATTTCACTCAGCATCAGTTCATGTAAGTCTCTCCAGGCCTTTCTGAAATCATTCTGCTGGTCATTTCTTACAGAACACTCATATTCCATAACATTCATATATCATAACTTATTCAGCCATTCCCCAGCTGATGGGCATCCCCTCAGTTTCCAGTTTCCTGCCACTACAAACAGGGCTGCCACAAACATTTTTGCACACATGGATCCCTTTCCCTTCTTTAAGATTTCTTTGAAATATAGGCCCAGTAAAACACTGCTGGATCAAATGGTATGCACATTTTGATGGCTTTTTGAGGATAGTTCCAAATTGCTCTCCAGTATGATTGGATTTGTTCACAACTCCACCAACAATGCATCAGTGCCCAATTTTCTCACATCTCCTCCACATTCGTCATTATCTTTTCCTGTCATCTTAACCAATCTGAGAGGTATGTAGTGGTACCTCAAGGTTATCTTAATTTGCATTTCTCTGATCAATAGTGATTTGGAGCACCTTGAAATTATTACTTCAATGAACTTTTAGTTAGTTTTGAGTTCTTTAAGTACATCATTATATCATGTATTTTTAATATGATAACCAGAATCTTGTGCTAAATAAATCAAGGAAGACTTAGGGGAAAGTTGGCTTATAGACAATCTTTAAACATTTAAAAAATATAGTCAAATGCATTTCTCATTTCTATTGTGTTTTTTTAGTAAGAAAGTACTTTTTGGTGTTTCCATATAATGAAATGGGAGATATTTCTTTTTGAATTCATCCTGTCCCTATTATTTCAAAAATCTTTTAGCAGAAATATTTAGTTTCACAATACTGAATTGTAGAAGGCATAAAAATCCCTTAATGATTAACTTAATAGTTGATTTCTCTTAATGATATACTTTTATCTTGAAATTTTTTTTACAAATGGCTAAAGTTCAAAAATGTAAGGAGCATGACAGGTGAATTATTTCCCAAACATGATTTGAACATTAGTGAGAAAGATAGAAAAGGCCACTGAAGAATACATGGAATAGTTAGCTGCTCCTATGAAGCATGGAGGAGTTCGCACCTCCACAGACTCAATGGATCTGATTGTTGAGCAGTTCAAAATGTATTTAGCTCTCAGCCCTGTTCAGAAGACTGTTAGGAAAGCTGGATGAGTTTCAGCTTTCATGGAGGATCTAGGTGTACTGTAAAAGAGCTTTGCCACAGACAGAAATAATTATCTAAGAGATGGGCATTTGTTGTTATTTAGTCGTTTCAATTTTGTCCTGCTCTCTGTGCATTTTGGGGTTTGCTTGGCAAAGATAATAAAGTGGTTTAGCATTTCCTCCTCCAAATAGATGGGCATATTCTTTAACAATCAATTAATATGGATTTAATAATTGCTTTCAATGCACTCATTACTGTGCTAAGTGCTAGATATCCAAAGACCCCGTCTTTAAGGAGTTTTCATAGAAAAGACAACATGCAAAAAAAAAAAAAGTACGTATGAAGCAAATGTAAGATAATTAAAAAGGAAGTTCATAGATCTTTTCCTGAAAAAGAGCTTAGAGAGCATTTAATCCAAACCATTTCCTTCATTTTATGGAAAATGATGAATAGCAAGGTTTAATGAACAAATCTTTGTTACAAAAATAGTAAGTGGCAAAGCTGGACTTTGAACTTATGCCCTATTATTCCAAGTTCAGTTCATTTCCCCAATTAAATAGAGAATTTTATGCTTTCTATGAATTTAAAAACTCAAATTACTGCATTAGGGAAAGAGAAACATGAAAGAAGAGTAGTATTCTTTTTTTCAAATGTTATAGAAAACATTTCCCATGGATAAAGTGCTGGACAAGTTAGCAAGACTCATCTTCCTGAGTTCAAATTTAAGCTCAGACACTTGGAAGTTTGAGTCTAATCAGCCCTGGACAAGTCAATTAACCTTGTTTATATCAGTTTCCTCATCTATAAACAACATCAGTTGGAGAAGGAAATGGCAAACCATTGCAGGATTTCTGCCAAGGAAATTCCAAATGGGATCATGAAGAGTCAGACACAACTGGAAAATGACTGAACAATGAAATGAAAAACATGGATATTACTCAGTTCTAAGGGTCAAAATAGTGTTCATAAAATACAAATCTAGGCACGCCTCCTGCCTTCAGTAGAGACTATCTTCTGTTTCTGTTCATATCCGATCAGTTGCCACATTTTATTAATTTGTCCAACATTTCTTGCATGAGTCTTCTCCACTTACTACAACCATCCTCATTAACGCTCTTAACATTTCTCTTTTGGACTATCGCAATAGTCTCCTAATTGTTTCTCCTTGCGGTTATTCTCTCTCTTCTCCAATTTATTTTCTACACAATTAGCATGGGACTGACCAGTCCCTGAAATGCTCTCTCTCTTCACCTGTATCTTGTGAAGTTCTTTCTCTCAGTTCATTCCATCTCCTTCATGAGGCTGGTCCAGATATTTGTAATTGTTGTGTGCCTTTGCAGAAAACAAACAAACAAACAAAAAAAAAACAAAAACAAAAACAAACCTAAAAGACCCAAACAACTTAATTCAAAAACTTACTCTATGACCTTAGGCAAATAACTAACTTGCCTGCCTCAATTTTCTCATCTGTAAAATGAAGATAATTAAAGTATTTACTTTATTATAGTGAGGATAAAATGAAACAATAATTGTAAAGTACTTAACACAGAGCCTGGAACATAGGTTTTTAAAAATATTTTTTATTAAAGCTTTTTCTTTTCAAAACATATGCATAGATAATAATATTCATCCTTACAAAACCTTGTGTTTCAATTTTTTTCTCCCTTCTTTCCCCCCTCCATGGCATCCCCTAGATGGCAAGTAATCCAATATATGTTAAATAGGTATAATTCTTCTATACATATTTCCGCAAATATCATGCTGCACAAGAAAAATCATATCAAAAAAGAAAAAAATGCAAAAACATGCAAGCAAATAACAAAAAAAAGAATGAAAATACTATGTTATGGTCCTCATTCTGTTCCCACAGTCCTCTCTGTGGGTTCAGATGGCTCTCTTTATCACAAGCCCATTGGAACTGACCTGAGTTACCGCACTATTGAAAAGAGCCACGTCCATCAGAATTGATCATCATATAATCTTGTTGTTGTCGTGTACAATGTTCTCTTGGTTCTACTCACTTCACTTAGCATCAGTTCATGTAAGTCTCTTCAGGCCTTTCTGTAATTATCCTGCTGATGGTTTCTAATAGAACATAATACTCTATAACATTCATATGTCATATGAACTTATTCAGCCATTCCTCAACAGGTAGGAATCCACTCAGTTTCCAGTTCCTTGACACCCCAAAAAGGTTACATATGTGGGTCCTTTTCCTTTTTTTATGATCTCTTTGGGATACAGGCCCAGTAGAGACACTGCTGGATCAAACGGATTGCACAGTTTGAGAATCCTTTGGGCATAGTTCTATTTTGCTCTCCAGAATAATTGGATCAGTTCACAACTCCACCATCAATGTATCAGTGTCCCAGTTTTCCCACATCCCCTCCAACATTTATCATTATCTTTTCCTGTCATCTTAGTCAGTCCGAGGTGCGAGTCTAGCACATAATAAGCTCTATGTAAATATTAGCTATTAATTTTCACTGGAGGGACTCAATAGTGGCTCGGTCAATAAGGAGTTCTGGGTATGGAGTTAGGAATACCAGAGTTCAAATCTGGCTTCAGATACTCACTAGCGGTGTGACCGAGGGCAAGTCACTTATCCCTGTTTGCCTCAGTTTCCTCACCTATAAAATGAGTTAGAGAAGAAAATGGGAAACTGCTGCAATATCTTTGCAAGAAACTTCCAAATGGAGTCACGAAGGGTCACATATGATTGAAAAACAACAATTTTCAATATTTACTTTCACATTCACTTCTGGAAAACAGTAACTTCTGTTATGATTATTTTTTTTTTTCAGGAAGTACGAATGGGCAGCGATTAGGAAGACTGCTTTTTGTTTTTGTAAAAAAGCAGGAAAACAATCGTTATGGTTTTTCTTTTGTGCCTATTTCCTCTTCCATGTAGCTTAGTATCTGAGTCAGGAACTGGGAGACATTTGTATTTAGGTTTTATTTCCTACATGGGCTCTAAGTTTAATAAAAATAGCTAGGATTTATAGTGTACAATTATCATCATCCTCAGTTTTTGTTTTGTTTTTGTACACAAAGAGGCAGAAGTTGGAAGTTGCCCAGAGTTTCACAGCTAAGTGTCTGAGGCTGGAGTTAAAGTCAGATCTTCCTCGGAGCTCTATCCACTGAACTACCTTTCAGCCTCAGTTTCAGCAGCTACCCAGGGATTGGAAACCAAGTCCCACAAACATTTAGGTTAGAAGCCAATGAAGGTTGGAGAAAAAAGGGGCTGAAGTATGGAGTCAGAGAATCTGGATTATAGTCCTAACTCTTCTGATTAGTTTCTATAACAGGCAGAAATGCTGCACCTGTCAACAAGGAGCCTTGAGCTCAAATACCATGTCAAACAATAGTTGCAATGTGACTTGAAGCAAATCACTAAACCACTCAAAGCCTCAGTTTACTAATTTGAAAAATGGGGATAATTACAGCTGGGCTTGATCAAAGGATCAAATGCTATAACAAATAAATTTCTTCTTCCTGTCCCTTTAAAGGCAACTGTGATCCCTAACTTCTCCTAGGTTTTGCTTCAGATAAATATTCTGGAGAGAATAATCCTATTTCAAAATAAAGGTTGGTCTGAGGTCCAACCCTGCTTCCCGGGTGGTAATCATTTATTTTCAATTCCTAGTCATGGAAATTCCCCTCAGGTTTGATTGGGACACAGCCAGCTGCCAGTGAATGATGTCTACTTCTGAGCCAGCTCTAGAGACTTTTAGGTTTGCCTTCTAAGTCTCTGATTTCCTTAAGGTGTAGCTTCCTGTTTGGGTCGGCTCCAGACTCTGTCTGGTCTTGGCCCCAGACTCTGTCTGGTCTTGGCCCCATCCTACTACTAACTGCCACAAATCTCCCTCGACGGGTAGGACCATCCCTGGGATGCTGAGAGGCAGGTAGCTTAGATGCTACTCACTGATTGGCTGTTTGATTTTTGGGTAAGATGCTCAGCTTCTCTGGCCCTTTCCTCATCTGTAAAACAGAGGAGCTGGATAACTTCTGAGGTTCCTTATCCCTCTAAGATGTTACTGTATGTTCCGGTCCATACTGCCAGCCTCATTCAAGTCTCAAGATGAATTTTTCTCTTTTCCTCCTTTCTCCTTAAATTCACTGAAATTGACTTTGTATCTAACTTCCCTCTGTGCTTTCCAAGGAATCAACAAGTTAATCTGATGTTGCCCAATCATGTCTGACTCCCATGGACCTTCTATCCTCCACTGTCTCCTGAAGTTTGTCCAAGCTTACATTCATTGCTTTCATGACACTATCTATCCATCTCATCTTCTGACATGTTATTTCTCTTTCTTTTTCTTTCTATCTATCTTTTTTTCTTTTTCCACCCTCCCTCCCTCTCCTCCCTTCTCCCTGCCTCCCCCTTTCCCCTCTCTCCCTCCCCCTCCCTCTTTTCCTCTCCTCTTCCCTCCCTTTTCTTCCCTCCTTCCCTCTCTCCTTTCCTCCCTCCTCCTTCCTTCTCTCTTTCCCTCCTTCCCTCCTTCCTTCTCTCTTTCTGTCTCTGTCTCTGTCTCTGTCTCTGTCTCTCTCTTTCTGTCTCTCTGTCTCTCTCTCTCTCTCTCTCTCTCTCACACACACACACACACACACACACACACACACACACACACACACACACACTGGATACAGCACGAGCTCTGAAGTCTGAGTTCAAATGTGACCCTGGGCAAGTCACTTAACCCTAATTGTCTCAGCAAAAAAAAAAAAAAAGAAAAAAGAAAAAAGAAAGTCTCAGGCATTTTATTTTCTCTGTGTTGTCTCTCCCGCTGGCCTTTTCTCCTGTTTTCGGAACCCGGGAGGTACTTTCGGTTTCCCTGAGATAGGACTTCTTTAGAATACCGAAGCTCCGCCCCCCTCCCTCTCCATTTTCACTCCCACACACAAGCCCGCACAAACACACAAGCCCGCACAAACACACAGCCCCGCGCGCACACAAACTGCAAGCAATTCCGAGGACCTTCGGGAGATGCTCGCAGAAAAATAGTGCGGACCAGCGGAGGCGGCTGCCTGCGGCTCCAGCATGTCCTTGCAGGCCGTCATCTCCAGGGAAGGCCCCCGGCTCGGCCAAGCCTGGGGGCTGCTCTTCCTCTTCTCCCTGTTGATCCAAGCCTTGCTCTCTGCTACCACGTACTTGTATTTCTCTAGCGAGCTGAAGCAGGTCAGTAGGGCGGCTGGGGAAGCCTGGGTGCGCGGAGCGCTGGGAAGCCTGGGTGCGCGGAGCGCTGGGAAGCCTGGGTGCGCGGAGCGCTGGGAAGCCTGGGTGCGCGGAGCGCTGGGAAGCCTGGGTGCGCGGAGCGCTGGGAAGCCTGGGTGCGCGGAGCGCTGGGAAGCCTGGGTGCGCGGAGCGCTGGGAAGCCTGGGTGCGCGGAACGCTGGCGCTGCTGCGGGACAAGACCCTCCTTGCTTGTGTGCGCCCCGATCCGTCCCTTCAGCATCCCCGCCTTCCCCGGATCCCAGACCCCGCAGAGGTGAGGGGATGGGGCGGGATGTCCTGGCTGTCGGGCACTGTCATTTCTCACCTCGGACCCTGACTGTCATTTCTCACCTCGGACCCTGGCTGTCATTTCTCCCCTCGGACCCTGGCTGTCTCCCGGGCTTGCTAAGGTCCGAAAGCCTCTGCGCTGGGCGCCTCAGAGGGAGGAAGAAACTAGGACACAATGCATTGGCAAAGGAGGCTTCGATTGCAGAACCTTTCCTGCCCCAGCTAGGGCTTGGCAGCCTGCAAGAGGAAATGTTTAGACAAGCTTGGCTACTTTTAACGGGATGATTCCCTGGATTTAGAGGAGGCGGGGGCTTGGATTCCAATCCCGGCTTGGACATTGATGAGCTGCATGATCTTGGGGATTCTATAAAATGAGGGGACCGCCTGAAGTGACCTCTGAGGTTCCTTGTAGCTGTGAACCAAGCTCTTATCTCTGCCTCGTGCAGACCTTTGTGACTTAAACAAACACACTCCAGCTGTCCCACCCTTTCCCCGAACTTTCCCCAAGGTTCTTTATACACACACATATTTTGCTGGGGTAATTGGCTTTAAATGACCTGCCTAGGGTCACACAGCTAGGAAGTGTTAGTGTCTGAGGTCACATTTGAACTCAAGTCCTCCTGACTTCAGGGCTGGTGCTCTATCCACTGCACCACCTAGCTGTCCCTCTCCCAAGCCTCTCTAAGTATTGGCTGCTGAACCTCTCACCCAAAGAGAATCTAGGTTCAAATCCATCTTCAGTTTTTTCCTTGTTGTCGGACTTAGTTTCTGTGTGCCTCAGTTTCTTCATCTGCAAAATGCTTACTTTCCAGTGTTACAAAATGCTAGTTCTTTGTATGAACAGAGCTACCTGCCCTCTGTCCCTGGTACCCTAAAAAAGCCAAGCAAACAAGTCTATTAAGGACCTCCTCTATGCCAGCAGAACAGTAACCACTGGGGATGGACATCTAAAAGTGAATTTCTCTCCCCTTTATAGAATATCTATTCTATTGGAGAACTAGAACCTGCGCAGGATTATGTAAAATTAATCCCAATGAGGGAACTTATAGTCTTGTCATCAAGCATTTATTAAAAGCTTACTGTGTGCCAAACACTCTGCTTAGCGCTACAGATACAAAAAAAGGAAAATAAAAGGAAAAAGAAAGTCCCCAAGGCATTTATATTCTAATGAGAGAGACTAAATATAAGGAATGAGGTATATACAAGATATATAGTAGTAGATGGAAGTGAGATGAAAGGAAGAGACATCAAGCTTCTGGGGACTAGAAAGTGCCTCCTGTAGAAGGCGGAGTTTAAGCTGGGTCTTGAAGGAAGCTAAAGAAAGCAAAGGGCAGAATGTGAGGAGGGAGAGCATTTCCAGGCAAGGGACACAGCCGGGGCAAAGGTTGGAAGGTGGGATGTTTGGAAAATTGTAAGTAGTTCAGGTAGTTGGCTGTTGGAGGATATGGGAGGGCTAAATAAGTAAGGGATATTATTCTTCTAACATACTTTCTTTGGGACTTGTTAAGGTATCAGGGGAAAGATTTGAACCCAGGCCCTCTGATTCCCAGTCAATGGTTTTTCCCCCTTTATACTGATAAGTCAACAGGCATTGCCTGAGGCACAGTGAGTTTAAGTAACTGATTCATAGTTGAAGCAAGTAAGCATCTGGTATGGAACCAGCTGATTAGTGGTTAACTGAATCCACTCATTTACTAGTCAGTAAGCAAGCATTTATTAAGCTCCTTTTCTATACAAACTAATGTGTTGGGATCTGGGACTTCCAGGACAAAGATGAAACAATCCTTGCATTTAAGAACCTTGTATTCTAAAAGGGTAGACAACATATTGTCCCGTCCATCTATTGAATACTTCTTGTTTTTAGGAAATATGGGATTCTTGATTTGGAAAGATTTCAGGGGCCACTAACTCTAAATCTTTCCTCTTATAGACAAAAAAAAAATAATATTCAGAAGGTAAGTGACTTGCCCAGGATCACACAGACAGTAAATATTTGAGAAAGGACTTGAATTCAAGTTTTGCTGATTCTTAAGACCAGAGTTCTAGAGCTGGAAGAGACTGAGAAAGTGATCTGGTCCAATCACCTCATTTTACTTTTTTTTTTTTTTCCCTTGAGGCAATTGGAGTTAAGTGACTTCCCAGGGTCACACAGTTAGCAAGTGTTAAGTGTCTGAGGTCAAATTTGAACTCAGGTCCTCCTGACTTCAGGACTGGTGCTCTATCTACTATGCCAACTAGCTGCCCCAACCCCCTCATTTTATAGATGAGGAAATAAAAACCCAGGGAGAGCGAAGGACTTGCCCTACCCAGATTCTCTTTCCTGTTACACAAGCTTAGAGACACTGGTTTATTTTTTTTTCTAGTGGAATGGAAGGGGAAACCATCTATGTCATTTATTATGCTGTATTGTATGTTCAATAGAAGACAGAGAATGTCCTGCTCTCAAGGAACTTAAAATCCTAATGTGGAGGGGGAGGAGTGAGAAACAACACATATAGAAAAGCTTTTGTTTATGTTTAATTCGGGACAGATGGGAAAACCAGGTAATATTTTGGCAATTAGGAGGACACAATGCTCCAAAGGACTATTTTGGGGGAAAGGACAGAGTACATGATTCCCTACAAAGAGGACTGTGGGACTAAAGGATCTTGGGAAGAAAAGGACAGAGCACATGATTCCCTACAAAGAGGACTGTGGGACTAAAGGATCTTGGGAAGAAAAGGACAGAGTACATGATTCCCTACAAAGAGGACTGTAGGACTAAAGAATCTTGGAGGGGAAAGGACAGAGTACATGATTCCCTACAAAGAGGACTGTGGGATTAAGGGTGAGTAAAATGGAACTCTGGAAAGATGGAGATGTAGAGGCCAGCATCCAGCTGATGGTTATTCTATACATGGTAGAAACTGGACAGTGGGACACTGGATTGGAAAAAGGATCCCCTGGCAGTTCTCTAATAGTCCTTTGGAGCATTGTGCAGTACAAAGGAATAGGGTGTGGATGTGAAAAGTTTAGTTATGAAATTGAAACCAGTTGCTCTTGTGTATATTAAAGATATCCAGGAATAAAGTTCCTAATAGTATTGTGCTCTAACTTCCCCAGCTGGCACAGCTACAAAATGCAAATTCTCAAAGCAGTCTGGCATGCCTTACAAAGGAATATGTGGGAGCCATGACAGGTAATAGAAACTCCAGCGGTGATACAGAAGAAGCAGACCTCCTGTGCCTGCAGTTCAAGTGGCAGCTCCAACAGCTGATTAAAAAGGTAGGTCAATTAGTCAACAACCTGTCTTGCTGTGCCCTTGGACATCGCATCAGGGGTTGGGCTCACCAAATAATGAGTGAAACAACCCTACTTGGAATTCTAAATAAAATTATATGATCATATTTGCAGGAGCTTTTGACAGTTCATGAGGAGTCTCCTGCAAGGCAAGGTAAAACCAACTTTTACTGGAATTCCATGTTTACTTTTTTAAAAAAAGGATGAATTTTCTTCATTGTCAGATTGTCTGTCTTCTAATATCGTGGGCGGCTTTTTAATCTGCTTTCATCTACCTGAATCCTGTAGTTCTATCTACTGCTACTTCTCCCTCCCTCCACCAATCTGATAAATAGCTTCCCTTTCTTCATGCATGAACCATTTCCTCCAACATCCCTTTCCATAACATCTGGGCTCTCCATAACATCTGGGCTCTCCATTATGTTGCCTTCCCAGGGGTGTAGGGAAGAGCAATTAGAACAAAGAAAGAATGTTAGCCCTGATCTCATTCAGAAAGTATCTGATGAGTTGACAATCTACTTTTCTGCATAAGGAAGGAATTACTATTGAGGGGGAAGGAGTTACAACTGATGCTCAGACAAAAGAACGGATCACTTGCAACCTTATAAGGCAAGCATCTGAGCGGATAACACTCAAACTATTATTTCAAGTCGTCTCCTATGGAGTTGTTTCTTTATAAATATATAGATATATACTCTTTTTATTATGCTTTTATATGTTTCATTACATTTTTCTCAATTACACACAAAAAATTTTTAACTTTTTTTTTAATTTGAGATCTAAATTCTCTTTCCTCTCTTTTCTCCTATAAAAGGCAAGCAATTTGATGTCAATTACATTTGAGTGGTCATCATGGAAATATTAGCCATGTTGCAAAACACTGACAAAAAGATAAATAAAGAACACTTCACATATATTTTCTTTCTTTCCTTCTTTCCTGAGGTAATTGGGGTTAAGTGACTTGCCCAGGGTCACACAACTAGGCAGTGTTAAGTGTCTGAGGTCAGACTTGAAAACTCAGGTCCTCCTGACTTCAGGGCTGGTGCTCTATCCACTGTGCCACCTAGCTGCTCCTACATATACTTTCAAACTTGAGAGAATGACTTTCTCTTTAAATTATTCTCCAATTAGGTGCTGGACATTATAGGTTTCTTCTTAGACAGTCAAAGGCCTTGCTCAATACATTTTGGGAGGTATAAGATGGAACTGAGAGGAAGCGTGACTTAACAGATATATGTGGCCCTTAGGAGTCAAACAGACTTGGATTTGGGTCCTCCCTTTGACATATACTTGATGTTTGAGCATAGATAATTTACGGCACCTCTCAGTGCGCATGGGAGCTCTCCAAGGTTAGTGAAATTTCTAGTCACGCTGGGGGAAAAGGTCTGGTCAGTAAGAAACTTTTCCTCACCAAAATGTATTTTCAAGGCAGATAATTATAATGTAAGCTATTTACAGGAAATTCCATATTTAGAAAGTATCAGTGTAAATTTTCAAAGTCACTGACACATTTTATCTTGTTTGATCCTTACAATAACTGTGGAATACCAGTGTCTATTATTATCCCCATTTCACAGATAAGGGAACTGAAGCTAAAAGCTAAAGCCAGGGGTCCTCAAACTTTTTAAATAGGGGACCAGTTCACTGTGCCTCAGTCTGTTGGAGGGCTGGACTATAGTAAAAAACAAAAAACTTTGTTTTGTGGGCCTTTAAATAAAGAAACTTCATAGCCCTGGGTAAGGGGAATAATCGTCCTCAGCTGCCACATCTGGCCTCCCAGCGGTAGTTTGAGGATCCCTGGCTTAAGTGATTTGCCTAGGGTCACAAAACTAATTTGAATTCAGATTTTTCTCACTTTAAGGTCAGATTTCTAGCCATCACATCACTACCCAGCAGCCTATTTAGTGCCAAAGTACAAAGATCTGCGAGGATGAGAAGCGTCCCATATATTTATTATATTTAATAGTTCTGAAAGCTGGAAGTATGAGTGGTTAATATCCTTATACAAACCTAGTTAAGTTTGGGGAGAATTATTACTCAAAAATTGTCCACAATGGGATGTAGTTGTTTTTTTTTTTGTTTGTTTGTTTGTCTGCCACAGTTTTCACAACTGTAAAATGGAGACAATAATAGCATCTACCTCATAGAGTTGTTGTGAGAATAAAATGAGAAAATAATTGCAAGAGCTCTGAGCACAAAATAGATAATTAATAAAAATGCTTATGCCCTCTCCCCTTCCCTAATTTCCCTTCATGCCTTACTGAATGATGGGATAGCTTTTAAGATCTTCTCAATTGGCATCTGTTGATCTTAAGATTCATTTCAGTGGTTGGATCAGTACTCTAATTATTCTTTCTTACTTCCCTTCTAGGTGAGAGGGAGAATAACCCTTCTGGAGCCACAGAAAGGTTCAATCAGAGTGTTCTCCAGAGAGCAGCGGCTCATCTCACTGGAAGCAGACAAATAAGTCCTATCTTTTCTAGAAGTAAGAGATTCATGTATTTTTTTTTTTCACTTCAACTTCCATCTGATCATATTAAGGGATAGCATTGTGCAAGGATCTGGGTTAATATGGGAATAGAAAGAAGAAATGAGCTGAGAATCTGAGAGAGGAGTGGGGTTTAAGATAAACATACAAAATAAGCACAGTATAGGGTAGAAAGCAAAGATCTAAGAAAAAAGGCTCTGAGAAAATTTGAGGAGGAAGGTCTTTGGGTGGGGAGAAGGGAGGAAGATAAAGACAGGCTTCATGAAGAAAGCAGCCCTAAAGAGGTCATTAAAGAAAAAGTTTCTTTTTTTAAAATTATTTTTATTTTGAATTTAATGGACACATAAAATAAAGTGGAAGAAAATGTTTCTTTATACAAAGTTAAATAAGAAAAGAGGGTAAGAAAAAACATGGATCTCTCTTATCTTTAACTTGGTTTTAAAAATACATAATAAATTCAATCTTTTGGCTAACAATTATTATCATCTGCATTTCACAGATGAAGGAGCTGAGTCCTAGTTGTCTCTTCTTTCTGAGCCTCCTTCTCTTCTGGAAACTTTCAAAATGCTTCAATGACCCTGTTTTCTAAGAAAGAGGATTTCAGTGAGTAGACATGAGGAAGGAGCCATAGAAAGTAGCCTGTATATTTACAGAGATGATAGAGCTCAGTGAATAGTACACATTGGAGTGTAGAATGCATAAAAAAGTGATAGATGAAATGAAGTTAAATTGAAGTCTGTCCCTGAAGGTCCTGAAATCCCAGAGTTTAGTTAGACGGTACCGTGGATAGAGAGTACTGGGGCTAGAATATGGAAGACTCATCATTTACTTGAATTCAAATCTGGCCTTAGACACTTACTAGCTGTGTGACTCTGAGCAAGTCACTTAACCTTCTTCACCTCCGTTTCCACATCTGTAAAATAGTCTTCCATGATCTCCCCAGTTGATTTCCCCTGCTTCCATTATCTTAGAGAACTTTGTCTGGATATCTTTGCCAAGAAAACTCAAATGGGGTCACAAAGAGTTAGACAAGGTATAATAGAAGTCATTTTTGAGCACATCAGACCTGTGAATGTGGCCTTGGATGACTGTGGCAACTAGATGAAGTATAGATTAAAGGAGGAATGGAGGTAGGGAGACCATTTAGGAGACTATTGTGATACTTCAAGGAAGGGATGATGGCTGATTGAACAAGGCTAGCCTCGGTGTAAGTCAAGAGTAGGAGATAAAGTTGAGGGATACTGGGCGAGTAGAATTGCCAGCATTTGGCAAATCATTAATTGGAAGGTAAGTGATAAAAGAAAAATGACCTACAGGACACAGTATTGGGCTTGGGATCAGAAGACTTGAGCTCATCTCTGAGTTCTATCCTTTATTAGCCTGGGAATAATCACCCACCATCTCTGACCTTAAATTTTCATCAATTCTAAAATGAAGGAGTTTGGACAAATGACATCAGAAGTTCTTTCCACCTTAAAATCTCTGATCTTATCATCTGAGATATGAGATAGAACCAATAGAAAGAAATAAAAGCTCCCCAAAGCAGGGAGGATCAGGCTGATGGATTTTTTTAGTAGACTCAGTCAATGTGGTTTTGTGACTTATGGACTACTGAGACGCAGTAAGTAGAAGATTGCCTAATCTGGGGATACAGATACATTGGAATGGGAACCAGTACTTTGTTGAAATGATTAATTATAAGCTCAACATTGAAAGGAAGGAAACAAGGAAAACAGAACCAGGAAGACTGATTAGAAAAACAGTGATATAGAAAGGATTTGAGCAATGAGGACTAATGAAGTACTCCTCACATGCTAGGCTCTGTGCAAGCTGAGAATGAAGAGGAACATTAATAAGATGAGACAATGGACCAAAGTGAAGGGTAGGAGATTGTGATTAGGGAGGGGAATTCTAAAATTTAAACTCAAACCCACCAACTAGATGAAGGATAAGCCCATTTCTCCTGTATACTTCTTTTTTCCATCTCGATGACAGTCCATACTTAGGATAGGTAGATCTGGCTTACTTGCTTCCCTTAACCAAGACCAACCTGAAAAATGAGGAAAGCATTATGTATTATTTACATATTATTTATTTTTCATACATTGAAGTCTTCTATAGAGAGAATCCTCCATAGATCTTATCTGTACTTCTTTCTTTTAAAAAAAGATATCAATTTTATTTCTTTTTAAAAAATTAAATTCTATAGCATGTGTTTAACCTAAACCAGATTGCTTGCTGTCTTGGGGAGAGAGGGAGAAAAATTTGGAACATAGGTTTTGCAAAGGTGAATGTTGAAAACTATCTTTGCATGTATTTGGAAAAATGAAATATTATTAAAATAAAATAAATAAATACAAAAATTTAAATTCTATTTTGCCAAAAAGTGAAAATCTGATTTTTCTCCTTTCCACTTCTCCAAGCTCTCTTTCCTACTTTCATCTGTATTTCTAGCAAGATCATAATGACTCAATCACTGGCCTTCTATTCACATTAATCCATCAACATGTATTTGATAACCTGGCACAGGGAAGACACCGACAATGTTAAAAACCAGCTATTTTTGCTAAGAGTCAAATCAGAAAAATATGCTCACTCCTTTGTTTAGCCTTCCGTGATCTCCCCAGTTGATCTCTCCCTCTTCGATTATCCTAGAGGACTTTGTTTGGCTTTGTCTGGATATCTCATTTCCCCAGTGTCAATCAACCTTGTTTTTAATTATCTAGTGTCTTCCCTCTTGGAATTACATTGTGTTTAGAGAGCTAGCCTTGGAGACAGGCTTTAAGGTTAAGGTCACTGTGTGGTCTCCAAATGAGTCAGATCAAGTTTCTGTGCCTCAAGATGATTTCCTAAAACTGAGTTCTCATATCCATGAGAAGGTGCTGGCCAGAACTGGAAGTGGGAAGATTTTTTTGTTTTGTTTTATTTTGTTTTGTCCTGATGGAATCATCTGTCCAATCCTTATTCCTATATTTTATATATACTTATTTTTGTATACATTGGCACCCCTATTAGGATGTAAATTTCTTGAGATCAAGGATTATTTTGCTTTTGTCTTTTTATTTTTAGCACCCAGCACAGTGCCTGGCACATAGTGGGTAATTAATAAATTTTTGTTAATTGACATATATTAAATATCTTGAACATAGTGTTTTTCATTTCCTTGAAGGCAGAGATTATGTTTTTACCTTTTTTTCCCCCTATCTCTAGCATTCAGTGTGGTACTTGGCAAAAGCTTGATGGGATCTATATATCTATGCTAGATACTGTCCAATATTTCTGTTCCTTTCCCTCCTTTTAAAAATCAATCAATTTACTGTATACCAGGAACTAAGCTAAAGATACTAATATAAATAAACTAATATGGTACCTCATTTGTTATTAACTGCATTTTTTTTCCTAAGACAATTGGTGTTAAGTGACTTGTCCAGGGTCACACATCTAGGAAGTGTTAAGTATCTGAGACCAGATTTGAACTCAGGTCCTCCTGATTTCAGGACTGCTACTCTATCTACTGCATCACCTGGCTGTCTCTATTAACTGCAATTAAAAAAAAAAAAAAGATCATCTGCCCTCAAGGAATTTATGATGTAATGGGGGAACACGATATGCAAATAAAGGAGACTGAGAGGAGAGCATTCAATCAGTTACAAGCATTTATTAGTTTCCTCTAGCACTGCCCCAACTCCTGTACTGGCTTTTTTCACTCCACCCCTGAATTATTACAATAGTTTCTGGTGGATTCCCCTGATTCACCTCTCCCCCCTCTCCAATTCATCCTCCTTTAAGTTACCAAAGGGATTTTTTCCAAAGCACAGGTCCATTCATATCACCTCTTCCTCATTAAACTCCAGTAATTTTCTGTTTCCTACAGGATGAAATACAAAATGGTATCCCAAACTCTTCCTAAACCAGGCCTCCCATCTCTCACCTTTCTAGTCTTCTTAAACCTTACTTCCTACTTCGTACTCTTTGATCCAGTGACCCATTTCTCCGAATTGTTCACGCACAAGATATTCTATCTCTTGGCTCTGGACATTTTCTTTGGCTGCTGTGGAATGCATGACAGCCTGAAATGCTCTCTCTCCTTCACTTTACCTATTAGCTTCCCTGTTCCTTCAAGAATCAAATAAAATTCCACTTTCTACAGGAAGCCTTTTCCAAGCCCTGTTAATTATAGTGTCTTCCCTCTTCTGTTTCTTATCTATCCTCTATATAGTTTATTTGTTAGTTCTTTCCCTCATTAGATTATAAACTCATTCAGGGCAGAGAGTGTCTTTTGCTTCTTTTTGACTATCCTGTGTTTGCCACAGTGCCTGGCATATAGTAGGTGCTTAATAAATACTTATTGATTAAATGACTAAGAGGATATACAGAATTCTCACTTTAACTTACAATTAACTTATCATTTCTCTAATTGTTGCTTCCAGCTCTGGAAAAACTGGCCTTTGGACAAGTCATGAAGATTGATTTCTGAGGGGCCAAGATTAGAATTACAGGAAACTTTATTGCAGATGCAAAGAGTTAGTGTCCAGGCCATGAGACAGCGTAATGAATGGCAAGACAGGAAAGCTTGAATTCAAATCCTCTTCTATACACTTAATAACTTTTCCATCCTCAGCCTCAGTTTCCTCCACTGTGAAATGGCTTTAAAATTTTGATTGCCTCACAAAGGTTTTGTGAGAATCAAATGAGATAAAGTGTAAGCTGCTTGGTAATCTTAATGTGATAAATAAATGTTGGTTATCATCATATTTCTAATAACAAAATGCACTTGAATTAATGCATTGTCTGCTTGTGCCCCGGTATCACCTTTTATAAATACTTTTCTTTCTTGATCTCTCCAATTGTCTAGATTCCTTGCTTGGAGGAGCTTCAGGTTGGAAAATCAACTATTGGGAATCTTCAAGGAAAGGACACTCATTCCTATATAATATGAACTTCTTAGATGGTGAGCTCATCATCTCCCAACCTGGATATTATTATATCTATTCACAAACCTACTTTCGATTCCAGGAGTTAGAAGGAAGCTCTGTTTCAACTTGGAGTGAGGAGAGAAAAAAACAACCCAGACAATTGGTTCAATACATTTATAAAGTGACAAATTACCCAGAACCCATCCTACTCTTGAAAAGTGTAAAGACTAGTTGTTGGTCTAAAGATTCAGAATATGAACTCTACTCGATGTATCAAGGTGGAGTGTTTGAGCTCAAAGAGAATGAAAGAATCTTTGTCTCTGTCAGCAATGGAAAATTGATCGATTTGGACAGAGAAGCTAGTTTTTTTGGTGCTTTTCTAATGGGTTAAATAGTCACAATTACATATGTTAGAAAGTAACCACCAACTGCCATTTAACCTGCTATATGAGACATAGTGACAATAGACTTTCTGGAGAATGAGCCTATTAACCACGAGATTCATCAGTCACCTGATAAACACACATTTATTATGTACTTACTAGGTATCAATCACCATGCTAAGTCCTACAGTTACTACTATGAAAAAGAAATATAATCCCTGATCTGAAAGAGATAATAAGTTCAAGGGGAAAGGCAAGGCACAAAAAGAAAGTGATAGGATGGGAGAGGAGGGGAAAATGCGCTATCAGCACTGGAATCCAATCCAAAGAAATGAGGTGAGGTGAAAACTGAAGAGAAGGCTGGTCTGGCAGCCTTTTATAAATGGGAGCTTCGGGATTAGTTCTTTGCTTTGCCTTCTATTCTATATGTTTTAGAAACAGCAGTATTGGGAAGGCAGAGCATTGGGATTAGAAGATTATCTTTTTATTGCCAAATCTTTGCTCCCACCAAAAGTTCTTTTACAAATAACTTAGTATATATATACACAAATAGGTTAAGGGAACTATGTGTGTGTGTGTGTGTGTGTGTGTGTGTGTGTAAGGGAACTATACACACACACACCACACACACACACACACACACACACACACATATATAGTTCCCTTAACCTATTTGTATACACACACACACACACACACACATACATATATAGTTCCCTTAACCTATCTGTATATATACATACTATATATGGTTCCCTTAACCTATTTGTATGTATATATATATATATAATATATATATACATATATATAACATATATATATGTATATATATATATATATATATATATATATATATATATATATATATATATATATATATATATATATATATATATATATATGGTTCCCTTAACCTCTTTGTAATTCCATTTTAAATCTATGATGTTTGCTACTGTTTGTTCCAACACAGCATTCTGGCTATCTACCGTTGATGAGTGAGCACTTATCAAGTGTCTACACACTGAAGGGTAGGCAATAAGAGGAGAAAAGCAAATGAGTATTGTTATTATTGTTTATGACCTGAAACATCCATCCTACTTAAGTCATTTTTATGGACATCACCTTTGCATTCTTAAAAAAAAAAAAAAGTCCTTTTCTGCACTGCTTTAAAAGGATTTCTCAGTGACCTCTATGAGGTAGAATACTAGTAATGGAATCTCTGGGTCAAAGAGTATGTGCATTTTAGTCACAGTGATTTCATTATTTATGCCCCCAAATCTTTCAAGCAGATCTAGAAAATATTAAAGATCAAATCATTACAGGAAATCCAATTTTTTTTAAATCACAGTGAATCAGTTTTTCAGTTCAAATTGGCAGAAAGAAATCAACAAAGATGTCTGTGGACATCATTTTTATCATGTTCTGGCTGCTCTACCTCATCTGGAGCCAGAGATCCAGGACTGACAGAGGAGAGGAATCTGAGCCTGGGGCTGGCATTCAGGAAGAAGAGTAGTCTAAGTTTAAAATTGTTAGCCTAGAACAGCTTCTACTTTGATAGTTTCCTCTGTTACATTCCCCAAAATGAGCCTTTTGGAGGAGACAGCTTGTCAAAAAAAGGTGCAATTAAGAATTGCAAAAGGGGCAGCTACAGGGCATAGTGGATAGAGCACCTGCTCTGAAATCAGGAGAAGCTAGGTTTAAATTCAGCCTCAGACCTTGTGAACTGTGTGACCTTGGGCATGTCAGTCCTGATTGTTGGATTGGACAGAAGATGTTTGTAAATTCATGTACTTTTTGTTGTTTAAATAGTATCTTTGATATTTTTTTATCACCTAAATTTCTCCTGTAAATATCCCTTCTCTATCCCAGAGAACCATCCCACGCAATAAAGTATTTGTTTCTTTTTTCTTTATTTATTTTTAACATTTACTATTTCTTTCCCCTTCTGTAGTCCCTCCCTCACTCATTGAGAAGGCAAGAAATATGTATCAGATACACATATGAAGTGATGCAAAATGTCTTTCCATATTAACCACAATGCAATATAAAACAAAACCATTGTACAACTCCCCCCCCACCCCCACAAAAAAAACCCTCAAAGCAAAGAAGAATGAAAGTGAAAAAAGTGTACTTCAGTCTGCATTCAGAATCTTCCAGTTCTCTTTTCAGAGAGAGATATCATTTTTCATAATGGGCCCTTTGGAATTGTATTGGATCATTGTATTGATCAGAATAAGGTTTTTTTTTTTAACAGTTGATCATTGTTACAATATTGCAGTTACTCTATATAACATTCTCTTTATTCTTCTCACTTCACTTTGTATTAGTTCATATAAATCTTCCCAGGTTTTTCTGAAACCACCCCTCTCATCATTTCTTATAGCACAAAAGTATTCCATCATATACTACAACTTGTCCAATCATCCTGAAGGGCATCCTCTCAATGTCTAATTATTTGCCATCACCAAAAATGCTGCTAGTAATATTTTCTCTTTTCTTCGGTCTTTTTGGGGCACAGACCTAGGATCTAGTGGTATTACTAGGTCAAAGAACATGCAAACTTTTGTAACTATTTAGGCTATTGTGCTCCAGAATGGTTGGACCAGTTCACAACTTCAACTCCACTGATTAGAGTATTTGTTTTTTTCCTACATCCCCTCCAACATTTTGTCATCTTCCTTATTTTTTTTTTTCATGTTAAACAATCTGATGGGTTTGAGGTAATACCTCAGAGTTGTTTTAATTTGCATTTCTCTAATCAGTAGGGATTTAGAATATTTTTTCCATGTGACTATTGATAGCTTTGTTTTCTTCTTCTGCCTGTTTACATCCTTTGATCATTTATTATTTGGAGAGTGGTTTTTATTTTTATACATCTGGCTCATTTTCCTATATATTTGAGAAATGTGCTATAAATATTTACCTCAGTTTCCTATTTTCTTTCTACTTTTGGTGATT